>NC_045676.1:2705000-5105000 GCF_003331165.1 Xiphophorus hellerii | reverse complement strand
TTTTTAAAGTATTTTTGATGGTATCACTGCATGGCTGAACCAAATCAATAAATCCTCCACAACACAACCAGAATGTGGCAGCATGGAGGCCTGCAGCCTGCCAGAGAAATGTTGCTGAATAAAACATCAGAGCTGCTCTTTGACCTTTTGCATCTATTGAAGATCGTAAATCTCAACCCTGCCCTGCTGACGCCCCCCCACTCTGCTTTCACAAAGATGGCTGATATTTCAGCACTCCCACGCACACGGACGGATGCCAAAACAATTTGGATTAAAAGACTCGCAGTATCGGCAAATACTATTAAAAATAGATTTTAAAAATTATTCTCTATTTAAAAATACAGTACAGGTTTGTACGACGGCGTATTAGAGCCATAATATTTGCCAAAAAACTTTTATGTCAGAAATTTTATAGAATTTTTTTTTTTACATTTCTGAACTTGAAAAGTTAAAAATTTTCTAGAACAACCTCACAACTGTTGAGATTAATCTCTTAAATTTTCCAAATTTTTTTCCAGAGTTTTATAAGTAAAAAATAAATCCACTTTTGGAAATTTTCAAGTTTCAAACGTCTAAAATTTTTGACTTCTGAAACTCAGAAATTTCCCATTTTATTCTAGAAAAATTTCTGAAATTAATCTCAAAATTTTTGAGTGTTTTTCTCATAAACTTTTTTCTAAAATAAAATCTAAGTGTTCTCCTATTTTTAACCTACAATGGCCCTAATAAGCTGTTGTGTATTTGTGTCACTAATCAGTTCTAAAAATACAACCTTCAATTGAAAACAATAAGTCGCTGTGATGGTTTCATGTTACCGACTCCTGGCTTCAAAAACTTTAAAATTAATCAAGCTCATAAACATTTCCATCATCTTTCTGTTTACCCATCATCAAATAATGGCACATTTACTGTATCTCAGGAGAGATAAATAAATAAAAAAATGGATTTTAAGTTACTTAGTTTTATGTTCCAATAAAGACATTGAATGAATCAACATTTTTTTCTTTGTTATTGTCAAAAAAAGACATGTGAGATGTTTAAGACTCACAGAGAACAGCATGTTCTTCTTGTCCTGATTGACTGCTCTGGGGTCTGGTACCGGATCGGTGTGTTTAAGGACGGAGACGGACTCTCCAGTCAGAATGGACTGGTCCACTCTGAGCGTGGTGGAGCGGATGGACGTTAACCTGATGTCAGCAGGAACTTTATCACCGACTGGAGGTTCAAGGGGGACAGAAAGAACAGGAAAAAGATTTACACCAACTAAAGATTAAGCAGCAGGCCTCGTTTAACACAATACATCTGAAAGGTGACCTGTTTCGCTTCCTTAAACAGGTTAGGAGAGGCAGACACCAAACATGCTTATTACATTTTTTGCACAAAATCATTCCTACATAATGAGATTTTAGTCTACTCAGTTTTGCCTATTCTGAACTCCTGCTTTAGGGCGTATTATCACTTTAAATCCAAATAATTAATGGCTGCTTAAGATTTAAAGTCATTTATCCTACCCTGTGTTCTGAGAACCACAACACATCCTGGTTATTAAAACAAAATGCAAAGTCAAACTTAAATAGGGAACATATACAGAATGTTTGATGAGAAATAAAGAAAAATACCACAATGAGTCACTCTAAACTCAGACTGTTTTGCGTTACTGAGTTCCCACGCTCTTAAAATAAACAGATAAACTGCAAAGAACGCACACACACACACACACACACATATATTTATTGTATCTGTATAAGGGAGAGACCCAGAACTGTGGAGTCTCAATTCAGAAAAGCTCCCAGTGTTCGGAGAAGAGCTGAGTGTAAAAATGGAAACAAACTGACCGCTCTCTGTTTGCCTAAAAGGAAAATATTTTCACATGGCTCTTGTTACCCGTTCATGTTTAAAAAAGACAGCAGGTCAGCGGGATGATTATCTCTCCAAAATGTAACGGCCGCTCTAAAAACAGAAAGGTTCAGCAACTGATGGGAAAGACCAGCAACTAGGCCCAGAGCAACTTCAAATCCCTCTGACCATAGCAGTTCCAGTCCGATTGGATTCATGACGAACCAGAAGGCCGTCTCATACAAGGGGGTTTCAAAGAGCGGCCCGGGGGCCTTGTATGGCCCCTGGATTCATTTTATGTGGCCCTCTAACAACATGTCATAAATTACACACATTTGCAGTTGATGCAGATGGAGACTTTTTGTTATTAAGTTTTGCAGAGAAATTAAAATGTTTCTAAAATGGACAATTTTTTAATGCAATAGAAAGTATTAATCTGTTTTATATCACATTTTTTTCATTCTGTTTGGTTAGTGACTTAAATCTGCTTTAAATTAATATATTAAACATAGCAAAGTACATCTAAATTTCATAAAGAAGTGACATAATCCTGTTTTTATATCTGAGAAATTGGATCCCTTTCTTCTAATAATGCAAAAGTGCAAAATCATCTTACACACCCATTCTTAAAAATGTCTAACCACTTTTTCTTAATTATTGTATGGTTGGTTTATTGTTGAGCAGCTAAAATTAGTTTTTAAATCGGTTTAAAAATTATATATGTTTTTTGGCACTCAACTAATTTTGGCCCAAAGGTTTGGACACCCCTGGTCTAATTTCACTCGGGTCAGGCTGCTGTGTAGAAACATCGACTCGATTCTCCAGAGAACTTGACTTCAGACATTTCATCCAGGCTGGTTATTCCTCTTGCCGAGTTTCCATGGCGATATCAGCCGTAGACGAGCCTAGAAACGTGCAGACAGACGTTTTCCAGAAATAACTAAACGAAGATCCCGAGGCAGTGAAAAAGCTAAGCCTGTACAGAGAACGTGTGAGTGTCAAAACAGATTTCTTCTTCAACTGTATTTATTGATATTTATTATCTGTATTGGTCCCTACATTGGAAAAAAATCTAGATTGAGGATTAGTGACAAGGGCAGATCTATTTGGTCTAATTCTTCGCTTTGTGTTCTGAGTGACATCATGCTTTAATATTTATTCTACACTATATTTAGCATTCCTAATTGCTCTTTCTGAACCATTTGAAAGAAAGTTTGTTGCCATTTGTTTTTTACATGTATGACCAACGTAGACAACGTTTTGTTTTTGTCAGTTTCTTAATTATTCACTTTACATTGGATATTATGCTCCTAATTGCATTAAATGAATAAATCAAAGTTGTGTTGCTTGTTGTGTTGTTGTTGCTTAACCTCAGGGAGGCGTTTCAGGGAAATTAAGACAAGAAGAAACAAACTAAAAAACTGTTCCTAATCAAGAGCTGTTGAACACCATGAATCCATCCAAACCCTGAGCGTCATTTCCTTTACATCCTAGTTGCCTCTACTATATTTACAGTTTTTATTTAAATATTTATTTTCAGTGCGTTTTGAGAGTTGCTATTTTTTAAATTGTGCTGTGCTTCCTCACACAACAACAATAAAGGAATTCTGATTCTGTTTTTACATGTCTGATCAGTTGATCAGATAATTTATCAGTTATCTGATCAAATTTGTAATTTAGTACATTTATGTTTGTGTTTGTTTTTTTTAAATTAACATTTTAAGTCAAGTCATGGCTGTTTTTCTGTGTCAGATCAGTATCGGTCGGTACTAAACCTCAGTGGATCAGCGCATTCCTAATATCAAGGACTGAAGGTGTGTAAAATAGTACAACTTTAATTGATTGTTTCTGCTATAAAAACAGATTAATCCGATGGAAAACAGTATAGGTCACCATGCTAACTGTTCCTGGTGAACTGCTGCTGTCTCTCTGTAACTGACTCCATGCTTGATGTTTTTGCTTTTCTTACCAGCAACTTCAACGATGTCTCCAGGAACGATGTCTCTGGCTCGGACTCTCTGGACGCTTTTCTTGTCCTGCCTGTAAACTTTTCCCATTTCAGGCTCATACTCCTTTAAAGCTTCAATGGCGTTCTCTGCATTTCTTTCCTGATGGATACAACAAATGTCTTAGTTTTCTATTGGTGCATGTAATTTAGGGATCTTAGTTTCCATAAAAAACAAACTAGAAGATGTAACTGAAGCAAAACGTTTCCTCCAGTCTTTTCTTTAGTTTTTCTCCAGGTAAAACGTTAGTTTAAGGTTCTCAAGATTGAGTTTTCTTTATTTTATTCTTCCTCTTTTATTTTGATCAGATATATCAGAACATTAATCATTCCTAATTTACTTGTTTACTTTTTAAACTGTACTAATATATTAATATATTAAGAAATTTCAATGCAAAGAACATTAATGTTCTTACTTTTATCATAATTTTTATTAGAACATCATAAAGGAAAAAGTAAGATTTGGATGACAAGATTGTAGTATGAAAATAAACCTGACAATAAATTCAAACATCCTCCAATAATATTATTAGCATAAGAATGATTAATATTGTATTTTTTGCATAGATAAATCTTCCTGCAGAGCAAGATAGCCTATAATATAAGAATTGGGGAAGAAAGTTTTTGTGAGGTAAATATAATTATTAAAAGTCAGATTACATTATGTAGGTGTTTTGCTTTAGCCTCTATTGTAAATCAAATATTAACAAAAATGTTGGAGAAGCTGCTTCACTTCGTTTTTCAGCCTCACGCTCCTGAAAAAGTGAAGCAGTAAACATGCAGGATGGGTATCTATATTTTTAATGAGTTTTAAATGATTTCTCACTGTAACTGGTTTTATTTTTCTGCTGTTTTAGAAAATAAATTGTTTTCATAATCATGATTGCTGTTGCTTACAGAGTAATTTAGATAAATGTTATATATTACCTGCCACACGCCAACGATAGCGTTAGCAATCAGGATGAGGAGGATGACGAAGGGTTCAACGAACGCAGTGATGGTTCCCTCCCCTTCTTCAAACCACGCCAGAGTCTACACAACAGGGCAGAGAGAAAGGTCAGAGGTCATGTGCTGTAGGGAACTCCTCACATTTAGAATCAATGGGTAAAACAAACCTTACGTTTAAAGTGTAACTAGTCAAGTGAGAAATGTGTAATAAAACAAATAATAAATCGGTTTGTTTAGGATTATGTATTCTAAGAACTAGAGATTAATCTGATGAATCAGTTATTGAAATAACCGTCAAATAATTCAGTAATCGATCAAATGTTAAATGTAGACGGTAGACTGAAAGAGCAACATATTCAGAGCAGTAATTAAGCCAAACTGATCAAATATATGTGCATTTAGATTTAAGATTAATAAAATGTATTTTTCTGTAAATATGTTCTACCTAGAACTCCTCAATAGTTTTATCCAATTATTGATCAGTTAATCTAAAAAATAATAATCAACAGATAATCCATATGCTATATTGATAAGAAAAGCAGGCCTGAACTATTTTCTTTGCTACAAATAATCAAACATACACTAAAGGAATGTTGTGTTATTGCATTTTAGGACATAAATGTTTTCTTTCTTATTCATAAAATGATTTGAATAATTTGTTTGTTTGCATTTTTAATAGATTTCTAATATTGTAAAAAATAAGCACAAGTGGCTAAATGAAAAATGTGCAGAATTTGCCAATTATTTTATCAGATTAATCGTCAGAATAAATATATAGAGAAATCATTGGCTATAGCCCTAATAAGAACATTTGTAAGTTTTTAATCCTGTGCTGAAGAAGAATAGAGGCTGTTCTGCAGAAACTCCTTTTCCCATGTAGTGTGCTGTTTTACTTCACTTTAAAGTGACTGGGTTTTGTTTATACATGGATTTATCTCAAGAATTCGACTCCGTGACTCACCAAATGTTCCTAAATAACTGAAGGCGGCGTCAAGAACCAAAAAAGGCCGGATATGGACATGGATAATTAGGATGTAACTCCAACCCTGACGCTCAAAACAAACCTTACATTTCATGCATTTTACTATTGCTGTGTTTATCCTGCAGTACTCAACTACCGTAATACACATTATATTTTAAACAAAAATACTAAACATACACAGTTGCTCTGTTTAAATATGACTGATTAGTTCTGCTGAAAAGACAAACATGGCTGTGGTCGTATTTCCTTACAAAAGAAATGCATGCAGCCAGCAGCAGGATTCGAACCAGCAGATCTTCAAACTGTTCTAGGACCAGCTCCCAAAGTGACTTTCCTGCAGAGGGAGAATAAAGAAATAACAGCACAGTAAGCAGAGTTAACATAATAACACACAAAATATGACTGTAAAAAAATATACAACATGTTAGATTACCTTCTTCTGCAGGCAATTCTGTAAGTAAAAAAAAAAAAAGAAAAACATCAACAAAGCACCATGTTCTGCATTAAAACAAGATTTAAAAAGAATAGCTTGCAAGGAAATATAGTGTTATATACACCGTAATCCTGTCATTATAACAAATTTGCTGGTTGATAAATTGTCCCAGAAATGATTGTGATAAAAGATAATGTTGTTGTTTTGAGACCATTTTGAGGTAACATCGTGAACATGGCATAATAATACAACAAAGATTAATAAACTTTAATTTTGTAAAGGACACTTAACACTGGAACATATTTTTAAATAACCACAAAAAAAGCACTACAAAAATAGGATTTGTGAATTTATTGCATCAGGCTTGGTTGTATGTTTTAAAAAGTTAACATGACTTTTTTTAAAAAAATACAGACATTAGTTTTGTTCAATTATGTTACAAGGTGGTAAATTTTGTTGCAGTTTTGTTACAGAATTTTGGTTCTGTTTCTTTGCAAATACATAAATAAATATTTACCGTTCGGTCCCCACTTCTCTCTGTTCTTCTTCAGCTGCTCACAGCTCAGACCTGTGGATTCATTGACACTGAAGAAACCCAAAACCTCCTCCACTGTTTTAGTGTGAGCGTTGTCCATCGCTGCTGGGAAAGCTGAAAAACAATCAGCAATCAGCCTTTATTTAACGTTTCTACAAAGACGATATTCTACATTTAAATACAGGTCAGTGATATGGTCATTACCTTAGCCTAATATGATATTAATAACCTTTGTCAACATTTAAAAAGTCTGTGGAAAAACTAAGATTCAACTTGTGGTACAAACTTTAGCAGCATCACTCATTTCAGCATCATAAATCTTTGGAGAAACTTCAATATATTCTTCTTTACGGTGTTGCTTTGGTTCAGTGCGGTTTGTCTGCAGAGATCTTTGTAATTAGGATAAATTCTGGGCTTTATTTGGAGTAGGAATCACTTTTTTCCAGCCATTTTGTTGAGGATTTGCTGCTATGACCCAGTTTGACAGTTTGCCTGCTGACAGGCAGATGGCCTCACATTTGACTGGAGAATAATTTGATTGCGATCAGTTCGAAGACTGAAATGAGCTCAGGTTCTGTGGCAGGAACACAAAAGTCCACATTATCACTTTTAATGTGGACTTTACAACTGCAGTTTTGTAGAAGACAGAAACAAACTGTCCCCCAGGATTCTCCTATATTTTGTTGAATTCATCTCCTCCCTTTGTCTTTTACTCTGCAGTGACATTAACTCACATGCATTGAAATTCATTTTTATTCTTACTAATAAGATTGCAAAATGTGTTATTTACTTACATTAATTTGTTCACTTATTTATTCCTTGTTCTGGCATGTTACTTTTGTTATTGTTATTTTTTTTTCTCCAACTCTTTTCACTTCTACCCAAAAGGAAAATAATAATAATAAAAATCAGGAAATAACTGCCAAGATTGAAAGAAAAAAAGAGTATCCTACCCCACATATGCTGATTAAATTTCTGTTGACACCACTTCGTTATGTTCTGTCTTATCCATTTTATTGTGTACCTCATTTTTTGTTTGTTTACTTTATATTTTTAGTTGTTATTTGTTCTGTTATCTAATAGGTTCTTTTGTATTTTGTAGATAAATACCTCTGTTTGTTACTCTGTAATGTTTGTTATGCATGCACTAATTAGTGAATCTAAAAAATATATGTACCTTACAGGACCTGCTGCTGGGAAACATCACCACATCATGATGCTGCCACCACCATGCTTCACAGTGGGGATGAAGTGGTTCTGGTGATCTCAACCTCCTTATAGATGGGGTGCATATTTATGCAATCGCTTATTTTATGTAAAATATATTTTTAATTGTCTTTATTTTGTAAAAATTAGTTTTCACATTGACAATAAATATTTTTTATAAAAATAAAAAAGCAGCACTTTTCGTGACTAAATGTAAAAACAATAACAAATTGTATAATTAATGACAAGATTTTATTTTAATAGTATTTATTGCCATTGAAAGCCAAAGTCAGCCGTTGAGGCTGGGTTACGGTTAGGCTAAGAGTCAAAATACCCCGACTCAGCTCATCATCACTGGACACAAATACCCAAAATATGGTTACAGTAGTAATAGCTGTCTGCTAGTTATTAATTTGATAAAAATCCATCAATCCAAATCAAATTCTATCAGCGCTTCAACTGCACAGAAGCAAGCGATATTTGTTTTTTAAACCTCTCGGTATTTGACACAATGATAGTTTAATATAGCAGCATAATGACCTAGTTACCGTGATGACAGATTCCAGTTATGCTAGCTGCTAGCTTATGAGCATCGATGCTGAATGAGCGTCAGTAGCTGTGAGGCTAAAGAGCTAACATGATGTCTAACGGTTAATCCTCCGGAGATGAACAGGTTGCTTACCGGAGCAGTCCGGGTGTCGTCTCAGCTCTAGCTATTCAGCCTGAAGGAAGGCAGGAGCCGTCGATGCACCATTAGTTTCGCACTAAATTCATTCCAGAGACCAACGGAATACTATTTTAAAATCATAAAATCGCTTCTTCTTGTTCTTTTTTATTTTATTTTAAACAGGGTCGCTTCTTGGTCACGAATCAAATCCTGGTATCATCAAAATAAAAATCTTTGTGGAAAATAAATAAATACATAAATACAAATAAAAACTGAAGTTTTTAAAAAAAATAATGTGGCTCAAAACAGCTTCTTAGTGTAATAATATGTTATTTCTCCTCATCATGTCTGTAAATCTGATGTCAGCCTACAGCGTTCAGTGAAAACAAGCCGATAAGGGATAATAAAACACAAGTTCCGGTAAAAACCTTTCAAAATAAGAGCCGTAACCGTTATTCTAAATTTCGCATAAGTTCCTGACTACACTGGTCTCCTTCTGCCAAGTACTGGTTCAACTCTACATTTTGCACCAAAAATACATTTAATAAAAGTAAAGGTTTTTAATGTTTGATTGTTTTCTCTGTTTGTGGTGTGCTTCGGTTCCAAGCTCCTCTCCTCGGTTCGGTTGCCGCTTCTGCCTTGTTGGAGCCGGAGACGTTACGCCGCGGAAGGACAGCTGGGACAGAGACGTGACGCTGCAGGTCAAAATGTTCGCTTTATTTTTGGTATCCTTGTGCTGTTCATATAATGTGAGAATGAAACTGTACTAATACCAGAATAAAGTCCCAATGATGCGAGAATAAAGTATGAACATAATCGCAATAAAATTAAGTTAATGTCGAAGTATTACCAGACGGGATTAAAGTCAAATTTATAGAAAAAAACTCGCGATTATACGAGAAAAAAGTTGTAATTACGCGAAAAAGTTGTAAAGGTACCAGAATAAAGTCGGAATGATGCAAGAACAAAGTCATAATATTACCAGAATAAATTAATAATCATATGGGAATAAAGTTGGAATTGTATGAGGAAAAAAGTCGCAATTATACGAGAAAAAAGTAGTAAAGATGCCAGATTAAAGCCGTAATCAGATGGGAATAAAGTCGAAATAAATACGAGAAAAAAAGTCATAATATTACCAGGATAAAGTCATATTTTTATTCTGGTGATACCAGAATAAAGATGAAATAATATGAGAATTGCCATAACAATGCGAGAGTAAAGTTGGAACAGTCACAATAAAATGAAAATAAAGTCGGAACTTCACCATCACGAAGTCGAAATGATACTTAACAAAGCTCTTTTGACGGAAAACAACAAGAGTATAAAGACGTTATGCAACGTTCAGCAGCAGGATTAACTGCTGAGACGTAGAGTTACTGCGGTACGTCCCGGTTCTGTCCATCTGGACCCACAACATGAAGCCTCATCTCTCTGGTTCAAATTGAGATTAAGGTGGAGAAGTGGGGATTCCTGAAGGTGACAATTTGACAACATTTAAATCCCAGAAACGCAACATGAGAGTAAAGCCGTCAGACGCTCTGCTGCCCCCTTCTGGTTGAGTAGAGAACTGATGTCTGAGAGTTTGTAGAAACTGGTGACATTTACTTGAGTAATTATTTGAAAAACAAATTACCTTTAGGAGTATTTTTAGTGTGCAGTACTTTGAGTAATTATATTTTAATGTATTTCTATTTTTACTTGAGTAAAATGTCTAGCTTTTCTACCCACTGAATGAAAAACAAACATGTTTTAACCAAAGATTCACCAGATACACACCTGCAGCTTTTATTCAAGTTTTATAAGTGTTTTTATTGAAAGAAACTCATTTGGAAAAAATTTATTTTGTCTGTTATTTATATGAATTATTGTCGTTTTAGTCCTTAAAATATTAAAATTTCCTCTTAACTTGTATGTTGGTCTGTTTGATGATGTAATTTTTAAATATTAAATGATTGATAATTTTATCATTTATTCAGTAATTGAGTAGACTTTTAACCAAATATTATTTTACTCTTACTTCAGTCATTTCTTCAATGTTTACCTTTTACCAGAGTAAAATTTTTCGGTACCTTGCCCACCTCTCTGGGTGTCCTGCTATTCTTTTTATGTATTCTAACATTCACAACACGAAATAACTTAAAAGTCACCAATGAAAAATTGCTTTGACTCTGTTTAACTTATAATAAACAAATTAACTACATCTAAAAATGGACCAATGGCATACCGAGAAATCAGACCTTTCTACCTTCTTAACCAATCAGCGCTTACTCAGATCTATATCCAGCGAAAACCTGAGAAAGAAAGACACCGCCTCCGTCCAGCTTTCAACCAATCAGCGAGCGGTGCGACTGCTGACACTTACGTGACATGCATGTGAACCAATCAGCGTCACGGAAAGTCTGGCTAAAGTTATAGCCAACAGAGGGCGCCATTTTGAGCTCTTAAAAAAAAAAAGACAACAAAAAAAGTTTACACACAATTGGTTTTATTTATATTTTAAGCTGTAGCATCTGCAGCAAAATTATTCCTCACAATCAAAACTTCCCCTAATAACATTAAGTAAGTTATTTAAATGTGACTTTTATTTATTTTTAAACCAGTTACATCAATTTCTTTATCCCAGTATTCAACAGACTAAAATATTTTTTTTGTTAAAAAAAATATAGCGCAGATTAAAAAAAACATGCTGGCCCTGCTTCTCTTAACTTACAGGAATGTAAAAGAAAAAATTTACTTTGTTTTTAAATCACTTTATAAAAGGAAATGTGTGCCAATGTGATGACACCAAAGGAAAATAAATGAAAATATAACTGATGAATACAATTCCTGGGCATATTTTTTAAACAGTGGAAACTTCCATTATGGTATCGATCTTGTAATGCAAAAAAAAAAGATACATGGTAACCTTTTATTTAAAAAAAAAAAAAACAAGCAGAATGAGAGAAATAGCAAACATGGTGATAAAAACAACAAAATAAAAACATCCCTGACTTTCACAAAAGTCTGGATCTTTGTCCTCTTCATGATGTTTTCCTCAGAAAGGATATTCTCTCCAGAGGCTGAAAAAAAGACAGAAAGTGCAAAAACTCTGAATTTTCTACATGCAGGTATTATTTTCAGAAAAAGAACAGATTTCCAGTTTCTAATGCAGTTTTTCAGAATTAATTTAGGGAAGCTTCATTTACAGATAAATCTCACTGACGCTCAGATGGGTCTGCTGCCACCTACGGGACAAACCATGAATTGTTTTCATTTCTAGATCATTCTAGCTTTCTTACTAAAACACTAAGACTTTTAGGCATGTAACGTTTGCTTTTAAGTAATAACAGGAACCATTCCAGTGCCATTATGAGAATAAAATGTCTGAAAAACATCTACTAGCTTCTGGACTTTAGCTTAATAGATCTCAAATAAGAGGTGAGCTGTGACTAGTTTAAGACTTGTTTGAATGTTTCATTACGGTTATAACTTAAATGCAGTGATCAGAGGAAGCAAATGTGTGTGTGTGTGTGTGTGTGTGTGTGTGTGTGTGTGTGTGTGTGTCACCTCATGGAGTACTCGGGATCATCGTGTGTTTGCAGCAGCAGATCTTTGATTTCCTCAGGTGGGTTCAGGCCATGAAGCTTCGCTCTCTCCCACCTCTGCATCCTGCTGATGCCTTAAGACAGACCAGAATCGTTTAGTCGACAAAATACAACATACTAGATGTTTCATTTAGAATAAACTTTTTTTTTTTAATCACAGAGATTTATTTTAAGGCTTCTACTATTTACTACCTGTGCAGGGCCCAAATCTCCAGTCCAGGTCAAACTGTTTGAGCTGCTGCATCTCCTCCTCTCTGACAGGTGTAGTGACATCTTCTGTTCAAACCAGAAGATTCAGAAAGAACTGAGGACAGGTTTGCATCAAAACAAAAACAATAACAAATGTTTGCATAATGATGCAAGAACACATTCTCAAACATTAATAAACATTAAATTCTAATAAACATTTAACACTGAAACTGGAAGATATTTTAAATATTAAAAATAAAAAATAGAAACAACAAATACATTTAATTATAAAGTCTCCGTAAACAAAAGACTTATCATCCGGTTATGTTAGGACGGTAGAGAGAAAACAGAAAAATGATAAAACATGCAAGTGGAAATTATTGAATTTGTTTTAACTTGTGCGATTAATTGATTTATCGATGTGGTAAATAAGTGTTTTTTATTACATCAAATTTGAATGAGTTTTATCTTGCCAGTATATCTGACTTCTAATTAGTGCTGTATGCTTTTAATTTTTTATTTAGCATTTTCTGCTTAGTGTTGTTGTATAAGAGTTATTTTGTTTTCTCCAGTGGATTGACAACCTGTCCAGGGTGTACAACGCCTCTCGCCCGATGACAGCTGGAGATCGGCACCATCACCCCTCCCAACGCCAATGGGATAAGGGTGTAAGGAAATGGATGGATGGATGTTTTCTCCAAATAGTGCGGCACTTTGTTTTTCACGCAGCGTTGTTTCATGCTGGCAGCCCTTCCATGAGTCAAAAGGTGTGTTGATTTTAAAAAGTATCTACGTTTGTGTATATTTTATATGTTAATATGTTTATTTGGCCCAGACTTAAAGTAACATGAATGGAAACATTGTAAAATGATTGGTTACACAAATCTTAAGTTATATGTGTTTTAGCTCTTATGGCAGTGATATGTGGATTTCAATGCTATGATGAATGGAATGTGCTTTCTAAGGAATTAAATCTCATAAAACCATCAGTAAAGCTTCACTCTTGTTCGGAGTGGCATGCTACAGATGTATCGCTTATTGAGAGTATGATAGACTGATCTAGAATAACTGGAAGTTACCAAAACAAAGCTTTATTCTTTAAACAAAGCTATCATAAAAGATTTGATTAGCATTGCAGAACATATTGTTGACATAAATCTATGGAAACTAATTTGTAAAAATAATAAAAGTTCCCATTAGTTAATGCAAACAGCAGCTTAAACCACGAGCGCTGCCTCACCTTGCTGTGCTGGAGGAGGCGTGGGACTCTTCTTTCGCTTTCCCCCTCTCCTTGACTTCTTCATCACTTTAAATGAATCGGTTATCAGTCCACGTTTTGTTGTCATGGTGACGATCTAGAAAACACACATCAATGAAATTTACTGAAAACGGATTGGCTGTATGACTTAATAATCAGATTTGAATCATTTCATATTGACAGCTAGTTATAAACTTTACCAAAGAGCTCTATTGCCTGTCCCGTACTGTGATGCACCAAAATTATAGAAATCAGAGAAAAATGTAGAAGATTTGATTCCTTTTACAGGTTAGCAGCTGATTTGAGACAAATAAAGAAAATATCAAATGTAGAAATCAAATATTATTTCTTCATGTGATGTTTGGTATTGATTCAAAATTTGCTTTTCACTTGCTTTTGTTTACTAATATGTGATCTGCTCCTGTTTAAAATAATTCTGCTGATCAGATTGGTCAGACTGGTGAATCACTACTTTACCCAACATGTTTTTAAGTTAAATCAGGTATTTAGATTATCTAAATTATTTTTGTAAACTAAATTAACATTTCCAAACATAGACTGCTAGTTACTAGTTATTAGTCATTATATTAATGTGACTATAAATAGTTTCAGTATTGACTAATGTTGGCACAATATGATAATTGAATTTGCATTTGAAGCTTTAATTCTGAGAATAAATGTATTTTATAATATATTGTACTCTTTCATTTTAATGTGTTTAATTTAGGCTCTCTGAAAAATAGGATTTACCCCTCACAAAATGTAAAACTGTTAAAAAAATATTCTTGATATGATTTGTAACACATACAGATGCTACTAATTACTTGGTCAATTAATCTCTGAAACATTCTGTGCCAAATAGTTGAAAAACGTGTAAATAATGGAGTAAAATACAGAGTTCTGCTTTGATGCGCTGATACGGATAAAATACTTCAATAAAAGTAAACCAAGGTTTAATTTCCGGACATATGATCAAATAATTACGGAGCCCCTAAGGGGACATGGAGAGGAAAAAAAAAAGGAAAGAAATCCCGACTTATTATCTCGAGATCCCGACTTATTATCTCGAGATCCCGACTTATTATCTCGAGATCCCGACTTATTATCCCGACTTATTATCTCGAGATCCCGACTTATTATCCCGACTTATTATCTCGAGATCCCGACTTATTATCCCGACTTATTATCTCGAGATCCCGCGACATTTCTGAAAAATCGCGAGTTACTTTTTTTGGGGGGAAAGGCATGTTTTTATGCGGTAAACGTGGGGGAGTGTGTCTACATTGATTATGGAGGACGACTTATATCATTTTCTCCAGAGATGTCCCAGAGGAGGATATCATGCACATGCAATTTAGCGTACATCCATCGGTAACCGTGAAGCTGTCCAGAGGACTGTAGCTGGTTATTAATGAATTCTACCAAAACTGCCAAGTCGGAAAAGGACTTGCGCCGAATGAGTCCCCGCGCTCTGAAAACTCTCTTCAGATGTCTCTCACTAATACTAAATCCATGTCTGCTGTCAAGCACTGATTTAATGTGTTTATACTCAAGCCCAAGCTCGAAATAAAAATCTATATATCTACCCCATGGGTGGGTGTCCTCCATCACTGTGATTAGGTCGTTATGTACTGATGTCGGGATCTCGAGATAATAAGTCGGGATAATAAGTCGGGATCTCGAGATAATAAGTCGGGATTTCTTTCCTTTTTTTTTTCTCTCCATGTCCCCTTAGGGGCTCCGTAAATAATAAAACAGGGAGACGAAGGAATTCGTAATATTAATTATATAGCTTTCTATTAATCTTTTTAAATTTAAATTGCAGTTATTAAGGTAGTAGAGGGAAGATATTACGCTGCTACACTTTATTTTGTTTGAATCAGACTTTAGTTCCGCATTCATTTATTACAGCGTTATACTCCCGCTAACAGATGTCAGTAAAATGATTTAAATAATTATTTAGAAAACAATGAACGACGTGCATTTACGGCGAACACAAACAGATCCCGGATGTGCATCAGCACCGCTTTTAAGCTCAGCGTTAAGTTGTTTATTATGAACTTACCTCGTTATGTTCAGAATTTAAAAGATTTGTTAGTGTTTGTTCTCGGTTGTTAGTGTTTATGGCCCCACTTTTCTGCAGAGGAAACAAACCAAAACAATGACGCGTTTGAATTCTTCTTCTACGGTTCGCCTCGCCAGACCCACGCCTCTGCTGCCACCTGCTGGAATCCCCTGTGACTGCACAGAAGATTGTGCAGATAGAAGCTATTTACAGTATATTTAATTGGTGAAGAAAGATAACAGACAAATTGAATTCTTTAAAATACAAAGTAGTAATCTTTAAATAACTACACATTTTTGCATTCTTTTACTAGGAAAAAGCTATTTCCAAACATGTAGGGTGACCTAAGTCACACTTTTATTGGTCTGAATTGATAAAAGTATTTGCTTTTTTTCTAAAAAAATCGGACAAATTTGAAAAATATATGTTTTGGCCACAGTTTTCTTTCCAGCAAAAGAAAATTTGACCAATTTATTTGTTTAACTAAGCTATTAGATTATCAAATTTGTGCAAAACAAAAACATCACATTGTAACGTATTATAAAAATATGAAATTTTTTGGTCTGAAATTCTTTTGATTGGCATATATTTGGCATATAAAGAGTTTGGACACCCCTGTCATATATAAAACCAGAGGTCGGTAGAGTAGCCAGAGGTTTAGCTTTAAGTAAAAGTAGCACGGCTTCCACATGTTTCTACTCATGTACAACTGAAAGGTAAGAATTTTACCTAATAATCGAGTAAAAAGGCAGATTAATACACTTTGCATGCTTTGTATAACTTTTCATAGTAATGGATGTCATGGACATATCTTCTTATCAGTTGTTGAATTTTATTAGATTAAAACATTTACTGTTTTTGAAGTGTGTGGCATATTGCATGTTGAGCTTGATTTTTTCCTCACTTTTTTTTATCATACTGTTCCAACATAGTGACAGTTTCAACAAATATGTAAAAAAAATTTTTTTTAAAATAAATTTACATACTGCAGCTTTAAAATAGAGCTGGACAATAAAACTGAAAAACATATCACAATATGAGCATTACAATACCAGTTAACATAGATAATTATTCATAGTCAAAGATTAGTTTTAAAAACTCACAAATGTTGAGAAAGAAACACAGTAGATACATTTCTCTTCAGGACGATGCCATATTATACTGCAGCTTTAAGCCATGATTTATAGAGCTAAATTGGGGTCATAAAAGTTGTTCAAAAGAAAAATAAATAGAATCTGAAAAATTATTTTGAAATTGGAAAAAAAAGTGTGAAACTGACAAAAATGTTTTGACGTGTTTTTCAGTTTCATGTTTTTTTAAAATCATTTTCAAACTTTTTTGAAAATAAAAAGTAAAACAATATATATTTAAAAAAAATAAAATGTTTTTGAAATATATAGTTAAAATAAGCCACCTAAATTGGGGCCATTTTGTTCTGAGCAAACTTTATGGCCCCAATGTAGCTCCATAATTATTAAGTAGTTGTGTGTGTAGGGGGGAAGGGCCACATTGATTTGAAGCCTCTCAGTACTACTGTGTATCAAAGTGGCAGAAAATGTTATGAGATACATTAAAACACTTACTGAAACAAATTTGATGGTATTTTAAGTTTGTGCGCCCAAATCAAAGTGGCAGGAAATCACACAAACCTCAGTCCATCAATCACTGAAGACGGTTTACAGCGCAGTTCATCTGAATTCCCATCAGCTCTCCCAAAGTGGTTGAATTATAACGTCTGCTGACATGATCTCTGTGGTTGATGTTTCAGTCCTGGACGAAAGTGCTGACTTTAATGGAGACGCTGGTCATGCTGCCTGAGGCTGGAGTGTCGCTAATGGCTGGTAGGAGAGCAAAAGATGGACAAAGTCCTTTTCTTCCCTCCTCCCTTTCTCTGCTGTGGCTTTAATTCTCCAAATCAATACAAATCTCTTTAGAATGGCCTGTGTCGTGCAATTTCATCTTTTGTGTCTCACTAATACTTTTGTTATCACGGGTCGCATTCAAATGATGCTTTTATAGCTTGAGAATATGAGCATTCACATGTATTTTACTCATTTTAATAAAGGCTTATCACTGTGTTTTGTGATAAAAACTTAAGATTTAAAGATTATATTATGTAGAGAGTTTATTTCTAAACTTGTTGCAATAAGCAATTAATCAATAACATGATAAACTAAAATGAGCTCAGTAATTCCCATTTTGATGGTTAATATTATGTTTACAGACAATTCATAATCTGTTTTATTTATGGTCACTTTACTGTTTTTAGATGTTCCATTTTTAGGATATTTATGATTTCTACCAGTTCAAAGCGTTATTTACAAAATTGAAGTTTATTGATCTTTGAGAAGGCAAACTTATTATGCCGTTTATATTACAGGAAAATGGTCTCAAAATAGCAATAAAACTGTTTATTGTAATAAATACTGGGATAATTTATCGTCCAGCAAAATTTGTTATCCTGACAGGCCAGCCCTTGAAAACTGGGTTTGGAAACCCCTGATCTAAGGTAAAAACAACAAAAAATGTTGCCATTATAGTTTATGTTGTCTGAAATATATTAGTTTTAGTCCAGTAGTGGGACTTCTGATAAAAATAAAATGGTCCACTTTTGGCTTTATTTTCACCGGAGTGGATTTTAAAAATAAAATAAAAACAAGGAAGAGAAAAACAAAGAAAAATGAAACAGAGACAGAAAATAAAGAAGAAAAAAACAAAGACAGAAAATAACAACAAAAACAAAGAAAATAAAGAAAAAAGGAATAAAGGAAGAGAAGATGAACAAAGAAAGAAAGAAAAAGGAAATTATAAACAAAGCAAATAGAACAAAACTAAGAAAAAATATGGTAAAAACGAAAAGAAAGAAAAATAATAAAAGAAATCTCAAATAATTGTAATAAAAAAAGTATTAATAAATGTCTTAAAAGTCAGAATTGCACATACAGATTACACCACTGTAGAAAATGAACATTTAAAGAAAAACCACATTGTGACACTTTTGACTGTTGGATAAAGTCGCTGCTTCAAACAGCAACAATAACCAGAAACCAAAGATGCAGCTAAAATCGTAAAACTGCCGGGCTACAGCAACAATGAGGCCGACATCTTCTGTAGCGATAGAAAGAGAGAGAGAAGGAAAGAAAGAAAAAGAGGGAGGACTCTATCAGCTGACAGGCTTTTATCCAGTCCTAACTTGTGATGTTTAATGGAGGCGTTCAGCGGTTCCTGATGGCATTAGACTGAAAGGCGCTGTAAGTGAATAAGTGTGTAATGTTATATTCTCGATATGGTTAGATGTGTGTATTAGGATGTGGAGACTCATCCATGGCGCTAATAGCTGTCTTTTACACAAAACGACTTCTCCTCTCAGTGTGGTCTACCTCTCTCTCTTAATGGATATTCTGTGGTTTCTGTTTCCCTCGGCTGCATTACGTCGGCTGTTTAATGGAAACCTTAAGAAGTCCTGGAAAAATCTCAGCAAAGAGAGAAAAAAATAAGGTTTTAATTTCTACAAATCAAATAAACATTAGTTAAAAGAAAAGCAAAAAACTGCAGCATTCTGCAGGATTTAAAACTAAAATTAGCAGAATTTTATTGATAAAACCAATATAAACAGTATGTAAAACTAATATAGACTTCCTCATGTATTTGCTGCATTGCTTATTCTCCATGAGTTTGTGTGTGTTGGTTTTGGATTATTTTAACTTTTTTTTAAATTATTTTGACGTCAATGTCAAGATTCTTTTGTTGCCTTCTGTTCTTTATGTACTGATTTATGCAATGTATCGATTGTATTATTATTATTTGTTTAGTTGTTGTTTTTTTGCTTGGTCGTTCATTCTACTAAGTAAATGCAACCGCATTCAGACTTGTGTTTGAACGAAGAAGAAGAATGTTGACGTCACGTAACAGCACAGCGTTTATGGTAGTAATAATGGATGGAGCCTTTTATGGATCGATTTCAAAGTTATCAAGTAATTGGAGAATCGTCACAAGATTACAACAAGATGAAGAAAGCTTAAAAAAAAGAAAGAAAGAATGAAAGAACAACTTTTATGAACTTCTGTAGAAAAGTCAGTCTGGATGCTAAAAGTGGTGGGATGGATGAAAAAGTATTATTTCCACTTTCAGATTATTTAATTTATAGCATGGGAAGAATGTCATGTTAAAAGTGAAATGGGACTCGAACTTTTTAATGAATATTAAGGAGTTATTGACTTAAAACAAGCTTCTACTTCCTGCTGAAAAGTTACATGTAAGATAGTTTTTTCTTATTTCTAGTTTATTAAGATATTTGATCTAGAAACTAAACCAAAATTATCTGGTAAGATTTTGTGTTTTTGCAGTTAAAAATTATTGGACAATGTAAAGAAAGTGATTAGTTTTAATCTCTTTTGATTATTTTTCTTAGATCATAAATGCTTATGTATATTTCTAATGTAATAAATATTAAAGTTCATACATTTTCAAAAAACGGATTTGTGGATTGTAAATTAAATGTTAAAAGACTTGGAAAAAATGACTTGTGCATGTTTTTTTGTTCATAATTAACATGCAGAACTTTCCTTTCCCTCTCAAATTAAACATCCTTTTGTCTTAATTATTGTTGCAGTCTATTCTGTTCAACTTAATTTTTTTTAGTTAAAATCAAAACTGAAAGACCAAAGAATGAAAATGAAAACAGAAAATTAAAGGAAGTGGCTCAAAGTAAGGTTTGTATCTAAAATTTGAGCCTCATGAGAGGGGAGGATGTGGATTAAAATTTTGCTGGATGGTTTTGACTGAAGGCTGAGTGTGTGCGACCACAGCGCAGTCTGCAGAGAGAGGAGGCGTCTTATTATTGGCCTTTTAGGAGAATTGTCAAGTTAGCTGCCAGAAGGAGGAAAGCCTAGCTGGATCACAGCTCGCATAAAAGACTAACACCGAATCAGACGGATCCTCATTTATTCTCTTTATCATCGAGATGTTTGGCGTCTGCAGAAACAGGAAGAGAACAGAGGCAGAAGTCAGTGAGATGGAGGAAATTTAGATCAATTAACAGCTTAATTAAGAGTCTTTTTTCTTTACAAAAGCTTCGTTTTATTTTATTTTTGCCTGTTTTGCGTTCACTTTAATCTTAGAATTACCTTTGAGACTGTCCAATCCAAATCTATACACCGTAAAAAAAATCACTTCGGTTATTTTTGAGGGTTTTTCGTATTTTCCATCCACATAACGCCAAGATGTGGTCGTGTATGAAGAACTTCTTCACTTATGAAACGACAAAGTCGGTGGTTGTGAAAAGCTGGACTATCGGCATCATTAACCGGATTGTTCAACTTATCATCATTTCTTACTTTATTGGGTAAGTGTAAATCATTTCATTAATTACTGCAAAGCCTGAATAATGAAAGGATTTGTTGCTAAAACAGTTCATTTTAAAGAATTGTAAAACTGAATTCACTGAAATGTTAATGTTTCACTATAAGTCCATTTAAATGTCTGCAGACTTTAGCTTGTGTGATTTTAAGTGACTCTTCAACATAATTACTCATAAACAGATACTTCAACAGCTTTTTATTAAATGATGAGCAGCTACACTTAAGATTTTAAAGCTTAAAGCAGTGTCAGTTCCTCACTCTAAGATTTCTGTCAATACAAATGCATTAGCAGTGATTTAAGTGCTGCGCCTAACCGCTCACTTTTAACGCAGCTGAGCTTCAGAGAAACTTGCATTAAAATAAATAGAATGTGCTTTTCAGAACTCTTGTCTTCATTGTGTTTCAATGTTGCTAAAGGTTTTAAAAAGAAAGCAAATTTTATCAGTACACACTGCAAAAACACTCAATCTTGCCAAGTACTTTTGGTTTTGTTTCTAGTGCAAATATCTTAAAACACTTGAAATAAGACAAAAATAACTAAAGAGTAACTTTTAAGACAGCTTGTCTTTAGTTAATAATTCTTTAATATTGACAGATTATTTCACTTATAACAAGACATTTGTCATAAGACAATGGAACTAGTACTTTTTATTGACATTAAGGAATTATTTGGCTTGAAACAGCCTTATATATCTTTTTTAAACATAACTTGTAAGTTATTTTGTCTTATTTCAAGTGTAATAAGATATTTGCAGTAGAAACTGGATCAAAAATACATGATACTTAATGTTTTTGCAGTGCACTGAGACCTGTTCAGATTTACAGACATCTCCTGAATTGGATTAATTTGTAATTTAGGAATGAACTGACTCAATTCTGCATCACTGTGGTGATATTCCAGTTCTCACTAATGATTAATGGACTAAGTGCTAAATGGAGACAATTTCTGTTGCGCTTTCCTAGTGAAACTGACTTGTCCAGTGGAAAGTCATCATGTAAAATCAAATCCACAACATTCAGATTGCAAGGAAACTTCTATATTCACTGAGCTATAGTCACTCTGTGGCTTTATGATCTACATGCCAGCAGCTAAAATCTGTGAATACTTGGGAACTTCTCTAGAAACACATATAACTGCCTATTTTAACAGTTTAAACACCAAGTATATCTTAATATGTATTAATTCTCTATAGTGGGAACCATCTTGGCACGACAGCTAGTTTCTACAGTGTTCTTTATTTCCACTTTTGGGGTTACAGCCAATCAGTGCTAAGGAAAACGAATGGGGCAACTGGATTGGCTGCTATGCAAATTAAAGCTAATACTGTGTCAAACGGCATGGACTATTTCAGGTTTCTCTGTAGCATTTTGTTTTGCATATTTAGGTGTGTTAGATAATTTAACATTGAAGCTGACAGAAATCACATCTGGGGTACCCCAGGGTTCAGTGCTGGGGTCCTTCCTATTTAATATGCTCCCACTAACTCAGAAACAGCTTCATCTGAAATCCATGTTTTCTTTTGCACATTAATATTAAGCACCAGTGTCAGAAAAGTTGATTCATATTTATTTAATTATTTATGCTAGTTTTATGTATTTATTATCATTGACTTTGTTTGAGGTAATGTTTTGTTTTTGTTGTAGTACAGTTTTGTCCCCTCTTCTAAAGCACATTTCTCCCATATAAGGCAAATACATTATCTTAGAATAATTATTAAGATTGGTTACCATAGCGATGCAGATGATACACAGCTCTACGTTGTTGTAGCTGCGTTTCCATCACAATTGTGCTCAAAACTGTTTTGATATTCCACTAATGTTGAAAAAAACCCAAACTATTTTGCAGTTGTGGTGTTTCCATTATTTAAGGAATGCAATTGAAATCACATGTGAATAAGTTTTCTCATGCCATAAATCATTTAAGAATATGCCGCACCATCATCCTCCTACCACTTCCAGTCGTCTTCTTCGTATTTTCCACCAATAGTCACATCTGGTTGTTGATCATGCAACTCTTGTGGCGAGAAAGTAGTTTCCATTGCAGTTTTGCTAAATACACTAATTTTGCTAAATCCAAAAAACCACCTTATCCTAGCACAAATACCTTTTTACTGAAAAACGTGAGCAAATGCAGACCTGAACATTCAGAAACACATAAAGACAATTACAAAGACGGTCTTTTATCACCTGACGAATATTTCTGGGATTGAAGGACAAATGTCCCAACAAGATTTAGAGAAACTCATCCATTGATTAAATGTTGACCTTAGAGACTAAATGTAATCAGTTTAAGTCATCATTGGTCCAATAGTTAACCACACAGCTATTATCAGTCTGCCGTGGCTGATTAGTCTTACAGGAAGAGCCTCATTTACCCATTAGCTGGATCTGATTCCAAGCAAGTACCGTAATTCAATCCTTACCCACAGAATGGGTTTTTCAACTCCTCTTTTTTCTATTATTGTCCTCATAAAAATAATCTCATTGTCACATTCTTGGTGCCAACAAAATGATTATGTTTTTTTAATAAAAGGGAAAAAAAGAACAGATTTCTTTTCTTTTTTTTTGCACCAGTGCAGAGTAATAGAGTGATTACTCTGATGTAATGCTGCTTAGCAATAATCTTCCAGCCTATGAAATATGGATACAAAAATTTGGACCAATAGCCAATATTAATACCGATATTTACAGATGTCATAATGATATATATATTTCCTTTAACTTTTAACACTGTCAAAGAGCCACGCCACCTTTATGCTTCAGTTAAACACCCCATAAACATAAACATGCTCTGCATCGTAAGACATAAAAAACATATTTTCAGTGTGCTTGCACACTGAATGTTGCTGAATGTTGTTTGCCCAGGGCACCGAAAAGACTAGGAGAGTCCCTGCATCTAACAGAGTGATTTTAAGAGTAGACTACCCAAAAATTATACTCAAGTAAAAGTAAAAAGTAGCAATCTAAGAAATTACTCCAGTAAGAGTAAAAAGAATTTGGTAAAAAGTCTACTGAGTAACTGATCAAATTATCAATCATTTAATATTTAAAACCCCTCCCGACCCCAGTAGGGACAAGGGTGTACAGAAAATGGATGGATGGATGGATTAATATTTAAAAATGACATCAGACCAACCCAAATATAAAGCTAGGTGGAAATTTTGGTATTTTACGGACAAAAATGACAATAATTTAAAACATGTTTGTCATTCTGTGGGTAGAAAATCCAAAAATTTCACACAAGTAAAATACGTCACAATAAAAATTACTCAAGTAAAAGTAAAAAGTACAGCATAGTAAAAATACTCCTAAAGTACATTTCTTCAAAAAATTACTCAAGTAAATATAATTGTTACTACCCAACTCTGGTTATTTAAAGGGTCAGTTTCTAACCTGCTAATGGGCTCCAAAAGCCACTTAGCCTGATATTTATTTAAATTAATTCTGATGTTAAAATCTTTGTCACATTTTCCCTGTTTGTATTTTCAGTTGGGTGTTTCTCTGGGAAAAGGCCTACCAGGTAAGAGACACAGCTATAGAGTCGTCAGTCATGACAAAGGTCAAAGGCTTCGGAAACTACAACAACAGAGTCATGGATGTCGCGGACTACGTCACTCCTACGCAGGTATTTATCAGTACATTTAAGTAATTAGTAGAAAGTTTCATTAAAAGGTTGAGCTGCAAAATCCATGTGGTTTTTCTACAGGGAGGTTCGGTCTTTTGCATCATCACCAAAATGATTACAACAGAGAACCAAGTGCAAGGATACTGTCCTGAGGTCAGCTGGCTTTAAATTCACTTCTGAATTAACTTTTATGTTAATGACAAGATCTAATGTCCAAATATGGAAATTCATAATCTGAGCAAAACTCAAGCTATACATAAGATTTATTAAAACAAGACAACATATTTAGGCATTTGGAAAGAGGGGAACAGCTTATAAACATCTGGCAAATCATCAGTTCCAAGGCCATGAAGAAAATACTTAAAGTTGAAGTTTGTAACATTTTTTTAAAATATGTGTTTTACATATTTGTTGAAATTATCACCATGTTGAGACAGATCTTTGAAAAGATCTATCTCCTTCACTTCCTCCCTGAGTTACTATCTCAAGAAATGCCTCACTCCGGACCAAAAATAACTAGCGCTGTCAATCATCCTCATGAATGTGCTGCTCAATGTCCTATTGGCAGAGAAACAACTTACAGTTTATCCGCCGTCATTGGTGGCCATGCTAACTAGACTGAGCATTAGTGAAAGCGTCTGCTAGTTGCAGGATGATTGACAGCGCTAAGACCCGCCTCCTGTCTCTGATTGGCTGTTTCTAGTTAGCACTGGGAGAACTGGGAGAGTATAAAATTGTGAAGTAGAAAGAAAATTTTACATGATTCAAAACATTTTTGCAGGTAAAAAACTGAAAAGTGTGGTGTGCAAAAGTATTCAGCCTGCCTTTTATCTGAGTGCAACAACTGCCTTTAGAAGTTGCCAGCTGATGATTAAATAGAGTAAATCTGTGCTAAATCTAGTGTTAGTACCAATACAGTGGTTCTGTTAAAATTGTACTTGGTTAGCAGTTCTTTCAGAACATAATCATTTAATCTTATCTATTAATAGTGTAAAATACTTATCCTAACATTATTTAATCAATCAATCAACTTTATTTGATTAGCACATTTAAGCAACAAAACTTTACATCATAAAAACACAAAAATAATTGTGATTTTTAAATCTTTCCATGTAATTCAGACTGAGAAATTCAACTGTACCAAAGACAGTGACTGCACAAAATATCGTCACAGAGCAGGAGGATATGGTAACATGTTCAATTGAAAGAAAATTTATGATATGAAATTTAAAATATAATTACAATAGCATTTGTTTTGGAGTTCCTTGAACATTTCTTTGTACTCCTGCTTAGGAATCTTCACAGGGAACTGCGTCCCTTTCAAGAGCAACGTCTCAATGTGTGAGATTAAAGGGTGGTGTCCTGCCGAGATCGACACCATCAAGACGTGAGACGATACTTTGCATGTCATATATTTACATATACACAGTGATTTATTAATGTGTGTATTCAAGTTGAGGAACCACTTTGTTGTTGAGCAGCTAAACACCCAGATATCATCAACTATGCAGATGATACGCAGCTCTACATTACAATGTGAGTGACTCACAACCAAAAGAAGTTATTATCTAGAGGAACAATTTAGAGTCAACACAAAGCTTAAACTATTACAGCTGGAAATTCAAGGTCAGGCCTGAAATCTGAGTGTAGTGATAAACTCTGACCAAAAACTTCAAAGATACTGACCTCTTCTATCACCTGAAGAACATTTATGTGATTTAAATACTATAGTCCCAGCGAAATCTAAAGAAACGCATAAATGGATTTATCTTTAGTTACATCGATTACTGCAACCCTAAATGTGTTTGAATTAACCATAAATTTGCGCAAATTGAAATTATGAAAATAAATTTGCTGAGTGGAAACACGGCAAGTTTGAAAAAAAGTCACATTTTTTGATGAAAAGCTTCTGCGCTGTGATGGTTTTTCAGTCGTATAGTAGCAGATGCGTTTCACAAAACTGCAACGGAAAGACTTATTTTTGCATCACAGAAGTCAAATGATCACCGGATGTTGCTACTGGAGAAAACAACAAAGAAGAAGACGAGAGGAAGTGGTTTTTGTTTTTTCTGCCTTCATCAGAGCTCTCACAGCATCGCAGTTCATAAAAAGTTACGTGTCATTCCAACATATTGAATTCATCGCTCTTCTGTAAAATTGCAGACTATCGTTTCCTCAAAACGCCGCATACGTAGCCGCTCCAAAATACAAAGGGATTGTCGCTTCTAAAACTAAGACGCCAACATCTCCTCTGATTGGCTGACAGATGATGTTAGCTCTAAATTATGAATATATCTCATCGTAACTGTCCACCTCTGTCACTGCCGTGATTTTTAATGACTTATTCATGTGTGATTTTAATTTTATTTCTTATTTAATGGAAACACAATAATTGCAAAATTGTGTTTTTTCAAGATTAACAGAAAAGTTGCACACATTTGTAATGGAAACACAGCTTTTGTCAACACTTCCCTGGCACATCGAATTTGATCAAACATTTTTTGTTTTGCTCAAGCAGAATAAAAGTTTTAGATTCTAGCTGGGCTGAAAAAATTACGTGCAGTTTTAACAACTTAGATGCATTTCAGATTTTAAGGTGATCAAAATAAATATATGCTTTTTCAAAACAAGCGTGTTCAATTTAACTCCTGGAACTGACGGCAAACTTTTGTAAAGAACCAAATAGTGAAGTTAGGATGTATTAAGAGTTCTATCATAAGTGCAAAATTAGAAGAAATGTTTTGTTTCATATATTTCAATATCATTTATACACTTATTTGCAAGCTTTGCATCAGACATTTTGATGTTGTGACAGTCTGTTTGTTAATATTTTTTTTCTGAAACTCCATTTCTGAGGCTTTAGAAAAGTTATAATGTGTTTGTTTTCTCAGAGAACCCATGAACGATGTGGAGAACTTCACAATCTTCATAAAGAACAGCATCCGTTTCCCAACTTTTAACTACACCAAGTACAACACTTTTTATACTACTTTCTGTCTGTATCTGATATTAACTCACATTCTAGGCGATCAAATTATAACTGGAGAAAGCAGATCACTAATACTTATGAATTAATGTTAGTTGTGACTGAATATAACTGACCAGTACTAGTCCCAGACTAGCTCAAGTTTTCCCTTTTGGATTTATTTCACCCAGAATATAGATAACATCAGTCAAATGGTGATGATTTAACATAAATTCTGTCTTTCTGCAGAGGGAACTTCCTTCCATCAATAACTAAAGATTACATCAAAAAGTGTAACTTTAACAAAGAAAATGACATCTACTGCCCTATCTTCAAAGTGGGGGACATTCTTAAAGACGCAGAGCAGAACTTCACTCAGCTGGCAAACACGGTAAAAACAGCAATTGCATTTTTAAAGGGGTTCAATTAAACTTGTGATATTTACTGCACATCTTGTGATATTAAAATATGACCTACTAAGTTTCGTTGAACAGGTTAGGTTAGGCTTATGGGTCATACAAAACATGTTCCTTGTATTTTTTGTTCAAAATTGTTCTTAGATAATGAGATTTTAGTTCTTTCAAATCGAGCTGTTTTAGGGCGTCTTGTCACTTTAATAAGCTGTCACAAGTAAGCTGCTGCTGGCCATACCCCCCCCCCCCAATTCAACGTGAAAATGACTGCAAACAGATGCACAATTATACAACCATACATCTTTGAAAAGCAGAAGTATAGCCTTCTGCACAAACAACAAGAATGTAACAAGTGGTTTCTGAGTGAAAAAAAAAATACTTGTGTTTTCCAGCAGCCATTGTACAGCGCATACAGAAGTAAGAGCACCTCACTAAACACTAAACATTGCTAGGTAACAATGCAGCATTGATTGTGACGTTAATTCCAGAGGTTTTTGAAATGGCTAATTTTCCAAACACCAAAAAACTTTTAACTCATTGCCAAAAAAATAGCTGGGTAGGTTTTTTTAAGTTCTTGAGATGTTTTAGGAAGCAGTAGAAACCCAAATACAAAATGTGCAAAATGTGAATTTTGCATTTGTCCCCTTTAAGGATAAAAAGAAGTCTCATTCCTAAAATCCATTAACAGTATATGTAAACTCAACCATGTGTTTAAAAACTAACAAAAAAGTCATGGTTGCTAGGCGACGGGCTGGGCTCGGCTGTACCGTTGCTAGGTAACGGCACAGTGCCCACTGATTCCGACCTAACAACCTGGAAGTTTTTTGAAACGGCTCATTTTCCAGACACTAAAAACATTAACTTTTTGCCAAAAAATATCTGGATGATTTTTAAAGCACTTTGATTGTTTTCTGTTTATCCTTATATTCCTCCTCTGTTAGGGTGGAGTGATTGGAATAATGATCAGCTGGATGTGTGATCTGGATAAATCAGACGATGAATGTAAACCGTCGTATTCGTTCACCCGACTCGATGCCATGTCGCAGCAGAGCAACGTTTCTCCTGGGTACAATTTCAGGTGATTGAAGTTTCTTTCATAATTACCAACCAGAAAACTTAGTTGTATATTTTAGAACACTAGGCTAGCATCATACTTTTGTGCAAAATATTTTATTTCTGAACCCAGAATTTACTTGGTACAGTGTAGATAACGCATAATAGTCATCCTATAATGTAAGTTAAATTAGACCTAATCATTTTCCATTTAATGCAAAAAGTTACTATGAGTATTAAATTAAAATTTCATTTTTTTTGTGGCCCGTAACTCCAAATTACTCGCGAAAAAAGTTCGCCTGTTTGTAAATTTTTTTTTTCAAAGCAAAACTAAAATATTCAACTTTAGACATATTATTTTAATGTTATTTGTTATTATCTAGGTTAAATATAAGAGGTAAATATATTGAAATATTTGTATGTTTGTATTTGTTTGTACAGGTTTGCAAAATACTATAAGATGGAAAATGGGACAGACTACCGCACTCTGGTCAAAGCTTTTGCCATTCGATTTGATGTTATTGTCAATGGCAACGTGAGTATAGATTTTAATATTTAAAAACAATTTATTCCAAATGAACTCAGGAACATTTCAGTTACATTAGAGATTTAAATTCTCCTGTTTGTATAGCTTATATTTGTTCAAAACAAGTGAGTGGGAAACTGTGAATGTTGTCAAAAATCTTTGTTTTTAGGCGGGAAAGTTTAACATGATCCCAACAATCATAAACATGGTGGCAGCGTTCACATCAGTGGGAGTGGTGAGCTAAACTCTTATAATTTACACTAATATTATACAAGAATTTTTATATCTTACATCATTTTCTAGGTTTACCAGAGTTTAAAAATTAACATTTTTGTAGCCTCAAAAATCTTGTTTAATTAGGGTCTCACTAGAAATGCATCAATCCAATATTACAAAGGCAGATCTAGTAAGTCTAATTCTACACTTCATTGTTATTTTACATTATATTTAGAATTCCTATTTGCTCTTTCTGAACCATTTGAAAGAAAATTTGTTGCTGTATTTTTGTACATTTTACTATGTTTTTAGTCAGTTTCAGTTTCTTAATAATTTATTTTTACATTGGCTGTTTTACTCCTATTTCACTGGCTGAACAAATTAAAGTTGTTTTTACATGTTTGACCAAGCTTGTGAAGCTATTGGTGTATTTAAATGTGTTGTACTGATTGAGAGTTATCAAATAGATCTTTAATTCAGTACATTAATGTCTTTGTTTAAAAAGGAAAACATTTTAAGTCAATTCAGTGCTCTTTTTCTGTCAGATCGGCCGACACTAAGCCTCAGATGTCGATATCAGTGTCAAAAGTGAAAAAATTGGATCAGTGCATCCTTATTTCTTACAGTTTCTTCTTCTATTATTGATATTGATATTCTTCTTATTATTATTTTTTGTATTGTTGTTTTTTTCTAGGGCACAGTGCTTTGTGATATAATACTGCTAAACTTCCTGAAGGGTGCAGAGCAGTACAAGGCTAAGAAGTTTGAAGAGGTAAAGTAAAACTCCTTAAAGCTGCCGGAAGTAGCTTTAAGGACATCCTTTTTATTTTATAAACATATTACATATTTGTTAAAACTGTTACCATGTAAGAGTTATGAGCCCGATAATCTGTGAAAAGATTGATCTCCTTCACCTCCCATTTGAGCTACCATGAACCAAAAACAGCCAATCAGAGCCAGGAGGAGGGTCTAAGCACTTTGTATTGCCTTGTTGCTAAAAATGTGCTATATAAATAAAATTACCTTTTACCTGTACCTTAGGCTAATGTCGGAGAAACAACTTAAAACAGTTAATCCACCGTTATCGGTGGTCATGCTAACTAGCCTTAGCATTCACAACAAGCTATGCTAGGTGCGGCATAGCAGAGAGAAAGAGAGGAAGGCGATTGGCAGAGCTAAGCCCCGCCTCCTGGCTCTGTCAATTTCTAGTTGCTACTAGAAACAACCAATCAATCAGGAGATCGATTTTTTGTCTCATACAAAAGTAACACAGCATTGTGACAGTCTCAAATATAAAAAAAAAGGGATTTTTAAAAAAATAAAAGCTTAACATCATGGATGAATGTAGACTGAATGTATTTGGGGAAAAAAAAGTTTTCTCCTTGTTGACCTGATTAACATGCGTTGTTTTAAAATGTGCTGTAGAAATAAATTTGAGTTAGGTTGAGTTTTTCCCTCTGTCTTTTACTCTAGGTTTCGGACAGTCCGTTGGACTTCCAGAGCAACGGACTGTATCGCTCCCAGCTGTCGCTCAGACAAACGCACTTCAAGTCCAGTGACTCTGGGGCATTTTCTATTGAACATTACAGCTAAAGAAACAGAACATATCAATGTAATTTCAGTCACATAGCCTCTTTCTAGGCTGAGAACATCAAAACTACAAAAATGTATCAAGTGAATGTAGCATAAAAGCATGACTGTCTTTGCATGAGGATTGTTGAACCAGTTGTCTAAAAGATGATTTTGGTAGCCCATAGAAATGATAGCAATAAACAACTGGTTCACTGCTCTGTAATACTTTATTCTTTTATACGTGTGCAGTTGCAACCAGATGATTGAATACACCACATAAAAAGATACACTTTTTTTTCTCCTTACTCTCTGACACTAAATCAGACTAAACTTCTCTTGTTTAAGGTCAGTTAGAATCACCAAAACTATTTTTATTTTGATAAATGACAAGCTTTGTTTTGAGTACAATTTTAAAAAACAAGTTATTGATTTAAAAGTTGTTCCTCTAGATAACTGCGATGTAGAGCTACTAAAGTAGTGTCACTCTATGTACACTTCTGGTTTCAACTGTATGTGTCTACTAAGTACAAGAGCATGAAGATAGACTGTAAATTTGTTTTATGATGATACCCCGAATACTCCCTCATCAGTCCCTCTTAATAAGATTGTGACAAAATCAAGAAATAAAAACTTTAAAAGACAGTTTTCATTCACTCCAGCAAAAAAATAAAAAACATCATCTTCTTACAAGTATACAGATAATGGAGTAGTTCTATGGAGTGAAAATAGTGTCAAAAAGATTTGTGTGTGCGTAAAAAAATGTGGTTTATTTGTGGAGGTGAATAAAGAGCTGGCACTGATTGTGGATTTTTCTTGTTTTTTAACAGGTCGAGCATGAGTGGAAACATATTAAAAAATACTATGTGGATAAGCAGAAATGAATAAATATTTATTTCCCAAGAAGTTTGTCAAACATTGTCAAGTGGTAAATTTATTTATTTTTAGTTTCAAGTATCCTTCCACAACATTTGTTCTTGTCATTGATCCACAATTAATTTGGTGGAATACTTAGAGCTTTTGTCCATTTAAAAACCGTCATCTTCTGTCTTTTTCCTCTAAATTTAAGAACTGCCATTATGTCCAAACACCGCCGTCTCCAAAATGAAAGTGCTTTTGCAGTCTTCAATGTGTGTGTGAATATTTTCTTTCATAATGCTCCTTTTTCATTTTCTTCAGTGAATTTCAGTCTATTTTGCTACAGGTCGTGTTTTGTTGTGATTACTTTTCAAACAATATAAATAATTATATAAATCTCACCACTTGTTAAACTAACTGTGGTCAGTAAAGTACCCAAAAAATATACTCAAGTTAGAGTAGCACTACTTCAACATATTTTTACTCAAATAAAAGTAAAATGTAGCCGTCTAAGAAATGAGTGAGAAGGTATTTGGTAAAAAGTCTACTCATGACTGAATAACTGATCAAATTATCAATCATTTAACATTTAAAAATTACATCATCAGACAGACCAGAATATAAAGTCATGTGGAAATTTTTGGTATTTTAAGGAAGAAAATGACAATAATTTGCATAAGTAAGAAAAATATCGAAATTGGGCAAAATAAAAATATTTCCAAATTATTTTCTGTCAAATAAAAAACGAATGATTATGAAACTTTAACAAAAACTGCAGGTGTATTTCTGTATCTAGTGAATTATTGGTTAAAACACGTTTATTTTTAATTCAGCGGGTTCTTTTATCACAGACAAAGATTTGATAAATAATGATGAAAAAAAAAGAATAATGTGTTTATATCCCAGAAGTATGAATGCCGTTCTATTACCCCACTTTCTCAACTTGTGCCTCTTCTGTTGCCGTGTTGATGATGATGATGATGATGGTGATACGTCTTTCTGGTGCTCAGACTGAATGAAGGTTATTTTGTTTTCTTCCTCAGCAACAGGATCCCTCTGAGAGAAGCCAAGTCTCTCTTTCACATGGTGTCAGATCTCAGCCATTTTGGATGCGAATGGGAACAGCAGAGTTGGTTTTCGCTCCTTCCTTCAAAAGCACAGGCACAAAGGGAGCGACACAGGAAAAACAGACTGAGCATTTAGGTGATGAGGATCCGCCTGAAACCAGAACTCTGCCTGGTATTCACCAATTTAAAGTCAAGTCAAGTTGATTTGTGTAGCACATTTCAGCAACAACAGAAGTGGGCAGTAGTATATTTACTCTATTACATTTACTTGAATAACCTTCTGGAAAAAAAAGACCTCGTAGAGTATTTTTACTATGCTGTATATTTTACTTTTACTTGAGTTATTTTATTATAAAGTATCTCTTATTTGAGTAAAATTGATTCTCTACCCACTGTGAGTAACTTCACCGAATAAAGAACAAACATGTTTAACCAAAAATTCACCTGTAGTTGTTGTCAACTACATATACTTTATATTGAAAGAGATTGATTTCTACTTTTTTTTTCTTTTGCTTGTTTTTGATCATTTGTAATTATGTTATTTATATAAATTATTTTCATTTTGGTTCATAAAATACCCCAAATTTCCACATATTTTAGACTTTGGTCCATTTGATCAGTTAGTCAGTACTTCAGTAGATTGTTTACCACATACCTTTTTATTCTTACTGGAGTAATTTTCTAGGCCTTCTACACTGTAAAACTGTACACTGTAAAAAAAAAAAAAAGAGGTCTATAATTTACGGTAGAACTCAGGCAACAGCTGCCGGTATTTTTTTACTTTTACTTGAGTAAAAATATGTTGAAGTAGTGCTACTCCTACTTTACCCACGTCTGGCTTTCCATCATGAAAACATAAAAATAACATGAACAATCACCAATTGTAAAGTCAGTAGTAGACATTACATTTTATCATGTGCCGTCAAAATGTTGGTCAGTGTTTAATTTATTATGATTTAGAAGCAAATCTAATCTGGCAGGTTTTTAGCCTCGATTTAAAGGAGCTGCAGCGTCTCGGCTGTTTTTGGAATTTTCTGGAAGTTTGTTCCAGATTTGTGGTGCCAGTCGATTTATTGGTGCAGATTTTCTTAATTTTGTGAGGTCGGTGATCAACCGATAGCCAATCTTATCCCCTGATCTTATCTAACTCAGCAAACGTCTAAAAATCAACCGCTGTCCTCTTCTGCTATCCCGTAAAGGAGGTTTGGCTGACAGACCAGCCCACCAGGTCATGTCTGAGCGTTTGCAGTTAACAATAGTCACCTCACTGTTGCCAACTCAGAGACTTTCTTAGTGAATGCCTTTTTATTTAGCTTCTGTAGCCAAAAAAAACAAACAAAAAACTTCTTGTTGATCGTTATCAAATAATGCAGTCGAGTTCAGTTTATTATTCAAATTGTTTAAAAAGTTTTCCATCTAAGGAAACTCAGCTGAAACAATGGGTGCTCAATTATAATTATTTTTTTCAAATGTATCTTATTCAGAAGCATTGTTGCTTCTGGACAAACGTCACACAGAGACTATCTCAAACATCTCTGTAATGTGTTTGAACCTTTCTGCTGCCCAGAAACACGCAGACTCATCATCATGGCTGCAGATGTGGCACATCTGGCCGACTGGAGTGAGTCATACTTGGCGATCTATACCTTCCTCTCTTTTCCGCTCTCTGCCGCCAAAACAGCAGAGTAGTTGGCAAGCATTAAACCAGAGAAGTTGAGTTATGAAGCTCAACTTGAGAGAGGATCTTAGAGAGTGTGTAAACAAAAAGTGAACTTGTAAAAAGTCCCTCTGTCTAGCCTGAGTGGATTTTTCTGGCACAATAAAGTTGTGTGCAACTCCACAGTCACTCCCTCTTGGCAGCTGGCCGACATTTTCCTGCAGGCCTGCAATGAGAACTGGGACAAGGAAGGGAGGTTAATGTAAAGTAAGGTGAGAAAAAATAAAGTCTTCTTTTCCTCCTGTGACATCACCACCAGGCAAAAGTGGGTAAAATAGCACGACATCAACATGGTTTTACTCAAGGAAAAGTAAAAAGTACAGCATAGTAAAAATACTAAGAAATATAAATTTAAATATATGTTCATAAAACTTCAACAGGGTCCAAATTGGAGTCATAAATTTGAACAAAATTTGAATTAGTAAAACTATTTTTGTCCCCATTTAAATATCCATGGACCATGCCTTCATTGTTGTTGAGGAAAAGAATTACTCTTGTTTAGTTGGGACATATCCATGTTGCTTCCACATAGTTAAAATTTTGATTTGAATACATTTCTGTCACATTTTCAAGCTGCTTAAAATTACTACTGTAGTACCTACCAATACCTACAGTAGTATCTAAGGTATCTAAGGATACTAAGGTATCTAAGGATACCTACAGTATCTTCTATTAAAATATGCTCAATTTATTATGGTAAACATTGTACAGTAAAATATACTTAATATCTAACTTGATAATTAATTTGATATCTAATCAATTTCCCCTTGGGAATCAATACAGTATGGTCTATTGTATAATAAATAAAATGGATGAACACAAACTTCAACAATCAATATGTATTAAAGTTTTCTACAAGACATTGAAGACTGAATAGTTAACCTAGTGGTTATTTTAAAGGGCTATGCAATATTTATTTATTTAAACCCTCTGTCGGTTGCCATTTCGCGTGGGGGAGGGGATGCTGAATGTTCTCCTTAACAATGGGTGTATTCCTTAACAGTTCACCGGTGGATTAATCGGGAGTGAGTACTAAAGAGGCGGAGTGAGAGGAGTTTTTCCTCCGAAATGGACGACAAAGCCCGAGATTATTTCTCAAATTCATCTGATTTTATCAGCTCATTAGACTCTATCAACAAAATGTGCAACATTGAGATATAAACTATGAGTGTTTACACACTCAGCCTGGAACGCACCATATTATGTCGATCCTTTGACGTTATCCCTTACTTTCTACACCAAAGTAACACATCGATGTTATGGTCAAAGTGAATGGGTTCACAGCTCCCACTGATGGATCTGAAAGGGGGCTTCCGTGGCATGCCGCAGTGGCTGGACAGATGGAAAAGAGTTTCCTCCTTCCTCGATTTGCTCGCCGAAGAATAAAATGAGGCGTACCAATTGATGACAACACTGCGCATGCGCCTGAGATGTCGTCGAAGAAACGAGTAAACAGAAGAAGAAAAGAAGGTGTTAGCGGAGGATCGTGCTGACGTCACGTTTCTACTTCGGAGCTGGAGCGGAGTAGTAAGCGTGGAGCCGCGCTTTGGAGGCGCAGCAGACACCGCAACAATGGCCCCGAAGGTATACCGAAGGGAGTATTTCATTGCTGCTCTTTGATGACTCTGAATCTCACAGCTGCTTAGTTGTGTCTCCCAGCGGCGAGAAGCAAACAGACGGACATTTTGGATAGTTCTGCGTTGTCTCCGGGGCTTTTACAACATGTCTTCCGCGGCGGTCGCTGCCTCCAGAAGACAGTCCTGCTATTTGTGCGATTTACCCCGCATGCCTTGGGCCATCATCTGGGATTTTACCGAGGCAGTGTGCCGGGGATGTGTCAATTACGAGGGCGCCGACCGAATCGAGTTTGTTATAGAGGCTACAAGACAGCTGAAACGGGTGCATGGCTTCCCGGAGGGCCGCTCTGCCGGCCCGGGGAAGTCCCACCACGCCTCTGACCCGGGCTCCCGTCCGCCGCAAACTCTAGACCGATACCCGGTGTCTGAGAGGCCACCCCGCTTAGGTGTGGAGTACCCGGCGGGCAGGCAGACGAACGGCTTCCCCATCCCGAACGGATATCCAAAACCCGACGATCCACCGGAGCTCCCCAACTCCCGCAGGACTAGCTCAGTTCCTCCCATTCTGGTGCCTTTGGTTAACGGCGGCATTTCCGCTGTTCACCCGCTTAACGGCCGTCCGGGTCAGATGAGTCTGGTCGTTTCGGGTCCCGTAGATCACGGGAAGCGCCACGAGGAGCTGAAGGACAAACAGAGGCCGGACAGCATGTCGGACATGTCAGAAAGCCACAAGGAGTGGGGAGGCAAAGGCAAAACGGTGAGGGACCTGATGGCGCTGCAGGACGGACGGTTTACCAAGGACCACGCCGCCATGCAGCGGATCATGGCGTACGAGGCTGGCGCCACTTCTTCAAAAACAGGTAGCAGTTGGTTTTATACTCGAGGAGTTTGGAATAAAACGTATTTACAGGCATTTTTAATCCTTTTTTTGTACAGTTTTAGCGTAACTAGTGCACCGAATATGTTCTTAAAGCAAACGTCCTTGTTTTGAGTCTGTATACTCTGGTTAACGATTAATCGATAACTTAATAATTGACGATTATTTCAGTTATCGATTGATCACGAATTTTTTTTTCAGCCTTTCCTTGCTGGCATGTGTTTGTCAACAAAGTGAGCTTAAACAAAATAAAAGTCATAGCTTCATGTTGCAACTATGCAACATGAAACACAACAATCAAACATTTTTACATAGTATACTTGCACATTTCTTTTAATCTGGCCTTTTTTTTAATTTTAAGGAATTTAAAATCTTTCAGTTCATCTACGCTGAAACTGTCGAGGCTATTTTAATAGTCGTCATTCTCAAAAAAACAAATGCATATAAAAATGTTAGATCTGTGGTCTGGATTAAAATTCAAGAATAAATGGGATGCAGCCCCATAAAACCAACAGCTTTATCCTGCTATACAAAATGCAATTTTGTAACAAGCTGAGGTAACAAGCTGCTAATACTTGCCAGCTAGCTAACTAGCTAGCTGTCTAGCTGTGTCAGAAGCACAAAGCTGCTGCCAAGAGCCACAAAAAAGTCCCACCTTTTGTCCTCTGAAAAATAAATTATATCAATTTTGACAATTATAACGGTCGTAAAAGATCTTACAAAGTTTTAAATTTGAGTTGGTGTAACTGCATTGAAATCTGTTACCTGTGTTGTGATTATTAAAGGCGACCTATTATTCAAAATTCACATTATGCTGGTTTTTATGCTTCCATTGGGGTCTCAACTGCTTCTAAAAACAGCCCAAGCTCTTAGTAAAAGCACCCAGCTGTTCTTTGGCAATAAGTTAATGTTTTTTGGTGTCTGGAAAATGAGCCGTTTCAAAAATCTCCAGATTGGTAACTCATATTTGGGGCACTACGCTATCACCTAGCAACTCAAGCGGAGCTCCAGCAGGTTTGGTAAGTTGGTTTTACTGCTGTATGTTGGAAAGGTCAAGTGTTTTGTTGTTCACTTACCATCCAGAAACCATTTGCTGTGTTCCTGTTGGTTGTGCAGGAGGCTCAACTTCTGCCATTTACAGACTTTTTCACTTGTGAGTGTAGAGTTGAGTTGGGGGCGTGGCCAACAGCAGCTTATTTGGATTTAAAGTGACAGTAGGCCATAAAACAGCTCATCCTGAAAGGAGCTCAAACCAGGCAGAACTGAGTAGACTAAAATCTCATTCTAATGATCTTATGCAAAAACAAATATGATGAATATGTTTTGTATATTGCATAGAGCTATCCTGGCTTGTCCAAGGAAGCACAATCGATCACCTTTAATCATTTGAATCTTCTTTTCTAGACCGAGGGAAGCATACTCGGCCTGCAAAAAGAAAAGCCTCCCCAGAGCCAGAGGGTGAGGGCAGCGCCGCCAAGATGAACAGCAGCGAGGGTCAACCATGGCCCTCATCTTCTCTGACAAGCTTTTCAGCTGCTGCATCACCCCACTCTACTGAAGCTGCCACTGCACAGAGTGTCCGGTCACCGATGGCGGCGCTCATCCACGCCACCGACAACGCAGGAAGCTCCGGCTCGCTCAAAGACGCCGCGGCGGCTGCCCGGCTGAACAGCAGCAGCCCCGCGTCGCCTTCCTCCTCTTCCCAGAGGAGACCACCTCAAAGGGAAGGGTCTGCTCCCCCTGGATCCAGCGGCATGGACCCCCCGCCGCTTCAGAGCCTCTCAGACTCCTCTGCGGCGCCCGGTGGCGCGCCGCTGTGCTGCACTCTGTGCCACGAGCGGCTGGAGGACACGCACTTCGTCCAGTGCCCATCTGTTCCCGCTCATAAGTTCTGCTTCCCCTGTTCGTGCGACAGCATTAGGCAGCAGGGTGCCACTGGGGAGGTGTACTGTCCGAGCGGGGAGCGGTGCCCGCTGATTGGCTCCAACGTGCCCTGGGCCTTCATGCAGGGCGAGATCACCACCATCTTGGCTGCAGATATAAGGGTGAAAAAAGAGAGAGATCCTTGAACTTACCCGACGTCCAGCTCAGTCAGCCGGCAAGTTGACCCATTTGTCAACATCCGATCCGAGGAACCTGTTTTAGTTTGTTCTATAGGGCTGGGTGATAAATCGATTTTATGCTGCAATATGTAACTTTTATAAAATATATATTTTTTACGCTTGTATCATAACTGTTAATATGAGTCAGATAATCTGTGAAAAGATCGATTTACTCCACCTCCTCCTTGAGCTACTACTGCTGTCTGAAGAAATGCACCGTTACCAACCAAAAACAACCAATCAGAGCCAGGAGCAGGGTCTTAGCGCTGTCAATCATTCTCATGTACGCCACTCAGTGTTCTAATAGTGTAGAAACAACTTAACATTACAATTTAGCATTCACAACAGGATCTGCTAGCAAAGAGCAATCATGTAATTGACAGTGCTAAGACCCGCCTCCTGGCTCTGATTGGTTGTTTCTAGCTAGCACTGGGACATGGCAGAGGAGCTCTTTTTTTTTCATAGGTTTTCTGTCTCATACTAAACTGTCACATCATATTGAAACTTTTAACAATTGTTTCAACAGTGTAAAAAAAAAACTTTATAAAAGCTACATACTGCAGCTTTAATGTTTGGAAAATCTGAATTTTATTTTATTTTTTCACCCATCTCCTCCTTGGGTTTTCGTAGTTAAGAATGATGTCAGCACGCCCAAGGCCGCCATCTTGTTTGACAAGCATGTTTTACAACTTTGGACTTTAAATTCAGCTTAACTGTACCACAAAATATTCGGGCTAGGGTAAGATTTATTATTTTAAATAACCAGAATAAAGTTGTAATATTACAAGAGTACGGTTGTAGTAATACGAGAATAAAGTCGAAATAGTACAAGAAATAAACATTATTGTTTCCAGAATCAAGTTGTAATATTAGCAAAACTACTACACAAAATATGAGAGAAAGTTAAAATGAAGAATTTTGACCATTTTATCAAGTTATTTGCTATTGGTTTTGCAAATAAGGAAATGCTTAATTTTTAAACACATCGGCATCAAATTATTATGAGAAGAATACTAAGTCATTTGTAATTTCTTTTTTAGAAACAAAAGTGAATAAAATGGGATTTTATTCTCAAAATAAATTGCTCAGCCCTAGTTTTTTTTCAGTTTGTGTTTATTTTTATGCTTGAAAATTAATTGGTATGTACTTTTCATTCACTATCACGTCTGTTTGTGTTTTTATCAGAGCGGCTCTTCGTACGTAGAAAATTACTAATTTGAGCACTTGACTAAAAAGCTAAATAAAAAGTCAATAAAATATGCTCCAAGCTGTAAATGTATGCACTTGTTTAATGGGGAATAAAAGCCAAATACAATTTCAAATCTTTAATACCACATCAAGTGTCTGAGTAAATTTGTTTAATGTATTTGAGAAGCCAGGAATTGCTTGAGTCGGCAGTGATGAAAGAAAAATTCTAGGGTTATAAATGATGATTATTTGTTAATAATTCAAATTTACAGTGATCCCATGATTTAGTTTATATTCTCATTTCAGTTTGCAGGTTTTCCTCCTTTCTTCTGTTAGCATTGCTGACTAATACATTCAGCTTAAGAAACTGTAGGCTTGTCACATATTGAGTTTTGTGCCATTATTCCAATGAAAATGCCAGAACAGTTATGTCATAAAGAGCGACGGCGGTCTGCTGGAGCGCTCTTAAGGCGACAGCTGACTCAGCAGCCTGGTTTTTCCATATAACTCTGTTTTTTAAAGCATCCAAAGTGTTCCTATGCTCTTTAATGCTGCCGCCTCATCAGAAATGTGCTTCCATTACCCCCTATTATCTTGTTTCTGTGTGCTTTTTTTCCTTTTTGCCTCCCATTAAAGGCCTATTATGCAAAATTCACATTTTGCACGTTTTTATACACCCATTTGGCTCACAGCAACTTCTAAAAACAGCCCAGTTAAGTAGCACTTAAATAAAAACCTACCCAGACATTTTTGGCAAGAAGTTAAGGTCTTTTATGTCTGGAACATAAGCAGTTGAGTTTTTACACAGTTATATTTGCTTAAGAGTATAAATACTATGCTTTACCTTTACTTGAGTAACTGTATTTTGAAGTATTGATAGTCATAAGTGAAATTTCTGGATGCTCTACCTACTATGACTAACTTCACCGAATGAAATGAAGTCAACCGAAATTTTATCAGACATACCTTAAATTTTTGTTAATGTTTCAAATGAAAGTAATTGATTTGGAAGAAAATATTTTTGCCTGATTTAATTTTGTAATTATGTCACAAAATACATTTTCATTTGGGTCCTTAAAATTAACATAATTTCCACATAACCTTTTTGTCCGTTTGATGATGTAATTATTGAATATTAGATTTTTTTTTACCAAATACTGTTTTTTACTCCTGCTTGAGTAATTTCTTGGATGGCTGCTTTCTTCTTTTACTTGGGTAAAATATACTGAAGTAGTTTTATTTCCGTACAATTATTAGCTCCTCTACGCACCTCTGTCATAAACCTCCTAAGTAACATTCCACGCACTGCGCCGTTACTTAGCAACCCCAGCCAAACCCAGCCGTCGCCTAGCAACCCAAACAGAGCTCTGGTATGTTCGGTCAGTTGCTTTTGCCGCTATATGCCTACTGGGAAAGAGCTTTTTTTTGTTGACTTACCATTAAGAAACCACTTGCGGCATTATTTTTGATTCTGATTTTCAAAGATGTATAGTAATTTTGCAGCTATGCGCAGCTATTTTCACGTAGGAGTGTAAACGTTGCGTTGGGATCGCGAGTTTATTTGGATTCCTACCGGTAAGTGACAAGAGGCCCTATCCATGGCCAGGAAAAAAAGGGGGGCAAATTTCGGCCAAAAAACTGAAATTTTGAGACTAATCTCAGAAATTTTCTAGAAATTTTTTTTGATATCCAAAAGATGAGAAATTGAAACAAAATCCCACCAGAAATTTCTATATCAGCCTCGTAATGTTTTAGATTAATCTCAGTAATTTTGTAGAAAACACAGTCTGGAAAAGTTTCAGAAATGTTGAAATTAATTTAAGATTTTTTTTTTTTTTTACAAAAAATCAGATCTCTGAGCTCCAAAAGTAAAAAAAAAAAAAGGCAAGAAAAAATTTAATTCTAGGAAAAACTTAGATTTCTGAGCTCCAAAAGTTGAAAATTTTCCAGAAACAAACAAAACTTTTGAGACTAATCTCATATGTTTTAGGTTCATCTCTGACATTTTCTATAAAACACTTGGAAATTTCCAAGCTCCAACTTGAAAATTAGATTTATGAGCTCCAAATGTTTAAAAATCTCACAAGAAAAAAACTCAGAAATTTTGAGAATGATTTCAGAAATCTTCTAGGAAAGACTGAAATTTTTCTGAGCTCCAAAAGTTTAAAATTTGATAGAAAAAACTCATAAAGTTTGAGATTGATTTCCGAGACCCAAAGTCAAAAATCTTGGTCCCTGTTGCTTTCCCTCTCTCCCTTTTTCTGTCCTTTACAATTTAAATTTATTCTGTTGTTGTAGAAATGGTACAATGGAGTATTACAGTCATCAGATATGAAAGGGGGAAATAAATTGGCCACATATAAGTACATTTCTGCCAAAAAAATGTGGATTTGTAAGAAAAAAATCACATATCGCTGGTTAAAGTACTGAATTTACTTTTTTAAGCATTTCCCAGGTCCAGGTCAGACTTGTATTTTGGATCCTGTTCAAGGAGCTCATGCCGAGTTTGCACCCAGGAGATGTTATAAAATTGAAAGAGCTTGAATGTGCAGGGGCGCTCCCAGAAGGGGGCAAGTGTTTTCCAAATAGATCTGGTGGTGGGTTCCAAAGTGAGGGCGCTCTACACTTAAGTGTACTTTGCTTAATTGCTGTTTTGCATAATGGTGAGTAAAACTCGCAAGAGTATCTGAATCAGTTGGATCAAATTGTTTTAGATGCCTTGAAATTATGTTATTGGGAATCTGTGCTATATAAATAAAGGGAAGGTAATTAGTTTATTAACATTGAAATGTGTGAAACTGCCGGTTTAAACTGGAGAACTAAATATTGAGTCTCAAGAGACTATCATGTTCATCTGGAGTCATTTAAACATATTATTTATTTTACAGCAACTTTTGCATGTGGAAATGTTTAATAAATTATGGAAAATGTCCACACCTCCAAAAAATCAATTTATTTGGCATAAGAGGAAAAGAACAGAGTAAACATAGTAAACATTTACATTTCATAGATCTTCACAGTGCCTTTGCATTAACTGCAGATTTCTGATACGTATTTCCAAATTCTTTCATTTATTTTCAGCCTTATTGTGAACAGAAATGTAACAGAACTACATGATTTTTTTTAAATTTTTTTTTGGAAGAGAAGCAATATTGGCCTGCAATTTATTCTTTTGTCACTTTTTATTCAAGTTAGTCATAGTTGCAGCACAAAAGATGACATGGAGAATGCAGGACAGTGAGATCCTCCTGAAGTCACAGCAGATAAGATTATTTTACTTACCAGTCTGAATAAATGCCTAAAATACCTTTCATTACACAAAGTGTTTAATTTAGATTTATTTAATATTTCTACTTCCAGATGAAAGTAGCTTCCTCTTAAGAGGAATAAAAGAGTGTAAGCATATCCATCTGAGCTTAAAACATCATCCCAATCTGTGTGAGCATCTCATTTCTTTATTAAAATCAAAAATGCATGGTCTATCCCAATTAACAAGGCAGAAAAAGTTCCTAAACTCAATTATTGACATGCTGTCTGATAATTATAAGAGTAATGATTCTTTGTTTTGGTACAAATTGTTAAAACAAAATTTAAATGAATTAAAACTTTATTTTTTCTTATGAAACATTTCCTTTGAGGAATAAATAAAAGAGAAAAAACCCCATTAATTTCACCAAAAAACCCCTTAAAGATCAAATATCATTAGAGTGCATGGAATTCACAAAATATTACCATCTTTGATTTTTTACGTACACTATGGCATTATTTTTCATTATTATTATTATTATTATGATTAGAAATAGTAGCAGAAGCGACATTCGTGGTATTAGTAGTATTAGTATTAGAACTTCTATTAGTAGTGTTATTAGTCATGGCAACCAACAGGGGGCGGCAAACCGAATTATTCCGGGTCCAGGATAACTGACTTCTTTATGTTCTTTGTTGTAATAACAAAAACAGCAGTTTTGTCAAAAATACGTTTTGTATCTTTACTAGAGGCAGTTATTTTTAGACCAGGTTCAATAGGAAACGTTTGGATCTATAGCTGAAGGTGAACAGATTTAAATAAAATGAAGATTCTGCTGAATCTCAACAGGTAAAGGAAGGTCTGGCCAAATCTAAACATATAACACAATGTTATGATCAACCATCCTGTATGGGAATTCAAAAGTGCCATAATTTAATACATTTAAAAAGCCCAACTGTGTGAAAATTTTAATGTATCTAGTGCTGTATGTTTCAAGAGTAACAAAACTCCAAATCATCATTATTTTTATTTTTTTTAAAAGATAAGCTTTATAAATTGTTGTCTTTTTTGTTACATTTTCACAAATTGCAGAATTTGTTTAATTCTGCCACATTTGAGCTAAAACTGTCTCAGTGCTGCCCTCTTTGGGTTGACTACTTGCTACTGCAGTCAATTTTTCTTATTGGTTACAATGTTACAGTTTGGTGGATGTCTATTTTAGAGTACTGCATTCAAATATAAAAGACTCTCAGTCAGAAAGATGCCCCGGGTTGGTCAGTAATTGGAATTGTAAGAGTGTGATTATTGATCAGTTAGCATTTCTCACCTTTGCACATGTGTATTTAATTTGCAGATATGAACACAGGTTGGAATAGGACTCCTTTCCGCTGTGTCTTCAATAACGAAGAAAAAAGTCAATAAACTTCTCACTAGTCGCTCTTTTGGAACTAAAGTCACCAGAGGGGTCCGAAGAGTTGATAAATATAATTGCAAAAATCATTAAGTTGGCAAAAGTGTTTTTTCTTGTTCTGTTCATAGCCCTGCTAAAGCCCCTCCACTCAGCCCCGCACAAAGCCACGCCCCTTTGTGTATCTTGGCTCCACCCACTTCGGTGGAATTTGAAAAATTGTCAAGGGGCGGAGCTAAGCTGTCTCAAAGGAAGGTTGATTTGGTTACACTTTAATCTTTCTTTATGCTAAATAATAATAAAAAAACATTAAAATTTAAAATAAAGAATTACTAAGCAGGACTAACACTATGCTGTAGAAAAGCCAATTAGTGTGCTGTAGGCATAAATGATTTTGCATCACATGTACTGGATCACTGGAAACAAAAACATAATTACATTTTTATATATGATTTTAATATATATTCAGCTGAAATTATAATTTGATTCACCAATTTAATCACTCCAAGTAATAAATTGAGATCTTTAAAATATATTGAAGGAAATATTTATTTATATCTAGGCAATATTTAAAATGTATTAGTAACAATGAATTAAATAACATTAATTTTGGAGATTTGTGTCACTGTTAGCCTTCAATAGAAGGATATTATCTGAACCCTGGTTTAAGAAATAAAATAAAAACTAAAAATATATATATAATATGTAAGAGACAGCAGGGGAAGAATATGAAAGAAGATTCGAGCACAAAATGGTAAATTAATTTTCTCCTAGTTATCAGGCCTGGTGGTAGTAGTATTAGTAGTATCAGTTGTAGTGACTGGTATGCAAAGCATTATCATGCAGTGAAGTAATTGCTATTTGAAAAGCATTGACTGAAGAATGTGAGACAGTGGTGGGTTAAACATACAGAGTTTAATCAGTAACTAGTTTGAGCTGCGTACGAACTCAAACCAGATAGAGTTAAACTAGGAAAATGACAGCAGGGGCGATCTACCAACACATCTATAGGAAAGATGTACAAAGTCACAGTCAGTACAGTGACAGAAGTGGGTGGTCAAGAAAGCTTTCTGATTTAGTCTGGAGATCTCAATCTCTTCAGTTTGTTCTCTGTCTTCCTTTTGTTTAGCACTTGTTGCATTTTAGTTCTTTTTGGAGCATTTATGTTACGCAAAGGTTGTCCTTTCCTTTGATTTCCATAAGCAACTCCTCACTGTCAAGAACTCAGCAGAAGTGGGGCATTCGGCTGCAGGTTCTGGAAGAAAAGAGCGAACACTTAAGTCTGCCATTTTGTTTGCATGGAAACAAAATGGCAGCAGGTAGAAATGATCAAAAAGCAAAAATATCAATTCAAACAGCAGGCCACAGGAGGAAGAGGCATTACAATTGAGACTAAAAGTTTAGTTTTAGTTGGAAGCAAGGCATATGTGTTAACAAAATAAACTTCCTGTTTGATGTTTGGGTAGAATTTTGGGCAAGGGCAGAATCGTGTCAGAGCATAAAAATGTTTTCCTACAACAAACTAAAAGTGTGGGAAATGAAATTAACCTTGAAACGTTTTTACAATTTGTCATGTTAGAAACACAAATTTCAATTTATTCCACTGTAACTCTGGAGAGGCTGCTGTGGATGTACATGCAAGGAAATTACTGAAATTTATTCAGAGCAGAATATACTGGATCCCTGGGCTTATAGTGGATTAAGAATCTACAACCACCCGCTAACAGCTGAAATCAGGGAACACTTGATAATTGCTCTAAAAGCGCCTAAAACTACCTATTTTAATATTTCAAACTTTAAACATACTATCACTTCCACCTCTTCCGTAATATGCATTATCTCACACCGTAGAAACCGACTTAGCACTACCGGAAAAGCTACCATCAACAGCCTTAGGGGTTCAGCCAATCAGCGCCGAGGAAAACAAATGGCACTCCTGGATTGGGTGCTTTGCAAACATCAGCCAATAGCGTGTCAACTACAATTTCACTAAAGTTTTTCTAGTTTCCCAGCTGCGTTTTCTTGATAACATTTTAGTTTTGCCCTTAGGTGAAAAAATTCAGAGAATCTGTGAATTTTCCAGTCATTTTCCGTCAATAATTTTGAGTTATGTTCCATAGACAAATCCTTGAAATAATCCAGCTGTATGCGAATTCCTGTCTGTGGTTTCCTGGCCTGCTTATGCTTATATTAGAGTCCAATCAAATCTGAATCGTCTGGTGGCAAGTTAACTAAATCGGTTTTTTTTTCAGGTATGGTGCTCATTTAGTAAAAACAAACAAACACAAAACAAAATAAACAAACAAAAGAAGGTATTTGTTGACATGATATAATACTTCCATGGTGAAAAAATGTGCACAAAAATGTCTTTAGTTTTCAATGTTAGATAATGCTAGTGCAATAAAGTGCTAATTTTTAATGTAAATAAGTGTGGAGGATACCATATAATCTGTCATGAATGCTATCAATGTTAATTTGACAGAAATAAGGTACAACACATTAATCATGAAATCCAAGATATATATTTACATTTGATTTGACTTTACTGCAGAAATAAACGCATCTATAAAGAGAAAAGAATTAAGGAAGTCCAAACTAGAAATTGTGAAGTTGGGCATGTTTCCCTCCTTTTAGCCAGTTTTTAAAAAAGTTTTTTAGTTTGTGGATATATTTCTTAGTATGGACTTCTGCATTTCATCGTGCAACATAAATCATATTTACCGCTTACGTGGCCTTTGCTACTTTTGTGCGCTTCATCCTTTTCCTCCTCATGAGGGTCACCTGGGGCCTCTTTAACCCTGCAATCAGCAGCAGCAATCTGGGCCGTGACTTGGTGAGCCAGCTTCTCAGTAGAGTCCCTTTGGGAAACCTGCCGGAACAAGAAATCACAGGCAATCACTCATATCTAATACTTAACCTCTTCAATCCAGATTCAAGCAATTTATAAGACAGCATTTTAATACAGCAACAATATAATCATGTCCTATTATCTGCAAAGTAATTCACTATAGTTTTCATATTTTCACTCATACATAAAGGTAGCTGCTCTTTCAGCAAGGAAGAAAAGTTAATTATTTTGAACTTTCTGTGCACATTCAGATTTCCCAACATCATCCAAATATATTTAATAACATTTTGTTGGCACTTCTATAGGTTTCATTCACAAATGCAACAGCTTGTTTGTCATAGAGGTACTCTATTAAATTTCTGAGAGGTCTATCAGAAATGAAGTTTCAAAAAAATATATGCTCTTATGTATTTGCCTTTCTGTTCCTTTAGTTTTTTTTAATATGTGAATATTCTTCACAAATGCAGAGACAATTTTTTTTTACACCAGCAAAGCTGAATAATGTTTACATTTAATAAAGATTCCAACATCTTAATAAGCATAAAGTCACTGTGTTAGTTGTCAAAGCTGGTAATTTACTTTTTTAATGTTTAATTTAGTGGATTAAATGCTGTATGTTGTCTGGTGTAAATATAGCTGTTTATAACGATTCATGACGGTTTGGATATTTGATTCAGGAGTGTTGGAGAAAAAAAACATCTAAAAGCTGCTGGACTGTAGCTCTCTGTGACTGGACTTGGACACCTCTAGCCCGAATTAAAGATTCAGCGTAATTTTTTTTTCTGACTTCCCTTTGAAATTTTAATAACATAGTCACTTAAAAATTTATTTACACCGTTGCTGTGCAGATTTTAAAAGCCAATCCCCATCTCATTTACATAGTTTTCAATGTCAGAAGAAATGTATCCTGATTAAATAAAACAGGATTTTTCAAATGTAGGGTTTATTGAAAGAGATAAAGTTTTCCAAACTAATCTGGTACTATGTAGAAACATATCTGCCACCTTCTAAAATCATAAATTGTGATTTTCTTAGACAAGTTTCACCAACCACACAGGATTATTACCAAACCTGTTGAAACAATAATTTGCAGAACAACATAGGCTAAATGATAACAAGAAGACAGTCAGAATCACTCTAGGAAATGCTACAAAGACATTTCTAAGACTTCAGGAACAAAAATGTGAGCCAATCTGGCCAAACGGAGAAAACATGGAGCCGTGGAACCTTTCCAAAATGACTCCCTAATGGCTTCAGCAACTCTTCCAGGAGGTTTCAATCCATCTGTAGCAACATTCAAACACTGGAAGCCTCATTTACCTCAGCTGAAGTCAGTTTTGATTCAACAGAAAGTGACTGGGCAAAAATGGAAAAACAAGTAAACATCCAGACAGAACACAAAGGTTCATTTCACTTTCTTCCTCTTCCTAATGGTTTCAGAAAAATATTCTACTTTCTCTCAGATAGAGTGGATAATTCTGGATGGCATATCACTACATTTTTTGGCATGAAACTAAAATTCTGCATGTCAGAACAGAACAAAGTACCTACAGTCAAATACAATATAATAATAATACATTTTATTTGTAAAGCTCTTTTCAAGCAGAATTACAAACAGAACAGTCAACCACATCAAAAAAAATTATAAAAGAAAAGCACTTAAATACGTAGAACTGAACATAAAAAAGATTCATAAGATAAGCATAAAACAGGACATTAAATAACACTTGAATGAAAGTGAATATTGGACATTTATCTCGAGCACCGAAGACAATAATCCAAAAAAGTCCAAAAAATGGGCTTGAAAAAAATGGCAAAAGTAATCACTTAAGAATGATTTAGATGCTAAATTCAAAATGTTTTGAGGGTCACAATTTCTGAAAAGCCATGTAAAAAAAACTCAACGGTTACTTTAGCCAAAGTTTGTGGTCGCTGCTAATTTCAAGAGCTTTTATTGGATGTACGAGATAATAATTTTCAACGTTGGGTCAAATTACATTGGAAATCATTATTTGAAAAGAGCTTTCTGTATTAAGTTAGGTCATCTGAATGTAACATTAAAATGCACTTGATTATCTAAAATGTGATAAGGAAGCAAATACAAAAGCAATCGGAAATGCCTTTTCAAAGCACTGTACTTTACTGGCAGCTGGTTGCCAAGTTGCTGCAACCTTTGTATTTGCAAGAGTTGTTACCTGCTGAGCACAATAAAAAACAGAAAAACCTCCCTTTTATTGTTAATGCACACTGAAAACAACCAAAGAGAAATCTGGCAATGTTTAGAGATGGAAGGGCCTTGCTGACGCCATTGTTGTCGAGTGCTGGGCTTGATGTTAAATGTAGCGAGGGTAACATTGTTTGTGTCGCTGAACCTGCTACCCCCACTCACTCCCTCCCTTTCTTTGACTCCTATGTAAACCCCATCAAACTATCTCCCTGAAACCTTCTTCACACAAATTGGTCATTGGTTTTCCTGAAGAAAACCATTTTAAATTAATTTTTGTCGTCTTCTTGTGAATATTCGGTTTTGTTTTGCCATTTCCTTCATTCCCTTTTTCTAGCCCGCCTTCTTATTTGACAATCTAAACAAAAGGATCAAGATCAGCGACTCACAGTCTCGGATCCGTAATTCAAAGGTTTTATAGTTGAATTTTCTTAATTTTGTCGTTTTAGCAGCACTTTCCCGCTATAAATATGTTTTTAGAATTTCAAAAAAGGCTATCCAGACCTTTGTAGAAATATAATCGCCCACTTATTCAGACATTAATTAAGTTTTATTGGTCCAATTGTTAGGTGCAGTTTTCCTATCTACAACTGGGAAGGATTAGATGAATAATTAACTTCAATAGAACCTCTCTGAGAACACAATATAGACTAAAATATTTCAAAAGCAACACATCAGACTGTGATTGAAAAAAAATCAAACAAAAACAGAAGGGAAACAAAGTCATTAAGAGTTAAAAGGGCATTTCTATGCAAATGAGAAAAATGGGAACCATTTGTGAGGAGAACTTGATTGTCCCAAACTCTTTGAAAAAATATTAACTTTCTGAAAGATTATATTTGACATAAACTTAAGATAACAAATTAGAAAAATATAATGTCGACACTCAAACATTTTAATGTCAATGGGATAACCACAATGACTTGTTGATTGAAAAAGGTATTAATTAATTTGTGACCGTAACCTGAAGCACACTTAAGAAACACAGCAAGACAATAATCTGTAGCAAAATAGCAAATCCACCTCAGCATAAAATCATCTTAAAACAGAGGTTCATGCCTAAAAACATTCCAATTTGGCTGAACTCCAACAATTACCCAATAAAAAATGTACAAAGGTTTCCCATGGCGCTCTAAAAGACAAGCACAAGCAATCAGTAGATATGGTGGGCAATTACTTTCTCCACGTACGCCAAAGTTGGTGTGGCCTGAACATTAAAAAATATTTGAAAACTGCCTTTATGTGTCACCTCAAGTAATCTTTGTCTAATATTAAAATTTGCTTATCTAAGTGCTAAAACAGAACAAAATACACTTCAACAAAATCGAGAGTTAGCTAGTTAATTAGGAGTAAGAAGTCGCATTTCATCTCCATCACTATCATCTGTCAAGTCAGTACACAACTTTATTCCTACGTACACACAAAGAACGGAAGAGAGAGAAATCCTTACCAATTGACCCCACACATTTGTTAGGTTATGCCCCTGGTGTCCTTGCAGACACACATATATGATCCTCTCACACAGGAAAGTTCAGCCAGGATGTAAAAACAACTATGTGGAATAATAGGATGCCGCAAACTGTTCTGGTCGGGAGGGTGAGTGCAGGGCTGGGGCCTCTGAAAAAAGAGGGTCAACTCAGCATTTCTGATAGCAACAGAGAGTGATGGGAGGGCAAAAAGCCAATCATGGAACAGACTTAGCCAGTCCCACAATGCCTGGTACTACTGACGGTCCATGAATCGGTTCAAAGTATGGTTCAAAGAAAGGTTCAAAGAAAGGTTCATGGATGGATTGGTGATGCCTGCAGACAAAGCTCTGCCACCTCATGGACTTGAAAACTTGGGGATTTCACAGCTGAAACCAGACACCAGGTGTGTCCAAATCTTTTGTCACATGGGGCAAAATCATAGACAAATGTCATGAGCCAAGAAAAAATAAATAAGATCAAGCAAATAAAAGTGCCTGACTGCCATCACTTTCTCCAGCTGAACAGAAACAAAACTGAAGTTATCATCTTTGAACTTTCAGGTGTGAAATCTGGGTGTAGTGATGGACCTGAACCTTCAGAGTCACATAAAGACAGTTGACAAAGTCAGCCTTCTATCACCTGAAGAACATTTCTAAGTTAAAAGGACTAATACAATAGTCAATACACGTCAAACTGCCTGGTTGATGAAATGTGCTATACAAATAAACGTGATTGATTGATAGGTTTCTCAAATTCTTTTGAGTTCGGTTGAACTGGGTGTGAGCCACTCGGCTAACTGAATGCTGGCTTCATTTAGCCGAGTCTAATAAATTATCTTTTTTCTTTTCAGTAAAAGTCCCTGTAGATACCTGGTTCTACTTATAATACAAGCTCTGTTGGAAAGAGAAAATTGTTGGAAAATTGTCTGTAGTAATTTCACCTTGATTAAAAATAAACTGTTCAATGAACAAATTTGTGTCATTCTTGAACTGCAATTGGGGCCCACAAAATATCAGTCCAAGGGCCACAAATGGCCCCCAGGCCACACTTTGGACACCCCTGACTTACACTGTTTTAAAAGACTTATACAAGTTTTCTTTATCATTTTCTGATGTTAAATTAGACTAAGCCTTTCTGTTTTAGGTAAGTTAGGACTGCAAAATTTGTATAAAAAAATTAGAGTATAAATAATTTAAGAGACAAACTATGAGGTTCCTTTTGGGTTGTGTCTCCCTCTGCTGGTTTGATGTAGAATAACCATTGTAACCAGATTTAAAATATATATTCTGATTTAGAAATTTACTGCTGCACTTCAGAATAGTATTTATTTATAAACAAATAGGCAAAATTAGTTTTCACATTTTACAGGGATGACCCGCCGTAACAACTATCAGTCACATTTGAAACATTTGCTGTGGCTTTTTGAAATAATTTACTTATTTTTTCTGTTTGTCAATAAAAGTGTGTTTAATTGTTGTCAGAGTTATTTTTTAATGCAATTTACGGTTTCAACATGCTAGTGTGGGTTAGTAGTGTAGGCGGAGGGATATATTAGTGCTAGCTAGCAACCAACATAACGAGTCACACTGTAACGCTACTGTGCGTAGAAAGCTTCCGCCGCAGCAGTTAGATCCTCCTCCGTTACAGGTCTTACGAAGATACATTTCCTTAGAGCAAATTATTTTCATTTTAAAACATAATTATCCAAAAATCTACGCATAATTATTTTTTAATCCAGAGCATAAAACGTGCTTGTAAACACTCGGTAGAGAAACGTATAAAGCGGTACAGCGACACGGCCGAAGGTGCGGCGAGTACGGGACCCGCAGCCGAATCCGTCCCGCTCCAGCTGACGTATTCGTCGGGACACAGAACGTTAAAGATCTAATTTAATCGCAAAAATGCCGGGGATGATGGACAAAGGCTCCGAGTATTTGGGAAAAGGTCGGTCAAACGGGACTAAAAGTCCGTCCAACGCGTCTAACGGACATTTTTCTGACGAAAGCGGCAGCGACGACGAACATGGTGAGTGGTAGCCTCGAACACCCTGCTCACTGTTTGGTCGGTAAAAATGTTTGTCCATCGGTTTGTGCAATTACCGTTTTTGTTAATCTTTTGCAGACATTGGAATGCGGGTTGGAGCGGATTATCAGGCAAACATTCCCGAATTTGACCCCGGTGAGGTTTTTACTGGTGTCCGCCGAGTGACGGATAGTGGTAGCCTCAGTCAATAGACGGGGAACACAGACCAAAGCTGCTTTAAATGAAGCATACTGCAGAGTTTATGCATTGCTTTCAGTCTATTTATTCTGTTAGTTCTGATTAATCATGATATAATCAAGTAAAACAGGAGCAAACATGGACTGAGGCTACCTCTACTTGTCCGGAAACACAATGAATTTAATGAAATTGCTCTTTAATTATCCAAATTTGGGTTTGCTAAGAATCTTTTTTTTTTTTTTTTTAAACAAAGTGAATGTCACTCATAAAGCCATTCCAGTTACTAATCATTCCCAGTTTAACAGAAAATGTGATTATTTTTGAAATTAGTTTATTACCCTTCTTTAAAATAATTGCTAATATTATGTTGTCATTTTGGAGAAAGAAAATTAATGTGAAGAAAAAAGAAGTTCTAGGTCTAAAATGAAATGTAATATATTCACCATTTACTTCACAGGTATCTCATGCTGAGGTGGGTAGAGTACCCAGAAAATTGTACTCGAGTAAAAGTAAAACGTAGCCAAGAAATTACTCAAGTAAGAGGAAAAAAGAAAAATATTGGTAAAAAAGCTACTCGAGTACTGATCAAAACAACAATCATTAAGTATTTTAAAAATTGCACGGACAAAAATATAAAGTCACGTGGGAATTTTGGTATTTTAAAGATCAAAATGAAAATAATTTATAGAAATAACATAAGTCGTCTTTTGGACAATTATTCCAACTGGCTTTGGATGCTTTGCAGCTATAAGGATTTTCACTCTGACTTTTTTACTTTTGACTAGTTGTTATGGTACGTAACCATGGCAACAAAGTATTGTTTTTACTACTTGGAGCAGCTGATTAACATCTCAGTTCAAACCATGAATCATAATGTGCAGGGCTCATTAGTTTTTGTTTTCCCCTTAAACATTACCATCAAATCCATCAGTGAGGCTTTGAATCTTCCATCTACTGGATGTAGCAGCTGCAGAGGAGATTTTTCACATTTTTGTTTTGGTGTCTGTACACATTTAGGTGCCAACAAGTACACGGAAAAAGACAGCGGTGGGATGCTGGTATGGTCTCCATATCACTCCATTGTTGACTCCAAATGTAAGTGACACACCTCTCATCCAGAACCTGGGTCACGCCACCGGGCCAGACTAACAGTGAGACTTTCCCTTCTCAGTGGATGAATATATTGCTATTGCAAAGGAGAAGCATGGCTACAATGTGGAGCAGGTGAGTCTCTCTACACCTCCATCTCTTACTTTGGTTTGTTACTTCATGCAAAGATGAGGAAAAGGTTTGCTTTCGTATAGAATTGAAAGCTAATCTGAAAACTGCAATTTACCATTTACCATTGATTCATAATTCCCCCATTGATTGATTACATACTGCATAAGTATTTGTATTTGCTTTAGGTTTTTACTGTATTTAAACCTGAAGTAGTGAGTGCATCGTTCTTTTGGGTTCATATTGCATAAATATTCCAGATTGAAAATTGTTTCTATCCCTCTCCACCCCTGTGTGGAATGAGACCTTAAAGTTTACTTTTGAATGTTTAAATCAAGTATTAAATCAATCGTTTTTGCATTTGAAACTTTAATGCTACGTGCTAATTACCTTTACGATTTATTGTGACCCCTTGATTGCAGTTCAGGAACAGAGTAAATGTGTCCCATCAGCACAGGTGAGCAGAAGGACATAGCTTTTAATATTATTTTAAAAGAAGATTTTTTTACTGAAAAATAAAAATTGGATTGGGTGCATCCATTTTTAAAAAAACTGGGATAAATGCACTAAACATTTCCACAGAATGAAAGACATACTGTATTTATTTACTTCTTGAGCAAAAAACATCTAAATTGGATCCAACAAATTTAGAAAATTGTATGGAATGAGTAATGTTTAAATGTATTTTTTTTACTGAGGCAAACTAAAAAAGAAAATGTTTTTAATCTACAAAGATTTACAGAACCCTTTTCACTAAATCTGACTGTTTTGTTATTTTCATTCACATATTACTGTTTATTATTTAGCAGGTAAAAACAAACATAGTTAGCTTTGTATTTTTATTGTTTGTGTCGAGTAAGTATTTTGCACGCAACACTTTTGGCGAATAGTTTTCCATTTCAAGAAAACGGGTACAGATAAGATAAGATATGGTTATTTCCAATTTAACATGTTGCATAAGCTTGAAGGAAGTCTAACCAGAGCTGAGCAAACACGTCAGCCAACATACAAACAATAGGTTTCAGTAGCATAACCTTTATTTATTTAATATCTAGGGAAATGGTTGCTGGATCTGCTGTTGGTTGACACAGCAGTCTGTGTTTGTGGATTTTTATTCAGGCTCTCGGTATGCTGTTCTGGCACAAACACAACATAGAGAAGTCCCTGGCTGATTTGCCCAATTTCACGCCTTTCCCAGACGAGTGGACCATCGAGGACAAGGTTCTGTTCGAACAGGCTTTCAGCTTCCATGGGAAGAGTTTCCATCGCATCCAGCAGATGGTAAACCCCCAACGTAGCTCTGTTAGTCTTCATCTGTTCTTCAGGTCTCATGTTCTTCAGACTTATTGTAAATATATATAAACTACTGTATAAAGCTTGGACAAAAAGAAGAAGTTGATACCTGGGAGTACTAAGTAAATATTCCTATATGATCATTACTAAAAAGGTGATTAGCTGATGCAACGAGCTAATCGCTGGTTCTCATTTCTTAAACAACGTCGAAAGACATCCAGTGGTTGTAGAAAGGATGTCAGTCGAGAAAAAAATAATTAAAATGAGCTCAATAATTTACATTTGGATGATTTTTTGTTTTTCTCTTTTTTCTCTCTTTTTACCAAAACCTGGATGATAAAAGTCTTCAGTCGGGTGCTATGATCTCAACTAGCCTTTCTTTGAAGAAAATTTTGTTTTCAAAGATTTCAGTGTCCATTTTATTTGTTGTTTATGTATTTAATCTATTTAAAATGTCTTCCAGTTCCAGTGTTAAATGTTTGATAGGATTTAAAGTTTTTTTATAAATTTTTTTTTATTTTTGAGAATATTTTCTTGCATTATCATGCTATTTTAACCATTATATTACTTGAAAATGGTCTCAAAACAACATTATCGTTTATCGCAATAACTTCTGGAACAATTTATTGTCCAGCAAAATTTGTTTTTCTGACAGGCTTATTAGACTTGCATCTATCAAAGAAAATGTCTAACTAGATTGCAGAAACAATGCAAGGAAAAAAAATGCACTCAGAAAAAAGAAATCCTTAATGATCATGATCGGCGCTCATTTAAACAGTGTATAAACTAAGCAGTTATGTCTCTTTAAAGGAGCGCTAAATACTACCTTAATGTTGTAGTTTAACACAGATTGGCCTCTAAATGACGACTACATTTATCCTCTATGTTAAAACAATAACTGTTAGTCTTGTGGAAGGGTTGTTTTGGCACTACATGTGTAATCCTGTTCCGTTTCATTCAGTTACCAGACAAATCCATCTCCAGTCTTGTCAAGTACTATTATTCGTGGAAGAAAACGCGCTCCAGAACGAGTCTGATGGACCGGCAGGCCCGCAAACTGGCTAACAGGAGCAACCAGGACGACAGGTGCTGCTTACTGACTCAACGATAGCATTACTGTTTGTTAATAGAGCTGATCAGTTTGACGTCAAGTAAAAAGGTGAAAATCTATGACCAACAGCTCTAAGTCATAATGTAATTTCTTAGACTTTGTAAATGATTTAAAGATATTAGCTGTTAGATTGAAAGGAACCTTTACATTTATACAGCCATTTTTTAAATTATATTTTACATAAGCTCTGAGAAAAAATATCCACATTTTCCACAAATTATTTGGAATTATGTTCCTCAGAAAAATCCATGACGAGGTGAATCCACAAATACTGGACTGTAAATAGTGAATTCCTTCAACTGAGTTTAATTTTTGAGTTTTGTAACAATTGTAAATGACTAAAAGTAAAAAAAAAAGTTAATTGTTTGTTTTTTTGACCATGGCGGCGTAGTATTAGGGTCACACTAAGACAATAAAAAAAATTGTTACAAAAATAGAATTATATTACAAGAATAAAATTGTACAAAGTCATAATATGTTGAGAATAAAGTTATAGAATGATGGAAATAGTCAAAATATTCAGAGAATAAAGTCGTAATATTAAAACAATTTTTCTCATAATAATATGACTTTATTCTCATATTGTTACAACTTTATTCTCATGTTACAGCATTATTGTTGTAATGTTTTGACTTTATTCTAGTAATTTATTATTTTCTTTTTTTTGTATTTGACAAATCTCGTCAGTTAGATTTGAGAAGCTGTTCTTTACTTGCTGTGTCATGAGGTTTCTCTTTTAAAATGTTTCTTTGTTGTTCCTGTTGTCCTAGCGAGGAGGAAATGGAGGAGGCCAATCATATTGAGGCGAATGACAGCGACTACGATCCGAATAAAGACGCCAAGAAAGAGGTCAGGCCAAAAGATTCGGGCCTAGAAGTTGATGCGCATCATTTTGATTTGATTTCTGTATTTATGAATTAACTGTGTTTAGCCTTCTGAGTGGACTACCTGTTTTTTTCCAGTATATATGCTATTTGGTTGTATTGATATTTCATTTATGGATTCAAATAAACACCTTTTTTTTCTTACTGACTTTACTTAAAAATAGCAACAGTACACATATCATAATATTTTTAATGGGATTTATAAAGATTTCAGTGTTTAAAACTCATTTTATCTTCACCTTAAATTTGTGTTTTTGCTGTGCAGGTTACACAAAATATTTTACATATGATACGACTTAAATACTTTTCTCTGTCTCAGTATTCCGTTTCCCAGTATTTAAAGCCATTTATTTGCTGATCTGTATCATTTTCCCTCCAGAACCAGGCCGAGTTGGTGGTGCTGGGCACTAAGCCGACGTTAGGGCGACGTGAGCACCAAACCCTGCAGCACCGACACCACCAGCGCTCCCGCTGCCGCCCCCCCAAAGGCATGTACCTCACCCAAGAGGACGTTGTGGCTGTATCCTGTAGTGCCTCTGCTGCTAACACACTCCTTCGTCAGCTGGACATGGAGCTGGTGTCCCTTAAGAGACAGGTAGAGGGCGCTGCAACTCACTCTTCTCTAACCTTCACTGATTTCTCATGGTGGGGTAAATTAAATATCAGTCAATAATGTTGGCTTTAGGTTTAGTTTCATGTCATATCTGAGACACCTTTACTGCTGCTTCAGTGTGTGATTTATTAACAATCTGCCTCGGTTAAAGGGGCATTTATTGTACTGTTTATCATGTACTGAAAAATTATTACCATAATAAGAATTTTGATTATTCCAATTAATGATGAAAAAAAAACAAAAAAAAACAAGGGTGTGACAGTATTAATGAAAATGTTATTGTTACTATTTTCTCCAGGTGCACATCAATAAGTATTAGTAAAATCAAAAATATGATTAAATGTGGTTTTGGTGAGCATCTTAGGGATATAAATTCTGCTTTTTTTTTTGGTAAATGGCAACCTGAAGAAGACTGTTTCTACTGAGACTGTTTTAAAAAACAGTATTTGGCAACAATCAGCTGTGCAAAACACCTGGGTGGACCTAGCTCCGCCTTTGAGATGCAGCTCCTCCTTGGAGCTGCAGTTTCCAAGTTTCCATCTTACGGAGCAGCCCTCCAACTCAGCTCCTTCAGACTAGTCAGCAGCAGTTAGCAAACACTTGGTGCAACTGCGCATCTGCTGATCTTATTATATGAGCTACTTCTCAGTGAAACGCTGGTAAAAACTTTGTTAAAGGGTTAATAGAGGAGCCATGTTGTGGTGACTTATTGTTAAAGAGACAGAAGCCCAATTTCAACACCTTTAAATTGCAAAGTAAAAATTTTTTTGAGTCATGTTTGATCTATATAGCATTTTTACAACAACTGAAGTTAACATAGTGTCTTTATAGTGCTATAAAGTGGCACTATGTTAAACACAGAGAAAGAGTCAGTGACTTTTCTGTGTTTCTGTTTTGTTCTTCAGGTCCAGAATGCTAAGCAGATGAACAGTGGACTGAAACAGCTGTTGGAGTCTGGGATTGAAGAGTATAGACTGACTGAGGTAGTAAACACATCCCCAACCTTCAGATGAAACAATCACATTCAAATCCATTCATTATGAGTACTGTGTATTAACCAAGGGAAACTTTATTACTGTGTCCTTCCGAAAATAATCAGTATAACACAGAAACGTGTCAAACCAAAGTGGCAACACTAAGTTAAATACCTTAAAGAAGCAACAGTTGCTTCTTTAGTGGTTGCTGATTTACATTTTGCCATTGTGCTTTACTTCAGAGTATTAGTACTGTACTCCACTACTCTACATTCCAGTCTGTCCTCCAAGAACTACCTTATGGAAATGAAAACAATTATTTTAATATTGTGGAAAATTTATGGTTGGATACCTAGCAGGTCCCAGTGAAGTTCTGTATTTATTTATTGTTATTATTACATTTTTCCAGCTGCCATTTAACTTTTTTCACAGATTAAATTTCTACATTTATTTTCTGAATAACAAGTCTTCCAGAGTTGATACAGTTTTTAACTGAAATGTCTGTCAACAAATGATTCCTCCACCGACAGTCATATATAAAAATATAGATATCAAATAGCAATATAGGTCTTATTTGTTTGTTTCTTTGCATCTTTTTCATTCTCTTTCTGTTTCTTTGTTTCATTTCATTGTTTTATTTCTCTCCTTGTTTCTTTCCTTTTCTCACTAACTAATGTACTAACAACCTAACTAAGAAACTAACTTACTAGCCAGTCAGGGATAAATATTTTTTGCTGGGAAATAATTATTTGTTAGAATAACAGTGTAAGATTTTGAACTAAAATCATTCAGACTTGCACATATTTAATTAGTAAGATACTCGAGTAAAATAGTGATTATTATTTCATTTGTGGATTAGATTTTAATGTTTGATCTGCGTTTGTTGTAGACTTTCATTGTCATCAAATGCAGCTCCTGCATTTTCTGTCTGTGTCTCAGAGGAAGAAAGAAACAAAGAAAGAAAGTGTCCGAACTAAAACTTTTAGTTATAACTCTATTTCTCTCCACCCAGTCAGTCACAGTGATGGTCATTCATATTCAACCTGCTTCTTCACAAAGTTTTATTCTGTGTTTTGATGTTTTTGTTGTTTTTTTTTATCTTGTAGTCCAACCAGAAGGTGAACGCCCGCTGGACCACAGATGAGCAGCTGCTCGCTGTTCAAGGTGAGCTTCATTCTTTAATAACAGCACTTAATAAAAGGTCTAAATAAATGAACCACATGATTAAACATGAGCTGCTTTAATGGCGCTGACTGTAAATTCTCTGTTCGGTATGAATAAAAATGGCGTTTGTACCGATTAAATCTGAATCAACATTCAGATTTATAGGGTTTAAAGAATTTGGCTTTTTTCTCCTAAAATAGATATTTTTTATTTGATGGAAACGTTTATATGGCATAAGATGGCTGAACAGGGGGAGCATCTTCTCCCACACATCAACGTTCCCCAGGGGTGTGTCCTCTAACTTAAAAAAACAAAATAATAATAATAATTTGAACATATATAGGCCACATGATGTGACACAGAAAGATGTTTTTATCTTTTAACGAAATATGTACCGTTAACATTCATAAGTATTTAACTAGGGCTGCAACTTACGGTTATTTTAGTTTTGTAATCAGACTAAAACATCAATACAATGTAAAGCTGATATGTTTTGTTTTATATAAACCAATTAAAACTTAGTTGGCAAATATGTATTTTTTTTTATTTTTATTTTACAGAATTCAAACTGGTGAAGTTAAAACTGACAATTGAGAAGTTCTGAGTAGAACACATTTATGCAAAAATAAGTTTTTTTTTCTTAAATACAACATTTTATATATTACTAATTTTAATAAAACATCATCCTGGGATTTAGTTTCTTGTTGGCACCAAACATGACATCTCTGCTAACTTCTACAAACAATTTCTGTGTTTTTGTTGTTTTTCCTTACCTGAAAGTGGTGTGAAGGCAATCTGCAACCCACAACAATCCTACAGTCTTTTTAGAGCATTTAATCAATCCATCATTTTTCTACACCAATGGTTTTAAGGCAGACCGCAACAATTCATTTTTTTTTTTTTTTTTTTCTGCAGGTGTCAGGAAGTACGGCAAAAACTTTCAGGCCATCGCTGATGTCATTGGGAACAAAACCGTGGGTCAGGTGAAAAACTTCTTTGTGAACTATCGTCGGCGGTTCAACCTGGAGGAGGTGCTGCAGGAGTGGGAGGCGGAGCAAGGAACGCAGGCTCCAAATGGAGACAGCGCCACCTCAGGCGAAGAGGGGAAGAACAGTTCGACCACTCCTTCAGGCAAGAGCACCGATGAGGAAGATGAGGAGGTGAGACATTTACCTTCACTTTTAAATTTAAAGGTGACCTATTATTCCTTGAACAAGTTAGGATAGATTTATGGGCCGAACAAAACATATTTATTACACTTTTGGTACAAAATCATTCTTAAATGATGAGATCTTATTCTGCTTAGTTCCTTCAGAACAAGCTGTTTTAGGGCATCTTGTCACTTTAAATCTTGATAAGCTGCTACTGGCCTCGCCCCCTACTCAATGTTTACACTCGCATGTGAAAATGGCTGCAAACATTTTTGCAATAATACAACCATACATCTTTGAAAAGCAGAAGTGGGGCCTACTGCACAACCAACAAGAATGCTGCCTGTAGTTTCTGAATTGTAAGTCAATAACAAAACACTTGCAGTGCAAAAACACAAAATCTCACCAAGTATTTTTGGTCTTGCTTCTAGTGTAAATATATTATTGCACTTGAAATAAGACAAAACTTACTAGTAATTTTTCAGCAAGATATAGGAGCTTATTTTAAGTCAATAATTCCTTAATATTGATTTTAAAATGTACTTGTTCCAATGGCAGATTATTTCACTTATAATAATACATTTTTTGTTGTTATAAGTGAAATAATCTACCAGTGGAACTAGCACTTTTTTTTATCAGTACTAAGAAATCATTGATTTAAAACATGCTCTTACATCTTGCTGAAAAGTTAGTAGGTTAGTTTTGTCTTATTTGAAGTGTACTAATATATTTACACTAGAAACAAGACCAAAAATACTTGGTGAGATTTTTAAGATTTTGGTTTTGCAGTGTGTCTTTTCCAGCAGCCATTGTTCAGCACATACAGCAGTAAAATCAGCTTACCAAACATGCTGGAGCTCTGCTTGGGTTGCTAGGTAACATGGCTCTTCCTCACTGGGGTTGCTAAGTAATCCCAGTGGAAAGTGATGTACTGCCAAAACAACTTCTTGGTCTGTTTTTAGGAGCAATAGAGACCCAAGTGGAAATATCGAAACGTAAAAATATAAGTGAATTTTTGTATTTTCTCAAGTATGGAAATATGAACCTTTGAGCTGTTTCTTTTAGATTCTTTCCTTCCAGAAAAACAAATGATCTCAAAGTTGGCCAAAATTTAAAGTAACTTCCTTTTCCTCTCTGCAGGGTCAGGTCACCTCTTCTGGCGCATCGCCTGCTGCCTCCTCTTCTTCTTTAGCTCAAAATCCCGTGACTTCCAATGCTTCCTCCTCCCTCCACCAGCCGCCTCCGCTCCTGAGGCCCTCTCTGCCGGCCACGCCGTCGCTACACCGCCAGCCTCCACCACTCCAGCAACAGGCTCGCTTCCTGCAGCCTCGAACCACCCTGCAGCAACCTCCGCCCCTCATCCGGCCCTCCAACCCCATGCCGCCACGCCTCAACCCGCGCCCCACTCCCGTAACCCTGGGCAGTAACGCCGCTGGCCCGGGCCAGAGCTCCGCCCAGCAGCCTGCTGGCATGGCCATCCACCTGTCAGACACGCCGTCGTCGTCGTCCGTTCACTAACTACCTGCAGACCTCTCTAAGAAGCAGTGGAGTAGAAAGTAGTTCATTTCCCTTCAAGACATTGGTAAAATTACTGAAAGTCTCACATCAATGTTCTAGAATATCCCAAAAACGTTCAAATCTGGTGTTTTTCATGTAAGAGGATTAGAACCACTGGAAAAGGAAAAAATCTGACTTTAATGAATGTCTGAGTGAATTAATTTATTGTCTCTCTACTCATGTAGAATGAAATTACAGCCCAAAGAGCCAACCTCAAAAACAGAGAAAACAGGTTGTATATGGCGATATTTACAATGATATAAATATGTAAACCACGGGACAGAGAAACAAAATGATTACATTTCTGCAAAAAGCTGAATAGAAAAAAACAAGGAAATTTCTGATCTTGAAAGTTTGAAAATTGATAGAAAAATTAGGACATTTTGAGATTAATCTCAGAAAGTTTTGAGGGAAAATTTTGTTTAAATGGTCTAAAACTTCTGCCTTTTGGAAATTTTTGAAATTAAAAAATTTTTCAAGTTTTTTCTAGAAAATTTCTGCGATTAAACTAAAAATTTCAGTTTTCTTTCTAGAAAATGTTTGACTTCTGGAGATTTTTTGGCATTTTTATATTTACAAAGGCCGTAATATATCATTATATCGAGAATTCTGACTTTTTATTCAGATTTCTGAGATCCAAGGTCAGAATTGTTCCTTTTTTTTATTTTTTTTTTTTTAGTGGTTCTAATCCTCTTCCATAATTTTTCAACATTGCAATGTGGAGAGAGGTTTCTTATTTTCAGACCTCGAATGCAACGTGAATTGGGAAAAGAAACTTTGACGTGACATAGAGATTTGTAATCCATGAAAACTATCTGAGGTTCAGCTTTGTGTTGAAGTGCATGTGCCTTAAAGTGCACAAGGTGCTGCCTGCAAAACTGGTTCAAATTCAAATTATTCAGAGATTTCTCAAAAAAAATTCATCTATCTTATTATTTTTCTACCCCTGTTTTGCTCTGACCCAGTCAACTGGAAAAATATATGTAGTGCATACTGTATATACTGTTATTTATTAGATTATCCCTTTCCCTCCTCTGATTTAACCTAATTTCATGATAATGTAGTTTTAAGTCACCAAAGATGCTTGTGTTAATTGAAAGTATTCCTCCCCTGCTCTGAAAAAACATCTTTTATGAAATATGACAAAACCAAACCCAATATTTGCCCCTGGCAGCTCATAGATAAATTAATTAACTGTGTGGTTAACTTGTTTTAAGGTCATTAATGTAGTCACAATGCCCCAAGTTCAACATGAATGTTATTTTTTAAATATAAAACCATCCTAATTTAATATGAGCATGCTAAATCTTGCTATTATCTTTTGCAGCTAATTTAACCTCAATGTGTCAAATTCACTAAGAATTTTCAGACTTGTTCACTCAGACCTTAAAATTAGTTATAGTGAAATAAAAGTAAAGCCTCTTTTAATCTGTGCTTTTCAGGACATGATAAACGGGTTCTAAACTTACTTAAATCTAACCTCATTCCTACAAAGTACCAGGTATTTTTGTCTTTACATAAACTGCAAATGCTTTAGTACAGTTGAAGTAAGAAAAAAAACACTTTTCAAGTAACTTTTTAGCAGGATAAATAAGATTATTTTAAGTCAATAAATCCTTAATATTGATGAAAAAGTTCTAGTTTCCCTGGAAGATTATTTCATTCATAGCAAGACATTTTTCCCTGTTGTAAGTGAATTAATCTGCAAGTAACGATAGTATTTTTTTAAATTTCATTTGATCAATATTAAGTTATTATTTATTCAAAACAAGCTCCTATATCTTGCTCAAAAGTTACTTTCAGTTAGTTTTGTCTTATTTCAAGTGTACAAATTAATCCCAAACCATTTTAACAATACTAAAAATACTTGGTTAGCATTTGTATTTTCACAGTGTAGATTTATTTTTTATTTTTTCCAAAAAGTCATGCAACAGTTGTGGCTCTAAATGACTTTTATTTCACTGGACTAAGAGTAAAAATTGCTCTTTGGATTATAAATTTTTCAGACCTTTTGAGATTAATTCACTTTTGCAAAGATGGGCAACTTTAATAAGAAATTTCCCCCCCTTTTTTTTTAAATAAACATCCTAGCTTTAGCGTGATTAATTGCTAATATTGTCTTGATTGTGCCTTTATAATTTTTTAGAAATTGATGTCCAGGAACAATTTCTTCTGATATTTCACCAGAAAATTGCCCATACTTGCTGATATTCAGTTAATTTTCTCGCCACAATGGAAAACTTTACCATGTAGATGCTAATAAAATAACACCTGAGGTTAGAGTTGAATAATTTTAGAGCCTGGTATTTGTCAGATAAAACAAGTGAGCTGAAGGAGGGTGTACTTTCTTTTTACCAGGACCTTACCTCAGCGGGGAGTTGTTTGTACATACTATTGTGTTATTGTTATGATGGCCAATGCACGCTACGCTGTAAGATGTTGGTAGGACTCTAAAGTGCTGTTTTTTGTGTGTCTGCAATGTCCGTCTGTTGATTTTCTATACTTTATTTGCTGTTAACGATCCTACTGAACTCTTTATTACACTGCAAAAACACAAAATCTTACCTAGCAATTTTACTCTAGTTCCTCGTCCTAGTTTCAAAAGTTGAACATTTCCACCGTAATAAAAATTAAGACAATTATGGAGCTAAATGTTGGCCATAAAGTTTGTTTACAAGACAAAAAATATGAAACTGGAAAAAGAAATGTTCAAAACTCTTTTTGAGATTCAAAGTTTTTTTTTCAGTTTCAAATGTTTTTCTTTACTTTTATTTTCATTGTTTATTTTGATCAAACTTTATGGCCCCAATTTAACTCCATAGATAATCATTCTTTAATACTGACAAAAAAAGTACTTGTTCCACTGGCAGATTTATTTACTTTTAACAAGACATTTTTTCCATGTTATAAGTAAAATAATCTGCCAATGAAACTATTTTTTTCCCCATCAATTTTAAGGAATTATTTACTTAAAACAAGCTCATATTTCTTGATTAACTTAATTTTAAGTAAGCTTTGTTTTATTTCAAGTGACTTGAGACATTTGCAGTAAAATCTAGGCCAAAATTACTTGGGTAAGATTTTGTTTTTGCAGTGTATCTACTTGTTTGTGGTCTTCAGCTCCTGTGGTTCTATCTTAAAACTCTGCGTTTAATTTAATTAGAAAAATGCCTCCTAACATCACAATAAACAAGACTGAAACCTGTTTTGTTTAACTTTCAGGCGATTTATAGGAACATTTTAGCATTATTTTCAGACTCTGTAACTGAAGAACTCCTTTATTTTCCATCAGTTAGATCTGCCTTTAAGACACTAAAGTTTCACTAAAAGCCTGTGGAATAAATATTTTTTTGATAAATTACAGTTTTTACTGCTGTGTTGTTTTCTTTTCACTAACTGAATGAAACTGGGAACCACTTTATCATCCTTATGTGATGTATTTAGTTTGAAAATTATTTATAGTCTTTTTGTAATATCAGTTTGGATTTCATGTAAAGCTAATCATTGTGAAAATGCTTGTTTTTCTTTTTTTTGTATGTATGTATCATGATTGACCTTTACTGTATCTAGAATCATATGAAAGGTTGTATTTTCATCAGAACTTTGACCTTTGATGTGAAGCCACTTGGTTTTCTTTTTCTCAGTTGGACTTGATAGTTCTTAATAAACATTTTATTAAAAAACAAAATCTTGATTATATGAAAATATTTTAGTAATTTCCATTTTTTGAGCTCCATCCCAACACATCCATCAGGTTAGGATTGTAGTTTTTACTAGGTCATTGCAACATTTTCAACATTTATCAGCACCTGGAAACAGCAAAGGTGTACTTACTTTTTCCACACATATAGTTAAACCCAAAATGTTTTACGTAATGTTTTTTTTTCTATTCAACCACATAGTTTTTTCTGATTATAATTGACAAATACACCTCTCAAATGATACTAAGACAATATATGTGTTTTATTTACATTTTAACAAAAAACATGCCAAAATTATTTATACACTTCTCATTAATCAGTTATTCTGACTGGGATGCTCAAAAACGTCAGTAATATTTTTAAACCAGAAGAAACATAAAAACGGAGCTGATTAGGATAGACCTAATCAGCCTAATCATAGAAAAATTATTCTTAGATAATGAGATTTTAGCCTGCCCAGTTGTTCTGTTTTAGGGCGTCTTGTCACTTTAAATCAGAATAAGCTACTGCTGGCCACGCCCCAATCTCAACGTTTACATTCGCACATGAAAATGGCTGCCATCACATGCGCAATTATACAACCATACATTTTTGAAAAGCGGAAAAAGACCCTCCTGCACAACCAACAAGAATATAACAAGTAGTTTGTGGACGGTAAGCCAACAACAAATTTACTGTGTACGCCATTTTACGACTACGTCGGTAAAACCAGCTAAGCGATCGTGCTGGAACTTAGCTTAGGTTGCTAGGCACCGGAGTTGGGGTTGCTAGGTAACGGCCCGTGGAATATTATTTAACATGAATGACTCTGTGGAATAATTTTTGGCTCAGCAGTAGCTTTTACATTTGGGCTTCATCTCAGTTAATTAAAAACCTAGATGACATCGAACAGGTCATTATTTATACATTTATAATTTTATAAACAATAATAATATAAATAATAAATATTGATCACCAGTTCTAGTTTGCGTTGCCTATTTTTGCTAGCGTCATATTTCGTAACCCAGGTATGCAGCAGAAAACATCTACAACCAAAGGAACAACAGAAAAGTTACACACTAAACCTGTTTAATCATAGAAGCGTTGGCTGGGCCAACCTTTTTAAAAATATGACAATGATACAATAATATTAAAGCCAGTATTGTTAACTGACCACTTCTTTCTCAGACTGGTTTGCCCTAAAAGCCCAACTCTTATGTTGTTTTTGTATTACTGTACAGAATCAAATGTTCCAGCTGTTATTTGTCTGTTCTTGTGTTTAAAACAGTTTTCAGCTGCAGCTTTTAGCCAGAGGATTATTTTTGTTGCTTCCTGCTGCCCTCAGTAGTAAAATAAATCACAAGCATTCTTTGCTCTCAGTTCAAATTCAAACATCCTTCAATGGTTTCTTCTGACATTTTGAAACGCTAATTCAAATCTGCAGCTGGTGAAAACAAGGCGTGACTTGAAACTGAAGTGTTGCTACTCTTCATCTATTGTTTTTTATTTAAAAAAAATTATGTAGAAGCATAAAACACTTTATAAATAAAACAAAGTCTTCATCCTTCTCAGGTTGAGAAGTTAAATATCTCTCCTGCAGGTGTGTTTGTGATAACCATCTAGATTCTGGGTCACAGGTGCGTGGAAGTTGAGAAGCAGAGTTTAATGGTGAAGGGGTTGGAGCTGCCTGCAAGTCAGAGAGAAACGGACGATTAAAACAACGAGCCTCACAGTTAACAAAAAAAAAAAAAGAAACGTTTATTTATTTATTCTGATCTCTGTGCCACTTACCAGCTATTCTAAACTGGTGGTGGTTGAGCATGATCAAAGCTTCAACAGCAGCAGTTTTACAGTCAAACTCCAACAAACCGGAGAGAGTCTTAGAGCTGGCTGTAAAAGCAAGAGGAAAAAAGTCTGACTGTCACATATTTACAGCATTTTAGAGTCAGTACACTGCAAAAACACAAAATATGACCAATTATCTTTGCCCAGTTTCTAGTGCAAAATATCTTAGCACACTTGAAATAAGACAAGCAAGGTATAGGAGCTTGGTTTAAGTCAGAAATTCTTTAAATTGTTGAAAATGTACAAGTTCAACTGGCAGGTTATTTCACTTATAGCACCGTATTTTTCCAATATTATAAGTGAAAGAAACTACAACAGCATATTAGGGCCATTGTAGGCACAAAAAAGCAAGAGTATATTTACACCAAAAACTGAGATTAATATCAGAAATGTAGAAAAAGCATGGGAATTTCTGAGTTTGAAAAGTCAGAAATATGCCAGAAAAAAATCAAATGTTTAGATTAATTACAGAAATTCAAAAATTTCAGAGTATCAGAAGATGACATTGTTTTACTTTTGGAACTCAGAACTTTCCACAATTTTTCTAGAAAACTTCTGAGATTAATCACAAAATGTTGGAAGTTTTCTCAAGAACATTTTCAAATTTTGTGGCTCAGAAAATTTCTTGTTTTTCTAGAAATTTTCTGAGATTAATCACAACATTTTTTTTTGCTGCACAGTGGCGCAGTTGGTAGCACTGTTGCCTTGCAGCAAGAAGGTCCTGGGTTCGATTCCCGGCCGGGGTCTTTCTGCATGGAGTTTGCATGTTCTCCCTGTGCATGCGTGGGTTCTCTCCGGGTACTCCGGCTTCCTCCCACAGTCCAAAAACATGACTGTTAGGTTAATTGGTCTATCTAAATTCTCCCTAGGGGTGTGTGTGTGTGTGCATGGTTGTTTGTCCTGTATGTCTTTGTGTTGCCCTGCGACAGACTGGCGACCTGTCCAGGGTGTACCCCGCCTCCCGCCTGGAACGTAGCTGGAGATAGGCACCAGCAACCCTCCCGACCCCATTAGGGACAAGGGTGCACAGAAAATGGATGGATGGATGGATGGATGGATTTTTTTTTAGGTTTTTCAAGAAAATCTTCACCTTGTGGCTCAGAAAATTCCTTGTTTTTTGGTTGAAATTTACTCTTTTTTTCCTGCCTACTTTTGCCCTTAAGTGTCGCCATTATAACCTTCCAGCGGAGGTAGTACATTTTCATGAATAGTAAGGAACATCACTTAAACAAACTCCTTCACCTTGCTGAAAAGGGAGTTTTCTCATCGCAAGTGTGCTGAGATATTTGTAGCAGAAACTAGACCAAAATTACTTGGTAAGATTTTGAGTTTTTGCAGTGTATGAGTGCTTTTAACTCACGTTTGGCATCAAAGACTTTATACTTGGTGAAGGCAGGAGCGTTGTGTTCAGAACAGAACTGAAGGGAAACAGAGAGGAGAGATTTATGGTTTTTTTTGGTGAATAAAGGAAGTTTTTATTAATAAAAGCAGCGTTTGATCTGCTTGTCCTCACTTTTAGCAGCTGCTGCTGGTTGAGGGTGGGCGGGGCGTTGTAGAAGTGCAGCACAGCGGTGGGCGGCTGGATGATGTTTCTGTGGCTGTGTGTGGTGCTGAAGCGATTGTTCCTGGTCAGACTGAAGTCCTGGTAGCTGCTGCTGCCGTCGGCCAGTTCAAACACCTGACTGGGAATCACCGCCTGCTGCCTGGACACACTGGGAAGGGACAAACGGATGCCAAAACCAAAAAACAACCACTAGAAAACAGAAATAAACGATCAGAAAAATCTGAAGAATGTGACATAATATCGCACTGCGAAAACAAAAAGTATTATTGGTCTAGTTTCTTGTGTAAACATCTAAGTGCAAAACTAACATACAGTACAAGTAACTTTTCAGCAAGACATAGGAGCTTGGTACAAGTCAAAATTTTCTTAATATTGATGAAAAGCTACTTGTTATTTATATTTTTTCACTCATAACATGAAAAAAATGTTTTGTTAGAAGTTAAATAATCTGCCTATATATCTAGTACTTTTTCATCAACATCAAGGAATTATTGACTTAAAACAAGCTCCTATATCTTGCTGAATAGTTACTTGAAAGTTAGTTTTGTTTTATTTCAAGTGCACTAAGATATTTAAACTAGACCAACAATACTTGATAATATGTGGCGATAACATTGTGTTCTTCCTATTTTTTTTTATCAGCACAGTAAGATATTTTTATATGAAAAATTACTTCAATAATAAAAAGATTTGCATAAATCAACTGCATTGTTTAAAGCAACCAGGATTTTTACTATTTTGTTAAATTTTAATCTTTAAAAGTCTTTTTAGGTGGAGCGGCTGAAATGGATGGTTGACTTTTCTACTTATATGAAGTAGAAATTATTATTCGGAGTATTTTAAAATCTATACAGTGGTTTTGTACTTGGGTTGCTGTGACTCTGAGCCACAATCTCAGCCCTGAACCCTGAGCGGGTCTCGTTCTCACCAGACGTTTAGTTTCTTCCCGAACACCTTGGTGCCGTTGAGGTGGGTCACGGCGCGGTCCACTGCGTACTCATCCGCCATCTCCACCAGCGCCGTTCCAGGAATGCTCTTCATAAACTTCACCTGTAAACACCACCAGTCAGGGCCAGATAAAAACACTTTGTAAGGCTAAGATGTGAATAAGAACAGATAAATCAAAAATACAGATAAATAATATTTTTATATAAACATGGACTTCTAGGGCTGAAACAATAATCTTGTCAAAAGATTCAAAATAGACATTTTCTAAATACTTTGTGGATTAGAGCTATTAGAATGTTTACAACAAAACATAACAATAACTGCCTTCTCCCAGTGCTCCCAGTGCTAATTAGAAACAACAAATACATGATTGATTGACAGCACTAAGCCCCGCCTCCTGAGCTAGTAGCTCCTGAGCTACTATTAGTGTCTTCAGACACTAATAGTAGCTCAGGAAGAAGATGGAGGAGACGATCTTTTCACATACTATTTGTCTTGTATTACACTGTCAAAACATGGTGTTAGTTTTAACAAATATGTTTAAAAAAAACAGATTTTTTAATCTAAAAGTTAGAAACTGCATCTTTAATAGAAAAGCGATGGTGGGTTTCAGAAAGAGCAGGAGTTTTTAAAGAGACAGAGACCCAATTTCAAAGCGTTACATTACGAAGTCAAATGTTTTTTAGGTCACGTTTGATATATGCAGTATTTTTATTTATTTATTTTTGTTAGGTTTATTTGATGAGGATAGACACACGTTAACAGAGAAAAACTGAATAAGACAGCAGTCCCATGCTTGGATCATAGTGCTTATAGCATAAGCTAATTTTCAACACTTGTCCCTAGAACAGTACATCTAAAATTTATTAAAAAGTGAAATGATAATAATACAAGATAATGTTGACTACAAACTTAAGTTACTTGATTGTGCAATAAAGCACTAAGTTGATGGAAAATACATGACACTGTCCCTTTAAGCACCGGTGAAACCCTGAAATTAATTCATAAAATTATGTTTATCTTGTTTGTCCCACTAAAAAGATGCTTAATAATAAATAAAAACTCAGACAGACCTTTTCCACGTTGCCGTAGAGACAGAAGAGGTTGAAGAGGCGGCTGCAGTTCATCTCGTTGGGATGGAGGCTGCTTACCATGGCGACGGCGCTGGAGCCCAGCAGGGCGGAGGGACGGGTGGAGGAGAAGGTCTTTGGGACGAGCTGCTTGTAGGAAACCAGCTCCGGCACCGGCTCATGGCTTCTCCTGTACCGGCTGTTAGGAGGCAGCGGCAGCAGGGGGCAGTGAGGGCCTGCGAAGACGAGCAAAGATAACGAGGGATTTCAAACGGGGAGGAGGAGGAGGAGAAGGAAACGTTCAGGGAGGGAGGAAGAGCGAGAGTCCGTACCGTAGCCGTTGGATGGATGCTCTCCCAGGATGGCTTGACGCTGCCTTCCCTTCCCCCGATCTGAAACAAACAACAAGAGAAGCTTTTAAAGCTAAAGACAGGGAGCGCCGACATCACAAGGAGAGCATTGGTGGAAAAAATCCAGATTCTCCAAAACTTGAATCTTCTAAAGTTTGATTAATTGATGACATCGATTTCTCTCCCAGCCTGAGCTGAAAACGGTGGACTATTATGACCAATACAGAGAGAAAAAAAGAAGCGTAAATTTCCACAAAAAACTCAGAAATTTTAAGATTAATTTTTAAAAAATTCTAAAAATACTATGGAAATTTCTGAGTTTAAAAAGTTAAAAATTTGCTAGAAATTTTTTTTTTGAGATCAGTAGGAATTTTTCTACAAAGAAGAAAATTTCTGAGTTTGATAAGTTTCAAATATTTTAGAAAGGTAATGAAAATTTCTGATTTGAAAAGACAAAAATCTTCAAAAACTAAAATTAATTGATTAAGTCAATTAATCACCCAACACTGGTTGTAACTATGATAGAATACTAAGGCCATTGTAAATAGTAAAAGAAAACATTTCTACCAAGAAAATAAGAAATTTTAACATTGATCTCAGACATTTAAAAAAATTGCTAGAAAAATGTAAAAAAAATTTGAGCTTATTCTCAGAAATTTTCTAAAAAAACTTGAAAATTTCTGAGTGTGAAAAGTCAAAAATTTTCTGGAAAAGATTTTTGAGAATGAGCTCAGAAATATATTAAAAAACATTAAAATGTATCATTATTTATTTATACTTTTGTCTTTTGAAACCCAGGAATTTCTAAGCTATTTTCCTGGAATATTTCTGAGATTAATTTGAAAATTTCTGAATTTTTTTTCTAGCAGATATTTGACTTTTCAAACTAAGAAATTTCCTTCAGACTTTGTTGGCAGTAATGTACTGGGTTTTTTCTTAATCTAAAATGCAATGCTCCTAATACCCCATCATCTATACTGTAACTGATCACAGGCGGCACAAACAGGAAGTTGCGATTCCACATTATTTTTAATTACTGAAATGATTTAAAAAAATAAAACTTTTGAACTATTTGTTGACATTACAAACACACAGAGAGCGAAGTAAACAAGACTGAAATATCACTACTTATGCACTACTTCAGTTATCAAATCAAACTAGATACATTTCTGAATACTCACAGAAAATGACAGCAGCCACGTGTGTGGGGGTGCGTGTGTGTATGTATAAGTGTGTGTGTGTGTGTGTGAGCAGAACCTGAAGCTGTCCTACCTCGGTGCAGGAGGAAGGGTTTGGTGTAATCCCAGCTGGAGGTGTCATTGCGGACGACGTTCAGTCTGTTGGGCTGCAGGGGGCGACAGAGCACAGCACCTCTGGGTGGGTGTGTGTGTGCGTGGGCTTAAGGATGAGGATGCATGCATGTGTGTACACCAGGGCGCGTGTCTGCTGGACAGTGTGTGAGTGTGTTTACCCGAGCATACTCGATCTTCAGCGTGCAGCAGCCGGAGTAAATGTCTGCTCCATTTAGAGCCATTTTGGCTTTCTGAGCGTCTTCCACGGATTGAAATGTTGAGTCATTTGTTAAGGATGACTCAGCAGAACGACAAGCAGCCAATCGGGAAACAGCCATTTGAGTTGCTGGTGTTGATGTTTTCTTTGTTTTTTTGCTTATTTTGACACAACAGCAACACCAAAACAATTTTTCTTTCTTTCTGGTTGTTATGGAAACCGTGCTAAGTGAGTGAACCAAACGGTGTGACTGTGTCATTACCGTGTTGTTTCCTACACAGAGATCAACGATGAAAATAGTACCTCCCAACTATAGCCCATATAGCAAAAACACACTGTAGGTGCTTAAAAAACAAATATAAAACATGTTTGTTCTGCTGGTTTAGCTGTTAACTCCCTGCAATAAATGTTGTCTGTGATTCATGACAAAAAGAGAAAATAAAAATAAAAAATAGAGTTTGGTCAGGGCCTTCTCTAGCTTTTTGGGGGCCCGGAGCGGGATATAGTTTTGGGCCCCCCACGTTTATCAAGCCACAATGATGAGATTCCAAACCCTTTAGATAATCCTCAAAAATGCCACAAAATATTAAATTCTACAAGCAAAACAAGTGACAGTTAAAATTAAACAAATTTAGGTGAATTAAATTGATATAAAGCTATAATGCAAAAAGAACAGTAATCCATTATACATCAATAAAAAATGTTTTGAGTACGGATTGTTCATTCACATGTGACAGTGGGGTCCAAACTTTTTACCATGAGGGCCAAAGCACTTTTTGACCACAAAATTATTTTTTTTTCTAACATTTTTAAAACAAACTATTATTGCATCTTTTAAAATGTTGGCTGCTCAATAATAATCTAAACAATTTCAGCTATATTAAAATGAATAAGTTGAAAGCACCTGGGTTTCAAAAATTGTACGTTATTTTATAATATTTTTAAAACAAACCTTTGGTGCATTTAAAAAAAAAATTATTTTAGCTGCTCAATAGTAATCTAAAGTGATAGAACTTCTATATTATTGAAATAAACACAATGATGTCATGTTAAGACTGATGATAACGTGATCATAAGGATATTCCACCATGGCCTGAATGCCGTTGCGTTTGAAGATGACGATGCGCTGGACATTACCCACAGGGTTGCACACAGTGTACAAAACATCCTGTAAAAACACACAAAAAAACACACACTTAAACTGTTTACTTAACAAAAAACACACATTTAAAGTTTGTCACCAAGTTTTCTTCATGTAAATCAAATGAATTTGAGTCGGTTTTTTAGTCACATGACTAAACAACCATCTTTCTTTTGATCCAACTAAATATTTGGCAACTATTTTTCACATTTATGTTCCATACACTGCAAAAACACAAAATCTTATCAAGTATTCTACCTCTAGTTTCTTGTGCAAATATCTTAGCACAGTTAAGAAGACAAAACTTACTTACAAGTAACTTTTCAGCAAGATATAGGAGTTTTTTTCAGCCAATAATTCCCAATACTGATGAAAAAGGGCTAGCTGCCAGAATATTGAGAAAAAAGTTCAAAGTTAAATAATCTACCAGTTTATTTAACTTTGTATTAATATACTTTTTATATAAATAAAAAGTATATTAATACTTTTTATTAATATTCAAGAATTATTTAATGCTGAAAAATTAGTTGTAAATTAATTTTATCTTATTTTAAGTGTACTAATATATTTGCACTAGAAACTAGAATAAAAATTCTTTGCAAGATTTTGTGTTTTTGCAGTTTTGTGGCAGCCATTATACAGTGCATACAGCGTTAAAACCAGCTACATGTTTATATATGTTGCATCAATTATGCTTTCTTTAGATATTTTAATTCATTAAAGGATAATCTAAACCAAATTTGGTTAAATATAAGGAACACTTGAGCCACTCACAGTGCTGATGGGGTACAGCGGGTTCTGGATGGACAGCAGCAGAACCTTGTTTTTGCTGGTCGGGTCGTCTGAGTTGGTGGGTCGGGTGATTCTCTGGCTGGTGGAGAAGTTGAAGAAGGCCTGCTGGTTGGCGATGAAGACGGGCTCGCTGCCTCCGCTCCTCACGCATCGCTCCGCGCTCTCCAAGCTGTCGAACTCCACCAGAGCCTGACGCTTGAAGGGCATCATCATCACATAACTGAGGGGGGAAAACAGACGGTAAAACACAGACAAACTGGTTCTGTCCACTCAGAAACAGGCAATTTGTTCAGCAAATATTTATCTATAAAACATCTTTAAAATGCTTTATGTCAAGAGTTGGGTACTAACTAGTTACATTTACATTAGTACTGTTTTGGGAAAATTTACTTTATTAAGTAAAATATTTTACTTTCACTTGTAAAATAACTGCACTGCAAAAACACAAAATCTTACCAAGTATCTTTGGTTAGTTTCTATTGTAAATATGTCAGTACTGTACACTTAAGAAGACAAAAATAACTTAAAAGTAACTTTTCAGCAAAATATAGGAGCTTGTTTTGAGTCAATGATTCCTTAATATTGATGAAAATGTGCTGGTTCCACTGGTAGATTATTTCACTTATAGCAATCTACTTTTCCTGTGTTATAGGTGAAATAGTCTGCCAATGGAAATAACACTTTTTCATCAATACTAAGGATTTATTTACTTAAACTGAAAAATACTGAAAAGTTACTTATAAGTTACTTGTGTCTTATTTTAAGTGTACAAAGATATTTGCATGAGGAACTAAACTGGCAAGATTAAGCATTTCTATTAAGTAATAAGTATTACCTGTAAAACGTACACCAAACTATAACTTCACAAGATGCTCATTTTCATTTTTTGTTATTTTTGTTGTTCGAGTTTTCATAAGATTACTACTTTGTTCTCCTATTATAATTATTATTCTTGCATTATTTCAACTTTACTATTGTATTCTCGTGATTATGAATAAAAAAATCATAGCCTGATTAATATTCCGATTCAGAGCGGACCTGAATTTAAAGTCCAGATAAAAACAAGCTTTTAAACACTTTGAGCTGTGGAAACCCAAGGAGTACATTATTTTTAAAAAAGTCCAGATTTTCCAAAAATGTGTATTTTTATGGTTTTTTTCTTAAAAAACAAAAATTTGATTAATCGATAAAGTTGATTTATCAGCCAGCCCTAATGACAGTTAAAGGATTAATCAGTAAGAAGCTCTGTCTCTAAACAGTTTAGCTTGAGATGAATTTAAGCAAGAAAATTAATTTAATTAGATGTTTTCACTAAATTATCCATCCCTGTTTAGTGGCATGTTCATATAGTAGGTTAGTGGACTGGATAAAATTGAGTTAAGGCAATAATAAATTATATTTAAAAGTTAAACTCTACCAGATGGTGCCAAACTTTTCAAGCACTTCCACCAGGTCGGCCTCCACCACGGCGTCACACAATCCTCGGACATGAACGACGGGCGAAGGGGGGATGAGGTGACTGTCCTTCACAAAGGAAAAAAAAGAAATAAGTTGCATTTATAAGGAATCAGACATGCAGATAATATGGGACAACAGCTAAAGATGAACAATGATGTGAAGTAGATTTAGCATGTTAGCATTTTCACGACGACGACAATGCAGCCATAAAATCTGGAATCATTTATTTCCACAGAAATAATTCTGTTAGAAAAAAATGAGATTGCTACGGATGTTTGTCAGTTTATAAAGGTGAAAGAGAAACAAAAGATGAAAAAGAAGCAGAACAACACAGAGGAAATACTTTAATGTCAGAGTTAAGGTAAAGAGTACACTGCAAAAACAAACACTACTAAGTATTTTTTATCTTGTTACTACTGCAAATGTCTTAGTACAAATGAAATAACTTACTTACAATTAACTTTTCAACAAGAAGTATTAGATTGTCTTGAGTCAATAATTCCTTAATATTGATGAACAGTATTTGTTCCACTGGCTGATTTTTCCACTTATTACTTTTTTCCAATAATCTGGCAGCAAAACAACATTGGGAGTATTGATTAAAACAATTTCCTACATCTTGCTGTAAAATTACTTGTAAAACAGATTTGTCTCATTTCAATTGTAATAAGCTATTTGCACAAGAAATTAGAGCAAAAATACTCTCGCATAAATTCTAAACCAAACTTCCCAAATGTTAGTTGGATCAATAAAGCTATTAATATATTTTTCACTTAAAACAATAATTTTTTCCCCATTTTATAAGTGAAATAATCTGCCAATGGAACTAGGACATTTTTATTAATATTAAGAAATTATTTACATAAAACCAGCGCCTCTTTCTTGCTGAAAAGTTTACTAAGATATTTGTACTGGAAACCAGAAAAAAAAAAAAAAAACTTGATAAAATGTTGTGTTTTTATAGTGTAGGTGAAAGCCACAAAGCGGCGATGGAGGCCGACGGCATGTTGTGCTGCAGCCGAAATGTGAAAACTTCACGTCAAAGGTCTAATGAAAACTCTGCACAAGATCGAAAATACAACAGAAAGGCTGGAGGACAATGTAGTAACCCGCCCCACCTCCATAACCACACACACACACACACACCCCCCCACACACGCCCACACGCCAACACACACACACACACACACACACACACCTTTGATTTAACTCAGTGATCTGAGGAAGGCTGAGAAACTCTTGGTGTGAACAGTTATCAAATCACTTCTGCCCATCTGTTCATCAAAAACACTGACAACTGAAAACTACGATTGCACAACAATGCACGTCTTATTAATCAGAAACAGGGCAGGCTTAGAGCAGCAAGCCTATAAAAACTAAACAAAAAGTATGCACAGTCCCATATCTGTTAGTAAAACTGGCCACAGAAGATAAAACAGGAAATGATTGAGACGTTAGTTTTTTCATTTTAAGACGCAGTTAGCAACAACTGAGATTAAACTTTGGTTCAATGACTCTTCTCTCTTCAGCTGATTCTACTGCAAACATATTTCACTTCCAGATTCCTCAAACAGATTCACTTCATGTTTTAGCAGCCTTCAGCAAAGGTTCAGGACGTGCCTGTCGTTTCTGAAACTTGCTTAAATAAGTAAAGTGCTGCCGTATGCAACACAAAATCTTACCAATAATTTTGATCTATTTTATGGTGCAAATATCTTAGTACACTTTAAATAAGGCAAAATTAAGTTACATGTAACTTTTCAGCAGATAAGAACTTTTTTTGAGTCAATAATTCCTTAATATTGATTCCATTTATTTCAATTATAACTTGGTAAAAATGTCATAAGTGAAATAATCTGACAATGGAACTATGTTTTCATCAATAGGACCAATAGACGTAATACAAGCTCTTATTTCCTGCTGAAAAGTCACATGAAAGTTAGTTTTCGGGGTTTTTTTTAGCACACTTAGATATTTGCACTAGAAACTAGACCAAAAATTCTTGGTAAGACTTGGTGTTTTTACAGTGTGGCTCAAACATATAAAAAGAAAAGAAATCTGCCATAAAATGCTCTGTGGTTCGATATCTTCCTTCACACACTCTTGAAGTTTTGCTTTATCTTGTCGTTTTAAAGATCTCTGAATATTAAGAACTGGTCAGTAGACCAAAATTACTTGGTAAGATTTTGTGTTTTTGCAGTGTATTTGAGCCGACAGAAGCTCAAATGATCCCAGTTGAGGCGTTTTAGCTTAAAGTTAGTTTGGTAATGAAGTGGAGCTAATATGCTAACAAACATCAAGGTAAGAACAAATTAAAAAAAAGTCTGATGCAACATTATGAAAAATAAAAAGACTAATGGAACTAAAATCTGCTTCTTAAAAGAAACCATCTAATGAACGCAGAAGAATGCATATTATTTATACTTATTACAAATAAAAATCTAACAAAACCAAAAGAAAATAAGGTAAAGTATGCATTCAAGTGGTACTTTTATGGCTTTTATGACACAACCTGTAGTGAAAATATACATCTATAAACTTAATAGTTTATAGCTTGTTTTAAGTTTTGTGAACTTTAAGAGGATCACAGAATGAATGTGTGGAAGTCTTTAAAGTTGTAAAATAACAACTTCAGGTTTGTGCAGAGCATCAAGAATCTGAATGTAACACCGAGTCAGAATGAGGATGGCTGCAAGCGGAAACACCTTCTGCAAGGTGGCGCGGCCGACAAACAGAAGATCCTCACTGTCTTTGTCAGAAGGAGGTTATGCAAGCATGTGGGTTTTGCAGCCTGACCTTTTCTGCAGCTTGCCGAGGCTGAAGGTTCAGATTGAGTTGATTGTCGTTTGCAGTGAAGCCGAGCTTTTTTGTTTCGCTGCCTGAAGTCTGACAATGCAGACAATAACGCTCTCCCCCAAAAAAGCCCAAATCATTTCTTGTATGAGAATAAGTACATGTGATTAAATAAATGTCACCGTTAGTAGGAAATTTTTAGTGGCATGTGTGTTTGTAATTATTTTCATGTGCTTGTACTTCATCGTAGTCTTATGATTCCTAAATAAACATTTCCTTCAGTACGTTTTGTCCTAATGTTTGTGCCCAGTTCTATTTATAATTCCTTCCTTTGCTGAGAAAAATAATAATAATTGAAAAAAGGCGATAAATGTTGCAAACGAAGCAGAAAATGCATGAAAACTCACAGGTTGTTAGTGAATGGTGCACAGTTTGCTGGACGTGTTGAAACTCTAAATTAGCAGCTTGTTGTTTTTTTGGCACAACAACAGAAAATGTTGAAAACTTTCAACTGAAAACACAAAAAATGAAATCAACAACAATTGACTGATTGATTGTAATTGCACCAAACACAATTGTATTCCAATATAAATCTGACTGTATTTTACTGATTTTAATGAATTACAATTAACTTGGATTAGGGATAAATCAGATTAATCGTGATTAATCAATTATTGAAATAACCTTCAACTGAATTAGTAATCGATTAATCGTTAACTGGAGTAGACAGAGAGAAAAAGAGGCAATTTACTGAAAAAACTGTAGTTATAATAGACAGACAGACAGACAGACAGACAGACAGATAGATAGATAGATAGATCACTAAAGAAATCGTCTATTGCATTTTAGGCAATAAAATGTTTATTACATAAAAGTGAGTTTAATAATTTTTTTGCATTTTTATGTAGTTCTAATGTTGCAAAAAAGTCTTAAGTGGTTAAAAGAAAAATGACAAAATTTGGGAATTTTCTGTTATCCGATTAATCAATTAATCATCAGAATAATTGATAGATTAATTGATACTTAAATAATCATTAGTTACAGCATCACCTCCATAGTATAATTTTTAATCAACAACTAATCTGTCTGTCTATTGAATTTATATCCAAATCTGATTGTGTTTAACTGAATTAAATGTATTTCGATTACAAACCGAAGAGCTTTTTAGATATAACCACACATAGATGTGCCAAAATGACCACAAGTCAGTTACCAACAGCTAAACACAAAGAAGAACACAAATAAAAAAGTTAAAATTTCACATTCAATGCTACTTTTCTCCTTAGACTGCAGACTGTGTTGAAAATCCATGAAGAATGCATGTTGTTTCTTCATTCACACATAAATATAATCAAAAGTTATTTTATAAGCTTTCTCTTTTCCTTTGAGAGATGTATTGTTATTTCTACCAAGGTAGACAAACACACTACAAAAACAAAAAATCTTATTTTTGATCTAGTTTCTATTGCAGATATCTTAGTACACTTGGAATAAGACAAAATAACTTAAAAGTAACTTTTTAGCAAGATAGGTGCTTGATGTAAGTCAATAATTCCTTAATATTGATGAAAAAGTACTACGGTGGTTTCACTGCCAGATTATAATAGGAAAAAAATATCTTGTTAGAAGTGAAATAATCCACCAACAGAACAAGTACTTTTTTCTCCATGTTTTAAGTTTATTGACTTAAATCAAGCTCCTATATCTTGCTGAAAAGTTACTTTTATGTCAGTTTTTTTCATATTCTAAGTGTACTAAGATATTTGCACTAGAAATTATACCAAACATTTTGTGTTTTTACAGTGCAGTTTGCCTGATATTTTTGGACCGTACCACCAGAAACAACAACAACAGCGCGCGCCCTCAACTGTTCTCACGCCGGTTACCATAGCAACACCAACAGTTAGTCTTTCACCTGCTTGCGAGCAGTCGGGGAATAGGCAGAGACATAATGGAATTCCGTCGCCATGGTTACTCTCCCTCTCTCTGTGCAGACACACACATGCTGCTCCGTCGCCGTGGAGACCAGGCCTCAGTCGGTGGAGGGAAGGTTGTGCGTCTTTATTTAGCCTGTGTTTGCACGCCGGGGAGGTGTTGTGTTACGCGTAGCATCCTTCCTGTCGGCTCACGTCTGATACGTTCTTCTTCTGGTCCCACTGACGGGATTAAACCGACGGCGTGGAAATGATGTAACCATCACAACAATATGTGATTTATTTGATTGTCTATGTTGGCAGCTGCATTGGTTATACTTTTAATAAGTTTAAAGGGAGTCACCAGTGCAGGACTCCAAAGGGTGATCGATTTCTCAACAGTGCACCTAAAAAAAAATGCTTGAGGTCAAACCAGTGTGACCAGTTATTCAAGTAAAAAGATCATCAGGTGAGATGTGAGATGATTAACAAGTATAACACTGCCTGCAACAAAAACTTCCTTTCACAAACTTTATGTCCGAAGTAATTATTTATAAGAAAAATGACTTGAATCTCAGTTTGAAATGTTAAAATCTAAATTTTTACCATTATTTTATCTTATAAAGTTAGATTTTCAACTAATTTGAAGCACTTTGAACACTTTTTCAGTGAGTAACTGGATTTACACAATTCTACATAAACTTGTTTATGATTATTAGATTGTTTACAAGTAAATATTTCTGTTATGCAGGTGAAAGTTTTGGTGCTCCTGTCTTTCCTACTGGTGCACCTGCAAAAAAACGTTAGGCGCACCAGCATAACCAGTGCAAAAAAAATTTATTTTACAGCCTTGTTGTGAAATCAAAGCGTGTCACAACAGTTACATTTTACGATTACAACAGGAGTGAACCCTTGAAAATATATGGCCATTTTAAAATAATTCTTGAAAACACAAAATGGGATGAAAGCAAAACCAATGAAACTTGATGGATGGATGGATGGATGGATGGATGGATGGATGGATGGATGGATGGATGGATGGATGGATGGATGGATGGATGGATGGATGGATGGATGGATGGATGGATGGATGGTCGGTCCTGTTGAGTTTAATCATCTGAATTTAAACAAATCAAAAATAAAAGGGTTTCTGTGAGTTTCGCCAACTCAAATTTAAGACTTTTTAAGAGCATGTGGATCAAATTTAAGACTTACTGTATATCACAACAGAAATGTACAAAAAAAAAAATCTGCTTTCTATTTTTCAAGGGACCAAAGTTGTGAAATTTCTGGGGGTCTTTTTTGCAACTTTTAGCAGCAGCTTTGTGCTTCTCATAGCCTTAGCCCCCAAAATGCCGTGCTTCATTGCACAGAATGCGCCTAGCATCATACGAGTTAGCAACAGAAGCTAGTCAGTGGCGGAGACAAACGTTGTCCAGTCAACTCTTGGTAAATTTTCACTATCTAGATGTCTAGATAGTGTAGATAAATTTACACTATATGCAATATCTAACGAGAAAGATGTTACATTAGCAAGCAAGTATTAGCATTTTTTGAGACAGTGAAGCTGTCTCAAATTTTTGCCTCGTAGAAAAGTCTGGCATCGAATATACAAGATTAAATAGGCCTGCCACATCAAACTTTAACAGCTGTGATAATGTATTTAAGTCTAACTAACGTTTGCTTGAATGAATTTAAGAAATTGTAAGGCCTTAATTTTAGATACGTCAATTTAAGACTTTTAAAGGATGTTCAGATGCCCTGAAAAATATTTGTTCTAATCTCAGCTGACCAAGATTACTATGATTTGATGTTAATCAGTAAAAAAAAAAAGTTGATATGCTTTTGTTAAATTCAGCGCATGTAGATATCTAGTTTTAGTGGTAAGGTGCACGCAGGGTAAGCTTTAAGTTATAGTGGCATAAGATTCTGACCTACATCACCTGGCTGACCCACAAACATGAGCAAAACCCACAGAAAACCATGAGAAACAGAGAGTCTGCTCTGCTAGGCTGCATGCACCTACAACCAATCTGAGCCCTAACAGGGTCACACATGGAAACCTTCCTGTGAAAAGTGGCTGCATTAAGTCCAGTTGTGTACGTAGAGATACGACCTTACTTCCTGCTGAGGCCAGACATTTCCTGCCACAGCCACGTTCTCACTAAGATGTTGCTTTGCCCTCCTCATAATAAAGACTCAGAGCTTAAAATGACTTGCACTGAAGAACAGAAACAAGCAGATTAATTTATAGACACGCACACATCTAAGCCCTCATTTTAAAAACATCTTTGCAAATAAATTTGACCTCAGAGACTCAACTGATGTCTAACATTGAGTAGTCAATGTACAAGAGTGCTGCATTTCACCAGAGCTCTGGAAAAAAATTAAGAGGCCACTTAAAATGATCAGTTTCTCTAATTTTACTCTTTATAGGTATATGTTTGTGTAAAAAGAACATTGTTCTTTTATTCTAGAAATTACAAGCAAAACTTTTGTATTTATTTGCAGAAAATGAGAAATGGTCAAAATAACGAGGAAGGTTCTTGAGTATTCAACTTGTTAACTTGAATATTAACAAGTTAATATTAATTTAGAAACAACTATATTAACATTTTAGCTATGGAAGAGTTCAGAAATCAATATTTGGAATAACCAGGAGGTTTTCAATGGGCTTCAGTGCAGTGGGCTCTTCATTTAGTCCAGAGCTGTAAATATAAGCGCTGAACCTTCAGATTCACATGAAGATAGTTACAAAGTCGGCCTTTTGTCACCTGAAGAACATTTCCAGCATTTCTCAGCGAGATGTAGAGAAACTCATGCATGAGTTTATATTTAGTCACTTTCAGCTTCTAAGCACTTTAAATCTGGAACAAACTTCCAGAAAACTGCCAAACAGTCAAAACACTGAGTTCCTTTAAATCTAGAATAAAATCTACGCTCTGAGTCGCTTTTGATTAATGATAAGTGAAACATTGATGTTGATAAAATGTAATTTATGTTAACAGTTTCACAAATGGTGAATGCATGATGTGCCTATCATGTTTTTTTTGATGCCTTGTTGTTGAAAACGCGCCACACAAATAAACGTATATTTTTCATATTCTTCCAGAGTGCAAGATGTTCTTATCTCATTTTTTGTATGTTTTATGGTTATTGTAGTGATTTTTATATTTATTCTATAAACTTAATCTTCAAGTCTGCTTAAATGTAGAATTGTAAAAGAGTCCTTGAGCCAAATAAAACGTAATTTCGTTCTGTGTTCACTGAAAGTTGACGCCTGAATGACAAATAAAAGTCAAAGTCAAAATCATTTTCCCTTAGCTTCATCCAGTGTGACACTTTCTGCTACAAAGTTGTACACTTTATGCATTTCGTGTATTGTTTTCTTTTTATCTTTAACATTTCAAAACTATTTAGCGGACCTTTTCTCCTTAAGTAAAAAAAACATAAAAATCAGATAAAGGTGCAAACAGTTTTCGCATGAGTGACAAAAGTCATCCTAAGGTAATGGTTCTAAATTTGTGTGAGAAATAAGCCTCGTTAAAAACAAAATCAGAGGAAGATGTCGTTCTTCTTACATAATGTTTTAATTTTTTTTCCCGGTTTAATATATTTTTTTTAACCAACCTTCCTCCTTCGGCTCCTGCTGTCGTAGCATCCGCTCCCCGCTGCATCCTCCTCGACGGAGCCCGTTTCTTCCTCCTTCTCTTCACCTTCCTCCACATCCCTGGCATCGGCCTCCTCCTCTTCCTCCGTCCGGGGTCGTTTGGCTGAACGGTAAAATCCTCCTTCTCCTCCTTCTCCTCCTCCTGACTCCTTCTCCTCCATCGGAGACAAACAGTGAAAGCGCAGATTGCTGAGAACGAGACGACGAGCGAGGACACCTGCTGTCTCTCTCTGTCTGTTTGTCTCGTTGCGTCTATCTGCCTGCAGAGCCCCGGTTACTTTTCTGCAAAGATAGTTAATGAAGAAAGATGTCTTACTCTGTTACCGTTCCGAGCGCAGGGGTTATCGTTCATGTTTACCTTTGCAGTTCGCATTAGTTCTGATTATGTCTACAAGAATTCTGTAAAATAATATTTGTTTACATTTACTAGATGGAATAAAGAAGGAGTAAAAATGCTGATTATAAAATTGTAAGCTGAAAAATTAAATATTGGCTTTTCTTCTGGGTATTGATGAGATTGGTGCGACCATTGGAGACAGGAAAAAGGAAGAGTAAATTTTCACCAAAGTACAAAAAAAAGGTTAATATAAATTTTTTTTCTAGAAAACAACGTGGAAATTTCTGAGTTTTAAAAATCAAAAATTTGCTAGAAAAAACAAAAAATTTTTTAGATCAATCTCAGAAATTTTCTTTAAAAAAAAAAAACATGGACATTTTTGATTTCAAAGTTTCTGAAATTTCTTGGTGAATATTTTCTAGCAAATTTCAGAGATTAATATAAAAATATCCAAGCTTTTTATGGCAAATTTGTGCTTTTCCAAACTCAGAGATTTACTTATTTTTCTAGCAAATTTCAGAGATTGATCTCAAAATTTTTAAGTTTTTTTGGCAGCAAGTTGCTCCTTCTTTTCTATGTACCATGACCCGACACAGTCTGGAGAAGTTTGAAATGAGAACTTGTGATAATATAGAATAAAAATATCCTTACTGTCCCACTATGTGGAAATTCAGGTGTAACATCAGCAAGTCAAAGGTAACTGGGAACATGCATATACAATTATTTATTTATTTGTTTGTCTGTTTGTTTGACTGGGAAAACGCAGACAAACATAGCAACAACAGCTGTCACCAGCTGATGCGTTTCATAAACAAACAAACATTCTTACAGCTAAAGTTAATTCACAGCTGCAAAAAGGTAAAAATATGAACAAAAGGCTATAGAGTAAGAGCAAATTTACATCAGTCAAGAAATAATAATGCACAGCTATTAAAAATAACATAATAATGTGAAAAGAAATGCACTTGAGTAGATATACAATATGTGTGTGTAAATATGTGCATAAAATACAACAAACTATTTACAAAATGTGGGAAAAAAATTGCAAAAATACCAACACGGCTATTCTATTCTATTCTATTCTATTATCTTTTCTCAGCGACTTTTATCTGTCTGTATTGAGGTCACGGTTACCACAGCAACAAGACACCTGTTAAACTGCACCTTTTCTGCAGAATGCATGCACCAAATTGCCAGAAAACATCATTTATTTTAGAACTAGTGTTTACAGAAAACTTTCTTTCAATTTCTGACATTTTTTTTTATACTTCTACATGATTCCTGAAACACAGACAGGACCTGTTGGGTAACACAATGTTTTTTACACCATACAGAGAAACTAATTACAGTAAAAATAGGTTTTAAATAGAGTGCCTTGAATCATATTGCAGCTATTATTATTTAAATTAAACCCAGCTACTCATTTCCTTTAATTTTTAAAATCTGGGTTTGCTAGTTTTATTAACTGTAGCTTTTGTTATGGTATACTTTTTGTGTTTTTATATATTTGTACACCTGATTTTCTGTGGAAAAATACTTTTATTCTGTTATATATTGTTCTGTTTTGGTTTATTTAACTTTCTCCTGTGGAAGATGTATTAGTTGATTTGTTTCAGATTTAATTATGTGTCATGGCAGATCTTTAGATGAGTTACAGCTAAAATGCACCAAGTGATACATCTTAATAAATATTAATCTTTGTTTTCCAGTGTGTTATGATTAACTCAAAAAGTCACATCTTTATGTCTAAACCAATGTTGTTTATTTATACAGCAGTGAAAAGTATTTGCCCTGCTAGCAATTTCTTGCTCTTAATTTTTTACACTTTAATGTTTCAGGTAAAAAAAATAGACAAAAATTATCAATAAATACAAACAACTTTGAATTTATAACTCTGAATTTTTATTCAGTGAAATTATTGTAAACCTTTTGCCTTTGACTTAATTTTTAGTTTTGTTGAATAAGTGACAAAAAATAAATGCATTCAAAATCATAGTTGATTTATTTGTTGCTTTAAGATATTTGAGCTACAAAATTTATTCAGGAATGAAACTCATCTAAAAATAAAGCCAAATTCTGGGTTTCAAGACATTAATGAATAAATCTTTGTCATATTCTACATACTACAAACAGCAGTACTAGTAAGAGTGGTAGTGTATTTTTAAATTAAATATTTTTAAATAGTAAATATTTGTAATATTCCTATCCTTGTTATTATTGTTGTTGTTTTCAGTTATTCATTTTCAGTTTTGTTGTGTTAGTTACGAAAAAGTAAATTCAAAATCAGAGTTAATTTATCATCTATCTGTTGTTTTAAGCTTTGAAGCAATTTAAGCTTAAAATTTTATTGAGGAATGTTTATTATTATTATTATTATTATTATTATTATTATTATTATTATTATTATTATTATTATTATTATTATTGATATTGAATATTATCGGACTCTTGATGGCTTTTATTTTGACAGTCCCACTTCCTGCAGCCCTCAGTCCGCTGTCCAGTCAGCAGCTGATCCGGTGATAGTGGAGGAGCGTCGGGACACGTGACACAGCGGCCGGGATTCTGCCTCCGCGCCGCGGACCGACACCAGGCTTTGCCCCGGTGACGAGAACATCGGCGGCGCTTTTCTATAAAGGCGGGAGAAAATCTGGACGGACCGGACCGGACCAGACGAACCTTTCTGCAACAGGTCAAACAGGAGGAGCCTCCCGAACCGACGGTACCAGCTCCACAGCGTGATGCCGGTGAGAAGGAACTTTATATTTCACAGCATATTAACTTTTAAATGCTGTAATTGGAGCTTTAAACAAACATCTATCTATCTATCTATCTATCTATCTATCTATCTATCTATCTATCTATCTATCTATCTATCTATCTATCTATCTATCTATCTATCTATCTATCTATCTATCTATCTATCTATCTATCTATCTATCTATCTATCTATCTATCTATCTATCTATCTATCTATGATTGTACTTTTAGCTGACAAGTGAAACTTCATAATCAAACAGTTGGACTGAGGAGAGGAAGTATTGATTTATGATTGGTTTATCTGCAACTGGTAGCAAACCAGGGAGATTCCAGTAATGATGGAGTGTATGGAAAAAATTAATAACTATCAAAACGTAGAATTAAAAAGCTGCGACAGCGTATTGGAGTTATTGGGGGCATAAAAAAAGAGGAGTAAGTTTACGTCAAAAAAACTCAGAGAGATGAATCAGAAATTTTCTAGAAAAAACTAGCAAATCTTTGACTTTCAAACTCAAAAATTTTGACAATAATCTCAGAAATTTTCAGAATTTTTTTTGAATTTTCTAAACTCAGAAATTTACTTTTTTTAAAGAATTCTTTTTAGAAAATTTCTTAGATATTTTTGGCAGAAAATGTATTCTCCTTTTTATTTTCTATCTACTGTGGCCTTAATACTCTGTTGTATGAATCAGCCATATTGGAGTTAATAGGATTTTTGATTTGATCACCATTGCTTTGAGGGAAACTACGTACATTATATGATCAACTAAAGCGCATTAATGTTCCTCTTCTGGGCTGTGAAGGTGAGGAAGTGACTGATAGCAGCTCACATGCTCACATGTGTCTTTTTCCAGTCAAAAGTTAATTTAATTGTGAAAACAGAGGAACCTGATATGATCTGTTTGAGGAAATAAAGAGACAAACTTCTCTCTTCTCTGCTTTAAGCAAACTTCCTGCACTATCCTCTGTTTCACATTTTAAATTCTTCGCAGCTGCTTTCCTTAAAAGTGCAGACTACAGGAATGCTATGTTAACGCATTTTAGGCAAGAACTATTTGTTTATTAGCAACCTTTAATGTATTTCTAATATTGTATGTAAAATGATTAAGTGGTTAAATGAAAAATCTGCAGAATGTGGCAATGTTTTTATCCGATTAATCATCAGAATAATTGATTAATCATAATAATAATCAATAGAATATTTGATTACGGAAATCATCTTTAACTGCAGCTAGACAGTTGCATGCCGTTCTTAATGTATCTAAATTTCAACATTATAAACATTGAGATGACTCTAATCTGAGGGAAACTAAAAATAACTCAAGTACTCAAAATATAAACATTTGCTTATGCTATCATTATGTTAAGTTTTAAGAGCTTATTTTAGGAAAATAATCCTTCAACATTGATTTAAAAAGTTCCAGATTATTTCTGATAAGACATTTTTCCATGTTAGAAGTGAAATAATCTCCCAGCGGAACTGGTGCTTTTTAAAATCTATGTTAAAGAATTATTTACCTGAAACAAACTCCTACACCTTGTTGAAAAGTTAGTTTTCTCTAATTTCTAGTGCACTAAGATATTTGCACTAGAAACTAGAGTAAAATACTTGATAAGGTTTTGTGGTTTTGCAGTGCAGTTCATAAATATCAGTAATAAAAAAAGAACAGAAATCTGAAATAAAATGGTTTGTGGTTTTATATCTTCCACCACACACTCTTAAAATATTTAACATTTTTTCAAACAACTCATTTTAAACGTTAAGAACTGGTCAGTACTAGCATCTATTTTATAACACACCTGTCTTCCTGTCATGATAACAAATTTTGTTGGACGATAAATTGTCCAAGTTATTGCGATAAACAATAATATTGTTCTTCTTTGAGACCATTTCCAAGTAATGGCATAATATGCAAGGACACCGTCTCAAAGATCAATAAATGTTACATTTTAATGAACATTAGGAAGACATTTTAAATATCCAAAACAAATAAACAAAACAAGAGAAACAGAAACAACAAATAAAATAAATTATGATGTCTCTAATTCTATTCTATTCTATTCTAAACAAAATTGTCCTTCAAAAAAAGGGCTAGTTGAGACCAAAGCACCAGACTGAAGACTTTTATTCACTAGTTTTTTGCAGAAAAATAAAAAAAATAAATGGAAATGATTGAGATTGTTTCAATTTATCACACGGTTAATTCATTTATTGCTCACTGCTACAGGCCTATACACCTACAATATGCAATACTCTACTGTAACAATCGTTTTAGTTACGTAGATTGTTTTCTAAATGTTTCTGACCTTTTTAAAACATTTTCTGAATAATTTACTGCATGTTTTTAGATGTTCCTTACTGTACACCTGGGCAGCAACGACCAGCGCGTCACGGAGGTTCCCGTCATGCCAGAGATGCTGTGCAGAGACGTTGTGGAGCTCTGCAAGGAGCCTGGTGAGGCCGACTGCTACCTGGCTGAGACCTGGAGAGGCTCAGGTGAGTTTTACATAAATACTGACCACAGCTTTTCATGATTACTGCTCTGTTATAACTAAAAACTGAAGTTATTATCTTTGGACCTAAAGAGGAATGATCTAGAATTAATGTACAGCTTCAGTTATTACAGCTGGAAACTAGTGATTAGGTCTGAAATCTGGGTGTTGTGATGGACCTGAACATTCAGAGCCACATAAAGACAGTTACAAAGTCGGCCTTCTGTCACCTGAAGAACATTTCCAGGATTAGAGGACTGTTCCAGATCTGGAGAAACTCATTCATGTGTTTTTCTTTAGTCGCATTGATTACTGCAACAGTGTCTTCACAGGTCTGACTAAAAAACCAATCAGATCCAGAACGCTGCTGCTGGTGTTCTGACTAAAACCAGGAACATGGAGCTCATCACCCCAGTTCTGAAGTCCTTATGGCTCCCTGTGGCTCAGAGAATAGACTTAAAAATACTGCAGTAAATTAATAAATCACTGAACAGCTTAACACCACAATACATCAAAGATCTGCTGCTGTTGTGTAAACGAGTTACATGTCTGCATCTTATGTCTTAATTTGTCATTTTGTAAATATGTTTTTATTTTTTTACCATTATTTTCAGGAAACCTTGAACATCATTTAATATTTTTGTTTGATTATGTTATTTAATCATATATCGGTCAAGCAATAACTTAGTTCTGGATTAATTTTTTTCATTTTTCACTTTTACTTGAGTAGTTTGTCTTTTCATGACTACTTCTCAATTTTACATGAGTAAAAATAATTTTGAATTAATATTTCTCTTTCTTGAGTTTCTGTCACTCTGCCCACCTCTCTGTATTCGAAAAGATCAAAAGGAGATTTTTTTAAAGAGCAGTTATATTTTTACAGCTGCATGTTAAAGTCTCTGTGTTGGTTTCCAACATTTCAGAGCGTGTGGTTGAAGAAGACGAGCCGATGTTGGAGGTGCTGCAGCGATGGGGCCAGCAGAGAGGGGAGGTGCGCTACATCCTGCGATACCAAAGAGCCCCTGGACACGAAACAGGTTGGATACACCTTATTATCACCAAAGACTATTACATAATCTTACCTTTATCTTCCAGATTTATTAATCAAAGCAGGGATGAAGGGGGGCTATTACGCAAAGTTACATTTTGCACGTTTTTGTTCTTCCATTGCTTCTAAAACAGCCCAGGTGCTCAGAAAAGTGCTGGTTTTTTTAGCAATAAGTTGATATTATTTGGTGTTTGGAAAATGAGCTGTTTCAAAAACCTTTGTTGAGCCACAATTGATGGGCACTACACTGTTACCTAGCAACCCCAGCCGAGCTCAGCCCCTTACCTAGCAACCCAAGTGGAGTTCCAGCACATTTGGTCAGCTGGTTTTACCGCTTTATGTGCCGTACAATGGCTGCTGGAAAAGGCAAGCGTTTTGTTGTGGACTTACCATTGAGAAACTACTTGCTGCATTCTTGTTGGCTGTACAGGAAGGCCCACTTCTGCTTTTCAAATATTTACGGTTGTATAATTTTGCATTTGTTTGTCGCCATTTTCACCTGTGAGTGTAAACGTTGAATTTGAGGGCGTGGCCAGCAGCTGATTACTCGGATTTAAAGTAACAAGAATTGAGATGACTAAAATCTTATTATCTAAGAAAGATTTAGTGCAAAAAATGTAATGAAGATGTTTTGAATAGTCCATATACCGATCTGAACCTGTTCAAAAGAAAATATGGTTATAGAGAACAATCAGAGCAATCAGGCAGGATCTGGATGACGCTAAATGCAGGAATGAGGAAACCTTCAGATGTAATCCAGTGTGCCTGTATCTAGCAGCATGTAGTGCAAATCTGCAGGAGGGTCTGCAGCTCCCAAAGAACAGATTCAGCAGGTATTTCCAGCAGCTCAGGCGGTAATCAGCTTAGAGCTGAAGGAATTAGGTGGGCTGCTCCATCTGTGTTTTTTGTTCACGGGATTTTTAAGTATTGATCTGCTTTAACTTTGGCGTATCTCATGAACACTTGTTAACGTATGATTAATTCATTGTGTGTATTTTGTACTTAACATTGTAGCAAGTCTGAAAACTTAAAGATACATTTTAAAAAATCTGTTTTTGTGTTCAGCTGGATGCAGAGCTGCAGATCAAACTACTTTGGAAAGACTCAGAGAGAATGGGGTGAGATCTTTATTTATTCAGAAACACTGAAATCACACCACATCACAACGCCTAGTAAAGAAACGCACCCAGAAGTTGTGTAATTTGGCATAATGACTGCTGGATAGAGAGAAAAATAATATGAAGACGTGACTACAAACTCAGACTGAGCTTTCTGTTGCAGTTCTCAGTTATTCCTCTGGATATGTCGCTGAGCGAGCTGCAGGATCTGGCAACAAGACAGCAGCAGCAGATTGATGCCCAGCAGCAGCTTTTGGCCTTCAAGGTACAGCACACCAAGCGCTCTGCAGCATGCATACGACTACTATTAATAGTTTTACCAAAAGAACCAGCCCATTTTCAGCCTGACATTGAATTTAACCCATTATATACATTGGAAATTGGCTGATTTAATATCCGAAGGCCTTTATGTCACTCATCAGTGTTTAGGCCTCAGTGATGGAGAACACATATATTGTTCATGCAGAATATTGTGTGTTCAGATTATTCACACATGTAGTTCTTATGGGAAAGCAGCTGTCTGCCAGTTTATTATTATTGTTGGCAGGAGACTGTGTGCTATATTATCAAGGAAATGTGCTGTAACAAAGTTCACATCGTATGTAAAGGCAGACATGAAAACGGTGAGTACCATCACTAGTCCTGCCGCATTAAGCAATAAATCAATTAATCGCATGATAAGCTAAAACAAGCTCAATAATTTCCATTTGCATAATTTACCATTTTTCTCTTTCTACCAAAAGCTGGATGATAAAGGTCTTCAGTCTGGTGCTTTGAAGGACAATTTAGTCTACAGAGACTTCATAATTTGTTGCTTTATTTATTTATTTGGGATATTTAAAATGTCTTCCAGTTATAGTGTTAAGTATCCATTAGAATTTAAAGTTTATTGAATTTTGAGGATATGTTCTTGCATTGTTATGCCATTACCATTATATTACTTGAAAATGGTCTCAAAAAACAATATTGTCGTTTATCACATAAATTTCTGGGACAATTTATCGTCCAGCAAAATTTGTTATTGTAACAAGAGTAAGCATCTCTAATATTCAACCACCAAGTCCAGTGCTTGTTGGACTGCACCGTCACTCTTACTAGAGTTTTGTACAGTTTGTTCATTGTCCCATAGGTTTTTTGTGATAAATGATAATATTGTTGTTTTGAGGCCATTTGCAAGTAATATGTTGATAATGGCATAATAATGTAACTTTACCCTCTGAAAGACTAATAAACTTTAATTTTGTACAGAACACTCCACACTGGAAGTGGTAGACATTTTAAATATCCAAAATAAAACTCAACAAGCAAAAACAACAAATAGAAAAAAATAAATAAAAACCAAACGCAACAGAAACCATGAATAAAATGGATTATTAAGTATCTGTAAACAAAATTGGTCTTCAAAAGATAATCATCAGAATGGAAATTATTTTATTTCATCATATGATTAATGAATTAATTGCTTATTGCGACACACATCACGTGTGTAATGAGACACTGTTGCTTTATATCATCCACTGTTTTCAGGATCATTTATCCATTCAGAAGCAGTGATACAGGAGAACGCACAGCTTAATTTTGATCCCCTTGTTAAGGCTATTAAGTGGTTGCTAAGTAACTTTTATCTTGTAGCACTAAGCACCCTAATTTAATATAAATGTTTTTGGAGGTGTAAATGCTATAAAAAATCAGTCAGCTTTTGCTTTCCATGTTAAAAACAATATTAAACTATAATAGCGTCGCGTGCCTGTAAATTGGCTAATGAAGGGCTTTTGCTGGATGTTGCAGGAGCAGCAGCTGTGTCACCTGAAGCTGCAGGATCAGAGGCAGGAGCAACATCAGGAGGCATCTGGGCAAGACCGACTGCTTCAGCTGCAAGAAAACATACGCAACCAGGAGGCCAAACTGCTACGGGTCCGGGCTCTCAGGGGCCAAGTGGAGCAGAAACGAAACATAAACTCCAAATTAGGTCAGAGGCTTTCCTTCTTGTACCAACTCTGTGAAATATTTCAGCATTAAACTGTTTTTAAATAGAATTTTTTTCACAATTGACCTGTGATTACACTATAAACTAGTTTTGTAACCGTTTTATAAAACAACTTCTTTAAAACTACATGTACTGTACGTTGTATGGACTATGTAGCAGGTAGCATATTGATTAGCATTTGCTAACTGCATTGGATTCCTGCCTCTTCATAGTTCAATGTTCGCATATTTTTCTGTGGAACAAAACTCCAAACTATTCATACAAAACTTGCCTACTTGCAGATATTTTTGTAGGGCATATCTAAAATATTTGAAGGCAAATGCAGCTTGGGACATTAAAATATCTAGGTGCTATGCTACTTGGCAAGCTATTAGCCATTAGCTGCAGCCAATACAGGAGGGCCATTGGTTTTCCTTGTCTCTATGCATATTAAGGTATATTGGTGTATGTATTGGTGTTGGATCTATTAAGACAGGCACTTATAAGCTTTTTTAGAGGGGGTCACTCATTCCTTCATGCTCATGTTCTTGTGTTGTCATGTAGCAAGGAGTGCAAACAAGAACACTATTTCCTCACAACCTTGTCTTGTCTGTACGATAACTTATCATTCAGTCTGACTGGGACTGTTTACATTAGTACACTGAGCTTTAAGGCCGTGGAAATTGTTGGATATTTCTCCTTTATCTCCTCTTTCAACCTCTGAAAGTTAGTTGGATAATCAGAAAAGACAACAAGGCCGTCTCATAGAGTTAAGAGAAACATCTGAAAAAGTCTTTCATGTCTTAGAGCCTGAAATGGCTGAATAATGAGTAGCTGATGGTTATTTTATTTTTCTTGCCAAAGCCCTTTTTAAATATAGAGCAGTGGAAGTAGAATGAGTGTTTTCGTTAGTCAACCTGTTACTTATGTTTCATTAATACTAGTTTGATTAATCATAAATTTAAACCTTGATTCAAGCAGCTTTTAGTGATTTTGTCTAGGCTTTTTGAATGTATAATAATCGATCATTCAAAGGTAAGGAAAATATGTCAGATTGTTTAATTATTGAGAAAGAGGGCACTAAAGTTTAGGGTGATGGCAAGGAGACCTTGCAACTGCAACCTTTCCACATATAGCAACTCCTAAAGGAAATAACTCGCTGTGTGCAATGTGACGTTGTGTTTTGGGGATGTTTATTTTCTGATTGTACCAGTGGAGGAGATTGGGCAGATGACCAGCCTGTTCCAGCGGAAGCACAACGAGTTGGAGTTGGCTGCAGCCAAGGTGGAGGAGCTGAGCGACCAGCTGGAGGCAATGAGAAACTCTCGTTTTGAGCCTCCTTTTCCTTTTCATCCTCACAACTCTTCTTCTGGGCTAACGGACTTATATAAAGACTTGCAGGTGAAGCCTCAGTCATAAAAGTTTCTTGTGTGTGCTTGATAATGTAATTATAACAAGCTGGTTAATTGTACCATGTAAATGTTTTTAGCCAAGGTTTAAACCAGTGATTCCAATGGGCCTATCATGATAACAAATTTTGCTGGACGATAAATTGCCCCAGTAATTATTGCAGTAAACAATAATTTTGTTTTGAGGACATTTCCAAGTAATATATTGATAATGACATAATAATCCAAAACCAATCACAGGCCAATTTTGCAAAGAACTCTTAACACTGGATCTGGAAAATATTTTAAATGTCCAAAATAAAACATGAGGAGCACTTCTCTTTTCGCAGTGGGGGCTGGTTGTTTACAGCGCTCACAGTTTCTGATACGCTTCATAGCTTTGGTTTGATCCACAGGTTTTATTTCACACCTGTGGAAATAAAACCACAGGTTTTGTATTTCATAACTGCTTGTTTTTAAGCAGTTATGAGGCATGGTGGTGAAACCTTAAACTGTTACTCAACAGGTTGTCGCTAGGTAACCAAAGTTGAGGGAACTTGAAACTGCTTGTTACCAAGCAAGTTGTTGCTAGGTAACCATTGAGCGAGCGAGTCAGGATGGAAGTCCAGAGAATATTCTATCACATGTATTATCTATGGATATTGATTATATATCCATCACAATATATATTGTTATTGATTTATTGTCCAGGCCTATGCTGCTGGGTGAATTAGAGGTCTAAGAATTTTATTTCTTTTTAAAAATTTACTTTTCAAAGTCAAGTTGTTCAGTTGGTGATTAAGACTGTAGTACCTGTGAATTTAAAAAAAGCAGCAGAACTGGCATAAGAGTTACTGCTCAGGAAGGCAACACCTTGAAAACTAAGATTTTCCCCAGGTCACCAAGCAGAAACTCGTCATCTTGTTGATGTTTTCACTTCTTACTCCTTTCCAGCTGAGGAACAAGCTGAACCAGGAACAAAGTGCTAGGCTGCAGCAGCAGAAAGACAGGCTGAAAAAGAACAACTTGGAAGTTGTTGCGATGGACCAACGTCTTGGTGAGCTTCAAGAGAGACTCTGGAAAAAAAAGGCTGCCCTGCAGCAGAAAGAGAACCTGCCAGTAAGTTTAAATAATACATTTATCACAATATCTATTTATCACAAGGAGATAAGCAACAAAGCAAAGAAAGTCCATTACTTTTTGTTGTATTTTTGCACCTTTTTGAATTCTGCCATCATTTGTCAGGTGGCCTTAAACAGCGTCAACCCTCAACATGAGCCAAGCTCCAGAGTAGCAGCAGTGGGGCCATACATCCAGTCCGCCTCTAGGTCAAGCTCCCAGCCTTCTGCTGTGCTTCCTTGCCAGGAAACGATGGTGAAGTCAGCATATCCAGATGGCACTGCCACCTTACCAATGCCTTCCTCATCCCGAAAGCCACCAGCTATACCAGCCAAACCAAGCATTAGTATGCATAGTGAGCTGTTTCTTTTTGGTTTAACATTGTTAGACATTTTAATGATGACTATTGAATCTGAAAGGTGAAAGATTTCAACACAGAAATAAGTAATTGTAGAAACGTTTGTCCAGAAAACCAAATTGCCTCCACTCGCTGCCCTCATATGTCAAACCTTTGCTATTAAAGCTATGGTCGGTTAGTTTTAGTCAAGGATTTGTTTCTCTCTGTAATTTTAGTATTCTGAAGTTAATCTGAAGATTACAGTCGAGTGTGACTGTTTGCTTGTTAGGAAAGTTAAGAACCATCGGTCTAGAGAGGCAAAACATGCACTTGGTCTATAATATTTAACAAAACCACTATTTGTAGAATGAATTAAGGGACCAAAGAGATGCAGTTTGCTATGTTGAGGGTATAAAAAGGCTTCTTCAAAGTCAAAGATTTTAATGTAAAGCATCTTTTGTAGGTGTGGAGACCCTAAAAGACAACGCTTACATTCCCTCCCATGGTGCTTCACGACTTGGTCACACCGCACAGGCGCAGCCAAAGGATAACCAGGTCTTTCTGGACTTCTGCTTCATTTCTAATCTGTTTTCTGCTCCATGACTTTAATGGTTCTTTTTGTGTTTTGTTTTTGCTTTCAGTCATTTGGCAATGGCCTGTCCAAGTCAACTGTGCCGCCAGCAGTTCCCACCAAACCAAAACTATTTCCTTTCTCTGGTCCACCAACCTTTTCCAAGCCTGCCTTTTGGACAGGGACCTTTCCTGGGAAAAAGAAACTTAAGGATCCAGGAGTCATGTCTACCCACAGCAACACCCTCCCTCTGCATAGCAATAAGGAAAGTCCTCCTGCAGCTGCTGTGCGACCATACACACCAAACCCCACAGATGTGCCTCCACCTGTGTTTCAGAAACCCCAAACTCTGGCAGCCTCATCAATCTATTCGATGTACACCCAGCAGGCCACCCCTGGTAAAGCCTACCAAGCAGAAGGCCAGGGCACACTGTCCCGCAGCAAACCACGAGGTGACACCGATCCAGTTTCAGTTACCTTTGGTTTGTGTTTGGGAGTGTAATTTCATATTTGACTGGGGTATGAATACTTTTTGGGTTAACTGTACTCTCAAAATTAAGTTGAGTTGGATTGTGTTATCCGAAATGAAGGAAAAGCTGTAGGACATATAGACTTTGTTTTAAAATGTACTGATTATTTTTGTGTACTCTTTATCACCGTCTCTTCCTGTGCAGTGTTTGGAAAACCAGTCCTTCCAGCTGGCAAGAGGCCGCAAACAGTCAGCTCAGAGAGCACCTCCTTGAGATCTGGGCTCTTTGAGTTTGAGACTGAAACCATTTCGACTGCTATCAATGATGACAAAGGTCCAGATGCTGATACAGCAGAATGTGCGACTCCTCGTCCGCTCAGTCCCTCCAAACTCCTCCCGTTCGCGTCCAACCCTCACAGGAACTCTGACGCCGACTTGGAGGGCCTCCGCCGCCGACTGCACAACGCCCCCCGGCCTCTAAAAAAACGCAGTTCGGTTGTAGAGCCCGAAGGCCCAGCTGGATTTAATATTGAAAAGCTTCTGTACCAGAAGACAACTCTGGCTGCCATGGAAACCATTCCTATGAAGAACATCAGTAGACCAGAGGAAAACGTTCAGTCCACAGTTCCTGACGACAGGATCATCAAGAAAGATGTCAGTTCCAGGGTCAAAGATAAAAGTTTAGCTGTTCTGATGTCAGCTGGACACAACAGTGACAGTTTGACAACGCCTTCGCTACCCTTCCCTGATCCCAGATATTACCCTTTCCTTCTGTCCCCACAGGAAGACAAGGATGAAGACCTTTCTTCCAGTGCAACTCAACAGGAGCACTTTCCAGAGGAGATGTTTACTTGGCCACCTCCGCCTTATCCCAGCTGTGAGGAGGAAGAACAGGCAGATGATACATTCAACTTTCAGCAACCGATACCACAAAACACAGACCTACCTGTGAGTAACAGTTTTACCAGTTAAGATGCTACTGCCGTTGTAAAAACACAGCAGTGAAAATGTTCTTTTGCCTTACATGTAGTGACTCTGAAGGTGTTCACAAACCTTTTCAAATGGGCAGTTTGTATGATGAATGAAGACTTAATAAACTATTTCAAACCTCTCCCAAATACATCCATCCATCACCTACACTCCCTTATTGGTGAGGAGCACCCTGTGTGTCTCCAATCCGTCACAGGGCAATACAGAGACACACAGGACAAACAACCATGAACACTCATACCTAAGATCATTCAATTATATTAACAGTCGTGCTTCTGGACTGTGGGAGGAAGCTAGCGTAAAAATAGAGAACCCAGACATGCACAAGAATAACATTCAAAAACTTCCCAGTCTGGGATTAGAGCTTAGGACTGTCTTGCTTAGGACCTTCAGTGCTACCAACTGCGCCACATTGAGGTCTTTGCCCCCAGTTTAAAAACTGTAATCTGGTCTTTTCTGTTTCCTTTGGAGCAAAGGCTTCTTCCTCTCGGAGTGACCTTTCAGCCCATGATGGTAGAGGAACAATTTCAACAAAGTAGAAAATGCCTTAGCCTATATTGGACCAAAAAAGTAGCACAAATAATTACTGTTCACTAAACAAAATATACAAATTCTTGTAATAGACTTTCTGCTCTGTCTTTCAGAGTCAACAGTCAATCTTGCGTAAACCTGGCTCTGACCGCCTGGAGCACAGGACGAGTGTCCAGTTCAGTCCTCTGGCCCTGCTTCTGGATTCCTCTCTGGAGGGTGAATTTGACCTCGTCCAGAGAGTCATCTATGATGTAAGTTACGGTTCTGGCTGATGCTACCTTGCAAGGCTAGAGCTTTTAGAATAGATATTCAAGCAGAATGCTGTAGAATTATGCGAATTTGGGTGAAGAATGGGATGGATGAGTGGATCTTTCACATTGCTGATATTTGTTTATGCAGGTGGATGACGCCAGCATGCCTAACGATGAGGGAATCACAGCATTGCACAATGCTGTCTGTGCCGGCCACACTGACATAGTGAAGTTTTTGGTTCAATTTGGTGTCAACGTCAATGCTGCTGACAGTGATGGCTGGTGAGTCTGATCTTCAGTGAGCTCCTCTGATAAGCTTCACCTTCATGATCATGAGCACAGTTGACGAGCGTCTGATTCCCTTTTAGGACGCCGCTGCACTGTGCTGCCTCTTGCAACAATGTTCAGGTTTGCAAGTTCCTGGTGGAATCTGGGGCAGCTGTGTTTGCAGCTACATACAGTGACATGCAGACTGCAGCTGACAAGTGTGAGGAAATGGAGGAGGGCTATGCACAGTGCTCCCAGTTCCTTTACGGTGAGATATTTGGTAATGTATTTTGCCAAAATGCATTAAACATACACTACTCACAAAAAGTTTAGGACATTATGCTTTCGAGTTAAATTTCAATCCTAAAATGCACTACGAACATTTACAGGTGAACTTAATATGACCTTCTCTAATCCTTTGCATCTACATGTCCAGCTGTTCAGTGTTTCAGTACTTTTTTTGCACAACTTGTTCTTCTCTAACAAGGAGCTTAATGGCAACATTCACCACTGGTTACAATCAGAATCGGTGTTTAAACAGTCCTCTTGTCATTCTCTACACGCATTTCGACATCATTAGACCAAGATGAGACTAACAACTAATCAACAGTACTTCCTCGCCATTGTGAGGTTTCAAACAGGATGTCCTCAGACAGATGTGACCACTGAGCTTAGAGCGTCACAGAATATCATCAGCAGGTTGCAACTGAGATACAAAAACTGGAAGAGTCTTTGTATCTCTTCCCGTCCTTTTGGCCACATCTCACACTGGTGGCCGCTTCATTTTGAAAAGTGCCCTGCTGAACCGGATGATAACTCAACTCCTGGCACATTTAAGGGAGGTCAGAGGCTCCCAAGTGTCACATCAGACAGTCAGAGCCATTTACATCAGCATGGTCTGACTGCTAGACGACCAGTAAAGGTACCTGACCACACTACCTGGCCCAGGCATCCTCGTCTTGAATGGAACAGGGAGCATTTATGCCAGACAAGGGACCATTGGGGCTCAGTGCTCAGTTCTCTGATGAAAGTTGATTCACATTGAGCAGAAATGTGAATTGTTGTGCATTGCCCGCCAACAATGGTGGAGACGTCAACAAGAGTGCCCTGCATCAACCACTGCTGTGGTGGTTTTACAGTGTGGGCATGTGTGTCTATTTAATACAGAATTGCCCTATGGATGTTATTTCATCTTACTCTAAAATAAAGAGCGCCAGCAGCCCCAGGCACCCCATCCTCCTTATTCTGTCTGTGTATTGTCTTCTTTGGATGGGCTGTACTGAAATTTTTTTTTTTGTACTTTGGTACAATAACAGAAAAACAGTATGATTCTGAGATTGTAAATAGTGCAGGGACAAAACCATATTACCTAATTAATATTATGTATCTTCTGTACCCCTGCATAATCAACACAGACCTAATTTTCATGGATGATAATTCTACAGCTCAACAAGTTTGATCAAACTACAAACCTGCATCTTCTACCTCTCAAGCCATGCAGAAATGGAACATTAGCTGAAATTAGCGCTGAAATACGACACCTCATTTTCTTATGAAACCACTAATTAGCGGTAATTAACTGATCGTAACCAACCTCTATCACAAAAGCAGACAAGTATCAAGATAACGGAAGAATAACTGCCGCCAACGGCGTAGTATGTTCATAAAGACCCACTTAGCTGCCCAACAAGGTGCCTCATGTAAAACACGAAGTTCAGCTTTGAACAAAAACAAACAGTAATACTAGGGAATTGCTGATACAGTAAATAAATTATTTCATCTAATCTAGTTTCCTGTCTGTGCCGCTGTAGGTGTTCAGGAGAAGATGGGTGTGATGAACCGTGGGGTGGTGTATGCCCTGTGGAGCTATACGCCTGAAAATAAGGACGAGCTTGGCTTTAGCGAAGGAGACTGCTTGACGGTGCTGAAACAGGAAGGGGAGGTCGAGACAGAATGGTGGTGGGCTCGATGTGGCGACCATGAAGGATACATTCCCCGCAACCTTCTTGGGGTAAGATGAACTGCAGATTACACATCACACCACTTTCTTAGGTGTATGTGGTGATTGGTATTGGTGATGCAATGATTGGTATCGGTTATTGGCCCTCGTGTGATCAGTATTGTAATCAGCAGGAAAAAACCTGATCGGAGCATCCCTAATAAATACTAATTTCATTCTCAACATTGTGATGCTTTCTAACCTTTTCCAGGTCTTGTTTGTCTTTTTAAAAAAAGTCTCTCTAATTAAATTCAAATAATTATTCTTATTGGTTTAAGTTTGGAAACGTAATCTTTTAATGAGAATCTTTTTCTCTTTTTCTCCCAGCTCTATCCGAGGATCAAGCCACGGCAGAGGAGCCTAGCTTAGCAGTGATTTACTTCCATTTGAAGAAATCCAAATGAGAAGAAACAGCAGCACAATTACAGATAATTTCTCTCGAACTACTGCCACCAACACAAAGAATGCATCAAAGGACTGTTGCAGAGAAAGAAGAAACAATATTTCACCAGTTTCTACCGTTAAAATGGACTGCAGGGATTATTTTTCAAAACAGAGCTGTCCAACAAAGACAGAAAACCACATTAAAACAAGATTAAAATTATTTTGGGGTTCTTCCACAGTTTTAGAAAGTTGATTAATATATATAAACAAGTGGGGGAGGGAAAGGGAAGTTTTGCAGCTTGTTCTATAATGATAGCTAATTATTGCTTTAGATTTTTCTTTAAAATGGTTTGAACATTGTTTTTTATTATTAAAGCCATTTCATTAATCCTCATAGTCCTGTTTTACTGCAGATTAGGTGATTTTACCAAAGATATAAGAATTAGCATGAATATAAACATTCAAAATAAAACACACATTGCTAGGATGTTAAAAGTAAGATATGTCACACATTCTCAGCTTTCCACTTAAACTCTTTATTTAAGAGCTTGAGGAACGATAAGAAAAAGGAAACTTTAAACCCTCTGTGTCCGTTTTCAGCTTCTACACTCTGCAGAATCAGCAGAGTCTGTGGCACACATGTACCCTCAGGATACAGAGCAGAGTCAGCAGCGACTGCATTTCAGTAGTGACAAGAACCATGGAGTACATTCAAGATTAGATTAACAATTGCACAAATCCTTAAAAAAATAACAAAAAAAAACAAACAAAAAGGTTAGAAGCTAAAGTCACCACATACAGGTGTGGAGCACCTGCCCATTTTCGAGCATGCAGGTTAGCCTTAACTGGGCGTAGTTGCAGTGTGCATTTAATCCACATAATTACAAACCAACCACACACGTCTTTCTCTGCAGCTCTTTTGAGAAAGGAGTTCAGTGTTTCGGATCCAGATGGTACAAATTGAATGTAATGTGCGCTCGCTTGAACAGATTCACCTACAACCCCTCAAAATACAAAAACGTCTCGAGATGACTGATGCAAATATAGTACGTGGGTTTCTTTAAACGCAGGTTTTAGAGAAGTGCTACAATGAACATGAGGATGAAGCTTTAACTGTTTCTGCATTATAGACGAGTAACAGAACAGGGAAACGTGGATAAATATTCCCTTGCACTATGGATCCATTCCAACACAATGGAAGACAATGAGGGAAAAAAGGAGATAAAAGGATTTTTAAATGTTCATTTGTATAAGTACTAAAATATATTTATTCTAAATACAGTCTTCAAAGCAATAGTAATTTAATGTCGTATTTGTTGGAGTTTCAGTACTTCCTCCTGTCATTGGTACGTGGAAACATATTTTCCTGAACAGGTTTTATGTTTGACATCATTATCTTCACTCTTTTGTTTTAAATTAAAACAGGACTTTTTGCAAAAATCTACCACAACTGGACCATGTTGAGTCAAACAGCTGTAGCTTCCAATTCAGTCACAATTGAACGTTACAGCTTTCAATATCAGATTTGACTTTAGTCCTAATTAAGTTGGTCTGTGGAGCAGAAACTGAGACAAATCAAAAAAAATTGTTACAATAATAGTTTTTCTAATGTTTTTGCTTTTTAGTTGCACTTAAATATATCAGATCAAACACATTTTAGTATCGGATAAAGATAGCTTGAGTAAAAGCACAATACAGCTTTATAAGGAATATTTAATGTATTAAACAGCTATCCAAATGAAGAATGAAAATTTAATTAGTTCAATTTAATTTGAATCAAGAAATCACTTAAGTAGAACCTGTCTGACAGCATGAAGTAGGCAAACAAGTGTTTGCCTAGTCTTCTTCTTCTTCCACTAGGAGAAGAAGAAGAGACTCATATAAGAGCTAAAAGCCGAAATTACTGCAAGAAGAAAAAAGAGGCCAGATGTGAGGCACATCTATCATATGTGGCTCAAATCCATCATAAAGTCAGCAGCCTTAGCAGAGAGTCCCAGCCTTCTCGCTCTCGTTGAGATTACGTCGGGGAATCCCAACATAATCCCAGTCCTTAGTCCATCCATCGTTTCCTGTGTCCTCATATGGCTCCTTTTGACAAAGAGAAGCAGAGGCTCTACTGTGAGTCTGTCCCAGATGACCAGGCTTCTCACCCTTTCTCTAATGAAGAGCCCAGTCACCCTGCAGAGAAAACTCATTTCAGCTGCTTATATCTGTGATCTTACTCTTGCGGTCTCTCCCCAGAACTTGTGTCTTTAGATCAGGATAGGTACGTAGATCAACTGGTAAATCGAGAGCTTCACCTTTCAACACAGCGATGCTTCTATCAATCTCCTGCTCCATCTTTCCCCCATTTGTGAACAAGTCCCAGAGATATTGAAACTCCTCCTCCATTCTACCCTTCTCTGGCTTAAGACCAAGGTGTGGCAAAAGACGGCCAATCTAGAGGCTGGCGTGGGTTTTGGTGGTCCACCTTGTTGTTGACTCATCATCTGGGCAGAACAACAACTATTGTGTGATTGGTCAGACATTTAAAGTGGACGTGTTAAAACAACGATGTTTGCTGCAGTGAGATGAACTTATCAGGACTTCAGCACTCTTGTGCACTTTGTTGTTGCAACCTTGAGTAAGAAACCAAATTTCTTTGTGGAGTATGAACTGTGGATTGATATGCATGTAGGTGGCAGGAGCATAAAGCCAGCTTTTGTTGGTCCAGTGAAATTGTCCCTAGTAATCCTGCAGATTCTGGTCATGGTTCAGATTCTGGTCTTGGGGAAGCAGACGTGTTACATGACCTATGCCCTTGGTGACTCCCTCCCTGAAGAGCAGCTTGGCGCTCAGTCGCAAATACTCAGGGTGCTTGATGAAGCGAAAGCGAACAACGGCCCTCTCTCCAGTTCGAAGCTCGTCCTAAAACCAGAAGTGAAGAAGGATTTACAGTCTGTTTCCAAATGTAACACAAATAAGAAAACTCACCAACCTTTCCGTGAAGGCACTCCACCGTAGCCGTCTGCCGGACGTTACCGACATGGACGGTGACCTGCGAACCCCTTCGGAAAGTCTTTGCGTGGAAGAGCAGAACAATGGCAGCTTCGAACTGGCAGCAGATGGTCGGGTTCATCTTGGGGCTGACCATCACCATGCCCTGCAATACGCAGGAAGTGGAACACTCTTCAACCACTTCAAAATAAGAGCATGCATATAAACATTAAGAATTCTTAACAGAGATGGGTAGGAACTGGCTACATTCACTCAATTACATTCCCTTATGTAACCTTTTAGAGCATTTTTACTAGGCTGCACTTTTTACATTTACTTGAGTAATTTTATTGTGAAGTATTTCTACCCTTACTTGAGTAAAATTTCTGGATTTTCTACCCACTGAATGAAAAACAAACGTGTTTTAACCAAAACTTCCCCAGACACAGACACACACCTGTAGTTTTTATTAAAGTTTCATAAGTATTTTATTAAAAGAAACTGATTTTATTTTTTGCTACTTATATGAATTATTGTCCTCAAAACTTTATATTTTGATCCATCTGATTATGTAATTTTTAAATATTAAATGATTGAAAATTTGATCAGTTACTTCGCACTTGTGTCGACTTTTACCAAATACTTTTTTACTCTTACTTGGGTCATTTTAGTTAGAGTACAATTTTTGACACCTCTACCAAAACTTCTACAATGTCAAACTTTATTCAACTTAAAGTTTAGAAAACATTAAAGCTATGTGCACCAAACGTTTTCAAAGTTAGCAAATACGCTATAGAGCTAAATTTGCCCCTCTATTAGCGGGTTAGCACAAGTGTGCCCACCACTGATTTTGGTTATCAGTGAATTTCTGTCCTAATTATTAACCCAACATTCGGTGACCTCTGACCTTGCGCAAAAGTGAGCGATCAAAGTTTCCCAGAGCCAGAGTGGCTGCCTGTCCGGCCTTCAGCACCCTGCAGGCCGAGCGGTTCCTCTGGATGCTGCCCACTTTCAGGCGCAGGAAACGACCCTCTTCTGTGGGTCCAACAACGAGACGCTCGCCCTCCCTGCAAACTCCACTGGCAAAAAAACAAAACAAATAAAAACAAGGAAAAATTAAAGACGGTGTTCAGGTTCTATTTTCAAACATTTTGGGATAAATTAAATTAAACTGAATCTAAACAGACAAAAATAAGGTCAGATGATAATCCATCAGCATTGGTAATCTATTTGTTAGCAACAAAATGGCTAACTAGAAGATTTAACCTTTAATTAGACCATGTCATCTTACCTGTACAGAGTTCCTCCAACAACAGTCCCAACATCAGGAACTGAGTAGATCTCATCCACCTGCAAACACATGATTGGAGCATAAAAAAACTACTTTTAACATGGATGATTTCATTCATTAAGAGAAAAAACTATCCAACCCAACCTTTTAACATTTTTGACAGTATGAAGGGTACTCTTTTCCTAAGTCCTATGTAAGCTTTTTTTATTCTAGTTTTTGGAGCTACACTTCTACATCCTCCGATGGGACTAGAGCTGGGCGATAAATTGATTTTATCAGTTAATCAAATTTGGGGTTTTTGAAGATTTAATTTTTGGAAATTTGGCTTTTTTTTTTAAATCACCAATTCACTCCTTGGGTTTCTTGTTTGACAAGCGTGTTTTACAGTTTCTATTAATTTGGACTATGATTTCATGTCAATGTTATGATCGGTTATTAGGGCCAGGCTAAGATTTTTAATGCTTTTTCTTTTTCTACAATTTTGGGAATAAAGTCATAATATTTCAGGGTTACCAGAATAAAGTCATAATATTTCAGGGTTACCAGAATAAAGTCATAATATTCGGAGAAACGATGTATGCAAACAACTGTGTATATTTCAAAGAAAGAACTACACTGGCTGGGTGGTCACATCAGATCTTAATGACTCGAGAGAAGCTTTTTCTCATTAAAACAACTTTTTCTTATAATTTTAAAGATATTCTTCCATTATGTTGTCGTAATTAAACAAACGAAAAAATTTTTTAGCCTGTCCCTAATACTCTGTCGCAAAACTCACCGAAGGGATGAATAAAATCCACCATTTGAAAATACTTTGCCATTTGTAATTTCTTTTATTTGAAAAAGAAAGTGAGAGAAATAATCGATTAAAATCTGAAATCGGATCTGGTATAAAAACCATAAGAGATTTTATTTTAAAGCCATATAGCCCATTCTTAAAAGAGACAGAAATGTAACCTCGTGTCCATGTTGTGTGTGTTTGTTTGTGGACCTGGAACTCTGTAAGCTGCTGCATCAGCTCCTCCTGTTCTTTGCTGTTGCTAAGCGGAGGAAGGATGTTCAGGAAAACCTTCAGGAGGTCAAGGCTTTCTCCAGTCACACTGGACAGGGTGAAGATGGGTGTGATGCTACACACACAAAAAGGCAGACAAACAAGAGTTACAATAAAATAATTTGTTTCAAAGGCAACACAAAAATAAATACTTTTGTAAGTGAGAAATCTACAACGTGGCCTCAGGGCCATTGTCGATAGAAAAAAGGAGGAGTAAATTTGTAATAGAAAAACTCAGAAATTTTGAGATTAATCTCAGTCTTTCTGAGTTTGGCAAATTGAAAATTTGTTAGAAAAAATGTCAACATTTTAGATTAATTTCAGAATTTTTTTAATAAAAAAATCTTGGAAATTTCAGAGTTTCAAAAGTCAATTTTTGTTTTTAAATTTTGTCTTTTTTTGTAGAAAACTTCTGAGATTAATCTAAAGTTTTGACATTTTTTCTAGCAAAAATTAATTTTTTCAAACTCAAAAATGTTTTTTATAGAAAAATTCTGAGATTATGCTCAAAATTTCTGAGTCTGAAATTTTGAAAAAAATAATAATTTTGAAATTAATTTCAGAAAATATCTAGAAAAAAAAAAATCTTGGAAATTTGATTTTCAAAAGTCCAAAAAAATGTTGCTTTTGGAAATTTCCAAGTCTTTTAAGAAAATTTCTGAGATTATTCTCAAAGTTTCTGCGTTTTTTTTGTGGAAATGTACTTTTTTTGTATCTACATTGCCATAATATGTCGTGATCAAACTTTAATGTCTAACTCTAGGAAAATATTTCTTTGTTGAACTGCTTCTATTCGCTGTAAGTTGGTACCCACCATGCAGACTGGGTGAACTGCTGCGCTGCAGTCACTGCGTCATCAGGGTTCATCACCACCATGGGAATCTTGTTGCAGCCTGGCTGCTTCAGGACTCGCTCCAGCTGCCGGACAGTTCGCTCCACAGTGCCGCGGGAGCACAGATCCACTTTACTGACTACGATAAAAATTGGGACTTTCAGAGCCATGGCCAGTCCCAAGTGCTCTCGAGTTGTACCAGCTGGACACAGAAGAGAGGAAATGCACTGAGCGAGAAAACCACATACAAGGCATAAAATGCAACTGTAACAAAGCTAAAAATGCAATGTAGTGTTTTTTCATTTCTGTTGTAATGTTAGAAGTTTTTCTGCACCATATGTGTTGAACTCACGGTGCTGTATGGCACGGATGACGCTAAGTTTACTGCGGCATTATTAAGTATATTTCTGCTAATTTAAAGTGCTTATTAAATTTCTGCTGGAATGTATGTTAATATGTAAATATTTTAAATTGTAATGGTAATGTTTTTCTCAACTTTGATAGCTAATGAAATGTTTAGAGACATTTGAATCTGATTTAAATGTCACAGCTTGGCTAATTGATTTTATTTCAGTCTCCTCTTTTTGAATATAGAAAAAGGGAGTAATCTCTGAAATTTTACAGAAATAAACTTCTTTCTGAGTTTGAAAAGGTGAAAATTTGCAAGAAAGAACTCAGAAATTTTTAGATTAATTACAGAAATTTTCTAGAAAAACACATGGAATTTCTAAGTTTGAAAAGTCGAAAATTTGTAAAGAAAAATATCAGAAATTTTGAGATTAATATCAGAAATTTTCTAGAAAAAAAAAACTAGAAAACTTTTGAGTCTGAGAAGTCGAAAATTTGCAAAGAAAAAACTCAGAAATTTTTGAGATTAAACTCAGAAACTTTCTAGAACAAATTTGGAAAATTATGACTTTGAAAAGTCAAAATGTTCACCTTCTGAAACTCAGAAAATGTTCAGGAGTATTTTCTTGCACACTTTCAAGCTCCAAAAAAACCTTTTTTTTCCTGGAAAATTTCTGAACTTTTGGCAGAAATTTACTCCTTTTTATAATAAGCTGATGTTAACAGTTTGTGCCTTTGCCTATACCGTTACTTTGTAACGGCTATTTTGTGACAGCGTGTGTTCATGTGAAGCCTAAAATTCTTCTTTGTACGGATTGATAAAGAGTTGAGATTCAATATTCACCCATTGTCTGTCTGTTTATCTCTCCAGGTGTGTTTGCAGCTCACCAATGCCGGTGTTGGCGCTCACTACAAGCATGGCAAAGTCGGGGCAGTAGCTGGTTAAACCGAAGACGGTGGTCTTCAGGTACTTGTGGTGACCTGCCAGGTCGATGAAGGTGATCATTTTGGATGAGCTCTCACAGATCTCCTCCGCTGTTCGAGACTCACTGTAGTTTACCACCTGAGCAGAATAGTGACATCGTCAGGATCCAGAAAGTAGCAGTAGTTGTAGACAGTTTGAAGTAGATATCTGCCCAGGCATTTGAGTTTCCCAGTGTCAGTAAAATCAAGAGAACAATCCTATGATGCATATGGACACTTTTTCATCTTGTAGAGCACAATTTCTTTTACATATATAATATCTTAGAAAAATATAAGGTACAAAAAATAGATTCATATTTATTAACAACATTTTTTTTGCTTTTGTCTTAGCTTTGGAGTAACTAGAACCACAAATATCGACCTACTTTTCCTGAAACACAAATAAGCCCAAATAAGAAACAATCAACCCCAAAAAGTCAGAAACTGTGGGCCTGTGTTATGATAACACAATCGTGCAAAACCTTGTTTTTATGTTTTGTATCTACAATGATTTAATATTTTACTTTAAGTTTGGACACCACTTCACTATGGGAAATGTCACCATTTTATTTCTAGTTTTAGGATTTTAAATAGAGATAAGCATCAAATTCAGCAGAAAGATGTTAGATATTTTTCTTTTTTAGTCTCACTCTTCATCAGTGCAAATATTGTAGGAATAAAACAAGAAACTGTGGAAAATCTGTGTTTAACATTATGTCTAATTTTAAAAATATTAGCTGATTCTTTTTAAGTTTTAGCCAAAGTCGTAAAGAGCCACTGAGTAAGAGGAATACCTCTCCTTTGCTGTTAAAGCCCAAGATTTCAAAGCTGATGCTGGAGGTGCGTCCCGTCTGGATTTCATGCAGGTGTCTGAAAAGGTTTAGTCGAGCTCGACCTCGGCCGTTATCCAACTCTCCCTGCGTCAGGACGCCCAGCAGGGTCGACTTCCCTGAGTCCACATTTCCCAGCACGGCCACACGCAGGTCCAGGAACTGAGGAATGAAAATAGATTTGGCCCAACCCTTGCAGGAAATACAAAATTATAACATGTTTACAGGCACAATGTTGCAGAGAACACACCTGCTGATCGTCAGGGACCTTTCGGACAAGAACCTCTGCAATTTTCCGGATATTTCTGTCCAGGCCATAGTCCACTTCCCTTTCTCGCAGAAGCGTTATATCAGCTCCGACCCTTCAATAAGACAAGCAAAACAAAGTATTATTTCAGAAATTATAACACACTGCTAGCATACTTCATGAAATTCTTGAAGTGTACATCTCTCAGTAGTGATGGCTCCAGAGGTCAAAATCTTTTATGAATAAAATTGTTTATCCTAGAAGTAAAATCAAACAAATCAAAGCATACTTCCTTATGGTAAATTAGCTCAAACAAGCAGATCTGTGTTTCGATTTTATCTGGTTCAGTTCTACAAAAAAATATTTAAGCCTTGTATGTCAGAGCCAATACTGACCAAGTTATTTTAAAAAGGTTCCCCCCTTGATCACCACATTGGACCACAAAATCAACAGACCTCCAAAGGCCTGAAATCTGGGTGTAGTGATGAACTCTGATCTGAACCGTCAGAGCAACATAAAGACAGTCACAAAGTCGGCCTTCTATCACCTGAAGAACATTTCCAGGATTAGAGAACTAATGTCCCAGTAAGTAAGTAGTAAGTAGAGAAACTCATCCAGGCGTTCATCTTTAGCCGCATTGATTACTGCAACAGTAATCAATGTTGCAGTAATCAATGCAACATTGCCTAAGGAATCATTCAGACAACTTCTAATCACTGAATGGGTTAGCACCGAAATTCAGTTGTTCTGCCTAAAACCAGGAGGACAGAGCACATAAAACCAGTTCTAAAGTCCCTACACTGGCTCCATGTGGCTCAGAGAATAGACTTCTGTAAGCTTATAAATCACTTGTATAAGGTGACTAATATTTGTTCTCAACTTGGTAGTTGATGTTTTGGGGTTTTTATGATAAAACTTCAGCAGGCGAATGAAAGGAGGTCATGGGGTCACCTACTTCTCTGCCATTCTCTTTAGCGTCTTGAGCGAGCCTTTCATGTCGGCCTCCGTCAGACCCACCAGCAGGCCGTTGTCTTCCACTCCGATCTGGTACACGGCCTCACCGCGGCCCTCCTGCAGACGCCACTTCAGCTGCGTGGCCAGATGCTCGAAGCGGTACTGAGTGGGGTTGACGAGCTTTAACTGGAAAAAACGAGAAACAAGTACAAACCTGTGCAGCAGGTAAATGGGATTCAATTGTGCTTCTCTAATCACCAGAGAGATATACAGTACTTATATTTCTCATTCTTTATTCTTTTTTGATGACTTTTAAAATGATTCTTCTGCCGTATAATGGCTAAATCTAAACTAAAAGATTATGTTAAATGTTTTCTGTTTACCTGCTTATTGATTAAAACATTTTTATGTAAACAAGATGATTTAGTGTGGACATCTTATGTGTGAAACTACATTTAATAAACTTTTTTTTCAGACTGTAAAATTGTTTTAAATAATCAAAAAACTTTAGCTTCACCATTTGCTACCAATGCTGTTGCTGGGTTTTTAATGTAGAAGTATGACGTAAAAGGTTCCTTATTATAATTTTTATGTATTTCTTGACTTTGGGACGAGACAGTTAACATAACTTTTGTGAGAAACAAGTATGACTAAAATGAAAAAAATCTGCTGTATTTATAAAATATGCCCTTTAAATATTCTGTGGCATGATTCACACAATAAGATGATTGGGACAGTGACAACTACCACTTCAAAGAATAGTAATAAACTGTAATACTGACAGCTGCTCTGCTGCTTGAGCAGTTAAAAATGCCATTTTAAAACCAAAGTTACTCCTAATCAAAACGATGTAACATAAAAACTTAGTTACCTTGTATTCAATGTTTCCTTCTTCTGCCTGGAAACAAACAAAAACAGAAAACACGTGGAATTACTAAACAGTAAACCAATAAAATGTAGAGGGCTTTAACACATCAAATCTCAAAGTGGTACCGAGTCGAGCAGGGGAATATTGTCTATAGTTTCAAAATTACAGTCTTATGTGCATCTCTAGCTCAAATAACCCAGAACACAGGCAGGGGACCACAGAGTAGCTATATTATTAAAACTGAATTTAATTTAGAAATGTTTGCATAGGGAAGAACATGTCAGAGACGTGGACGAGGAACTGAATTGCACTTGAGTCACAAATTGAACGACTTTAGACAGACTTGACTAAATCTCTTCACGTCCCTAAAATGGAAGTTTAGAGGCACAGGGTGTAAAAATCACTTTTATACAGTCCACTGGAGAGAAGAAAATGATTTCAGCTGTGCATTAAGGTATGACAGCAGGCCTGAAAAAAACAAAACAGAAAAAGAAACTCTCTCCTAGTAAGGAAGGTCAGTCTTGTGACTTCACTTGGATCAGAGCCGTGAAAATACTTGATATCTTACACTGAACTTAAAGCCATGAAGTAACTATGAACTAATGATGACAACATAACTGGAAATAAAATACTTGCTATTATATAGATTTCATGGTGTAAACCTGCTTGACGAAAGGTGTTATGATGCTTTCTGAAGACAATGTGCGGCCGTTATTATTATTATTATTATTATTATTATTATTGAATTGTTGGTGGGTTTTATAGCTGATTCTTGTAGGAGATATAAAGTTAAAGTTGGAGATGTTAGCCTGGGGGTTTCTCTCTAATCACGGAAGCAGGTAAACCTGAAGACATTGCGCCACCATGTTTGAGGGACTCTTATCATCTGTGCTGCAGTACAGACTAACTGCCTGCGTTAATCCCGGGCCAGAACCAGGTAGCTACCTCCGGCGGTAAAATCGGTGGCGGTGTCCTGTTGTTCCTCTTCCTTTTATTCCTTCTCTTCCTGCCTTGTTTGCCTCGTCTGGCCCGCGACTTTTTGGATGATTTCTTCCCTTTGACATTTGACAGGGATCCAGGTCCATCATGTCTGTTTCCGGGAGGAACCGCGGCAGTTTGGAGCAAATCAACCATGGCTGAGCTCAGGCAGTGATCGACCGACCGACGGGAAACGACGGAGCTCACGGGTGGTTCACGGCATTCCCCAGGGCATTTCCTGCTGCATCCCACGGCTTCGACGTGTGGAGACCTGCGGCAGGTCGGATGCTCTCTCTCCTCAGCACCAGCAGCGACGTTAAGCTACATTTTTACGTCGAACTTCCGCCTGAAAACGCTCAAACCGGAAGCGAATCTTGGATTGTTTTCAAAATAAAACTCAAGCAAAAACATTTGACAAAAATTATAAAGAACCAACTATTTTTAAAAAATATAGATATAATAAAAATGTAGGCGTTTTCCAGGGCATAATCCCATTGAAATTCCTCAACAAAGTTAATTTAAGACTACCAGTTACATTCTTCCATTTACAGTTACTTTATTTACGTGTTTTTATATTTTTCCTCATATTATTACGACTTTATTCTCGCAATATTATGTTTTTTCTCGTATTATTTCTATTTCATTGTCCTACGACACTATTATTGTTATCGATTTATTTTTTTCTCAGTCTGATTCTATAATAATGTCGTACGTATGTGCAGTCATCCCCAACAGAAGGTGGCAGTGATGCCCCATTAAAATATGCCGCTTGCCACCGGAAGAAAAATCTCTGTGTATTACTTCCGGGTTTTCAGCCACGTGGTAAAACAGCTGTGGGTCAGGGTTCTGTTGACAGTATTTTTTATTTTTCTTGGTTCTGCCTTTTGTAGAAGAAGAAAACTGAGTATGAGGAGAAGAGAGAAACAGCGGCAGGAAGCGGAGCGGAAGAAGAAGAAGACTGTAAGTTGCAGCGAAGAGGAAGACTCTGATGTGGAGAAGAAGGTCTCTCTGTTTACCCTAAGAGGGGGGGAGGCAGAGGAGCTGCGGTTAAGCGGACACGATGATGAAGATCAAAACCAATCAGGTGGCGGGGCTGAGGAAGACTCTGGGGGCAGCGAAGAAGAAGAGGTATCGGAGGGGGAGAGTAATGATGAAGGTGATGATGATGATGATGATGAAGAAGAAGAACAAGAGGCTAATGCAGAGGAAGATGATGATGATGAAGAAGAAGAAGAGGCTAATGCAGAGGAAGAAGATGATGATGATGATGACGAAGAGGAAGATGCTGAGGAAGAGGAGGGACATACTGGTGATGGCACAGAGTTGCAGACAGAGGAAGGCATCAGGAAAGGTGAGAGTGACTGTACCGACCCATACATGACATCTGAGTTTTGATTGGCCAGTTTGATAAGATCTGAGTTCTGATTGATCAATTATTTTCTGGTATCAGTGCAGATCACTGATGGCTCTATTGCTGACCCGGCTGCCAATGGGTGGATTATAAGATGTTGTGCTGGCTTATCATTATGCCTGTCGCAATATAAATAATCAATTAATCGCATAAAAAATTAAAATGAACTCAATAATTTCCTGGCTGTTGATTTATATTTTTTGACGGGCAATTTTGTTTACGGAGACATCACAATACGTTTTATTTAAAGTTTCGGTTGTCATTGGTTTTTACTTCCGTTTTATTTATTATTTTTGCTTGTCCTGTTTTATTTTGGATATTGGTGTCACTGTTGTAATGCCAAGAAACATTTTTCCATTGTCTAATGAGAAACATATTTTTTTGGTATGCTGTTATTTTTTTTTCTTAAATCTAAGTCAAAACAGAAACTGCTTTCAAAATTAATTCTCTTTTTACATTGATACATGTTTTCCTACCAAAAACAATGTTTTTGGAGGCATGAAAATATGTAATAAAAAATTAATCAATTAATTGCATGATAAATTAAAATGAGCTTGATAATTTTCGTTCTGATGACTATTAATTTTCAAAGCGTCCATTTAAATATGGTTTTGGTTGTAAGTGGTTTTTATTATTATTATTATTATTATTATTATTTTTGGGTGTGTTTTATTTTGAATATTTAAAATATCTTCCAGTTCCAGTGTTGTGTGTTTACAAAATTAAAGCTTATTTGTCTTTGAGAAGCCAAGCTTGTATTATTATGCTACTTTCAATAAATAATATATTACTTCAAAATAGTTTCAAAACAATATTATAATTTAGCACCATAATTACTGGAAGAATTTATCAGCCAGTAAAATTTATTGTTACAGAACTAGTTATGATTTATTTTGGTTTTGACTGTAGTTCAGTTTTGTTTCTTACTCAGTAAAAATCCTCATTATGAAACATTTTGTGATGTTTTCTTCCTATGCAGAACTGTCCAACATGCCCTTTGAAGATGTCATTAAGCTGCAGCAACAAGTGGGAACTAAAGCGTTCAATGAGGCTGCATTCAACAACAAAAAATGCCGAGCTGTCAGCAGTAAGAAACGGCTGAACAAAAACAGGTCTGTTTCTTCCAAATCATCCTAATTAATCAAAAATCCAGAAGAAGTGCAGCTGCTCTCTCCTGATCGCTGTCAGCTTGTCACACTGTGTATTTTAATTTTAGACCAATGGAAATTTCATCAAAGATTCCACCGTCCTTCCTACGGCAGGTCATCCCTGCCAAGAAATCAGTGAGTAAAACCAGCACTGATAAAACCACAAATCTGCTGTTTGCATGAAAATATTCATGTTTTTTTTGTGTGTGTGCTGCAGACCAGGAGAGATCCTCGATTTGACAGCCTGTCAGGAGAATACAAACCAGAGATTTTTGAAAAGACTTACAAGTTTATCAATGACATCAAACACAGAGAGAAAGAGGTGAGAAAACCAGAATCAGGTGCCATGAAAAGTCTGTTTATGTAGAACGTGTGACATGCAGTCTGTCTCTGCAGGTCATTAAGAAGCAGCTAAAGAAGACAAAGACTGACCGCAAGAAGGAGAAGCTGGAGTTCCTGCTGAAGAGATTGGTAAGAAGTCCTGACACTTCAATCTTTTTATCACTTGTCAGTTTATTTGCAAGAAAAAACAAAACTAAATTGGTTCTTAACGGTGCTATATATATATGTATCTCTGCAGAATGTGACATTTGTCTGTAAATTAGTTAAATTCTGCAATATTTTGCTAAAAATATTGCAGAATTATTTAATATTTATCTGCATTCAGTAAAGTAATTTAAAAGTAATATTAAATTAATACTAATAATTTAATAATTAATGCTAGTCATTAAATTACTATTTAAGGCAGCAGAGTAGTAGAAATAAGAAAGTTACCATCATTTAAACAAAATGTTTTTGACCATTTTAGTGGAAAATTTGCAATGAACTCACAATGATGAATTAGCGTAAAAAGTATAGCAATCTGTTGTTTGTGCATAAATTTCTGTGTTATTTGGCAGTATACAGATAAAAACTGCTTTCATTTAATAAAATAATATTTAAGGTTCTCTTTATGTGTCCTTGACAGGGCCACACAAAAAGCTATGATGGGCCAGATTTGGCCCCTGGGCCTTGACTTTAACACACATGGCTTAGAGGGCTTTTTTTTTAAATCAATAATTGTTTTTGGATTAAGCTACCAGTGCAGATGGTGGTCAAGCTTTAAATTTCCATGTGTTTGTGCAGAATAACCAGGAGCGAGCGAGACTGATCCAGGAGCAGCAGAGAGAGAGAGAGCTGCAGTTCAAGAAGCAGCAGCGAGAGCGAGCCAGTCGGGGAGAACGGCCATTTTTCCTCAAGAAATGTAAGAGCGAGTCCAACACCAGACCCGCTCGTCCAACACCGGACCCGCTCGTCCTCAGAACTCTGTTTCCTGTCCCTCACACATCTTGTGCTTTCACATTCACATTATTTTAAAAAAGTATTATTGTACACAAAGGATTGGTGTCAGACAGAGAAGCTGAACTACTTTTAAATACCGTGTTAGAATATAAAATAAGGCTGGATGACATGGCTGAAAAACATATCATGATATAAGCGTTTCATATCAGTCGATATTAATTTTTTTGTTTTTAAAGATCTGAACTACCGCCACACTAGTGACGTGACATTTCCTGTTTTATCCAGTTTTCACTCCACACTTTATTTTTCAGCAGTTATGAGGCCCCGTCGTTCTTACTCAACAGGTTTGTTGCTAGGTAACCAAAGAGTGAGTGAGTTGATGCCATTAATCTTGCTTAGCTAGCCGTGAGAGGCTTAACAGCTTAAAGCCTTTCCTCTGCCTACATCTCCCAGAATGCTGTGCGGTTCTGGATCAGAGTTCAGTGAAATTATTGAGTACTTTACCAGACGTATCATCTATTGATTTTGATTATGTCTGTGGCAATATATTGGTTATTACTAGAGTTTACGTGTGGATGAAAAGCCAAATCACATAAAAATCTCTTCGGTTTCCCAGATATCCGGACTAGACGTAGACTTGATTATTTGGTTTCATAAAAGCTAAAACAACACGCTGGAAAAACATTCCTCTGCTTTATTTCTCTCCTCAGCGGAAAAGAAGAAGCTGCAGTTGGCCGAAAAGTATCAGGAACTGAAGAAGAGCGGCAAACTGGAGAACTTCCTTAGCAAGAAACGGAAGAGGAACGCAGGAAAAGACCGCAGGAAGCTTCCCGGGAAACAGCTACACAACAAAAAGCCTTTTTCCTCCTGAGAAGTGTTGAAGAGCGATGTGCTGAGAAATGTTTGATCATCCCAGCTGTAGACTCATTTCAGTGTTCTGATGCTGTTGGTTCCCCACATCAGGTGAACTTGTTCTGTAAAAGCCCTTTTTTGTGATCAAAGGTGATGGGAATCATGAATATGTTCATAAAAAATACTAAAAGTGTGTTTGGAGATTGTGTCAGATGTACAAGTGCTTTTTTTTACATGTAAAAATAATAAAGGTTTTCCTCAATACTTTAAATCCTCTGCTCACCCTGCTGCTTATTCAAGTATCTTATTTATCCCAAAGGGAAAGTAAATTATGTCCAATCCACAACAGTCCTGTTGTCCTGAATGATCTCCTGTAGCAGTCAATCTTTCAGCAAATCTGAAGAGGCCTCTGACTGAAGACTGTTGTTTTATGACAGTGTCATGGCTGATGTGATGTGCCAGCCTTTCAGAAGCTGATTTATGTAATAAAACCAGAGACAAAAGTGGCCATAGGAATATTTTCATTTATAAATCAGTAACTAGCTTACTACCAATATATTTAACTACATATATTTGACATAATCAGAGCAACTACAGCCTCCTCTCGCTTGTTTTTATTACATTTAACGTTACTTCAGTGTGACACAAACTTCTATCATATGAACAGAAGCCATAGTAGCATAATTAAACCAAATAGGTTTAAACAACTAGACAATAAGAAAGCATCGCTGGATCAGTTTTAATATTTTACTGTTTCTGGTCAACTTTGAGAACTGATTTTTTCTTTTACATGTTTCGCTATATTCTATACACCCCACTCTTGAAATACGACTAAAACGGAATATTCACCATCAAGAGCTTTTTAGGATTATTTTGCTTTGATCTGTTGTCTTAAAAGTTAGTTGGTCTATAGAGGATCAGAACCAAAACAAATGGGAGTCGGGTTTTCAGATTGTAACTTGAAATTAAATGTGAGAGTAATGCAACTTCAAAGAAAATATATGTGGTGTAAATGCAAAGGCATAAAATTGCTTGGTTACAGATTTGAAATGAAAGTATGATTGGATTGAATTGTAATAAATGGATTCACAATGAGTTGGTGAATGGGTGAAATGATCCGGCCATGAAATTAGTCCATTTGCCATTGTTATGTTTGTTTATAGATGTACATGTTGTTTTGATTGTAGGTCCCAGGAAAACAAGTATGGTGCAAAATAAAACATTATATTTAAAGCAAGTGATTAAAACATAAAAAACTTTCCAAGTATATTTTTACTAAAAAATGTACATAACAGATGAGTCGCTCACTTTCACTCCAGTTGATGAACTCAAAATATCAAATCAATTAAATTTTTACAAACACATATGATCATGTTGTTGTGCATCTTTGCCAATATTCACAACTCAAACCCTGAAAGAAGAGAAGAAATGTCCAGAAATCATTCGGTCTTCTCTTTCACAGTTTTCTGTTTGAGCTCCACCTCAGAGCGAACGCTGCTCTTCGTCGCTTTCTGTAACCCCCATGTGCTCAGATGGATCAGAACAAATGCGCCCCCAGCCGTCCACAGCCAGTTCTTACGCAGCCAGCTCTGTGACTTCATTGCGACTCTGAAAGGCAGAAAGAGAGTTTCAGGACCTCCAGATTTATATCTTTTAATTAAATATTGGTGTTTCTTTGGACAGTGAAGGTAGTTTTAATAAAGTTTGTTACTAAAAGGTTAACATCATCTTAAAACATTGCAATACTGAAAATAAAGATAATTCACTGTACTGGCTGCCCTGTTTGTCAAATAAGATTTTAAAATGCTGCTTCTGGTCTCTCGAAAACTAAACTATCTTGGTCCAATTGCATTTCCAAGTAGCTAGCGAATTACCAGACCGGATTACTGAAGTGTTACCAGGACCTGAACTAAGTAATGTGAGGCAGCTCATAAGCTCTGGAACAAACTCCATGAAAAACTGAAATATTCAGGGTTCTGTTGGTTCCTGTAAATCAGGACAGAAACATTTTTAGCTTTCTAACAATCTGACTAATGAACTTTTCACCTGTTTGAAGAGCAAAGCTAGGTTTGATCTTAAGTCTACAATAAGCTTTAATTTAAAATTTCATGCAAATTTGTCTTTAAAGGTGACCTATTATGTTTTCACTGAACAGGTCAGAATAGAATAAGCTGTACAAAACATGTTTGTTACATGTTTCACACAAAATCATTCTTAATGTTCACATTAAGACCAGCTGAGCAAACGTGCTGGGGGCTGCACATTTGAGCTTGGGTTGCTAGGTAACTGGGCTTCACTGAAGTTGCTAGGTGACAGGAAGTGCCTGCTGATTTGTGACATTACATTTGGAAGGTTTTTGAAACGGTTCATTTTCCAGACACCAAAAAACATTAATGCCAAAAAATGGCTGAGTGTTTTTTTTAAGAGCTTGGGCTGTAAATAGAAACAGTTGAGACCCAAATGGAAGTACAGTACAAAAAATGTGCAAAATGTGAAAGGTCTGGGCCATCTAGAGGACAAACAAGGAACTGCGTAAAGAGAGCAAAATCATGTTGCAGCCACATACCTTAGTGCATTACTTGCTTTTGGCTGGAGGAGGAGCAGCAGCAGGAGGTGAGACGTATGCAACAATGCCAGGCTCAGGAATGTACTCCTCTCTGTTGTGCAGCGCTGGGTTTGTCTTCAAGTTGTACCAGCCCAAGTGAATCAGTCCCAGACTTGTGCCCATCACAATCAGGACTTTGTAGTTATTCCAGAACGTCCGCAGACCCATAACTGATAAGGAGCGAATTGATGAAAGCAAACAAAGCTGACGTCCAGATAAAGCAAAGACTCATACATTAAAAATATTAAATCAATATTAAACTATCCAGTCAATCTGACTCAACACGGCTGCCATAAACCTACAAATAAAAACATACAGACACAAAAGTGACTGAGAATAAACCTTTTATAAGGGAAGGGATGGTAATGGCAGTTATCACGGTGTTCATAAAAACTGTTAATATTCAGTCATACTGCTCTAAAATACATTCACCCAATCCCCATTAATTCAAATTCAAAAATACTTTATTAATCCCGAAGGGAAATTAAATAATAAAAGGGTGCTCCACTACAAAAGCAGCATCAAGTAAAGAAACTGTTCTGTGAAAAAGTTCGAAATACCCGCAGATTTATCATGCTTTAGAAAGGTAAGACGCAGTGTTCTTGGTCTTACTTACATTAAGCATTCAAATATTTCCTTGTTTTAAATGAATTGATAAACATTTAAGGAATATTTTGACCAATGGTTATCTATTTTATGCAATAGGAATATTTGGTCTTTAATAGTCAACAACTGTACAATGGAGCAAATTTAGTTTCCGAACTAATCGAAAACTTTTATATTTAACGTAGAAAACACGATGTAAAGAACGTTGTGAGGGCTTAAAAACATTTTCAATAAAAAGACAAACTTGGATCTGGATTGAAGAGAACCTTTTCAGTATTTTTATATATCTTAGACACATTTAAACAACAACACCAGGTTTTCTGATAAGCCTAATATTGCACACAAGTCTAAAAGGTTTTGGACCAGATAAACAGGGAAATAAAACAGATTTTAGGTGGTGATATAAGCAGAGTCTCACCTTCAGCAATCAGCTGCTTCTCCTCAGCAGGCCGCCATTATTGTGTTCGCCGCTGGTAATTGGCGATGTGCCTGAAAAATGTTTTCCGCCAGAGAGTTTACGGTAGAAGAAAAGCCGTACCAGAACATGAAACCTTTAATTGAAACGTGTCTTATTTTAGATTTAAATGAGTAAGCATATTTAAATGAAAAGAAAACGTTGAATCGTTGAATCATATTTAAAATCAGGCCAAAACCTGGACAACTACACTTATGCCACGTGATGACGTAGCAGGGGGCGGGGCCTGTGTCTGAGAGCAGAGACCTACTGTATGTAAACATTTCATTCGTTCCTTCTCTCCTTTCTTTCTCTGCTAATTTCTCTTTTTTCTCAGTTTCTTCTTAGTAAGTTCACCTTATTGAGAACACACATAAGTATGACGGCCTTTTAGAGACAATGTAGGTAGAAAAAAGGAGGAGTATATTTTTGCTAAAAAAATGACATTTTTAGATTAATCTCAAAAAAATTCTAGAAAAAAGCTTGGAATTTTCTATGTTTGAAAAGTCGAAAATTGGCTAGGAAGAACTTGGAAATTTTTAGATTAACCTGAAAAAAAAAATCCATTTCAAAAATGTAAAAAGAAAGTTCACAGTGTCACAATTTCAAAAGTAGGCCACAATGCCCTTTATAGCTTTTGAATAAACTGAGTTTAATCCAGGATGTCTCAGAGTTATATCATTTCTTGACTTTTATAACCTCCATGAGATTCTGAAATGTTCGATTCAGATTAATTCAAAAAGATTCATTTATTTATCCCATTGGGAAGTTAAATGCCATCATCATAGCATTTTCAAAGCATTGTTGTGGATGGCGGTGCTATGGGTAGAACTCATCTTTCTGTGAATCTGAAGAAACTTCTGAATATAACACATGACTTAAGGTATTCACCCTCATTCTGAGGACATTCCCATGTCAATGGCTTCTTTCCAGTTAAATGGAGTAATTGATCCGACGCAGTGTGTTTTGAAGGCGATAATGTTGATATGTATTTATATCACGCATTTAAGAATTTCTCCCCTGCGTTTTAGTCTCAACATGCTGCTACTGCACGCCTTTCCACTTTCTTTAGACGTGGCCTTGCTGCTGCTGTTTTCTTTAGGTCTATGAGCCTCAAAATAATGGCAAATATAAATCCCTGAAGGTCTTTAATTTTTTTTCAAATTGATCTGCTCATTTAATTTAATTTTGTGCATTAGCATTTTTCACCTTGTAAGACCTATTTTCCCAACAAATACTACTTTAGGATGAAGGTGTAAGTTGAGTTTAGGTTAGGTTTTAGGCTAGGCATGTACTGGTCAGGGTTAAATGAATGGAAAATGAATAAAAGTCACAGGGCTGGCCCAAGCCTTTTTGAGGCCCTTGTCAGATTTTCATTTTTTCCCCCCCGCATACCAACATTTCAATAGCAGCTTCTTTATCATGCCTAAGCTACTCTATGTGTAAAATTCATACTATCATTAGTGTCATTTGTAATTAGCTTACATTATACCAATATTATTTTGGCTATTGATTTTAACCTTACAGAATTAGCGAACTAAACAAGTTTGACATTTTATATTTCCCCAAAAATGTAACAGCAGATCCATTATTTAGGTACCATTTATAAAAAATAATTTAGAAATTGTTTTTCCATGTGTAATAAGACTTAGTTTGTATATATATATATATATATACAGTATATATATATATACAGTATATTTATGCATATGTTATCATGCTAACTTGGTGTTCTTGAGGGCCCCCTAGTGGTATGGGGGCCCAGTGCAGTCACGTAACTAGCAATTCCTTGAGAAGTCAACACAAAGTCTTTGTGAAGATAGAAAAATTAATAATAGTTACAAAAACATGTATATTATGCTTTAGACCTGATCAGCTGCACTTATAAAGATTGCTGTTCCCCAGTCTTTATCAGCTGTATGCTGTTAAGTGCATTTTAACTGTTAAATGGGTATTTAATGTGAGGTGGTTTTATTATCATCATGGCAGGTTTCAACTTACTTGAACTGGTGGAGGAGGGTTCTTCGAGTACCTTTGAAAAACACTGCACTCGTGACCAAGTCCTGAATAGCATTTGTCATGCGCTTCTGTTTACATTGACTTGACAAATTGAATTTCATGTTTCAGTCAATTTCCTTGTAAGCACAGGAACTCACGTGAATATATAGGAAGAATGAAAGATCCGGAAATCAAACAGCTAGACTGATGAATACCACAATGAGTCTGTGTGGTAGTTAGTGGAACATGGGAACAAAACAATAAAGAATGTAAAGGTAAATAGTGAAAAGCATGCAAAAGAATGTGTTTCACAGAGCTTTGAGACAATAAAAGGAGTCCAATAAAATGCAGACATGTTTATGGCATTTGGTTTATTGCAAAGTGTCAAAATTATCTGTATTAACCAAGTTTATGTGCAGAAAAAAGGAATTTGACTTTGGTTCCTCTTATAATACCAGGCACTGTACTGACATCCTAAACTGATGAAAGACTTTCTTACATGGCTAATATTAAACTAATGGATTTGTATTTGATTCATTGGAATGTCTTCTGCTAAACTAATTCAAGAACCTTTGCAGACCTACAGAAATAGATCATAGAGGTTGCTTTGGGACAAAAACCAACCTAAAAATGTTGAATAATTGTATTAAAATCAGATTTGGTAATTATTTCTACATTAAAAGTGTGAACACTTTAAAATTATCTGTAGTGACCTTAGAGGATTTCTGCTAAAAGTTAATGTTCCATGTACAAACTAACATAAATTAATACATTATGTTCATAATGAAAATGTGAGCATTTAAGGCAGACAGAAACAGAGCAGACCTCACCTCCTTAAAATGTTCCTCCCTCTGTCTGTCCCCCCCCCCTGCTGTAAATAAGGAATTGTTTAAGGCAGCGAGTAGAGAGCTGATCAGCAGAGCACCCTGATCCTTTTTTCTCCATCCTGTCAAAATGAGGTTTGAAGAGATACTGGATGACATCGGTGGATTCTCCAAATTTCAGTTTTTCGTGTTGTCCATCCTGTGTCTGCCTCGTGCCATTCTCCCTCTCCACTTTCTCCTGCACAACTTCATCTCTGCCATCCCTCCTCACCACTGCTCCCTCGGGAAGCTGGAGAAAAGCAATGGCAGCGCCTGGTCCCCGGACCCTGAGACTCTGGCCCTCTGGATCCCCCAGCAGGACGACGGCTCTCTCAGCTCCTGCAGAGTCTACAGCTCCCCACAGACCAGCAACCTCAGCCGGGAGAACAGGACTGTGATTTGTCCAGATGGGTGGACCTACGACAAATCACAATTTAGCTCCACGACGGCCTCTGAGGTAAAATTTTAATAAATTAAAACTTAAAAACTACTTATTTCCTTCATAAAAGGTCAGCAGAAGAAATGTTTTAATGTTAACAGGAAATGCTGGTAACTAATCAATGTGAGAGAATTGAGTTTGAGTTGATCTGGTTAGTTGATAATTTATATTGAATTATATAAAAATTGAGACACAGCCAATGCTAGAAGCAACAGATGAAAGAACTCCTTTGTATCCACACCAATCAGCTCCCCAAATTTATAAATTAAAATTCCATTTTATATATTTATGAATTGGTGCTTCTGTTTCTCTGTTTTTAACATCGTCTGTGGACTTTTATGTTGTTTTGTGTATTTGAAATGACTGACAGCAAAAGAAATCCCCCCCTTTGGGGACAATAAAAGATCTGAACTGGACATGAACATTCTATGAAGGAATTTTGCAGATCTCTACATATTCACTCTTTCAGTTGAATGAATGATATCAACCAGAGGGATGTGACTTACATTTATTTTGTTAACTGATTTATGTGGGGACCAGAATCCCACTAAACATAAATAAAATGAATGTTATTTCCATTTAAATAACATTCAAATGGAAGAAATCACATATAGGATTTGAATTCTAGCACTATTGTCTTGCAGCAACAATGACCTGGGTTCAAATCCATTTTTTTCTGGGATGGATGGAGGAAAATGTTATTATTTTTGAGGAAATTTATCTCCATAATTCATAAAAATTCTTAATTAAGGCAAACAATTAAATTAAAAGTCAAAATTTAATGGAAGTAGGAGTGGATGAAATGGAAATGGCATGTGAATCATGAATCAGCATCTTCTACATGAGACAGACATACAACAAAAGTGTGTCTTTAGTAGGCCGCTGTAATACGGACTGCTACAGGAGATCCTACACTCAGTTTCTATAATAACTCGTTGAAAAACTTTGAAAACTATAAATTAAAGAAACATTTTTGTCCTTTTGGGATCAATAAAGTATTTTTAAATAAAAAAAAAATTGAGTTCATGAAGAAGTGAAAGGGCAAGATGACCCAAATCTATTTTATGTTTGTAGATATATTATTGTATTTATTTTCATTTGTCTGCTTGTTTTTGGTGTCATTTTATTTTAACTCTGTTTAAACTCAGCAGTTTTATAACCCTTGACCTTTCCTCAGCTTCATTCAGACCAGGTGACTGTTTATGTCCCCGATCAACAAACCAAACAGGCAATAAGACATCAAAGTTAATTTGAAACCTAAAGAGATCATCAATTAAGAAACTGTAAAGTTGAGTCACACACTTTAAAACATTTTTGCTTTTGTACAGTGGGATCTGGTGTGTAACGACAAGCAACAGAATCAAGCACTTGCCACCTACTTCTTTATTGGAGTGATGTTTGGAGCCATTGTCTTTGGACAGCTTTCAGACAAGTAAGTTCACCCAAAACACTTAAATATGTACACTGATAATAATTTTAAAAGTAAATTACAGTTTACTTTTACACAGGATGGACAACATTTAAAGTCCTCAGACTTTAAATATTTGCAACACTCAGCTAAAACTAAGGAAATTAAGGTTCTGCTTTACTTTTTTCTTCATGTTTCTTCATTTGAACTCACAACCTTTTTGCTGCAAAATAACAGTTACTGATAAATGTATTTTATTCCCGACTTATTAGTGTTTTCACACTGTAAATAATTTCCCAAAAGTACTCAAGGTACAAAGGAGGCAAAGGAGTTAATAACTGTATTTTTTTCAAATGTAGTTCTCAATTATTTGTGTACTCTTTTTTGTTGTCCTTTTTCTTCCTTTTGGGTTTTAAGACATTTTTTAAACTTGGAGATGATTTTGATCAAAAGATTTGTGTTTATTTTCATTTTTATATCAGCTATGCACAGGCCTTTTGAGCCCAGATTTTCCCAAGGGGACAATAAAGTATTTTCTATTGTATGATATCATATAATAAAAAAGAGAGGAATCTAGAACTAGAAAACTAAGGCAAAAACTCAAAAGCAAAGTGACAATACTATCCCATTGTTTGTGGAAAAATGAGCGTTTGAATCAGGTGCATTGCAGCATTTTACTACAGTCTACAGAAATGAAAGCACTCTCAGTAAACACTAAGTATGTAACATGATCTTATCAGTCATATTACAAAACTGAGGTTTTCGTGTAAAGGATATTGTAGCAGAAAATTAATAAATTGGTGTATTTGTGTGTGTTAAATCAACTATCTTTACTTAAAAAGTCATCCAAGCAAAAATAAATTGCAATTCCACACAGCTGTCATGTGCTTTGTGTATTTAGTAGAGGCTTTTGTTCAAGACCTGTCAGCTGCCTCTTTGCTAGTAAAACAACATTATGAGTGTATGTGTGCACACGTGGCTCTGCAATGAGAATCAAAGAACTAAATGCCAGTTACCCACAATACCTTATACCAGTGATTACAAAACTGGATGCACATGACCAGAAACACACTAACTGTTTTATTTATGTTCATTTCGGACATGCTGAGTGTACTTGTAATGTGGTTGAGGTGTAGAAAAAGAAGCTTTCCGTGTGCACACGTGTCTATTTACACCCCCACCTCCCACACACACACACACACACACACACACACACGCACACCCCCACACATACATATCTATCTATATAGATAGAAATAGATATATATCTATCTATCTCTATCTATCGAACTATATCTCTATATCTCTCTCTATATATATAGATATACTGTAGATATATATTTAGTGCAAGACAACTTGCACTAAACAAGCAAGTTGTCTTGCATGTTTAGTTTATCATCATTATAGCTTTATTCCAGACACATAAGAAGAACCATAGTAAAAAGATAAAACAAACAAAATAAGAAATAGAAAAAAAATACTACATAAAAATTGAAATGACTCCTCGATTCAAAGTTGCTCACAACCAAAGAATCAAAGATTAATGTTCTGTCTTCACTTAGCTGCGGTATGTTATCACACAATGATCCAGCAGAACAAAGCCCTGATTTTAAATAAAGAGTTGCATTTATGTGTGGAGATGCTGGCCAATGGTTCAGGCAACAGCACAGTGTAAAAACTATTAGCTGTTGGTCATTTCTAATTAGTTCCACTGTTTTATTTTTTAGCAGAAACGCGTGTTAGAGTTTGTCTAAAACTACAATAACCTCTTTTGCATGACCAACAGATGCATTTGAAGATCTCTGTGAGCTTGTGAAAGTCTCATTAAACAAAGAGTCCTGTTATTGATACTACTACTGTTTCCAAATGGGTACAGTGGTATTTCTGCTATTGTCCACTTTGGATAATGTTACAGTTATTGCTTAAATCCACTACATAATTGAACCTAAACCTCTGTTGAATGAGGTTTGAAAAAAGAATACAATTCAAACTTGTTACTTGTGTTCTATGTTCTGTGTGTGTTGCAGGCTTGGTCGAAAGTCCATGCTTCTGGTGGCTATAATCGCCTCCACCTTGATGGGAGCCACCGCTGCCTTGTCCACATCCTACATCATGTTTGCTATTTCCAGAGCGCTCTCCGGCTTATCCCTCAGTGGGCTGTCAATTATCGGAATAGTCCTTGGTAACAAAGCCATTTCACAATAAATAAATATACAGGCTTTAAAAACAAACTAAATGTTGTACAACCTAATTTGTGTAAGTAAATGTCAAAAAACAGTCAAATACTTAATATTTTGAAGTCATATACCTTATATATTTAGTATTCTCATCTATTTAAACTTTAAAGTTCACACAGAGCTATTTAAATGTACAAGCAGATTAACAGTTTTACTCAAATCATTTTTTATAATTGATTTAGTCATGTTTTATGGGTATTAAGAGGATTATAGAGTTCCTCAGTGCTAAATTGAATTTGTCCATTGTTTATCTACATGCTAAGGTATTGAGTGGACAGATATAAAGCACCGAACCTTTACGGGAACCATTATGAGTTTGTCGTGGAGCGCTGGAAACATGCTTCTGGCTCTACTTGCCTATTTCATACGAGACTGGAGGCATCTAATGCTGGCAGTGACTGTGCCCTGCGCTGTTACCATCATCTGTTGTTGGTGCGATATTTTGTTCTTCTCCTTAACAGTTATAGTTTTTGTTTCAATAAGAATGAGAGACAGTAATCTCTGTTTTCCATCAGGTGGTTGCCTGAGTCCGCTCGCTGGTTGTTGGGTAATGGCAGAACAGAGGAAGCAAAAAAGTATTTGGTTCAATGTGCTAAGATGAACAGGACCGATCAACGCACAACCAAACTGGACATTGAAGTAAAGATAAACTTTTTCTTGTTTTATGTTATGTTATAATGTTATTCCGTCTTCAAAAACATAACTGGAGTGTTGCTTTGATTCTTTCATGCATGTTTGAGGAGTCCTTCAATCTCCTGTTTCAACATTCAGGGTGCCTAAATGTTGCTCTTACATAGCAGCCCTTCCTCACACTTTCCCCACACAGCTCCTTCAAACTAGCAGTAGCAGCAGTTAGCAAACTTCTGATGGAACTACGCATCTGCTGAGCTTAACACAACAAACTACTTCTCTGTCTAACGTTCATAAGAATGGCTGTAAACATACAATGAGGAGCTTCATTTTCATGACGTGCTGAAGGCGGAGTATGAGAGAGATTAGGAGTTTCTTAAAAAGACAGAGGCTCAATTTCAAGGTGTCAAATTACGAAATCAAGTCATGTTTGATATATGTAGCATTTTTATAAAAACTGAAAGTAATAGTTACTTGATTGTACTATAAAATGGCATTATGTGCCTAGAAAACACATAAAACTTCCCTTTTAAAAGCGTATGCAGATCAGTTTTGAAAAAAAAAATTAAGCAAATTAAGTGTAACAAATATAGGAAGCACATATTGATAGGTATAAAAAACAATAAAATTAAATTATTAATCTGTGTGTATGTATATAAAGCTCTGAAATGTAGGTGATGTAAGAGTGATGCAGGGTAATGTTTGCTTTATTCAACTTTACATTCTCGTTTCAAAGTTAGCTAAACTTAAAATGTTCCACCTGAATAAATCAGACAAATCAGTGATGAACTGTGTTGCTGTTTCAGGTTCTAAGGAAGGTAACCGTCACTGAAGTGGCAGAGAAGAACCACACCTACTTGGACCTGATCAGAACCCCTGAGCTAAGGAAGATCACTCTCCTCTCTGGGCTGTCCTGGTACTAAATCAACCTTTAAAATTACCACTACTACTACTACTACTAGTACTACTACTACTACTGCTACTACTACTAGTACTAGTACTACTGCTGTCTGTGCTGCAGGTTTCTGTAAGGTTTTACCTTAACCATGTTACTAAATTCCTTGTTTATTTATTTTAGCATTAGTGGAGCCTTGCACCAAAATTTTGCTCAAAATGTAAATTTCAAACGTACATCTGAATGACAATAAAGTCTGTCTATGTCTATATCTGTACTTGCAGGTTTGCTGTTTCCTTCCTCTACTATGGGATCAGTTTCAAGATTTCAGGATTTGGCGTCAGCATCTACCTCACTCATTTCATCTATGCTGCTATTGAAATCCCGGCCAAAATCTTCACATTTTTCATCCTGGATGTAATTGGCCGTCGGAACGGCCAGGCATGGTTTCTAATTGTAACAGGAGCTCTGATTGGAATAAACACTGTCATACCTTTAGGTTAATTTATTTACTTCTTTGTTTGTCTTTGACATATGGAAATTATTTTTTAGATAAATGCCTGTGCATGAATATGCTCAGAAATGTGACTTTTTTCCTTTTAGAGTACTCTGTGATTCGAACATGCATTGCTGTGGTGGCCAAAGGTTTCTCTGAGGCAGCATTTACCACAGCATTCCTCTACTCAACTGAACTCTATCCAACCGTACTCAGGTAAACTCCTGTCATCCTAAACTTACAACCCAAACTTTTAGCATACACAGTCACTATTAGCTGACTGCCATCTTTTAGGTATCCTTAACTGTTACTTTCCGTAAGTAACTGTCATGACAGTTGCTATGACAACAATAAAAATGCCACAAGCTTAGAAGTAGCTCTCACCTTGTTCCTATCTAATATAAGTACATTATAATTATTACTCGATTAAAAATTTTGATACTCTACCCACCTTTGTGTAATACTAAGATAAAAATTTGTGTTTACTGACAAAGTAGCAAAATTAGCTTAGCTTAATGTAGCTTTTTTCTGCTAGCTAAGACTGACATGTAGCTTACGTGCATGTTACTACCTGTACAGTGCTTTATCAAATCCAGAGGACTCTAAAGCACTTTACACTGCATTCAATCATTCTAGGAACGCTGCTCACAGGTCAAAGTTTAGTTCATATTTGTGTAAGGTCAAAAAATACTGTGAGCTTTGTGGCAGTGCACATTTAGTCAGATTTAGTCAGAAAAGCACCTCATAACACCTGTTTTTTTGTGTGTGTGTGTGAAGGCAATGTGGTTTAGGCTACACCTCCTGTCTCTGTCGGTTCGGAGGCTCCCTAGCCCCAATGGTCATGCTGCTGGAAGATGTTTGGCTTCTTCTGCCTCCCGTGATCTTCACTGGGACTGGAATCATCAGTGGCAGCTTGGTTTTTCTCCTTCCAGAAACACTAAACGTCAATTTGCCAGAAAATATTCTCGATGTTGAGGAGGGAAGGTATGCATTTGTCCACAGCTGATTGAAATAGGGTGTCAATAAACTGCGCTACATTTGTGCAGGCTTGTGATTTTCATTTGTGCCATTATAATAAAAAAAATGTTTTCAGAGGTCATTAAAGATTAACTTGTCCCCCAGCTCCAACATTAACAAAATCAAGCATAATTGATATAATTTAATTTTACTATATTTTTGCTGGTTTGGGCAGCTGAAATATTTATAGCTCAGTTGATTGACTACAAATTTGCTTGATTTTGTAAATGTGAGGTGGCTGGTTGACCTTTGATGACCTCTGTTGTAAAACCCTGGTATTTGTGTGGGTTAGGAAACAAAGTATTTTCTTTCAAATTTTGGTGTGCTCTACAGAAAAATCAACGAGTAGGTAGGTTTTCCGGGAATAATTTGGAGTTTAGTTTCTCAAAAAAATAAATAAATAAATTAATTAAAAAATAAAAAAAAATCATAAATTGTTTAATCTGTTGCTGAACTCATAAATGCCTTTTCCTTACAAACATGACATCATGTCAGTGTGAAATAAACCAAGGTTGTTAAGACAAAAAACATACTTTTTCATTTCACATAGATTAGTTATATTTTTGTGACCCATAAAAAAATGACAAGGGTTAATTTAAAATGCTGATTCCAGAGCTGTGCAGGAGAATTTACATTTATGCATCATAGTTTTAGCTTTTCTTATCTTAAGTTTGTTTTATTTCCAAACATTCACCTGCTTCACTTTGTCTTTGCTCTTATTTTCTTTGCAGGCACATACAAAGCGATGCAGAGCGAGGCGAAGACGGAGAAATTCAGCTGAAACAATTAAACTGCGAAGACAAAGCATCAAGGCTTGCAGCTTGTTATTAAAACGGGATTTCTGTTGGCCTTGGATTTATTTAGTAAATTGATGCTTTTGGATTTTCATTGTAATGTTTAGGTTTTTTCGAACCAGACTATTGAGATTATTACCTGAATTTAACATTAAATAAAACAAAATCATAACTGGTGCATGTCACATCTAGGGAGAAACCATCCTGGGTTTAGCTGCCCCTTGTTTGTTGTACAGAATCAATAAAGATCATAGTACATTTTATTACAGATGACACTGTTTGACCTTTTTACAGATTGTTTTTAAGATTAAAAGATATTCTTAATCTGACAAACAAGTCTCATCAGGATATGTATTCTAACATGTTGAATATGACTGTATTTTATATACATAAAATACTTTCTATTCATACCGATTTTCCAATATGTTTATTTTGTATAAGAGTGAGTTGAACAAACCTATTTACTTTCCTATTAATTAGTTGCTATTTTAAAGTTTTAGAGGCTTCAGTAAAACACCAAGAAAACTTTAGATTTATGATGGATTGGATTGTAATAATTTTTACAATATTTTTTAAAAGAAAAGAAAACTGTTATCTTATTTTGAGTTTTTACTCATTCGGTTTGATGAACTTTGCTCATTAATCTAGAGAAATTGGGCTTGTTAACAGTCAGAGACACAAAATATAAAAATAACAAAATGTGTTAATTTAAAAAAGGGGTAAATTAAGCAAGACAACTAAATTTGAGGTTATGCACAAATTTATGCATGCAAACCAAACAGCTGCTGTCCAGCTGGTTACCCACATCTGGAAATAAAGGCCAGTCAAAGTCCTAAGCTGTTAATGTGGAGTCATTTAAATAACAAATTAGATATGTAATTTAATTTTAATAACAATAATCCTGAGGTTTGTAAAGAAATATTTTAAAAGGTGTTTTTGTTTGTCAGAACAATCAGTAGAACAAAATAAAAACATCAGAAAATGTTGCCTTTTCAGTAAATATCAACTAAATTAATTAAAATAATGTTTTTATGATGTAAAGTCCTTTGAAATGCCTTACTGCTGAAATGTGCTATGCAAATATAATTTGATTGATTGATTTATTGATAATACAAACTTAAAATGTTCAGTAAATTTAGAAAATAATGAGAAAACTGATTAATTGCGAAGAAATATAACCAAATTTATATGCAAATTGTATATTTTTCCATGTTTACCAAGGCATTTTGTGATTAGGTTAATTTTAAGACACATCAAGGGTGCTGCTACCCAACAGCTTGGATGCACTAACTTTTTGTGTGGTTGACAGGAAATGAAAAGAACGGGGAAAAAAGAATGAAAAAATGGAAGAAAAGAAAGTAAAAGAAAAAAATCAGAAAAGTTCAATGAAATTAATATCTTTTTCTTCCAGGTAGCATTCGTAAAACAACTAATACAGATATAACGTGTAAATATGTGGTTGAAGCTGCAGTATGCATATTTAAAAATATATATTTGTTCTTTGCATATTTGTTAAAACTTGTGCTAATTTCGTTTCGTTGTGACAATGACAATAAAGATTTATCTTATCTTATCTTATCTTAAGTTAAGACAGTGTAAAATGAGACAAATCATCTGAGAAAAGATCATACTCCACCTCCTCCCTGAGGTACTATTACAGTCTGCAAAACTGTACCTCTCTGAACAAAAACCACCTATCAGACCCTGGAGGAGGATCTTAGCACTGTCAATCATCCTCATGCGCTCGCTGCTCAATGGTGGAAATATAACTGAACTATAACTTACCCTTAAAGGAAACTTTATCCGCCATCATCAGTGGTCATGCTAACTGACCTTAGCACTGGTGGCACATGTTTTGAACTAGCTGCAGCTTAAGAAAGTGCAAGATAGAGGAGTCGCACAAGAGTGATTGACAAATCTAAGACTCTCCTTCTGGCTCTGATTGATTACTTTAGCATATTTGTTAAAGTAATAATGATTACGTTAACAAATATGTTAACGTAATCATTTCTATTTTTTTTAAATAAAGGTTGCATTCTGTAGTTTTACTAAACTTTATGTAGATATTTAGTATCCCGTCCCACACTCCGTTCCAGTTGGTGGCGGCTGCGCACCAAACGTTGCTTTGCAACCGTCATTAAAAGACAGGAAGAAGAAAACAGAGCAGCGTAGAAGAAGAAAAACGATGGAAACTGTTTTTTTTTTCCGGAAGGAAGACGCGTAATTGTGTGTTTTAATCGAAAGTAAGATGGATATTTGGTGGCCACATACTTAGAAAGACATGTTTCGTTCTTTCAGCGTGTCTCCGTGTGTTTTTATGCAGTGTGAGCGGACTCTCCAGTTTTAGCCACATTTAGCCCGGTGGCTAACATCCCACAGATCGCAGTCGAACAGAGAGAGGCGGAAGTTTGTTTTTTCCTTGTCCATCGTTGACAGCCCAGCTCCGTGAGGGATGTGGAGGATAACTGCACAAGCCTGCTGGGTTCTGCTGTCCATCTGCTTTCTGAGGAACTTAGTTTTTGGTTGGTTTCAACACAACAGCGGAAGACCCCAAACGCAGCACAACGAGCAGCAGAGCAGCGAGTCGGACAGTGCGGATCAGAGCTGCCTCTGTCATGTAAGGACACCTTGCAAACATTATTTTTAGCCGCTTTATGTGAAAATAGGTTTGTTTTTACCCAGAATTGCGTGTTATCATGTTGCTCCCTTCAGTTCTGTGTCTCCATGCAGCATTTTGTATATCAAATATTGACGGTGCAGGTCTGGATCTCTGGTCTCCCGCTATCCTGCAACTTTTCTAAGTCCCAACTTCTGTTCTGCTAAATGTAAAAAGCAGTTCTGGATCAGAGCCTCTGATCCAGGTGGGCTGCAGCAACTCTTCAGGACATGAGCCACCTCACTGCCACACAAAGCCTTGTTTTTGTTTCTAACAGCATTCGGGTTTTGTGTGGGTGTGAACGTAATGCTTTTTTAATTTCAGCTCAAACAGGTCTGACTCCCACGGACAAGTCCAAATCGTGGTGTGTTCTCATTGGCTGCAGGCCTCATCCTCCCCTGTGCCTGCTCATGGAAGTTGTAGTTTTTACTCTGCTGTGTTTTAGTGCTATTCAAAGGACACAGTTCCCCTTAAAACTACAATCAGAGCTCTTCCGTCAGGCGGGGTTTGGTTCTTTTGGAGGTGGAGCCGTATCCGGGGTTGTTATGACAGTTCTGCCTACAGAAACACTTCTGCTTTGCCCCAGCATATGGAGAGCAGTTTCACCAACAAAAGGAGAACTTTGTTAATAATATCAGAAGAAGGAAATGATGCTGAGAACAACTGGGTTTTCTATTATGGTGCTGGCTTTCAGTGGACTGCTGCACTCAGAGGTCAGCTGTACTTTAATTTTTCATGCTTCTGTTGCGATAACAAGACAAACTGGTATTCCTGAGTGTCTGCTACACTTGTGCTATTTATATCTAGTTGGATAAGTGTTATTGTAAGCTGTCTTTAGATTATTTTGTAAGTTTATTTCCTAATTCTTGAAAGATAAATTCAAGCATCAGTAGTTAATTTCAACATTTTGTTTTCATAAACAACAAAAAAGAACAACTAAAAAAGTAAGTTGAGTTTTCATAAAGAGTTTAATTTGGCACTATTATATGCCCACTTAATAAATTTTATGTATTTCTTCATTTGCGACTAATAAAATCCTTTGTTTGTCACATATGTTAGCTTCTTGAGTAATTAATCGGTTTGATTCTGAAAATGAAACCCTAATCTGACCGGTGAGTCGACAGAAACGTCTGTAACATACAATACTTTTTGAAACCTCAGTAAATAATTTCAACCTGTGGAAGTATTTCCAGTAATGCGCTACGTAACCCTGACTAACTGATTTTCATCTGATGCAAATTCAGGCAGTAGAAGCGTAGCCAACGTATATCTGACCAGGAATTCAAAAGCTTTTTTTGTTTGAAGGTTAATGCATCAATTTAAAAGTTTTTGAAGAGATTTTCTCCATGTTTTTTCTCCACAATGAATAACAAAACACTTATAAATATAAGCTAAATGTGGTCCTGCTGCTGCTCTGTTTACATCAAAAATGAGAAAATACATATACATTGTTTTTCACTTATAAAGAAGAATATAAATAATCATTCTACTACTTTAAAGAGAACTAACTGAAAAATGTTATGCTCTGATTTTGTTTAGGGGTTTAGTATCTTGATTCCTCGAAAGTAAAATCTGTTCTCAAATTTGGCTGCATAGAAATGCTTCTGTGTATTTGTAGAAAAATATGTTTCAATATTTTTTGAGGAACCAGTACACATTTTTTATGGTAAATGCCTCAAACTTTAAGTTTCAGGTACATCTTGTCATAAATCTGAAGATAATTGTGCATCTAATTCAAGTGATTTATAAAGATTCTGTAAAAGTTGTTCTCCATGCATGAAAAATTTGCATTTATATAGAATTAAAACATGGTTTGTCATATTTATACCAGAGCTTCTAAGGAGGAACTTTCTTGCTGTTTGACCAGGAAATGTCCTTTAAATCCAATATCTAGTCGATTTCTAGGATAGCTTTCATTCACTTCTCAAAAGTTCAAAATACAAAAATGTATTTCATTATCTTAGAAATCGTACCACTTCCTTAGATCTTATCAGTTTATCTCTCTTCCTCTCTTAGTTTCATTACTATAAAAAGACAGTTCTTCCGTGTTTTTCGCCACTCAAACCACATTTTGATCACTTCAGGGTTTCTGGAAGTTTCTGTCTGTTGAAACCGAGTCGTTCTTTTCTGCTTTTTAAACATGTTCTCTCCGGAGGATTGATTGCCTTTTTAAGTTTTTATTTTTAAGCCATCGTTTGTATTACAAACTGAATTTGACTGCATTTTACTTTAACTAGGATCAAATTGATATGTTTTTTTATGAGGATGAATTTGCGTTTGTAATTCTGAATAAAAACTGATGGTTGATGTAAATGGGTGCCTCTTAAACATTTAGGTAAAATGTTTTTTTTTTTCTTTCATTTTACTAGAAGGTATTATCTATGTTTTGGAGAGGCCCAGTCAAAGTTTTGACTTGATGGAGGAACTATGAAGAGAAATTTGAGTGATGGCATGGCTGCTTTCTAAGCTCATTCCTAAAGATAACTTGTCAAAATATTGGAAACATTCAAAGAATGGTCCATAACTATATGAAGTGTTTATCGTTATAATGCTAATAAAGAGATTTACTTCATTATTGAGAAAGATTGCGTTATTTGAAACGTTGTGAATCCTCTTTATGAAGCCTCTTCAGTCAGAGGCTTCTTCAGCTTTGCTGTAGCACTGACTGTTACAGGAGATCCTTCCTGCCTACAGCCATTGGCATTTACAGCAACTCTTTGCAGAAACCTGGATAAAATGAGTTACAACATCTTATTTCCTTGTGGGACTAATAAAGTATTTGAATTGATTTAATAGAATATTTAATAAAAGTCAAATAAAACACTTTGGTTTTTTTTTAAGTTGTTACTTTCGGACAAAGACAAACTTAGTGGTTCAATGAAAATGTTTTAAAATTGAAATATTCCAGGGGTGTGAATAATTTACCTGTACAAATAAAATTAATCTTCATAATTTCAGTATTAGATTTTTTTTATTTACCCCATAAGCAAACATTTTCATCAAAGCCTATTTTATTGCATTTTTTGTTTCTTAAGTATCTCAGACAATGTTCTTAGCTTTGTTCTTCCAGTCTCAAACAGTGAATCAGATATGTAAACAATAATTTGGATGAATTGTTTTCTAGTTTGTTAAATCACTTGTTGAAACAAAGCCACCTGTTTACCTCGGTGTGTTGCAGCAGATTTGCATAAGAAAGAAAAACTCTACAACATTTGCTGGACGTCTTAATGTTCTCTGGTTTAGGTTTTTGTTGTAGTAGAGGCTCATCTCAGCGTTAGCATGTTTGATCGAATGGGTTGGGATTTCTTTTTGTTTCTCTGGGCTCCGATAAGAAAACACATTGTGTGTTGAAAGTATTATTAACGATGGTTCAAACTGGTGGTGGTTTGTGTGTCAAACCTGCTGTTGCAACACAACTCAACTCCTACCTCATTCCATCTCTTCTTTTGGTAAATTAAATGCTTAAATCTATATTACTTCCTAAATATGTCACATGCTGTTATGTTCTAGTTTATCATTCTGATAGATGTTTAAGGCAGTTTATTTGGATACATCATGACATTTCGTGGGCCTTTATCAACCAACTGTTGTAGGATTTAAATTTTAGCATGAACCTTTCTTAAAAAAAGAATAATACATTTAGAAAGTAAATAAATCTTGAAGGTTCAGCTAATTTGCCTTGTTTTTTGTGCTCTGCTTTAGCTCACAGGGGTTCTCGATGACTGCTTCTGTGATGTCGAAAGCATTGACGTTTTCAACAACTTCAAGATTTATCCTCGCATCAAGAAACTGGCGGAGAGAGATTACTTCAGATACTACAAAGTAAGCGGATTATGAATCAGTGTAATTTACGGTCAGAGCTTTAAACATTATCCAGCAGGTGGAAATAAATATAATCAATGGAAGGCGACACATTCATCACTGGCATAAAAAATTGGTTCTTTTTTAAAGGTTTACATCCTTATAGCTTAGATGTTTTGAGTTTCCATGGGCTTTGAAATCACATTTGTTTTGTTTTATCACTAATAAAATAGAATAGAAATATAATTTATTGTGAAAGAGTGATAAAATTCAGTTGTAACAGCAATAAGATAAGTGGGAGCATACTAATTCAAACAAAGGTAAAAGTATGCCTGTAATTCAAAGTGATAAATCGATTAATCAAAGTTTTTGTTTTTGAAGATGTAAGTTTTGGAAAATCTACAGTTTTTTTCTCGCTAATGCGCATAGTTAAGAGTGAAGCTATCATCTTACTTGACAAGCGTGTTTCAAAATAATGCAAGAATAATGAGTTTATTGTTGCCAGAATAAAGTTGTAACATTAGGAGAATGTAATAATTTTGTGAAAACTCCTGCATAAAAAAATAACAAAAAATCAACTGAGGAATGTTGAGCATCTTTTGAAGTTATACTTTGATATTTGTTTTACAGATGAGGAAAAAAATGTAACACATCAGCATCAAATTGTTATCAGCAGCAGGACTTTGAAACAATTGAGCAAATGGCTGAATAATTCAAAGAAAGAACCGCAGAGCTGCCGAAGTTAGATCTCAATAACTATAGAAACTTTTTTTTCTTCAAAATTACTTTTTACTCATCATTTTGAGATGTTCTGGTAAAGTCTTTATTCTGCTACTGTTATGAGTATGTTATAATTAAACAACAAATATTGTAGTCTTGTTTTAATACTAAAGGATGACTGAAATAAAAGGCACTTTTTAAAAATATTTTCTGTCTTTTGTAATTCCATACCAACTTCCATGTTTTTGTTTTTTTTTTAAACAAAGAGCCTCCATTCTGAACAATGAGTCTGTTTATATATCCAACCGAGCATAAAGTACTTGTAGAGTTAAGTGAGTCTTGAATTCAAGCTGGGAAACCATCATGATCACCAGAATGTCTTTTAGACGCAGTGACTCCATGTTTGTTTTTTCCCAGGTGAACCTAAAGCGTCCATGTCCTTTCTGGCCCGATGATGGACATTGCTCCATCAAAGACTGCCATGTGGAGCCCTGCCCAGAGGTCAGAGTTCACCCACACTTGCATCACAGATTCAGTCAGATGAACTGGAAACTTTATACCACTATTTAGTTCTATGGAAGTTCTCACTACATGCAATTTTCAGTTGATCTGCTGAAGTTTATTTATGTTTTTAATTACAAATTTTTCATAACTAGAGTCGGTAAGTGATACATTTTATTAAATTGAGATAAGGGGAAGAATTCTTCCTACTCCTTTTCAAACAGAAAAGTAGTGACAAGGAAATGATTGTGTTCTTGGTTATGTATTCAGATCTTTTCTCATGTTCAGCTGGTTGCTTGTTTCATTTTGTATTTTGAAATAAATGAATAAATAAAATAAAAACTATTGTGCTGACTTTGTTAATGTTGGTTTTGCAGAGTAAGGTTCCTATTGGCATTAAGTCTGGAAATTACAACAAGGTAAGAAAACCTCTTAAAGTAAATTTCTATTTACAACCGGGTGCAGAGTTTAGCCGTCTGATTCAGCTGTTTTAATTGTAACACATCGATTCTAGAGAATGCAAAAGCCTGAGGAAACTTTTAAATCGACCCTGATTTTCTTAATTTGATTTAATTTAATTTCTTTTTTAACAAAGTCACATCTGCAGCTGCACAGTTGACAATCATAACCCCACTGTTGACAACTTAGCAACTTTGTTGCTACATTTAGTGACTTTTCAGACAAAAAAATCAGCATTGGGCAAAATTTGAATGTCAGACTTTTTACAGATCGACAGATTGACGACAGGTCAGAAAACTGATATTGGTGACCCCGAATTTCCAGGTCTCTTCTTGTAGGAAGAAACTAAAAAAAAAGTGAAGCTACCGCTTTCACTTTCAATTCTCACAAAACCCAAATCAAGCTAATGAAAGTGTTCATGATGGGCCTTGAAGAAAAGTCATGTAAATATTTATAGACTGCATGTTCAGCTTTATTATCACAGCTGTTTGTTTTTATAATTGAGTGGAAAATTATTAATTCTCTAAATTCTTGAAAAGGGGTGGGATACTAAAATTCCAGGCTCGACAGTTTGTCAAGGCAAAACAGGCGAAAGTCGAAGATATTTTTTATTTCTTTTTGTTTTTAGGCAAAATTGAAATTACTCACAGGCTGAAGCAGTTTGTGATTACTTAAAGGTGTTGTTATTCTGCTGGTTAGCTCTTGCTAACACATGCTACCTCCTTGTGTGTGTTCAGTACTCCCAGGCAGCCAACACGATGTTGGACGAGGCTGAGTGTGAGCAGGCTAATAAGCTCGGCGCCATCAACAGCACCCTGAGGTCAGACCACGCACCTTGACCCGCCTCTGTTGGCTGCAGGTCAGGGGTCAGACTCCTGCTGGAGATGCTGTGTACCCCATTTTCAAAGTGCAAAGTGATTTTAGAAGCAGGTTAAACAAGTACCTCCATCTCCCGGACCTTGACACAGCTAGCACTCCCTAAAACTGAACAATGACCTTTTTTAGTGAAGCATTGTGATATTATTATTAGTAATACTTCCTTTCCACTGATTCCAGGTGGCAGTGAGTTTATAGAAAAGGGAAATCATCCCCAACAATAGAAGACTAAGCTAGTTTCTCAGGACTGTGTCCTGTACAGGCCGATATGGCTGCAACTAGTGATTATTTTATCTATTCATCTGATTATTCTGGTGATTAATCATATAAATTGGCGCATTCTTCAGATTTTTCATTAAACTACGTAAGTTTTCTATACAATATTGGCAATACATTAAAAGATGGAAATAAACAAACCAACTCCATTTTTAAATAAGAAAATTAATATTTCCTAAAATGCAATAACATGACATTCCTTTAGTAAATTTGAACTGGGTGAAGCTAAAAAAAGATGCAACTTGAGGAGTTTTGTGTAAAACATATTTACAATGTCTTTTTCTTATCTTAAATGCAAAATGTAAATATATTTTCTACAATTTGGAATTAATTACTTCTCTGAGTATACTATATTTTTTATAACAAATGGCCTTTTATAAGTCTGTGTAGTTCAGTTAGCAATTAATTTACAAACAGTTATTTCAATAATTGATTCATCAAGATGAATGTGATTAATCATTCAGCCCTAATGGGGATGTTGGGTAACTTACTTTAAATGTCCTAACATGTTTCAGGTTCAGCTCTGATCTTAATGACATTCTGCTCATCAAAGCGTCTCGTTTTTGTTTTCACTGGTTGAACATTTTGAACATTTGGGATCTTAATGATTGATGCATTCATTTGGTCTCTTTTCATTCATTTTAAGTTTTTCTTTGTTACAGTAACCAGAGCAAAGAGGCCTTTGTTGATTGGGCGAGGCACGATGATGCTCAGGATCACTTCTGTGAGCTAGACGGTAAAATCCTTCTTATTCTCAGCTACACATTAATATAGACATTAATAAATAATCTCTGACATATTCTGTCTCTCATCACTGGGATGTTCAGCAAACAGAAATAATTCTAGTGACTAATATGTGTAATATATGTGTCTGATATGAAATCTGTAAAAGATATGAAAAAGCTGAAATAAACAGAAGAAGTTAAGGGATATGACTATATTTTAAAGTTTGAATACCGTTTCTAGCTGAAAGTATGTGGAAGTAGTTAGGCGTGAAATGGTGTAGTGTTTGTAGCAGAATTTTTCAGAAATTAGGGAATTTCCATTCATTTCAACAAGGCCCAAGATGATCATAAAAAAACGGAATATTTCCTAAACCGTAGAACATGTGAATATCAAAAGATGTAGCCGTAATGTCCTGAATGAGCAGATTATGGTGAAAGTTGAATGGTTGAAGCAGCACAAAAAGTGGAGGATGTAGAATCTTCCTCAGTCAACACTAAAGTGGTTCGGATGAAGAAAGGCTCTTTGTTTCTTCTGGTTGGTAATGCAGGATGTAAACTGGAAATTAAAGCTAAATTAGTGCTGCATAAAGAGAAGTCTTTATTGATGGGAGAAATAAGAACCACAAAACATTTATATATTACTATGTGTGGATTATTTCAGATGAAACCTCTCCAGACGCCGAGTATGTGGATCTGCTGCTGAATCCAGAGCGATACACCGGCTATAAAGGGGCTTCTGCATGGAGAGTGTGGAACAGCATCTATGAGGAAAACTGCTTCAAGTGAGACCAGACAAACATTAGCGCTGTCACATTTCGTTCAGGGTTCAGGCTGAAGCTCAGAGCCACAAACAAAACATGAATTTAAAACCAAATCGCTTGTTTTTATAACACATAACATATGAAACCTACTTTTTTTTTTCCAATTTTTTCAAATTTTGTTTCCAAATTTAAGATATTTCTTTCAAGGTAGTTTGCATCTTAGTGACAAAAAATGGTTTCATATTATTGCACAATAAATGCAATTTTCTGGTGGCAATGTTACAATTTTACATTTTAAAATATTGCTCAGTTATTAAGCATGTTAAGAGCCACAGAGGGACATCTAAAGAGCCTTAGGTTGCAGACCAGTGAGCTAGACATTCGACAACAAAACAAAGTTTTTCTCAGTTGTCTGTGCGTGTTTAATAAATGTTTGCTTTTCTGTGGCAGGCCCAGATCAGTGTACCGACCTCTGAACCCTTTGGCTCCCAGTAGAGGTAAGTCAAGTCTAAGTGTTTGGAATGGAAGGCTAAAAACCCCCAAAAACCTGGAAAACTGGGTTTAAAATCACCTAATGGACACAGACAGAACATTCAATTAAAAAAAAGAAAGAATCAAATTATTTTATGAATTCATGAAGTCAAACTCAGTTACATTAATGGACAAAAACATGCTAGGTCACATTCAGGCTGAAGTGCCTGGATAGTGGTGATGGTGCAGGATGAAGTGTAAACCTGCATTGTCTGATTAACTGTTGAATTTAATGAAACGGCAAGGGGCCCTGCATGGGGGCCCGTGACGTCAGAACCAGTTGCTCAAAGGATTTCATGACCACAGCCAACCGTGTGGCAGGTCTGGAGTAATTCAATCCTGTAACGGAGTGCTTTGTGGGGACCGGGATGGTGATGGTGCCTTTGAGGCAGCAAGGAACCTCACACAACTTCAGAGATTGGTTAAAGTTGGTCTTTCTTAAAACTGTCAAACAAAAACAAAACGCAAGGAAACAATAAGAGTGGATGTAAACTGTTTAATGAAACGCTGCCAGGTCCATAAATAGCAAACATACAATTTAAAGATTAAAGCGACACTAACAGAGATTCAGTAATATCCTGAAAGACCCATTAGAAAGAAAACTAAACAAAAATGATGTCCAACATGACACAACGTTTGTTTTTATTTGTAATCAGATGCACCAAATAGTAAACGGTTACGCATCATAACTGTCCAAAAATTAAAGTAAAAAATAAATGTGAGCAAAAATCCTTCCAGCTGCACAGCATTCAGAATAAAGGGAATAACTGTCCAGAGCTCAACAAAAAAAAAGTCTAGAAAATTATTAGAACTAATGTAACAGAGCTGCTCTTGCATTCTGCCACCATGAGTGGCGCAAAAATAATATTTAGCCTTTTAGCCTTTTCTTTTTTTTTCGATTTAAAAAAAAAAAAAAAAGTCCAGTTCAGCACCATGGACAGCACCGCCACAGAAACCATGTTCATTTGAGACTGGAGCAGACTCTCTATGAACACTGAAAATTGGTGTTCATTGTAACAATTTTAGAGCTGCATTTACTGAGGAAACATATTATGTTCAACATAAGCAGGAAATCAGTGCAGATATTAGATGTTCAGAGTTATTCAATGTCTGTTAAATTCCCCTGATCTGGTCAGAGACAAGTAAAAAAAAAACACTTCAGCAGGAAAACCAACAAGGAACAACAGACAGTAAAATCAAAGATCTCAGTCAGAGTAATAGATAAGCGTCAGCATAAAGTTTATAATTTGTTTGCACTGGGGTTTTGATTAAAGGTGATTAAAAATAGATTTTATCATTTGACAAATTGTAATTAGTAACAGTATAATATGCAAGAGTTAGGGATGCTAGTTGGATTGGAGTTAAAAAAAAGTTAAAAAATCCCAGTAGTCTATTCATACATTAGTAGTCTAATGTACGTTTTGACATGAATGCATCATGGGGGTAAAACGGCCACCACTAAACGAAACATTCCACATTAAATGTTATTATTTTAATGACCTTAATGTAAATTTCTTTTCTTTATTGCTCTGTTTTCAGGAGACGATGATGGTGAGTGAAACAACTGGCTGCACAAGACGTCATTTTTAATTGTGAACTCAGATTAAGAATCTTTACTTCTGTTTCTGACGCCACAGGGGAAGGCTTTTACAAGTGGCTGGAAGGTGAGTTCATTTAATGCCAGTAATTTTATTTGATTCACTTTTCCACCTCCAGGGTACATAAAGATGTAAAGTGACAAACTCTCCAGATCTGTTTCTGTAGCTGACAATTTTAGAACCTGGAATTATTTGGTGGACATTACAGGTGGGAAAATAAGCTTTTGATAAGAATGTATTTGTTGTTGATGTCAAGCAAGAAACTTTGGCAGTTGGAGCTCAAAACTGGAATGAAAGTGGAAAACCAGGAAGAAATGTGACAAGAAAAAATATGTTTTGATTGCCTGTCATTTAAATGTTTGGAAGAAAACAACAGTAGATATCAGAGCTAGTAACTATTTTCATTTACTCAGTTACATTTACTTCAGTAACTTTTTGGAAAAAATTTTACTTTTACAAGTATTGTACGATGACATACTTTTTAATTTTGCTAGAGTAATTTAATTTAATTATAAAGTGTCACTACTATTATTTGAGTAAAATTTCTAGATTCTCTTCATTGAAAGAAGAACAATCATGTTCACACACACCTGCAGTTTTTGTTAAAGTTTTGTAAGTTTTATATTGAAAGAAACAGATTTGGAAACATTTTTCTTTTGCTTGGTTTTGTAATTATGTTGCCTGTATGGATTATTTTAATTTTGATCTTTAAAATACCCAAATTTCCACATAACTTTATATTTTGATGCATTTGATTATGTATGTAATTTTTGAATATTAAGTGTTTTGATCAGTTATTTAGTACCTTTTACCAAATACTTTTTTACTTTTACTTGAGTAATTTCTTGGACAGCGAATTTTAACTTTAGCTAGAATAAAGATATGTTGAAGTGGTTCTACTCTTACTTGAGTTCAGTTTTTAGCTCCCAACTTCTGCCAAAAGCTAACAGTCATTGGCCTGAGAGTATTTTCCATGAGTCACTTCATCACTTTGGAAGCTAAAAAGATTCATAATCACATTTCCGCAGACTCTTAATATGATCATTTATAACGCAGTAGATAAAGAGAAGCTAATTTAGATGGTTTGTTGGTTTGAATTTAATCCCACATAGTTTTGGTGTTTGCAGTTTGATAAAAAACTAAACAAGCGCTCTTTCTGTCCAGGTTTGTGTTTGGAAAAAAGAGTTTTCTACCGACTTATCTCTGGCCTCCACAGCAGCATCAACATCCACCTGTGTGCAGAGTTCTTGTTGGACGGTATGAACATAAACACACTCTAAAACACCAAATCCAGTCATAATCCACAACATTCGCAATAATTTATTTCCATCTTTTTGTTTTCCAAAAAAAGACTTTCTTAGCAGATTCATGTTATGAATGCCAACTAATTATATGGGGCATGGTTATAATAGTTTTGGATTTTTCATTATAGTTTACCTTTATTTTGTTGTGAGTTTTTGTGTAATTCAGTTGTTACATTCTAGTGTGATTGCTAGTTTTTAGTAGTTAAATGTTGTTTAGTTTTAGGTTACCTTTTAGCATTTACAGAGGTAGTTTCAGTTTGTTTTTAGGTGCTGAATTCAAAAAGGTCAAAATATTGTATTGTGATTATGTTTATATTGATTGGTAATGAACACTCAACAGAAGATACCGTTTAAAAAAAAAATTATTCAGTTATTGTTGAATAACAACTAACTGGTGTTTTTTCTCAAATTTTGTTGTCGCCATTTTGCAGACTAGCATAAATGTTGCCAGGAGGATTATGGGATACCGTAATTTTGCAGATTGTTGATGTAAACTGCTTGTGTGGGAAAAAAATTTGTTTCACATCAGTTCAAAAGCTAATAAATTGATTGATAAACACAAAAAAGAAGGATATTATGTCTGTAATTTTAGTATGTTTTAGTTTTATAAATGTGATATAGTTCCAGTTAGCTATAGTTTTTCCCCATAAATTATTTCAGTTAATGAAAATGTTTTCTCCATTTTATTTTTTGTTATTTTGTTAGTTTTGGTTAAGTATAATAACCTTGAAATGGAGGTGTTTCTGTCTGTAATGTCAGAGGGCTGGGGCCGCACGGTGTGGGGCCCAAACATCCAGGAGTTTCGCCACCGCTTCGACACGGCGGAGACGAAGGGTGAGGGAACGAGGCGGCTGAAGAACCTCTACTTCCTGTACCTCATAGAGCTGCGCGCGCTCTCCAAGGTGGCGCCATACTTCGAGCGAGCGATCGTCAACCTGTACACTGGAAGCTCTGAGGAGGACGGAGAAACCAAAGAGCTGCTGCTGCAGATTTTTAATGAGGTCAAGTAAGAAATCGCCACAAACTTTCCACTAGTTTTGATACCAACATGCATTATTTGTGGATTCTCATAATTGTATCAACTTGCATCCTCTCTAGAAGCTGCAGATTAGGGCTGAAATGATTAATTGTGATGAATCAGCTAATTGTTAACTAGAGCAGACAAACTATAAAAAAGGTAATTTGCTCAAAGAACACCACCATCAAAGCTGTATTAAGCTGAAAATGTACAAAAAATTGAAACATCTTGCATTTAAGATAAAACCTATTTTTCTGTGAATATGTTCTACCCAGAATGCCTCAAGTGACATAGTTTTAGCTTCACTTGGTCCAAATTGCTTAGAACCCCCCCAAAAACCTATTAGGCACCTTTTGCGATTCAATTATTAATCCATTAATCTAAAAAAATTATCTACAAATCAGCTCTACACTGTATTGATGTTATGTCAAGCAGAAATGGTGGATCTTTTTAGCTGCAAATGCGTCCTTTGTTACAAAACGCTACATCGTTGCATTTTAAGTAATAAAATGTTTACTTTTTTACTTAGAAGGAATAAAAAATTTTATTAATGTATTTCTAAAGCTACATTAATAAAAAATTGAATGATCTACAGATTATTCAGTTGTCAGAATAATCCATAGATTAATCAATAACTAAAATTATTGCTGTTGCTTTAGATTTCATGAGACAGTTTTTACAGTTGATTTTTTTGTCTTCCAGAAGTTTCCCAATGCACTTTGATGAAAAGTCCATGTTTGCCGGACACAAAATGGAGGCCAAGACTTTAAAGGTGAGAATTAAAGCTACAATAAGTATAGAAGTGAATAAGTGTGCATATTTTTAGTCATACATTTGGTTTGAAAAGCAACTTCAGTTGTGATGTGTCAAGGGAATAGCAACTCTCCTTGCCAGGGAATAACGTTAAAAGTATTTTTACCTGACAGTAGTGGACCATGATGGTTGACAGCTACAATTCCCCAGGAAGATCATAGCCATAACAGGTTTATGTTTTTTTAAGGTTTTGTTGGCTCTAGTGGCCTTTATTTGAAAGAAGTTCGACAGGAAAGAGGGTAATGAGAGAGGGACATGCGACAAATGTCGCCAGGCCGGGAGTCGAACCTACGACTACCGGCACGAGGACTAAGGCCTCAGTACGTGGGTTGTGCTTTGCCCCTGCGCTACCACAGCAACCCACGATTATATTTAATAGTTCAGAGGAGCAAAATACAGGTTGGTAGAGACCAACCTGTATCTACATAACCCCCCTCCACTTCCATATGTACTGTTGTTCATGAGAAGTCACTTAACCCAGACTTGCCTGCAGAGTTTTGCATCTTTATGTGAACATGTGAGCATTGTGAGGTCATCTAGGTGAACAATACTTTTTTTTAAAAGTCATGTTGAACGGTCGATATGACTATAAAATGGCAATATAAGTTAATTTACCAATAAATCCAGCTTAATAAATGAACTCTGGACATCCGTGTCTCCTTTTCTGTCATTCAGGAGGAATTCCGGCTCCATTTCAAAAACATTTCCCGGATTATGGACTGCGTGGGCTGCAGCAAGTGTCGGCTCTGGGGAAAGCTGCAGGTCAGTCTCGCTCTCTCTTTACTCATCAGGTTGTTGCTAGGTAACCAGTAAGTGAGTGAGTTGATGCCACCAAAGAGGTTGTGAAGCTAAAGCCTTTCCTCTGCCTACATCCCCCAGAATGCCGTTCCGTTCTGGATCAGAGTTCAGTAAAATTCTATTGGACGTATTTTCTATTCATATTGATCACGTGTACATAGTATGAGGGAGTATTAAGGCCAGGGTAAAAAATAAATAAATAAATAATTTTTTTTTTAAATTACAAGAATAAAGTTGTAGGAGAATAAAGTCAAAATATTTCCAGGATAAAGTCAAAAATATTTTCAGAATAAAATCTAAATATTCCCAGAATAAAGTCAAAAATATTTCAGAATAAAGTCATAACATTATGAGAATAAAGTCAAAGTAATACTTGACTAAAGTTGCAGTAATATGAGGATAAAGTCAAAAATATTATGTGATATTATGACTTATTTCTCGTAATTTTTTTTTAGCCTGGCCCTAATACTCCATTGTAGTATTGATTTTATTGTTTAATCATCCAGCCCATGTGTAAAGTATTATAAAGTTTTTCAGTTGAAACATTTATTATGCTGTTTATGTTCTGCTGTGAATAAAAATATTGGTTCATGTGGTTGGAACGTCTTTTAATTTTCACTTTAAGTTTTCTGGAGTTCAGGTTGTAGAACCAGTTGACTTGAAGATACCTCAGTAATGTTCTTCTAATCAGTGTAAAAAGTTTTTCTTTTCTAATCAGCTTTCTGTTGCGTGCAGACTCAGGGTCTGGGCACGGCTCTGAAGATCCTCTTCTCTGAAAAGGAGATCCAGAACTTACCAGAACACAGCCCGTCAAAGGGCTTCCAGCTCAGTCGGCAGGAAATAGTGGCTTTAATGAACGCCTTTGGCAGGTAGGTTCCCATAGCAACCGTTGCTGTGTAGCTAAACGGTCCAGTTGGAGCATGCTCAGTATAATCTTTCTCTGCTGTTACAGGTTGTCCACCAGTATATATCAGCTGCACAACTTCCGCCTGATGCTGAAGGAGAAGAGGTAACAGAGGAAGAGGCTCTGGCCCAGATGATGATGATGATGGGAGTCAACTCAGCAACATTTTTCCAACATCAAAGCATCATTTTATTTTTCATCCTGCTAAACCTTGACTTTGATTTTTGCTGTTGAGCTTTTCAGGTTTTTTCTTTTCTTTTTCTAAAACCCTCAGATGAATCGTTGTGATGTCCGTCGCGTTGCGGGACGAATTTCCTTTCCTGTTCCTGCAGATGTCTGAGGATAAGATGGACGCTGCCACCACATGCTGCTTATTGCACTTCATGTTTCACTTCCTCCTCTTATGAATCAGCTGAAGCCTGCTGACTTTTCCAAAATTCGGAGGCCTGATTTAATGGGCCCCACCAAAGCTTTGTGTTCTTACAGTAGTTTGTGTTTATACCACAGCTTGGACGAAGTTCTCTACTGGATATTTCCACTTTTCATGCTTCTGTTTGGCAGCTTCCTGTCCTCCTAAAGCTGAGGCTGCTGAATTTGAAAATTAGGGTGAGGTAGCCCTCTGACTCCCATTTATGCTAATGTTTTGCAGCTTGTATCATGTAACACCACAATGACCCTGACAGCTGGAGGGTAGGGCTGGGCAATGCATCAAATGTTTGATTTTTTTTCACCAAAGCTCTCCTTGGGTTTCATACTTCAGAGTGACATTAGCATGCAGAGGGCCGCCATCGTGCTTGACTTACAGCTTTGATTTTTTGGGGTTTTGAATTAAGACCAACTCTATGATAAAGTATTCGGGTCAGTATTTTTTATTTTTAGTTATTAGAATAAAGCCATAATATTACAAGAATACAGTCATACGATAATAGAGTCATAATATTAGAAAAATAAAGAAATAATTTTTTGAGAACTTCAACACAAAAAATTTAAAATTAGTGAAGTGATACTTTGATATAAGTTTTACAGATAATACTTAATACTTTATAGAAATACTTAATCTTTTAACACATAAGCACTAAATTATAAGTAGCAGGACTTTGAATCAATCATGTTAACATTAGGTCTTGATAACTTTCAGCACTTTTTACAATGGTGTATTTGGGCCATAATAGGTAGAAAAAAAACTAATACATTTCCACCAAAAAAATCCAAAATCTTTAGATTAACCTCAGAAATATTCTTTCTTCTAATTTTCAATTTAAATTTTTGACTTTTGGATCTCAGAAATTTCTGTGTTTTTAATAGAACATTTCTGAGTTTTTGGTGGAACATACTCCTTTTTTCTATCGTTGGTGGCCTTAATGCACTGTTGTATTTTTTCTCATTAAAACAACTTTTTGTCTGGTAAAATTGCATATTCTTCTAATATTTCTACAATATTCTCGTAATGAATCAAAGTCTTTGTAGCCTGGCCCCAATACTCCGTCATACAATTGACTTATATAAAAGCCACTTTTTGAAATTGTTTTCTCTCATTTGTAATTTCTTTTTTTTACAAAAGAGAGCAAGAAGAATAAAATGGATTAACATCGGATCTAGTACAAAAAAATATTTTATTTTTAAGCCCTATCGCCCAGCCCTACTGGAGGGTCATTAGAGAAATTTAAATTTTTTTTAACCCAATTTAAGCCTCTTGGACTCTGATAGCTGCTTTGGCTTCACACATTCAAAGCAAGGTTGTTACAGTGGACTCCTTCACTATTTAATTATTTTGGCTTCTGCAGAAGTTTGGTTTCATGCTACAGAAGTTGAACTTGAAGAGCTGGTTTATGTGCACGTTGTCTCCTTTTTGAATTACTTGCAGCAGACTGTTTGACTTTAGATCAGTTTTGAACATTTTAGGAACACAGTTATTTTACAGATAACACTGGACACAAGTGACATAGGAGCAAACAGCGAGGGAAGCCAGACGTTTTTAAGAATAAGTATCTGTTTCCTCAAAGGTAGGACTGAGAGGACTGGAAGCTGCTGTGGTTTTTGCTGCCTATTCCAAAGACTTTAAGAGAGATGGAGTTAGTTATCCTACTAATTTATTTAGTAAAAAATGCATTCCAATATAACAGATTTGAAAGCAACTTCAAACAAGCAATCCTACTGATGTGTGCAGTGTTAGGTCAAGGAATAACGAAACCTTTTTTGCTTTTCTAAATCATCACAGGTCTGAAGGGAATGAGGAAACTGTGGTGCCTGGACCTTTTATGTAATAAATAAGAATAATAAAAAGCATTGAACATTCTGGCTCATGAGATGTCTTCACTGTTTGAAACATGACTACATGATGAAAGATAATTTCAATTAATAAATTTCGTCTGTGCCTCTTGACTTTAACCATAAAACTGTAATGAAACAATGATCAGGTTGAAAAATATGTCCCCTTGTTCTCATCTTTGTTGCATACAGACGGTCTTGACCAAATAGTTTTGCGACTCTTCTGGTAACGTAACTACGTCTCTCTCTTTTATAGTAACACATATAAGACATAATTCATACAGCTTATACAAGATTTGGGACTGTGCACTACGTAGCACTGTTGCATTGCAGCAAGAAGGTCCTGGGTTCGTCTCCCAGCCCGGGGTCTTATTGCATGGAGTTTGCATGTTCTCCCTGTGCATACATGGGTTCTCTCCGGGTACTCCCGCTTCCTCCCACAGTCCAAAAACATGACTTTTAGGTTAATTGGTCTCTCTAAATTTTCAATAGGTGTGAGTGTGTGTGTGTGTATGGTTGTTTGTCCTGTCTGTCTCTGTGTTGCCCTGCGACAGACTGGTGACCTGTCCAGGGTGAGCCCGCCTCTCGCCCGGAGCGTTAGCTGGAGAGGCACCAGCACCTCCCAAACCCACTAGGGACAAGGGTGTTTGAAAATGGATGGATGGATAATACAAGATTTGTTGAAAATACACTGCTCAAAAAAATAAAGGGAACACTTAAACAGGTGTTTAACACTTAAAGTGTTCCCTTTATTTTTTTGAGCAGTATATATTGATAGGTTTATTTTGTCATAACCTGCAAAGAATCAGCCAGAGACAGAGATTAGGTTTCTTTTGATTTCTTTTCTGCAGAATAGGAGAATTGAGAACAGACGCGACGAATCGCTGTCAAACACTGTCTGGACTCAATTCTGCCAGTTCTTTCTTTGCATTTCTCTTTATTGTATAGAAAAAGGAGGTTGGGCTTCTCTTCACACAGTCACACAGAGAATTGACCAACCGTCTTTACATTCTGAAACCTCCTATGGACATGCCCTTATAAGGGCATGTGGCTGACCACAACTAATCAGTTACAGATGGAACTAATAACACATGAATGTTTAACGTTTTTAGCTTCCAAGCAAACATCCTAAACAAAGTTAATAACATACTACAAAAGAAAGAGAAGTTAAGTAAATATAAAAAGAAGAATAATATGAGAGTAATAATAAAAAAAGAATAATATAAAAAGAATAATATGAAAACATAACTTGTAAAATAAACTCATGAGTAAATGAACAGGAGGATAATTTTTCTAACATATATGAAGTCAACAACTTGTTGCAATTCCACAAATTTTATTGTCATTAAAGGGAACACAATTTCTGGATTCATGTATTAAAGCGTAGTTATTTCTTGTGATTAAATGTTACACAGAATCTTGATTTTTTTTCAATGTATGTTAAATACACATTTAGCTAGGTCTTTAACAAAGTTGAGTGATTAAGTATAAATTGTGAGTTTCTATCAGATTTAGTGAATTAATGTTACATGATGAAATGAAATGCTTTCATTCCCAAAATTCACCAATTTCCTGTAACTAAAGGAGATGGTTTATAAAGGCTGCACTTTTCTCCAGTCAGATGCGGGTCACAGGTCAGCGTGTATTTAACCTCAATGCCTCCTCTCGTTGCTTTGCACGTGAAAGTGTGAGTGCCCGGGATCAGGTACTTCTCGCAACGTCCGAGACGGTCGTCATAGAAAACGTCTTGATCCCAAACCTCAATCTTCAGAGCCAGGCTTGTGTCCACCTTCATGAGAAAATTTGAGTGGATAATCATTCAGATGCATATTTTCTTGTTCAAAGTCAAATGATTTTGGTGATAGAGAAAATAAAACAGTTTTCCAAGCATCTCAAAAGTTGATAAATGCATTGTAATCTTAGCCTAAATACAAGATATGAAATACATCAGCTAGGCTGCATCTGTTTACACAATATATGTGTAAAGTGGTTTCTGTTCAAATATTTTCAGATTTCTTTCTGTTTTTACTTTTATTTGTGCTCGACCATAAACATCATGAAATGTGAAAGGTCTAATCAAGTAAAAATAAATTCTTTTTCATGCAGGTGCTGAACCAGTATCTCAAAATATAAAGAATCTACAGCCTGGCTTGGATCTAGAAATGGAGTTGATTGTCCATTCCCCAAGTTTGCCTGCACAATATGCTTTTTGTCTGCATTACATATCATTGTATACTTTTATTTGTCTTATTTGAGTGGATTTATTTATTTCAAACAGGTTTTTAAAAACAAAAATAAGCAATCAGTAGGACAGAGAAAACAATTGTTCATAAAGTTTTTACTTTGACATTAAAGGTTTGTTTTGGACATTTGTTGTTTGGGCAGCCAACTTTTTATGCTCATGATTGATTTGTAAAAGCAATAAGAGAGGGTTATCACTTCCTGACTCCACAACAAGATTAGCAGAGCAGTGAGTGTGGGAGCCGCATGTCCACAGACATCCAGGTTGGTTGTGAGAACCGAAACAAGAACAAGTCAGGCCTAAAGGGAGGAGCTCCTTTCTTGTTATTGTGGCTGCTGTCTCATGCAAACAACAAGTTGAAGGACAAATTAGTTAATAATCAATAATGTACCATCATTTTGTTGCAATGGAAACTACAACACATTTCGACCCAATATAAAATTTTTGCTAACAAATTAGTTTGGTGGCACCAAAGAATGTTTTCTTTCAAGACTGATGCATAAAAACCCAATTTCTCACTTCTGGTAATTTAATGTTTATTTTGCAAAAATAGATTCTGGTATTAACTCCATAAGTTCTGCTGCATCAGCAGAGTAAATAAATTAGTTTGTTGTTGAGCTTTTTCAGCTAATCTTTGATAATAATGTTTACTGACCTTGCCCAAATCAAACTCAGCGTTCCACTGAGGATCATTGGATACAATCACTTGGGTCTGGTGGGATATGGAACCATAGAACATTTTGGCATAGCTGTGAACAAAAGAGGAGCCATATAAAAGGTGTGCTCATCAGGTTCCATAAGGTCTTTGTTCTTTTTTACCTTTGCATCAACCCACCCGTCAGTCTTTCCAATCACATCTCCGTATAGATTCCAGCCTCGAACAATGGTCACTGATAGATTTCCCCTTGAGGCGTGCAGAGGGCAGCAGTCAGAGGACAAATTAGGAGTGGTGGTCTCACAGTGTGGTTCTTGGGGTAATTTCTTCACAGCAGTGTCCTTCAAATACTGCTCAATAGCAGCTTTCACCCCTGCCTGTTGAAGCTTGCTTGGCACGAGCTGATAGAGAGGTCGAAGGGAGAACGAAACAACATCTGGATGTTCTATCAGGCTCTTTAGCCAGTTCATGTAGGCTGTGGAATCATTTTTGTAAATTGAAAACTCCCCCAACCAACCATCTCCTCCTGACACCTCTGAGTGGTGTTGGTGAAGACCAGAGCTGAAGTTAGTGGCAGAGTCCTGGTTTAGTAGGACACCCATGCAAGACTTCGGGACATGAGAGATTTTCATCTTCCCCAAGCCAACAGCAACACCCATAGATAAACAGGAGTGGATCTGGATGGAAGAATAGGAAAGAGATTTTTAAAAAAGCTGCATTTCACCAGACATTCACATAAAGAGCCAGATACAAGCAGAGAAGAATATGTTCATGTAGAAATCCTTGGAAATTAAAATGGACAAAACAAACAAACAAAAAAATTACACTGAAAATACTTAAAGTAGGTTGTTGGAAGCGATGACCTTCATATTTTTGCAGCTTTTAGTCTTATTTTATTTTAAAATGATAAGCGATATATTGTTTTTCCTCTCCCACTGCAAGTGGACTTTTTTTATGTCTCTGTGAACCACCTGTGTAAAATGTCCCAGTCTATAAATCAAACTCACCAATCCGATCAGTAAGCGCCGTCTTTTATAAGTTACCAAGCAGTTGTTTTCGAGGTGTGCTGTGCTGTTTTAACTGAGCAGAGTAACATGAACACAACTATACTGAACAAAAATATAAACGCTCCATGTCAAACATTGTTGCCATGTGGAGTTAACAACTATAAATGAGCATTTGCTGATATTTATTGTACAAAAGGAATATTTCTCTTGATTTGTGTATAATTTTTAATTCAACTTGTTGTCAGTGAGCATTACTCAATGATTTGTTTTTTTTGTTTACTAGTACCTGGGTGGGACATGTCCAGTTGGTGATCAGACAAAATGAGCAACAACTGGACATTTCTTGAACTGGGGACAATTAAAGGCTACTCCAAAATGTCAAATTTTTTCACAAGTCATAATGCCTCAGATGTCACAAGAGCGTGTCATCGGCATGCTGGATGCAAGGATGTCCACCAGAGCAGTAGCTGTACGGCTCAATGTCCATTATCGGACCATATCAATCAATCAATAAATCAAATTTTATTTGTATAGCACATTTCAGCAGCAGGGCATTTCAAAGTGCTTTACATCATTACAAACACAGAAACACAATGCAATATAGAATCAATCATTAAGTCAAGTTCCATCAATAAATTTGTAATTGATTACATTTCAAATACAATTTTAAACAGGTAGGTTTTTAGGTTTTAGTCTAGATTTAAAGGAAGTCAGTGTTTCAGCTGTTTTACAGTTTTCTGGAAGTTTGTTCCAAATTTGTGGTGCATAGATGCTGAAAGCTGCTTCTCCTCATTTGGTTCTGGTTCTGGGGATGCAGAGCAGAACCAGAACCGGAAGACCTGAGAGATCTGGAGGGTTGATACAACAACAGCAGATCTTTAATGTATTGTGGTGCTAAGCCATTCAGTGATTTATAAACTAACAACAGTATTTTAAAGTCTATTCTTTGAGCTACGGGGAGCCAGTGTAAGGACTTTAAAACTGGTGTTATGTGCTCTATCTTCCTGGTTTTAGTGAGAACGCCAGCAGCATTCTGGATCAGCTGCAGCTGTTTGATTGATTTGTTGGACAGACCTGTGAAGACGCTGTTGCAATAATCAATACGACTGAAGATGAACGCATGGATGAGTTTCTCTAGATCTGGCTGAGACATTAGTCCTTTAATCCTGTAAATGTTCTTCAGGTGATAGAAGGCCGACTTTGTAACTGTCTTTATGTGGCTCTGGAGGTACAGGTCAGAGTCCATCACTACACCCAGGTTTCGGGCTGATCGCTGGTTTTCAGTTGTAATAACTGAAGCTGTGTATTGACTCTAGATCTATAACTCTAGATCGTTCCTCTTTAGGTCCAAAAATAATAACTTCAATTTTGTTTCTGTTCAGCTGGAGAAAGTTTTGGCACATCCACACATTTATCTGTTCTAAGCACCTGTTCAGTGATTGGATGGGGTCAAAGGTCACCTGGTGACATCGTAATGTAGAGCTATGTGCCATCTGCATAGTTGTGGTAGCTAATATTATTTCCTGTTATAACCTGAGCTAGTGGGAGCATATAAATATTGAATAAAAGGGGTCCTAGGATTGAACCTTGGGGTACCCCACATGTGACATTTGACCTCGTTGATGAGAAGTTTTCAATTAAAACAAAGAAATCCCTGTTCTTTATGTAAGATTCAAACCAGTTAAGCACTGGACCGGAGAGTCCGACCCAACTCTCCAGTCGATTCAGTAATATGTCATGGTCAACAGTGTCAAAAGCTGCACTGAGATCCAACAGAACCAGCACTGTGGTTCTGCCACAGTCCGTATTTATATGGATGTCATTGAACACTTTTACGAGGGCGGTCTCTGTGCTGTGGTGAGCACGAAAACCAGACTGGAAGGAGTCAAAGCAGTTGGTTATTGTTAGGAAGCTAGTTAATTGTTTACACACAGCTTTTTCAATAACTTTGCTGATGAATGGGAGGTCAGAGGTCAGAGGTCGGCCTGTAATTCTGCATTAGTGATTTGTCCAGATTGTTCTTTTTTATAAGTGGTTTGATTACTGCTGTTTTCAAAGCCTGGGGGAAAACGCCTGATGAGAGCGATGAGTTTACTATTTGGATCAGGTCATTAGCAATAACAGGCAGGACTTTCTTAAAGAAATGTGTGGGTAAAACTTCCAGACAGCAGGAACTGGAGCTTAGTTGACTTATAATTTCCTCTAAGGTTTTATAATTAAGTAGTTGGAATTGGGTCATTTTTCCTGTATTTGTTTTGTTTGGGCACAGCATTGGTACTGGCTTTATAGTGGATGTACAGATTAATGCCCTGATTTTTTGAATTTTCTCTGAAAAGAAGCTGGAAAACTGGTTGCAGGCGGCAATACATTGGAATTCAGGCGGTAACGTCACAGGAGGGTTTGTGATTCTGTCAACTGTTGCAAATAAAGCTCGAGCATTGTTAATGTTTTTGTTTATGACGTCTGCAAAGAAAGCCTCTCTTGCATGTTTTAGTATTAAATGATAGTTACGTAGTCTTTCTTTATAGATGTCACAATGAACGTGGAGTTGAGTTTTACGCCATTTTCGTTCTGCCCTACAGCAGAGTTGTCTTGCAGATCTAACTGTTTGTGCATTTCTCCATGGAGATTTCTTTTTATCAGACACAACCTTCATTTTAACTGGGGCAATGGAATCAATAATCAATTTTCCACAAAAGTTGGAGTTTTGTATAGAGTTACTGTCAAAGTTCGTTTGTGGCCTTTAACCTCAATTCCAAGATACTCAAAAGAGGTGAAATGACCCAAAGATATTTTACTACAATTTATAGTATTCTTAGATATTGAAGCCACGCCTCCTCCTTTTTTGTGTTTTCTATTCTCACTGAAGAAATTGTAGTTAGGAGGCGCAGATTCAATTAGTACGATCGGTTCATTATTATCATTCAACCATGTTTCTGTCAGAAACATAACATCGATATTATGCTCAGTGATGAAATCATTAATTAATAGAGCTTTAGCACAGAGAGATCTTGTATTTAAAAGAGCTAGTTTAAGTGACTTGGAGGCCAAGAGTTCTTCAGTCTGAGGTTCCTTTAGGCAAGGGATCAGTCTGATGTTTGAATTAAAACAGCTGTATTTTATGTTTCTGTTTCTTGTAAATTTTCTTGTACTGATCCGGACAGGTAATGTCCTGTTCTGCAGTGCCGGGGGGCCAGACACATTCTGGAGTAAGACGGGTGTAAAGATAAAGTCTGGACCCCGGCCTCAGACCTCAGAAACGCAGAGTGATGGATCCTCTGGGAAGTTAGAGTCTGGTGGCTTAAATGAAGTGAGGTCTGCTACGTGAGCGCTAAGGAGAGACGTCCCAAGTAAAACCTGTTGATTCATTCCATCTGTAAATTTAAGAAACTCCGGTCCAGAAGACATTTCTTCATGTGTATCTTGTGAATCCTGTGAATGAGTGGGTGAGCAGAGAGGGAGGGGAGAAGGAGGAAGGGAACCAGTTGCTCCATCTTCAGTCGATGTTGTATCAGCTTGTTTTGAAACTGGTTGTTCCTGATAAGCAGAGGGTTTCATCCTAGTCAGAAATCCTTGAGCCTGTTCTTCTGAAGCGATGATCACGTTGCTGTCCTTGTTGATAAAATGAAAAAGCTTTGCAGTGAGTAGCTTTATCCCATGTTTATTAAGATTGCGTCCGCCTCTTCCAAAAAGGTGAAAGCGCTGCCAATAGATCCAGAGGTTATCAATGAAGGTCACTGAGCTGGCAGAGCAGCTTTTAATCAGCCATTTGTTTATCATGTCCAGCCTGGAGTTTAAGAGTTTGTTTCCAACAGACTGGCACTACTGCAAATTGACCTCATCCTTGTCGGCTACGTGACCACTCCACCACAAGATCGCCATATCGCGCTTGTCCATCTGCGGGATCGGCTAAGAGAGAGGGGAGAGAGAGACGGCTGGAGGGGTAGAGACGGCTGGAGGGGTACAGGCTCCATCACACAGTACGAACAGTTCAGAAACAGTAAGAAATGAGAGAAAAAAGCAATTTAAAAACAGATTAACTTGTGTTTCAAACTGCCAATCCTAGCTATTTTGACACGAAGTGCAGCCAATCTGACTGATGGCCTTATTGTGTCATTCTCCTGGTACTGCGTACCCAGTACCATATCGGCTTACTTAGAATCATGGAAGTATCACATATGGTTGTGTAAAACTCTGTTGTTTTGTACATTTTATTACCTCACTTGAGGTTAATCCATTCAGGGTGGACAAACAGCTTCGTGAAGATATCAGTCGTCTCAGTCGCCCTCCAAGATCAACCTAAAACAGGTTTAAAGTTCTTTAAAATGCTTCCCTGCAGAAAAATATCTGTAACTAATTCACAATGTGTGTGTGCCAAAGTTCTCACCAGTCTGAAGTAGTGTGTGCCATAGGTGTTTATGAGATTTCTATACTCATTCATAGTAGAAGAGTCATAGTGACTTGGCAGGATGTCTAACTGCTTTTTGAACTCTACGCTTAAGGGAGGTGTGGGTGATAATACAAATCTAGACACCAAGACAAAATTAGACAATTATTTCAATAACCATGACCTGTCAGAACTCAATGAAAAAAAAAACACATTTCCATTATACTTATAGTGGTTGCAGGTGACACTGTGTGTGCTCAGAGTGTAGCGGTCCTCTTTGCTCTGTTGTTTAGCAAACTTGTAGGCGTTGGAGCCTACAAGTTCAAACATTTGAACCTTCAAGCCAAACTGATGAAATATAGACAACACATGTATTTTATAAGGTGTTAAACAAGAAGCCATATTTTTTATCACTATGCTAATCACTTACTTCAGTTCTAACTGAATGCAAACTAAAAAGATAACAAAATACTTTCTTGGAAGAGTACATATTAACTGAAATGAAAAGGTGACAGAAAGAAAATCAGCCAGCAAGGTTTCTATTAGGGTTGTGTTATAAAAAATTCAGGGCTGCATTGAAAATATTCTGAAATGTTCAGCTTTGAGTTGTTTCTTACCGTCCAATCATTGGTGTCTTGGGATGTGTAAGTCTTAATCAGAGAGCTGTTGGACATTTTAAAGGAAGTAATTATTATTAAACATCTATACAGTTCATTTCTCATATTTTTAATAAGGTAGTTAAGCTTGGTGAAATTGTTGATTTAACTATTGTTATTTTAATACCACAGCCTTATTAGGCAGGTATTCATAAACTACAGTTACATTCAATAAATTAGAAAATGCTTCCATATGTGGCTCAGTTTTCAGATTAAAAGTACTTTTGAAAATAACCTCTAAGGAGGTAACAAACACACTTTTCATTCCTCTGTATTACAAAATATCTTATTGGTTTGCTGTGTTATTCCAATTTTCAATGTTAGGTCTGCATTAGTTGTATGTTGAAAATCTTCATAATTAACAGAAATAAAAGCTTTAAAAATTCATATGTGTGGAATTATTCTATATAATGTTTCACTTAGTGATAAAACTAAACTGATTCTCATTGTTGCAGGATGGTCTTTGAGCACATGTCCCTTTGTGTCTGTGAATATATTTGTGTTTGTGTTTTAGGATTTCTCACCTTGTAAGTCCCCATAAGAAGTGCTGTCTTTGAGTCAGGGGTTTGGTTTAGGACTAAGGAGTGACTTGAATTTACGTCGGGTTTCAGGTCAGAGTCAGATTTTTATATGCACAGACTAAAGATGTTAAGTTGTCTTGTCACAACAGACAAAGTGAAATAGAAATGAGGGGTGAACTATGCAACAAACCGCTCTCTTCAAACAGAAATGATTTGACTAGAGAGAACATTTCTGACTTACAGTTTAGACCATAAAATATTTGAAGGGACCTCGACGTAAAAATAAAAGTCTGCTGTTTCAAAATGCAATTAAAGTCAATAAGAAAATTGTTTAGGTTTTAACTCGGAAATTAAAGTTCTTGAAGTTCATTTAACAAGAAGAGACATGTTGTCTAAACATTGTTTTTTAAGTTCTGTTAGCACATTAATCTTGAATTGTGAGTTTTAACTTAATACTGGACTTTAAACCAAATAATCATTTCACAATATGCAAAAAAACCAACAACTGCCTTCTCACATTTCTGTATTATTTTCACTCACCTTATCAAGTTAAATTAAATTAAATACATATTTTATATTAGAATAATTAAAATTCTTGTTTCAATTTGATTAGAACAAAAATTATCATTTGCTAATGAATTTAACAAAGATCGACATAAAAACATAAATTCTGCTCAAAAACTTTTAGCAGAGACTTACAACTTATTAAAATGAACATTTGCCTTAATAACACACCAAAGTCAGATCAATGTAACACACATCCACCTCAGGATACAAAACCATGCCGCTAAGCATTATGGGAAATTGTTCCCATTCCTGTGTTTTTCTTCTTTCAGTGTTTTTAGTGCTAACATATAAACTCTAATTTATTCAACTCTTCTAGGTTTGACAAAATGATTGAAAAGCTAACATATCTTAAATACTGTAAGTTTATCTTTCACAAACTCACATATTTAGGATAAAAATCTAAAACTAAATGTATATATATTAAAGACTAGAAGATAGTAGACACAACTAAATGTGTCCCAAATGTTTTACAGTGTATAAGGCTGCCCCCGCTCTGCAGAACATTGTCAGTGCTCTACAGGGAAAGAGAAGTAAATACACAACCTCAGACACCCTCCATAGCTTTGATACCTTTCAGCTGACAGTCTAGACGTGCTCCATGATTTGTCTCAAGTTTGGGATTTTGTTTTTACAACTTAACTCTCCTTCAAACTTTACCACATTTTTTTTGTTTTACTTTGGTCTTCATGATGCTGTTTGTAACCTTAACTGTGAACTTAACACTAGGAGAATAAAGGTGAATTTAAAAAAAACAAAAAAACATTTATTTTAGGTGACCTATGAAGTCAACTGGTTCCACTAGAATATATTTATAAATATCAGAATATCAGTTTAAATGCACACCACATATTTCATATTTAGCTTCCACTTCAGAATTATCCACTATTTGTTGGTCTACCACATAAATGTTAAATAAACATACACTGTTGATTGGAACATGTAATTGTAACATGTAAAAAAAATCCATTAATTGTTAGTGTAATTATGTGACTCAACTATTACAGTGTTCACAATCCGGTTTAAATACTGTACCTAACAGAGGTGTGATAACTGCTGATGATGTCAGCACTGCATTGACTGCTGGCACTCCAGTCCACAACAGATGATGGAAGCTTAAAATGAAGAAATGTCGCATTATTGTTAATCCCTCAAGTCAGACGTGCTGCTGCTTATTTATGCATCTTTAATTACTTTTTGGTAGGCATGGTTTTGAAGAGGGTTGGAGCAGAGAATGCAGGTTTCTCTTTCGTTCAGGTAAGTCTTCACATCAATCACATGAGCTCTTTTTCTTTGCAGTGTGACTATATCAAAACCTTCCCCCACCATCTTGTGGCCTGGTACAAAACGAGCAGCATCACACTCTCTTTGGGTCCCGATAAGACAGGACAGAACAGAGGAGTGAACAAGGAGGACGCTCAGGAGAAGAAGAGCTGAAGTTGAATCGGGCAGCATAGCTGTAGTCAAAAGCTAAAAGATAGAGAGAAAAGAAATTTAATTGTTTTTTACATAGTGCATGGCATAGAGAGAAACATATGTAAAAATGTACATAAAAGTTCATGTATGAATTAAATGTGTAATTGTTTCAATAAATATTTAAATGTATTTAATACATGGGTAAATATCTGTTTACAGTGCATTTCATTGTAACAGTACAGCACAGTTACCCATTGAATTTGGAGGGTCTAACTGGCAGATAAAATAAAGTCAGGATGTGCTGCTAACACAGGACAATAACCACAAATGAATAGAAGTCAGATTTAATGGTTATATATTGTTTAAGCATATTGTGATTATTACTTGCCCATGCATTAAATACAGTTGAATATTTATTGAAACAATTATTTATTTAATTCATTTGAACTTTTCTGTGCATTTTTACATATGCATTTCTGTTCAGTTATTTTTTATTTTTGCATGTGTTAGCATAAGCCAATATCACATTTTTGAGATAGAGTATTTGTTTACGGGAGCAGCAGTTAATGATGGTGAAACATTAGTAAACAGTTCTAGATAACACAAAAGGTTTCAGCCAGTAAATACTTGTGAAGGAAACAATGAAGTTAATTCATTAATCTGATTTTATTATTCTATATATTTCTTTTCTCTTATCAATAGTTATGTTACATGCCAGTAGTTAAAGAAAGAAGTTATTCACAGAATAATTCATCTGTAAAGTTGGGCTATTTAGTTAATAAATTCTGAGACTCGATTAGAAATAAGCATATCAGTGATCGTTCCTTGTTGTGTGAAGAGTTTCTTCATTCCCTCATCAGGGACTAAGCTTGGCTTTATTAATTAAATAATAAATTATGGATTACAATTCATAATAATTACATAAGCCAAACTTCGAAGCGAGTTCTGACTCCCAACAATTTTGATGTCACCTTGTGAGGTTGCTACAACATTTTTGGTTTCCACAGATCTTTGATTTCAACAAACAGCCACACAGCTCCACCACATTAATATCAGTGGAATTATAAATTCTAGGGCTGCACTGATTTATTACCCATCCAATTTATCTGTGTCGATTTCCCTAATTTTAGGAAATCGGTGATCGGGCGATTTTTACATGTGAAGCCGATCTTATCCAACGATTTTATCTACCTTGGCAAACGTATTTAAAGCAACTGCTATCTTCTGCTCTGCTGTGAGAGGTTTGACTAGTAGACCGGCCAAGCAGATCATGTCTAAATGTTTGTAGTTAACAATAGTCACCCCACTGTTGGTAACTCATCAACTTTCTTCCTATATTTAGCAAGATTACAGACAAAAAAAAATTATATTGTCCAAAATCGAAATTAGCAGGTCAGGAATTTAGTAGATTCTTAATCAGGAATCGGCCTGAAACCTGCAATCGGTGCACTTCTAATAAATTCATGAGAAAAATATCTTCTATAAAAAAATTTTTATAACTCAATAAACACGCAATATTTTTAATTGCTGTAGTGTATTCTAAACAAAGATACTCTTTACATTAAAAAAAATCTTACCTGTCCAAAGCAGACTGAAAAGAAGTTGAAACAAGCAACGTCTAAGTTAGCTGAGCTGAGAACTGTGGTTTATAAAGCAGCAGCCCTGGAGAGATAAATATTCATACAAAACATTGTGTAAAGGTCAATTGAATGTAGTTACTTTGTTTCTTGTAACTGCCGCTGAAGTTTGAGGATTTTATTTTAGCAGTGATCTTTTTAAAATATCTACGCTAACAGAACAAACAGTTCTACCGGAACTTTTTGTTCCAGTAGAATAAATAGTTTTACCGGAACTGCAATGAAGGAATAGTTTAACATCAAGTCAGAAAAAACACATAAAGAGCAACTCTAAATTTAGCTTCAGTCAATAACGGAACAAGGTAACAGTGATTGAAATTTAAGTATTTTAATTCTGTGATTGCATTTCACTCATAAAACAGACAGGAGTTATTCTTTATTTTTGGCAACTAGATTTGCTCCACTCTGTGTGTTTTTCTTGGAATTGTTATCTCTGGAACAGCCGGGCATTGGAGCACAGAAAAACCGTTACATAGTTTCTACTTCCAGTTGCAACTTTACAACTGTCACTACTTCCGGTACAAAAACAAACACGTAGCACACAGCTCTAATTCTGTAAAACTTCTACGCTTGAACAAATTTAACTAGGCATAATGTTTTAAACAATAAAATTAATAAGACAAAAGAAATGTATTAAATAAATGGATAAAGAGTGTTTTGTCCATAACTTTAAAAATTTGTAATAATTTAAAAGAAATACTTATATGGTGCAACACCCTCTGCCACAAAAAAGTTGCCTAACAACATTTTAACATTTTTGGCAATACAGAACAACAACATCCACAAGAACTAGGATTAAAGGTAAGTTAACAGGCAAGTATTTTAACAAATATTACAATATTGCAAAGTTTGTTTGTCTCATCTTCATTAAATGCTGTCATCTTGCTCCTTATCTTCCATACAGCTTGTGTGTCATACAGAACTGTCTACAGTCCATTAGTACTAAAGGGTGAAAAGTCTAAAGTATTGATGGGCCCCACAAAATCTTCACCAAGGGACAAGGAAATTACCCAATAGACCCAGATTCGTCACACATTTCAGTAACATGTCATAAAATATCTTACTTGAACAACTTGTTTGAACTAACTTTTGTTCTCATATGATTATATGAGAACAAAAGTTAGTCCATAACTCCATAACTCTCTATGGTGTTCCTGTCTAAATACATGTATAAACACTGTCAATATAAACATAAATCGGTTCTCACCAATGACAGGATAAAATTACACAAGTCTCAATGGATTGTTATCCTTATTGGATTAGACTATAATATTAACTAGCCTCTTAAACTAACAAAATAAGTATGAACATGAACTGATTTATTTTTAAGTGCTGCCATAAAAAGGATATATGGATGAGGATTGCCTGGAAGAGTTGTTTTCTGCGTGTCTATACTCTGGTGGATCAGATCTTGAGGACTTTAAGGGTCAGGTGACACAACTGGTCAGAAATGTAGATTCTCATAGTCTGCCTCCTCCTTCCTGGGTGTTCTCCAGGTGCTCCTTCATCTCTTTGTCCATCATTAGATTCAGCAGTATCTGAATCAACCTCCTCTTCTTGAGGATGTATCTCCTCTACTATTTCCTCCAAGACCTCATTTGGCTCAGTTAGATCTTTAGGTCCAACTCTGCCTCTGCATTTAGAGTTGAGTCAGCTGGTCTTGCTGCAGTCCATACGTAGTAGTCTTCCTCACTGGAACTTTCCGTATCTGCAGGTTGGACTTCTTGTTTGTTTGTGTAGCTTCTTGTTCTTCTTACTTGTTTATTTCCTGTTCCATGCAGTGGTTTTACAACAATCTGGACTTTGATCAGTTTGGTGAGATTTGGACTTTGACAGCATAGAATATATCCTCCCAGTAACTACGAAGTTTTCCGGGTCCTCTTGTTGTTGTTGGGTTTCTCATCAAAACTTCATCACCTGGACTCAGAGTGGAATTTTATGTGCAATGATTATAATTTCTCTGTCCTCTTTTTGCACTTTTTTCCCATATGCAATTGCATGTTTTCCATTGCAATTGCATATGGTTCATTGATTCTCTCCACATTTCAGCAAAGCCAGAATAAGTTTAGTTTACTTCTTTTTCTCTCCTAGGAAAGCTCAGGTCAGAGTTGGTTCATGACCAAAGAGACGGAAAAAAGGAGAAAATCCAGTTGCTTCATGAACAGTGGAATTATAAGCGTGAACCACTTTGTTTAAATGTTCTTTCCATTTTGATTTTTGTGTCTCCTTGAGTGTTTGCAACATTCCAAGCAGAGTTCTGTTGAAACGTTCTGCAGGATTTGCTTGGAGATGATAAGGTGAGCTGTGAGACGAGCGGACATCACATAAACTGTGGAGCTTATCGAAGAGACTGTTTTCAAATTCCCTTTCCTGATCGAGGTGTTTCCTGGATGGGAATCTGTGACGGCCTCCTCCTGTGTTGAATAGTGGCCAGCTAAATATGCTTTAATTAAGGTCTTCAATTTTGGGAGGCGCTTACAGTCATGTGTCCACCTTGACCATAAATAAGGAGCGTTCATTCCATTAATTGCAGATGAGAACCAGAGGCCAGATCTAGCTCCAGAGGCAGAGCCGGAGCCAGACGCCGTGGGGCGCGTCGGTCGCTTGAGACGGTGTGGGAGCCAGTTCAGATGGACCACATGTGGAGGTGTCGCTTGACCATACCTGGGAGTGGACCCTGGGACTTGTGGGGGCCAACAAGTCCATGACTGAGGGTGATATGCACCAGACAGAGGACCAGACTGAAGGGAGCAGATGCAGGTGCAGCTGTTCCTGGGCTGCCACCCACTTCCCCTTGACATTGCTTTAATAAATGCCTCTAAAGGGCTTAAAATGGTTATTGATGTTGTGTCCTGTTGATGTTGTGTTGTGTCCCAGATTCTTGTTGCGGTCATCTGAGCCAAACTATAACAGAATCCAAATCGTGTGATAAAGTCATCAGTCAGTTTTATCGTTGGTTGCATATGCCTGTGTATATTTAGTGAAGGGATCCACTATAATAAGTATACATTCTTCACCTCCCTTATATTTCTCCAAGTACAAGTAGTCGATGGAGATCATCTCAAATGGTGCAGGTGTTGTGGTAGTCTGGATGAGTGTTCTAATTACTCTGTTGGGTTTCTTCCTTTTTATACATACGCACCCTTGGGTAATTTAGTGCTCAATTTCCTGTCACATCATAGACCAGTAAAAACAATGTCTGGCCAGGACAACCATTCTATCTGCACCTAAGTGCCCCATGTCTTCATGTATTAGTTTGTAGATTATTGGTTTTAGGGAGTCTGGGATGACCAGCTGTGATGTAGATGTTTTTACTCTCCTGAGGATCCCATCCTCATCAATCTGCAGGTGAGGCCCAGACTTCCCTCTCCCCAGCCACTTGTTCCAGCTCTTCCGAAGGAACCTCAACTGGCTCCTCTCGACGTGAAGGAACAGCGGCTCTACTCTGAGTCTCTCCTGGATGACCGAGCTTCTCACCCTATCTCTAAGGGAGAGCCCAGACACCCAACAGAGAAAACCCATTTCTTTAAGTTTTTGTTTGTGATTTAGAGATGATTGTGTTCTTTTAAGAACCAGAACTCTGTTTATAGCTGTATCTGAATTCTGAACTACTTTTATGCTCTCTTCTGAAAGAGGCTGGATCAGCTCTAACATGCAGCTCAGTTATGGCCCCTTTCAGTGCGAGAAACTCCAGCTTACTAGAGTGTAGCGTGTAATTTTTCTCTGCAGCTGTCAATGTTCTGCACCCATATGCTATAACTCTTTGTGCTGCCTCTTGTCATTGGTAGAGAACTGCACCTAGGCCCTCCTTTGATGCGTCAACATGTAGTACAAATTGTCTGGGTACGCCATGACATGTGGATTTGTTAGATGATCCACAATCCTTTTGAGAATGTTTTCGTGGATCTCTGTCCACTGGACTGGATGGGAAGATGGTGAAGTGGAGAAATTAGTACATACGTCTGCATTTTTATTTTTTTGGTCGTTAAGTCTTAGTCTATTTTATTTCCTTTGTAAGTATGCATGTAAGCAGTTTTCTAAGCACACATAGTGCAAGAAACAGGTGCATTTGGAAGGTCAGATACAGTAATGTAGGTGATAACCACAGTGTGCAAGGACAGTTCAAAGTAGGTGTCTATGTATGCATCAAGTTTTTTTTTACTTTCCATTACTGACAGGTTTTCCCCCTTGTGCTTACTTTTCCAATATGTATGTGTGTGTGTCAAGACAGGATGTGTTTTTTAAAGGTTTTATTGGCTCTAGTAGCCTTTATGTGATAGTTAATTGACAGGAAAGTTGGTAATGGGAAAAGGGGAAAGACATGCGGCAATGGCCGCCAGGCCGGGAATCGAACCTGCGACAGCTGCGTCGAGGACTGAAGCCTCCATACATAGATTGTGCTTAAGCCCTGCGCCACCATAGTCTACTGGCCATGTAAAGACTTCCACCTTTCTTCCTCACACACACCACAGGAACTGATTCAGATTCCATGCCAAGATAAGGGTAGGATTGCAGACACAGTTGAAAATTTAACAGACCACGATGATAGACCTGAGTCACCTGTCAGACTGTCAACTGTAAGACAGATGAGTAGCCCTTGCAACTGCATAACTTCAATAACCACTCTTGTTAATGGTTGCTCTCTCTCCATCAACAATGTACACTTGTTACAGACTATATATTTTTTAGTGGCTCAACATAAGCCCCAAGGTCATTATTTTATCAACACTAAGGGAATGTCCGAAGCCACCACATTTCTAAAAACATGTTCATGGGTTTTACATTAATTAGAAGAACCAAAAATAATAGATGACTCAATTAATTTCACTGTCCACAGATCTTATTAGAAATTTAATGCATCTTTATTAAGCAAGCTTTTAGCAAGGGTAAGTGACAGACAGGTTAATTATCAATGATTACAAATTAAGAATAAAAATGTAAATTATTATAAACCACCTTCATCCTTTCCTAACTTCTTTCCCTAAACTGTGTCACTAATTTACTGAGCGTGGCTTTGGGATGCAATTCAACTCATACCCAGATGATGGATGACCTTAGCAACAGAAAACTTCAATGTCCTTGGTTAGAGTCTTTGTCCTCAAATGGCAAAATCCTCTTCTGAATAGAAGCAAAGCAGAACTGGTTGTTGTCTTCCGAACACTCAGATCTTCATCACTTAGTGACCTTTGTCTTTCCACCAAGTCTGTTGCAGTAGCCTTGAGATCCTAGGGTTGAGCGCAGAGCAGAGATCGAATCAGGAACCAGGGTTGAGGGTCGATGGGTCTTGTCCCCCTCCTAGCAGTGCAAAGTCTTCGCTTCTCCGTGGTTCCAGGGTGCGGTCCTCTGCTGGTCTTCTGTCTGCATCTTCTTGTTAGCTTGACTTCAGCACCGGGAACTAAGAACACTTTGTTCCTCTTTTCATGGGTTTTTATACTCTCTCATTCCATAGTTATGTATGGCGTGATGGCTTACGTGACTTCTCGAACATTTGATGGCTTCGTGGAAAAGTACCAAACCTTCCCACAGCAGTCAACGTCTTGCTCACTTCTCCTTTTGTTGTTTGTCTGCTGACCATCTGGATTCACTTCTCTAATCTAGTTTCGAAGAAAACATTCCAGTTCCTCTTTGGAGCTCCCCTGCTTTCCTGCTCAGCTCTGGCCCTGACTCCTGCTCTAATTATAACACAGTCTGAGAACAACATGTCACTATGCTTCACACAATTTATGACTGCTTCAGTTACAATTCTGTGTATGCTGTGTGATCACCATAAATCATTAATATAATCATCTTTCTGATTTAATTATTCAAACATAACTTCTTTTAATAATCATCTGAGTTTTTAATTCTATTCACCATTTATTCATCATGTTATTCATTTCTTGATCTGCTTTTCATTACATCAACTCTTTGTATAATCATCAGTAAATCAAAATACAAAAATCCTTATTTTAATAATCATTGATAAATCAAAATACAAGAATACATATTTTATTATCAATCAGTAAATCAAAATGCAAGATTACTTATGTCTCCCAAGCCTTTATGATCTGTTGTCTGCATGTACCTGGAAAGATCTCACCACTCTATACCATTTTTGACGACAGAGTAGAGCCCTCACAGTCTGGCTCTTGGAGTGATTTCTTCACAGCATTGTCCTTCAAATACTCCTCAATAGCAGCTTTCATCCCTGCCTGTTGAAGTTTGCTTGGCACGAGCTGATAGAGAGGTCGAAGGGAGAACGAAACAACATCTGGATGTTCTATCAGGCTCTTTAGCCAGTTCATGTAGGCTGTGGAATCACTTTTGGAAATTGAAAACTCCCCCAACCAACCATCTCCTCCTGACACCTCTGAGTGGTGTTGGTGAAGACCAGAGCTGAAGTTAGTGGCAGAGTCCTGGCTTTGTAGGACACTAATGCAAGACTTCTGGACACTAGAGATTTCCAACTTCCCCAAGCCAACAGCAACACCCATAGATAAACAGGAGTGGATCTGGATGGAAGAACAGCAAAGAGATTTTTAAAAAAAGCTGCATTTCACCAGACATTTACATAAAGAGCTAGACACAAGCAGAGAAGAATATGTTCATGTAGAAATTCTTTTAAATTAAAATGGACAAAATAAAAAAAAAAAAAAATCACACTTAAAAATACTTCAAGTAGGTTGTTGGAAGCGATGAACTTCATATTTTTGCTGCTTCATGTATTTGGTAATAATATAAACAGGGGTGAAAGTAGTTTTAAATTCTTGCCGGTACTATGACAATATTTTTTATGAGGTACTATGTGCAAATACGTATGAAAATAATAATAACAGTAATAATAATAATAACTGTAGTTTTACTTGAGTAGCCTACATTATTTTTGTACTCTTTCCATCACGGCTAGCATGTATAAACATTGATAAACAATTTTATCAATGATGATAAATGATGATGATGGCCTTATTGCGCCGTTCTCCTGGTACTGCGTACCGACCCAGAATCTTTTACCCTTACGCAGTACCAGACCATATTGGCCTCACTTTCTCTCCTCGGTGTTAGAATCATGGAAGCATCACATATGGTTGTGTAAAAATCTGTTATTTTGTACATTTTGTTACCTCACTTGAGGTTAATCCATCCAGGGAAGACAAACAGCTTCGTGAAGATATCAGTCGTCTCAGTCGCCCTCCAAGATCAACCTAAAATAGGTATAAAGTTCTTTAAAATGCTTCCCTGCAGAAAAATATCTGTAACTAATTCACAATGCGTGTGTGCCAAAGTTCTCACCAGTCTGAAGTAGTGTGTGCCATAGGTGTTTATGAGATTTCTATACTCATTCTTAGTAGAAGAGTCATAGTGACTTGGCAGGATGTCTAACTGCTTTTTGAACTCTACGCTTAAGGGAGGTGTGGGTGATAATATAAATCTAGACACCAGGACAAAATTAGACAATTATTTCAATAACCATGACCTGTCAGAACTCAATGAAAAAAGTCAAATTTCCATCCTACTCATAATGGCTGCAGGTGACACTGTGTGTGCTGAAAGTGTAGCGGTCCTCTTTGCTCTGTTGTGAAGTGAATTTGTAGGCGTTGGAGCCGGTTCCTCCCACATCGAAGTTGTCAAACAAAACCTTTTCAATTTCCAAGCCAAACTGATGAAATACATACAAAACAAGTATTTTATAAGGTGTTAAACAAGAATCCATATTTTTCTATCACTATTCTAATTACTTACTTCAGTTCTAACTGAATGGAAACTAAAAAGATAACAAAATACTTTCTTGGAAGAGTACATATTAACTGAAATGAAATGGGAAAGAAAGAAAATCAGCCAGCAAGGTTTCTATCAGGGTTGTGTTATTAAAACTCAGGGCTGCATTGAAAATATTCTGAAATGTTCAGCTTTGAGTTGTTTCTTACCGTCCAATCATTGGTGTCTTGGGATGTGTAAGTCTTAATCAGAGAGCTGTTGGACATTTTAAAGGAAGTAATTATTATTAAACATCTATACAGTTCATTTCTCATATTTTTAATAAGGTAGTTAAGCTTGGTGAAATTGTTGATTTAACTATTGTTATTTTAATACCACAGCCTTATTAGGCAGGTATTCATAAACTACAGTTATATACAATAAATTAGAAAATGCTTCCATATTTGGCTCAGTTTTCAGATTAAAAGTACTTTTGAAAATAACCTCTAAGGAGGTAACAAACACACTTTTCATTCCTCTGTATCAGTGTCATGAATTACGGTGCGGTGTTGGTGGTGAGGCAGACGCAGCGGACCCAGGTATGATGAATGATGAATTTTAATGATAAATAAGTCCGGGAACAAGCAGCAGGCACAAGGAAACACAGAACGACGAAGAAGCTAACATTGACATTGACGAGGACCCGACGAGGAACAAGGAACACAGGTGGAGTTAAATACACAGGAGGGTAATCACAGAAACGAGACACACCTGGGAACAATCAAGGGGAGGACAGGACAACGAAGAGACTAAGGACACAGAACACTCTAAATAAACACAGAAAAACACAGATCCTGACAGTACCCCCCCCTCAAGGGCGGCTACTAGACGCCCAAAAAACAAAAACACAACAAGGGTGGGCGGAGGGGCGCTGGACGGCGGGCCAGAGTCCAAAATAACAAAAAACAACCCACCATTGCGGGCGGAAACACGGGAAGGGCCAAGAGTCCAAAAAGAAACAAAAAACTACCCACAGGGTGGGCGGAGGCAAAGGAGGCGGGAACCACGGAGGTGGCCCGGCGGTCGTCCGCGGCGGCGGGAACCACGGAGGTGGTCCGGCGGCCGTCCGCGGCGCTGGAGGCGGGAACCACAGAGGCGGTCCGGCGGCCGTCCGCGGCGCTGGAGGCGGGAACCACAGAGGCGGTCCGGCGGCCGTCCGCGGCGCTGGAGGCGGGAACCACAGAGGCGGTCCGGCGGCCGTCCGCGGCGCTGGAGGTGGCGATGAGTCCCGGGGGCCGCCCACAGACGGCGACGACGAGCCCCCCGAGGCAGGGTCTCTGGTGGAGCACAGGGGGTCTCGGTCGGAGCACAAGGGGTCTCGGTCGGAGCACAAGGGGTCTCGGGTGGAACGCTGGGGGTCTCGGTCTCGGGTGGAACGCTGGGGGTCTCGGTCTCGGGTGGAACGCTGGGGGTCTCGGTCTCGGGTGGAACGCTGGGGGTCTCGGTCTCGGGTGGAACGCTGGGGGTCAGGGTCTCTGGAGGTACGCTGGAGGTCAGGGTCTCTGGAGGTACGCTGGAGGTCAGGGTCTCTGGAGGTACGCTGGAGGTCAGGGTCTCTGGAGGTACGCTGGAGGTCAGGGTCTCTGGAGGAACGCTGGAGGTCAGGGTCTCTGGAGGAACGCAGGGAGTCAGAGTCGGAACGCAGGGAGTCAGAGTCGGAACGCAGGGAGTCAGAGTCGGAACGCAGGGAGTCAGAGTCGGAACGCAGGGAGTCAGAGTCGGAACGCAGGGAGTCAGAGTCGGAACGCAGGGAGTCTCTGGAGGAACGCAGGGAGTCTCGGAAGGAACGCTGGGGGTCTGGGTCTCGGAAGGAACACTGGGAGTCTCGGAAGGAACACTGGGAGTCTCGGAAGGAACGCCGGCTGGAACGCCGGCTGACTCGGCCTCGGGTGCGCCGGCTGGAACGCCGGCTGACTCGGCCTCGGGTGCGCCGGCTGGAACGCCGGCTGACTCGGCCTCGGGTGCGCCGGCTGGAACGCCGGCTGACTCGGCCTCGGGTGCGCCGGCTGGAACGCCGGCTGACTCGGCCTCGGGTGCGCCGGCTGGAACGCCGGCTGACTCGGCCTCGGGTGCGCCGGCTGGAACGCCGGCTGACTCGGCCGCGGAGGCGAGCCGCAGCGAAGCCTTGGAACCGGCCGCGGGGGCGAGCCGCAGCGAAGCCTTGGAACCGGCCGCGGGGGCGAGCCGCAGCGAAGCCTTGGAACCGGCCGCGGGGGCGAGCCGCAGCGAAGCCTTGGAACCGGCCGCGGGGGCGAGCCGCAGCGAAGCCTTGGAACCGGCCGCGGGGGCGAGCCGCAGCGAAGCCTTGGAACCGGCCGCGGGGGCGAGCCGCAGCGAAGCCTTGGAACCGGCCGCGGGGGCGAGCCGCAGCGAAGCCTTGGAACCGGCCGCGGGGGCGAGCCGCAGCGAAGCCTTGGAACCGGCTGCGGGGGTGACAGCTCCGGAAGGCGACGAGGGGCCGGGTCCACCGGCGGCTCACGTCGCTGTCTCCGGGCTGACCGTGGAGGTGGCGGCTCCGGAAAGCGACGAGGGGCCGGGTCTGCCGGCGGCTCACGTCGCTGTCTCCGGGCAGACAGCGGAGGAGGTGTTTCCGGAAAGCGACGAGGGGCCGGCTCCACCGGCGGCTCACGTCGCTGTCTCCGGGCAGGCAGCGGAGGTGGTGTTTCCGGAAAGCGACGAGGGGCCGGCTCCACCGGCGGCTCACGTCGCTGACTACCCGGACGGAGGAACCGACGCGGGCCGAATCCGGGGGGCGCCAACACCAGTCTTGTCCCTCGGAAAAGCTCCCGCTGCAGCTCGGCGAGAGCGTCAGCCAGCGCCCTGTCCTCCCTGCCGGATCTCCGCCTCCGCACTCCAGCTGGGTCCATAATAGCAGCCTCACCTTTCGGTCTGGTCGGGTCCTACTGTCATGAATTACGGTGCGGTGTTGGTGGTGAGGCAGACGCAGCGGACCCAGGTATGATGAATGATGAATTTTAATGATAAATAAGTCCGGGAACAAGCAGCAGGCACAAGGAAACACAGAACGACGAAGAAGCTAACATTGACGTTGACGAAACATTGACGAGGACCCGACGAGGAACAAGGAACACAGGTGGAGTTAAATACACAGGAGGGTAATCACAGAAACGAGACACACCTGGGAACAATCAAGGGGAGGACAGGACAACGAAGAGACTAAGGACACAGAACACTCTAAATAAACACAGAAAAACACAGATCCTGACAATCAGAAAATATATTATTGGTTTGCTGTGTTATTCCAATTTTCAATGTTAGGTCTGCATTAGTTGTATGTTGAAAATCTTCATAATTAACAGAAATAAAGGCTTTAAAAATTCATATGTGTGGAATTATTCTATATAATGTTTCACTTAGTGATAAAACTTCTGAAACAAATGTACTTTTCAATAATATTCTAATTTAGTGAATGGGTCTGTATTTGCCTGTTTTCTTCACTTGGTAATTTTAATCAAAATTTCTAGTTTGTTAATAATTTTCCTAACTAATTATTTATAGTTATTCACAGTCAAACTGATTCTCATTGTTGCAGGATGGTCCTTGAGCACATGTCCCTTTGTGTGTGTGAATATATTTGTGTTTGTGTTTTAGGATTTCTCACCTTGTAAGTCCCCATAAGAAGTGCTGTCTTTGAGTCAGGGGTTTGGTTTAGGACTAAGGAGTGACTTGAATTTACGTCGGGTTTCGGGTCAGAGTCAGATTTTTATATGCACAGACTAAAGATGTTAAGTTGTCTTGTCACAACAGACAAAGTGAAATAGAAATGAGGTATGAACTATGCAACAAACCGCTCTCTCCAAACAGAAATGATTTGACTAGAGAGAACATTTCTGACTTACAGTTTAGACCATAAAATATTTGAAGGGACCTCGACGTAAAAATAAAAGTTCAGCTGCTGTTTTAAAATTCAATTAAAGTCAATAAGAAAATTGTTTAGGTTTTAACTCGGAAATTAAAGTTCTTGAAGTTCATTTAACAAGAAGAGACATGTTGTCTAAACATTGTTTTTTAAGTTCTGTTAGCACATTAATCTTGAATTGTGAGTTTTAACTTAATACTGGACTTTAAACCAAATAATCATTTCACAATATGCAAGAAAAAAAAACTGCCTTCACACATTTCTGTATTATTTTCACTCACCTTATCAAGTTAAATAAAATACATATTTTATATTAGAATAATTAAAATTCTTGTTTCAATTTGATTACAAAAAAATTATCATTTGCTAATGAATTTAACAAAGATCGACATAAAAACATAAATTCTGCTCAAAAACTTTGAGCAGAGACTTACAACTTATTAAAATGAACATTTGCCTTAATAACACACCAAAGTCAGATCAATGTAACACACATCCACCTCTGGATACAAAAACATGCTGCTAAGCATTCTGGGAAATAGTTCCCATTCCTGTGTTTTTCTCCTATAAACTGAACCTACAGTATAAACCTCTGAGTTTATAGGTTGAGCACCAACTTATAAACTCCAGTTTATTCAACTCTTTTAGGTTTGACAAAATTAATAAAATGCAAACATGGCTTACTACTGTTTCTTTCACAAACTTTAGGTTTTTATTTAGGTGAAAAATCTAAGATTAAATTCATTTTACTGTGTTGGTCTACCACATAAATGTCCAATAAACATACATGGTTGATTGGAACATGTAATTGTAACATGTACAACAAATCCAGTAATTGTTAGTTTAATTATGTGCTTCAACTTTTACAGTGTTCACAATCCAGTTTAAATACTGTACCTAACAGAGGTGTGATAACTGCTGATGATGTCAGGATTGCATGGACTGGCACCCCAGGAAGCAACAGAATATGGACGCTTAAAATGAAGAAAAGTCGCATTATTGTTAATCCCTCAAGTCAGATGTGCAGCTGTTTATTTATGCATCTTTAATTACTTTTTGGTAGGCATGGCTTTGAATAGGGTTGGTGCAGAGTTTACAGGTTTTGCTGGGGCTCAGATAAGTCTTCACATCAATCACATGAGCTCCTTTTCTTTGCAGTGTAACTATATCATAACCTTCCCCCACCAGGTTGTGGCCTGGTACAAAAGGAGCAGCATCACACTCGCTTTGGGTCCCGATCCGACAGGTCGGAAGGGAGGGGTGAACGAGGAGGACGATTAGTAGAAGAAGAGCTGAAGTTGAATCGGGCAGCATAGCTGTAGTCATAAGCTAAAAAAAAAGAGAAAAAAGGAATTAAATTGTTTTTTACATAGTGCATGTCATTTTCCTTATTTTTATGACTTTTTTATACATCATATAAGAAAATTAGGTAACACTTTATTTGAAGGGGTGTGCATAAGACTGACATGACACTGCCATAAACATAACATATACCTGGTGGGCTTTATAATGGTTATGATAACACATGCAAAAATAAAAAAATAACTGAACAGAGAAACATATGTGAAAATGTACATAAAAGTTCAAGCATGTATGAATTAAATGCAAAATTGTTTCAATACATATTTAAATGTATTTAATGCCTGGGTAAATATATGTTTACAGTGCCATTCATTGTAACAGTATAGCACTACTGTTGGGAACTGGGGCTTTTGGTTTTTCTTTGTGGGTTTTTTTCTGCTTGCCTGCTGCTTTCACCTTCATCCACCAGATGGTGACAAGAGGCTGCACACCTGGAGGGGCGTGCCCGTTGACTTTGTCAGCGCACCTGTTATTCATCACTCAATCTTCCTGGAGCTTAAGAGGAGCAGACTGCCAGCCCCTTGTCGCCTGAGTGTTTGCCAGTAATGGTACTCTGAGCCCCCTTAGCGATAACTCTCTGTGCTCTCCTTAGAAGAACTTCTAGTAATCGACTCTTGTTGCCTCTCTGAGCTGTTCCCTCGTCACGAGAGTCTCGTGACGCCTTGGGAAACTACCTGTGAAGCCCAGGACCTGGCTTCCTGGATTCCCTCCCTCGTAATGCCGTGGATAGTTACCCACTAGTTGCCGTGTCTCTTCTCCGCCTCTGCAAATTAGCCATAAAGCCATAGCGATCCCAGCTGGCAGTCGGGTCGCTCCTCTGTTTTCCTCCACGCCTGAACTTATCTGTCCGCCCTCCACCGCAGTCTCCACATCATCAACCAGAACTCACTCAGTCGAGACCTCTGTCTGGAACCTGGATTACTCCAAAGACACCCACAAAGGAACCAAGACCACAAACCCACAGTTTCCTCTCTTCTAGGCAGAAGCGAGCTTTAAATCAAGTAAGTTTAATTTCTCTTGACCTTCCCATTTCCGACAACCTCGAACTCACCATCTTTCTTTGCTGCTCTTCAGTGTGCAGACGAATCAATGTGCCCACCCCAAGGATCCGAACCACTCACCGAACCATTTATTATGGTTTAAATAAACTTAATTTATCTGTTTTCCTGGTGGTGTTCAGCATGTGGGTTAAGAAACTGGAGCCAGCATGACTATTACCCATTGAATTTGGAGGGTCTGGCTGACATAAAATAAAGTCAGGATGCGCTGCTAACGCAGGACAATAACCAGAACTGAATAGAAGTCAGATTTAATGGTTAAATATTGTGTAAGCATATTGTGATTATTACTTGCCCATGCATTAAATACAGTTGAATATTTATTGAAACAATTACGCATGTAATTCATACATGCATTTGAACTTTTATGTACATTTTTACCTATGCATTTCTGTTCATTTTTTTTTTTAGATTTTGCATGTGTTGGCGTAACCCAATATCACATTTTTGATTTAGAGCATATTTGTTCATGGGAGCAGCATTTACACAATGAAGTTAATTCATTAATCTGATTTTATTCCCATTTTATTATTCTTTATATTTCTTTTCTCTTATCAGTAGTTATGTTACATGCCAGTAGTTAAAGAAAGAAGTTATTCATAGAATAATTCATCTGTAAAGTTGGGCTATTTAGTTAATAAATTCCGAGACTCGATTAAAAATAAGCATATCAGTGATCGTTCCTTGTTGTGTGAAGAGTTTCTTCATTCACTCATCAGGGACTAAGCCTGGCTTTATTAATTAAATAATAAATTATGGATTACAATTCATAATAATTACATGAGCCAAACTTCGAAGCGAGTTCTGACTCCCAACAATTTTGATGTCACCTTGTGAGGTTGCTACAACATTTTTGGTTTCCACAGATCTTTGATTTCAACAAACAGCCACACAGCTCCACCACATTAATATCAGTGGAATTATAAATTCAAGGGCTGCACTGATTTATCACTCATCCAATTTATCTGTGTCGATTTCCCTAATTTTAGGAAATCGGTGATCGGGCGATTTTTACATGTGAAGCCGATCTTATCCAACGATTTTATCTACCTTGGCAAACGTATTTAAAGCAACTGCTATCTTCTGCTCTGCTGTGAGAGGTTTGACTAGTAGACCGGCCAAGCAGATCATGTCTAAATGTTTGTAGTTAACAATAGTCACCCCACTGTTGGTAACTCATCAACTTTCTTCCTATATTTAGCAAGATTACAGACAAAAAAAATTATATTGTCCAAAATCAAAATTAGCAGGTCAGGAATTTAGTAGATTCTTAATCGGTGATCAGCCTGAAACCTGCAATCGGTGCACTTCTAATAAATTCATGAGAAAAATATCTTCTATAAAAAAATTTTTATAACTCAATAAACACGCAATATTTTTAATTGCTGTAGTGTATTCTAAACAAAGATACTCTTTACATTTAAAAAAATCTTACCTGTCCAAAGCAGACTGAAAAGAAGTTGAAACAAGCAACGTCTAAGTTAGCTGAGCTGAGAACTGTGGTTTATAAAGCAGCAGCCCTGGAGAGATAAATATTCATACAAAACATCGTGTAAAGGTCAATTGAATGTAGTTACTTTGTTTCTTGTAACTGCCGCTGAAGTTTGAGGATTTTATTTTAGCAGTGATCTTTTTAAAATATCTACGCTAACAGAACAAACAGTTCTACCGGAACTTTTTGTTCCAGTAGAATAAATAGTTTTTCCGGAACTGCAATGAAGGAATAGTTTAACATCAAGTCAGAAAAAACACATAAAGAGCAACTCTAAATTTAGCTTCAGTCAATAACGGAACAAGGTAACAGTGATTGAAATTTATTGAAGTATTTTAATTCTGTGATTGCGTTTCACTCATAACACAGACAGGAGTTATTCTTTATTTTTGGCAACTAGATTTGCTCCACTCTGTGTGTTTTTCTTGGAATTGTTATCTCTGGAACAGCCGGGCGTTGGAGCACAGAAAAACCGTTACATAGTTTCTACTTCCAGTTGCAACTTTACAACTGTCACTACTTCCGGTACAAAAACAAACACGTAGCACACAGCTCTAATTCTGTAAAACTTCTACGCTTGAACAAATTTAACTAGGCATAAAGTTTTAAACAATAAAATTAATAAGACAAAAGAAATGTATTAAATAAATGGATAACAGAGTGTTTTGTCCATAACTTTAAAAAATAGTAATAATTTAAATGAAATACTTCTAAGGTGCAACACCCTCTGCCACAAAAAAGTTGCCTAACAACATTTTAACATTTTTGTCAATACAGAACAATAATATCCACAAGAACTAGGATTAAAGGTAAGTTAACAGGCAAGTATTTTAACAAATATTACAATATTGCAAAGTTTGTTTGTCTCATCTTCATTAAATGTTGTCATCTTGCTTCTTATCTTCCATACAGCTTGTGTGTCATACAGAACAGTATGAGGATGTATCTCTTCCACTATTTCCTCCAAGACCTCATTTGGCTCAGTTAGATCTATTGTCATGTTGGGAGCAACTCGCTTGACCCACATGCAAAAACACATCCAGGAGAATGAGAATCAGGTAAAAATAATACTTCATCTCTGAGTCACCCCAGGCATCCTTCCATGTAAGGCTGAAAAGCAGCTGGGGTGCATTTGTCAGCCCAAATAGGATTCTAACTGATTTGTACAGTCCCCAAGGTGTTATAAAGGCTGTACATGGTCTGCTTTTCTCACTCATGAAACCTTGATGGTAGGCCTTCCCCTGGTCCAACACTGTGAACAAGGAATTGCCCCTGAGGTTTTCTAGGATCTCCTGTATCCGTGGGATTTGATGACAGTCTGGGATTGTTTTTGAGTGCAACAGTCTGTAGTCTATGCACAGACGAAGAAGCTTCTGTGTTAGATTTAATGAAATCTGGGAGAGGGGGAGTAGTTTATTGGCCAACCTAAAATGCAGTAAGCTAAAATTGTAGTTTACTAATTTATATTTGTGAACAAACAGGGCTCAAACTCAAAGATTAATCTCACAGCATAGGGTTGTAGCTGTGGTAACAAAACAATCTAACTATGAATACTTTGAACTTTTACAATGTAAACTTGCCAGCTCCTTAAAGTCTTACATTTAAATGTTAAACAATTAGAAATCTTTTAATTTATGTATGCTGAAATCATTAAATCTAATTTAGCAGCATTGATAATCTCAATAAAGAAATGTGACATTTATATATCTGTTGTCTGTGATTGTCAAGAAAACTGGCATAGGGTGTGAGATCTTTCCGGGTGCATGCAGAAAAGGTGCATAGAGGCCTGAGAGAAAATAAGTAATCTTGTAGTTTGATTAAAAGTTAATTAAGTTGAATATGAATGAATATAATTAGTAAAATGACTACAAATAATCACATAATAACCTTCTGAAATGTATTTTCTGAAATGTGATCTGTAATGATTTAACTATGGAATGATTATGGTTGATGATTTATGGTTGATGAATTATAATAAGTGAGAGATGTGATTAATTATTAACTGAAGATCAAACTTGTGGTAATTTGAAGTCAATGTTCAAATGGGTTTAATACAGGTTGAATGTGTTTAATGATTGTAACAGATGGAAAAGTGAGTTAGAGAAAGAAGAGGAATTTATGGGTGAGGTCCTGATGACAGGAAATGTCGCAAGCGGTTCTGAACAGATGGCCAGGGCGCACAGGATGGGTGGTACGATGAGGTTGGCTAAGATCAACAGGGTTGGGGAAGAATGGGACTTTCCACACTAGTCAGCAGACAGGAGGGGCCATCGGGGCTTTGCAGCAGATGTTCAGGAAGTCACGTAGACCGAACACTCTACATACACACATATGGTAGAGAAGTGTATAAAAACAGGCTGAAAAGAGGAACCAACTGTTCCTAGTCCGGCGGCGCTGAAGAAGAGACAACACGAAAGAGCAGATTAAGCAACGGACCGCACTTTGGAACCACGGTGAAGCTCGGACTTCACACCGCTAAGAAAGGACTGGATCCCACCGCCTCAGCTCTGGTTCTTTATTCGACCGTCGGTCCCGTCTCAACCCAACAATTTCCAACTCTGCAACAAGACTTGGAGGAAGGACAAAGACCCCTTAGGGATAAGAAACTGGGTTTTACAAAAGGATTTGGACCCATTCTGCTTTGATTCCTTTCTAAGGAGGATTTTTCCACACCAGACAAAGACTTCGACCAAGGATGCTAGAAATTCCTGTTGCTAAAAGATCCACCATCGTCTGGGTATGAGTTGAATCTGCTCCTATAAAAATCCATCTTAGAAATTGTGACATAGGTTAGGGAAAGAGACAGGATGGTATGGTTATACATGTCGACTTTATTATACTGCTCTTGAATTATATACAATTGATTATTGATCTGTATGTCGCATATCCCTGCTTAAGCTTGCTTAATAAATTTATACTATAAAATTCTAATGAGGTTGGTGGACATTGGAATTAATTGAGTCATTTAATTGTTTGTCAGTTCTTCTGATTAAGGTAAAACTAATGTACATGATTCCAGTAAGTAGGAGGCTCCATAATTTCCTTTGGTGAGTGTAAATAATGACCCTGGGACTTACATCCAAGTCACTAAATCTAATCTAGCCGGTTCCAAGAGCGAGTTATATGATAGGAAGCGAGCTACCGTTAACAGAAGTGGTTATTGGAATTATGCAGCTGCGAGGGCTACTCAGCTGATTATTTCTTAACTGTAAAGGGTCGTAGCTTCTGGATTGGAGGTAGTTAGAGCTAGACGAATCGCTTTCGCCACCAGTTTGAACAGATTATCTCTCATAGATCTCCTCTAGGGTAATACCCAGGTCTTAGAGATTTTCCGGACCTGTTAGACAGAGAACTGGTCAGTAGTTAGCCCAGGAGAGTTGTGAGGAAAGGGCGGGGCTGGCTATTGCGCAATAACAGACATGATAAAATACTAGCATTTATGGGGCCCTGAAGCCCTGGGGGCCTCATGAAGCCGCTGACTAAATTTGGATTAAACAGAAGTGGAAATAAGTATTATTAAACAAAGTCTCTGTAACCTGGTCCTAACACTCTGTCATACAACTGATTGATATAAAACCCACTTTTTGAAATCATTTTCTCTTATTTGTCAAAATGAACAAAATTGATTAACAAAGGATATAGTATGAAAAAAATATTTTAGTTTTAAGTTCTATCACCCAGCCCTACTGGAGGGTCATAAGAGAAATAACATTTTTTTTTTACCCAATTTATGCCTCTTGGACTCTGATAGCTGCTTTGGCTTCACACATTCAAAGCGAGGTTGTTACAGTGGACTCCTTCACTATTTAATTATTTTGGCTTCTGCAGAAGTTTGGTTTTATGCTACAGAAGTTGAACTTGAAGAGCTGGTTTATGTGCATGTTGTCTCCTTTTTGAATTACTTGCAGCAGACTGTTTGTCTTTAGATCAGTTTTGAACATTTTAGGAACACAGTTATTTTACAGATAACACTGGACACAAGTGACATAGGAGCAAACAGCGAGGGAAGCCAGACGTTTTTCTGTTTCCTCAAAGATAGGACTGAGAGGACTGGAAGCTGCTGTGGTTTTTGCTGCCTATTCCATAGTCTTTTAGAGAGATGGAGTTACATTTATCCTACTGGTGCCTGGACCTTTTATGTAATAAATAAGAATATTAAAAAAACATTGAATATTTTGGCTCATGAGATGTCTTCACTGTTTCAAACATGACTACATGATGAAAGATAATTTCAAATAATAAATTTCATCAGCGCCTCTTGATTTTAACCATAAAACTGGAAAAACACTAAAAGGCTAAGGATCAAAGGTTGTGACCCAGAGAGACACTGCTTTGAGACCTCACATGCATTAAGACAAGAGATTCATTGTATAGAAAGATTTATGACTGTGTGTTGGCAGCTGATTTTTGTTCTCCACCCTTTTAGGACCAACTGTTGACCAATGTAAATTAGGGCATCATGATTGCAAAATAAAGGAGGAAAAGCAAGAAAAGATTCACAGAGCGAGTTTGGAGACTATGAAAATCAGACCCTCCATTCTGCTCTCCTCACGAGTAAAATCCAATTCATTTGTCTCTCTTTTCTTTTTGTCTATTTTAAGGCTGTAAACCTGACAGAAACAATGATCAGGTTGTTTCTGATCGGTTGTTCTCCGCTTTGCTGCATACAGAAGGTCTTGACCAAATAGTTTTCTGACACGGACTGTAGTGTAACTACGTTTCTCTCTCTTTTATACTAACACATATAAGACATAATTCATAAAACTTTGTTGAAAATATATAAAGTCAACAATTTGTATCAATTTCACAAATTTTATTGTCATTAAAGGGAACACAATTTCTGGTTGCATATATTAAAGCGTAGTTATTTCTTGTGATTAAATGTTACACAGAATCTTGATTTTTTTTTCATTGTATGATAATTACACATTTAGCTAGGTCGTTAACAAACTTAAGTGATTAAGTGTAATTTGTGAGTTTCTATCAGATTTAGTGAGTTAATGTTACATGATGAAATGAAATGCTTTCATTCCCAAAATTCACCAATCTCCTGTCACTAAGGAGTTGGTTTATAAAGGCTGCACTTTTCTCCAGTCAGATGCGGGTCACAGGTCAGCGTGTATTTAACTTCAACGTTTCCTAACGCTGATTTGCATGTGAAAGTGTGAGTGCCCGGGATCAGGTCCTTCTCGCACTCTATGAGCCGGTCGTCATATTTAGGGTCTTGATCCCAAACCTCAATCTTCAGAGCCAGGCTTGTGTCCACCTTCAGGAGAAAATTTGAATGGAGAATTATTCAGATGCATATTTTCCCATTCAAAGCCAAATTATTTAGGTGATAGAGAAAATAAAACTGTTAGCATCTCGCATCTCAAAAGTTGATAAATGCAGTGTAATCTTAGCCGAAACACAAAGCATGAAATGCATCAGCTAGGCTTTGTCTGTTTATATATGTGTGTACAATATACTGTACAGTATGTGTAAAGTGATTTCTGTTCAAATATTTTCAGATTTTTTTTCTGCTTTTACTTTCATTTGTACTCGACCATAAACATCATGAAATGTGAAAGGTCTAATCAAGTAAAAATAAATTCTTTTTCATGAAGGTGCTGAACCATTATCTCAAAATATAAAGAATCTACAGCCTGGATTGGATCTAGAAATGGAGTTGATTGTCCATTCCCTAAGTTTGCCTGCACAATATGCTGTTTGTCTGCATTACATATCATTGTTTACTTTGATTTGTCTTATTTGATTCGATTTATTTATTTCAAACAGGTTTTTAAAAACAATTGTTCATAAAGTTTTTACTTTGACATTAAAGGTTTGTTTTGGACATTTGTTGTTTGGGCAGCCAACTTTTTATGCTCATGATTGATTTGTAAAAGCAATAAGAGAGGGTTATCACTTCCTGACTCCACAACAAGATTAGCAGAGCAGTGAGTGTGGGAGCCGCATGTCCACAGACATCCAGGTTGGTTGTGAGAACCGAAACAAGAACAAGTCAGGCCTAAAGGGAGGAGCTATTTTCTTGTTATTGTGGCTGCTGTCTCATGCAAACAACAAGTTGAAGCACAAATTAGTTAATAATCAATAATTTAACATAATTTTGTTGCAATGGAAACTACAACACATTTCTGATAAATGATATTTGACCCAATATAAAATGTTTGCTAACAAATTAGTTTGGTGGCACCAAAGAATGCTTTCTTTCAAGACTGATGCATAAAAACACAATTTTTCTCACTGCAGGGAATTTAATGTTTATTTTGCAAAAATAGATTCTGGCATTAACTCTCTAAGTTCTGCTGCAACACTATAGTAAATAGATTAGTTTGTCTGTTATTGAGCTTTTTCAGCTAATCTGTGATGATAACGTTTACTGACCTTGCCCAAATCAAACTCAGCGTACCAATGAGGATTATCAGATACAATCACTTGGGTCTTGTGGGATATGGAACCATGGTATATCTTGGCATAGCTGTGAACAAAAGAGGAGCCATATAAAAGGTGTGCTCATCAGGTTCCATAAGGTCTTTGTTTTTTTTTACCTTTGCATCAACCCACCCGTCAGTCTTTCCAATCACATCTCCGTATAGATTCCAGCCTCGAACAATGGTCACTGATAGATTTCCCCTTGAGGCGTGCAGAGGGCAGCAGTTATAAGACATGTTAAGAGTAGAACCCTCACAGTCTGGCTCTTGGGGTGATTTCTTCACAGAAGTGTCCTCCAAATACTGCTCAATAGCAGTTTTCACCCCTGCCTGTTGAAGCTTGCTTGGCACGAGCTGATAGAGAGGTCGAAGGGAGAACGAAACAACCTCTGGACGTTCTATCAGGCTCTTTAGCCAGTTCATGTGGGCTGTGGAATCACTTTTGGAAATTGTAAACTGCCCCAACCAACCATCTCCTCCTAACACCTCAGAGTAGTATCGGTGGAGACCAGAGCTGAAGTTAGTGGCAGAGTCCTGGTTTAGTAGGACACCCATGCAAGACTTTGGGACATGAGAGATTTTCATCTTCCCCAAGCCAACAGCAACACCCATAGATAAACAGGAGTGGATCTGGATGGAAGAATAGGAAAGAGATTTGTAAAAAAGCAGCATTTCACCAGACATTCACATAAAGAGCCAGACACAAGCAGAGAAGAATATGTTCATGTAGAAATCCTTGGAAATTAAAATGGACAAAACAAACAAACAAAAAAATTACACTGAAAATACTTAAAGTAGGTTGTTGGAAGCGATGAACTTCATATTTTGCAGCTTCATGTAATGGTAATAATATAAACAAGGGTGAAAGTAGTTTTAAATTCTTGCCGGTACTACGACAATAATTTTAATGAGGTACAATGTGCAAATAAGTAAAATAATAATAATAATAATAATAATAATAATAATAATAATAATAATAATAATAATAACTGTAGTTTTACTTGAGTAGCCTACATTATTTTTTTTACTCTTTCATAGCTAGCATGTATAAACCTCACTAAACAATTTTACTTTGTAGCATGTGCCGTAACTTTTTCATCTCTGTCTTTTCTTTTGAACAAATTAGCTATTGTTTTCTGCACTTTTATCAGGTTTTGATGTCGCTTAAATTAAAAATTCACTGTTTGCTGTGTTTCCCCGGTTTTTAGTCTTATTTTATTTTAAAATGATAAGCGATATATTGTTTTTCCTCTCCCACTGCAAGTGGAATTTTTTTATGTCTCTGTGAACCACCTGTGTAAAATGTCCCAGTCTATAAATCAAACGCACCAATCCGATCAGTAAGCGCCGTCTTTTATAAGTTACCAAGCAGTTGTTTTCGAGGTGTGCTGTGCTGTTTTAACTGAGCAGAGTAACATGAACACAACTATACTGAACAAAAATATAAACGCTCCATGTCAAACATTGTTGCCATGTGGAGTTAACAACTATAAATGAGCATTTGCTGATATTTATTGTACAAAAGGAATATTTCTCTTGATTTGTGTATAATTTTTAATCCAACTTGTTGTCAGTGAGCATTACTCAATGATTTGTTTTTTTTTTGTTTACTAGTACCTGGGTGGGACATGTCCAGTTGGTGATCAGACAAAATGAGCAACAACTGGACATTTCTTGAACTGGGGACAATTAAAGGCTACTCCAAAATGTCAAATTTTTTCACAAGTCATAATGCCTCAGATGTCACAAGAGCGTGTCATCGGCATGCTGGATGCAAGGATGTCCACCAGAGCAGTAGCTGTACGGCTCAATGTCCATTATCGGATCAAAGGCAGTTTAAGAGTTTGTTTCCAACAGACTGGCACTCCTGCAAATTGACCTCATCCTTGTCAGCCACGTGACCACTCCACTGCAAGATCGCCATATCGGGCTTGTCCATCTACGGGATCGGCTAAGACCAGCGATACACATAGGTGATGAGACTTTGTCTGCACAGATGCATCACACCTGAGACTGTCTTTAACTGCCTACTTGAAGAAGAAGAACAATTACTTTATTCATCCCAGCAGGGAAATTATTTTGCAGTTACAGCAAGAATTTTTTATACACAGATTAACACACACGACAGGAGCTGCGTCTGCAGGCAGCCAGCTGAGCCGGCGCCATTTTTGAAGGAGGACATGCGGCAAAGTCGGGACCAGGAGTCGAACCCGCGACGTCCACGGGTCTAAGGCCTCCAAATGTGGGACGTGCTAACCGTGCTAACCCCCTACGCCACCACAGCATGCCCCGAAGCCAACTTGGTCAAAATCAAATTCCTCAACCTGACCCTTATCATGTTCAAAGCACTGTCAATCTGCTACAAGAGTCCATACCACTATGTTATCAATGCCGATATGAAGATCAGTAATTACTGAAAAGATATTTTGAATTTCTCTATATATTGCGTAACCCAAATATACACTCTTATATTTGACATGGGGCGTTTATATTTTTGTTCAGGGTAGATAATCATCATTTGCTTTTAATTGGGACATTTTGCAGACAGACGTTATAGAGGAGAAAAGTTTGAAGGCTGCTGAGAAACCTACAAGAGTCAAGAGGGCAGTGGAGGGGAGAGAGAGACACACAGAGAGAGAGAGAGATGCCTGGAGTGGTACAGGCTCCATCACACAGCACAACCAGTTCAGAAACAATAAGAAATTAGAGAAAAAAGAAATTTATAAACAGTATAACAGTACTGTACAGTACGCAGTACCAGACCATATCGCCTTACTTTCACGCCTGGGCGTTAGAATCGTGGAAGTATCACATATGGTTGTGTAAAAATCTGTTGTTTTGTGCATTTTGTTACCTCAGTTGAGGTTAACCCATTCAGGGAGGACAAGCAACTTCGTGAAGATATCAGTTGTCTCAGTCGCCCTCCAAGATCAACCTAAAATAGGTATAAAGTTCTTTAAAATGCTTCCCTGCAGAAAAATATCTGTAACTTATTCACAATGTGTGTGTGCCAAAGTTCTCACCAGTCTGAAGTAGTGTGTGCCATAGGTCTGTATGAGCTTTCTATACTCATTCTCAGTAGAGTAGTTGTAGTGACTTGGCAGGATGTCTAACTGCTTTTTGAACTCTACGCTTAAGGGAGGTGTGGATGATAATATAAATCTAGACACCAAGACAAAATTAGACAATTATTTCAATAACCATGACCTGTCAGAACTCGATGAAAAAAAATCTAACTTCCATTATACTTATAGTGGTTGCAGGTGACACTGTGTGTGCTGAAAGTGTAGCGGTCCTCTTCGATCTGTTGTGAAGCGAACTTGTAGGCGTCGGAGCCGGTTCCTCCCACATCGAAGTTGTCAAACAAAACCTTTTCAATTTCCAAGCCAAACTGATGAAATATAGACAACACATGTAGTTTATAAGGTGTTAAATAAGAATCCATATTTTTCTTCCGCTATTCTAATTACTTACTTCAGTTCTAACTGAATGGAAACTAAAAAGATAACAAAATACTTTCTTGGAAGAGTACATATTAACTGAAATGAAATGGTGAAAGAAAGAAAATCAGCCAGCAAGGTTTCTATCAGGGTTGTGTTATCAAAACTCAGGGCTGCATTGAAAATATTCTGAAATGTTCAGCTTTGAGTTGTTTCTTACCGTCCAATCATTGGTGTCTTGGGATGTGTAAGCCTTAATCAGAGAGCTGTTGGACATTTTAAAGGAAGTAATTATTATTAAACATCTATACAGTTCATTTCTCATATTTTCAATAAGGTAGTTAGGTTAGTGAAATTATTGATATAACTATTGTTATTTTAATACCACAGCCTTTTTAGGCAGGTATTCATAAACTACAGTTACATTCAATAAATTAGAAAATGCTTCCATATGTGGCTCAGTTTTCAGATTAAAATTACTTTTGAAAATAACCTCTAAGGAGGTAACAAACACACTTTTCATTCCTCTGTATTAAAATTCTTTTTTTTTTTTGCTGTGTTATTCCAATTTTCAAAGTTAGGTCTGCATTAGTTGTATGTTGAAAATCTTCATAATTAACAGAAATAAAGGCTTTAAAAATTCATATGTGTGGAATTATTCTATATAATGTTTCACTTAGTGATAAAACTAAACTGATTCTCATTGTTGCAGGATGGTCCTTGAGCACATGTCCCTTTGTGTGTGTGAATATATTTGTGTTTGTGTTTTAGGATTTCTCACCTTGTAAGTCCCCATAAGAAGTGCTGTCTTTGAGTCAGGGGTTTGGTTTAGGACTAAGGAGTGACTTGAATTTACGTCGGGTTTCAGGTCAGAGTCAGATTTTTATATGCACAGACTAAAGATGTTAAGTTGTCTTGTCACAACAGACAAAGTGAAATAGAAATGAGGGGTGAACTATGCAACAAACCGCTCTCTCGAAACAGAAATGATTTGACTAGAGAGAACATTTCTGACTTACAGTTTAGACCATAAAATATTTGAAGGGACCTCGACGTAAAAATAAAAGTTCATCTGCTGTTTTAAAATTCAATTAAAGTCAATAAGAAAACTGTTTAGGTTTTAACTCGGAAATTAAAGTTCGTTAGGTTCATTTAACAAGAAGAGACATGTTGTCTAAACATTGTTTTTTAAGTTCTGTTAGCACATTAATCTTGAATTGTGAGTTTTAACTTAATACTGGACTTTAAACCAAATAATCATTTCACAATATGCAAGAAAAAAAAACTGCCTTCACACGTTTCTGTATTATTTTCACTCACCTTATCAAGTTAAATTAAATACATATTTTATATTAGAATAATTAAAATTCTTGTTTCATTTTGATTAGAACAAAAATGATCATTTGCTAATGAATTTAACAAAGATCGACATAAAACCATAAATTCTGCTCAAAAACGTTTAGCAGAGACTTACAACTTATTAAACTGAACATTTGCCTTAATAACACACCAAAGTCAGATCAATGTAACACACATCCACCTCTGGATACAAAACCATGCCGAGGTAACAAATGGGAACAATTTCTGGGAAATTGTTCCCATTCCTGTGTTTTTCTTCTTTCAGTGTTTTTAGTGCTAACATATAAACTCTAATTTATTCAACTCTTCTAGGTTTGACAAAATGATTGAAAAGCTAACATATCTTAAATACTGTAAGATTGTCTTTCACAAACTCACATATTTAGGTTAAAAATCTAAAACTAAATGTATATATATTAAAGACTAGAAGATAGTAGACACAACTAAATGTGGCCCCAATGTTTTACAGTGTATAAGGCTGCCCCCGCTCTGCAGAACATGGTCAGTGCGCTACAGGGAAAGAGAAGTAAATACACAACCTCAGACACCCTCCATAGCTTTGATACCTTTCAGCTGACAGTCTAGACGTGCTCCATGATTTGTCTCAAGTTTGGGATTTTGTTTTTACAACTTAACTCTCCTTCAAACTTTACTACATTTTTTTTGTTTTTCTTTGGTCTTCATGATGCTGTTTGTAACCTTAACTGTGAACTTAACTGAGAATAAAGGTGAATTTTATAGATTTTTTAAAGAATTATACATTTATTTTAGGTGACCTATGAAGTCAACTGGTTCCACTTGAATATATTTATAAATATCAGAATATCAGTTTAAATGCACACCACATATTTCATATTTAGCTTCCACTTCAGAATTATCCACTATGTGTTGGTCTACCACACAAAAGTCCAATAAACATACACTGTTGATTGGAACATGTATCAAATATCCGGTAATTGTTAGTTTAATTATGTGATTCAACTTTTACAGTGTTCACAATCCGGTTTAAATACTGTACCTAACAGAGGTGTGATAACTGCTGATGATGTCAGCACTGCATTGACTGCTGGCACTCCAGTCCACAACAGATGATGGAAGCTTAAAATGAAGAAATGTCGCATTATTGTTAATCCCTCAAGTCAGACGTGCTGCTGCTTATTTATGCATCTTTAATTACTTTTTGGTAGGCATGGTTTTGAAGAGGGTTGGAGCAGAGAATGCAGGTTTCTCTTTCATTCAGGTAAGTCTTCACATCAATCACATGAGCTCTTTTTCTCTGTAGTGTGACTATATCAAAACCTTTCCCCACCATCTTGTGGCCTGGTACAAAACGAGCAGCATCACACTCTCTTTGGGTCCCGATAAGACAGGACAGAACAGAGGAGTGAACAAGGAGGACGCTCAGGAGAAGAAGAGCTGAAGTTGAATCGGGCAGCATAGCTGTAGTCAAAAGCTAAAAGATAGAGAGAAAAGAAATTAAATTGTATTTTTATATAATGCATGGCATTTTCCTTTTTTCCTGACTTTTTTGTACATCATATAAGAAAGTTAGTTAACACTTTATTTGAAGGGGTGTGCATAAGACTAACATGACACTGTCATAAACATAACATATACCTGGTGGGCTTTATAATGCTTATGCTAACACATGCAAAAATAAAAAAATAACTGAACAGAGAAACATATGTAAAATGTACATAAAAGTTCAAACATGTATGAATTAAATGTGTAATTGTTTCAATAAATATTTAAATGTATTTAATACATGGGTAAATATCTGTTTACAGTGCATTTCATTGTAACAGTACAGCACAGTTACCCATTGAATTTGGAGGGTCTGGCTGACAGATAAAATAAAGTCAGGATGTGCTGCTAACACAGGACAATAACCAGAAATGAATAGAAGTCAGATTTAATGGTTAAATATTGTTTAAGCATATTGTGATTATTACTTGCCCATGCATTAAATACAGTTCAATATTTATTGAAACAATTATTTATTTAATTCATTAGACTTTTCTGTGCATTTTTACATATGCATTTCTGTTCAGTTATTTTTTATTTTTGCATGTGTTAGCATAAGCCAATATCACATTTTTGAGACAGAGTATTTGTTTACGGGAGCAGCAGTTAATGATGGTGAAACATTAGTAAACAGTTCTAGATAACACAAAAAGTTTCAGCCAGTAGATACTTGTGAAGGAAACAATGAAGTTCATTCATTAATCTGATTTCATTCCCACTTTATTATTCTTTATATTTCTTTTCTCTTATCAGTAGTTATATTACATGCCAGTAGTTAAAGAAAGAAGTTATTCACAGAATAATTCATCTGTAAAGTTGGGCTATTTAGTTATTGAATTCTGAGACTCGATTAGAAATAAGCATATCAGTGATCATTCTTTGTTGTGTGAAGAGTTTCTTCATTCACTCATCAGGGACTAAGCTTGGCTTTATTAATTAAATAATAAATTATGGATTACAATTCATAATAATTACATGAGCCAAACTTCGAAGCGAGTTCTGACTCCCAACAATTTTGATGTCACCTTGTGAGGTTGCTACAACATTTTTGGTTTCCACAGATCTTTGATTTCAACAAACAGCCACACAGCTCCACCACATTAATATCAGTGGAATTATAAATTCTAGGGCTGCACTGATTTATCACCCATCCAATTTATCTGTGTCAATGTTCCGAATTTTAGGAAATCGGTGATCTGGCGATTTTTACATGTGAAGCCGATCTTATCCAATGATTTTATCTACCTTGGCAAACGTATTTAAAGCAACTGCTATCTTCTGCTCTGCTATGAGAGGTTTGACTAGTAGACCGGCCAAGCAGATCATGTCTAATGTTTGCAGTTAACAGTAGTCACCCCACTGTTGGTAACTCATCAACTTTCTTCCTATATTTAGCAAGATTACAGACAAAAAAATTAATATCAGCCACAATTGAAATCACCAGGTCAGGATTTTTAGTATATTTTTAATCGGTGATCAGCCTGAAACCTGCAATCGGTGCACTTCTAATAAATTCATGAGAAAAATATCTTCTATAAAAAATTTTTTATAACTCAATAAACACGCAATACTTTTTAATTGCTGTAGTGTATTCTAAACAAAGATACTCTTTGTATATTAAAAAATCTTACCTGTCCAAAGCAGACTGAAAAGAAGTTGAAACAAGCAATGTCTAAGTTAGCTGAGCTGAGAACTGTAGTTTATAAAGCAGCAGCCCTGGAGAGATAAAGATTCATACAAAACATCGTGTAAAGGTCAATTGAATGTAGTTACTTTGTTTCTTGTAACTGCCGCTGAAGTTTGAGGATTTTATTTTAGCAGTGATCTTTTTAGAATATCTACGCTAACAGAACAAACAGTTCTACCGGAACTTTTTGTTCCAGTAGAATAAATAGTTTTACTGGGACTGCAATGAAGGAATAGTTTAACATCAAGTCAGAAAAGAGCAACTCCAAATTTAGCTTCTTTCAATACAGGAACAAGGTAACAGTGATTGAAATTTAAGTATTTTAATTCTGTGATTGTAATAAACTCATAAAACAGACAGGAGTTAATCTTTATTTTCGCCAACTAGATTTGCCCACTCTGTGTGTGTTTTTCTTGTAATTGTTATCTCTGGAAGAGCCGGGCATTGGAGCACAGAAAAACCGTTACATAGTTTCTACTTCCAGTTGCAACTTTACAACTGTCACTACTTCCGGTACAAAAACAGTCACGTAGCACACAGCTCTAATTCTGTAAAACTTCTACACTTGAACAAATTTAACTAGGCATAATGTTTTAAACAATAAAATTAATAAGACAAAATAAATGTATTAAATAAATGGATAAAAGAGTGTTTTGTCCATAACTTTAAAAAACAGTAATATTTAAATGAAATACTTCTACGGTGCAACACCCTCTGCCACAAAAAAGTTGCCTAACAACATTTTAACATTTTTGGCAATGCAGAACAGTAATATCCACAAGAACTAGGATTAAAGGTAAGTTAACAGGCAAGTATTTTAACAAATATTACAATATTGCAAAGTTTGTTTGTCTCATCTTCATTAAATGTTGTCATCTTGCTTGTGTGTCATACAGAACTGTCTACAGTCCATTAGTACTAAAGGGTGAAAAGTCTATTGAAGTGTTGATGGGCCCCACAAAATCTTCACCAAGGGACAAGGAAGTTACCCAATAGACCCAGATTTAACACACATTTCAATAACACGCCATAAAATATCTTACTTGAACAACTTGTTGAGAGATATAGTCCCCCCAGCATGTCCTGGGTCTTCCCCGGGGCCTCTTCCCGGTGGGACGTGCCCGGAACACCTCACCAGTGAGGCGTCCAGGAGGCATCCTGACCAGATGCCCGAGCCACCTCAACTGGCTCCTCTCAATGTGAAGGAACAGCGGCTCTACTCTGAGTCCCTGATGACTGAGCTTCTCACCCTATCTCTAAGGGAGAGCCCAGCCACCCTACGGAGAAAACCCATTTCGGCTGCTTGTATCCGCGATCTCGTTCTTTCGGTTATGACCCAAAGCTCATGACCATAGATGAGGGTGGGAACGCAGATCGACCAGTAAATCGAGAGCTTCGCTTTTTGGCTCAGCTCTCTCTTCACCACGACGGACCGGTACAGTGCCCGCTTGACGGCAGACGCTGCGCCAATCCGCCTGTCGATCTTCCGCTCCCTTCTTCCCTCATTCGTGAACAAGATCCCGAGATACTTGAACTCCTCCACTTGGGGCAGGACACCCCCCTGACCCAGAGAAGGCACTCTACCCTTTTCCGGCTGAAGACCATGGCCTCGGATTTGGAGGCACTGATCCTCATCCCGGCCGCTTCACACTTGGCTGCGAACCGCTCCAGCAAGAGTTGCAGATCACGACCTGATGAATCCAAAAGGACCACATCGTCTGCAAAAAGCAGAGATGAGATCCTAAGGCCACCAAATCGGATTCCCTCAACACCTTGGCTGCGCCTAGAAATTCTGTCCATAAAAGTAATGAACAGAATCGGTGACAAAGGGCAGCCCTGGCGGAGTCCAACTCTCACCGGAAACGAGCCCGACTTACTGCCGGCAATGCGGACCAGACTCTGACACCGGTCATACAGGGACCTGACAGCCCGTATCAAAGGGCCCGGTACCCCATACTCCCGGAGAACCCCCCACAGGGCTCCCCGAGGGACACGGTCAAACGCCTTCTCCAAGTCCACAAAACACATGTAGACTGGTTGGGCGAAATCCCATGCACCCTCCAGGACCCTGCCGAGGGTGTAGAGCTGGTCCAGTGTTCCACGACCAGGACAAAAACCACACTGCTCTTCCTGAATCTGAGGTTCGACTATCCGATGGACCCTCCTCTCCAGGACCCCTGGATAGACCTTGCCAGGGAGGCTTAAGAGTGTGACCCCTCTATAATTGGAGCACACCCTCCGGTCCCCCTTTTTGAACAGTGGGACCACCACCCCAGTCTGCCAGTCCAGGGGAACTGCCCCAGATGTCCATGCAATATTGCAGAGTCGTGTCAGCCAACACAACCCTACAACATCCAGAACCTTAAGGAACTCCGGGCGGATCTCATCCACCCCCGGGGCCTTGCCACCGAGGAGCTTTTTAACCACCTCGGTGACCTCGTCCCCAGAGATTGGAGAGCCCAACCCAGAGTCCCCAGGCTCAGCTTCCTCAATGGAAGGCATGTTGGTGGGATTGAGGAGGTCTTCGATGTACTCTGCCCACCGGACCACAACGTCCCGAGTAGAGGTCAGTAGCACACCATCCCCACTATAAACAGTGTTGGTGAGGTACTGTTCCCCCCAAAGTTGATCATCGAACTGCAGCCTAGGGTGTCCTGGTGCCAAGTGCACATATGGACACCCTTAAGCTTGAACATGGTGTTCGTTATGGACAATCCATGACGAGCACAGAAGTCCAACAACAGAACATCGCTCGAGTTCAGATCGGGGGGGCCGTTCCTCCAACCACGCCCCTCCAGGTCTCACTGTCATTGCCCATGTGAGCGTTGAAGTCCCCCAGCAGAACAAGGGAGTCCCCAGGAGGGGCACTCTCCAGTACCCTCTCTAAGGACTCTAAAAAGGGTGGGTAATCTGAACTGTCATTCGGCCCATAAGCACAAACGACAGTCAGGACCCGTCCCCCCACCCGTAGGCGGAGGGAGGCTGCCCTCTCGTTCACCGGGGTAAACCCCAACATACAGGCGCCGAGATGCGGAGCACTCCTGCCTGTCGCCTCTCACCTTGGGCAACTCCAGAGTGGAAGTATGTCCAGCCCCTCTCAAGGAGACTGGTTCCAGAACCAGAGCCATTCGTTGAGGTGAGACCGACTATTTCTAGCCGGAACCTCTCGACCTCACACACTAGCTCCGGCTCCTTCCCCACCAAAGAGGTGACATTCCACGTCCCAAGAGCCAGCTTCTGCAGTCGAGGATCGGACCGCCAGGGTCCCCTCCCTCGGCCGCCACCCATCACACAATGCACCCGACCCCTTTGGCTCCGCTCACGGGTGGTGGGTCAATGGGAGGGGGGGCCCATGTTTCCTCTTCGGGCTGAGCCCGGCTGGGCTCCATGGGTAAAAGCCCGGCCACCAGGCGCTCGCCATCGTGCCCCCTCTCCAGGCCTGGCTCCAGAGTGGGGCCCCGGTGACCCGCGTCCGGGCGAGGGAACACAAAGTCCAATGGTGCCATTCATCATTGGGGTCTTCGGGCTGGGCTTTGTCTGGTCCCTCACCTAGGACCTGTCTGCCTTGGGTGACCGTACCAGGGGCATGAAGCCCCAGACAGCATAGCTCCTAGGATCATTGGGGCACTCAAACCCCTCCACCACGATAAGGTGGCAGCCCAATGAGAGGGCTGTTTTGTTTGTCTCATCTTCATTAAATGTTGTCATCTTGCTTGTGTGTCATACAGAACTGTCTACAGTCCATTAGTACTAAAGGGTGAAAAGTCTATTGAAGTATTGATGGGCCCCACAAAATCTTCACCAAGGGACAAGGAAGTTACCCAATAGACCCAGATTTGTCACACATGTCAATAACACGTCATAAAATGTATTACTTGAACTTGTTTGAACTAACTTTTATTCTCATATAATTAATCTCTATGGTGTTCTTGTCTAAATAAATGTAAGAACATAAATCTGTTCTCACCAATGACAGGATAAAATTACACAAATTTCAATGGATTATTATCTTTATCAGATTAAACTACAATGTTAACTAGCCTGTTAAACTAACGAAATAAGTATGAACATGAACTGATTTATTTTTAAGTGCTGCCATAAAAAGGATATATGGGATGAGGATTGCCTGGAAGAGTTGTTTTCTGAAAGTGTCTATACTCTGGTGGATCAGATCTTGAGGACTTTAAAGGTCAGGTGACACAACTGGTCATAAGTGTAGACTCTCCTAGTCTGCCTCCTCCTTCCTGGGTGTTCTCCAGGTCCTCCTTCATCTCATTGACCATCATTAGATTCAGTAGCATCTGATTGAACCTCCTTTTTCTGAGGGTGTACAGTATCTCTTCTACTCTTTCCTCCAAGACCTCATTTGGCTCAGTTAGATCTATTGTCATGTTGGGAGCAACTCGCTTGACCTACATGCAAAAACACATCCAGGAGAATGAGAATCAGGTAAAAAAATATTTAATCTCTGAGGTACCCCAGGCATCCTTCCATGTAAGGCTGAAAAGCAGCTGGGGTGCATTTGTCAGTCCAAATAGGATTCTAACTGATTTGTACAGTCCCCAAGGTGTTATAAAGGCTGTACATGGTCTGCTTTTCTCACTCATGAAACCTTGATGGTAGGCCTTCCCCTGGTCCAACACTGTGAACAAGGAATTGCCCCTGAGGTTTTCTAGGATCTCCTGTATCCTTGGGATTTGATGACAGTCTGGGATTGTTTTTGAGTGCAACAGTCTGTAGTCTATGCACAGACGAAGAAGCTTCTGTGTTAGATTTAATGAAATCTGGGAGAGGGGGAGTAGTTTATTGGCCAACCTAAAATGCAGTAAGCTAAAATTGCAGTTTACTAATTTATATTTGTGAACAAATGGGGCTCAAACTCAAAGATTAATCTCACAGCATAGGGTTGTAGCTGTGGTAACAAAACAATCTAACTATGAATATTGTTCTTTGAACTTTTACAATGTAAACTTGCCAGCTCCTTAAAGTCTTACATTTAAATGTTAAACAATTAGAAATCTTTTAATTTATGTATGCTGAAATCATTAAATCTAATTTAGCAGCTTTGATAATCTCAATAAAGAAATGTGACATTTATATATCTGTTGTCTGTGATAAAATACTAGCATTTATGGGGCCCTGAAGCCCTGGGGGCCTCATGAAGCCGCTGACTAAATTTGGATTAAACAGAAGTGGAAATAAGTATTATTAAACAAAGTCTCTGTAACCTGGTCATAACACTCTGTCATACAACTGATTGATATAAAACCCACTTTTTGAAATCATTTTCTCTTATTTGTCAAAATGAACAAAATTGATTAACAAAGGACATAGTATGAAAAAAATATTTTAGTTTTAAGTTCTATCACCCAGCCCTACTGGAGGGCCATTAGAGAAATGAATTTTTTTTTATTTTTTACCCAATTTATGCCTCTTGGACTCTGATAGCTGCTTTGGCTTCACACATTCAAAGCAAGGTTGTTACAGTGGACTCCTTCACTATTTAATTATTTTGGCTTCTGCAGAAGTTTGGTTTTATGCTACAGAAGTTGAAATTGAAGAGCTGGTTTATGTGCAGTTTTGAACATTTTAGGAACACAGTTATTTTACAGATAACACTGGACACAAGTGAAATAGGAGCAAACAGCGAGGAAAGCCAGACGTTTTTCTGTTTCCTCAAAGATAGGACTGAGAGGACTGGAAGCTGCTGTGGTTTTTGCTGCCTATTCCATAGACTTTTAGAGAGATGGAGTTACAGTTATCCTACTGGTGCCTGGACATTTTGTCAGGTTCAAACAACCTAAAACATTTAAACACCACACAAAAAGGAGAAAGACAAGAGAGTTTAGATTTTCTTGCAAGGAGGACGAACAGGACTTGCTTCAGTTACAATCTCCTAGACGCCCTGAAGCAAGTTCTACCGTACCCTTTGTTTTTATTTCCTTAATAAATAATCCTAAATAATTTCCATGCTGGGATGAATAAAGTAATTCTATTTTATTCTATTAAGGGCTGTCCCAAGTTACATAGTTTATTCTGTTATCTCATGCCTGTTACACAGTGTTGCTGTTTTTTCAGTTATTTCTTCTGTTATCTTGAGTGCAGTCACGCTGCACCTACAGGCTGACAGTTGAGTTTAGTTCCAGTTTGCTCTCTTCTGCAACTGCAACTGCAAGGCAGGAACTGAAAAACGCAGAACAATGGGAGAACAGCACAACTTCACACATCAAATACAGTGAACATAAGAACGTAGCAAACATAACACAACGTATATTAAATATTTCTAACACCTTTTATGCAGCAAATAAGAATAACAAAAAGCATTGAACATTCTGGCTCATGAGATGTCGTCACTGTTTTAAACATGACTACATGATGAACGATCATTTCAATTAATAAATGTCATCTGTGCCTCTTGATTGTGACCATAAAACTAAAGAAACAATGATCAGGTTGAAAATTATGTCCCCTTCTTCTCCGCTTTGCTGCATACAGACGGTCTTGACCAAAGAGTTTTGTGACACATCCTGTAATGTAACTATGTCTCACTCTCTTTTATAGCAACACATACAAGACATAATTCATACAACTAATACAAGATTTGTAGAAAGTATGTAAAGTCAACAACTTGTAGCAATTTCAAAAATTTTATTGTCATTAAAGGGAACACAATTTCTGGTTGCATATATTAAAGCGTAGTTATTTCTTGTGATTAAATGTTACACAGAATCTTGATTTTTTTTCATTGTACGATAATTACACATTTAGCTAGGTCGTTAACAAACTTAAGTGATTAAGTATAAATTGTGAGTTTCTATCAGATTTAGTGAGTTAATGTTACATGATGAATTGAAATGCTTTCATTCCCAAAATTCACCAATTTCCTGTCACTAAGGAGATGGTTTATAAAGGCTGCACTTTTCTCCAGTCAGATACGGGTCACAGGTCAGCGTGTATCTAACCTCAACATTTCCTAACGCTGATTTGCATGTGAAAGTGTGAGTGCCCTGGCTCAGGTACTTCATGCACTCCAAGAGGAGGTCGTGATATTTCCAGTCTTGATCCCAAACCTCAATCTTCAGAGCCAGCCTTGTGTCCACCTTCAGGAGAAAATTTGAATGGAGAATTATTCAGATGCATATTTTCCCATTCAAAGTCAAATTATTTAGGTGATAGTGAAAATAAAACTGTTAGCCTCTCGCATCTCAAAAGTTGATAAATGCAGTGTAATCTTAGCCGAAACACAAAGCATGAAATGCATCAGCTAGGCTTTGTCTGTTTATATATGTGTGTACAATATACTGTACAGTATGTGTAAAGTGATTTCTGTTCAAATATTTTCAGACTTTTTTTCTGTTTTTACTTTCATTTGTACTCGACCATAAACATCATGAAATGTGAAAGGTCTAATCAAGTAAAAATAAATTCTTTTTCATGAAGATGCTGAACCAGTATCTCAAAATATAAAGAATCTACAGCCTGGATTGGATCTAGAAATGGAGTTGATTGTCCATTCCCCAAGTTTGCCTGCACAATATGCTTTTTGTCTGCATTACATATCATTGTTTACTTTGATTGGTCTTATTTGATTCGATTTATTTATTTCAGACAGGTTTTTAAAAACAATTGTTCATAAAGTTTTTACTTTGACATTAAAGGTTTGTTTTGGACATTTGTTGTTTGGGCAGCCAACTTTTTATGCTCATGATTGATTGTAAAAGCAATAAGAGAGGGTTATCACTTCCTGACTCCACAACAAGATTAGCAGAGCAGTGAGTGTGGGAGCCGCATGTCCACAGACATCCAGGTTGGTTGTGAGAACCGAAACAAGAACAAGTCAGGCCTAAAGGGAGGAGCTATTTTCTTGTTATTGTGGCTGCTGTCTCATGCAAACAACAAGTTGAAGCACAAATTAGTTAATAATCAATAATTTAACATAATTTTGTTGCAATGGAAACTACAACACATTTCTGATAAATGATATTTGACCCAATATAAAATGTTTGCTAACAAATTAGTTTGGTGGCACCAAAGAATGCTTTCTTTCAAGACTGATGCATAAAAACCCAATTTCTCACTTCTGGTAATTTAATGTTTATTTTGCAAAAATAGATTCTGGTATTAACTCCATATTTTCTGCTGCATCAGCAGAGTAAATAGATTAGTTTGTCTGTTGTTGAGTAGACAAACTAATCATTAATCTGTGATGATAACGTTTACTGACCTTGCCCAAATCAAACTCAGCGTTCCACTGAGGTTCATCGGATATAATCACTTGGGTCTGGTGGGATATGGAACCATAGAACATTTTGGCATAGCTGTCAACAAAAGAGGAGCCATATAAAAGGTGTGCTCATCAGGTTCCATAAGGTCTTTGTTTTTTTTTACCTTTGCATCAACCCACCCGTCAGTCTTTCCAATCACATCTCCGTATAGATTCCAGCCTCGAACAATGGTCACTGATAGATTTCCCCTTGAGGCATGCAGAGGGCAGCAGTCAGAGGACAAATTAGGAGTGGTGGTCTCACAGTCTGGCTCTTGGGGTGATTTCTTCACAGCAGTGTCCTTCAAATACTGCTCAATAGCAGTTTTCACCCCTTCCTGTTGAAGCTTGTTTGGCACGAGCTGATAGAGAGGTCGAAAGGAGAACGAAACAACATCTGGTTGTTCTATCAGGCTCTTTAGCCAGTTCATGTGGGCTGTGGAATCATTTTTGTAAATTGAAAACTCCCCCAACCAACCATCTCCTCCTAACACCTCTGAGTAGTGTTGGTGAAGACCAGAGCTGAAGTTAGTGGCAGAGTCCTGGTTTAGTAGGACACCCATGCAAGACTTCGGGACATGAGAGATTTTCATCTTCCCCAAGCCAACAGCAACGCCCATAGATAAACAGGAGTGGATCTGGATGGAAGAATAGGAAAGAGATTTTTAAAAAAGCTGCATTTCACCAGACATTTACATAAAGAGCCAGACACAAGCAGAGAAGAATATGTTCATGTAGAAATCCTTTTAAATTAAAATGGACAAAACAAAACAAAACAAAAAAAATTACACTGAAAATACTTAAAGTAGGTTGTTGAAAGCGATGAACTACATATTTTGCAGCTTCATGTATTTGGTAATAATATAAGCAGGGGTGTAAATAATTTTAAATTCTTGCCGGTACTATGACAATAATTTTAATGAGGTACAATGTGCAAATAAGTATGAAAATAATAATAATAATAATAGTAATAGCAATAATAATAATAATAATAACTTTAGTTTTACTTGAGTACCTTACATTATTTGTACTGTTTCCACCGCAGCTATCATGTATAAACATCGATAAACACTTTTACTTTGTAGCATGTGCAGTAACTTTTTCATCTCTGTCTTTTCTTTTGAACAAATTAGCTACTGTCTTCTGCAATTTTATCAGGTTTTGATTTCATTTGATTTAAAAATTCATTGTCTGCTGTGTTTTCCCAGTTTTTATTCTTATTTTATTTTAAAATGATAAGCAATTTATTTTTCTTCCTGTCCCACTGCAAGCGGCATTTTTTATGTCTTTGTGAACCACCTGTGTAAAATGATCAGCAAGCAACGTCTTTTATAAGTTATCAAGCCTATGGTTGTGTAAAAATCTGTTGTTTTGTGCATTTTGTTACCTCACTTGAGGTTAACCCATTCAGGGTGGACAAGCAACTTCGTGAAGATGTCAGTCGTCTCAGTCGCCCTCCAAGTTCAACCTAAAACAGGTTTAAAGTTCTTTAAAATGCTTCCCTGCAGAAAAATATCTGTAACTAATTCACAATGTGTGTGCCAAAGTTCTCACCAGTCTGAAGTAGTGTGTGCCAAAGGTTTGTATGAGCTTTCTATACTCATTCCTAGTGGAGTAGTTGTAGTGACTTGGCAGGATGTCTAACTGCTTTTTGAACTCTACGCTTAAGGGAGGTGTGGGTGATAATATAAAACTAGACACCAAGACAAAATTAGACAATTATTTCAATAACCATGACCTGTCAGAACTCAATGAAAAAAAATCTAATTTCCATCCTACTCATAATGGTTGCAGGTGACACTGTGTGTGCTGAAAATGTAGCGGTCCTCTTCGATCTGTTGTTTAGCGAACTTGTAGGCGTTGTAGCCGGTTCCTCCCACATCGAAGTTGTCAAACAAAACCTTTTCAATTTCCAAGTCAAACTGATGAAATTCAGACAAAACAAGTATTTTATAAGGTGTTAAACAAGAAGCCATATTTTTTATCACTATGCTAATCACTTACTTCAGTTCTAACTGAATGCAAAGTAAAAAAGATAATAAAATTCTTGGAATAGCACATATTAACTGAAATGAAATGGTGAAAGAAAGAAAATCAAGCAGCAAGGTTTCTATCAGGGTTGTGTTATCAAAACTCAGGGCTGCATTGAAAATATTCTGAAATGTTCAGCTTTGAGTTGTTTCTTACCGTCCAATCATTGGTGTCTTGGGATGTGTAAGCCTTAACCAGAGAGCTGTTGGACATTTTAAAGGAAGTAATTATTATTAAACATATATACAGTTCATTTTTTATATTTCTATTTAGGTGGTTAAGCATTGCAGCTTAGTGAAATTGTTGATTTTTGAACCTCTAAGCAGGTAACAAACACACTTTTCATTCTTCTGTATTAGAAAATATTTTTTTGGTTTCCTGTGTTATTCCAATTTTCAATATTAGGTCTGCAATACTTCTATGTTGAAAATCCTCATAATTAACAGAAATAAAGGGTTTAAAAATTCATATTTGTGGAATTATTCTATATAATATGTTTCACTTAGTGATAAAACTTCTGAAACAAATTGACTTTTATAGAAATAAATTCTAATTTATTGAACGAATCTGTATTTGCCTATTTTCTTCACTTGGTGATTTTAATCAAAATTTCTAGTTTGTTAATTTTCCTAATCAATTATTTATAGTTATTCACAGTCAAACTGATTCTCATTGTTGCAGGATGGTCTTTGAGCACATGTCCCTTTGTGTGTGTTTTAGGATTTCTCACCTTGTAAGTCCCCATAAGAAGTGCTGTCTTTGAGTCAGGGGTTTGGTTTAGGACTAAGGAGTGACTTGAATTTACGTCGGGTTTCAGGTCAGAGTCAGATTTTTATATGCACAGACTAAAGATGTTAAGTTGTAACAGACAAAGTGAAATAGAAATGAGGGGTGAACTATGCAACAAGCCCATAAAATATTTGAAGGTGCTCGACTTAAAAATAAAAGTCTGTCTGCTGCTTTGAAATGCAATTACAGTCAATAAGAAAATTGTTTAGGTTTTAACTCAGAAATTAAAGTTCATGAAGTTAATTTAACAAGAAGAGACATGTTGTCTAAACATTGTTTTTTAAGTTCTGTTAGCACATTAATCTTGAATTGTGAGTTTTAACTTATAAAAAAAATAAATTTAATACCAAATAATCATTTCACAATATGCAAGAAAAAAAAACTGCCTTCACACGTTTCTCTATTATTTTCACTCACCTTATCAAGTTAAATTAAATATGTATTTTATATTGGAAAAATTAAAATTCTTGTTTCAATTTGATTAGAACAAAAATGATCATTTGCTAATGAATTTAACAAAGATCGACATAAAAACATAAATTCTGCTCAAAAACATTTAGCAGAGACTTACAACTTATTAAACTGAACATTTGCCTTAATAACACACCAAAGTCAGATCAATGTAACACACATCCACCTCTGGATACAAAACCATGCCGCTAAGCATTCTGGGAAATAGTTCCCATTCCTGTGTTTTTCTTCTTTTAGTATTTTTTAGCACCAACCTATAAACTCCAGTTTATTCAACTCTTTTAGGTTTGACAAAATGATTGAAAAGCTAACATATCTTAAATACTGTAAGATTGTCTTTCACAAAGTCACATATTTAGGTTAAAAATCTAAAACTAAATTTATTTATATTAAAGACTAGAAGATAGTAGACACAACTAAATGTGGCCCAAATGTTTTACAGTGTATAAGGCTGCCCCCGCTCTGCAGAACATGGTCAGTGCGCTACAGGGAAAGAGAAGTAAATACACAACCTCAGACACCCTCCATAGCTTTGATACCTTTCAGCTGACAGTCTAGACGTGCTCCATGATTTGTCTCAAGTTTGGGATTTTGTTTTTACAACTTAACTCTCCTTCAAACTTTACCACATTTTTTTTGTTTTACTTTGGTCTTCATGATGCTGTTTGTAACCTTAACTGTGAAATTAACTGAGAATAAAGGTGAATTTTAAAAAAGATTATACATTTATTCTAGGTGACCTATGAAGTCAACTGGTTGCAGTTGAATATATTTATAAATATCAGAATATCAGTTTAAATGCACACCACATATTTCATATTTAGCATCTACTTACGAATTATCCACTATTTGTTGGTCTACCACATAAAAGTCCAATAAACATACACTGTTGATTGGAACATGTATCAAATATCCGGTAATTGTTAGTTTAATTATGTGATTCAACTTTTACAGTGTTCACAATCCGGTTTAAATACTGTACCTAACAGAGGTGTGATAACTGCTGATGATGTCAGCACTGCATTGACTGCTGGCACTCCAGTCCACAACAGATGATGGAAGCTTAAAATGAAGAAAAGTCGCATTATTGTTAATCCCTCAAGTCAGACGTGCTGCTGCTTATTTATGCATCTTTAATTACTTTTTGGTAGGCATGGTTTTGAAGAGGGTTGGAGCAGAGAATGCAGGTTTCTCTGGCGTTCAGGTAAGTCTTCACATCAATCACACGAGCTCTTTTTCTCTGCAGTCTGACTATATCAAAACCTTTCCCCACCATCTTGTGGCCTGGTACAAAAGGAGCAGCATCACACTCTCTTTGGGTCCCGATCCGACAAGACAGAACAGAGGAGTGAACAAGGAGGACGCTCAGGAGAAGAAGAGCTGAAGTTGAATCGGGCAGCATAGCTGTAGTCATAAGCTAAAAGATAGAGAGAAAAGAAATTAAATTGTTTTTTACATAGTGTATGGCATTTTCCTTATTTTTATGACTTATTTATATAACTTTGTATAAGAAAGGGGTCTGCATAAGATTGACATGACACTGTCATAAACATAACAGCTGTCATGAACATGATTACGTTTTCATGAATATCTTAGACTGGTCACATCATAAATATGGGCTTTATAAGGCTTTTGCAAAAATAAAAAACAACTGAACAGAGAAACATTTGCAAAAATGTACATAAAAGATCAAACATGTATGAATTAAATGTGTAATTGTTTCAATAAATATTTAAATGTATTTAATACATGGGTAAATATCTGTTTACAGTGCATTTCACTGTAACAGTACAGCACAGTTACCCATTGAATTTGGAGGGTCTGGCTGACAGATAAAATAAAGTCAGGATGTGCTGCTAACACAGGACAATAACCACAAATGAATAGAAGTCAGATTTAATGGTTATATATTGTTTAAGCATATTGTGATTATTACTTGCCCATGCATTAAATACAGTTCAATATTTATTGAAACAATTATTTATTTAATTCATTTGAACTTTTCTGTGCATTTTTACATATGCATTTCTGTTCAGTTATTTTTTATTTTTGCATGTGTTAGCATAAGCCAATATCACATTTTTGAGACAGAGTATTTGTTTACGGGAGCAGCAGTTAATGATGGTGAAACATTAGTAAACAGTTCTAGATAACACAAAAGGTTTCAGCCAGTAAATACTTGTGAAGGAAACAATGAAGTTAATTCATTAATCTGATTTCATTCCCACTTTATTATTCTTTATATTTCTTTTCTCTTATCAGTAGTTATATTACATGCCAGTAGTTAAAGAAAGAAGTTATTCACAGAATAATTCAGCTGTGAAGTTGGGCTATTTAGTTAATAAATTCTGAGACTCGATTAAAAATAAGCATATCAGTGATTGTTCCTTGTTGTGTGAAGAGTTTCTTCATTCCCTCATCAGAGACTAAGCTTGGCTTTATTAATTTAATAATAAATTATGGATTACAATTCATAATAATTACATAAGCCAAACGTCGAAGCGAGTTCTGATTCCCAACAATTTTGATGTCCTCTTGTAAGGTTGCTACAACATTTTTGGTTTCCACAGATCTTTGATTTCAACAAACAGCCACACAGCTCCACCACATTAATATCAGTGGAATTATAAGTTCTAGGGCTGCACTGATTTATCAGATGGCAAGGAAACTAGTCACTGCATTTCATGTTAAATAATGCATGGGCAGGCAAGATGCCCAATTTATCTGTGTCAATTTTCCTAATTTTAGGAAACCGGTGATCTGGCAATTTTTATATGTGAAGCCAATCTTATCCACCGATTTTATCTACCTTGGCAAACGTATTTAAAGCAACTGCTATCTTCTGCTCTGCTGTGAGAGGTTTGACTAGTTTGCAGTTAACAAAAGTCACCCCACTGTTGGTAACTCATCAACTTTCTTCCTATATTTAGCAAGATTACAGACAAACAAATTAATATCAGCCACAATTGAAATCAGCAGGTCAGGATTTTTATAATATTTTTAATCGGGGATCAGGCAGAAACCTGCAATCGGTGCACTTCTAATAAATTCATGAGAAAAATATTTTCTATAAAAATTTTTTTACAACTCAATAAACACGCAATATTTTTAATTGCTGTAGTGTATTCTAAACAAAGATACTCTTTGTATATTAAAAAAATCTTACCTGTCCAAAGCAGACTGAAAAGAAGTTGAAACAAGCAATGTCTAAGTTAGCTGAGCTGAGAACTGTGGTTTATAAAGCAGCAGCCCTGGAGAGATAAAGATTCATACAAAACATTGTGTAAAGGTCAATTGAATGTAGTTACTTTGTTTCTTGTAACTGCCGCTGAAGTTTGAGGATTTTATTTTAGCAATGATCTTTTTAGAATATCTACGCTAACAGAACAAACAGTTCTACCGGAACTTTTTGTTCCGGAAGAATAAATAGTTTTTCCGGAACTGCAATGAAGGAATAGTTTAACATCAAGTCAGAAAAAACACATAAAGAGCAACTCTAAATTTAGCTTCAGTCAATAACAGAACAAGGTAACAGTGATTGAAATTTATTGAAGTATTTTAATTCTGTGATTGTGTTTCACTCATAAAACAGACAGGAGTTATTCTTTATTTTCGGCAACTAGATTTTCTCCACTCTGTCTGTGATTTTCTTGGAATTGTTATCTCTGGAACAGCCGGGCATTGGAGCACAGAAAAACCGTTACATAGTTTCTACTTCCAGTTGCAACTTTACAACTGTCACTACTTCCGGTCACGTAGCACACAGCTCTAATTCTGTAAAACATCTACGTTCGAACAAAAATAACTAGGCATAATGTTTTAAACAATAAAATTAATAAGACAAAAGAAATGTATAAAATAAATGGATAAAAGAGTATTTTATCCATAACTTTAAAAAAACTGTAATAATTTAAATGAAATACTTCTACGGTACAACACCCTCTGCCACAAAAAAAAGTTGCCTAACAACATTTTAACATTTTTGTCAATGCAGAACAATGATATCCACAAGAACTAGGATTAAAGGTAAGTTAACAGGCAAGTATTTTAACAAATATTACAATATTGCAAGGCTTTTTGTGTCATCTTCATTAAATGTTGTCATCTTGCTTCTCATCTTCCATACAGCCTGTGTGTCATACAGAACTGTCTACAGTCCATTAGTACTAAAGGGTGAAAAGTCTAAAGTGTTGATGGGCCCCACAAAATCTTCACCAAGGGACAAGGAAATTACCCAATATACCCCGATTCGTCACACATTTCAATAACACGCCATAAAATTTCTTACTTTAACTTTTTGAACTAACTTTTATTCTCGTTTAATTACTCTCTGTAGTGTTCTTGTCTAAATAATGGTATAAACACTGTCAATATAAACATAAATCTGTTCTCACCAATGACAGGATAAAATTACACAAGGCCCAGACCTCACAAATACTTCTCATAGAATACAAAGACACTCTGCCTACTGAAAGATCTCTAGGAATACACTGGTGTACGGAGTCGAACACTTTCACATTTAAGGTGAACATACCACCTTAAACCACAAGAAGAGGAATTCTTTCAGTTGTTAACTCAGTTTATGATTTAATGATTTTATGGACCAGCTCAGAGCCCCCACCACCGCACTTAGCAAGTTTTCTGGGGGAAACCCTGAACGGGGTGCTTCCATACAAGTTCATTCATTCCATTCAAAGCTCTGCTGAACTCATGAATCCATTGAACAAACCCATAAGTGAGTTAGTTGAGTCATCAAAAGTGTCCCTGGCAGTCCTTTGAACAATTCCTGGTTTCACTGGTTTCACTGGTCCGGGTGGGCATGCGCATAAGTCTGATGTCCAGTGTCCTTGGTCATCCATCTGTATATAGTCCTCAACATCCATCTCCTCGTGATAAGGAGCACACAACACACAAGCAGAAGAATGACAATTAGTATTACTACTACAGTTAAGCCTATCTTGACTGCAAAAGATTGGGTCAAGATAGAGGCCTTCCATGGAGGTCATGGAAAGGCCTCCAGGCTTTCCATGACCTCCATGCATGTTCTGTCCTGCATTATCTTTTACTTCCGCTTTCAGTTTACTAAGCCTGGTCATTATTGCTTTAAATGTGTCTTTTGTGGGGTATGCATAGGAATGTATGTGCAGCATTGATTGGCGAACATATGACAAACTCCTCCCATGTTAGCCAAAATCCAATTAATGCTCAGCGTATTTGTCTTGCCATTCTTCTCATTTCATGGAGTTGCTCTCCTAGGGCCACAGATTCTTCAACAGTAAAGTTTATCATTCCGATGGTTACAATAAACATAGTTAATCCATTCAACATTTTTGTTAATTGTAACCCAACGTAAAATGGATTCAAATCCTGCAATAATTTTGTGTTGTGCTTTAAATTCATCTGGAATTCCTCTTGGTGCACCTCTAAGATTCAGATATATTCCTTCATTTAACCCATAATCCCCCAGGCTTCTATAAAGCCCTGTTTTATTGTCATGCATTCCTACTAAATCTTTAACTCCTTCATACACTAGGGTTACTGGTACTTTCATAGCAACCAGAGGACAAAGGCCCACCCATTTCAGGAGTAAGGTATTCATTAAAATGTCATCACCACACATCCTGTCATAATGGGAGCTATTCACTTGACACTTGACCACAAGCAGAACACATACAGGAGACCATGAAATCAGATGAATAAAGTTTGTTTTGAACAGAACAATGAGTGTAGTGTGTGATTCTTGTCCCGGAGATACTGGATCAGGATCGTCTGAGTTCTGAAGGTAGGGGAGATGAGAGGTAAGAAGGCAATTGAAATGAGACTGAGAAGGCGACTGAATGAAGCTTACTGAGTGAATTGAGGTTTATCCACCAGGGTGAGAGGTTGGGTCACTGGAGTTTGGGTTGCTTGTGGGGGAAAGAGATGTCTGGTCCGGGTTCAGATGATAAGAGGAGTTACAGAGGTTTCTGAAGGTTGCATATGGAAGTTTCCAGCTCAAGACCATGGAATCTGATTTTCTAGCCACTGGTCCTCATCCCAGCCACTTCACACTCAGCTATAAACTGCTCTAGTGAAAGCTATAGATCACGACCTGATAAAGTCAATGGGACCACATCATTTAATAGACCTTGTCAGGTAGGCTTAAGAGTGTTACCCCTGTCAGGTTTAATCACCCAGAACATTGAAATACACAGGAAAAGACAAGAGAGTTAGTTTCTTTTTACTCACGAGGAGAATGGACAGAGACGTACTCAATTACAATCTCGACCCGCTCTGAAAATACGTCCTGTCGAGCCCTCTCTTTTTATTGAAACAGAGTATGCCCTAATCACAATGCACGTTGCATCTCTAAGGGAGGAAACAAAAAATATGCTGCTGCAATGTGATTCACGGTTTCATAAGATAAACTAGAGCATTTACTAAGGACAGTATGACTGTATAAGGCTAATCAGCACCATTACGCTATAAACTATAAAAAATCTTATTATAAACATGAAGAATAAACATGAATGTGTAGCCGTCTGATTAGAACAAGCTGGCGCCGGCTGTCTCTGCATCCTTCAGCAGGGCCTCCTTCAACATACTCAGAAACATAGTTAAAGTAATTCAACATTCATGATGCATGAACAAAAGAAGCAAATGTTTGATAACATAATTGTATATACAATTTCTCTAACAACCCCTCTGCAATTGGAGCACACCATCTGGCCCCCCTTTTTAAATAGGAAGAACATCACTCCAGTCTGCCAATCCAGGGGAACCTCCCCCGATGTCCATGCAATATTGCAGAGTTACAGTAAGTCACCCAACACAACCCTACAACATCCAGACCCTTAAGGAACTCCGGGTAAATCTCTTCCACCCCAGGGCCCTTCCATCAAAGAGCTCTATAATTACCCAGGAGACCTCATTCCCAGAGATCTGAGAGCTCGACCCAGAATTCCCAGTCTCCAGTCATGTTAGTGGGATTGAGGAAGTCTTCAATCTATTCTGCCCACTGGCCCACAACATCCTGAGTCAAGGTCAGCAGCACACAATCCCCACTATAAACATTGTTGGTACTGTACTGCTTCTCCCTCCTGAGACACCGGATGGTGGACCAGAATTGCCTTGAAGCTGTACCGAAGTCTTTCTTCATGTTCTCTCCAAACTTCTCCCATGCCTGAATTCTTGCCTCAGCAACCACCCGAGCCGCATGCAGTTTACCCATCAACTGTTTCCGGGGTCCCTCATGCCAAAAAGGCCCCTGCAGGAGTCCTTCTTCAGCCTTGCAGCGCCCCTCACCGAAGTTGTCCACCAAATGGGTCCGAGGGTTGCCACCGAGACAGGCACTGACAACCTTGCGGGTACAGCTCCGAAAAGCCGCCTTGACAATGGAGGCGCAGAACAAGGTCCACTCATACTCAATGTCCCTTATCTCCTCTGGAACGTGTTCAAAACTCTCCGGGAGATGGGAGTTAAAGCATCATCTCACAGGAGACTCTGCCAGACATTCCCAGCAGAACCTCACAATACATTTGGGCCTGCCAGGTCTGAACAACAGGCCTGTTCAGACCTGGCATATGATATGATAAAATCTGATAAAATCATATTTTATCCAGTAAAATATGATAGGATCAAATAAATTTGATCCAATCAAATTTATTGGATCAAATAAATTTGATTTAAAAAGGAAAAAACAATTCCTTTTTAACTGATAAGTAGGAAATCTGACTAAAGAAATTTGTATGTAGCAAATGGCATCTGATTGATGTTTTAAGTTTTGTAAAAGTTGCCCTGGATTTTTGAGCGCATCATTATGAACACATACAAAATTGTTCCCCAAACAAACTAAATGATGCCATTTGATTGGCCTTGAAATGGCTCATATAGCTCATCCAAATCCCTTTTTTCTACTCTGCTAAAATGCTGCATCTGATGAAACATAGAGCATATTTGTCATCATTAATGGAGGTGTTTGAAATATAGTAAATTGGCAGATTTAAAAAGGAGAAATTTGACAAACTCGGAGGAGCACTTTGTCCGTCTCTAGGAAGAAATTATATTATTTATATGAACAGTTTAGCAACTGGACCCTCCTCCCCCTGGTCCGCAGGAAATTTGCGAAGACTTCACCGATCCGAGGTACTAAAAAGGTTGGGGACCACTGTTCTAAAGGAAAACTGTGAAATTGTGGTGCCTGGACCTTTTATGTAATAAATAAGAATAACAAAAAAACATTGAACATTCTGGCTCATGAGATGTCTTCGCTGTTTTCAAACATGACTAGATGATGGGAGATTATTTCAATTAATAAATTTCATCAGCACCTCTTGATTTTAACCATTACACCCTAAGGAAACAATGATCAGGTTGAAAAATATGTCCCCTTGTTCTCCGCTTTGCTGAAAACAGAAGGTCTGACCATACTTTTTTAGTATACCTACGTCTCTGCCGTTTCTAACAAACCAAATCTTGAGAAAATCATGTAAAAATGTTTATTTTAGTTGGACATAAAGCTATAAACAGTTTATGGTTAGTGAACTACATAGCTCACCAAACTTGCTATTTTATAGTAACATAAATAAGTCATAATTCATAATTACTTCTCTACAACTAATTATACAAGATCTGTTGACAATATATGAAGTCACCAATGTGTAGCAATTTAAAACATTTTATTGTCATTAAAGGGAACACAGTTTCTGGTTGCATATATTAAAGCATAGTTATTTCTTGTGATTAAATGTTACACAGAATCTTGAATATTTTTTATTGTACATTTAACTGGGTCTTTAACAAAATTAAACGATTAATGATTTTGAGTTTTTACCAGATTTAGTGAGTTAATATTACGTGATGAAATGAAAAGCTTTCATTTCCAAAGATCACCAAGCTCCTGTCAGTCAGGAGATGGTTTATAACGCTCGCACCGGTCTCCAGTCAGATATGGGTCACAGGTCAGCGTGTATGTGAACTCAAGGCGCCCTCTCTTTATTGAGCACTTGATATGATGAGTGCCCGGGGTCGGGTTCCGCCTGCAGTCTCCGAGAAACTGGTCATAGAACAAGTCCTTATCCCAAACTTCAACCCTCAGAACGTTGTTTGTGTCCACCTTCATGAGAAAATTGGAATGGAGAATCTTTCAGATGCATATTTTCCAGTTCAAAGTCAACTTTTTAACATGATATAGAAAATAAAACACATCTCAAAAGTTGATAAATGCAGTGTAATCTTAGTTGAAACACAACAGCACAAGATATGAAATACATCAGCTGGGCTGTGTCTGTTTACACAATATATGTGTAAAGTGGTTTCTGTTCAAATATTTTCAGATTCTTTTCTGTTTTTACTTTTATTTGTACTTGACCATAAACACCGTGAAATATGTATTGTCTAATCAAGTAAAACCAAATTCTTTTTCATGCAAGTGCTGACTCAGCATCCCAAAACATAAAGAATCTATATGTGACTGTACACAGTTCCACCTACTGGACTTGGAACTAAGAATAGAGTTGATTGTCCATTCCCCAAGTTTCCCTACACCATATTCTGTTTGTCTGCATTACATATCATGTATACTTTGATTTGTCTTATTTGATTTGATTTATTTATTTCAAACAGGTTTTTAAAAACAAGAAAATAAGCAATCAGTAGGATTGGAGTACTTTGACATTAAAAGTACGTTTTGGACATTTGTTGTTTGGATAGCCAAATGTTTATGTTAAACGCAATAAAAGAGGGTTATCACTTCCTGACTCAACAACAGGTAAGCAGAGCAGTGAGTGTGGGAGCCGCATGTCCACAGACACCCAGGTTGGTTGTGAGAAAACTGAAACAAGAACGAGTCAGGTCTAAAGGGAGGAGCTCTTTTCTTGTTATTGTCGCTGCTGTCTCATGCAAACAACAAGTTGAAGGACACATTAGTTCATGAACATTAATTTATTTGCAATTTAAACTACAACTTATTTCTGATAGTAAATGATATTTGACCCAATATGAAATGTTTGGTAACAAATAGTTTTGGTGGCACCAATGAATGGATCAGCTTTCTTTTAAAACTGATGCATAAAAACTCAATTCTCCTCACTTCTGCTAATTGAGTTTTTATTTTCGCCAAGATAAATGCTGGTATTAACGCTATAAATTCTTCTGCATCAGCAGAGTAAATGGATGAGTTTCTCTGTTGAGATTTTTTAAGTAAACCTGTGATGATAACGTTTACTGACCTTGCCAAAATCAAAATTCTCGTTGAACTTCGGATTGTTGGATTTGACCATGTGGGTGCTCTGTTTTGTGGAACCGTACCATATGTGAACAAAACTGTGAACAAAGGAAGAGCTATATAAATGATGTGCTTATCAGGTATCACTAGGTCATAGTATTCTACCTTTGCATCAACCCACCACTCAGTTCTCCCAGCAATATCTCCACTGATGTTGTAGCCTTGAATAATGGTCACTGATAGAGTTCCCTTTAAGGCTTGCTGAGGGCAGCAGTTAGAGGACAAATTAGGAGTGGTGGTCTCACAGTGTGGTTCTTGGGGTGATTTCTTCACAGCATTGTTCATCAAATACTGCTCAATAGCAGCTTTCATCCCTGCCTTTTGAAGCTGGCCTGGCACAAGCTGATAGAGCGGTCGAAGGGAGAACGAAACAACATCTGGAGTATTTTTCAGGCTCAGTAGCCATTTTGTGTAGCTTATGGAATCATTTTTGGAAATTGTAAACTCCCCCAACCAACCATCTCCTCCAGACACCTCTGTGTAGTGTTGGTGGAGACCAGTGCTGAAATTAGTGGAGGAGTCCTGGTTTTGTAGGACATTTTTGCAAGACTTAAGAGCACCAGTGAGTTGCGTCTTTCCCAAGCCAACAGCAACACCCAGAGATAAACAGGAGTGGACCTGGGGGAAAGAACAGCAAAGAGATTTGATTTGTTTTTAAAGTTGCACTACTCCAGACATTTGCTTAAAGAGACAGACACAAACAGAGAAGAATACAAAAAAGAAGAAGAAAACAAAAAAAAATAACTCTTAAAAATACTTAAAATAGATTATTGGAAGTGATCAACTTCATTTGGTAATAATATAAGTGCAGCCTAAGAAACACCGCTGTAATTTAATATGTGACTGTACACAGTGCCACCTACTGGACAACTGGTATAGGTTCACAAAAACAATACGTAAACACACGTGACCTGAATCAAGAATGTTATATTTTGAGACGTGGCACACTGTTTCCTCCTCATGACACACTTACAATTAAAAATATTTGATTTGATTGATTTATTTGAAACAGGTTTTAAACAAAAGACACGCAATCAGTAAGACAGAAAACTTGTGCATACACAACCAAGAACAAAACAATGAGTTTACCACTACTTTTCTGTTTGAAAAGGAGTAGGGAGAAGTCATGAACACTTATTTAATTCCTTGCCTCAATTTAAACAAACCTATTACTTACCAACTCAATAACTATCTAAAATTGTCATTAAACCATGTAATATTCATGTGCCTATACAATATACAATATACATTATAATGTACATTATATATGATATATAATGCACAATATACTGTGCTAATGCACCAACAAATAAATTGTATTGCATAGACAAAATGGTTACAAACTAACTCATAGCAAGACAAAAAAAACTACGGATCCACAATAATAATAATTTGCTCTAATTTACGGTAAAATACCATTAAGTCCACATCAGGACAGGTTGGCCAACCTTGTCCAATGTCCCGTATCAGTGACTGGCTCTCCAGTAACTTTCTGGTTCTAAACACTAGTAAGACAGTAAGACTATGATTACGACTATGATTACACTAAGTTACAAAAAAATATCGTTTGGAAGTTGTCTATGTTTTTTTTTTACTGAATTGGGACTATTTTGCACCTTTGAATCCAAAAATGACAATGAAAAAAAATTGTTCTAACAGAGTGTATTATTTAAATGATACAAATTTGGATTTCTGTAAACTGAGTAATAAACACTGATGAGGGTAAGTACATGTAAATTAAAAATTAAGTCTTCATTGTGCAAAACTCGGGGCATGAACTTCTGTTTCTTTGAATGCCTCGTATGCTCAGCAGCAGGGATATCTCTCTTCAGAGTCCAACAGTAATCAGCCATCATGACTGCATCCCTTAATATGTAGCTTAGTTAAGAAAGTTGTGATTTTTGGATTCAGTACATCAAAATTACCCTAAAACAACTGAATAACCCCAGACAATTTTTTGGCTGTTGACCAATGATTGCTCCCAGGTACTTCCATCAAAAATCATCCAGACAATTGTATCTTTCTGCCCACTAGACATCAAAGTTAAAAATCAAAATCAAAGTTAAAAAATATAGGTGTCACATCTGACTCATCAGTAGGCGTTAGAATCATGGAAGTATAATACATGGTTGTGTAAAAATTGGTTGTGTTGTGCATTTTGTTACCTCACTTGAGCTTAACCCATTCAGGGAGGACAAACAGCTTCGTGAAGATGTCAGTCGTTTTAGTTGCCCTCCAAGAATAACCTGAAACAGGTTTTAAGTTCTTTAAAATGCTTCCCTGTAAAAAAATGTCTATAACTAATTCAAATTGTGTGTGTGCAAAAGTTCTCACCAGTCTGAAGTAGTGTGTGCCAAAGGTGTTTATGAGATCTCCATACTCATCTGCAGTGGAGGAGTTGTAGTGACTTGGCAGATTTTCTGACTGCCTTTTGAAATCTATGCTTAAGTAAGGTGTGCTTGATACACGAAAACTAGACACCAACACAAAATTAGATAAATATTTTTATAACCATGACCGGTCAGAACTTAATGAAAAAAGTCAAATTTCCATCCTACCGATAATGGCTGCAGGTGATGCTGTGTGTGCTGAAAGTGTAGCGGTCCTCTTTGCTCCTTTGTGAAGCAAACTTGTAAGCATTGGAGCGGGTGCCTCCCACATCTGACTTGCCAGACTCCAGAACATTTTGAACATCCAAGCCAAACTGATGAAATACAGACAAAACATGCAGTTTATAAGGTGTTAAATAAGAAGCCATATTTTTTATCACTATGCTAATCACTTACTTCAGTTCTAACTGAATGCAAAGTAAAAAAGATAATAAAATTCTTGGAATAGCACATTTTAACTGAAATGAAATGGTGAAAGAAAGAAAATCAACCAGCAAGGTTTCTATCAGGGTTGTGTTATCAGGGCTCCATTGAAAATATTCTGAAATGTTCAGCTTTGAGATGTTTCTTACCGACCAATCATTGGTGTCGTGGGATGTGTAAGCCTGAATCAGAGAGCTGTTGGACATTTTAAAGGATGTAATCATTATTAAACATCTATACAGTTCATTTTTCATATTTTTAATAAGGTAGTTAAGCTTTATAGCTTAGTGAAATTGTTGATTCGACTATTGTTATTTTAATACCATAGACTTATTAGGTAGGTATTCATAAACTACAGTTATATTCAGTAAATTTGAATGTGCTTCCATATGTGGCTCGATTTTCAGATTAAAAGTACTTTTTTAAAATAACTTCTAAGCAGGTATTAAACACACTTTTCATTAAACCAGTATAAATGCACACCATATTTTTCATATTTTGATTCCACTTCCACTATGTGTTGGTCTGCCACATAAAGATCCAATAAATATACTCTGTTGATTGGAACATGTAAAAAAAAATCTCGTCTTTGTTAGTTTAATTATGTGATTCAATGTTTACAGTGTTCACAATGAGGTTTAAATACCTGGCAGAGGTGTGATGACTGCTGGAGATTTCAGCAGTGCATCGATTGATGGCACGCCAGTCCACAACAGAAGATGGAAGCTTAAAGTGGAGAAAAGTCGCATTATTGTTAATCTCTAGTCAGATGTACAGCTGTTTATTTATGCATTTTTAATTACTTTTTGGTAGGCATGGTTTTGAAGAGGGTTGGAGCAGAGAGTACAGCTGTCAGCGGAGCTCAGATAAGTCTTCACATCAATCACATAAGCTCCTTTTCTTTGCAGTCTGACTATATCATAACCTTCCCCTACCAGGTTGTAGCCTGGTACAAATGGAGCAGCATCACACTCGCTTTGGGTCCCGATCCGACAGGACAGAACAGAGGAGTGAACAAGGAGGACGCTCAGGAGAAGAAGAGCTGAAGTTGAATCGGGCAGCATAGCTGTAGTCAAAAGCTAAAAGATAGAGAGAAAAGAAATGAAATTGTTTTTTACATAGTGCATGACATTTTCCTTATTTCTATGACTTATTTATATAACATTGTATAAGAAAGTTATATGCTAACATGCAAAAATAAAAGATAACTGAACAGAGATAAGCCATTAAGACCATTACTAATTCTATTCAATTCATATCATAGCCCTGTGCTAGCAGCATATCCTGAATTTATTCTAATTTATGCTATACATAAGATCCTTAAAATGAATGGCACTATAAGCAGATATGACATTTGAATAAGTGTTTCAGTAATCTAATATCAGGCTTTTGAGTTGGAGCGTATTTGTTCATGGGAGCAGCAGTTAATGATGGTGAAACATTAGTAAACAGTTCTAGATAACACAAAATGTTATAGCCAGCAGATATTTGTGAAGAAAACAATGAAGTTCATTCATTAATCTGATTTTATTCCCATTTTATTATTCTATATATTTATTTTATCTTGTCAGTAGTTAGGTTACATGCCAGAAAATAAATAAAGAAATTATTCACAGAATAATTCAGCTGTGAAGTTGGGCTATTTAGTAAATAAATTCTGAGACTCAATTAGAAATAAGCATATCAGTGATCATTCCATATTGTGTGAAGAGTTTCTTCATTTCCTCATGAGAGACTGAGCTTGGCTTTACTAATTAATAATAAATTATGGATTACAATTTGTAAGAATTACATAAGCCAAATGTCAAAGCGAGTTCTGATTCCCAACAATTTTGATGTCCTCTTGAGAAGTGGCTACAACATTTTTGGTTTCAACAATTCTGATTCCCAGCAATGAACAAAACACAAATTCAGCTTTATATATCTACAAATCTTTGATTTCAACAAACAGCCACACAGCTCCACCACATTACTGTAAGTGAAATTATAAATTCTAGGGGTGCACTGATTTATCGCCCAACTGATTTATCTGTCGATTTCCCTAAGTCTGGGGACATTTTTTTACATATTTTTACATGTGAAGCCGATCTTATCCACCGATTTTATCTATCTCTGCAAAGGTATTTAAATCAGCTGCTTTCTTCTTCTGCTCTGCTGCAGAGGACCGGCCCACCAGATCATGCCTAAATGTTTGTACTTAACAATACTCACCTCACTGTTGGCAACTCATCAACTTTCTTGCTATATTTAGCAAGATTTCAGACAAAAAATTGATATCTGCCAAAATTGAAATCGGCAAGATTTTTAATATTTTAAGATGCTAATCTTAAAATCTGCATCTTTCTGTAAGTTAGTCAGGATTCATCAAAGCCTTTCAACCTATAACCTATAATCAGTGCACCCCTAATAAATTCACAAGAAAATGATCTTCTATAAAATACATTTTATAACTAAATCAACACACAATATTTTTAATTGCTGTAGTGTATTCTAAACAAAGATACTCTTTTTTCCAGTTAATTTTATTTTCCTTTTGGATATTAAAAAATCTTACCTGTCCAAAGCAGACTGAAAAGAAGTTGAAACAAGCAATGTCTAAGTTAGCTGAGCTGAGAACTGTGGTTTATAAAGCAGCAGCCCTGGAGAAATAAAGATTCATACAAAACATTGTGTAAAGGTCAATTGAATGTAGTTACTTTGTTTCTTGTAACTGCTGCGAAAGTTTGAGGTTTTTATTTTCGCAGTGTTCTGTACAAAGTATCTACTCTAACAGAACAAACAGTTCTACCGGCACCTTTTGGGCCGGTAGAACAAACTGTTCTACATTTAGAACAGTTCTACTGGACCTCCAATGAAGGAAAAGTTTAACAGCAAGGAAGAAAAACTCATAAAAAGCCACTTAAATTTAGCTTCAGTCAATAAAGGAACAAGGTAACAGTGAAAGAAATTTATTGAAGTATTTCAATTCTTTGATTGTGTTGAACTCATAAAATAGACAGAGTCCTTCAGTTTCAGCAACTAGATTTGCCCCACTCGGTGTGTATTTTTCTTGGAATTGTAATCTCTGGAACAGCCGGACATTGGAGCACAGAAAAACCATTACATAGTTTCTACTTCCCGTTACAACTTTACAGCTGACACTACTTCCGGTCACGTAGCACACAGCTCTAATTCTGTAAAACATCTATGTTCGAACAAAAATAACTAGGCATAATGTTTTAAACAATAAAATGAATAAGACAAATTATACACATTAAATAAATGGATAAAAGAGTGTTTTAGCCATAACATTAAAAAATAGTAATAATTTAAATAAAATACTTATAGGATGCAACACCCTCTGCCACAAAAAAATGTTGCCTAACAACATTTTAAGATTGTTGGCAATACAGAACAAAGATATCCACAAAAACTAGGAAAAAAACTGTCAATATAAACATAAATCTGTTCTCACACCTGACAGCATAAAATTTCACAAATCTCCATGGATTATTATTCTTATTAGATTAGACTGTAATATTAACTAAACATTTTGTTAAACTAACAAAATGAGTATGAACATGAACTGATTTAGTTTTTTAAGTGATGCCATAATAAGGATATATGGATGAGGATTGCCTGGAAGAGTTAGGGTTGTTTTCTGAGTGTATATACTCTGGTGGATCAGCTCTTGAGGACTTTAAAGGTCAGGTGAAACAACTGGTCATAAGTGTAGATTCTCATGGGCTGCCTCCTCCTTCCTGGGTGTTCTCCAGATGCTCCTTCATCTCTTTGACCATCATTAGATTTAGCAGCATCTGAACCAACCTCATCTTCTTGAGAATGTATCTCCTCTTCTCCTTCCTCCAAGACCTCGTTTGGCTCAGTTAGATCTTTAGGTCCAACTCAGCCTCTGATTTTAGAGTTTAAGGGTGAAGGTGGTGCAGGTCTTGCTGCAGTCCATACATAGTAGTCTTTCTCATTGGACCTTTCCGTATCAGCAGGTTTGACATCTTGGTCAGTTGTGTGGTTTTTTGTTCTTCTTACTTTGATTTTTTAAATTTTTTTATTTTTTTCCGGGATTTGAACCGCTGATGTTGGGCTCTTCCACCAGGTAAGGACATGGTAATAGCAGGTTGTGATGTAACACTTGGTCCCTTCCTGTTCCATGCAATGGTTTTACAACAAACACTGGGCTGTTTGGCCAGTTCTGGGCTTTGACAACATAGATTATGTCCTCCCAGTTACTACGAAGCTTTCCAGGTCCTCCTCTTGGTGTTAGGTTTCTCACCACCTGAACTCAGGGTGGAACTCCAAGTGCGACGATTATTGTTTTTCTGTCCTCTTTTTGCACTTTTATTAATGTTTTCCATTGCAATTCTTTCAATTTCTCAGCATAGCCAGAATGTGATTAGTTTAGGTCGACGGGCAGCATTCACGACCAAAAAGAAGGAGAAAATGAGAAAATCCAGTTGCTTCATTAACAGTAGAATTTTAAGCATGGACCACTTTGTTTAAATGTTCCTTCCATCTTGATTTTTGTGTCTCCTCACAACATTTCAATAAGAGTTTTTTTAATCATTCTCAGAGTTTGCTTGAGGATTTTAAGGTGAGGTGTGAGATGAGCGGATGCTACAGAAACTTTGGAGCTTATTGAAGAGACTGTTTTCAAATTTCTTTCAGAATACATTGATTGTGGTGTATTCTGGATGGGAATCCAAATCATGTTTTAAAGTCATCAAAGAGTTTCCTGGCTGCGGTTTTCCCAGATTTATCTTTGGTTGCATATGCCTGTGCATATTTAGTGACGTGATCCACTATGATAAGTATGTATTCTTCACCTCCCTTACATTTCTCCAAGTGAAGGAAGTCGATTGAGATAATCTCAAATGGTGCAGTTGTTGTGATAGTCTGGTTGGGTGTTCTAATCACTCTGTTGGGTTTCAACTTTTTTAAACATCGGAACACTTCGGTAATGTGGTCCTCAATTTCCAGCCACATTTTAGGCCAGTAAAAATGTTGTCTGGCCAGCGCAACCAGTCTATCTGCACCTAAGTGCCCCATGTGAGGCCAGAAGGGATAGGGGAGAGGATTCTTTTAAAATGTTATGTATAAAGTGCACCAGAACACAAACTAAATTCTACACAATCTTTTATTAACAATTTCCTTAAAACATTTCTATTCAGGCCTACAACTCGGTCCCTGAGAAGAAAAAGGAAAGGTGTGAGGACAATTTCAATTATTACAAAAATAAAAGCAGAAAGCCTGAAACAGAGAACCCATTAACTTTGGATTCAGATAAAATAAATTAAAATCTAAATAGCAGGTAGCTTACCCAGGAGCACGGAGGGAGCGGAGCAGCAGGTGAGAACCAGGCAGACAAACTTGTGAAGAAGTGTCCATAAAAACGCATATAGTTCAGAGTAATTGAGTATTGGAATATGTTACGGCCAGTGGCCTTTTTTTCTGTGTTTGTTGTTTTTCAGTGGCTAATCAGATTGACTCCACCTGGAAGTGGGTGCTGCCCTGCTTGTCCTGTGTCACATCCTGAGGCCTACTGTGATTGGGTCATCAATTGCCGGCTCCACCAATCACTGTTGAGGCCTCCCTTTTAAGAACCAAGGACATCCTGGGAGAAGGCGCGGCTGTTTCTTTGTTTAGACAGCTTGCCACTTTGTTAGGGGTTTGACTGCTGTAAACTGGTTTTGATAGCTCTGATAACCTTTGTTAGCTCTGACAACCTTTGTTAGCTTGGATAGCTTGTGTCACTCACTTTGTCCCTGTGTGGGATCTTTGATCCTCTGTTAGAGATTTGTAGTTTGTTTTGTGTACCCTGTTCTGAAAGTCTATTTTTGTTTGGTTAAGTTCTTTGATTTACAACTGATTGTTTTGGGGTTTTGTTTTGTTTAGTACCCTTTTGTTAGTCACTACATTTTGACTATTGTTAACTTTTACCCCCTTTATTTTTGTTGAACCCAAACAATAAACCTCTAAACTGTTAAACCTTACCACCTAGGTTTCTTTAATGTTACTTCCCTTTCCCCTGGCCGAGCTGGGTCGTAACAGAATATAATAAACCAAAGTCTTCGTAGGAATAATATTGTATAGCCGTATGACACTTGTATTCATTCACGCACTCTCTCACACATTCATACTCATACTCACAGACGTGTTCTTATATGTATTAACTAAGTGTAATCCACTTACACTTAGATCATAATATTACACTTTTATGATCAATATATGTAATAGTGCATATCAATGGTGTCCAAGGCTCTGTTCCAATTCCCTTGAACTCATTAACCCATTAAACAAATCCATAAGTGAGTTAGTCCGGGCATCAAGAATGTCCTCGAGTCTTTTCCATCCTTCAAAAAAATTCATGGTTTCACTCATCCAGGTGGCCACATGTGCTATTCCTTCTGATATCCACTGTCCTTGGTTATCCATCTGTATATAGACCCCAAGATCCATCTTCTCATGACAGGGAACACATAACACACACGAAGAATAACAATTAGTATTACTACTAGAGTTAACCATATTTTGACTGCTAAAGCTCCCCATTCACGTTAACTTTCCTCCAGGCCTTTCCATAACCAAGTGTACTGTCCTGCATTCTCTTTTATTTCCGCTTTCAGTTTACTAAGCCTGGTCATTACTGCTTTAATAACTGTGTCTTTGGTGCAGTATGCATAGGAATGTATGTGCAGCATTGATTTGTGAACATATGGCAAACTCCTCCCATGTTAGCCAAAATCCAATTAATGCTCATCTGTTTTATCTTGCCATTCTCATTTCATGGAGATCCTTCAACAGTAAAGTTTATCATTCCGATGGTTACAATAAACATAGTTAATCCATTCAACATTTTTGTTAATTGTAACCCAACGTAAGATGGATTCAAATCCTGCAATAATTTTGTGTTGTGCTTTAAATTCATCTGGAATTCCTCTTGGTGCACCTCTAAGATTCAGATATATTCCTTCATTTAACCCATAATCCCCCAGGCTTCTACAAAGCCCATTCCTACTAAATCTTTAACTACTTCATACACTAGGGTTACTGGTACTTTCATAGCGACCAGAGCACAAAGACCCACCCATTTTAGGAGTAAGGTATTCATTAAAATGTCATCACCACACATCCTGTCAAAATGGGAGCTATTCACTTGACCACATGCAGAACACATACAGGAGACCATGAAATCAGATGAATAAAGTTTGTTTTGAACAGAACAATGAGTGTAGTATGTGATTCTTGTCCCGGAGATACTGGATCAGGATCGTCTGAGTTCTGAAGGTAGGGGAGATGAGAGGTAAGAAGGCAGTTTGAAATTAGACTGAAAAGGTGACTGAATGAAGCTTACTAAGTGATTTGAGGTTTATCTGCCGGGGGAGAGGTTGGGTCACTGGAGTTTAGGTTGCTTGTGGAGAAAACAGATGTCAGATCCAGGTTAAGATGATTGAAAGTCTTGCAGAATTTTCTGAAGGTTGCACGTGTAAGTAACGTTGGAGGGCAGGCAGGTAATCAACCAGACTGTTGACAGAGCAGCAGATCTTCGCTAGTCATGGATGAATAAACCAGATGAATCTTCTCAAAGAGGTCTTAGATAGTGGAACTGAAAAATTCCGGCAACACTGTGGGCATCTTCCAAGGCGCCAAGAGGGGAAACCCACGAGGAAGTCAGAGAAAAATTCAGGTTGAAAGAACAGGAAAATACTTGGAGGTAAACCTCAGAGGGGCTCAGAATACCATAATAGGCTAACAGTCAGGTGCTGGAGAACTGGCTCCTCTTATGCTTGAGTTGATGAAGCCAACTACTTGCAGGTGCGCAGGAATCACCCTCCATCAGACAGCAACCTCTGGGCTCCTCCTGGTGGAAGAACAGCAGAACAACTCCCCTCAAGGCCAAAACTCCAGTTTCCAACACATCCAATAGCTGCCATTGGATATGTCTGGTCATCTACAAAAATAGTGGAATGTATAAGTTATCTAAAATCAGTGATGGGTTCGGCAACACCGATGCGTCAAGCCCATAGACAAAACCCCGTGTCGGTGCGCGTATTGCTTTCAGCAAGTCATGTGACCGATACAGTAACTGTTTTGAAATGACCCTGGTGAACCAAACTGTGTTTATAAGGAAGCGAATCTGTCAACGGGATGCATTTGCCAAGAGATTTCTTGATCTTTTATGGTACAGCGTCAACTGTGGAGCAGCCTCAAGGTAAACAAAAGGTTTCGTAGTTTGGGACCATTTTGATCTTAAATAAGCTATTGGTTATCACTTCGTTGTTGTTTCATCTGGTTCTTTTCCGTTTTACTTGATCTATCTGAATCCAAATTCAGCTGAAATTGACTCTTAGATTACTTTCATATTATGTTCTGCAGGTTAAGTGTTGCATATGTTTGACAGAACTGTCTTATTTAAATAAATCCACCTCCTCAATGCTGAGGCATTATAGGGCCAGGCATCAGAATGAAGTACCAGATAGGATAAACTCAGGTATTCTACAAATTACTCAGTTGCTTTTTATAAATTATTTTATATAAATGTATCATTTACATCATTTTTTTCTACAGCAGGAGAAGTTGTGTCAAAAAAGCGTAACAGACTAAATTTCAAAATTTTGGAAAAGCTTATTTTTTTGAATGAAAATTTGTGAAATCCCTCCCTCCCCCCAGTCCACAAGCATCCTCATTCCAAACACGTTCGCTTAAATTTTCACTTTATGGTACATGTTAACATTATTTATTGACTGTATCTAAGCATATCAAATATATTTTGAATTTAACTGAATATATGACATAATACAATATATAATATACAATAAAATACAATAACTTAAATCTTATTGTATAGACTAGGTCATCAAATCAATTTGTCAACTACGTTGCCTGTAGGAATCTTTAATGTCCAGCAGGTGTCAGTATTCAATGACACAGTATCGACACAGTATCAATACAGTTTTGCTATGGGTCGAAACGCCTCATTTACCCATCACTATCTAACAAAGATCAGCTATTGGGCAGCGAGAGAGGACACCTACCACCAGGAAACCAAAGCAGCATGTACCACACTTTGCAACCTGTTGCTGTTTACAGTTGGAACCCACAGGACATGAGCCACAAAGTGGAAGTACGAGTGGGACGTGTGTCTGATTGAATGCGGCAGCTTCTTTTATACCACGCCCACTTTATCCAACCGGAACTTCGCACCTGGAAACTATTTGTGTAGAAATATGTATATTTCTATACCACTACAAAGACACAAACCAACAAGAATTTAACACATGCAAAGTAGACATTATTAGACAACTATAGTTTCATATAAATAAGGCTTACACATTTATGTTCCTAAAATGTAAAACTTGTAGTTAGTAGTACTAAAGAAAATAGTTTACTTAGTCCAGTGCTTATCTAACATACCCATTTCTTGATGTCCACAGACGTTCCTGGCCAATAAAAGCTCCTTGAGATGGCATCTGTTGTTTTTATCTGGCCACAGTATCATAAATGCTACACTATGCTGCAGCTTGATGGGTAAATGTAATTGCATATGTCAAATGTCAACTAACATTAAGATGAATATTCATTAGCATGTCCTTATTAATTTAACTGAATGTACATGGGGAACAATAGAGTTTGTGTTTGTTCTCGGACCTGTAACAAGTACACTATTTAATATTTTTATGTTTCAAAACTTTTCAAATGTTTATCATCTTTCTAACCAGCACCTTCTTCACTTTTGTTTTTGCGTTTTTCAGTGGGTTACCCCAACCATGTTTCCATGGTTCATACAGTGCAATGCTTAACCTCATGGATGCTGTTCTTCCGTGGACAATAGACTGCTATTCGGACAGTCAAAAAGGAATCAAATATGTTTACAGATCTATCCCTGTTTTCTTAAATGAAATGTTATATAAATGTCATGTTACTTTTAAACTTGTGTACACACATTTTTGGAAATATGTTAATGTAATATAATTTTGAACGACATAAAACCCATCATCTGCCAATAAAATTGTGTTTAAAACCAGTGAAGAAACTTTTAATTTATGATGTAGACCTATCAGACCAAAAATGTAAATGAATCAACATTGATTCCTAACACTTATTCAATCTAAAATCAACACAAATGTGCATGTGGATCCACATTCAGATGATGGTTGAATCAACAGTGATATAGTGTCAGTTATGGTTAAAACCCTAACGGTGATTCAACATGTAAGTCACCGACCACTTTCAATTTCGTTTCAATGTCAGGCTTCAATGTAGATTCAATGTTTCTGCCTGACATCATTTCAGTCATTGTGCTATCTGGGGAGCTTCCTTCCACATGTTTCTCACAATAGTTTTTCTGGAATTCCACTATCTTGGTGTATAGTCATAATTTTTGTGATTCACACAAATAATATAGATTACACACACATGTATATTTTGAAAAAGTTTAATAAAAAGTTCAACATTTGGTCGCTTGACATTTCAGGCATTTATTTTTTGTAGTTTCGATAAAACAGAAATTTTAAGTAGAAATGTCAGGCTTCTGAAAGGTATCCTCATACTTGGTTGAAGCTCTTTGACATGAATTACTTAATGAAATCAGTATCCCCATAAAACCTGTCAGCATGAATTCCTCTAAAATGTCCCAGTCAATGTCGTGTGTTAACTGGATTTCAGAAAACCCAGTGGACCAGAACCAACAGACCCTAAATTATCAAACTGCAAATTTCATTGTAGACTTCAAGGATTGTGAAATATGTGCCTCTCTACTCTTTCTCCAGGGTATTACATAAGATATTATTTATAACAATTTAGGAAAGCAAACAAAATGTAGCAGCAATGGTGAACTTTTAAAACAAGAAACCAAAAACAGCAAAGACATTTTTCCAACTCTTTATTTGTTCCACAACACAGAAAAGAATTAGATAATTCTCAAAATACCTATCCACAATCTGATGTGTAAAAGACAAATAACTAAAATAGTTATCCAGTGAAGGTGTTCAATGTTTCTGGGGAGACGTTTTATCTCCCTAAATCCACATTTTTAGTTTCTACATAGAAACAAAAACAAAACATTGAAAATATGAGCTGTTTAACAAAAAAAACAAACGATCCATAAAAACAGACTCAGACAGAACACATAAATTAAGAGATGCTGTTTCTTTCTGCTGCACTGTAGTCTGAAACTAAACACACATGAAGCTTTCCAGGCTTGTGAAAGCTTTATGATGATGACCCGTTTCAAAATTAAAATATTTTTAAGGCAGAAGAAGAATCGCTACCTTACACCTTCTTCTTAATGAGGCACAAATTAAGACGATTACGTCGTTCTGAACGTCTGCAGTTGCCTAAATGAGAAAAATTAACACAGAACAGTGTGATAACAAAATCACATTTCAGTTTGTGTTAAAGTTTAGAAAACATGCAGCTGGATCAAGTCAGGACCAGCGAACCAGAACCTGGTCTCCGTCCTCCACAGAGTAAAAATGAAGCGTCTTTAAGTCGCTGTCGATGGGAAACTCTGTCCCCGACACCTGAAACAGAATAGGTCGTTAGGTCCTAATTGATTGATTAACAACTTCAAACTCCAGTCCTCAAGGGCCGCTCTCCTGCAACCTTTAGATGTGCCTCTGCTGCACCACACCTCAATAAAATAATTAGGTCATTAGCAAGGCTCTGGAGAATTGATCTACACAAGGAGGAGGTAATTAAGCCATTTCATTCCAGTGTTTTGTACCTGTGGCACATCTAAAAACTGCAGGACAGCGACTGGAGGACTGGAGTTTGAGACCCCTGACATACACAATGTTCCAAGAAAGCATTGGCCTCCTTATTTCGCCCATTTTTGCTTTTTGTCCCACCATAAAGTATTTAAAAGGTGACCTATAAATCTTCCTAGAGCAGGGTTTATTACATGTTTATTACCTTTTTTTGCACAAAATCATTTTTAGACGATGACATTTTCAACAGGTCAGTTTTTTCAAAATGAGCAGTTTTAGGGCCTTCTGTCTCTTTAAATCTAAATAAGCTTCTGCTGACCACGCCCAACTAAGTGTTTACACTCGCATGTGAAAATGGTCGCAAAGAGATGAGCAATTATACAACCATACATCTTTCAAAAGCAAAGGTAGAGCCTCCTGCACAACAAACAAGAATTTAGCAACAATGTCTGGACATAAAGTCAACAACAAAACACTTTGGTCAGCTCATTTTACCACTGTATGTGCTGGGCAAACAAATGGCCTGGACTCCAGCGTGGGTTGCTGTGTAACGGGCTAGGCCTCGCTGTGGTTGCTAGGTAACGGGTAGTGCCTGCTGATTTGTGCCATTTCCTTCTGAAGATTTTTGAAATGGCTCATTTTCTAAACACCAAAAAACATCAAGTTTTTACCAATTTTTTTTTTTTAAGCGATTGGGTTAATTTTTAGGTACAAAAATGTGGAAAATGTGAATTTTGCTTAATATTAGCTATTAGATTATTTCAAGCACGGTAATATTAAGTAAAATTAGCTACCACAACTATGCAGATGACTCATTTCTACATTACATTGCCACCAGGTGTTTATGAACTGATTCAAATGCAAATACAAGCAGGTGCCGATTGCAAGTATTTAGGCCTGCTTAGTTTGTGGATTCTGTGTAGAAATAAAGCAGAGATGTGTGATCCAGTTTCACCTTGTGACTGGTGTAGGTTAGCCTCAGATCTGCAGGTGGGATCTTCAGCAGCCTGTGCAGCAGTCCCTTTACTTTCTGAACAACCATAGAGGCTACAAATGTTTGGATATAACCAGAAAACAACTTTTACATGAGGTTTAATTCATTAATAACTGCTGAATTAATGCTCAGGCAGTTTGTTTTTTACCTGGTAGTTTCTTGCCTATAGGTTCCCGTTCAGCATCATCAGGAAAAACAAATGTAATATCTAAGAAAACATATGGAAAACAAAACCATATACAGAAAGCATCATATTATGGGTTAGGGTTATTATTATTATTTTTTGTGGAGACAACTGAGGAGAAAAAAAAATCAAGCAGAACTGACTTATCAGCTGATTTTTCAAGGCAAATGGCTCTGGCTTCTTCAGCTCGCCTTCATCCGGAGCTCCATACTCTTAGAAAAAACAAAACAAAACAGACAATAAATGATAACTGAATAAAAACTGTCACCATAAAAAAAGGAGGCTTGCCTTTTCCTTATTATTCGTTATAGCCTCTTTCTGTCCTGAATACTGAACAAAGAGTGATTGCACAAGACAGAAAAGTTAATTTGTTTTTTCTGAATATTTGGTCACATCTTAACATCCCATAATTTTCTTAGCTTTTATTTAGGACTTTAGTTTTCTTATATTTTCAACCTTTTCACCTTGCTTTTGCCTGATCAATCAATTCCTCTTTTATTTGAAAGAACAAAGCAGAGTGATAACAGATGTTTCTCTACTGAAACAAGTAGCAGATACTAATCAATTCATAATTTAGAAAAAATATGAGTAAATTTACAACTTTGGAAAGAGTTGCTAAAAACATATAAACAGAGTAAAGGATCTATAATTCCCAATCACTAGAACACTTGCATTCTCTGATTTGGAGCCTAATACCTTTGGCAATATATTGTACAATAATGAACATAGTAGAATTTTTTTTAGCATAACTGTGCTTAGTTAGGCATTTTTAACAAAGCCAAAGTGTCTTACTCTCAATAAGCATCTGATAACGTGGGTGCTGGCAGGTGAACGCCGTGCTGGACTGATCCACACCCCCTGCCTTCAGCCACTCCTCTCCAAACATCTTGATGTAGTCAAGCTCCGCCCCCTTTCTTTCTTCAAAGCTGATCTAAAAGCCAGGAGAAATGAACGTCAGTTTCTGGATGGTGAATCAACAACAAAACAGTTGTCTTTTCCAGCTGGCATTGTACAGTGCATACAGTGGTAAAATGACCAAACATGCTGGAACTCAGCTTGGATTGCTAGGTGACGGGCTGGGGTTGCTAGGTAACGCCACAGGGCCCCTAGTGTGTCTTAGTTACCTTGGGGTTTTTGAAACGGCTCATTTTCCAGACACTAAAAAACTTTAAACTTATTCTTGCCAACAAATGGCTTGGGTTGTTTTTAGAAGCAGTAGAAACAAAAATGGGTGTATAAAAATGTTCAGAATGTAAATTTTGCATAATAGGTTTAATACAATTTGAAATAAGGCTACAATGTAACAAAATATGGAAAAAGTGAAGCCATGTGAATACTTTCTGGATGAACTTCAAGAGTTAAACTTTGCATCTTTAAGTCACACTGTCATTTGCAACTATCCAACTATGAAATATTCTTCTGCAGCTGAATAACTTCACCTCAAAGACTCATCCATGTGTAGAAATGACCACAGTGGACTCTTCCAGTTAACATCTCAAGTAAAAAAAAATACACAAAAATGGCTAACAGTGATGGAAAACACGCACACATACCTCACTGTTGTTCAGGTAGAGCAGATGTCCAAGTTTGGCAATAATCATTTGATTGACAGTTTTTGGGTTTCCATCGCTGCTCACCAGTTTGTTGTCACGACATGATAATTTAACGAGGCAGGGAAGTTTGGCAAGCTCATTAACCATACTCCACTGGAAGAAAAGACAGAGAGAGCCTGTTCAAACGAAACGAAAACTTGTTGCCAGCATAATTAGTGCTTATGATTGTACAGAGCCTCCTAGGGGACATGGGAAAAAAATTATTTTGTGTTCAATCGCAGTAATATTTATTGGGAATACAATAATGTACTGGTCAGTTCATGTGGCATAATTGAACACTGAAAGTGTTTCTGCTGTAATATAGGGGTTTTCCATGTATGTCAACATCTCTTTTGTGAGATATCTAAGGTTTTATATCTTTTTCCTTAGGATTGAAGTGCACCACAAAAGTAAAAGCAAAACAGCCTAACGTGCTTTCCATCCCTTTTAAGACATAAACAGAAACTTTCTATAAGAAGGAAAGAAAGAAGAAACACATCCAAACTATTTGGACTATTTCTGAGTTATTTTCACTGAGTAATAAAGTCATCTGACAGTTTTGATTGCGTCTTTTTTGTGTTGATAGTCGGAATGGTTAATAAAGGACCGTTTTCATGTGCAGTTCCATCTCCACCTTACACAAACATAAACTGCAGTGAATAAATCGATTTTCAGTTTTTTACACCAAAGAGTTAAGAATATATAAACACGTTTTCAGAGGCTCTTTAAATGTGCAATTTTCAATTGACATTTGTGACTCTATGCAAAACAGAGCACGGTATATTTGCTAATTGTGAGGGAAAGCAATACTTTTGCAAGGGAATGCAAAAGATTTTTTTTATGTCCCCTATGGGGGTCTGTATAATTGAAAGGAAAAACAAAATGGAATAATTTCAAGATGTAACACAGCCTGACCTCAGAGATGTTGTTGTGGTCCAGATTGAAATTCATCAGAGCGGGAAAGATGTCTGTACTAGTAGCTACAGAGAAAAAATATTAACGACTTTAGAATTATGGAGTTTAAACACAAAATGCACTCAGTGATTGACAAATCCACCAAATAAAAAGACTTGTACACCTTTTCTTCTCAGTAAATCAGACCAAACTTCCCTCAATTTAGGTCCATTAGAATCATCTGGAATTACTTATATTTGCTAAATGCCACAATTTTATTTTAGATGTATTTATTAATGTTTTCAGAATCAGAAATTTACACATATTTTCCTCAGTATTTTGTTGCTTTGTCTCTGAAATGTCTGACCTGGATCAAACTTTCTGGGTTTCCTTCCAGAAGTTTCAATATTTCTACATAAGCAGTTAGTTCTATATGTGGTGTTAAAATACATCCAATTAACTCAAATGTCTCAGTTAACCTATCAGGCGCCTCCAAAGCCATGACATCACAATCTGGGCTTTCACTCGTTTAAAGAGACAGTATTCATTCTGATCGAGAAAACAAATACATAAATCTGACTTTGTCACACACAGCAAATTTTTGTAATTTTAACTCACCTAAAAGAAGATAAATGTGGTCTATTTAAATTCTGACAGTCAGATAAATATGTATGGAAACTTCTGGTTTCAACTGTGTATATATTCATATAAATATTTAAATGTGCATGTCACATTATAAATAACAGAAAATTTGTCAACACACCTTGAGTTGCATCTTCAAGTTGAATAATTGACAGTTTGGTGTTAGACAGGTTAAGCCACTCCAGTCTCCAATGTAAAAGAAAACAGAGTTATTTTAGAAAGATCATTGTTATTGATAAAAATGTAAGTATTTAAGCCAGGTATTAAATCACAGATTTAGTTTTTCACATGCAGTATTTTATGTTGTTTTCATTTTTGTCTAATAAATAAAGACTGTGAAACCTTTATTGTGTTTTTGTAAGCTTTAAATCTTTGTAGAACATGAACCAAATCCATATTATTATGTCCTAACAAATGAAAGTGTAGAAATAAAAGAAGATGTGATGTTCCACATTTTTTTTACTCCATGGTGTTATTAAATTCTAGTAAATCGGTTAATATTTTACAACTTAAAAATGAAGACTATTAAACTTCCTCCTGACTATACCTGGGCAGAGAGGATAACCTGGACACGCTTTCTTGCATCAAAGGATTACAAGACAGATTGAGACTCTTCAGTGTTTGCAGGACGCCCTCTGGCCTTCAGGGAAGATACTTTCATAAGTTTCAATGTGATATGAGAGGAAAAAGATACTGCAAAATTGAAAATGGATGATGGGAATATTACCTCTGTAGTTCTCTTATGTTGTTATTTTCTAAAGACAGATCCTCCAACTGAGGCCACATGGGGGCGCACTCCAGCATCTGACCACAGAAATTTCAAGTGTTATTTGGCCTTTGGAGAAAAAATGTTTATAAGCACAATTAAAATGTTTTAAAAATCTTTCCTCTGCCTGGTAAACTACCATTCTTAATTAAAGAAAGTATTAAGCAAGGATTTCCCAGATCTCCTTTTCACTTTATCCACACTGATTCTAGCTAATCTAAAACAAAAGTTTAGACTGATTTAACTTCAAACAGTGGGGAAACAAATTTGTAAATGTTTTCGAAATTTAGTTTTTTAAATCAACTGTTAGATTGCAATTTATTATAAAACTGTGCAGTTTGAATATCAAACACTTTAAAGGATTTTTATGCTTTAAAGTGCTTGATTTTATAAGGAAATCAAGCACTTCCCAAACCCTAAAAACACCTAAAAGAAATTTGAAAGAATTTCAAGAACTATAAACCTGTTGTGTTTTTAGGAATTGCTTACCTGCAGCCAGGTGAAGTCACAGTTGTTGAGGGCAAGGAGTTTGAGGTTGCTGAACGCCTGACGGTGAGCCCAGGGGTCAGAGGTCAAGCTAATTCTGTTGACACTAATAGAATTAAAAGAGTTTTAAATCAGTTAAAACAGAATGCAGCTGTTAAAACACAGACTTTCTGGAGGAGGTTTTACCTGAGCTGCAGGCCTTCCAGTTTGTCCAGCTGCTCTGTGATGGCAGCCACATCTTTCCATGTGGACAATAGAGACCCAGAGAGGTCCAACCACTGAACGTCTGAAGTGGGCTGTTAAGTCCTCCAACTACTCCGATATTCACAGTTAGCACAGCCAAGACCTGACTGAGACACTAGTTTCAGTCAGGTCATAACCTGTACATACAGTGTTTTTTTCTGTTGTTTTCTTCACCTTTCTGATTGGCTTTCTGACCAGACAGAGATTTAAAGAAGAGCGGCAAAAGCAAATGAGGTGGATTAGCAGCAACAACTGATGATGTCATCCAGGACGTTACTGTGAAATATCATCTTTGCTACCCAGAAATTGAGCTGTTAGCATTTCATTACAGTCATGGTACTGCCTTCAGTCATGGCATTACCATCCAAGACGACTCTTTGAAGATACTTGGAAGACAAAAGTTGCGACAACATTCAACTTTCCTTTGGGATGAATAAAGTATTTTCAAATTGAACTGAATAAATAAAGCTGAAGTATAATATTCCAATCAATATTTCAGCCAAAATGTACATCTGTAGTTGTTAGGTTGGTAAGAACAGGATACTGGGTGTTGTTTTCCTGATTTCTCCGGCCGCCCCGGGTCCATTGACATCGCTATGGTTCAATACAACTGATGGAAGATTCTCAAACCTGTAATAACAAAAAACATGTTTATGTTGATGTGTATCTGCATTTGGCAGACGTTTTTACACGAAGCAGATACCAGGGCAGTTAATATCAAAATGAATAATAAGATACTCAGAAGGAAGATTACTAAAGATTTGTTGATATGTTTGTCCAATCCAATTCCAATTTTTCAAGTGGTCGGCAAAAATATTGTGCAACTTTTTCTTATTCTTTTGTCTGAGCTTCATTTGCCCTAGTCTAACAACACCCGAAAACATGAAGCAAAGCAGCTGAATAATCACATAAAACAAGCACAACTTTGTGAAAATCGTGCAAATACAACTGTCGTACCTTTTCTCCTCAACAACAAACCATTCGAGCTTCTTGGAGGAAATAAAGATCTCCTCGTTCAGCACCTCCTCTGCGTTTGTCTGATAGGTCAAATAAACAGCAGTGAGGAAGTCCACTCCAAAACTCACTTTCTGCGGACGAACAAAGGATCCTCCCCTAGGATTTCTAAGAGAAGAAAACAGTATTCATCTTTTTAATTATTCACTTACTGTACATGTGATGGAGACTAAGAAAAAAATCAGTGAACAAAGTCATAATATAAAGTCGCACAACAATAAAGTTGAAATAATACAAGAATAAAGTCGTAATAAAAGCTGAATGCAAAAGGTTGTCTAAGTCCCACTGTCTAAAGTTTATTTCCTTGACTTACAAACAGAAATTATACTGCCAGGGCCAAATTTCCATCACTTAAAATCACTGATATTAAACAAAACAACAATGATAAAATTGAAATAAACTATCAGAGACTACCTGCATGTAAAATACCGCACTCCTTCATGGCTGCCATCATGTTTTCCTCTCTCTGGGTTATCCCACTCCACACCAAGCCACAGCCCTAAAAACAACGATTATGCAGGTAAAAAGTTAATATCTACCCCAGCACCATATGTTGGCTTTTATAAAAGTTTCAGAACTACAACAAAAATAAATATATCTATGCTAAACTGACTTATAGAAACTTTCTAATGTCTCAAAAGCCTTTTTAATGCTGTGTTGTATTTAATAAGGAAAACTGAATCAAAAATATAAGCCATAGAAAGAATGTGCAATAAAGTGACTATTTGAATTTATGGTGATGGATTTAAAACAGGTCTTAAATGGTTGAAATTTTGTAAAATAAATAGTTACAGATGTATTTTCTGCATTTTAAAAACGTGTAAAAGTTGGATATTTGGTTGCCTAATTGTGCAACCTTAAAACAAAAATAAGTTTTGCACTGTCATGGCTATAAATGTGATGTAATTTGCATTTTTGTGCTTAAACTTTGCCACACAAATGAACGCACGACTATTTTTCATCTGGATTTAAGATATAAGATTTAAACTACTCTCAACAAATCACCAAAATAAGTTTCACCTCCATCTGTAACCAACACTGTCTGTGGGATCATCAAATGAGCTGTTCCTGAGCTACAGACAGATATTGTTGATGTGTTTGTGGCAATATCTGGTGATTTTGCCTCTCTCTCTGCTACATTTTCAACATTTCAACCATTTTTAGCTGCTCCACCACAGAAAATAGGACACTAGCTTTGTTAAATATCAAGAATTTATGCATTTATGCATCTCTAAAGCAAGACAACCTCTTGGCAAATCAGATTATTATCTTGTTTTAAACCCGTCAGAAAGGAAACCTGTGATTAAAACAAGAGCTGTGACAAGATGGTCACAGGAAGCTGAAGAAACCTTGCTAGGTTGATTTGAAGCCACAGACTGGGATGCATTTTGCCAACCACATGGAAACGCAGAACAGATGGGTGCTTCCCTAATAACAAACCCTGACCTGAAGGAAATGCTAAACAACAAACATTGAAGAATTGGTTATTAAATCTTCTGTACATCAGTTTTTTTTTGTTTGTTTTTTTAAGTACAACAAAACAGTCCGATTGCCTAGGCTGAATCTGTCCCATTTCAGGATCGATCTTTATATTTGTGCTACTGAAGTTACCATCAGGATGTAAAACCGAGCAAATTATTAGGTAGCAAAAATTATGAGAATCTGAATTCGCTACCAAAACAACTCAGAAATGAGAATAATTGTGTTTTTTCACCTTCATATGGTGATACATGCCCAACGTAGCGGACCGTGGCCCGTTCCTTTCCGCAGGAGATCCGCCTACCCACGGGGTCCAGCGGCATCTCATCCCGTTCGGACTGATCGGTTCTCATTAAGCCGACCACAGAAGACAGAAAACACTAAAACTACAATTGCTATAGATCGCGCTTTATGTATGTGGTACTTTCCAGCCTTAAATACCTTCAGAGATTCACAAGTGAAACTTTTAGCATTAGAGTCCAAATCTAGAAGCGGATCTGGGCTGATTTGAGAAACATGACAGCTTGACAAGCTAAAAATTTTTCTTCTGGTGTCTTTTGACGGTTTGCAAAGACGCATTACCGCCACCTGCTGTTCAACCTTACGTATAACCTTGCTTGTGCTCGATATTGTAAATACGTGAACTCTTTTGGCATTTGGACAGTGACAGAAACTTTTATGACTTAAATAATACGGGAGATGTTTTCTCTAAGCGGTTAAATATAATTTATGTAACTTTAAGTGAGAGAGAGAAGAGAGAAAAAGGTACGTACACTGTAGGCTTACCGGAAGTGACACATTTCAAAGGCGTACTCGTTTCCACCTCAAATATTTTTCATTTAAAGAAATAAAAATACCAAGTGAGTAAATAAAAAATATATTTCTAATCGTCATAAATATATTCCCTTTAGCTAAATCCAAAATATCCCGCTTATAGTTTAATTCCGGTCATTTATTAGTTGGTACCTTTGTATCTTCCTTACAGTTTTCCGTCGGGGACACAATTCTAGGTAGAACAGTGCTCGGACCATAAACGGAACGTGTTGTTGTGTTGTGTGTTCAAAAAGTCTACATGCGACTGTAAATAATACATTATTTAAGCAGAGATAAAGACATAAGATTGGACGGCGGGGATCCAGAAGAAGCCATGAAGAAAAAAGTTCACCACAGGTTTGTTTGCTTGCGATAACCTCCTTGCTATTGGCACGTGAATACAGGACAGAGAAACCACGCACTAAAACAGTTGAAACGCCCATAACAGTCTGACATTATTATGGATCTATTGTTCTACTTTTGCATCTTTTTCATTCTTATGTTTGTTTCCGCAGAGAAAAAATGCAGCTCGGTCAAGAGTTATCTGCATATGCTGTCGGCCAGGTATCAGGCAGTTTGTTCCAACAGAGCTCTGAACCGTCTGGGTCATTGTCAGCATTATTCACGACTCCGTTACCAGCGTCAGAATCTCTGTTTCAGCCTGTCCCCAAGGTAAGCACCACTTTTGTTCGCCTTGATTTCCCTTAAAAAGCAGGATGTTAATGGACATTTTTACACGTTTTGAGTCTTAGATGTTTTCAAACTGCACAGTCTATATAACAGTTTGCTTTTTTGATGGTGGGATTATAACCCCAGAATTAACCAACTACCTCTTAATCATGTGTTTTCCAACCCGATGATTGAATACCTCAGGGTTATTTGGGTAACTTAAATGTTCACAAATCTGGTGCTCTTGTGACTTGTCCAGGGTATCTTGTTGATTGGTCCTCATCTGTCTATCAGTTTAGACCTGGAAGTCCCACAGGATCTTACCCTTGTCATTTACAGACTACGGATTATCTTGATTATGTCCTATTACAATTAGTGCTGTTTTGCTGTCTTTCAGTCCAGCCTCTCGAGCCTTTAAGTACGACTTAGCTTCCTGAATGTGTCTGTGCTACAGAGGTTTGTTTTTTCCGTGTTAGACATTTACTTAGCGTTTTAGAGTATGTAAACTCGACCACAGGTCAAACATGTAAATAAAAACAAAATCTTGCTCCTGGAAAACATAATTCAGTTCAGCTTTCAGCACGTTTCTTGTTTGTATTGGCCATTAACATGTTTCTTAAGCTTGAATATCTGCTAGGAACAGCAAGAACTCCAAACCACAATCTGGTTTTCAGAGCTCAAAGGTTCTGTTACGAAAGAACTTCAGTTAATTAAAAGTGAACATAAGATGTAATGCAGACTTGATTTGTAATACCATACCAACATGAAGTCACAACTTTTAAGAAAACCAAAATTTACAAGAGGCTTTTCCACTGACTGCTTTAGGTGTTATTAGTTGATTAGGATTATTTAGTTGGCCTAGTCATTGTAATCATTTTTTCCCCTCCTTCATATGTTTTAATTTTTTATATGTTTTCGTATTGTTTTTTCTTGGAAGGGGTCTTTGGGTGTCTTGAAAGGTGCTAAAAAATAAAATACATTATTATAAATGAGACCATAACTTGTTTGCAGTCTTGGCATTTCATATTTTTCTTTTCTTTTTTTTACTGTAGAAGCGTATTCAAAAGACTACAGAAAGAAATGAGCAGCAGAAAGATGGCTTAGAAGTGAAGGCCAAGCAAATGAAGAACAAATCCTTCAGGAAGACATCAGTGGCTGAGCAGCAACTGCTGAACAGGTGAGAAGTTTACGAATCATTCCTTCAAATGCATATTTTATTGTTCGAATCTTCCTTCTTACCATCACATTGTTCTAAACGATCTTATCAAAAAAATAAATAAAAGCACAACCTTTTGTCTTTTCCTCTATCTTGTTCATCTGCATTGGTTTTAGGGAGAGCAGTTTATTAACAGCAGACACAGACGAGGATGTGCAAAAGAGTTCAATGAGGAAAAAGAGGAAAGCATCAGAGATTACTGGTGAAAACAGTGCAGAGTACTGGGTGATGAAGCGACAGAAACAGAAAGCCAACAAACAAGAGGAAGCCTTAAAGATGAAAAGGACCGTGTTTGTTGGCAACCTACCAATCAGCTGCACAATGAAGGTATCAGTCACTCCCAGTTTAAGCATCAAATGACTTGATCATTCTTCCTCGGTTTGACCAGGAACAATGGTCAGGCTTTAGACAATTAGAAAGTCTAAAGCCTTACAATTTCTTTAGAAAGCACATGATGTACACCAATTTACAAAAATAATGTTCCCTACATTACTCTAAGAATGGATGGAAATGAGCATCTGTTGTTAATATTGGCCCAATTTTACTTATCGGACCGATATCGATATGAAAAAAAAACAGATACTGATATATTGTGTATCCTTGGGAATAGTATTTATCCCTGTGCTTCCCTCTATTTCTGTTTTGGAGACTGACCCCACATTAAACCAATTCTTGTGATCTTAGGTTGATAAAATGCAAGGCAAAGTTCTGTATTATTTATTAAGATTGTTCCTATTGTTTTATGAAGGAGCTAATGTGTAATCATTTGGTTATTTTTTTACTTTCTTTAGACTCTGCAAGGACTCTTCAAAGATAAAGGACCGATTGAATCTGCTCGGTTTCGCTCTGTGGTAAAAAAAAAATCAGATTCACAATTGTAACACTCAGTGAAATTTTCATTTATTTAATTACCAAAATAATCTTTAATCATATTTTACTCTTTCTTTACTTTAGGTTAGAGAGGATCCCTCAATGTCTCGTAAAGAAGCAACTATTAAGTAAGTGTTTGACTCAAATATGTTGACATTACAGCTCTAGAAAAACTTTACAGCAGGGTTCGCATTGGTATTCCATGACTTTTCCATAACTCTCCTTGACCTTCAGTACAATTTTCCATGACCCACATACAACAGTACAACAGGTTCAGAAAGAAAAGTATATGACTGAAAGACTAACCCCACCAAGTTTAACTTGGACATGTAAAATTATAGTGCAGGCAGAGAGGGAGGAAATATAAATGACAAAAATTTGAAAATGAAGCCCACACAGACTAGAAAATTGCAATCAGTGCACCGCTGCTTTCTTTTTGATCTGTCTGCCGAATGGTTGAATACTGTAATCAATGTAAAGATCATTATTACAAACAAAATACATTTAGTAGTTATTAAAGAAGTACTTAAAAATCTTGAATATGTCTACGTATTTGACAGAACATTCCTAAAGAAGAAAAACTTGACAATGTTCTCTATTCATTCTCTATATACTGTATTTATTGGTCACTGATGCTTTTCGCTTATTACCGACAATTAGACAGACATCTTCTCCCGCTCCGAGACAAACACTGTGCACTGTATTGGAGCAAGGAGGAGGCAATGCGTGACAGCGGTAACGGAAACACGTAGTAACTCGCCTTATTGCATAGAACTGAATCGGTATGTTTTGAATCCGGTGAAAACAAGGATGAAGAGAAATAAGCTGGACAATATACTGGCAATTTAGTGACATTTCCACAGTTGTGGTCTTGACTTCTCTTGAAATAAAATCCCGAGTCCTCAATGTCCAACACACTCACTTGAATTGACATTAGCACTTTAGCATTAGCTTTGCTAGATACCATGTTATTGTAGTGCCTTAGCATTAGCAGAACTAATGTCTATGATTAGTACTTTAGAGCTAGACTTTTTAGTTAGCGGTGTGCCAACAGCTGGTTAAATGTAATTCATTCATGTGTCAGATTCTCATTCAGTAGTCTAACTTACAACATAGAATTGCATTAGTATAAATAAAAAAAAATAATGTGTCTATGTTTTCTAATACAGCATTTCTAACATCACAAACTTTTTCAGTGTTAATGGTTTTATGTAAATGTTAATATCACCAAGCGTACAGTTTGGCTGACTAACTAATAATCTGTCTTTTTTTTAACTCTTCTATAAACTCATTGCCATCTCACTATAGTCTTGATGCAGAAGGGAATTAGTACTTATAGTAGCTTCACAGAACCTCTTCTTTTTTTGTTACACTTTTCAATATAGATGGTTTTTTTTTACATTTACAGACGCAAAGTTCACCCCAAGAAGCAAAGCATAAATGCTTATGTGGTGTTTAAAAATGAAGAGGGAGTTATTAATGCTCTGGAGAGGTGAGAAGATTAACAGTGCTGCCAAACTAATAATAAACTTAGAAGAGAAACGGTAAACAAGCACATAAATGATGATTGGCTTTGTCCTCTCAGGAACGGCATGGAGATTGAGAAAGGCTTTCACATCCGAGTGGACAGAGTGACTGACAAGTCATCAGTAAGACTTTCCAAGATTAAACTCACCTGTGCACTCTGCAGTCCTGTTGCTAAAAAATCCTTTTATTCTTGCAGCATGATCACAAGCGCTCTGTTTTTGTTGGGAACCTGGCATTTGGTAAGATGCTGTGCCAAAACAAAGCTCATTATATAATGTGATATGCATGATACTGATCTGTTGGATATTTGTAGATATCAAGGAGTTGGCATTTCGACAGCATTTTGAGGAGTGTGGAAAAGTCGAGGCAGTGCGACTAGTGCGAGACCCAAACTCCGGACTTGGGAAAGGATTCGGATATGTCCTATTTGAGGTGCGTTGAACATAATGCAACAATTAGGATGCTGTCTTTAGAATTTCCTAGAATTACTGTAGTAAAGATTTGTATTGTTTTTACGATGGAAACATAAAAAAAAATTTTTTTAATTTGTCCCTGTCGCAGAGTGCCGACTCGGTAGAGGTGGCGCTAGCACTGGACGGGTCAAAGCTGGAAAGCAGGTCCATCCGTGTGAAGAGATCAGTGAAAAAGGAAAAGCAGACGAATAAAACCAACAGCAAAGGATCCCTGAGGAAGTCCAGGCAGAATGCTGTGAAAGGTTCAGGAGGGGCCCAGAAACCCGGTCAAGCAAATTTCAAACCCAAACCAAGTAACCTCTCGTCTTTTAAAGGAGAGATGGCAAATCCAAACAAGAAAAATAGGAAAGTTTTAAAGAAGAAAAATAAGACAAAAAAGAGACATCGAGTTTCTACGAAATGAAGGACTAACGGTGATAAAATCTGTTTCCTTGACTGTTTGAAAAAGATTTTCTTTTTCACAAAGTTTTCTAATGCAATTCTCCTTCCAGACAAATAACCAAGAAAAGGATATGGTATTCTAAAAATGCACATTTTCTCAAGATTGGGTGTGGTTTTAATTTTAAAAGTTTAAACCTGGGGTGTGTTTGGAAAAAAAAAGAATAATTGCTCAATTTTATTCTTGCAATATATTTAGCTACAAATGTTCAATTCAATTAAGGAATACTTTATTTGTCATGAAGGGAAATTAAATGTTGTAACTCATTAACTCAAATTTCCGGTAGTGGTCTTTATTGCAGCAAATTTGATTAAGCTTCTGACAAGACTCTGTTTTTGCAAGATAGTCTCATGAAAAGGAAGGTCAGGATTGTCCAGCATTTTCTTGACTTTATGTAAAATCCTTCTTTGCATCTTCATCTCCACAGTCATCCCCAGAACGGAATTAGCCAATGTGCCTAGTGGTGGTGCACAGCTCTCTTACTTTGACTACACCGTGGCACTACTTTCTCTTTCAGTCACATTTCTACAGATTTGTTACTACATTTGAGATTGTTGTCCTGTTGCCTGAGTCAAATTGGAAAGGACCTTGATTTAAATGAACAGTGTTTAAAGATTTTTGCAGTTTTCTGGAAGTTTGATCCAGATTAGAGGAGCATAGAAACTGAATTCTGCTTCTAAATTCTTCCTCTATTTAAATTTGGTACTCCCACACTGAACACACCTAACAAGTATAACATTTTATATGCAGATTGTATGTAGAAAACAATATAGAATTATGTAATAAGCCAACCAAGGAAAAGAGAGAGAGTTAATTTTTTTTTTGCAGAATTAGCAAAATGGAAAGAAAAAGGTGAAGACTGACTTTAAAACCAAATCTTTCACTTCTGACCACAAGATGGCGTTGTTACATCTATTTTCCAGTGCTATGTGGCCTGTACTGTATTAGAAATAACATCTCGAGGCACCAGCATAATAATGCGGGCCTAATTTATAAATTTACAAGGAACTCTTGAGTTTTCAAATTTTACTTTTGCTCTGGATGAGCACAGAAAATAGACATCAAACTAAATAGAATAGAATGCAAAATTCACATTAAGCACATTCTTGCACTCCCATTTGGGTCTCTGTATACAGCTTCTAAAAACAGTCCAAGTGCTTAATAAAAAAAACCCAGCCATTTTTTGGTGCATAAGTTCATATTTTTTGGTATCTGGAAAATGAGTTGTTTCAAAAACCTTCAGAATGTAACATCGCAAATTAGCAGGGACTGACCCTCACCTAGCAACCCAGTGAAGCCCAAGCCGTTACCTAGCAACCCCAGCAAAGCCCGGCTCGTCACTTAGCAACCCAAGTGGAGTTACAGCATTTGGTGAGCTGGTTCTACCGCTCTGTGTTTACAATGACTGCTGGAAAAGACAAGAGTTATCCTGTTGACATACTATTCAGAAACCATTTGCTGCATTCGGCTGTGCATGAGGCGCCACTTATGCTTTTTAAAAATGTACAGATGTATAATTGTGCATTTGTTTGCATAAAATCGCTAATATGCATTCTTTCACATCTAAGGAAGTTCTTTATTTCATGAACTATTTTTCTGATCTCATTAATCTTATGATTTTGAGTAGATAATTTAGTCATACTTGTATACAGAAAAATACCACTCTATCATTTAATCTCTTTCTGAACTACTTTGTTGAATATTTCAAGTCAATTAAATGTATCTCTAACAAGTCTTCAAAAATTACCAAGAAAAAACTCAGAAATTTTGAGATTTATCTCATAAATTTTCCAGAAAAAACTTGGGACATTTTCTGAATTTTAAAAGGTGAAAATTTTAGACTTTTGAAACTCAGAAACTTACAAGTTTCTTTCTAGAAAATTTCTGAGATTAACCTCAAAATTTGAGTTTTTTGTTGGAAATGTCCTTTTTTCTATCTACAATGGCCCTAACTGGCCATTGTACATACACCTATCCTAACCTGTTCAAGGAAGCATAAATAGGACACCATTAATATTTTCTTTACATTTTGCATAAAGACTTTAAAAGCACAGCAATAATCAATGAGTCATAAATAATTCAGTTGGGAGAAAAATCTTAAATCCACTAAGAGGTAAATAGCTGAGGTTTCAATGTTTGCAGTGGCTTTATTTAGTAGTAAATGCTTGTAAACATGGACTATAAAGCTTTTTACATGCTATTATGAATATTTTATCATTACACATTTGGACATACACGGCTTTCACACAATGATGATGCAAGCTACACTATGATACACAGCTCCACCGGTCACTGGATGTCACCAGAGATACTGCATAAAATTCACAGAGACGTGTCAGAAATTAGCATAGTGAGCAGTTGGGCATTGACGGTTGTCTTTCACTGTGAATATCAACCACAGTGCTGGTGAATAAGTCTTTTCTCAGCTAATCTTGTAACAAACTCCCACAGACCGCTGTGATGTCAGAGCAAGTCTGGAAGTTTTCGCCACCATCTGAACATGTCTGCTGTTGTCGGACTCAAAGGCTCTTTAGAAACATTTGATGAATGAATTGTCATAGAAATAATTCACTTGTCCAGTTTCATCTAAGGTGGAATATTCATAGCTTAGAATTAAAATGGACTGAAAGTTAAGAGTCTCATTATCACTTCACAGTTTTTAAATGTTAATCTTTAAATTTTAATCTTTAAATTTTCTGGAGATTTGAAAGGATTTTACAGCACTAATTTTTTTATGAAATTGGCACAGCTAACATATTTACTTGATTAACTTTTAGAAAAACAATATACTTGAAGGAGTTGTTTTACTTCAAAATGCATTTTTACTTTTGAGTAATATTATTTTAAAGTGACACTGAGTACAGTTTCTAGCTACTCTTCCCACCTTCAAATTTGTTTGGAACAAAAATACACAACAGGCAAAAAAACACACAGTTTATGTGTAAGCATGACTTCTTGTTTGTACACAAGCTAAATTGTTTTAATGGTATTTTCCATCTGCCGAGCCAACTGGGCCATTTGGAGGTCAAATAAATATACAGTAAAAGGTACATGCTGTCGCTTTGAATTGTGTTGAAATATCTGTGTGTATATTATATTATTTCATATTAGATTAGAGTCAAAGTGTAGAAAGAAGAAATGGGTGTTTAACCCACCTTTTTTAAAAAAAAACTGAACAACTATTATGTAACTTTCAGTGATGTGTTATGATTATATACTGATGTCTGTTGTAAATCAAAGTTTTCTGTTTGCTTATGATTGCATTTTAGTGGGTAAAACTATAAACATTTTTATAAATAAAAACTTGGGCAGCAAGATCTTAGCAGGGCAAATCAGTGTAAACCATTTAGACTCTATTTTCTCTTTAATTCCAGTAGAGCTTATAAATCCCACAAAGCTAGCTGAATAGTATCAGAGCAACTCTTGAATAAAACGGTGTCCAGTAATATTTAAATACATTGATGAGTATATATGATGCTTTTCATGTTTACCAACATACAAATTGACCCAGATTGCCTGTATTTACCTTTAGTTATTTACACCTCCAGGCAGCTACTGAAGCATATGGTTAAGACACTGAAGAACATTCAGTATTTACTAGCAAACTGAATCAGTTTAAAAATGGTCATAAAATCAACCTAAAGTTTCTTCTGATTAATATGTCTAGTGACATATTCAACCAATAGATGGCAGTGTTTCCCAGGCTTTTGCTTGTCTTTTTTTTTTTTTGCTTAAACAAGGAACCTGAAGTCAAAACTATATTGCCTTAAACTTCCTTAAAATTCCTGGACAAATAAAATCTGAAGCAATTTTACTATAACTGAGTGTATATATACAGTATATATACTGTATACAGTATATACATATATATACTGTATACAGTATATATATATCTATATATATATATATATATATATATATATATAATTTTTTATAAACAAATCATATGAACTTAATATAATAAGGCAAGTTACAGTAGATGTGTGTGTGTAATATTGTCTTAGATAATGTTTGTTCTCAAACAACTTACCTGGTTAAATGAAGATTAAATAAAACAATTATAGTTTTCTATACATAGATTTCACAGTATCTATAGTACAGTTATATTCAATAAATGAAAGTATACATACCAATGAGTTTTGTTTCTCAGATTCAAAGTGCCTTTTGAAGATAGCAACCTTTAACCCTCAAACTTCAAATGTGTCTTACAGAACAAAAAGTTTAATGAAGAACAAAGAACACGCAATAAAGAGCAGGAATCAAGTTGCTGGGTAGTTTAATGCAGGATTATGTTAGAAAATACAATCCTAAACTTTGAATATCTCATCATGATGAAGCACTGTCCACTCTATCGTCTAAAAATGGAAAAAGATTAGAACACAGGTGTCAAACTCCAGTCCTCAGGCCCCGGTCTGCAGTTTTTAGATGTGCCACAGGTACAAACTGGAATGAAATGGCTTACTTACCTCCTCGTTGTGTAGACAAGTTCTCCAGAACCTTGCTGATGACCTAATTATTCTATTCAGTTCTGGTGCAGCAGAGGCACATCTAAAAGACCCTTGAGGACTAGAGTTTGACACCCCTGGATTAGAATATCTACATACCTACCAACCAAAACATGGCTGTCCACCCAATCAGAGACATGCACTTAAAATTTTAAGCTTTCCCATTTGTAATTTGCTGCTTTTGTCACAGAAAGAAGTGTGTCACTAAACTGCACACAGTAACTGTATTTTCGAATTTATTGGTATATAACCTTAAAACTGTCAATCCTGATAATAAGGACAGTTTTAGCCTGGTAACTGATAAATGGTACTATAAATGCCTCCTTTGTCTCAAGGCACTTTGCAAATAGATAGCTGATCTACATCTCAAACAATGGGAATCTGCAAGCGGTTAAATTACTTGGTTACAGTTCCCATAACGTGTGACGTATTTGTGAGGATGTATTGCACATGCTGTCCAAGATGTGGAGCACTCCAAAATATTATTACATTCCACAATTAAAGATGAAACTAGGGCCAGTTGCAACATGTTCAAATCTTTAATCATAACAAGAGGAGGAAATACCTCTAACACCCTCAAACAGTTGACCACACAGCCTCCAACAGATTTGTACAAAGTAGTGTTTGATCTGTTGCTTAGCAACGGCGCTGGCTCAAGGGGGTGGAGCTTTGAGCGCAGCATCTCCTGCTATGAATGTCCCAGGTAACATTAAACTCCTCCATGTTCTGCCGTCCTGGTTATTTTATTAACTTTAGCGCCATGCTGTATGAATAATCTCCATCTCACATTAACATTGACAGTCATATTCAACAAATTAGAATAGATTTTCCAATGGGGCTTGTTTAATATATTAAAAGCACATAGGCTGTGCTTTCTAACATGAAAGCTGCATTTTGTGTTAGGATGTTCATTTGATTGACAGATTCTTATTCTTTAAGCAAGTATTAATTTTGTTTGTATCAAATACAACATGGTGCATATTTTAAATTAAGGAGTTTATTTTTTAACTCAATGAGAATAGATAAACGAGATTGATAATGGAATTGGTATCGATAAATTCTTATCAATTCCCATCTCTAATCTCAGGTGGGAGAATCTTTAGACATGTTATTAGTCATTCACTTTGAAAGACAACCATAAGTCCTGTTTCCTGTTTACGCCAATGTGCAAAGTCTCTAGCCTCCAGGCAAACATCCTACAAATGGTTAATAGTGTTCCACATAAGAAAAGAAGTCAAGTAATGCCAAACAAAATAATAATATGAAAACATAACCTTTCAAATTAACTCACAAGTAAATGAACTTAGATAATTATTCTAACACCATGTGTTGGACTCACTGCGATTCTGGAGGAAAACCGTTTGAAATGTAACAAACGTTTTCAGACTGGAACAGAGGTTCACCTCCCAGGAGGACAATGACCTTTAACATACAGCCAGAGCCAAAATGAAAGGGTTTACATCAAAGCATACTCATGTGTTAAGAACAGCGGGAATCAATTAGAATCCATGGGAAGACTTGAAAATCCACATTCACAGATGCTCTCCAAGGAATCTCACTAAACTGTTGAGTTTTTCAGAATAAAATGGGCAAAAATGCCAATTTCTGGATGTAACAAATAGCTGGATGATACTAAGATAGTGAACACAAATGCACACCACACTTTTCAGATTGTTCAGGTTGCCATGGCGAAACACTTTTTTGTTTATTTTTGAAAAAAGAACCATAATTTGAAATCATGTACATTCAGGCAACCAATTACCTTCAGCTATGGTGGATTTTCCACTTTTGTCCCATTTACCTTGAATAGTTTGTTAATAAACAGTAAAAAACTTTTATTTGCTATAACTTTTACACCCAAAATGTCAATATTTGTTGCTTCTAACCTTTTAACTCTTATGAAAACGCAAACGCTTTTCTGTAATATAACTTCAAAAATACATTAGTTAATTAAATTAAAACCAATTAAGTCAAGTCAAGTTTAATTGCAGACAGTTCAAAGTGCTTTACCTCATAAAAACATTAAATATTAACATTAATTAAAATAAGCCAGTCAGTCATGGAAATGTGCCACATTTAGCCATATAAGCTAATTTGGATCAGTTTGATTATATAGAACAGGATTATGATATATATTTTAAAAATATATGAATTTTAATTTGACATCTACATTTTAAAAAGCTGATATTCCTGTACATTTGTTATCTGAAGATGACTGAAAAGTTTGAAAAGTCATGTGCCATGGACGTTTGCTGTGTTCATTAAAATAATCCAGTCAGTCAGAAATATTCCAGATTTAGCCATGAGAGCTCGTCTAGTTTTTTTTTTTTTTTACCATGAATTTAAAATTTTTATTTACATATGCATATAGCCACTTTCATGTTTTTTCTTGTTTACAGTCGCAGAAATTCAGCTTATGTGTCTCTCTCTGTGTGTGACAGAAATATTTAATTTAAATTTTGCTGTTTTTTATTGAAGGTCCAAACAAGGACTTGGTTTGTCTAGAAAACCTTTGTATTAAACAACGGTTGCTCTGTTTTTAACAGGTAACATTGTTTAGTGTGCTTTCCTTGATTATATAAATTTTAATAGAATTTTACATTGAAATAAATCTTTTTTAGCTGACATTTCTGTTATTTTTTTTTATCTGCATATGATTGACTGTTGAAAAGTTGTGTGCCATGGAAGTTGTCGTAAGCAGGAAGTTTGCTGTGTAGTGTTGTTTGATTAATTATAACACTGATCACAGAATATGAGCGTGTGGACGTAGAGAGAGAGAGACGCATGATAGATGAGTCAGTGTGATCCCAGGGAAAACCGCCTGAGCTCATGATATTCCCTCGCAAGCCTTGAATCTCACCAGCTGCTTGTTGCCACAAGTACACAAACACAACTCAGAGCTCCTTTACAAACAGGAGTAGCAGAGTTTCACATGCAGCTGGCGTCCTAATGGAGGTTCCACCTGCAGCATGAAACAATAACGGTGGTTCCTAAGTAACGGGTCACCACCAGCAACCCGGGTTGGCTCACTCAGTCAGTCTCTGCATGACAGCAGGAAGACCTCGCTCTGCAGAAATCCTATTAGAATAAAGAGTGAGATTAAATGAGGGAGAGGTTTAATCTATTCTATATTTTATTTCAGGCTGTCATTTCTTATTTTGTTATAGTGATATTGGAAATGTTGGCTACCGATCACACTGCCAGAGCATTTTAAGGTACTTAATTTAAACTCAGATTGTTGTGACCTGACCTGATGTAGTGTTAGAACATCTGGCCTCACTTAAATAAGCATCCTCTCAATATGATGTAAAACACGTTGAACTGCCATGTTGCTGAAATGTGTTAACAAATAAACTTGATTGACTGATTGATTGAAGCTCTATGTAGTTAACTTGAAATACCGAAAAACAAATAGAAATGCCTGGCTGACTCATTTCTTTTCAAGTGGATATGGACATGGATAGATGTAAAGTTTTATTTCTCATTGAAATTTATTTAAAACATGTATTTAAAAATATAATTGTTTTCAAATGGAATGAGTTGATAAAAATTTCAATTCAAAATGTGTAATTTAAATGTAAATATTTATTAAAATACTTTTTAATTAAAAAGAAATTAATAAAAATATATAAAAATTCAAAATGTTATAAAATTTACTTAAAGATTACTCATTAAAATGTATTTACAATCTATATTTTTTATATTTATATATACATGTAGCTGCAGAGCAACGTTATGATAGACTACAGAGGATATCCTCACTATATATACTGTATATATATAAAATAAAAAAAACATTTATATTTTATATATATATATATATATATATATATATATATATATATATATATACTGCATATGTTATACATATTTGATATATCTTGACTTTGATAGTTGAAGCATATGAATATAAATATAAATTTACTTTCAGTTACTTTGTTTAGGTCATGATCCATGATTTATGACCCCAAATACGTTTACCTGTCTATCTATAAATAGATAGATAGATGTAGCTACAGAACATGTAGCATTCTGTATTTTATTTATTTCATAGATAAAATAATACATTTTATTCATAATGTCTTTTTTTACATGTATCTACAGAGCGCTACATGTACAACGCTCTATTTTTGGCTCCATAGTTTCTTCATTTCCACAGACTGAAGCTCCACATGCGTTACTGCACACGAGGCCCCAATCCTTCTATCCATCTCCCCCTCCATCCTTTCATCATTTCTGAACAAGACATGCGGGTATTTATATTCCTTGGCTTAAAAGAAGATATTAAACCTAAAGGGAACAAACCACCTTTTCTAAAGTTTGTGATCTTCATGCATGAATTGTTAACGATTTGCTTTGATTCTGCAGGAAATCACTGACTTAAAGGAGGTTGTTACCATCTGTAGGGTCTGTGTATAATGAGTAAATGTAGGCTGTTCTCATCTAAAAGTCAAAAACGTGGTTTAGGAAGATGGAGACGACGGCCCTCCAATGTGCCAAAATGCCTGTTTGACTCTGTTCAGCAGTGTTGTTTTCTTCTCTTCATCAGTTCCAGCCATCTGTTGCTCATTTCCTATCTATCCTTCCCAATTTGGCCCAGGAACCTGACATGCTTTGAAAAGAGTGCTTAAGTGTTAGAAGTATTCCTTTTCAAATGTGTTTTGCCTTGATGACAAACCTCAAAGCAACGCCATAATTTTAAATGAAAAAAAGGAAAAATCTCAGAGTGTTATCGCTGCACAGAAATCTGTAACTCTCAGGATATTGAGAAACCTTCCTGCAGAAAGCAGGCACACTAAAGTCCAAACAGCCATATTTTACAAAACAACAATACACGAGAAAATGCAACCTTATTCAGACTTTTTTATTGACTAATGCTAATATGTGGCACAAAGCAACAACATCTTTTGTGAAAAGTGGATCCTTTAAAGGATTTCAACAAAGCAAGATGCTCATGGATGTTGGTGTTGTGCTTTTCACTTTGTCAATTAGTGGTCCAAATTATGATTGGGTTTACTTTGAATTAGATTCAGTTTGATAAAAATAAATGGTAATGCTGGAGATTATATAGATTCCCATCTAAGAAATAATAATAATAAATTTTATTTGCAATGCCCTTTTCATTGTAAGATCTCAAAGAGATAGAAAGAGCTCAAAACAAAACAACCAATTACAATGGGTAAAAAAGACAACATAAGAGGTTAAAATAAACATTTATAAATGTTTAACCAAACATTTTTGCAAAAAACAAATTTCTTAAAGCTCCGTTATTTAACTTTTATAACATATATATTTTTACATATATGTTGCAACAGTATAATATGAGACAGATAATCTGTGAAAAAAAATGTGCTAAAAAAATCTGTCAATCATTCCCATGTGTGCAACATTTCTCCCCTTATGCTTTTCCCTGTCAGCAAAGCCTGTCATGAACACTAGGCTAGTTAGTGTAGCCACCAATTACAATGGATAAATGGTTTTTCTGATTTGTTTTTCAACCATTAGCACACTGAGCAGCGAGTACATGTGGTTGATTGCCAGCACAATCAACAACCAATCAGAACCTTTTGATCAGGAGTGGTGCATTTATTCAGACAGCAGTAGTAGCTCAGGGACATTTAAGATATCAATATTTTCACAGATTATCTGTCTCATATCAAAATGTTACAACATGGTGACATTTTTGGCAAATATGTAAGAAATATGTATAATTTTATAAAAGTTACAAACTGCAGCCTCAGGACCCTTTCCTAAATGTTACAAAAATCTAATCTATATCCATTAAGAAAAGAAGGGAGAATGCTAGATGCTTTGTTTACTTATATTTTATGATGGATGGATAGATGGAATGTCCAAAACCAGTTTTCCTTTCAGCCAAAAAAAGAATCAGAATTCCTTTTAATGTCATTGTGCATGAATAAAGCACAACGAAATTTAAAAAATAGCAACTCTCGAAAGCAAGTCAGATAATTGAATAAAATAATAATAAAATAAGTATATCTCAATAAACATAAATATAAGAAATATAGTAGAAACACAAATCAACAAGGATGTTAAGAATAAATAAAGATAAGGTCATCAGCTCATCAATTAATCTCTCCTTTAGTTGCTGTATTTAGTCCATCTAGCTCATGCACTGCCTTGTCTCTTAGTTTTCCCAGGTAAAGTATTTTTTGTGAAGCTTCCACAGCGTTTACATAACATTCATGAGGTGATCTAGAGGACTATTGTGGCCGTATAATGTAATGTGGTCCTGTTGTGGTGCTACAGTTTGGCACAGCTGGGCTCTTAAAAACATTTTAAGACTCCCAATAAGAGTTCAGTGTTTTACTGTGATTAAATCCCCCTGGGTCATTTTGCAGTAAAATCCTCTCTCCTTTCTCTCAGCTCGTCCTCCCACCCACACTCTCACTCCTTCTCAAAGTCTCTTCCTCTCCACCTGCTCTGCCCCTCCAGTTCAAGGTTGTGTGTTTGTTGCACCAGTCTGGTTAAAACCTCATCTTTAGCTTTTGTCAAAAATAATTTTTAACATTTTTCATGTCAAATGGTAAGTCTGCTGAATTGTATTTTAAGGGTTTAATAATATCTGATAGTACCATTTTCAAACTTGTCTGTCATAAACAAGCAGAAGCATCTCTTATGGCTTAACAGTATCAAAAGTGTGAACTTGCAACAGCAGAAAAAAACATATTCTTGTCAAATCTTAATTTTATGATTTAACACCCTAACAGATATTTGCATAAAATTGACAAATTTCATATTCAGGCGTTGGAGCAACAAGCCCCTCATACTCAGTGGCGGAGCTAGACTTTTAAAGTTGGGGGGCGGGGCAAGGGAGGAACCCTTGGGGGGCCCTAGGGACCTTTCCTGTTTTCCCCAGTAGTAACTTCTTGTCATGTTCTGTGTTTTCTGTGTGTTAATTTCGAGTTTTCGGTGTCTCTATGTCTCCATGTTGTCCTGTTCTCCCCTCGATTACTCCCAGGTGTTTCTCGTTCCCTAATTACCCCGTGTGTATTTAGTGTCACCTGCGTGTCTGTTCTTTGTCGGGTCCTCGTCTAATGTGCGTTCAGTCCTTCGTGTTGTCCAGTCGTTTTCACGGTTGCTACCGGTGTCGAGCCCTGGCTTCCGCTCGGCCGTGCTGCCCGTTGCTTGGACTGTGTTTTCTTTATTAAAATCATTTATTCATCTTTCCTGGTTCTGCTGCGTCTGCCTCACCACCTCAACACACCGCAATTCATGACACATCTGGATCTTGATCACGTGACTCGTGTGATGCAAAAAAAGTGTTTCCATTGTAGTTCTGCGAAATTCAACTATTTCGGTTAAAAACCACCTCATGTTAGTGCAACAACTTTTTATCGAAAAGCGTGAGTTTTTAAATTTTTTTTTAAATTGGCGTGTTGCCACTATGCAAAAATATATTTTAGTAATTTCAATTTGCGCAGTTTTACTGTTAATTTAAACGCAGATACCGAAGCTTATCACCATCTGCCTGAAAATGTGTATATGAATTGATAATGAATTAAATTATTGTAGTCTAAAGTGTTAAAGCAGTTAGCTTTCATTGTAGGGGGAAAGTTGAGAATAGCTGATAAGTAAAGAGGTAGCAGGCAGCATTATGATGGCCGGTGTGTTTTGCTGGTGCAACATTATTTCTAAATTTTAAAGCAACAATTCAGCACATTAGCCAGAGAATTAAAGCTCAAACATAAATGTAAAAAGACCCCTAGCATGCTGCCACATAGGGACAAAAATGTCATTGTTATGGAGTCAAAAATATCATTTTATCAATTGTAATAATTTTAGAGGATTTTTCTTTTTGTTTATTGTGTATTTACCATTTAGGGAGACGTTGCATATCGTCTGTTATCTATACAAATGTCACAGTCACATTATGAACCATAAGCTCTCTCAACCTGTTTTTTTCCCCATCGGTTTGCTGATGACTGTTAACCAAGTGGCCTAATTGTGTGTAGCTGGCAGGAAGGGTGGTGTGGCTGCAAAGAATTATGTGGCCTTTGGCAGGAGAGCTGGCATATGTCAATGCCTAACAGGAAGGAGAAAAGCAGCTCAAAACACGGCCAGGTAATTCACTGCTTTCATTTCACTCACGTTTCCATACCTTAAATTATAAAGCTATAATTATTTTATATAGAATAAAATATTTTTGCTATGATTGATCATTTCTACATTGTGCACAAAGTGCGGTGGGTCATCTACTCCACGGCTTCCTGGTTATTGCAGGGCAGATTTTAATGTTTTTAGTACATGTCAGATCCTCTTTCATGTTCCATATTGCATTTTAGTGATAAACATATATTTGCAGTGGTTTGTTTTGATTTTGTGAAATAATTTACAGATTCATATAAGAGATGCTTAGAGCTTTATGAATATTTTTCACTGGATTTAACCTGGTTTGCTTCTTGGTTCTATTGAGTCTGATCAGTTTTATCTTGTTTGTTTTTATGCTTTTTTGCAATTTTCTGGCCGGTTGCCGATTAGCAATTTTTAAAAAGCCTGACCTGCCAGGTCTGATTTTGGCTGGTACCAGGTTTTTTTGTCTGAAATGTCACTAAATTTAGCAAGAAAGCTACTGAGTTAGCAACAGTTGGGCGACTATTGATAACTGCAAACATGCAGGTATTACCAGGATGGCCGGTCTGTCAATAAAACCACTTTTACGGGAGAGCAGAAGAGGACAGTCGTTGATTTTTAAACCTTTGCTCAGGTCAGTAAGATTGTCTTCACATGTAAGTGTCAGTGAACACCAATCTCCAAAAATTAAGGAAATTGGCACTGATAAATTAGTGCACCCCTAAATAACACACTTACTAAGTAACTACATATTGAAGTTTATATTAAACTGCACCATAGCAAAATATGGGCTCATTGCAAAGTGACAAAGAGACAGAGAAGGACGAATGGTCAAGTGCTTATAATAGAACGTCTATTCCCTTATGAGCCGACTCTGCCAAACGCAGGAGATGAGGATGTAGTCGTCTACAGCTGTATGACCACATTACCCTAGAAATGAAAAGTTGTAAAGGCTCCTCTGGTATCCAAAGTATGACTTGAGTTCACGGGAAGCTCATTAACACTGCAAATCCCCTTGATCTTTTCCAATTAACTGTCCTGGCCAGGATGATGTGAGACATGCAATTAACAAAGGCCAGTGGCTGACTCACCCCTCGCGTCCCCCCTCTGTTTCATTACCGGCAAGCCTTGGATATGAGTCAAATTCAACAGCTGACATACGTGCTTTAACAATCTAAGTGCTGTGAGTTTGATGTGCAGCAGGTCTCTCTGTTTCTGTAGTGTAATTATGGAGATGGCCTCGTGTAATGGGGAGAGCTGCTTCAAGGTCTGGCTCAGATGGCAAGGGGTAAATCACAAGATTTAATCATCAAATGAAGGGGCTGATCAGAGGAGAGTGGGACGCAACACTCGGTTGGTGTGCGGTTCCAACCTCATATTGTATATCATTAGTTTGTTTTATTTTCTTTTAAATGATACTGTTCCTACACGATAATTAATGTGTTCAGATGAAGAGAAAAACTGATGTTTTTTATTATACTGCTGAGGTAATTAAAACCCTCAACCAATGGCTGGCTTGTGAAACAGAAATTTAGATTAAAATGCTACATGTCACAAAATTCATCCAACAATGAAAACATGGGTAAAAATGCAAAAAAGTGAAAAAAAAATGCAGTTTTCAAACAATAAAAAACTATTTATAAACCTGCTATCTATTGCTGTGGATTAATGTATTTATTTTTATAATTGTGCCACTTATGGTGGCAGCATGTTAGCGTAGCTCAATGTTATTAGTTCTTTGTCTCTTTTCTTTTACTTTTGTTCAATATTTGTTGCATATTTGGATGGTTGTTCTCTCTGGCTTTGGATGCTGAGCAGCTGAAAGGACTTTTACTCGTAGTTTTTTACTATCTGATGTGTAACCATGGCAACAACATATTGTTTTTACAACCGGGGACAGCTAAGTAGAACATCAAAAGTTCAAATTACACAGGGATTACTGTCTTCAGTCAGAGGCCTTTTCAGATTTGCTGCAAGACTGCTACAGGAGATCCTCCCTGCCCCTCAGCATCTCCATCTACAACAACTCCTGGAAGATACTTGGATGATATGAGTTACAACATTTAATTTTCCTTTGGGATAAATAATGTAGTTTTGAATTGAATTGTGGAGTATGTTTTTTAAATTTTACCACAATATTTGTTAAAAAAAGTCTTATCAGGTCCTAATTGATCTAACAGAGATTCTGTGGAGGGAGCTAAAATGAGGGAGATGGCATCCAGCCTCATCCCCAAACAAATTGTCAAAATACCAGAGAAAACCTGCAAACAGCATTTAAGAAACTATAAGAAAGAGTTTAGTGGTATGATTAGTAAAGATTTGGCCATTGATTATTGAGAAGGTATTTTTTAAATTTAAATAAACAGTCTATTGATATATGTGATATGTGATTAACAAAGTTCTGGGTTAAATGAAAATACTTTTACTTTCATTTAACCAAAAGTTTTTGGACCTAACTTTAGGTAAATTTCTCGAAATGCTTTAAGACACTTTTCTGGAAGCTCAATGTATTTCTTTAAATTTTCTATAAAATCAATAAGATAATCATCTCAAGGTTGTCAGAAGTTATCATTAGAACTCTGTTTTAAGGAATATCTTTAAATATCTGAATAATGGAGTCTCTAAACCTTTATTTTCCTTCCTTCAACACTTTCTTCTTCTCGCCCATCTGTGCATCAGCTGTACTTTATTTCTCTGTGTGTGTGGGCTGCTGGAACTCAGTTTTAGGAATGAAAATTGAATTTAACCTTCCTGCTACAGTTTGGATTGTTTGTGTGTTCAACTCAAATTTCTACCGATGCAGTGTCGCTTCACTTTTATTGAGTATAAAACAACATTCATAATATTCACTGAAACATTAGATTGTGGTTAGCTTCACCAATTGTGAGGGAACTAAACTTTTGATTCTCTTGAAAACTTTATCCACTCTCCACCCCACTTCTGCATGTTCTCTTTAACTGTGAGCTTTTGTTTGTTTCATCCATATTTACAGCCAGGTGAAATTGGGTGGAGCTGTTTATAATATAAGCAAACATGCGCTAAACCAAGCCTACACTCTTCTTCACCTATCTTGTGCACTCCCTGCTGCTTTGGATGGTTGACCATGGCTAGTTAACGGGGACCTATTTTGCAAAATTCATATTTTGGACTTTTTTATACTTCCATCTGGGTCTCTACTGCTTTTAAAAACAACCCAAATATTTAAAAAACCACCCAGACAGTTTTTGGGAATAAGTTTATATTTTTTGATGTCTGGAAAATGAGCCATTTCAAAAACCTCCTGATCGTTGAGTCACAATCAGCGAGCACTGCGCCGTTTCCTAGCAACCCAAGCTGAGCTCCAGCATCAGCTGGTTTTATCGCTGTATGTGCTGTACAATGGCTGCTGGAAAAGACAAGTGTCTTTTCCATCCAGAAACCACTTGCTGCATTCTTGTTGATTGTGCAGTAGGCTCCACTTCTGCTTTTCAATGATGTACGGTTGTAGAATTGCACATCTATTTACAGACATTTTCATGTGCGTGTGTAAACGTTGAGTTGGGAGGGTGTGCAGTAAAGGTTGGCATTCATTGTGTTTATTAATGCTCAACAGGTTTGGCCATATACAGTTTGTTATTGGTGCTTTAAAGGCCTTATTTTATACTTTCATTTCTGTGTATTCAGATTCTTCATCCATTGTGGTTCACTATTTTTGTGATTTTGTAATTTTTTCGTTAAGTTATTTCCCCCCCTTGATTTGTAACTTTTTAATAGTTACTAACTGGATAAAAACACTTTAATATGACCAAAAATAATCTTAAGCTCACTGATCTCAATTGAAAAGTTTTTCAGGTTGTATACTTGTGGATTATCTTTCAGCTGAAATGGGAGAATCATCTCATCAGAGTCTGTTTAGATCAAAATGGTAACCTCAGCCAGAAGGATATATTGAAGCAATATATCAAAGGTCTTTGCCCGAGGTTATGCCAATGCTGTTGATGCATTGACTCCCAAGTCTCAACTCTGCTGGGAAGAACAGCGTGTACCCAGGTTTGGATGTAAAAGTAATAAAATAAAAATAAAATTCATAAAGTGTACTAGGCTCAGCCTAGCGGTGTCATAAGATAATATGCAGTGAATAGTTGGAGGTAAAATCCTTGAATACAAGCACAGTAATCAAGATTTCATTTATAAAATATGATTATTTTGTGTCATTTAGCTTCTTAAAATAACAACAGATGAAGGTATAAGTCGAGCACCGGACATTACAGAAATGAAATAAACACAAACAGCTTATCTTCAAAATCCGAGAGTTTCTTAACAAAAAGATATTTTAATCAAGATATCCACTAAGCTAGTCACAATCAACTAAATTACTAAGTAAAATATGAAAGGTTGATGAAAATGAATAAACTGGCAAAACAGTAAAAAAATGTGACAATAGAACCAGTGAAATGATGCAATGAAGTTAAAGTTCTGTGTAAACTCTCTTATTTAAATAATAATTGTATTGGTTTTGCATGTGAATTTCTTTGTTTATTTGGAGCCTTTCAAAATCAGGCAAATAGAATTAGACAAGCATAAAAACAGCAAAAAAGAGAGAAGAAACTGAAATTTTAAACTAGAAACACTTTAGCACAGCTTGTTTTTCCTTCCTCTGGAATTGGACCTTCTTTTGGAATCTACAAACACAAAAATTATTCTTGTATTGTATTGTATTATTAAAATCAGATTTGTTTCTCATTCATGCAAACCCAGTATAGTGTATCATCTCTGTCTTGAGATAAACCTAAATTGTTCATAAATTCTAATTCTATGATAGATTTTGCATCATTAGAAGGTCAGAAATCTGAATGCAGTCACGTTAGTCATTTTTAAAACAGGAAAGAGAAGCTCAGCTCTTGTTAACCTCACTGCCATTCATTAACATTCCAGCATGCATATGCATATGCGTTGCTATACTGGACTAACTAATGCAGCACCAATTACACACTTGTTAAGGATTAAGGGATACTATATTTAGGAGCAGCTACAGAGATAAGGAGTTATTTTATATAAGGCTGAACAAATTCAAATTAAAGTCACTCAAGAAAGCTTCTGTTGTAATGACTGTATGATAACTGGCAGCAAAGTGCTCAAATTAGTTAACATCTATATAAACCAAAAATACACTTAACCCCAGTTTTGTTGCTGCCTGTTAATAGAATATAAATATGTATCATTTCTACATCATATGAGATGGTTACTTTGTAATTTTCTGGGTTTCTCAAAAAAATATTGAACTCACATTATCTAACTTAGCTTAGATATTGGGTCATGTCTCTGAGTTGTGTTTAACATGAGCTGAGCTGTTGCCATAACAACGGCGAGAGACATGGACAGCAAGCTTCCACTTCCTGAAATAGCCTACAAAATTGTTTAAACAGATAACTGGGATTCTGGCTGCTGGCCAGGAGCTTGCCCCAATGCCTCATGGGATGTTAATGGCAGTTTGAGCAGAGGCAAGTCTGCAGAGGGAGGGGGGCAGAGGGGATAAATCCTAGATTCAGTGTGGCACATCTCCTTTAATCACTGCTTTAAAATCAGTTGTGCCTGTGCTAATTGGCATCATTTCAATCTGAGGATGTCTTCATTTGCTGCTGAATTAGAGCAACAAGGAGCTGCAGTGAGTGGTGCTGCAGGAATACACGTTTTCATGGAGAAATAACATCCAGACGGTTCATCTCTGCAAAGTTGCACAATGTGTGTGTTAATGGGTTAATAAAAGCCTTAGATAGAGGTGAAGACGTCCTTTTCAGACTCTGTATCCTGCCTAGTGGGGCTGCTGGTGGGTGAATATTCGTCTTTGCCAGAAGTCTCTATGTATGTTTTCCTAGTGGGCCTATAGGCCCCTTGATGAAAACCATTCGTCACTGCAGCAGGATGACCTGTCTGCACCAACCACCTCGCACCTCCAACCTGACCACTAGACTGTGAAGGGGAAGTCTCTGCATGCACACCTCCACACCACAAAATGATGATTTAATACCTTTAATCTACACTGTCCAGAGGGCTTATCAAAAGGTTAACTCAAGAGCTCTAAGACAGGTCTTGCCTGGACGCTGCCTCACTGGACAAGCATCTTAAATTTTCAAACGCTGAGGTCGTTTGAAAGAAGTACACTTTTTTTTCTGTGGCTTCATTAAAGCTGATCTATTATGCTTCATGGAGCAGATTAGGATAGATCTGTGGGCTATACAAAATATGTTTACTAATTTTTTTGCATAAAACCTGTTGATGAGATCTTAGTCTGAGCTGTTTTAGGATCACTTGAAATCCAAATAAACTGCTGTTGGCCACACCCCCCAACTCAACGTTTACACTCACACATGAAAATGGCTGCAAACAGATGTGCAATTATACAACCGTACATCTCTGAAATGCATTTGTTCAGCCTCCTGCATAACCAACAAAAATGAAGCAAGTGGTTTTCAGGAGGGTAAGTCAATATAAACATTTTTCTTTTCCAGCAGCCATTGTACACCAGATACATCCATTAAACCAGCTGAACAAACGTGCTGAAGCTCTGGTGGGGTTGCTAGGTAACAGGCTGGCCATAGTTGGGGTTGCTAAGTAACGGCGCAGTGTCTGCTGATATGTTAGGTTTCAAGATGTGTTTGTAACGTGTCATTTTCCAGATACCAAAACACATTAAAAAAACTCAACTAGCCATAAAATGGCCTTAAATTTCCAAACACTGAGGTCTTTTGAAAAACAAAAAAAACAAAAAAAACAAAAGACCTTTTTCCGACATTAAGATATTTGTATATATATTTTTAGTCAACGGTTCAAAACAGATGAACAGAAAACAGCATCTGCAGCGAGTTCCAGGTTCTTCTGGTAAATTTTATTGTTTAGTCTTTGACATCCATTTGGAGCTTCTGAAATCTTACTTGTCTTACACCAAATTGGCAACACACCTGCACTTCGTTAGGCCATACCATAATAAAACAGGTCAAACCAAACAACAAAATCTAAACCAAGAAACAGCAGTTAATCTAATGTCACAGGCGGCACCACCAGGTGTCGCTCCCTCCACAGCCTGAGCTTCTATAAAAGGGAAGCTGGAAGGATGGTGGCCAAGTGTTAATTTCCTGTGTGCGAGACCAGGTGTGTGTTGGGCCCACATGTTTGCTGGCTTTGGTAGGTTTGGAGGAAAACTGTTTTAAATTGATCCTCTTAAATACGTTTGTGCTGATGTAGTGTTTTTATACAGGGCCGCATTATTAATGACGTTCCGGTGGTAGCGTTGTTCGATGCCGCAGGTAGGCTTATACATTTGTTTCTTTTAATCAGATTGAATTGTATGTTTTTGTTTTTTATTTTGTTTTTATTTGGTAGGGCTGCACCAGATCTGCTACATCAAGTTTGACTTTAGAGTGCTGGTTTATGCGATGCAGGCATGCAGTGTTTTTAATGTGTTTTAGATTGATTTCATTAGTGATTTAATAAGCATTTATTCATTTTTGTATTTTTGTTTTTACAGTTATATCACTGCTTCCTGCTGTCCTTTTAGAGTTTGATTTTCCTTTTTTTGTTTGTCCACCCAGTTTTGGATCGGTTGTTTCCCTTTAGTACTTGTGTGGCCGTCTAACAACCTTCCATTTATTTTGTTTGTTTTGTCCTCCGTTTGTCTCTGGGTCACTTCCCTGAATACTCACATTCCATGTCGCTGTTAATCTTAAATATCTGAGACCCGATCCAGTTTGGTGTGATCTTGAGTTTGAATCCATCTTGAGTTTGGATTGCATGTGATCATCTTGCAGTGAATCGAGTGCATCTTTAGTTTGCAGTGAACATTATAGTGGTTTGAATGCCTGAAGTGGTGTTTAAATTTGGGCTGAACATTATTGGATTGACAACGAATGGATAAAGTTCACAAGAAACCTCTCTTATTTGTGTAACAATAAATATTGTTAATTAACTTCATTCTGGTTGTTGTTTATCGCCCTTCGGCTTGACGGGGTCATTACACTAATTTAAAATCTAATCTACATAACTAAATGGTCTGCAAAATAAAACATTTAATACAGGGCGACTCAAAAGGTTAAGTAAAAAAAGAAACAATACAAAAAAAGAAAACCCTTCATTTGGTATAACCCAGTGATGCAGTCAGTGACATCACACACCAACTGAAGCAGGAAATGCTGGGCTGCCTGTCCTATAGACCCGCTCAGGGACAAACAATGGTGAGAAAAAACAAAAGAGCAATTAATTCACCAGAAATGAGACAAAATAAACATTCATGTTCATCTAATGGTTTAGCTAAAGTATTAACTTTAACTAAAACATGTACATAAATGTAGACTGCAAAATAATGCTAAAAACAAACCTGGGATAATGAGTGAAGCAAATTTACAACAGCAATGTTTGAATTAAAGCATCATGACCAACTATGGAAATATTAAATACATCAGAAATATATTTAAGTGACCATCGGTAAACGCAAACCAAACCACTTCATTACACTGACTATTTCCATTTTTTTGCACTTCTTCAAAAGTATTATTAACACTGGAGTTGTGTGCATTACTTTCCGCCTCTGTTTGAAAGCAATACACTTTTTTCTAGTTTCATTAAGATTGATTACATTTATTGTGCTGCATTGTAATTTGGCAAATTTGGTGGATGCGCTGTTGCTTCCCGAGGGAAAAGACAAGGGACTGATGTGAAGCTGAGTGAGTTTAATGCGTGGTAAATGGAACATGTGCTGCCATGACACAGTAGATGAGGAATGATGCCTGTATGAGAAATGCATATTGGCAGTTTGTAAATAACACTGCAGAGCAGAGGACAAAGCAAGCATTCATCATGAAATTACAAAAATCCAGTTTTTTTAATGCAATTTGCTGTAAAAATGTTTCATCACAGAAGTCCAACAGCAAAGGTTTGATTGAACATGATAAAACAGTTTATTAAAATGCTTTGTTGACAACAGTTCATCAAAAATAAACCCCTTTGTTAGTTTTTATCCGTTGTGGGTCATGAGGATCAATTTATTGCTATCATCATTATAACTTGGAGTAATGTCATTGGAGGGCATATGGAACAGTAATTCCTGTTCCCAGGTTCCTTGTTACAGTAAATGTTCCTCCCACACAAGTAACCAAACATAATTTATATGGCAAAATGCTCCTGTAGGCTGAAAAGTGAGTGAGGATGCACAAACCAAATGAGGGGAGGATAATTTCACTTGGCAAATGCTGTAAAAATTGTGATTAAAATCTTTAAGTTTCTTATAGATCTTTGTATTGGAGTATAAATGTGTTCAAAAAAGGTTGCTCAGGAGTATGAATGGGTGAATTTGTCTGTTGTGTAGATACTTTGAGTGATCAGGTATGACTGGAATTGTGCTGTATGTGCTGAGTCCATTTACCACGTAATATAAATTAGTACAGGGAGAAGTTTACACTAGAATACAAAGGTCATCAAGTCTCCATATTCTTTGGCTATAGAGAAACACTGGTATTTAACTGCCTGGACTTCAGACAGGCTTGTATGCTGTAGAAAATTGACCAGGTCATTGCATTAGAGCTGAGCATTTATAATTATTATTTATCATAATCGTGAATATGTTTATATCTGGAAGAATTTGGATTTTCGGTGTTTTCACGCCTGATAGTCCAGCATACTTGGTTCGATCAAGAAAAGTTGCCAACATTTGTTTGTAAAACCTATTCACCTCCTCTCATGTGGCTGTTCTGCACCCAGAACAGCCAAATGAAATGACACGAGAACCTCTGAAGAAAATATGAGCACAACTACCTTCATTATGAAAAGTAAACAAAAAAGAAGCAGCTTCAGATTTTAGCGGTTGTAGGATTTCTCTTTGGTCTTTGGTAACCGACCTCGAGCCATTTCTCCACTAATCCTCGACTCCTGCACTTGTTTTGGTTTATTTACCTTGAATGCTCTGTGCTATAATCCGCTTCCAGCTTTTGGAGCGGTCTCTGGTCCACTTGGCGTTCACATTATCCACTTGAACCACACCAGAGTTCACTTCAACTGAACTCAGACCAAAGTTTTTAGGCACAACAGATTTCTCACCTCCCCAAACGAACAAGACGTTGTAGGCCAAAAAATTAAAGTTTGATTACTTAACAAGGCTTGGAAGAATTCACTCTTAGAAAGACGACTATAAATGTCAATTGATGTTTGAAAACCACAAAACTGACTGTATTGTCTGAGTTGTTTTTTATTTAATTATTTTTATTTTTATGCAGTTCGGTGACAGTAGTCACACTGTTTTATGTAGCTGATGTCGTGAGGCCTGTTTCAAAACGGTTATGTTATTTTAAGGATCAGACCCTACAGTTACCAAAAAACAACTTAAAAGAAGCTATAGATACTTTTTTATCCTCGCTTTTATTGTTGTCACAATAAATGCCACAAAATATCATCATAAAACCTTTAGTACCTATGCCTGCATTCTGGCTAGTTTCATACGGTGAAAGCATTAAAAGAAACTTGCTTTTCATTCATTCATTGCTTTTCATGTTCTAGAATTGGCAACATGCTGATGTAGCTCTGTCGCATTAACTCTGATTTGTTCCTTTTGTAGACATTTTTCCCTTGACAATTATTCCCTCTGGCTTGGATGCTGTGTAGCTGGAAGGATTTGTACTCCTACTTTTTTCCTCTCTGACAGACATGTTATTGTTTTTACAACTGGGAGCAGCTGGTTAGCATCACTAAAGCTCAAATAATACCTGAACTATGACCCTAGATCTCACAGGACCAAAGAGCGGAGAGAGGAGGAATTTCAAACCATCTCGTCCATCATAATGGTCAAGCATCACATCCCTGACCCCAAACTGAATTTTGTTTCATTTTATTTCATATTTGTCAGAGTGCAAGGGGTTAAATTTGAACACACAGGACACTTTTCAGAGCTTTTTAAAAAAACATCCTTTTCCTTCCACTTTAAACACTGAAAAACAATAATAAAGCTCCAACATAAAACATTTAAGTTAAGTTGATACATGCAATCAAATTACATTTGTCAAACTTACTTTATTTACATTTGTTTTACATAATAAGCAACATATTTACTTAGAAAAACTTAATTTTATTACTTGTACCAAATTCAGTCATTTTTTAAGTTGCATCAGTTTTCATTTTTCACTGAAATATTTTAGAAGTCTGTGTCAGTCTGCTGCATAAAATCACAATAATAAAAGAATAATTTGTTGTTGCAACTCTACAAAATTTAAAATACAAAATATGAAGTTTGAGTAGGACTTGATCAACAATTTAATTTAAATGTTCACATTCTAAAAAAGCATATAAAGAGTGCATAGACATATTTTGTTTCACACTTGAACAATATAGACTTCGAGACATGCAGTGGTTGTAAATTTCCTTGACTTTCTGTTTTTCTCTGAAAATACAAACAACATTCATAAGTCCGACATGCATCACACTGATGGCTGCTATATTCTACTGAACTGCTTATGTTTCCAACACAGACACGTCTGTTTGAGCTGAACCCATTCTAAACTCATTTCACTCTCAGCCAAAGTGTTAGTTACCAACATGCATATGAATACACAACTTAACCTGGACAAAGGAAACATAGTGCTTTATAATTACAAAACAAAATATTTATAGGAAAGAGAATCATATAGTTTAGTGACATATTTGATCTAAAGTCCCCAGTAACTGGTCCCCCACACTTACCGACATGGCAAAACAAGAAGTAACACTAGCTGTGTTTTCATTAACCATATCATTGTGCAAATTGGAATTATAAAAATAAATTTGCTCAATGGAAGTACAAAATTTTGAAAAATTTGCTTTTCTATAAGTTTTTGTGCTAGGTTGTTTTCTAGCCGTATTGAAATTTGTGTATTTTGCAAAAATTCAATGATTCATCATAACTCTTATGATCAAGAACCGGATGTTACTACTGGCGGAAAAGACGAAGAAGATGACCGTAAATAAATGGAGGATCATTCTGCCGCATGTTCATTAATGTCTTATTGTGGGAACAAACTTATTCATGTGATTTTAATTGCTTTTCTTATTTAATGGAACCACCACAATTCTGAAATTGTGTGTTTTTTTTTTTTTTACATTAGCTGAATATTTACAATGTTTCTGTGAAAGTAGCTCAATATACATTTGGATGAAGGGGTTCATATTCTAAAAACTCCATGCAGACAAAAGAGAGTGAGGTTAAAAAAAATTCAAGAATCATGCAAAATGTTGACTTTTTACTCCTTTCTCTTAATCCAAGCCTTAGAAATAAGTGAAATCCCCTGGAGATGCAGCACATCTGCAGACTTTCATAAAGACAACGATAATGAGGTTGCAAATGAATCAGAGCAATAATAGCAAAAAGAGAAAGTTTGTTAGTTAAATGTGATTCTTTTCAGGCAGTCGAAGAGCGTGTACATATTTTAGAGCAGCCTAGCTGAGGGGCATCAATACAAACAGAAGGTGTTGTCTGGCACCTCAGGTCATTCCCACAGACTTCTGGCTTTGATAGCGTGAGCTATAAGAACAACTTTGCCAGTTTGTAATTAGTGTGAGCCTGCTATTGAGCTAACATGAACTGTTCGGGGGCGATAAAGTTATTTTGATGTAGAAATACCGTCACGGACAGAAAAGGGCTCAAGGACTGAAATTCAATTTACCTCATGAATAAGACTTCTGCTTGTGAAAGCAGCAATGGACAGAACGGTTTTTGTGCCTTCCTCTGTGGGCTTGCTCTTCCACATTCCCTTACAGGAAACAGAACTTGTATTCGCAGCCTGAAGTTTCTGTAAACTCGAGCTCTTCCCCACAGGCAGAAGTGAGTCTGTGAAGAAAATGATCATCGAAGCCAGACAAATTTACACCTCAGCCAATAAGTCCTGCAATTTCTAACAGACCCAGTTTTTCTCTACAGCAACGCCAGGGAAACAGCCAAGTTTGCCACTTTCCAGATGGAGGCTTGGCTTTTGAATAATGACTAGCTCTAAAGGTTGCGTTAGAATGTTTGTGCTACAGTGTTTACAAAAATGCTGATCTCCACATAAGTGAGTTACTAAACAGTGATGCAAATTCTATATTTAGTAATCGGCCTCCTGCTTCCGCCTCAACTTTGTTTAACCTTTATTTGATTGTGGATTTATTAATTCAAGCAATTTTTCAGATTTCAGAACTTAAAGCTGAATTTCCAAACTATTTGTGTTTGCACAGATTTTTGTCTATATTGACACTTTTTTTAAGCTTGTTTATATGGCTCTGTGACAAACTCTTTTTTTCCTGCATTTCTATCAAGGCATTCCTTCTCTTCCAGTCACTACTCAAATATGCAATGCACGCACGCGCACACACACCCCAACACATCCCCCCACACGCCCACACACACACAGACATGCACACAGAGCACAACTTTCTATGTAGCAGCTTCTTCCTCAAATAGAAAATGTGCACTAAAACATGACAGCACTGTCGGCTAGTCTCCGAGAGCAGCCCCGCTCTCTCTGGCCTAGATTCTTTCAAATCCGCTCTGGAAGTGCCTGCGTCCTCAGCTGCTCTGCCAGCCGCCAGAGAGTGAGTGAGCAAGCCATCTGGCTGCAAAGCACATCAAATCCCAATCTGTGTTAATTTGAGTGTTATGGGCCATTGTTTATTTTTTATTTTTTTGGGAGGGGAGAGAAGAAGAAGAAAAAAAAGCGGGAAAATATTGCACCCAGAGTTGTTATGCTTGTTTAATGGAATTTTCTGTTTTTCCAATAGGTTTTTGGAGACCTGCAGGATGCCAGGCACCCTGCAGGTCACTGCAAATTACATGAAAATGAAGATTTCATGTAGCCATGAGACCACAAACTCTGTGTTTCAACAATTTGAATAAATACATGCAATGATTTTATGAATTAAATTAACATTGAATAAGAAAATGTTTTTAGTGTTGAAATTGTTACGTTGCTTTGCAAACATATTCATACTTGTAAAACTTTTTCTTTTTATACATCTCAGACCACAGACTACCACATCTTATTGAGAACTGAGCTGTGCGAAGAAAACTTTGTCAGTATTCTGCTAATGTTGAAAAAACTCAATTTTGCAATTGTGGTGTTATGCTTAAATCACAAATTCAGTTAAAATCAAATGTGAATAAGTTTGTTCATGCAATAACATGCTGCGTCATCGTCGTCCTGCCACTTCTTCTTGTCTTTTCCACCAGTATTAACATCCAGTTGTTGATAAGCATGACTATTTCCATCGAAGTTTTGTGAAATACACAAATTTTGATACAGTAAAATAACAAATAATTCTAAATCAAAAATTATTTTATCAAAGAAAATTTTTGGTTTTTCAAAATTGTTATGTTTCTATTGAGTAAATTTATTTTTGTAATTTCAATTAGCGCAATTTTAAGGTAAATGGAAACGCAGCTAGTAAAGGAAATCCTTTGCTTAATTTTTAAGTGATTTTGAAAATTCATATTTAGTGCATTACAACATGTATTCCAGTGATTATTTATCTGGTTTAAAGTATTGTATTAACAAATATAAGCAGAAAATCTTAATAACTCCAAAAAAAGACTGACTTTAATATATCAGTCTATGTAATTAATCTAAGCAAAAATGTTTAGTGAATTGAGTTACTGAAATAAATGAACTTTTGAATAATATTCTAATTTATTGAATATGACTCAATTCGCTCTCCATCCAATCTGACTGTTTGAGCTATTTTGCAGAAGAATTAATAAAATTTGTTTTTAGATTCCAAACTAAAACATTTGGAAAGTATTGACTCAGAGGGGACTAAATGTATGCAAACCCAATATTTTGAATTTTTACTGGTAAAAATTATTCTAATACACAAAGTTCTGATGTCATAGTAATGAACTTTATACTGGTCTGTAACATAAAATAAAAAATACATTATAGATTACGGTTATGATGTAAAAGAATGGGGAAAAAGTTCAAGGGACATAAACACTTTTTCATTTCCATAAATCAGTAAGAGTCCATTAGACCATATTAAAATTTTTTCTCATGAATTAATCACTTTTACTCAAAAGCTGTGACACACACACACGCGTGCGCACACACAACCCCCCCCCCCCCCCCCCCCCCCCCCCCACACACACACACATCCCTATATATTTAAACATATCTATATCTATATATGGTTACATACAGTATATAGATATAGATATGTATATATATATAAAATCTCATTCTTTTTTTCTCCCTTTTCATTCCTCATTTACTCTCCCTCTCACTCCCAATCACACACACATGCCACCCACCCTGACACATGGTGTGTTATGCAATGGGTGATGCCTAATTACCACTGACATCGCGAGGACTGTTCACTGCGAAATTAATCATGACACAGGCGTCAGCTTTTGATTTTTTTTGTTTTTTTGTCAAGCGCTTTGAGCTCCTACCAGCTGATGTAATTAATAAACCAAATGCACACAAATTCTGATTAGACGCTGACACTGATGTCTCAATAAATGCCAAAGACTTAAATATCATTTCCAGGTGCAGATAGGAAGAGAACAAGCACAGCAAAATAAATAAGAGAAAATAAATGCAATATTTTTGACTATTTTTGTCAATGTTAAATTCCTCGGTGTTGTTGCTGGTTAGAAAAAGGTAAAGGAGTTCATGTGCACCGAGGATACATCAGTGTATATGTTTACACCGATTTTAAACAGTTGGGTACACTGTAAGCCTACAGAGGCCTACAGAGCTTTTAATAATTACAGCATTGTACTGGAAAGCACTTACAGTACATCCAGTCATGTATAATACAAAGAGCTGCTTTCCAGTTAGCGGGAAGCCTCGTTGTTACTTTATTTTTACAAATAGATGAAGTGAGACACCAGAAACACAGCCCACCCAGATCTGGCATAATTAATGTGACATGCAGCTCATCGGTGCCCAAACCTCCACCAGGGCTAGTTGCTCATTTCTGCTGGTTTCTGCCGCTTCAGTGGCAGATCATTTCAATCCAAGTAGGCCAAACTGCAGGCTAATTGATTTGATGTCTTACTTTTTGTTTATATCAACTAAAACCCAATTCTTTTCATTTCACAAGCAGGTTTACTTATTTTATATTGATAAGCCCAAAGTTTTTTTTCCTTCATCTGATATTTTTAGCATTTTAACTTTTGCACACTAATATAAGCTGCTATGCTGAACCAGAACATCCACGGTCCAAGCACAGAGAAAACAAAAACAAGTTATTTTTATTTCTTTAATGTTTTTTACATTTCTTTGTTTTTTGCTCAGATATTTCCATAGTTTTGTAAGATTACTATAACCTTCAGTGGATTTTATGAGGAATTTGTGTGTAATAGGCCAAGGCAAATTACAGTAGTACTCAATTCTGAAATAGGAGAAAACACATTTTTTTAAAGTTTCTGAAGAATTGTCCCCATACCTGATGAACTATCTGGGGGAAATAAAGGAGGGTTTATCTAGTAAGAAATATATCTTTTAGACATTTTCAGCTTCTGTCAATTTTTCCAAACAGACTGTGAGTTTCTGTCTAATGAGCCTTTCCATGGAGTCGTCTGTGAACCATGGATTTTAGTGGACTGAGGAAGAAATAAAGAGACTATAACTTGATTTAGTCAACACCACATGCATTATTTTTATTGAAAAGTATAGAAATTTCCTTTATTCACTTTAGCAAAAGCTGTATTCACATACCATCATCATCACACACCATCATCCTCTTCTGTGCAGTGGTTTCCCAGCTAGCACTAAATTTAGAGCAAAAGTCCCCTGAACGTCACCATGAATGTACAGTGAACACTTGCAGACAACTGCATAAATGACATTAAAGACTATCAAAGCAAACATATTAATAAAAACACATCCACTGTGTCAGTACCAAAACATTAGTCTATAAAGCAATCTGGGCATTTGCTTTTAAGCTCAACATGTAGGAAGAGTAGCAAAATGGCAAAAGATGGAATCAGAAATATTCATTCATAATTCACTTGACAGCTCTCTGAAATAAAGTCAGGCTGTAGTTTATACACCACTTTCCTCCTTGCATTTGTGACCACATTAAAGCATACATTTTATTAAATAACATGCTTTTGTGTTATTGGAATATTACAAACAAACCATTAAACATGCAGTCTGAAAGAGTTAGACATTAGAATGTGTCTGATTGTGTTTAGAGTGATCAGAGAAAAGCAAACTGCAAAGTAATTTTTTCATTAATTCATAAAAAACTTTCATCCTGCTAGTGGAAGTTGCAAATTACCCAGCTTTGTTTTGCTTTCCTGTTTGTATTACATTTGGTAACACTTACAGAAAAAGCAAGAAATTAAAAACTTTAAGTTTACTTAAAACTAACAAGAATGAAAAAAAAATCCATGGAAAACATGTTCCTGTGAAATGTGAGGAAGTCCATCATCAAAAATAATCAATCAATTTTCCTTAACACCTGTTTATGGCCCAGGACTCTTTTTCACAAGCAGCCTCCCTACACTGTCAAAACATATGAGTTTCCATGGCAACACTCCCTAAACTCCAATAGAATATTTTCCATGTCTGACCTTCATTCTCAGTCTTTTCATCCACCTGCGGGATTTTTCAGTTACATGTCAGCCTTTACTTCCAATAAACCCAATAAAAACCAGATTTCCCGTTAAACCAAAACATATCTACTAAAACAATATACTGTTTAATGTGGCCTCCAAATAGTCAAACAAATCAAACTTGTAGTGTCTGTCAAACAATAGTCATAAATATATAAATTTAGAGGAATTAAATGACTTCTTTTCGCATTTTATACAAATATCAATTAAAGAAAAAAAGTATCCATCCACTTTATTGCATCTTTCTTTGTTTTAAAACCCAAATATAAAAGTTTTTTTTTTTTAAAAGACATTGAATTCACAAATTGGGAATACATGGACATAAAATCTATTGGAGGTTGTAAGTGGTTTTATACAATAACGCTGAAAGCTCTTAAAAAACTGGATGGTTTAGATCAAGTATATTTATTTTAGAACGGTCCAATCAAAGTTCTGATCTGAATTCAATTCAAAATCTGAACTTTTGAAAGTTGTTCCTCAGAAGCTCCTTATCTAATCAGAGGTTGAGCTAAAGCTGGTAGACACAAAACACAAACAGACTTTCAATCTTAAATATAGTGAAATATTGCTCTACAGTTTGCTGACTAAGGAAGACTGAATACTCCTCCTACTTTAGGAGTTTATTCATAAAAAACTTTGAAAAAATAATTATTTTTGTCCACTTCAGAAATATGTCTTGTTGATCCAAAACAAAAAAAATCTGAATATAATTCATTAAGGTTTGTGGTTAAATCATGACAAAGTTGGAAAAAGTCATGAAATCAGAATAAATGAAGCAATTATTAAAATTTTAAACATTTTTATTTTCATTTTCTCAACTGTATAAGATTCCTGGATATGAATCTGCAGACAACATATTTCAGCCTGTATCCTGCTGTTTTCACTGTTGTTTAACGTGGTAAAATGGGTCATTAGCATGCGTAATGTTGTGTATTGATGATGAGAAGCAGTCTGGTGTGGTTTTGGTTCAGCTGTGGGGCAGAGAACTGAGACCAAGGCTCAGGGAACAGTGCCAGGTGAGTCTGATTAATGCGTCTCTGGGGGCTTTAATTAATCAGATTTTTATCTGCGGCGGAGAGCTTAGACCCTGAACGGCCATAATACAATCAAACCACAACCAGCTGATACCAAATACACTAAATACAAACAATTACAATCCTTTTGTACAATTTTATCTATTGTTGCAGCTGAAAATGACCACTTATATTTATTGTATGAAAGCAAATATCTTCTTTTTTTCCTCGTAGACCTTTCTTGTTTTGGAACAATTAGTAACACTAAATTTATTAATATTTACTAAATGCAAGAGTAATAAGATACAGACAGAATTTTGTAAGAATTTCCTTTTTAAATTTGATCAAAATTCAGAGTTTCATATGCTTTGTCTTAGATATACCTTTTCTTGAATTTTGCCCAATTCCTCCTACCAAAACTGCCACAACTAGGTTAAGTTTGTGGATGTCATGATCACCCACATTTTTTAAATTTCTGAACACAAACCTTTGCGTGGCTTAGGCCACTCCAAAATTTAAGATTGTTTTATCCGTTTGTGCCAGTAACTTCCCGATGTCTTGAGATTTTGCTTCAATATTTTACACAATGTTCTTTCCTCATATTTTGAGAAATGCACCAGTCCCTCCTGCAGCAAAACAGCCCCATAACATGATGCTGCCTCCACTTCAGAGTTGAGACTTTTTTTCCGCTTTCTTTAAATGTAACAAGTGGAACAATGATCATTATTTCCAAACACTTCAGTTTCACTGTCATCTGACCACCAAACATCTCTCCCTGAGTTTGTTTTCACATTTTAATCTGGATTTTTATATTGCTTTTGGAATAATGACTTCTTCCACTTGTTGGAATCAATCATTTTTAATGTCACTCTTTTACTAGCTTAAACCAGCATCTTCACAAGGTGTTTCTTATCGTTCTGTTGTTGATATGAACATACAGTTAAAACACGTTCCTCCTTCACTTTGCTCCTCCAGACTAGCAGCAGCAATCAGAAAACTCCTGGTGGAACTGCAAGTATATACTGTTCTTATCATGCAGACTACAACGCTCCGTTTCAAAGGCAACATGGAATAGCAGTGTTGTGATGACGTGAAGAAAGGGGAGTGTGGGAAATGGTAGGAGCTTCTTAAACAAAAATTGTAAAATTAAATAGCTAAAATACGCAACATTAATTATGGCAACAGTAAAAAAACACATACAAAACATGGCAAAATTACACATGAAACCCTGGATAGAATTACATTTGTCTAAAATATATGCTGAAATATAATACTTGTAAAGAAAATACAAAGTTGTTACAGACACAACAGAAAAAAGGGGGCGGAGCTGTCAGTTTCTGGTCGCTATGGTAACCACCAACTATTAAGAGCAGCGTAACAATATTTATGCACCAATAAATGTCAGGTGAAAATTAGTTTTTGACTACACAAAAATTAATAAATAAACTATTTTGACAAACTTTACATTTATTATATTGTCAAAATAAAACCTCGTTACATAATGCAGCATTTCCATAACAACTGAATGCAATATGGTTACTTGATGGTGCCATAAAATCACATTATGTGGCTGGAAAATATGTAACTGGTGATCAAAAATAAATATGCCTCGAGTTCAGTAGTTCGTTGGGTAAATCATCTCATCTAGCTGAATTGAAAGGAAGATAAAAATCCTACATCTAAACAAATTTCTCTGCTGTAACAGAACAAGGCATGGCACTAAATCAATGGCATGTCTGCCCGCAAACTGAGAACTAGGAATGCATGACTTGAGTGAGCCGTGATCGTCAGGAGACCAGTGGGAGTGGGATTAAGCAGCAGCAGAACTATGTAAAGTCACTTCATTTCTTTAGATGTGAATAACTGTTTAAAAAAGTAAATTACAGGGGGAAAAACCAGTAGAACAGGAGCAAGCATCTGAAGGAGGTTACTGGTGACAACCGTCTTCACTGATTGAATTTACCTCTGTAATTACCACGAAGGATGGGGACTGGATCCTCTGCCGGGCTGACAAGTGCTTTGCTTCAGTGTTAACACGCTCCAATTCACCTGTCCCCATGAGGCACACCATGCGTTTCCGTGGTAGGCTGCTGGCCTTTTCAGCTTCTGGAGCTGTCAGCCATGTGTCTATACTGGAGTGGAAGCCTGCTTCTTATCATAGCAATCACTCATCTGAAAGGACCCCTCTTCCTCCCCCAAGGAAAGCTGTAATAAACTGTGGAGTGTTTGAAAGCTGGTTTTCTAAAATGGCTGCGCTTTTAAAAGCTTGGAGAGATTCAAGGGAGCTGTGTGATAATAAATCAGCAAACCATTGGTAATTCGATTTATTCTGTTGATCTACAGTCTTTGAATAAATAAAAGAACAGCAGATATCAAAGTTTTCTCTTGGTATGAATTGTGTACGACTCACAAGAGGGAACTATTTTATTGTAAAGTACTGTGAAATAATAGCTAACAAATTTATTCTGTTTTTGCTTTATTGTTAAACACTGCAAAAACACAAACTCTTACCAAGTTTTTAAAGCAAATATCTTAGTACACTTGAAATAAGACAAAACTAACTTCCATGCAACTTTTCAACAAGATATATAAACTTATTTTAAGTAAAATAAAATTCTTAATATTGATGGAAAAAGTACTAGTTCCATTGCCAGATTATTTCACTTGTAACAAGATATTTTTCCCATAAGTGAAATAATCTGCCAATGGATCAAGTATTTTTTCATCAGTATTAAGGAGTTTCTGACTTAATGTCATATTTTTTGCTTAAAAGTTATATGTAAGTTGGTTTTTATCTTATTTCAAGTGTACTAAGATACTAAAATAAAAATACTTGTCAAGATTTTGTGTTTTTGCAGTGAATGTATCAGACTAAACATAAATTCAATACATACAAAAAACAGTTCTCAAATCATATTTTTTTTGCCAAAAGTGATTTTTTTTTTTTTTTTGCCTAAAACACTTTTGACACAAAATGACTGATTATTTTTCCATTAGTGTAGGAAGGTGATGATTTGTGGCACCATTACTAAGGTGGTGATCAAATTCTGTATGCTGTAGAAATGTAAACTGTACTGCTATTTAAATAAAGCTGCATATTATTTCGTTAGGGTGGCGCAGTGGTTAGCACTGTTGCCTTGCAGCAAGAAGGTCCTGGGTTTGATTCCCGGCCCGGGGTCTTTCTTCATGGAGTTTGCATGTTCTCCCTGTGCATGCGTGGGTTCTCTCCGGGTACTTCGGCTTCCTCCCACAGTCCAAAAACATGACTCTGAATTCTCTCTAGGTGTGAGTGTGTGTGTGTATGGTTGCTTGTCCTGTCTGTCTCTGTGTTGCTATGCGACAGACTGACGACCTGTCCAGGGTGACCCCACCTCTCGCCCAAAACATTCCAGTGAATGTTTCGGGCGATCATCCCGACCAGCTCTCTGATCAACTGTCATAATGTGCAAAATCCTCTGAGACACCACCCTCCAACTGGTGGGGCTTTTTATAAGACTTTTTTTTTTTTTGTCAATTGCATTGGAGCATTATTTTTTTATTACAAACATAATTTTCAGGACAATGGGGCTGAAAAGAGTCCCCAGCCACACTGGGGACAAGAGTGTACAGAAAATGGATGGATAGATTATTTTGTTATTAAAGGAAAAAAGTAATTTAAGCCAAGCATCCATAAGAGAAAATACAAAAACCCCACTTTAAGTCAGTTATCTATAATTAATATTATGTTTTGGTTCAGTTTCAGTAGCCATGCCCATGTCTGATTACTTCCTGACTCATAAAAATCATATATTTTTTTTTTTTATTAAGGTAGCACCTGTCTAGCATCATGAAGTAGGCACAAAGATCTTAAAAATCAACACAATATGCTCAGATACAAAGAAATCCAAGAAGACATCAGAAACTGTCCTTTTTTCTAATTCAAATATTTTTGAATTTGAGAAATGTAGGAAGTCATTTCTAAAACTTTGAGACTCCAGTGAAGTCCAATAAGAATCATGATCAGTAAATGGAGGAAACATCAAACAGCGCTGAACTTTCCCACAGGTGACCGGCATACCAAAGTTACTCCAATGGCAACATCTAAAGCACTGAAGGATTTACCTCAGGTCAAGTCAGAGGTCATGTGATTCTGTTCTTGCAGTCCTGGTTTCTTTCAGCTTGTTATTTACACTTCAACTGGGCAGAAATGTTTTATTGTGTTTGACAACCTTGATGTACAAATGTAACTTTGGCAGGGACCTATCAGGACTTCCCAAGAGTTTGGCACTATTCTTGTGAGGTATTTTTTTTATTTATTTGGCACCTTGAGTTAAATACACTCCTCTGCTCTTGCAGAAAATAGCTACATTTCCATTTCAAATGTGTGCAAAACTGTGTCAATATTCAGCTGAAGTAAAAAAAAAACCACTACTTTTTATTTCTATTAAATATGAAACTCAATTAAAATCATAGGTGAATATGTTTGTTCATGTGATAAGTCATTGAAAAACATGCGGCACCATCATCCACCAACCACTTCCTGTTGTCTTCTTTTGCCGTTTTCACCAGTTCACCAGTAGCAAATCGCCTGTATTCCTTGTGCTTTTTTGCATCGTTTGTGTGATGCAAAAAATTACCTTGTCCTAGCACCAAAACTTTTTTTTATCAAAATACATGAGTTCTTTTTAATTAGCATGTTTTCATTAAACAATATTTTTGTAATTTTGATTTGCTAAAATATATGGTCAACAAAAACGGAGCTACTGTTGCCTTTGCATTAATGAAACCATGGATTCTTTTCTGAAAGAGAATGTCTGACCACCAGTTTGAGACCTTAAGTAGATACTTCACGACATTTTATACCTTATAAGAACTCAGGTGCAGATCTCTTAGGACGTCTTTACTCTCTTCCTTTCTACTGAGCGTTTGTCAGTTGACAAATGCTCTACTGACAAACGCTCTGATTTGGTCTGGTCCTGAAGTTGACCAGACCAACTTCAGGACCTTTTTAAAGCTAAAACCCGCTAAGTATTTTACAGCAGGATGATAGTTCAAAATATACCAGCAAGTTGGAAAAAAAGTTTTGTCCGAGTCACAATCTGGACTTAAATCTAATTAATGTGGTGTTTAAGTTTATCAAACAGGACATTTGTGTTCAAAATCCCACCAATATGGCTGATTTAAAACAATTCTGCAAGGAAGAGTGGGGAAAAAAATCTTCCACAATAATGTTAAAAGCTCATTGCTATATAGTGCAAACACTTGATACAGAGGATCTCCAACAAAAGATCTTCTGTTTAGGGGAGATCTCACACACGCACACAAAAACTGATCAATCCACCAGGATCCTGACAGAGAACTCAACAAGGTAGCAAAATATGAGATAAAAATCTGTTCAGATTTAATTCTGATTTTCCAAATCAAGTTCCTATTCATGGATCATTAACAGGTAAATCATAGCAACAGCCTCAGTTAGCAGGCTAAGTTATCTTTGACTAGTTTGGCTGATCAATGCTTCCTTGCTTTGGGAACAGCTGAAGGTTACTATGGAGCATCCAGATAATCAGTGAAGAGGAATGTGGAAGCTAATCTATAGAAAACAACTCTCACAACCTAAGTCCAACTTGCAGGCTGTGGTGCAGCCACATGAAACAGCGGCTGAATGTGACTGACAACTCCAGAGATTAAACTGATTATTGGACCGCTGCTGGAGTGAAACCAAAGCCTACACTCGTGATGGTGCCATGAGATATAGGCAGTAAAATGTAAATAATGATTTCATCTGAATAACTAAATCAGAAGAACGTTTTGGAAAAGCACAAACACAATGTTTTTTTTCAATAATGCACTAGCTGACATCAATGAGTTTTAAGGATCTTATCTCAACTAAGTCACAAATTACTATCTAGACTATTGATTTTGAATAAAGCAGGCTGAATATTATGGAGATATTTTTGGAGGTATTCCTGGTGCAAAAGTACCTCCATAAAATTGTATTTAATCCATGATGACACTGGTGGAATTTAAATAAACATTGTTTCTCTTTGTAGTTTGTTTCTCTTTGATATATTTCAATGCAGATATATTTTGTTGCTTTATCCAACCATTTTAGGAGCTATTTTCATTTTTTCTTTTTGTTAAGTCCATTAACTTTGACCTATGAATCATTCAGGCACAATAGGACTCTCAGATACACAAGATAAATAAGCACTGTGTCCACAAATTGCAAAAAACTTTCCAAAGAACCAGCAATTGTCATGTAATGCATGTTATTGCATGACGATAATACCACGCATTACATTACAGTAGACAGGAACTTGGCATGAGTGTAGTGAAGGTTAAATAATAGAAACAAAATATGTACTGATCTTTCATTTGCACATATACTTTCCAGAACTCACCAGGTACTTACCAGCAATGCACTATATACATTCCTCAAACGTCCGTAGAACTTAAAAGGTACCAATTTATAGAAAACATCTGGTAACTTAAAGAAAGTAACTTTTGAACTCTGGAAAGTACTGTGAAGTTTTCTATTGCACTTATTGAAACTTACCCTGCTATTGTCTGAACTTATTAGAGTTTGCAAATTATGAGCAACTGTTACTGAACAAAAAGGTATATTCTCCTCAAAGAACATATTTACATTAAAACTATGAATTTCATTGATTTTATTCAAATGGGACAGTGCATATTAATGAAGTACTATTGTAGAAATGCACATTTTGTAAAGTACATTATATACAAAATATTATTTAAATTATTTTAACTGCATTTCCTGAACTAGGTAATCGCTGCTGACTCCACACATTTTTGTGGTTTTTCATGTTGAGCGTGGGGAGTGTATTGTTTGTTTTGATCTTGTAGGTTTATTGTTTATAATTCTGTACATCGCTTTAAGATGCTTTTAGTATGAAATCTATTTTTTTATTATTGATTAATTTACTGATTGATATTAGTTTAGTTCATTTACCATTTCAAGGTTGTCATTCTGTGAAAAGTGCTGGCAGGCTGATATCTAATGCTCATACAGAACTTATTGTGAGCCTCTGTTCTTGCAGATGAGGTTTTGAAACCTCATCTAAAATGTTACCTATTTATTATATCACTTAAATATTTACTTATCAGTTATTAGCCATGAGTCTGGGTATTGTGTCTTAATTTGACATCAGCTGCTTTAACTCCTGATTACCAGACCCCTGAACTGCAATAGAAATGTTGCGCCACCTAGTGGAGACAGCAACTAAAGCATCACATGAGCTGAAGGACTTCTCTCTCTGTACTTGTGGGTCGTATAAACTGGGTGTTAATTGCTAAGTGCAGCTCTCGACTCACCTCCTCTGCAACTGCAAGGCAATCTATTTTAAAGCTGGGGAAACGGAAAAAAACAAAAAAACATGGCAGCACTTCATGTTGTGATGTCTAAATGAGACAGAATGGGAAGCAGAAGAGAATCTTGGACGTTATGTTGAAGTGAAATCAAACAGATCAGTAATGAAAAGGAGCTTTTTTTCTGATCTGAGAGCGGTGCCCTATTTCCAGACTGCTCGGTCTACCTGCGCTCGGAGAGCCCCTCCCTCCGTCGCACGCCTCCCCCCCCTCTTGCTCCTCGGAGTTTATGTTGCACTCGTTGCAGTAGGAGGGTCCATGTGCACAGAATGACGTCGCTCTGACTGCAAGTCCAACCGACTCCTGCGTTTTTTTTATTTTATTACTCCTCTTAAAAAAAAAAAAAAATTAAAAAAATGCAGGGCCCCAGATTCGTTAATCTGCGAAATTACAGCCATAATGTGAGATTATGCGCCGCTGCCGCCCGACCCATCGCTGAGGCTCGTCTTGTCAGGAGCAGCGGCTCGCCGTTGAGGATTACTAGAGATAATACGCAGTAGACTTTTACGGTGTGCGTTTAGCTGTCAAACTGACAGCGATGTGTCAGGAAGAGTAGTTAGAGCGCGTTTGTTGATATTTATTCACTTTGCAGTGCGCGTCTGTCCTCCCCTGTCTTCTGGATTACCGCTGCCCAGCAACACAGCCACCTGACAACTCTGAATGTCGTAATTAAGGTAAGGAAGGACGGAGCTCCGCGTTTCACAGTGTGCATTTTAATTTGGCGCTGCTTTTGGATGATAATTTAAGGGAACACGCTGTCCGGTCGGATGTTTAAACACTCGCATCCCAGGTCGGATTACTCTGACAGAGAAATCTAACAACTTTCATCCGGGGCAGCCAGTTTTCCGTCTGCTCCATAATAAAACTCTCCGAGAAGTTTATGCACACCGTTTCATCCTTAAGACATGAACAGCAAAGTGGTATTTTGAAATAGATTTCAAATGTCTGAATTGATGTTTTGGAGATTGTTGGAAATAACAAAAATTTGATTTAAATCATTTACATTTTCCTCTTTTCTGCTCAAATATTTTGTTTCATTCATAAAGTAGCAAAAGTCGCAGAAGTAACTTCATAGTTGCAACAAAAAAAATAGCAAATCGCCTGTATTCCTTGTGCTTTATAATTTCTGCGCACCGTCAAAATGGAGAGATGTGCAGAAAGTCCCAGAGGCAGAGTTTCCGCCGCGGACCATAAACAGGATTATTCAATATGAAGTATGTTTTAGTCTTCACATTTTTATATCTGGGCGCTAACGAACAGGTTACAACAGTAACCAAAAGTGAAAACGAATGCAACGGAATATTTTTTGCATTAAGTCGAAATCGAAGTTTAATTCAGTCAAATTTTCCTTCTTGCTGTGATCTAATGTGTGCATGGCAGCCTACAATAAACATATATCACACAGTGGTGTGCTATGATTGCAAATGCGTTGATTTTAACTGTTAGATTGTTTTATTCAAACATCATATTGATGCCCCGGTGTATGCAAACTACAGCTGAAGTTGTGTCGCAGCAATGTTGTGGTCTCCTAAGCAGGAACTATTGAGTGACAGCTTTCGGTCCAATCACTGCGCGACCTGATGAAGCTGAGGGACTTTAGACTGAGCCGTCCAATAGGGGCGCAGATGAGGTGGGAAGCTGACAACGTCACGGAGATTAATTAACCCTCAGTTTGCGCTTTTTTCGTACTGCTGTCAGATTGCACATTGCCGAAATTCAGCGACAAGACGATTTATAGAGAGAGAAAATATGATCCAGACTTGTAGAGAAGAAGTCTTATTTCTTTATATTGCTCTGGGGACACATTTTAAGAAAGAAAAAGAAAAAACAGACATTAATTTTCTAAGAATTGATATATATATATATATATATATATATATATATATATATATATATATATATATATATATATATATATATATATATATATATATATATATATATATATAAAGAAGATAGCTATACCATCATAACAAATCCCTGGTTTTATGGCCTTTGTAGTTCAATGATCTTTATGTAAAATTGTGCAACTTTTATTTAATGCACATACTGTACTTGTACCAGTCATTTTCAAAAGCATTAAAAAAAAAAAACTTCACAATGCCATTTTATTTTTGCAAAAACAGCAAATTGCCTGTTTTTGGTGTTTTATATTATTGTGCATATAATCTACTGTTATATACACAATAACAGCATATTATTGTGCATATTTTTTTGATCTAAATATATTTTATTTCAAGATGCCTGGACTGTTTTTAAAAAATAGTTTTTTAAAGCGGATCATTTAGTGATTTGCTGCAATGTTTATTTAAAATCAGGGTATTTATTGGGGAAAAAGAAATCAAGTTTTTAAGTGATGGCAACTCTTTAGTGGTACTTGGGCAGATTCAACTGCTTCTTTTGTTTTTTAAGAGATTCTAGTATTTATTCTTTTTGAGGAGAAAGCAAATAAATTCACATGGTTATAAGACTAATAGACAGCACATTAAATTTTCATTGAAGCAAGGTGGAATTAAAAAAAAAAACATAAATACAACTGCATTGGGAAAATTGTATGAAATATCAGTACAAATATTAATAAAACAGGAATAATTACCAGCTATACTACTGTTTTAAAATTTCTCTTGGTCTGGCAAAAAATATACAGTATAATCCACTTTGGTGGTTACTTTCATTGGGCCTATTACGATAACAAATTTTGCTGGATGATAAATTGTCCCAAAAGTTATGCTGATAAACCATAATATTGTGGTTTTGGAACCATTTTTAAGTAGTGGTATGGCATAATAATTGAAGAACACATTCTCAATTATCAATAAACTTTAAACTACATTGAACATTTCCCTGAAACTGGCAGTAACAGTTTAAAGTCTTCCAAAGGAAATGAACAAAGTCTATCTACGTAATAACACAATTGTTCTTCAAAAAAAAAAAGAGCTAGTTAAGACCAAAGCACCAGACAGATGACTTTTATCATCCAGTTTTTGGTAGAAAGAAAAAAAAAGAGAAAAATGATCAATCATCCATATGGAAATTATTGAGTTTGTTTCAATTTATAATACATTTAATTGATTTATTGCTTATTGTGACAGGTCTAATTAAACTAAGCAGTTTGCAATCTAATATCCATAATAAGTGCTTTGTTTGTTTGCTAGGTGACTCAATGAGCCAGCAATGGAGACCAAAGGATACCAAAGTTTCTTTGATGGAGAAGACGCAGAGAATAAATGGTCTGAAGCCCCGAGCACGATGGAGTACTCCTGCAGCACGGAGGATTCGAGTCTGACTAGCAGCGACATCCTGATGGACGTAGTCAATGTCAGCTGCTGTGCTGGAAGCCTGGCAGCCGACAGCAAAGACAAGAATACCAAGAAGCAGGAGCAGCCAACGCTTCAGCTCAGCCAGAGCCAGCCATTTGTTCTCCCACACTTCAACAACACCCTGCATGGTCTTAAACAGGAAATGGACTCCAAGGAGCTTTCCAAGACTGTGGCTGAGTCTATGGGTCTGTATATGAACGCTGCCAGAGAGGCGGACTTTGCTTTCAGCCATCATGGAGGCAGCTCAAGCCCAGGGAAACCTTACCCAGTGTGTGGGCGCTCGCTGGAGGAGAACCAGTGCGGCTCCAAAAAGAGCCCCAAGTTGAAACCCTTTGGCTTTCAACAGCCAGGTGCCACTCCCAGGGAATGCACCACTGGGACTGTAGTTAGCTCAGCGTCCATGCTCGTGTCCTCCCTGTCTTGCAGTCCCCAGACGTCCAGCTGCATCTCAAGCCCCGGAGGCAGCAACAACATGGTGTCATCTACAACCAGCCCTACATGCTTTGGACCACTATGCTCGTCTGCCAGCAGCCCTGGAAGCCAGACTTTGTGCGCAGCAACTCTAGCCAACATCAAGAGCAGGAATTCAGTCACATGTAGCCCTGTAGAGTCCAGCACAGTCGGTTCACCTCCGCTGACCAGTCCGCTTAATGTCATGAGGTCCCCCATGTCCAGCCCACAAAGCATGAGCAGCGTGCGATCCCCTCCATCCTGCAGCACTACATGTAACATTAGGTCGTCTGTTTCCAGCCCCACCTGTGGCAGCTGTACTGCCGCTACTAATAACAGTAACACAGCAAGGCTGTCCATCTCCAGTCCGGCCTCTGGGGGCCCTATGGCTGCCAGCAGCCCCCAGAACCCCTCCTCTGTTGGGTTTCCTGTGTCCAGTCCGGCTGGTGGGATAGGTTTGGTTCAGAACGACACCAACAGTCCGGACGCAGAGGGGATGACCAGAGACACAGATTTCAAGAACTTCGAGTTCCCTAAAGTGGAGATGGTGGACGGGGAGGTGTTCAGCGTGGGGCTGGACCAGATGGGCATGGTTAAGTACATCAAGAATGAACCTGAAACTGACTTCCGGAGCATGTGTCTCGGCAGCTCCAAATGTAACGTGAGCAGCGCGCCATTAATCACGCAGATTAAGAGTGAGCCAAACAAAAATGAGGGTTGCATGAACCAGCAGCCCTTCGGAGAGACGTCGCCGTCCCTTGGCCTCTTCCCCGCATCCGAGACCACATATTTATCCCTGAGGAACAACATAGACGAGTACAGTCTCTCTGGGATCCTAGGGCCCCCAGTCTCTTCTGTGAATGGGAACTATGAGACAGACTTGTTCTCCAATAATGTACTGTCTAAAGGGGTCAAACAGGAGTCCAATGACGGCAGCTATTACCAAGAGAATAACAGCATGTCCACCTCCGCCATTGTTGGAGTTAATTCCGGCGGACACTCATTCCATTACCAGATTGGAGCGCAAGGAACAATGTCATTCACGCGGCATGACATGAGAGACCCGTCCAACCCTTTGTTGAATCTAATTTCACCTGTAACGGCGTTAATGGAGTCGTGGAAATCTCGGCCAGGGATGTCACAGGGTTCGCTGTCAGCCAGGAGTGAAGGCTTCTCGGGTCAGAACTGCATCGCTGACAGCATGTCAAGGTAAGAGGAAGAAAACGCATCTCTAAGGAGTCTCTGGTTGAAATTTGAAGAGCAGCTTTACTTTTGTCTTTCAGAGTATTCCTCTTGAATGTTTCATAAGTGATGTGTACCTTGAGAACTGCAAAATGGAATCAGTAACACTTAAAGCACATAAAATGCATTGTGACACAGTGGAAACTGGAATTACACAACAAGGTTCAGGTCGCAGACATGACATCATTTTCCTGTGCTGCACTGCAACACCAAGACAAAGTTTAGCTCTTATCTCCAAGCAATCCATAAATATAGACACATTTTATTGGTATCTTATCAGGACGTCTAGCTGAGATCTCCTCCAATGCAAATAGCTGTTTATTGTAGTCTGTTGGAAGCATTATAAATAATAAATGTCTGATCATTACAAGCTTTTGTTGCCAAACACGTGTAATAAACAGCTGATTACGTTGAGGCCCAGGGGAAAGCAACTCTGTGCTAGCTTGCTAAGATGATAGAAATCAAACCCAGATGTTGAGGTTCAGTTTTGTTCTGGTCTACCAGATTCACCTGAAGAAAGTACATAATTAAAGTGTTAATGTGTAAGCTGTAACTTAAGCCGTTAAACCCAAAAAACATCAATGAAAAAGTATAAACAGATGCGTATTAAATACCAGTAAAATTGCTGATCTTTAAGGTCATTATGTTCTGGAAGTTGGACAGGTGATAAACACATTATCAGTTTATTCTCCTGAAGAGCTCACTGATTGTCCTGCTCACCCTAGCTTTTAGTTCACTTGCTGTTATTTTTGGTTCTGATTTAGCAGGACAAACTGTTAGATACAATACATTGCAAAAATATCTATACACTTTTTCCATTTTCCATTTTTACTTTAGATTTTAAGTGATAGGATCAAACAAAGTAGTGTTTAATTGTTAAAGAGGGAAAAATTACTAACGTTTCTGTGGTTTAATGTAATCTGGACTTTGACTGGGCCATTTTATTACAATAATACATATAAATCTGAACCATTCAATCATTGATCTGGACATATTATTCAGCTTGTCCTGTGAGGACAGTGGTGCCCAAACTTATTACGTCATGGCCCAGAACTGCCAAGTTGAAAGTAATTGAGGGTCACAAAAGATTGCTAAGAAAAAATTATCAAGAAAAAATTATTTACATGACTAACACAACTAAATACTTTGGTAAAATAAAGAAGTTTGCACAGAAAATAGAGCTATAAATAATTAAGATCTGAAACATAGCAGGTTTGTTTAAAACAAATGAAAATAAATGATTAATAAAATCAAACAAGCAATGAAATTTTATTAGAAGTGAAATTAGTGGGTGAAAAAAGTTGAATCCTTCATGTTGTGCCTCCATATTTAGAATAATACTGCTTGGTGTAACGCTGGTAAAAACTTTAAAGGGTTAATAGAGTAGCAATGTTGTGATGACTTTCTGAAGGCAGAGTTTCAGAAAGAGCAGGAGTTTCTTAAACAGACAGGTCCAATTTCAAGATGTTGAATTACAAAGTAAATTTACAGCATTTACAATACAATATATACAGCATTTTTACAACAACTGAAGTTAACATAGTTACTTGATTGCGATATAAAATAGCACTATGTGGCTGGAAAATACATATTAATGGCTAAATTTGTCGAGAGCATAAATAATGGGCGGGTTCTCTCTGGGTACTCTGGCTTCCTCCAGTCTGGATACATGACTGTTCGGTTAATTGGTGTCTAAATTGCCCTTAGGTATGAATGTGTTGCTTGTCCTCCTGTGTGTCTCTGTGTTGCCCTTCAATGAACCGGTTCGGGGTGTAACCAGGTTTTCGCCTAAAGACTACAGCTCCCAGTTCAAGTTCCTTTCACTTTACAATTTTGGGCTTTCGTGTGTTGGTTTACCATGTGAAATCTTTAAAAAATTGCTTTGAACTTTGTGGTTGTAAGGAAAAATTTAAGTATAGGAGTTGAATGCTTTTCCAAAGCAGTGCAAAATATATATTTGGCAGCAAGTTCACCTGGTTAGATTTATTCTTAGTCTTGAAAATCTTGAGCTGATTGATTATCCATTTAATTATTGCGCTCCTTATAAAATACTTGTGACTCGGTTGAAGCGAGCTCTGGGGCTGCTCAGACGTATCTGTGTTTGAGTTTATTTATACTGCATTTCACCTTATCATGATTTTTCTATCCTCTGGGTTTGACGTGTTTATTCTGCTTTATATGAGCTGTGCACACTTGTCTAAAGAGTAGATACTCCGTCTGTGTGTGTTTGTGCATGTGCTATAACAAGGCTTGCAGCTCTGCGGAGACTGATACAGCCCCGTTGCCTTGGAGGCAACCCATATGGCAGGAGCCAAAGCGATGTTGACGGGATCACTGCCACCTTGGTCCTAATGAGATCCAGCTTAGACCTAATGTCAGACAGGATGACAGGAAGTGGTGGGCCACATGGCAGCGAGGCGGGGAGGCAGGAGCCCACAAAGGGAAAAACAATATACATACTTTAATACAATGCAAATATAAAACACATATAGAAACTATAGATAGATACAGATATGTTCCAGGTAGAGTGAAACAGCAACATGTTTAGCTTATTTTACTACAAGTCTCTTGTCATATCTATGGAAGAGGGTTAGGGCCACTGAAGAAAAAAATGAATTCAGAATTTAATCTTGGATTTCTGACTTTTTTCTCAAAAGTCTGAGTTTAATCTCAAAATTTTGAGTTTTTTTTTAATTGGAATTTTAACTTTTTTCCCTGAGAATTCTGACTTTAATCCCAGAATTCTGACTTTAATCCCAGAATTCTGTCTTTAATCCCAGAATTCTGTCTTTAATATCAGAATTCTGACTTCAATCTCCAAATCCAAGAATTCAGAATCTCCTTTTTCCGAATTCTGTCTTTAATGTCACAATGTAACTTTTTTTTCTCAAAACTCTCCACTTTTTTTTCTCTGAATTCTGAATTCAGTCTTTGAATTCTGACTTTTTTTCTGACATCAAAAGTCTGAATTCAGAGGAAATAAATCAGAATGTGGCGCAAGTTCTGAGAAAAATAAAACAAAATACTGAGATTAAAATCAGAACTATTGTTTTATAGGCCCTATCAGTAGTGTTACCTTACATATAAAACTTTTGATTTGGTCAGTTTAGAACTTCAGGAGAGATGTCCAGCTGTGGTTTTTTCTTTTAAGCTTCTACATCCATTAAAAGCACAACTATTGATCTTTATGTCCCAACAGTGGTAATTACCTAAAAAAAGCAATATAAAATGCCAGAAGGTCATTTTGTATTTTTTGGGTTAGCATCATTTTATTACTTGAATTCATTTATCAAATCAAATCAAATTGTAATTGTATTTGTACATTTCAGCAACAAGGCAGTTCAAAATGCTTTACATCATAAAAACACAAAAATCACCAATTGAAACATTACATTTTTCCAAGTGCCGTCATTAGACGTCAGAATTTATTTTAAGCATTACACTGGTGCAACTAATTTGATACATTTGAGCAAATGGATGCACATATTTTGAGAGGATTAAAAGTACAATTGTTGCAAAATGGTCACATGAAGGAAATTTGGCCCCTGGCAAACCCGCAAATCTCTTTTTACACAATCATGGACAATTTTGTTAGCGATTTAGGCTAGGACTACAACACACAAAACAAGTTGATAGAGGTATTTCAGCTGAATAGAGTTGCAGTAATTTGCTCTTTCTGCAGGGAGTTTGCATGTTTTTTTCCTGTTCTGTTCCTGTTTTTTTCCTGTGGTGCGGACGGTTATGGGTTCTCACCAGGTACTCCAATTTTCTTTCACTGTGAAGTTCATTGGTTTCTTTAGCTAGCATTTAGGAGTGAGTGTGTGCATGCATGGTTGTTGTGTTTGTGTGTAACATGATGGACTGGTGATCTCTCACCAAATGACTTCTGGAGACAGACACATGCCCTCCGTGACCCTGCAAGGATTAGCGAGTATGGACAAAAAACGGATGGATGACTTCTTATTTGGTTTTTTTCCTTCTTTTTAAACCAGAATGGAGCATTTTGCTGTTTAATGCATTCAATGAAAATGGTTTTGATTAATTTCAACCATAGGAAAAGAAAAATCTGATTTTTCAGTGTTTTACCTGCTGATCCAGTCTCTTGAAGTTTCTCCTCATGTGACATCTCTAATTTACAAATTAATGTTTTACCAGGCGGAATTAATCCAAGACAACTTTTCATCTTTTAATTTCATAATCCAGCTGATTGTAAAATTTGAACTGAAGCTTTCAACAATTTTCCTAGTTTTAAAGTTTCTAATTAAAACATCTAAACATGTCCTCCAGCCTTTGAAAAAGCAACCCACACAACAGATTGACATTTTTCCGTGCTCTTTGCCTGAAACCAGATTCTGCAACTTGACATCGCAAGGAAGTATGAGATTTGAGCCGGAAAAATGCTTTCGCCTGGACTGTGGCCAACTCTCAATGTTCTGCAGAGGGATGAAAAGGCACACTCCTGAGAGAACACTAACAAGACTTTAATTGTATGTTCCTCCACTAAATTAATGGATGGAAATGATTTGATTAATTCAGACACCATTGGATACTAATATCCAATTAAATTCCCGACACCAGGCATGCACAGGGGCTCCCAGTGCATTATGTGTTCCTGACTCTAAAATGGGTAGCTGCATCTTTGGCTTGGTGGAACGACCTTCCAGGTGAAGGAGGGAGAAAATGACAGACTCGCCACCGTTTTAAATTTTAATTATACACATTCCTGTGTAAGATGGAGAATATTTAATCATTTAAAACGTGCTAATCTGGTCCTGAGATAAACTTTAGGTCACAGGTTTGTATTTTCTTTTTATGTCATGTTGCTTTTTGAAAAAAAAAGTGTTCTTTTGTTCTCTTGCTTTGACTTTGTTGTTGCATAATTGTAGATGTGACAGTTTCTCAGCAACTGTGTCATTTCAGACACTCCAACGTATTTTGCGCACATAAGTAAATATAGTAGGTTGCTCAATAAATGCTTTTAACTCGTTAGTCATTGTGTCTAGCTGTGAAAAATGTACTGATTAAACTAATGCCACTCAACAGAAAAGACAACCTTCCTTTATTTAATGTAAAGATCTTGTTCAGCTTCCAGACTTTTGTTGTCATTTTAAAAAGAAAACAGACCTTTATCTTGTTTTTATTGCAAGAGGAGGTGTTGGACTTTTGTACTTCTTTTAAAATTCATTAAACAATCTTGATTGAAGATGAATACATAAAACCCCTCAGCATGGTTTTCTGAATACTAAAACTGGGCCTGAAGGATAAAATTTTAACATTTATAGAGCAGTGCTTTCTCAGCTGCTCAGGATTTGTCTACTTAAATAAAATATTATGCTTCGAAATAACTTGAGCAAAACAAAATTTAAACTTATTTGTGACTCTAACGCCATAAATCTGAATTTGCAGGAATAAATTGGAGTGTTGTGCAAGTTTTTTGCACCTGATAACTAAACAAAGCAGGTTAAGGTCATGCTTGATGTCCAGACTGTTTGTGTCTTCAGCTGAAGCAGAGCTGAGAAGAATAGTGGTGAGTTTTAGGTGGATTTTTACTGCTGCACAGTGCTGCACCAGATCTGAGAACTTTTTATCTCTGCAAATTTCGCCGGGTGATATCATGATAGCCCCACCAAGCTGACTCTCTTTGTTCCCCAGCAACGTGACAATTTCCTTTTTTTATTCCAACCGGGTTGCACATCTTGGTGTTACACCTTTGTTTTACAATAAAATAGTATCTCATATAGTCTTCTGCGTACCTGCGACGCTCCAAGTTCAATTAAGTAAACAATCTTTGAGTGTCTTCTTCTATAGAGCAAATTATAACAAAAAATAACATAAATATATAATATAAATATAAAAATTTCTTGTAATACCGACCACTACATCAGATCTTTCCTATCCATGAAGCCCTTCCTTGGAGCTGCAGAATCCATGTCAAGCTTCTGCCTCACAGAGCATCCCTTCCCTATGACTTCCCCACTCAGACCCTTCAGACTAGCGGCAGCAGCAATTAGCAAGCACCTGGTGGATCTGCACATCTGCTAAGCGCAACCTACAAGCTACTTCTCAGTAAAATGCTGGTAAAAATGCTACTGAGCACTTGATAGCGTTTTATTTGAGATATGCAGTATTTTTATAACAACTGGAGGTAACATTGTCACTTGACTCTGCATAAAATGTCACTTTGTGCCCGGAAAATACTCAGTACTTCTCCTTTAAAAGCAGTTTCTTTTTTATTATTATTATAAATAGTAGAACTAGTAGAACAGCTAACATCTGACCTGCTAACCTGTGGTCATTTTTAGCTGCTTACAGTTTTCTGTATGGTGTTACAGAAAACCTATAGAAACATTTAAGCCGTTTCTCTGCGAACAAAATAGAGTGGAGAAAAAGTCCTTAACTATTTTGTTCTGATTCTTTATATGTTGAATAAACTTTTCCAAACACATTGACCAATGTCTTTATGAGGAGATTATATACACATTTTCTTGCTTGTTGCAGTAAAATGTCAAGCCACACTAACTGTTAATATACCAAATTAAAACAGGCAGAAACACGTTGTTAGTTTTATTCATTTACTTTAAGCGATTGTGTTTTAAACCATCCAATAAATAATGAACTTACTTTCATAGGGTGCAAAGTCTAACAGGTGCAAATTTGACACCAAGTCAGATGATAAAATGGCAATCACATTAGTAAACAGATTTTGCACCCAATAAATCATATCATAAACTGATTGATGGCCTAATTACAGGTTAAAGTGGGTTTATTAAAGTTTCCACTGGGGCAGCCAAGGTGGGGGAGGGGACAAGGACAACCACTACAAATATTAATTTGAGAGAAGCAAGGTTGAGCTTAAATTAGTGATTTATTTATCTGATCTAAGTTATGTGGGGTTTGTGCTTCTGGTGGGCCTCCTTTGCATCCTTCCACTTTTGATTTTTGATTCATTACACAAGATCTTTGATCCCATTATTTTTTTCAGATTAAAATGTTTTGTAAGAGTTATGGTTAGCAAACGTTTCAGCTTGGGACACAAGAATAACCTTCTTGATATCTGGGTTAAGAACAAAGATATCTATTACAAGCACAAAATGAATTTAAAAATTGTTGTATTAATGGTAAAATATAAAGCTGGTAGTCATTTTTATTTATGATGTAATTTTTTGGGAATACGCTGCATTTTTTAAACCACATTAGAGTCCAAATGCCAAATCAGTGAATCACTGAACAATATTAATCATTAAAGTTGCCAAATTTACAATTTTTTACATAGTCAGTGAAAAATTAAAGAAAAGCATCAAACAAAAACAATCAAATGCATTTTGGCATTGGTATAAAGAGGAAACTCATTGTTTTTTATTAGGTATAAGTATTTGATTTAATGTGGAAATGCCTTTTTTACTTTCAAATAAACAGTAGTTTTTAAGAATTATGTCTGATCCTATTAAGTTAAATTCAAAAGCGACACTTAGGCATATTGTTTTGTAATGAAGAAAGTTTTATGAACCTGTTTGTTTAGCTTATGGAAACAATGTATTATTTTTTAAGAGATGATACAATAACCAGATGCTTTTGTTGTAAATCTGAATAAGGCGTCTTAAAACATCTCCACACCCTCCCCCACACTTATGCACAAGTGCACAACACTGCTGCCAACAACAGGAACAGCTCACTTTCTAGGCCAAACTTAAGACTATAATAAAAGTGTGATGCTTTACAAGACGCAACGCTGCTGGGATTTGAAAACTTGTCCTGTCCTTAGTTGAACTTCTTCCCGACTCACAGGCTGGCGACAGAGTGCCAGAAATCCTCTAAGCCCTGGCTTGCAACTGGGGATCCTCTCTCTGTTACCTACTGCTGGCATTCCCTTATGTTGTCGAGGTTATTAACAAACTGCATAAAGGAGGTGGAAACTGAATACGAGGGCTGCAACAAAGCATAGTGCGTGCTTCTGTTTGCTGATGAATGCCGTGGCAAGCTGCAGTGTGAATCTGTGTTGTTCAATGGCTGTCTTTTGTTTACCTACCATGCAGGAAGTCTCTGAGTTTTCTCACAAGAGCTCTGCACTCATGTGGCTTGTGAGATTTTGTTTATCAGTCACACAGAGCGAAGAATTGGTTTTCATTGTAATAAATTAGAGCTATGAACAATTAGATTGATTTATTGTGTGCTGTGAAAAACTCTCGGCGTATTGTTGAGACATTAAGTCAAAATGGAGTTTGTGCCTGATACACTTGACTGATCGAACAAGGCATGCCTTCATCATTCATGTTTTACAAGAACTCACCCAAATGTTTGCACCAAGCTTCTATAATTAAGCTGACTGTTTCTCCAGTTTCTCCATGGAAAGGATAATATAGAGGAAGACACTTTGCAAAAATGCTAATTGTTGCTTGAAAGGTTCCCAAAGTAGGTCATGCATAGTTGGCGCAAATAAAGTGAGGAGAGTTTGTTTGTGTGTTTTGGTGAGAGAAAGGGGCTTGGCTGTGTGTGTGTGTTGTAGGGATGGGGGGTGGAATTAATGGCCTCTTGCGCCGTTTACATAACACTCCATTTCTCTCTTTAAAAAAAGTATCCTAACCTAAACAGACACAAAACATTTAAATATTCATAAGTTCATATGCCTTGCTAAAGTATTCACACAGCTTCTTCACATTTTGCCACATTACAACCATAAACTTTAATGTATAATAGTAGAATTTTATGTGTTAGATGAACACAATGTTGTGCATTGCATGGAAGACATAGTTTTAAAAAAGGTTTTTAACAAATAAAAATCTGAACAGTGTGGCAAAAGTAGAAGCATTCTTTTGAGATATGTTTGTTCATTTAAAGACTTAAGATTTTGCTTATTCTTCTTTAAAAGTTGCCTTAAAATCAGTCAGATTGGAAAGTCATTGGACATATTCCCAGGTGGATTTAAGACTGGACTTTGACTGGGCCATTCTAACACATAAAAACAATTTGATCTAAATTCCATTGTATCTCTCTCTGTTTCTATAATGTTCCTAGTTCAAGGTAAAGCTGTGCTCTTGTCTTTTGCAAACTCTCAATGGTAGAAAAAATTGATTTGGTTAAATTAATTGTTTCAAGAGTTTTTTTTTCTTTCAAACCAGTCAGAGAAATGTTATAAAGTCATATTCTGGTCTGCACTGCATTCCTAGAACCAGCATTCAGCTTCTATGCACCACAAATCTGGAACAAACTTCCAGAAAACTGCAAAACAGCTGAAACACTGACTTCCTTTAAATCTTGACTAAAAACCCACCTGTGTAGAGTTGTATTTGAACCATTATAAATCGAACATTGAGCAACATATTTGATGTGCATAGACGATTTTGGTGATGACACTCAACAAAATGTAATGTTTTACTGGTTTCTGAATTGATGACTTTATGATGGTTTTAAAACTTTTTATTTTTGTGTTTTTATGAAGTAAAGCACTTTAAATTGCCTTGTAGCTGAAATGTGCTATACAAATGAGCTTGATAGATTGATTGATGTTCAGTAATTTAGAATGTGTCTCATTTTTATTAAAACTACTTTTTAAGAAAACCATCCTTTAAGCAGATTTTCAATATACTTTTCATCAAGCTCACAATTCTGCTTTAAAGTGTAATGTTATAATGTTAAATAACATGCTACATTTAAGCAGACAGTCATCATAGTTATCAGAAATAAACGCCTGAAAACATCAGTCTGTGTAATTAATCTATACAATGTGTTTGAGTTATTTAATTGAGTTACTGAAATAAATGAACATTTCAGTTCTAATTTTTTTCAATATCACTGTACGTGACAAGCTAAAAGAGAAACATTCTTATTAACCACCTGCCTATTCATTACAAAAACAACCATTACTGTTCACATGTATTTTTTTGACATAAGCAGTTAGTGTCTCCTGTTCAGCTAGAGGGCAAAACTGTATGTACGGGTCTTCTTTCTGAAGTATTTAGTTGAATCCATAAAACACTGTCCCGCAGAACCTCTGTTATTCAGAACTCGGTGCCATTAAGAGTACTGATCATGAATGTAGCCTGCAGCACCCATTGAAACACTGACCCAGATATTAAAAGGAAGCTTCTGAAGACCTATAAAAGCCGAGGAAGAAAAGCCGAACCTGTTGCGGCAGTGGACATGTGCTTGTGTTTCACAGCAAACATGTTTGTCAGGTGGTGCAACATAATCTGGAGTTCAACTTTTTGGTGAAAACGGAAACTGAACCGATTGTTAAAGGTCAAGGATCAAATTACACACAGACTGAAAGAAAACAAGAAACTTCCTTTCTCCTCCCTAACCCGAGGTTGAGTCTTGTCATGCAGATCGGTGCAGTTTCATGCGTTCATTGTTAAAAGTCCATTTTTTAAAGTAGCTCAGGGTCACTTAGAGCTGTGGCCTCAACCTGGTGAAAGAGCAGCCACACCCCACACAAACACAAAGACCTGTTTTACAATTTCTCCTATGTTTGGTGTAGAATTACCTGGTTGTATAACTTGCACTGGAAAAAGCACAAATATTAACTGCAAAGTATTTACAGCATGAGTTTTTAATAAGTAGTCCCACCAATGATCAATGATCATCCCACTTTATTCAGTCATGTTTGATATGAATCATTGTAAAGGGTGAAGAATAAATTGTTAGGAAAAACCAAGACATATCGATGAAAACAATGATTCGAAAATTGTATCAGGACAACTTTGTGGTTAACTTTACTGGCAGAAAAGGAATGGTGAATATTTTGACTTGTACTATTATATATAAAAGTCTATTTGCTTTTTCTAGCATAAAACATTGACATTTAAAAGGTCAAACCTGAATAATCATATAAAGATTAGTTTAAAGGTGATCTGTAATGCTTCTTTGTACAGGTTAGGATATGTTTATGGCCTATACTAAGCATGTTCATTACATTTTCTGGACAAAATTATTTTTGGACAATAAGATTGTCCAAGATTGTCTGCTTAGTTCTTTCGGAATGAGCTGTTTTAGGGCGTCTTGTCACTTTAAATCTAAATAAGCTGCTGCTAGTCAGGACCCGAACTTAAAGTTTACTGTACACTCGCATGTGAAAATGGCGGCAAATTATACAACCATATACTGTATCTTTGAAAAGCAGAAGTAGAGCCTCCTGCGCAACCAAAAAGAATGCATGTGGTTTCTGGATGGAAAGTCAACCACAAAACACTTGTCTTTTCTAGCAGCCATTGTACAGTGCATACAGCGGTAAAACCAGCTGGTCAAATGTACTGGAGCTCAGCTTGGGTTGCTGGTTAACGGGCTGGGCTTTGCTGGGGTTGCTATGTAACAGGCAGTGCCTGCTGATTTGTGGTGTGACATTGTGGAGGTTTTTGAAACGGCTCATTTTCCAGACACCAAAAAACAATAACTTATTGTTTAAAAACGGCTGAGTGATTTCTTTTTACAAGAGACCCAAATGGATGTATAAAAATGTACAAAATGTAAATTTAGCATAATATATTCCGTTCAAGTACCAAGATGGAGTGTTAAAATGAAATGAAACCATGATGAAAGATCATGTGACTGTAACAATAAATATAATATCAGCAGGTTCCGACCAATAGAGTGTGGGAATCCCCACTGGTCCCCTCAGCCCCCCGCAGGCCTGCATAAATGGCTTTAGGGTATGAATTGAATTATGAGATGAGAGGATTCAACCCATTGCATCTTTACTTCTGGTAAAACTGTCTCTATTTATTGGAACTGGACCAAGAGATCTGGTAGATCAGCTCCAGGCTGGAGTTTATTCTACTTGTTTTATTGGGGAAAAACTATGTGAGTTGTACAAACCAGTAACAGGGCTAGACAAGACACAGTGTTCTGGACCATCTGCAGAGGTTTCACGGTAAGGACTGGGCGACCAGTTAGGAGGGCGTTTCAGTAGTTAAGGTGGAAAATGACTGTCGACCGCAATGGGAACAGGGTGGTGTGTTGGGTTTGGTGCAGCCTGACCATCGAGTCATTGCTGTGATATTTTAGTCTCTGTTGCATTGGTTCTGCAGCAGTAGCTGCGTTTCCATTACAAATGTGTGCAAACTTTTTGTCAATATTCTGCTAATTTTGAACCCCCCCAAAAAACAGTTTCACATTTGTTGTGTTTTCATTGAATAAGAAATTAAATTAAAATCACATGTGAATAAGCTTTTTCATGCAATAAGTTATTAAAAATCATGGTAGAAACGGATGTAAACAGACATATATTCATATTTCAGTCATGGCGTTAGCTCTCATCATCTATCAGCCAATCAGAGGAGATGTCAGCATCTTATTCAGGCATTGGAGCGACAGTCTCCCTATACTTGGGAACGCAGGCGGCGTTTTGGGGAAGTTGTAGTTGCCGATTTTACAGAAGAGCTGTGGATTCAACATGTTTGAATGACTCAACTTTTTATGAACTGTGTGATGCTGTGAGAGCTCTGATAAAGCCAGCTGCACATTGTCAGAAAAAAAACAAAAACAAACCGTCATCATCCTACCACTTCCTGTCGTCTTTTTTTGTGTTTTTTGCCAGTAGTAACAGTAGTGGCCCTGTTCAGTGTCTATTGATCATGTGACGTGAAAAATGTGTTTTGATACAACTGAAAAACCACTTCATCATAGTGCAAAAACCTAACAAAATGTGTCTTTTTCTAAATTGCTGTGTTTCCGTTCAGTCTGGGTAGTTTTATGGGTAATGGAAAAGCAGATTTAAATTGTAAAAGAAGTGAGAGAATTGTGGTGCTCATGCCTCCAGTGTTTTTCAACACTGGAGGCATCCTTTTTAAGATGATGATCAAACTTTGTATGTTGAAGGAATGCGATGCTGTACTGCTATTTAAATAAAGCTGCATATCTTCCTAAGCCACTGAAGCACTCAGGTAATCAACACTGTAAAATATTTATGTATTACTTTTACTGTGAAACTTTGAACCAATGTACGTATTACATATTTTATTTAATTCAGCTTAGTTTGTCTACTTTAAATGCTTTGTGTAAAAGGAACGGTTTGCTGTTCAAATCCTATAAAAATCTGTTTTGATAAACAGATCTGGGATTTTCTGTTTACCTCTATTAGTCTGAGCTTCCAGAACTGACTGCTTTTTTATCAAACATCTTTTTTATTTTTGTTCCAGCAGAAATATGTCTTTGGCTCAGAGTAGTGGAGTCTGTTAAGCCCCTACAGCTGGCAACTGAGTGCCATATTTTAATCTTGTTGACTGATTGGTTGATCAGCTTGCTCCAGATTTCAATCAAGTGTCTCAGAAGCTGAATTTGACTGCAAAAGCAAATTTATGATGCTGGAAGACATCATTATTTTATTTTAATGAATGCTGAGACCGATCATTGTGAGACAAAGTGGCCTCAAAATGGAAGAAACTAGAAAGGCTCTCTCAGCTGTTCATTTGGCATGAAGTCGGTTACGTTCGCAGGTCCGGGATTCACTCAAATGTAGCAGCTCTCCCTCCAGAGTTTGGAGCACTGTAGCTGGCATAGACAAACATTCCCCTGTTCAGTGTCTGCTTTTTGTTTGGCTTGGCCTCCTTCAACTTGGCCACAGCTGCCTGTTTCACTCTGCTCTGAAAAGAAGAGAGTCAGTCCTTTTTGGATTTTGACTGTTAAGCAGGAACTTTCTCTTTTTGGTCCTAATCTTGCACAGCTGCTGGACCTGGGAGAAAATAAAGGGAGCTGACTCATCATCATGCTGTAATGCTGGATTTTCTGCAAAGCAAAAGAAGAAGCACGCATTCAGACCTTCATTTTTTTTGTTTGTTTCTTTGGCTAACCAAAGACAGTCTTTCTTGCAAACTAGTACCTGTCTAGTATGCCATTAAAAAAAGGATAAATCATTCAACCATTCTGAATATCATTGATAAAATGTCCTCTATTAATTTAAAAATGAATTGATCAATTAGCAAATTATTTGTTCTGATATGTTTTGATTTAGTTGTGCAATATTTACATATATAATATAATCATACATACTTGAGATTACTTGATTTTGCTACTTTAATGAAAAAACTTGTTGAACTGCTTTCCGGTTGATATGTTTTTCACGTTTTAATGCAACATCCTTTTCAAATAACAAAATACTTCAGGCTGTTTTCTCGATTAAAATACTTGTTTTTATGTGAATTCATGGACTTTTCATTTAAATTCTTTGTAAATTGCTTTCATGTAAAAAACTCAACTCTGTCCCTGGGTCTTTTAAATATATATTTTTACATTTTCTCAAGGGAATGCTATTTCAGATGTTTCTTATATCATGTAAAAGTATTTGCTCAGTTTTTATTCACTTGCATAGCGTCTAGACAGATTTTCATTTGTCGAATTACTAAATTAGAACTTCAATTTGTTCTTTACTAAATTGATTTGTGTGGAGACATTAGCTCACCCAATGGTTCAGGCTCTAGAGCAGCAAAATAAAATAAAATCCTTCTGTGACTCCCAGTTTCATAATATGTGAAGGTCATCATCATACAATGAAAAGCTGGTGATCCATGTTACACCTGAAAAAGTTACAAAACTTTCCCTTCATAGCCATTGTGGCCTTTCTTTCAAGCAGTCGACAAGTGAAAACTTTTTCAGGACTCAATGCTGAACACCTTGATGTGCAAGGCAGCGGCCCAAATGGAAAACCATTGCAAGGTTTCTAGAAAAAAATATTTGTAGATTTCAAATGAAAATTATTAGCAAAACAACATAGTGCAACATATAACAAATATTAAATTTCATATAATTTCATGTAGAGGATTGATTAACATGTTAGAAACCTTATTAGGGGAGTTATTGCTACAAGGTAATACTAAACGCTTAAACCATATTAATATTTTTTTTGGTTAAATAAGCAATTTTTTTCAAAATTAACAAAACCAAAACTTAACAAAACCAAAAAAGTTCTAGTTTTTAGCCAGGCCTGTTATTTCTGTGGTGGTTTTGTAAAGGAGAGAACTTGTTCTCCCACTCCCGGTGAGCACAGTTATCTGATTAAAATTACTTGACCTTGATTTTATAGATAAAAACATGAAATAGCTGAACAAAAACAAAACAAAGTAAGTCAAATCAGAACCAAACAGATAGTGGACGTCCCAGTTACAAAACAGTGCAGTAGCTGGTTGTACTGGGTACTTACAGTAAGTGTGTGCTAAGCCAAAAAAAAAACAACTTAGCTTTTTGTTGTTGATATTCCTCTTTAACATCACCAAACCTTTGGCAACAAACATTTAACTATTTTCAGTAGCACCTTATCCACCTACACATGTATGGGTTACAGTTTTTAATATAAGAAAATCTACGGTGTAGTAATTATGAATCATTTTTATGCCATGAAAACAAGTGAATATGGAAACAAAAGGATGTTTACAAAACACCTTTTTTAGAGCCACTGTGTTGTAGCTCTGTGTAAATATGCCTCTAACAGTTTTTGTTTGAAGTAAACTTTAACACTTGGTGTTCTACTTTATTTCGCTGATTCCCTTAAGTTAGCAGCCTGTATTGGATCAATAAATATGTTGAAGTTACAGTCAGTGTGCTGAAATGTTTTTCATATTTTTAATTAAGTTCAGAGTCATAAAATAGACAAGTTCAACACTTTATTTAAAGCCAAGGCTTCATTTTTCTTTTATTCTCACATTCAAATCAGTGATCAAATCTTAACATCTGTGCTTCTGAATCCACTGAATAAAACCACTTTCAGTTAGATATCACTGTGAATGAATAGTTAAAGTTTGGGTGTTTAATTGTATTTATTTAAATGAAATACTTTTTTTCTTGTTTGCATTGTTTGGATGCTACAAGTGCATTTGCCTGTGGGAAATATGCTGATCTCAGTCTGAAGCCACAAGTCGTCATAAGATTGGAGTTTAATAAATTGTAAAACAGGAGTCAGGGGAATGTTATCTGTTAATAATGTCTCTCCACAAAAAGTCTTGAGATTTTGATTAGGATTTTTTTTTTACAACCATTCCTAAGTAAAGTTATTTTAGGATAGGAATGCCTGACCCAAAACCCCGACATAGTCCATAAATTTCTTAAAGAGAATGAAATCGATGCCTCTTTTAAAACAAACTATCATTAAAGTGTGACATAATGACACTATTTCATCAGAAGTGAAACTCACTCATTTGCTTAGTTACTATGGGATTATGCCCAAATATACCTAAAGTTAAAAATGTGTAATAAATTGTTTTAAATGCAAAAAAGGATTTTGAAATTATCTGTGTTTGGAGTTCCTAATTACTCAACTTACAGTGAACCCGTGGTATTTATGAGGGTTAGAGCTCTATGTTGGATAAATATTTGGTTTGTGTCCTAATGGTCCACTTTTTCCTTCATCTGACCTTGAAACCAATCGTAGCAATGCAGCCAAAATAAATCCAGGGCTCCAGAGTAATGGGTGCATTCCCACCAGCCCTGTTTAGTCCACTTTAATTGAGCTCTAGTTTGTGTGACATGAACGTTTGGTTCATTTGTGGAGGTGTGAACGAGTAATCAAACTCTGATGTGGACTAAAAAAATCAAACTCTGCTCTGGTCTGGTCTCTCAGTTCAATTGAAGTGGACTCTGGTGCAGTTTGAATGCATATGTGAACGCCAAGCAGACCGGAGACTGCTCCAAAAGCAGGAAGTGGACTACATAGCAGGGCATTCTGGGTAAATACAACCAAAACAAATGCTAAAGTCTAGCGCTAGCTGGAGAAATGGCGTGTGGCCTTTTACCAAAGAGAAAACAGAAATCCTATAACTACTAAAATCTCACACCACTCCATTTTTGTTTACATTTTGCAAAGAATTAAGTTCAGAGGTTTTCATGTTGTTTCCTTGGTGCAGCACCCCCACAGGCGAGGGGGGGGGGACGACACAGGTTTTTCAAAGGATTTGGTTCAATTGGCACAGTGCAGTGTGAAAGTGACAGCAGCTGAAAATGTAACAAATGTTGTAATTTTGGTCTCCAATCAAACCGATTCTACCGGACTATGAGGTGTGAAAACACACTTAAACTAACATATGTAATCAAAGGGGATTATGCATAACCAAACCCCAAGTGAGGGTGAGAATTACGTAGGATTTGTTGTGTATAGGTAGGAAAATGAGTACAACAGGTGAAAATAAAGAAGCTTATAAAAATACTCACTGAAGTAAGTTCTTGGTACTAATAAAAACAGAGAAAGTTTTAATTTGGGATTTGCAGCATAGTTGCCTTTGCTGCTTCCTCACCAACTTAAAATAACAAAAGCAAACAACATCCCATTATATTGTTTTAATTCTCTTGACACTGGTATTACTCATTACAGCTCCCATCCAGTAGTCGTATCGAAGAGTTTCTAACAGCAGGCATTATTTCCTCGAAGAACAATGCAGCACTACTCACACCATGAAATGCAAATTAATAGTCAGGTACTCTGAAGTGTTTCAAGAGTCGCTGTAAATGATTATATTAGTATAGTAATTTTGGTACTGTAGAGAGTCAGAGGGACTCTGCTAAAATGTCTCTTCTAGAGATACAGTCACTGGCCACTTTATTAGGTACACCCCATTAGTCCTGTTGGAGGTCATTTGAGTTACTTTATTGAAAAATTTAAGCAACTAGTTCGACATGATTTAGTATCATTTTGCTGGAAGTAGCCATCAGAAGACAGGTGTACTTTAGATAGAAAGGGATGCACCTGGTGACCAGCAAAACTCAGATAGACTATGGCAGCTATATGATGCTTAGTTGGTATTACAGAGCCTACAGTCTGCCTCAAAAACATCACCCACCACATTACAAAACTGTAGCATAACCTTCGAATATAAGGTGGGTCGGATCCATGTTTCTGTTTTTTGCAGACTGAGACTCATCACATTTTTTTCAATCAATTATCATCTAACGACCCTGTGCGAATTATAGCCTCAGTTTCCTGTTCTACGATGATAGAAATGTTCTACGTTTTCGTTGACGATACAATTGCACAATTTGACATTTTGAAAATAAGTTCAATTAAAGGAAAACTTTGCCAACTTTGAAAAAAACACATTTTTCTATAGAAAGTTTTGTCGCTAGGAAGAGGGAGTTTTTTTTTTTCTTTGGCCGTATCAAAATTGGTTTATTTCACAGAAAAAGATTGGTACCACTTTTTTAAATCACACGAATCACATGATCAACAACTGGATGTTGGAACTGGCGCAAACCAAGAAGTACTGTGAGGATGATCATAACATGGCATGTTTTTTAATCACTTATCATGTAAACAAACTTATTCACGTGATTTTAATTGCATTTCTTAGTTAATGGAAACACCGCAATTGCAAAATTATGGGTTGTTTTTTTTATTAGCAGAACAGTGACAACGTTTTGCACACATTTCTACTGTGATCTTCCTCTGCTGTAGCTCGTCTACCTAAGGATTTGTTGTCCATTCAGACATGTTTGCATACGTTGGCATAGTTTCTCTTTTTAAGATGCCATCTCAAACTTGAACTTATCTGGACTGAATCTCATTAAATGTGATTGAAATAATCTGCCCTGAATTATGTGCATGCTTTCTTCATAAACCAGAAACAATTTTAAACTATAGACTTCGTTTTCACTCTGGAGTTTTGACTCTATTCTCTTGCTTAAATCCAACCAGTAACAGATGCAAGCTTGCAGACGTCAGGGACAAGGCTGCTTAGTCTTATCTGCACGGACATTTGTCCTCTAGACAACTATTTACAGAACAGAATTTTATAAACACAATATCTGCTCAACAATCTGCCATTTTAAACCATCTTGTTTGTGTTTTAGTGGTATTCAGCAAACATCTGTGAGCTATGTGATTTAGTTATATCCCATCAGTGGCTCCCTTTTGGTTTTTATCTCCCATGTGGCTCCTTTTGAGGTGTGCACGCACCCCCCCCCCCCCCTCTCCCCACACACACACACACACACACACACACACACGCAGCCATACATAAATGCATACTTGTAAACAACCCCAGCTGCTAACTGGACATTTTAATATTTCAATATGCTTTTTCTGTTTTACACCTTTTAGTTGTAAATGCCAATATTTTATTTTTTTGCACTTTTTTAAATAAGACTTTCTGGGAAAGAGGTTTGAATTCATATTTGAAGGATGGATACTTATATATTTTAAAAGAGAAATGAACAGTAACTTCCTGGATCTCGCCTGGTCAAGTTCTCTTTGTGTATAAAAATTAATGAATGAATCTATAAAGTATAAGTTTTACTTTTTGAATTAGATTTCATATTGACTTTTTATTCATTCAAATATTCACTTACGAGCACACCTGGCAACAATATCTCAAAATCTTAAGTCCTGGTTTAACATGATTAAACTAAGTATATATGTGACAACAGATTTCTTGATAATTAAATAATAATCCAGAATATTTAAGTCTTTTCCAATTATTTTCTCTTGCACCTGATTACTCAGAGAAAAAACCTTGGAGTAGCAGATTAAACAAGCACATTTTCAGCCCGTTGATACAGAGAGAAGAGGCGGTTTCTAGTGGCTGTCTGTGGATCAGGTAATTGATTTGATTTGTCCTCACAGAGTTCAGCTCACTCTGCCTCCAGCATCTGTTAACCCTACACTGTATTAAAATCAGATTAGGCTGTTTGTGGTAGACACAAGAGTGTGCCAGTGGGGAAGATTTCAGCTTGCTCATGTGGGTCAGCACATCTCTGCTACTTCGTTGGCTGATTATTGCTCTTGCTTGCGTTTCATTTGTCTCAGTTTGAATTTGTCTCAGTTTGTCGTTCAACTAAAAGAGGTGAAGATTTTTAGCTGAATGAGACAAATTTAAGGTTTTTTACTGAAGTGTTACGCTCCAAGGAAAGCTGCAGAACATCACTAGAGAGGTAGAACATTGATATTTTAGAGAGTATTTGATGGTGTTTGCGAACACCGATGTTGCATGGTGAAAACATGAAGTTCAGTATTCATGAACTTTTCTATGAAACGCAACAAAAAATTTAAAATGTAGATTTTGTTTTGCAGAGCATTTCTAAAATATTTGAAAGAAAATGCAGCTTGGGAAGCTGAAACATCAAGGTGCGAAGCTACTTGATATGCTATTGGCAAAGCAGCCAATCAAGGAGCGGCATTCAGTTTCCTTGGTGCTGATTGGCTGAACCTCTCCTTGCTGGGAGACCAAAGGAAGTTTTTGGGTTGTTATTTTCTAATGATTTATTGTGCTAACAAATTTATTCACGTGATTTTAATTGCATTTCGTATTTAATGGAAACACAATAATTGTGAAATTGTGTTTTTTCAACATTGCCAGGATATCGACAAAGTTTTGTTCACATTTGCACACAAGACTTCTTCTTCCACAACCAGGCAGAAACTGAACATAGAGACGCAGAAAACCCAAACAAATTCTTAGGAAACATTTTAGTCCATTGGAGTAACAGTAAGGTAGGATGATTGGAAAAGCACCAGCAGTAGACCTCTTTGGCAAATCTTAAGAATGTATCAGACCCATGATTTCCTTCACACCAAGATTAGATTTTCCACTTTGCCACAATTGTTGTTTCAACAGTTCTGGAAGTTTTACAGACTACAATCTGGGGTAAAAGGCCTCCAACAAACCACAGAGGCATCACATCAATGTAAAGACCACATAACATCCGTCTGCAAGAAATTTCAGCCTTTGTGAAATTCCAGATGCCCTCTGTTATCAGCACACAGCCTGCATGCCTTGTCTCAGTGAGACAAAAGGTGAAATTCTCTCGTTTCATGCTTTCATGGGACATTGGAACATCTATATCTTCCAGCATTGATCAGTTTTTATTTTTTTGTTGAATGTTCAGACTGTGAATTAACCCTCAGCCTTACAGGGTTAACTCTCACCACTTGTCCTAACTGAATTATACAGCTGGACAAAATGTTCAGCCCTGATGTGGCAAGATTTTTCAAGTTCATGGCATCCGGATGAAGTTTGAAATTTATGGTCGCAAATATATTTCTCTGTTCTTCATAAACTTAAACGGCCCAATGACACGCTTCGTTATTTCTTTACATTGCATCATATCCAACATTCTTTAAGGTAGGCGTGGGTCTGTAACGAATTTTACTGGACGAGAAACTGTCCCATATATTAATGTGATAAATGATAATGTTATTGTTTTGAGACAATTTCAAAGTAATTTAATGGTAGTGGAATAGCAACGCAAGAACACATTGTGAAAGATGAATACACTTTAAATTTTAATGAACATTTAACCACTGGAACTGGAAGACGTTTTAAAAATCCAAAATGACTAAACAAAATAACAGAAACAACAAATAGAATGAATTATGAAGTCTCTATAAACAAAATAGTCCTTCAAATAAGATGCTAGTTGAGATCATAGAACCAGACTGAAGACTTTTATCATCATGGTTGAAAAACAAAGAGAAGAGAAAAACAATAAATCATGCAAATGGAAAATATTGAGCTTGCTTTATTTTATCACATGATTAATTAATGCATTGCTTATTGCAAAAGGCCTACTTTAAGGATCAACAAATCAGACTAAAAACTGTTTTATTGGATTTACTGAACAAGTTTTTTTTAATAATATATTTTTTATGAAATTTAAAAAATGACACTACTTAAGGAATCTGACTATAAATTACATATTTTCCACTCAGGCCACAATCACCTAAAAGGGGATCAAGTTTGTATTTACTTCTGAAATATCTAGAGAAGTATTCTGATTAACAGGAGAAAGATTGGGAAAACTAAAGTGGGATGAATTTTAATAAGAGAGCAGCAATCACAGAAACCATCAGGAAGAGTTAAAACTGATTTTTATTTAACCCCTCATCGTATTCATTCTGTGTTGTTCTTTTTAGGTGACAGATTGTAAATTGTAGGAAAAGAACTATATTTCATTCATTAATCCTCACACATAAATCCATCATTCTCTGAACTGACCCTTACCCTCTTAATTACATAAAAATGAACTATGCTTTATAAATGTGAAAGATGGAGATGGAAGCTTTCTGTAGTGTCCGGAAATACAAACGATCACAGTTGCTTTAATTGGTCAGTTTAAGTTTTCTGAATGATTTTGCTGGTTTGTTCTTGTGGTCCACCAATAGAGAAACTATTAAAGCACAGACTGTAGAGTGTTTATTTTAAACTGAAAGAGGAAATACCCTTCATAATAGATGCCTGAAGGGAGAGAGGGGAATAAGGCAGACAAAGTCTCTTGTCCTTCCTGTCGTCTTCTTTGATTTCCTGGTTGCTAGTGACTTAAAAAATGTTCCAATTAAATGTAACAGTCTATTTTCCAGTAACTCAGAAGAAGCCGTCACCGACTCCTTCAGTTTTACCTTTTTAACTTCTTCAAACAGACACCTAATCTTACAAATGACAGAAAGGATGCTAGTTCAAAAGATGTATTAATGCATATTTTTTCAACAAGTGCTAAGTAATTTCATTGCAGAGGAAGATGGGAGAAAAAAGGACGCGTAGAGCAGTTTTTTCTCAGCGTAAGTGACTCCTCAGCTTGGAAAGGAATTGTGTGCAGACAGAGCAGACAAACTTGGCAGGAAGACTGAGCTCACACAAGAGTGTGGAGAACTCTTCCAAAATCAATGCAGCCTACAAATATTTGATTTTCAAAAAAAAACCCTAGCCTCCCATTGACAGACAGTGTACACTGAGAGATTCACTCTCTTCAACAGATACTGTGGAACATTGAAAATAAGGTAATTTGTTCTGCTAGGAATATCATATGGACACCACAGAGGAAAAGTTGTGTTGACTTGAATGGATTTTATCCATTTTTCCCTCATTTGTTGGATAAAATTAGCAATTCTACATTTTGGAGTGGAAAAACTAAACAAAAAGAAAGTCAAAATGCAGAGTTGTCTAATTTAATATGTTCTAATTAACCCATGAATGTAGTTTTGGTATTTTTTTTATGTACTTTTACCACTTTTATCTGGACCGAGACTGCATTTGATCATCTCCAACTCCATCCAAAAATCTGATATTCAGTTTGGTTTAGCCATAGTCAAATATTTTCCAATTGAAAACCCAAAAATGTGACGTTTTTCATAAGTGCTGACCGGTAACACTAACCACAACACTCATTGGTGTGGGAACTATTGCTGAGGATGGAAGACTCACGCTATTTTCAGTGTTGGTGAGATATTTCAAACAAACGCAAGGGTGAGGTATTTTATGTTTTCCATTTTATAGAACAATCAAGTAACACTCAGTTCTAATTAAAATGCTGCATATATCAAACAACTTAAAATAAATTTGACTTTGCATCATGGCTAAACATATTAGGTTACATTGAAGGACAGTTTGGACCTCATTGGAGAATTTTTATCGCTTAACCTCCATCCATTTTTAAAAGTACAAGATTTGGCAAATTTAGTAAATCTAAAGAGAATAAATTCACAAGGGAATTAATCAAGGTTTACGGCCTGTCATGACAGCCAAACTGGTGTGATTTTCTAATATAGGATATTAAAAACTAATCAATCTGTTAACTGAGAAATTATTAAATGTTTTTATTATTATTATTATTAGATAAAGCCTTTTAAAGTGGCTACTTTCACATGTGTGTGTGGTCTTATTGTGATTAATTTATACCCTCTCAAAACAGGAATACTAGAAAGTTTATTTTGTAGTTTTAAAGATATTTTAGAAATTAGAAATGTTGAATCAGCTAAACTCAGTATCAGCAGGTCAAATTTCAAAAAGTACAATTTAGAAATCTGCCTTAAAACTCTGATTAGTGCATTTTTTGTTCTGCAAAATTTGGGATTTGTTAAACATTTATTCTGTTTTAGAAAACTGAAAAAAAGGGGAAATTTAAACTTTTTGTTCTTCTTAAAATTCTCGTTCTTGTCTTGTGAGCAGGATGTGGTGTTACACCCCTGATTGGTGCAGTATGCTGTTAAATCTTCCTGTAGCGCTGAGTTTTACTATCTCACTGTAAGAATTTGAGGCTTGATCCTTTCCCATTTGTTGCAGAGCCACTTGCTACATAAAATGTTTGCAGATAAGCGTTGATGTTTCCTCACGGCTCTAGGTTAAGTTATGAAACCCAGAACTGACGGGCAGAGCAAAGCTAAACACTGCGGACAAATGAACGCTCTGGATCTACTCGTTATCACTTCATTGTCAGGACAAAGAATTGTTGTTGTCATTTTTAAAATACTCCTCATTCTGCTGCACATTTCTTTAACTTTCTCACCCTACTTAAATGAAATGTTTTAATTGTAATGTTTTCAGGTTTTAAGGAGATGCAGCGCAAAAACACAAAATCTTACCAAGTTTTTTTTTTGTCTAGTTTTGAGCGTACATAAATTATTACACTTAAAATAAGACAAAGCTAACTTAGAAGTAACTTTTCAGCAAGACATAGGAGCTTGTTTTATGTCAATAATTTTTTAAGACTGATAAAAAAAGTAACTTGTTCCATTGGCAGATTATTTGACTTACAACATGGGAAAAATATCTTGTCGGTGAAATAATCTGCCAATGACCTTTTTTTTTAATCAATATTATGGAATTATTTACTTAAAACAAGCTCAAGCTTGCCTATATCTTCTGAAAATGACCTGTAAGTTAGTTTTGTGTTATTTCAAGTCTACTTAGATATTTGCACTAAAAACTAGACCATAAATACTTCACATTATTTTGTGTTTTTGCACTGTATTCACATGTCTGGCTCATAGATGAAAATTATTTAAGAAATTAGGGTATTTTCATCTTCCTAACTGGAGTGAATTAGTCAATAGGACTTAAGAAAAAATGATTAGATACTATTTCTTTTTAGACTCTGTGAGGCGGCCTTCATTATGGCTAATTGGATTGAATGCTGCCCACTCATTGGCCCACATTTCTACATTTACATCGTATTTAAGACGCTTAATCTGAGTGGCACTGATATCATAAGTCTGACATTTAAGCTCTTAAATCCGTAGGATGGTATAAGGGGTTTTAGAGAGAGTGAAAAAGACTGAGGGGGGATAAAGCCAAGGAGTATGAAGAAGAAATAAAGCAGTCAGAGGGTCTCAGTGACTGCGTGCTCAGAGACAGTGAACCGGGATGTCAAAAAGACGGTCTGCATGTCAGCTCCGATGTGACGTTTTAATCGATGCCCTTCTCGCTCCTAGCTGACAGACAGGTACAAGCTCAATGTTTGTATTGCACAGCAGAAGTTCAGAGTTAGGGAAGGAGGTTTCTGGGGTAAACTTTGGATGTGGTCCACACTTTGCTGTCTGTTCACCTGGCCTGGAAAAAGCGACATGCAGTTTAACAAAAAGTCTTTGAGCTAGTCAGTGTTGTACGCCTAAACATTTTTATTTCTTCAGAACTGTGTCGAAGTTTTGTTCACGTTGAAAGGGAGAGCCGAAGACAATCAAATGAACTCTTTTTATTAAAAAATGAAAGTAAGGAAAGAAAAAAAGCATTTATTTATAAATTACTTTGTCACATCGTTGTGGAGGAGTCTACATTCTTTACAACCTTCTGTTAGTTCAGTGAGATTTGCAAACAATTGTTTCGGCACATCTCTCTTAAGCTGCAGTACGTAACTTTTATAAAGAATTTTTTTTTTTTTACATATTTTGTTGAAACTGTCACCGTGTCTTGACAGTTTGCTATGAGCCAGCTAGTCTGTGAAAAGATCGATGTCCTCCACCTTCTCCCTGAGCTATTATTGCTGTCTGAAGGAACGTACTGCTCCTGCCCAAAAACAACCAATCAAAGACTGGAGGAGGGTCTTAGTGCAGTCAATCATCCTCATGTACTCGCTGTAAAATGTGGTAATGGCGAAGAAACAACTTAATGTTACGGATGGCCACCAGTGCCATCACTGGTGGCTTTGCTAACTAGCATTAGCATTCATAACAGAATCTGCTAGCTGCAGGGTAAAAGAGCGCAAGCAGGGGAGAAGACAGAGGAGCTTAACTTTTATTCACAGATTTAGTCTCATGCCATACTTTCACAACATACTGAAAAGTTTAAACAATTATGTAATATATATTTAATATTTATTTAAATGTTACATACTGCAGCTTTAACATCCCACCATATCATTTTCATGCAGTGCATGTGTGCAAAGATGGTTCTGTTGACGATCCAGTTTGGACAACACTCCAGCTGTCAGAGAGACATCCGCACATCTTATTCTGAAATACTTTGTAATACAGAGAAGTTCATGGTCCGCTTATTGATTCAGGTAATGTGGAGGTGCAAAAAGTCTACATGATTAGCCTTCCACAACACAAAAATTATTGTTTTCACCAGACATACTCATGTGCAATAATGGCTAAACATTTCTAATTTCTTCAAATGACACTGAGCCAGAAGTGGGGTGGTTTACTCTGAGACTTTGCAAACCTTACTCATGCTATATGTTAGCATGCTAACATATAGCATGCTAACTGTGTCCTTTATAATAACCCTTCTCTTTGTAAAATTATAGATCTTATCCATTTTTAAATATATTCATAATCTCTCTCAAATTGATTAGCACAAACAGTTGCTTCTCTAGGGTCATTGCTGATGTCTTTGCTCATTGGATCTTTGTCAACACACTCTTGTTTCATCTAGCTTTATAGCAGTGTGACCACTGCTATAAAGCAGTGTGACCACTTGATTTGTTTAACTTGATAAATTAATCAAGTGGATTTAAATAGCAGCACCTGGCTGCCACACTTTTCCTTATAAATCCTGTTGACGTAGGGCGGAGGTATTTAGGTTTTTCCGAGATTAAATTCATTAAGTGCTCTAATGGCAGCTCTTTGTTGATCTTTTTAGCTACTTGACTGAGACTCTGTTTAACTGGTAGGTAACTCACTTTAAAATATAAAGATTTAAATTTCTCATTATTATATTTTAATGTAAATTGGATATTGATTTCTATAATTTTTCTAAATAATGCTCTTATATTCGGATCAGCCTTGTGGTATTCATAGTGTTCTGTTGCATAATGAGCTGGTATGTTACTATCCTGTGATACTGTTGCCTCAGTGTTTGTATATTTTTTTTATCTTAAAGGATCACCAAACCATGTAGTTATGAGCACCTTCAGGAAAGTAAACAATTGTAAGCAGAATTAATGAGGCGGGAAGCAACATAACCAGTTTTAATTTTAAGCACACAGCATCCTGAGGTTAGTGAAACATCTGTGTAATGTAGCATGAGATTGAATAATATTGTGATTGGTTCATTGCAAAGACAGTAGACAGTTGTCCTGACTCCGTAGCGGTTGTGCTCATGTGCAATGTGAGGTGTGCAGCATCCATGCAGCAAAATCTTTCAACATGTCTAAAAAATCTTCAGCAGCATGGCTTTGTTGGTGATCGAACTGTGTATGTGTGTAAGTGTCAGATGCATTGTACAAGCAGGCATAAAGGTTTTGTTAACTGCGTTTCCAAATTTGCTATATGGAAACATGGCAATTATAAAAACTCTTGTTTTTCGATAAAAAGTGTTGGCGAAATGATGAGCTGGTTTTTTGGCCATATCAAAATTGGTTTGTCTTGCAAAACTGCAATGGAAAAACCCTTTTTGGCATCACATGAGTCACATGATCAACAACCAGATCACATGATTTTAATTTCTCTTTTTATTTAATGGAAACAACTGCACAATTGTGTTTTTTCTATATTAGAAGAATGTCGACAAAGCTTTGCACACATTTGTAATGGAAACGCAGATTTTGTCTCGCATAATATAATCAATTGAAATTAAAGCTGTGTGAGCAACTGTGTGCATAGATGAGTATCTACAAGTTTTACTGTATAATGCATGGGAACTCAAAAGTTATTGTCTTTAATTTGATGGTTGTATTCTTCTATAAATTTAGTGTCAAACTCACTATAACGTCAATGTTGATGGTCTTTAGAACCTATTGTCATGCAACTGGAACTCCTCCATTTAATTTAGTGGATTCTTACAATTACATCTTAAAATGTTGGCTCTTAAAAATGTACTCACTATTACGAATGTACTCACACAGTTTCTTACAGTAAGAAACTGTGTTGTGGCTGGAAGTAAAAGCAAATTGGCATCCTGTTGAATGTTGCTGTTAAATAACTTTCCCTTAAGGATTTATCCCGGTCTCATTGTGCAGGTTAACCCTGCCTTTCACCTTGAGAATCCCTCAGACTAGGCTGTCCCAAGCTTTTAGCCTCTAGTGTCTCATGGGGATTTATCATGCCAAAAACTTTGGCCCCTATTTGGGAAGGGAGCCATACTAAAGCCCTTAAAGCAACAGTGCCGCCACTGTTTATACTGGCATGCACTCAGTTGCCCGCTTTTAGCGCAGCAATGTAACAGCAGCTATTAAAGAGTTGTTCAAAAAGGGGGATAATCTTCCCTGGCCTGGCATGGCCTGGGACAGTTTATTCCAAAACGGTGAATTCAAAACCCTTTGTGTGACAACTCCAGTCTCCAAACTGTTCCCCGCTTTTACTCCTTTTATCTGGATGTTTATCCAGAGCGATTTATCAAGGATTAATTTAGAGGAAAATCATATTAATCGCTGTCACTGCTCTACAGTTGAGTTTAAACCTTTTATTAGCACCTTGCTCCTTTATCCTAGTTACACACACTCAGTTTATTATTCAGCTGCTGCTGAATGTAGGCCGCCACTACACTACCGTCTGAAAACAGACGTCCATTAGATTACTGCACAAATGTCCATTTGGACATTAATACTCTAGCCTATTCTACCAAAAACACCGACAGACTTTTGTGTTCACCATGCAGCTTGTTTTAAGCCGTGCAGCATCTTTCCATCCACATCCACCGCTCTTTAGGGAGCAGCATTTCTTTGATGTCGAATGACTAATTATTGACATATCACCTCAATTTCTTCTTGAACTCACTGGTCAGGAAAAGCAAGTTGTTTGCTGGCTGTCTTTAACAGCTGGCACTTGTATTGGTTCCTTTCAGATTGATCCTGTCTCACATTCATTTGCTGGTTATCGCTGTAAACACAGATCGCGCTGAGTCCCTGTGGCGTGTAAAGAAAGAGTTCCTCTGCATGCATATAGAGGATGGAGTAAAAAAAGAGAAGTAGTGAGAGAAAAACTAACAACCAGGAAGAATGAATGGGACAACTGATGTGGGAGAGGAAAAATAAAGCGGTCGGAGAGAGCGAGCGATTGAAAGGGAGAAAAATCTCTAAGGGACTCTTATGTGACTGTGTGTAATGTGAAGAAAGAAAAGGAGAAAAATATATTGAAAGTAAAGCTAAATTTACCTTTCCTAAAGCTGTGTGTCTAACATTAACCTCCCAGTCGAGACGAATTAGTTTGTATCGCTCATACTTTTGTTTGTCAAACAGCAGCAGCTGATTTTGTTGGAGCTGAATGAGAAAAGTGACTTCTCTTGTTACTCTGGCCAAACACCAACAAAATGTTTGCTAATACTGCAAATACAGACCAGAGAGGGTTTATATTTACAGCTACCTTGTCTCCCAGGATAGATTTGCTTTGACTAGGCTCCCCAGTGTGCAGCACAGCTTCAGAAGCGGTGGTGAAAATCTTTCATTACACCCTTACTCTGCTTATTTTTCAGTTTAGTTTTTAAAACTGTGGGTAAGAAAACAACTTGAATACAGGAGAAGGATGGTAACACAGTTTTTGTAAATGTATGTTTAGTTGTTTTTTTTTTGTTTTTTTTTTACCAGTGTTAGTATTCTTGTTTTTTCCTACAAGTTTGGGATTTTATGTGCTAAATCAATACGGAATGTGTCCTAAGTGTGAGTGAAAGAATAAAAGAAAAACATGCATTTTTAAAATTACACAGCAAAACACTGCAGTTGCAGATCTTTTTGGGTGTATCTCTATCAGCTTTTTCCAATATTATAGTTTATTTTTACTGAGTTTTATGTTATTATTCAGAGTATTTTAAGGTCCCTGTCGTGGGTTTTTTGTTTGCTTTATAAAATTCGGTTTGAACTGTTCTATTGATTGCAGCTCTTTGAGATTTCTGTACATGTCTGTATAAGAAATAGAAACGTGTTCTAAATAAAATCCATTATTATTATGACCCAAATCGGCACATCGTTTACATTTTTTAAACGATGTGCTGTTTAAAAAATGTCATTTTGCAGGTAGTTCATATAATTTCATAAATTTAGCAAATTAAGTCAGATAAACTACTTCTTCGGTCTTTCGCTAGCCTGCCCACTTCTGAGAATACTACACATTTAATTTCTATATTTGACTTTGAAGGTAGTTGCTTGGGATTTTATGTAAATTATATTGGTTTGAGGTAAATGTACTATGTTTCCAAGTATTAAAATTTAAAGGATCTTTGATTTTTCTTTCACTTTTCATACAGTTTATGGCAGATGATGTGAGTAGTCAAAACGGGGCTATTTATCAAATCAGGCAGTCGGTCAACTCGACTCCACTATGGCAAACTTCCCCTTGTGCAACAAATGGCTTTAATCCACTCAAATTTGTGGAAGTTTCTCAGCAGGAGGCAGAGATTACAAGGATAATGCACACAGTTTGTTTTTGGAACAGAGGGGAGAGAGAGAAGCAGGGAGGCTTTGACAAAAACAGCTGAGGAAGCGGGATTGTTTACGGAAGAACTGTGAAAGCAGCAGCTGGAGAAAAGACTTTTCAGAGGCGTGCCAGTGTTAGCCGTCGACCTGAAGACAGGGGTTTTGTAGGTAGAATCCGATCTGTCCTGAAATACAAAATCTCATGTGTGGTATGACCTGGAAATATGTCTTGTAACTGCTGGTTTTTGCTGAACAAGATTGCCCAGTACAAGGATGTTCATGGTAGTATCAGTTTGAGGTTTTCTTGAAAACATCTTTAAGCTTTAACGTTTCGTAAGCGCCAGAGCCGAGTGTGAAATCGCCCAAGATGAGAATCAGCTCAGCTACGTCTGACGCCATGGGTCTTAGCTGGAAAGGGTTTAATTGTTCTGTCAGGGTCAAGGGTCATTGTCTGTCATCAAGTTCTAGTTTTGCTGTTGAAACCTCCCTCACTAGTTGAGGCAGACTAAACTAAAGCCCTGAAGGCATGTTGTGGTATCTGGCGCCAGGAGATTAGATACTGTCCTTTAAAAATACTTTAAGTTGCAAAGTGGGGCCTTGGAGGATCCATGGATCAGTGAGCTTCAGAAGTCATGACTGAGAATGTAAGTAATCAATTATTGAGTTAATCTGTCAACTCATCACATCTATTCATAATATGAAGGGCTAAATTTGTCATAATATGCTGAATAAAAGTAAAACCATTACATTTTAACATTACTTTTGGTTAAATACTGATTAAGTAAACAGGAAAGGCTTGTTTTCTCATATTACTAAAGTTAGACATAATACAAACATAACAGAACTGGAACCTCTAAGATTGCTGAATAGAAAAATAACACGCAGAAAGGAAAAAATATGTGAAACACTTAATTCCTCATGAACAGAGAGATGTTCATACAGAAGTACAGTCTGTAGTTGCTCTTGAAGGAATGTTATAACTTTGCTCCATGCAGGGCATTAACTCCCGACAGTCCTCAAAATTCTATTTGGCACAATGTTTTTTCCCGTCATGTTACAATTTTTCTGCATTATGACCTCCGTTTTTCAATCATTTCTGCCGCTGTTCCGCAACTCAGCTGAACTGAAGGAAGCACTGCCATTTCTCTTTCCCGTTCTGGTATGGCCCTGCCATCTTTATTTCTGTATCAACTGGCTCTGCTTTAGGATGACCTGGGATACCCTCTAATGAATGGTGGCCGAACTACAACACTGAAACAAGGTCTAACCAGATATTATTATTTAATTGATTGAATATAATAAACCATAAACTGACAATTAATCATCGATTAATTGTTTGCATTCTTAGTTATAACATTGTCGTCCTCCATCTTTGAATCACATTTGATAGATAGATTTATACACTTCTGCAGACCAAAAACGCCTCTTTAGACTCGATCACTTAGGCATAATCAAATCCCAAATCATGCGCTTGCAGATTTTTCTTACGTCTAACACATCAACTCTGAGGAAATATTTTTGTGCTGCCTAATATGTCTGACGTAGCAACAGATGGCATAATTAAGAGATAATGACAACTTTTCACCATCACAATGATGGATGGATGGATGGATGGATGGATGGATGGATGGATGGATGGATGGATGGATAACCATCCATAAGGAAGAATAACAACTAAAATCAAAACATAGTTCTGAATGGAAACTTCCATTTATTAGGATCTAAGAAAATCATCTGAATTTAAAACTCGTTAACGGTGGCTTATTATTATAATCTTGTTTTCTTTGCAATGAACTTTTTCACTCGGAAAACTTTGGTGATAAAACATTTGTACAAGACGTTATATGACTTGTAATGGCTTGAAGTTGCCGTTCATGAGAAAGCTTCTTATAAATGTGCTGATTGAAAATTCACATAAAGGTGACTTTCACACATGTATTTCAATATATGTTCCTTTAAGTGTGAAGCAAACACTATAAAGCAAGTTTAATTGTCTGGAAAACTTTCTTTGTTTTATATACGGAGTGACGGCAGATCACAGCATTTCTTCTGAATTTAAGATGGTTTGATGGGTGTTTTTGATCAAATGGACATACCTCACCCTTTAATATGGCCATGATGAAAGGTTTTCTCTCAAATAAAGCCTCTGTGGACAGAAGGATCCTGAGGGCAGAGAACATAAAGAGGAGCCAACCTACACGCTGTCAGAGATCTAGCTTTGGCGTTATAATCAGGCATATGAACTATAGAACTGAAAAAAGACTGACAAGCATCTTTTCCAATTCATCCTCAACTTTTGTCATTTTTTTTTTCAGAAAAAGCTATTACGCTCTATTTCCTTTTGTAAAGCCACTCATTAGCACTGATGGGTTTCGCCACGTGAAGCAGAACAGTGAATAGTATCAAAATGCAGAGCTGCAATCTGGTTTTCTGCTGCACAAAAGAGGCGTTTCAGAGGGATTTCTTTTGTTCACTGAATAATTCCCCACAGCTGTCTGTTCAGAAGTCACTTGAGACTTAACTGCTGTTCACAACAACTAATTTAAAGACCTTTAAACTTCTTTTCTAATGGGGAGACTTTAGGAACTCTGTTTTTGCATCAGGATTCTGTTTTAATGCTGTTATTTTAAATGTTTGCTAGACCGTGATAAATTCAGACCTCTTCTCTTTTTCTCTTGGGACATGTTTCCTATTCTTAGTGCTTTCCTCTCAAGCTTAATATTACATTAATTTCCTATCCCTTTCATACTGCACATCTCAAACAGTGACACTTTGTCTGAAGGAAAGGGCATCAGGGGATGGCAAGAAAAGTCACTTCTATATCAACAGTATTTTTCTGAAAGTATTTCGAACTTTAGTTAGGTTATGAAGGCCTTATGATGTAATGTTTCATTCATGCTGCATACTAGGAGACATTTCATGTGTGCCCAGATTTCATGTTGGACACACGTTGAGTGGAAGCATGGAGGCCATCAGTTACTGACAGTCATTTTGCAGGTAGTTCTTTGATGTTAAATTGGATTTTAAAAAGAAAGATTACTCCGTCTTTCTTCATATACAGTGCCTTTTTGGCTACGTTCACACAGCAGGCAAATGTGACCCAAATCCAATTTTTCACCCTGCAAAAAATCTCATTTGTGCCAGTTTTACGTGTTGTATTAAATCAGATGCTTATCTGATACTTTTGAAAGCATTTCATCTGATTTTCACTTCATTGATGTGAGACATGAATCATAATTCTGCAGACACAGTAAATCCAGAAGTAAATAATTGCTGAAAATTATAACTATGAAATTCTGAAAGAATTCTGTGTCCTTGCATCAAAATCCTACCACTCCTTTTTTCCGACTACACATCCAAACTGACTTCTCTCCAGATGCTGCACTCAGTTCTCCACAAAGGGTTGTTGCTATGATTTGTGCTTTCTTTTTATTAGCTTCCTTCATGTTGTTATGATCTTATGACAATACATTTGGCTCTCATTACTTTAAAATCGATTCATAAATGGCTCCCTTCGTTATTACTTATGTAAACGTTGAGCTGCTGTGTGACGTCTATGTTCTTTTTCTGTGCATGTGTCTCACTTTGGGGTCGTAAACAATTCACACTGAAGTCTCATTGCAGTTGAATTTAATTAGTAACATGAATAACTGTGCAAAAAACAAAACAAAAACAAAAAAATTTTGAATATCAGCAAAAATCTGATTTGAACCCCAAGTCTTGTGTGAATAAAGAAAAAGTACGGTTAAAACAAGAAAATTATGTTATTGGAATTTTATGTGCCGGGGTGAAGTTGTAAAGTGAAAGAAAAATCATACATTCTCAGATATTAAACAAATAAAAATAATCTGAAAAGGCTGCACAATTTGCAATAACAATTTGCACAAGGTTAGGAGGAGTTCAGGGATCCTCAGCTCAGGTGGGAGAATCTGTTGACTGACATCTCATAATAATTTAGACCACAAACCTGGATTTTTTGGGGTAGGAAGGAAGTGCTGAAAGACATTCTCTTTGCCACAATAAGTAGAGTTTCTTATCAGTTTGCTCGTGATGCCTTCAGATGTCTCTATGTCTTAACTGTTCATTTCAGCATAATAATCCATCCATGAATACATCTGGGACAAGATAGGGATTCTGTGCCCAAAATTTTCTTTTCACTCCTCCACAGCGCCACATCCTTGCCGCACTCAGCAACAGTGCAGCATCGTAACCAGAAAAAAAAGCAGCATGGGTGCCAGCTGTGAAAGGGCATTCACATGCATCACTGCAAATCTTTTAGCCCATTAAATATAAATCAAAAGTTAGCTACACCTCTTAGCCAGCACTCACCTGAACCAAGGTTATGAGGACAGATGTTATTTTTGCCTTCTTGTTTTTAAAAGGAAACAGAACGACCGTATGTGGTGCAGGGTCAGCAAAGTGACTATGAGAACTGGCAGCCATATTTAAAAATGCCCTCAGTTACATTTATGATTGGGGGATATTTTGTACATATTAATCTCCATAGTTCATTGTAAACACCTAAGTTCCAGGAAAAATAAAGTAAATTGGCATGAAATGGGGCAATGAATTGACCCAGAGGCATTTCTAGTGGGCATAGGTTTGGTTTGCAAAGGACACACACCATGCAATTATACTTGTGTTGAGTTCTGTGTGAACTCTGTGGACTGTGTGTGGGAGTATCTAATATGTGAGTATGCTTGCCCCATAAACCTTTGATTTTTTCCATGCAAAAGGTTTTATGGGTTGTATAAAATCATGCAAATCAGAGTTCTGCCTGCTCCTAAGAATGGAAGAAGAAAAAAACTATTTCTTGTCGTTAATCTTGTGTTATCTGACTAAGCCCTGTTTGTTTGGGTAACTATATGGTATATATTTTAATATATATATATATATTTTTGCAGAAATCTTTTGTTCAATGTAAACCATGTGTGGGCTTGAAACCCCAAAAATAATCACAAAGAATTAATTCAAATTTGGAAAACAAATTCAAACTTACTCTCAATACTTAATTATATTTTGAAAATAAAGAATATTTTTTACAATTTGCCATATCGCAGGCCTCTAAAATACTACAAAAATGTGACTGGAGAGCGATTTGATGGAGCGCACATGGAGAAATGAGCTGCGGAGTTAAAACTTCTGGATCTTTGCCATGTGGAGCCTCGGATTTGGCTCCCACAGCAACCATCTTGAGGTTGTGGTTTCATACCCAGTGACTTTACTGAGCCACTTTACTGTTAAGTACACACATAATAAACTGCTTTACTTGACAGCTGCACAGCTAATTTCACACCTCGGCGTATACCTTAACGTTCTGAGGTTCGTGTGTGCAGCAGCTGCCTTCTGCATGTGCTGGACTCAGAGCCCGTCTTCCCTTTTCGTCCTATGCGGAATTGTAAATGACTTGTGGGTGTTGAAGAAGATCACATGTGACATTTAATGCGTAGGGTTGCTGGCAACATGTGTTAGTGCCAGTGTACATTAACCTACATTCAGAATGGGACCATTTTTGATTTGCAGGCGAAAAGAAAAGGTCATCTTTTGAATGAAATATTACCTGGCATGTTTTGTTTCTTTGGACTTAAAGGGACCTTATTATGCAAAATTCACTTTTTGCATGTTTTTATTTTTCCATTTGGATCTCACTGTTTCTAAAATCAAGCCAAACACTTAAAAAAAACACACAATGCCGTTTTTTGCAATGAGTTAATGTTTTTTGGTGTCTGGAAAGTGAACCTGCCAATTATTGGGTCACACTGCACCGTTACTTTTAGGTAACAGCCTGGGCAACCCAACCAGAGTTCCAACATGTTTGATCAGCTGGTTTTACTGCTGTGTGCGCTGTGCAATGGCTGCTGTTGTTGACTTGCCATCTAGAAACCAGTTTCTGCATTCTTGTTGATTGTGCAGGAGCCTCCATGTCTGCTTTTCAATGATGTATGTGTATAATTGCGTATCTGTTTACAACCATTGTAAATGTTGATTTGGGGAGCGTGGCCAGCAGCAGCTTATTTGGATTTAAAGTGACAAGCGGCCCTAAAACACCTCAACATTGGCAGCAAAAGAAGTCTAAATGTAGCTAAATGTGACTAAAATCTTCTTATCTAAGAATGATTTTGTGCAAAAATGTGATGAATTTCTTTTCTATCACCCATAGACCTATTCTAACTCTTACAAAGAAGCATATTATATCACCTAGATCACCTAAAAGTTATGTGAGATTAGACAGACTTTATTGAGCTTTACATTGTGTTATAATGTTATTTCCTCATCAAAAACATATAAGGAGTGTTGATTTGATTCTTTCATGCATGTTTGAGAAATCCCCTAATCTCCATGGCAACCATTCAGCTGTGCAAACGCCTGGGAGGACCTACCCACGCCTTTGAAACACAGCTTCTCCTCTGAGCTGCAGTTTCCAAGCTTCCAAACTTTTGCCTCACAGAGTAGCCCTCCCTGCGACTCCCTCACTCAAATCCTTCAGACTAGCCAGAAGCAATTCGCAAACACCTGGTGGAACTGGGAATTTGCTGAGTTCATTATATGAGCTACTTCTTACTTCAACACTGGTAAAAATGTTGTTAAAGAGTTAATAGAGGAGCCATGTTGTGATGACTTTCTGAAGGCAGAGACTCAGGAAGAGCAGGATCTTCTTAAAAAGACAGAGGCCCAATTTTGAGGCGTTAACTTATGAAGTCAAATTTCTCTTAAGTTATATTTTATATATACAGCATTTTTATAACAACTAAAGATAACATACTGTAGTCACTTGAGTGTGCCACAAAATGGCACTGTGTGGCTGGAAAATTCATAATACTGCCCCTTTAAACTTAAAGTCTGATACATTAAATGTCAACCGTTAGCTTTCTGTGTATTTTCTTATCGACCAGATGATTCTTCCAGGCACATGTGAGGTCAGGATAAACAGCAGTCAGGTGTTGGTGGGCTGTTGTTAGAAAACGGAGAACAGTGGTAAGGAGTGTGAGTTGTGTGTGGAGGTGGCTCAGGTCAGGGCTGATCCCTTAAAGATAATCTCCCTATCAAGGGATTTGTTTTTCTCAATTGCCCCAGGGCCTCTTAGCCCGGTTTAGAGGTCAGTTCCTGCACATGCAAAGACATCCAAATCTGCCTTTTGGCAAATTTTGTGCGGTGCCAGGTATTGTGTGAAACTAGTGGGAGGGAACAAAGTCAGCTGTAAACACAGCTGAAACATGAACAGCGGGGGAGATCAGGCCTAAAGTTCATCCACGCTACCAAAACCCAAGGATTTGCTTGTGTAACAAAACCAGTTTAAGAAGTGTCACTTTGATGGTCCACAAAGGTGTCGATTGGAGATTTTCTTGTGTGTATTTAGTGAGATCAAAACCAGTTACTGTGCTTGCTTTTGCTGTGATCACATAGCTTATCTTCAGATGGGGGACGTGATCTAGGCCACTGAGCTGATATCTCATGTTCTTTCATGTGCTAAACACGTTGTGTTTATCACCCGCCTCTTGTTTGCATTGTTTCTCGATTTCCCATGTCTGGAAAGCAACTTGATGCCTGACTAAGTATTTCTCAGCATGTCAGCTTTGTTCCACGTTGTTTTACAGCTGGCTTTGTTTAGTAGATCAAATGATCTTGAAAACTTGCTTCTAAAACAGGAAAGTTGAGTTCTTGAAGAATTTTGAAGCTGTTCTTTTTTTGTTCCGCTTCAGTCAGTCAAAATGACACTACATGGATTTGTTGTGGACTGTTTGAACCTGTTCTGAGTTTTCATTTATTGAACATTTTTGCTTACGTCTTTCAGGATTCAAAATGTATTTAAATAAATCTGTAAAGCAGTCATAGTAACTCTGGAAGAGATCCACAACTCATTTGGGAGAATCTTTTGACAGAACTCTTACAATCATAATCAATAAATTAGAATATTATTGAAAAAATCATTTATTTCAGATACAGTTCATTAAGTGAAACATATAAATTAGTTCCACACAGACTGAAGTTTTCAATCATTTAATCCTGTAAGTTATGTTGATTTTCTATAACAATATTTACTCAGTACTGAACAAGTAAAAAGTTCAATGGAACATCAAAAATCTGGAGTTCGTGCAAATTGTAATTCTGACAGTTTTATGGTGAATCTTGATTTTAAGCTGGGTTTAGATACTAAATTGGCCATTGGTGCATTTAAAACAAATATTACAGAATAACTGAAAAGATCAATGAATCATCACAACTTAGTTTTCATTCAACTTTATCCAAATTAAAATTCTGACATTGAAACCCTTAAAACTTAATTTTAAACTAGCTTTTTTCTTATTGAAACAACTTCTTTCTTGTAATTTTAAGACATTCTTCTGGTAAAATTTTGTTTTTATTCTGTTAATATTACGACAACATTCTCGTAATTAAACAAATGTTATTATACCCTCGCCCAGATACTCAGAGGCGAGGGTATAATAATTTCAATGACCTCACAGAAGGCATGATCAAAATAAAAACCACTTGTAATTTCTTTTTCAGAAAAGAAAACAAAGAAGAAAATAATTTATTAAAACTGCATCTTATGTGAAAAAAATTAGAGATTTTATATTTATGCCTGCCATATCGCCCATCTGTTATAGGAACCAGAGATAAGTAAAATATTCTTACAATTGCACCCATAATGTTCAACATAATGGTGGGAGATTAAAACAGGACAAGTCCTTTTCTTTAACTTTATTGTATATAGTTATTATTTCCACTAACAAAGACTCAGTTAAGTTCCTACGTGGAAAGTATGAATGGAGCATTTGGCACTCAGTTGCGTCTTGAGCCTAAATTTACACTGTTTGGATGCGATCGGTTCCTCTGCCCTTGGCAGGCACAAATTAAGATTGCTCCCATCCCTGATGATCCTCCCCACCCCGTAATAACATCCTGCCACGTCTCCCACAGATTTATGTTCGCCAGTTTTTAAAGCACGGCCAGAATATCGCAGGTGATTAATTTTATTCATTTTGTATGACAGTACATAATTTATGTCAAAATGGTCAAGTGACTCAGCTAGTTAGAAAGTGATGACTTGTACTCCTGCTGGCCTTAATTATTTAATTCAGCTGCAGCTGCTCCAGAGAAAGAGCAGCAGAGACAGGCAGGCAGTGGATGTTTATGTTCAGACATGCTGGGACCAAACTGGGTACTGTGTAGCTCAGAATCAAACTGTAGTTAGTTTCTTTCAGCACATATACTGAGCCTGCATGAACTTCTTAAAGGAGTGTGTGTGTATTTAGCTTGTCTCTTTTCTTTGTTTACAGTCAAAGCAGGAGATTTATAGGGGAAAGGTAATCTTGATTGGCCAATATAAGGGAAGGTCACTGAAAGTTTGCAAGCAAAAGCGTGGGAGGGGGAAAGGAAAAAAACCCTACACAGAAAACGGTTGCTTTATTAGACATGCAACATCTTACGGTTATAGTTTTTTTTTTTAATCAGCCCAGATTATACTGTAACCCTAATACAAGTGTAAAACAAGCCATGCAAAAAGGAAATCTCATATTTCTCTATGCTCAGGTGCAGTGCCCAATGCCAGGGTCACCTTCGCTAGGAAAAATAAATCCCCTGTGGCTCTCTTACACTACCCATAAGACCTCTCTCCCTTTGAGAGGTGGTGAGTGGGTGTCAACCTACTGTTTATACTGTCTGCTCATGGTTATGTAAGCCATTTTGTCCTCTTTCAAACTAATCTACCTTTACCTTTCCAACATGCCAAGTTGTGTGTTACGTAAATATTCTTTGAAACGGGTCTAGCATAAGGTTTCTCAGTGTGCCAGGAGTGTGTATTACATAAAAATCGCAGGCCAGACTGTGGAGAAGGTGTGTGTTTGTGTGTGTTTTCCTGTCAGAGTCAAGGATGCTTTTCTTTCATGAAAGGCTGGTTCAGGGAGGTTGTGGCGCCTAATCTGAACTATCCCAGCTATAACAGCCTCTACAGTGAGGGAGTCGGTGTGTCTGCCCGAACACGCACACACACACACACGGCCCCCCGCACGCACACCCCCACACACACACATTTATCTTTACAGTGGGCGGCTGGCTCTGCAGCAGTGCAAACAAAGCGCTGAGCATGTGCTAGCTAGCATGTGTGTGTGTCAGGCAGTGTTACATGCATGATGAGGACATTGTTTTTCATGACAACAGAGCTCTCTGTACAGTTCAGCTGCTTGTTTACTGACGCCGCCATGCTAATGTACTTATTTAGGTCACTCGGTTCTTTTTTAACTATGACAACTTTTTATAGCCAATTTGCTACATTTATTCACTCGGAATGATGATATCCTAATAAATTCAGAGACCTCCCTGCTTTAGTAACCTTTAAAGCGAATTAATCTTTAGCTGCAGCTACATTTGCTCACACTGAAAAAATTAGGAAAGTCTACCCTTTATTTTGGGTACATTTATTCAGTGTGCAATAATAACTCATTAAGAAATAACAACATTACCAGTAACACATTTATTAGCACTCCTTAACAAGTCTTAAAAATTAAATATTGTTGAAGCATTTCATTATTTCATTCTTAACTTCTATTAAGTTCATCAGAGTTTCCAGGAACCTTTATTTAGTCATCCAGGACTCTTTGGCAACAAATATGACCTGTTTAGCCATTATTCAAAATAGGAAAGACAAAAAAACATCACATTCAACTCTAAGGCAGCTGTCTTGATGCTTTTAAATCTGAAAATGGCTGCATGAAAAGAATACAATAGGCATTTTTATTTGACCTTTTTGGGATAATAAAATTATGGACAAAAATATAAAACAGATTCTACATTTAAATTGACAAAAATGACAGTTTAATGATAGATGATATGAAAACATTTAATATTAATAAAAGTATCTGCAACACATAGCTGCAATAACCTGTAATGCTTGTTTTCAGAAAGCAAGCATAATAAACACATGGTCAATTAAAACATCTCCTTACTGTTTTGGTCTGTTTATCAGGAAAAAGGGACAAAGCAATTAGAGCAAAAGCAAACCATTTCTAAAATAAGTTCGCTTTTGCTTTAATTGCTTTTATTATGCACACATATTTTGTCTTGATTTTTGAAAGGTTTGAGAAGCAAAACTCTGTGCCTGATGGTAAAACTGGACACTTTTGCTCTGAGAGATCTCAGATCGTCTGCTTAATTAAAGCTTTCCATACCTACAGTCAGAGCAAAAAATGAAAAGTCTCCAAATGCCATAAATTCTTCAGAGAACTGCACTGCAGGCTGTATAAACCAGATTTTTGTGAGTAAGACAAAAGGGAATTTTTTTTTGCCGTATTACCATCACAAATGGTTTTGTTTTATAGCAAAAGTGTCCACTGTTAAGTATGGTGGTGCATCTGTGATGCTGTGGGCCTGTTTCTCTAATAAAAAAAATCAGGTGTGCTCTCCTAGAAAAGTGAAGATAGGAGTTTCAACAGGCTAAATTAAAACTTATGGGTAAATTAGCACAGAAAAGCTTCATAAAAAGATAATAGAAAGAAAAGAGTTTTTCTCTTCATGTTGTGAAAAATGTTAAAAGAGAATACTAAGTGCTTTTTTGTTGGTCAGCGGTATTAGCAGCAGGGGTACAAAACGTTATAGCACATTTACCTCCATTAAAAAAAGTAAAATAGTTGTCCTCTTCAGACTCAATGGACTCAATTTAAAGTTGGATATTTCAGCTGCTGCAATAAAATATGAATACATTTAATAGCTTTCATTTTTTTAACCAGTGCTGTTTTAATGATGATCTTTTTTGCTCTGTTTTGCTTTTTGCTTTCCCTCCACTGCTCCAAGACAGCACAGACAATTCAGCCATTTAAAGAATGCCCCCCAGTGTGACATCTGTATTGCTTCTAGAAAGACATGAGAGCAGTTTAAGCCCAAACATCTGTCCAAAGTTTTTCGTCCTTACCAATTTCCTTTTTTCTTTTGATAATTCATTCATATTTCCCCTAAGCGGATAAGCAGTAAAAGCTTGTGTCAAAGAGTTGGGAGATTAAAACAGCTGCTTGTAAATTTGGGTGAATATAAACAGCCGTTTGTGTACTCATCTGCACCCTCATGGGAAATAAACAGTAACTAAATCAGTTGTTAGCTTTTGTGTGTTATCTCTAAAGATGAAAGGACACTGAAAACAATGAAACTGCTGCCCTGGGGTTTTCTGTGTGGAGAGAGAGAGAGAGAGAGAGAGAGAGAAAAGCAACAGGAGCAAAGACGGAGGCCTCTTTGATCTGCGTAGTTAGTCGCAGTGAATGAGTCTTAGACCGTACCCAGAAATAGAGGAGAGCAGTCCAGAAAAAAAAGACCTCAAACACTTTGTGCATTGAGCTGTCCACAACCAAAGTGCAGAATATTACCTGGTGAATATTTTGTGAGTTGCACTGTGGAGCAGCACGAAAATCTGAAGGTTTGAATCTCGGCCTGGGCTCTTTCCTTATGGAGTTTGCATGTTTTCCCCAATTAAATTCAATTTATGTATATAGCGCCAACTCACAAGTGTCCACATTTTTTTTTTTATTATTTAAATTCAATCAGACATACATTCCAATTGATTCTAGTTATCAAACAGTAGAGTAATAAAGTTAGTTTAAAACGTTTAATTCTAAGGAAAGCCTGTCGATAACAAATATTGCTGGATGATAAATTGTCCCAGTAATTATTGTGAAAAATAATAATATTGGCATTTCGAGATCATTTTTAAGTAATGTACTGAAAAGGGCATAATATTGCACAATTTCCCACTCAACAACAAATAAACTTTAAGTTTGTACAGAACATTCCACAATTGAGACTTGAAATATCGAAAATAAAAACATGACAATCAAAAGCAATAAATAAATCAGAAATAATAGAAACACTTACAACCAAAATCATAAATAAAGTCTCTGCAAACAAAACTGACCATCACAGCTACAACAGACCAGGTGTAGCTTCAATGGAGAGAAGATACAGAGAGCAAACAAAAAGTTAATAGTTGAAATGACAGAAATGAAAATAAATTTTAGAGTAGTAGAAAAAGAAAGTGAGAAGTGGTCAGTTTGTCCTCTGGTAGCCTAAACCTGTAGCAGCATCCACTACAGAAATAGCTCTGGACAGTCGAAACCTCGTCTTAAAAGTGAACAGGATGTTTTCCTCTTAGACTAAAACGGGGAGCTGATTCCACAAACAAGCATCTTTATAACTAAAGGATTCCACTTTTAAAAATTCTAGGAACCGCCAGTAAACCTGCAGTCTGAGATCGAAGTGTCTGTTAGGAACAATCAGATCTCTGATCCTTATTAAAGGATTTATATGTAAGATAAAAATCTTATATCCTATTCTGTTTTAACAGGGAACCAATGAAGGGAAGCTAAAATATGAAAAATAGGAACTTCAAAATGATTGCTGCAGCATTTTCAATCAGCTTAAAGGGTTTTAGCTGCATTTTGTGGTCTTACTGACAGCAAACAATTACAGTAGTCTAGCCTTGAAGTAACAAATGCATGGACTAATTTTTCATATGGAGGATATTGTGTCATAAAGGAATCGTCAAAAATGAAGAACAGCCATTCTGACTATTCTCTTCATCAATCATAATTGTTTTCATGTTTTCAGTCAGAGGCTTCTATGGATCACTGTAATACTGACCTCTACAGGAGATCCTTCTTGCCCACAGTCATCTACAACAACTCTTTCAAAAAATTGCATGGGTTTGTACAGGACTTATGTATTTATGCTGAGATTAATAAAGTATTTTTGAATTGAAATGAATTGGATGTAGTCACCAATCCCCTGCAACTAATAATGTCACTGGTTTCTCTTTTATGATTTCTTATTCTTGTGTTTCTATGATGTAAAGCACTTTGAACAAAAAACCCTTTTGCTGAAATGTACAAATAAACTTGATTGTTTGATTAACAAAATTTCAGGAAAGGTTTAGTATGGAGTTGCTTCAACAAATACCTGCTGCAAAAATGTATACTACATTTATTGGCACCTCTCCTAAATATATGTACAAAACCATTACATAAATTAATTGTTGATGGAAGCAACAGTGACTTTGGAGAAGTTAAACTTTTAATTTGAGAACATTTATTCAGTAAGAGGGAACAAAAATCCAATTTTAAGTAGTTATTGTTTTTCACAATATCACTGGTGACAGTTATTGGGACACCTGCTGTCAAAAAGTTTAGTTTAAAGCTCCTTTGGGTGTGTTCACATCTGTAGTTTGTTTACTTTGGTATGAATAAATTGATTAGTTTGTTAACCTGTAACATTTTTTGGAGGTTTGGGTTCTTCTCAAACAGATGTGTCTGCAGCAGGAGAACCAGATGTAAATATAGGAAGCAGATGCTGAGTTCCAAGCCAGTAGAAAACAGAGAATTTAATCACATCATAAATGTGTTTCTGAGTACTATTTCAGGGAAGGTTTTCCAAGACACATGCCAAATGATTTTGAGAAGAAAGTTGCATATATATTTATACCTTACAAAAATAACACCATTGTTTATTAGCTTGTTTATACTACTGTATCCAGCAATGCAAACCTGGATACTGGAAGGAGCTTAGCTGAAGTTTGCAGAGTACAAGCGGTGTGTAAAGGTGTAAATTAATGAGTGATCAATTTTGAATAGTATATTTTCAAATGTGTAGGAAGACGATGCTGGTATAATGTTGTTCTACGTCATTGGAACTAAATATTTTTTTAAAATCTCATCTGACCGAAACCAACAGTTCCAGGTAAAATCCCAGTACAGCTTTGATGTTCAAGCTGATGTCCAAGTGAATTTTACCTAAATTATTCTCAGACAAAATGAAACCTAAATTTAACATTGTTTTTGTTTAGTTTTCTTCCTCAGAGAGGCTCTGTGATGCAGAGACCTAATAATCATGCCCTTTGTATGTCTTTGAAGCTTTATTTTGATTTGCTGGCTTTCTTCAAATAATCCAGTCACTTTATAACAAGAATTTGTAATGGGGGCTCTCCTAGGAGACATTAAAACTATTTAAAAATGTCATTTTTATGCATGTTTTCCCCTTTGAATATCTATTTTAATTTGATGTTATGCTTAAAACTATTTTTAAAGGTATAAAAAGTATAGGTATCCTGTTTTTCAAACTCAACCCAATGATTCCTCTAGATTAAGAACTTTAAATTCTTGGTACCTTTCCACTAATTTTCTGAAAGCAGAAATGTGTGGCGAACATCTTTAAGTCAGTTACCACTGAATGTAAAGAGCTTGGAAAAAGATGTTGCAGTTAATGTGATTTAATATGATGTAGTTCATTTATGCTCTTTGATCTTTTTCTTAATTGTTTTTTTTATTCAGTGAACCATTAGTGGCCATTTATTAATTTGTACAGAGTTTAAAAGTCTAGCACAATACTGCTAATGTACCAGACCTTTTCAAATTTACAAAACAAATAAAAACAAAGGTATGATATATCCAGTTGATGGTAGGAGGCAATTGTAAAAGATGAGATTTTAGCAATATTTTTAAGTCTCAGGGGTTCACAAGTAAAGAAAAGATTTTATAATCCAAACATGTATTTTAGAGAATCTTTAAAAAAAAAAGACATTTCAGTAAAGATCTTCAGTTTTAATGTCGACAGGAGGCTCTGATGCTAATTTTAGCTTTGTTAGCGACAAACCATTAGCTCGTCGTAGTACCAGTTCAGACAGTGCTTCACCACCTTTGATGAGAAATATGGTGACTTTTTAATAATTTGAGATCTTGTACCACCTCTTTCTGTAGTTTTAGTTTTCATTTTGCAAAAAGAAAATAACTACGTTGTGATTGTTTGCTCACATTAGTTTGGTTGCTTTTCGGCAGCTGTTCCTGGTGCACAGTCACTGCAGCCTGGCCTGTCTGCTCCGGTTTCATAAGCAGAAAGTGAATGACCTATATACTTCTCTGAGGGAGGGGAAGTCACCTTGCTGGTTGACCAGGAAACAGGCATGCAGCTTGCGAAGAGGTTTTAATGCGCGGCATTATTAAAGGAGTTGACCAGCGACTTAATATTGCAGGCAGACTTTGAAACAGACCTCTTTTTTTGCTGCTCTTGTTGTTGTTGGCTGGAAATCTTTCCAGGACTGCTTCTCTTGGCTTGTGTTGTCTCCTTCCTAATACCACTTTGTGTTGATGTGAGAAGGCCAAAGTACAGAGAAGGATCCAGTGCATTAACATGCTGAAAAACACATCTTGACATGGACTGAATTTGCACACACAAACACTCACCTCAGGTGAAACCATGAGGCCCCGTGCCAGAAAGATCAAGCCAGACAAACACCTCACCAGAGACTCCTCTAAGCGTCCTAACAAATTGAATGTGTGTGTAGACGGACAAGAGGGAATTAGATCAGTGGTCGTGATTGTATCTGAGTGTGCTGCGGTACACCTTACCAGCTCGTCCCCTGGAGGAAATGTGCTTGCAGGGAGCAGAGACAGAGAGAGGATGGGGAGAGAGAGCCGAGCAGCTGGTTTGATGGAGGCTGTACGGAGAATTTTAACCAGACAATCACCTTGCATGTTATTGATTGGGATGGAAGAGAGGTAATTAGCACAGAAAAGAGGGAGAAGCTGAGGCCACTTTTGATGTTTTGATACAAAGTGTTCTCTCCTTGTACCCATCCACATGTTTATGTGTTTTGTGTGTCAGCTTGATGGGAAATGCTTTACCTAAGATTAATCTATAACTTTATGGTTACAACAAACTACAAATACACAAAGCTCTTAAAGCTGCAGTGTGTAACTTTTACACAAATATGTTGTTTTCCACGGCTGCACAGTTGTGACGTTGGTAGCACTGTTCCGTTGCAGCAAGAAGGTCCTGGGTTCAAAGTCCGGGGTCTTTCTGCAAGGAGTTTACGTCTTCTCCCTAGGTTCTCCTGCCGCAGAACAAATAGATGATCAAAAAAGCAAACTCCGGTCTGCCAACAAACCTAGATGTTACAGGATTTCATATTTGATTTTTGGAGCTGATGTGGTCTGTTGTGAAACCAGTACCTTTTGCTTGCTCTGGAGTGTTTCTTGTTGAATGCAAAGCAGCTGGGATACGAGTCACTTACTGATTACAAAGTTCTCAAATGGCAAAAGGTGATTTTCTCTTTCCTGTTCAAGAGTTAAACTCTGTCTCAAGAGAGGAGTTGAATGATCTTGTCTTGTTTATGGCTGATTGTGGGATGGAGGAGGTGATAAAGAGATGAATCAGGGCTTTGCGTGCTCTGTCTGTCTTGGTCTATCTGCTCGAAGAAAGAGTATAGACAGAAAAGGAAGTTCTTAATTTACCAGTCCGTTTACGTTTTGACCCTGACCTACAATCATGAGTGATACAGGGTGTCTGTGCATCCTTAAAAAGTCTTAAAATGTCACAAATTCAATAGAAAATATGTACGTTGGCTTCAAATATGTAACTCAGAATTTTGATATGGTCTGACTATTCAATCTACCTATATTACATGTATTTTTTTTCTTGTGGGACTTCTCTGTCAGACAAACATTTGATTCACAGTCAGACATCTTCATTACGAGACTGTTGAGGCTACCGCTAGATGTTAATGAGTCTTTTCAAGCTGGCTTGCTAGGTTTTTTTATCTATCTTTGGTAAGTGCAAATTTATCGGCAGTTGGCTGGACAATATTTGTCATTCCCACCGCCTTACTTCTGTTGCCAAACCGTACAATGTTATATACATTCTGTGCAAAATGCTTGGCACAACTTTATAAAATATGTCATTTTTTTGTACATTTCTGTCCTGATACAGGTCTTATATTTTATACATAATGGTCTTAAAATTTTAATTTGTGTTGGTGAAATTTGCAGATACACATCATAATATTCATGATATAAAGAAGGAAGTTCCCATATGAAAGAGACTGACAAAAATGAGCTATTGCCGTAGAACCAAAGATTTACTGGACAGTGATCTAAACTCTAAGCACTGATTCGTCTGCAACCTTGTCTTGAATCAGTAGGTGACCATGGAGAGAGATTTCTTAAATATGCATGGATGTATCATGCAACAAAGTGTCAAAAAATGTTTGGACTTTATCTTCTCTGGCACATTATGTCAATAGAATACTTTGAGCTTCCAGAGATGCTTCTGTATGAGGAGGATGAAGCTCTAAATCACCAGTAGATATTTTTCTACCTTCAGAAAACAGTCCTCTTTTTTTTGTATAAATCACTGTTTGCTTTCAGGAACACTTTTGAAGACTACATCCTGTGATCACAGCTAATTACTGCAGCCACAAAGTTACCTTGAAACTTTAATATCTGAACAAGATCCAGAAAATCCTTCCCTGATTATGAGCTTTTTACTGTTGGACTGAGGCCAAGTGGAAAACACTGTCCCGTGGTCAGATGATTAAAAATGTCAATTTGTTTTTGAAAATTATGGTTTGACATCCTCTTCAGCTAATGGGCGATGAACAAGTGAAACAGAATAATATATAGGGGTGCATTAGTGTCCATGGCAGGAGATGTTATCTGTAAACGCACCTTTAAAGCTGAAGCACATATAGATATTATAGGAATTAGAGCCTCTCATAATGCTCTCAGGTTAAGGCATTTTCACTTTCAACAAATTCAGGTTCCTCTTGACGGCTAAAGCTAATGGCTAGTCAAAGCACAGCCACTGCCAACCATTAATGCTGCCATTAACTAATCAGTCTTCCTCTTCTTTTAACTTTTTACTTTCCATCAACAGGAATAATCCTGCATCAGTTCATCTGTTTCTCTTTGTGCATTTGCTCTGTCTTCTCAAACCCCAAGTTGATTGTGATGGCTGCTCCTATTGAGCCATGTTTTGGTTCTGATGGAGGTTCCTTCCTGTTAAAGGGGAGGTTTTCCTCTCCACTGTCGCCACATGCATGCTCAGTATCAAGGATTACTGGAGACTCAACAACACTAAGCAAGCGCTTGTCTATTGTTGCTACGTCCAGGAGAGAATGGTGCAAGTCAATGACTTGATGCAATCTGCTGGGTTTCCTTAGATAGAACTTTTTCAACTTATAATTTTTTAAAAATTCGGAAATAAAAAATAAAATAAAATTTTAAAAATACGACAAAGCAAATGGTGCTTAGTAGGAGATTTATTTATTTATTTTTTAGAGAATTTGAACTGTGTGAGGCTAAAACTTTGCCACTTGAAGAATTCTCGGTAGAACATATTTACATACAAAGATTTCTTTTAATTGCATTTCAATTGTAAAATGTGCATATATTTTATGTACAGTTTTGAAATCATCACAGCTCTGAATACAATTTGCCTGTTTGTGAGTATATTTACTCCAGTTAACAATTAATCAATTACTGAATTAGTTGACAATTATTTCCATAATCGGTTGATCGCAATTAATCAGGTGATTATTTCAGCCCTTGTTCTAACAGACTGTGGAACATAGTAACATAAGAATCAAAATTAATCATTTATGAAAATATTAAAAAGGCTCCGAGAATCAGCAACTTTGATATTTGACACTCCATCACCATCAAGAAATTTGCCGTGTTTGGAGGAAATCCTCCCCAGATGTTGTAAAAATGCAGTCAGGAAAAGGATAAATGTTTTTAAAGTAAACATTGCTTTGGATCTGGAAATAATTCAACACATCCATCAGTTCAGTCACCTCTCTATTGATTGTGAATGAGAAAGCAGAGCAGTCCTGCCATATCACAGAGAATGCTGTATAATCTTTGATCTTTAATAATATTTATATATATATATATATATATATATATATATATATATATATCTTTATTTTTTGTCCGTTTTACAACACTTTTTCCAGTAATTCACACATTTTAGTCTGAAAAAGGTGACGAGTGGTTCGGTTTAGGTTTGACATCCTGGTCTGTGTCTCACTGCCTATTGAATTTAAATAATCTCCCCTATAATTCTGTCAGCATCATCTCTGTAAGCCCAGTGGAGCTATAAATCAGAGGATCTCAGAGACCCTTCTCTCTCTCTTCCTCTCTCTGTCAAGAGACAACTTCATGGCCAGCCACATCGTGCTGCTGCTGTCGTTTGAATTGTAAAAATAAGGCAACAGTCAGTCAGGAATTGGTTGACATCTTTAAAAAAAATCCTTCGTTAACTGAAGCTCTAAAAATATTTTTCTGTGTGTCCTTTCAGCTCAGCACTCAGACAACCTTCCTCAACGGCCAAAGTGTGCCTGGTCTGTGGAGACGAAGCGTCCGGGTGTCACTACGGTGTGGTGACGTGTGGAAGCTGCAAAGTGTTCTTCAAAAGAGCCGTGGAAGGTAAGCCTGGTGTCCATCTTTACAGAAGTTATCACTGGATTGAGTCTTTTTTTGGGTTGGTTTTGGTTCATTGAGAGAATAAAAAACAAAAAACATAATCAGAACGTAATACCAATATTATTGTGACAGTTTGATGTTGTAATTTTTGAATATTTGAATTCAGACCAACTGAAAAATACTAGCACTGCTAATCCACCTTATTTGCTTTCGCCGCTCCTTTTCTCGTACAAAAGTTACGAGAATAAAGTTATAAGATTAAAGGAAAGTCAATATTATGATTTATAAAACATTAAAATCAGAATATTATGAGAATAAACTTGCATGACAATAAAGTCATAAATTAGTCAAAGATTACGAGACTAAAGTCGTAATGTTATGACAATTCTCTTAATACTGCAATATTATTGTCATATTATTTTGACTTTATTCTCGTTATTTTTTGTTATTTTCTTCACGTCAATCAATCAATCAATCAATCAATCAATCAATCAATCAATCAATGATGTGAGTCAGCTTTCTTGTCAAACAGGAAACTTTACATCAACGATAAATATAGATATAAATATAATATGAAAATTATCTGCTCTCAATATTTCAAAAGATTAAAAACCTTAAATAATAAACAAATGAAAAAAACTCTAGAACAGCATCTTCATTAGGACAAGAGTAAAGAATAAAAATAAGTTTGAAATAAAATGATATTAAAACTACGCTAAACTGAATTTTGGTGGCTTATGGCAACAGGAACAAAAATGGTTTTATGTCTCTCAGCTTTATATCTGTGACCTTGTTGTAATAAGCAGACTTTGCTTATATTACTATTTTAATGTTAATTTATTTGTCTCTGCAGCCTTTGTCTGATCTGGGTTTACATTTGTTATTTGTTATTATATCACCCTTTAAGTCTTTTGCCCAATGCTAGTGAGCAACTATTAAAGTTGGCCCCACTCCCCGACTTCCTAATCTGCAGGCCTGCAAATAAAACTCTGCTTAGTGCCTTATACAGCCTTGGGCCAGTCCTTTCCCTTCAAACTAATGAGGTGAATATTTAAGAGGTTGTTCAGATTTTTTAAGAGAGGTTTTGGAGAAAGCGTGCTTTTTTTTTCTCCCCAATTATTCCTAAAACAACCAAATATAAGCTTTTAATTTTGGGAGTGTGACCTGTTTTACACAAGCATAATGAAAAACGGGGGAAAAAATCAGTAGGGAACAGCTCTTAAGTTATATTTAGCTTGGGAAAAATATCAGCCACAGTCATAATGTGCTTTTCATGTTGCGCCTGCTGCCTGAGGCCTTGGCCTAACTCATTTAGATGAGTGTTTGAATGCAAAACACATTGAAAACCCCAGCGTTTGGGAGAAGGGGAGAGATGCGTTTCCTGCCAGCGCTTTGGGTGATCTCTTGACCACTGGAGGAATTGCAGTAATTCTCAATGAAATCATGCCCTAATTTAATGATATTTACACATTTTCATTGCCGAGACTTGAAACCAGATTATGTGTCTGTGGTTATTAAATCAGACATGCCGTAGCTGCAGCTTCAAGGCTGCCAGGCAGATAGCTCATGGAAGATGTGAACGATGCGGCGCGCTAGTCAGGTGAAGCCCTGAACAGAGCTCCCATCTGTGTAATTATAGCATTAAAACCACATTTGTTTCAGCCAAATAACTGCAGCCGTGCAAACTCCAAAAGCAAAGTGTGCAGCGTAGTGATGTCAACTTGTGAGCTGTTACCTCATTTGACCTCTCCACAGCTGCTGCTGAGGTGGAAAAAAACGAGAGGAAAGGCGAAGCAAAGCAAAGGATGAAAATAGTGCGAGAAGGATTTTGCAAAGTGAAGGGAGATAGAGGACGGTGAAACGGATACAGCGAAGGGGGGAGGGAGGAGGAAGGACAAAGAAAAAGTCAGACAGAGACGGAGAGATAAAGGGAGGAGGAGCCGGGAGACTAAGTAACAAGGAGAGGGATGGAAAGTGATGTGTCAGCAGTGAGAGGTGTAAGTTAGGACGTGAGGAGACGTTCTGCTCCTCCTCTTTCCCAACTATCTTGCTCTTTCTCCTCCTCTTTCCTCTAAAAAGCGACCAAAACACTGACTTGGCATGCAGCACATGGAAGGAGAGAGAGTAGGCATCTGCAGATGGGGTGCAATCCAGACCCATGCCTAATTTCTCCTGGCACAGTGGCCCCGAGGGGACGCAACTTTTCAGCCGGCTGTAGTTCATTAGATGACTGAATGGCTCACAGTCCTTCACCGCCGAGCTGGTTAGCATTCTGCAGACAACAAATCAGATAAAATGCTCTAATTGTGGGAAACTTGTTTCACTTTTATCTGTGGCAGACAGCTTAGCTTTAGGTGGCTTTCGTATTGCAGAGCTGAACCTGAACTCTCCTGCTGTATTTAAATTGAGACCATCTGTTTAGAGCATCTATTGGCCACCAGGGCCTTTCAGTGTCCAAATATAGTCCCACTCAAAGGGACAAATATTCACTCTTTTTAAGTTTGCTCAACAAATGCAGCTAAAACCTCACATTAAATCGGATTAAATGTATCCTGCTTTAGGTCAGTTACTATTTTCCAAAATTATTTCCGTTTGTTAAATTCCAGAATAATAAAAAATAATTTTTTTAAGTTTTATATTTTTACTTGTTTTCAAATCTAATAGCTTGTCATTATTGTCTTATTATTTCATAGAATCTCCTTATAAATTGGGTCAAAAGCTCTGATTATTCTTCTAATAAAATAATTTTCTGGAGTTTTGTTCCATTCCACTGACAAAGTTGGCATCAATGAGTCATTTTGTAGGCTTTCTTGCTCACACTCTCCTTTTTTTGTTTATTTTTAGCTCATTTATTACAGGACTGAGATCTGAAGGAACTCAGGTCCACTGATCCTGATGCTGCCACCACCGTATGTCATAGTTGACATACGGCAACCCTCAGTAAACCCTGGTTTACTGAGGGTTGCAAGCATCTTCCATTTTGTCCATCAACAAACCACAAAACAGGTCACCATAAATGAAGAATTTTGCCCCTGTGTGAATTTGTAAACTCTAATCACATTTTTTGTTTCTTTTGATAATATCTTCTTCCTCTCTGAAAGGCCTTTCAGTTCATGTAGGTACATAATTCTTCATTCTTGACAGTGGTTGTTCAGGAGGCTCTACTTTTGCTTTTCAAAGATGTGTGATTGCATAATTGCGCATTTGTTTGCAGCCATTTTCACGTCTGAGTGTAAACATCGAGTTGGGGGGGTGTGGCCAGCTGCAGCTTATTTGGATTTAAAATGACAAAAGAAAGCAGCTCAGTCTGGAAGGAGCTCAAAATAAATGGCTCAAAAAAATATGATGAACATGTGTTGTACCTATTGTGCTAACCTGTTCAAGGCAGCATAATAGGTTCCCTTTAAGGGTGCACTTTCTTTTTGCCATGGGTGTTTCTGAATTGGGTATGCTATAGATTTATTGAGTTTGTCAGAGCTGGGTGCATCTGCTGCGGATCAGGTTCTAGAGCTACTGATAATACATCATAGGATCAAGACATGCTCGTTGTGGTCACATCCATGTCTTTTACAGTCTACATGCTCAAGTATCCACGTCACATTAAACCAATAATTACCCTGAATGTATAATTGATTTTTAAACGTGGTTAGAAAGACCAGTTCTTATAATATGGATCTTTATTTTTATTGCTAAACATTAATCCATTTTTCATTCTTACGTGCTTCTGCACTGTCTCCTCTACTTAACAAAAGACAAGTTTGTTGATGTAAAACAGCTGCACTCAATAATCAGCTCCATGTGGAGCACATTTGGGAAGTTCAGTGCCAGCTTATTATTCACATGTCATCAGTGGCTTGGCATGTCTGCTCTTCATAATAACACCAGACCCTGCTTTTAGCTCCCTCTGCTCAAACCAACGCTAATATCAGATATATTGAACTTTGTTATGGGCTCGTTTGGTTCTACAGTCTGGCTGGGCTGCGGTTTCTATGGCACTCGTGTCAATCCTTCTTTGAACTGGCTCTGCATAAAAGGTCGTCTGAGGACACCAGAACAGTTTCTGCTTGAACGGCAGCTCAGCCGTCCAATAAGGTGATTTTCTGCGCTGGATTGGACTGTAAGAAGCCTCCCACTGCTGCCTAAGCTCTTCCGGTTGTGTGTGCAGGACGCTCACGTGACAGCAGCTGGAAAAGAGCCATTTACTCTAACAGAGATATCTGGATCCCTGCTCTTAACTTGTCTCACACCAAATATTGTTTGACTAGAAAGCGTGCACAACATGCCACCACTCTCCCTGTTAGTTTGTAAATCCCAAAGCTGTTAAGTTTGAAGAAAGTCAAAGGCTTCAGGAGGAGTTTAAGACAAATGTGTGTCTTAAAGTGGGCCTACAGTAATGACATGCTCTTTAAATTTTATGTACTGTTCTTTCAAGCTGCATTACTTTTTAAATAATCTTTGAAATTTGTCTTGCTTAGTGGTTGTCCACGTTTTCTGGAGAAAAGGTGAATAAGAAAATGTGCATGAGGTTCGATGGTTAAAAGAAAGAAATGTTACCATAGAGGAGTAAATATTCACACACACACAAAAAACAGAATTTCTTGACTAATGTCACATAGTTACAAGAAAAAAACTTGAATATTCCTAAAAAACTGACAATTTTCCGTGATTGAAGGCTAGATTAACAATATATTCTGTGACATTACTAAATCAGACATTTGTAATTTTCCAGGAAAAGAAATGATTGGGACCAAGTAAAATTACTTCCATTTTAGCTTCAATTCAATTCAGTTTATTTATGTGCACTGAAAAAACAAAATCTTTAGTATTTTTGGTCTAGTTTCTAGGGCAAATATCTCGGTACACTTGAAATAAAACAAAATTGGGCGTGCCGTGGTGGCGTAGGGGTTAGCACGGCCCACATTTGGAGGCCTCAAGTCCTCGACGCGGCTGTCGCGGGTTCGATTCCCGGACCCGGCGACGTTTACCGCATGTCTTCCCCCCTCTCCTTCCCCCTTTCCTGTCAGCCTACTTCATGAAAAGGGACTCTAGAGCCCACAAAAAGACCCCCTGGAGGGGTTAAAAATAAAATAAAAAAAAAAAAAAAAAAAAAAAAGAAATAAAACAAAATTAACTTACAAGTAACTTTTCAGTAAGATATAGGATCTGGATTCAAGTATATAATACCTTAATAAAGTATTAGTTCAATTGGCAGATTATTTCCTTTATAACATGGGAAAATGTCTTGTTATACATGAAATAATCTGCCAATGAAACAAGTATTTTTTCATCAAAAAGAAAGAGTTAAATTGAAAAGATTTGAAGCTGGCGATCACTTTACGTCTGCCATGTTTGATTCAGAAGCAGTGATACAACATAACGCTGCTTCCTCCATGCGTCAGTTCCTCTGACCTGGACCGACCCACGAGTCTCTCTGGTGGATATAATCTGACCTGCACCTCTTCCTGTTCCTCGGTGATCCCTTTGTTCTTTGACATCAGTGTGGGTTACACCTTTACTCTGGAACCAAATCAGCTGCACCAACCGGATGTTTTTATTGAAACTCAAGCTGCATTTTTTTATCTACTTTAAAGACACAGTTCGAATGCAGTAAAATACGTAGCATGTTATGTTGTGCTCTAAAGATATACATTAGGATGTATTATATAATCATTAGAAGAAGATGGAAGAAAGGAGAATAAAACGGAGATACTTCTAATTCCTTTCTTCAAATTAAAGATACATATTTTGGAAATTAAATCTTTTGTAAGTCGTATATGAGAGCCATTGAATGTTTTTGTATTTCACTTCCTCGCCTGTCACACTGAGGCTGAAATGATGACTAGATCCATTTCATGTAGTGCAGGTAAAGCAAAATGGAAAAACCTTAGCCTTTATATATTGTAGACGAGAATAAACTAGTAAACAAATTGGAGTAAAGATTGTTTATGTTATGTTGCTACTATGATATTGCTAGGCAGGAAAACATTGTCCTTATTTTGTGGCTGTTTATGTCCAATTAAATAAAGTAGCAGTATATCGACATGGCAGCAATTTTCAGGACATTTGCATCTCCAACATGTCTTCTTTCCTTGAATCCTCTTCCACACATAGGGTGACACGTGCCTAAAATATATCTTAAGCCATCTCATGTCAGTAGTGCCAGCTCACCCCTACAGTCATATTTGTGCCCAATGCCAAATCCGTTTTTAGACTTACATTAGCGTTGTTGTCATTCATTTCCACGTATCTCTTTGATCAGTTGCGTGTGGCTATTGCTGCGTTTGCATGTTTCTGGTTGAGGCTCAACATTTCTTGGTAAATCTGTTGTATTTTATCTGAACAATGTGAAACCACAGCGCAGATTAAAGTAGTTGAAGTGGACTCTCTGTGTGGGACACCGTATTGTGTTTCGTTTTTAGATGAGTGTTCTCATAACTGATGTATGCTGCAGCTGACAGACAACATGGATTACTCATTAGGCTTCTGCCAGATTGTGAGAACATTAGTTAGAAGTAGATGTGAGTGAACTCCTGTCTTGATTTCTTAAAAGGTTTGGTAATACGCTCAAAAGCTGGAAGATTAAAACAATTTCATCTTCATAAACGAGGGCCCTCTCGGTTTCCAGAAAAACTGATTATATTTTTGATCACATGCATTATGGTGCTTTGTTTTCTTTTCAGTTATTTGATGGAGATTAGGATTACCTTTTCTGATGTAGCTTTCTTACATCATACATAGAAGAAGAGCTCAATGGCTGACTGCACCTCAGAAACACAAAGTCTTGCCAAGTATTTTTGTCTAGTTTTTAGTGTAGGTAACCTACAAGTAACTTTTCAGTAAGACATAGGAGCTTGTGTTAAGTCAATAATTTCCTAACATTGATAAAGAAAATATTGCTAGCAGACATCTACATGAGAAATTACACATACATTAATCCTTACAATGGCGTTATGGTACCTTTTTACTGTTTAATGATTTAATCTCTTGGGGTATGAAATAAAAATTTGTCAAGTTTTTTTAAGAATAGATAATGGCAGTACCTTTGTCCTGAAGGAAGCACCTCAAATGAGGATCTTACATGGTGTTTATTGTCTTTATGAGGATTTATTCCTTCCCCAAAACTCTGTCCACGTATATTTTTTCATGCTTGGCAAAGTGGTTCCTAACAGTTTGCTGGTTGTGGTCACTATACTTCTCAAAGATTTCTTCTGAGCCTCTGTAGCATTCCCAAACCTGCAGGTGTTACAAAAGGTTGAGATACTCTCAATAAAAACAGAATAAAACATTAAAATTATTGAGTTATTGAGTCTGAAGAGCCCGGTTTATTTTGAAAGTACAGTCTCTGCTAAGCTTTGGGGCTGATAAAGTCAGTCCATGAGTCTTAGTTTAGTTGACAGTCCAGAACCTCGCCCAGGTGCTTGTGGAAAAATGACTGAAGCTTCTTGAAGTCTACAGTCATTTGTTTTGTTTTTGTCATGTTCTGAAATAGTTAGAATTTTTTTGCACCAAGTAATGAAGAACTCCAGGACTGGTCCATGCTCCTCTTTGGACCAGGGTTGTGTCGTCAGCATATTTAATTAAATGTCTGTTTGTGAAAGTTCTGCAGGAGTTTGTGTACAGAATAAAAAACAATGAAGATAAAACACATCCCTGAGGAGACCCAGCGCTGGTAATTGTTTTTTCACAGAGTTTTGAACCTAAGGCTGGACAATAAATCAATAGCAGTATGTACTGCAAGAGACACACACATAATCAATTCAATAATTTCACTAAATTCTGATCCAGGACTGCATGGCATTCTGGGGGATGTAGGCAGAGGAAAGGCTTTAGCTGCTCAACCTCTCTCTGCCAGCTAAGCTAGGTTGGTGGCATCAACTAACTCACTCTATCTTTGGTTGTTTAGCAACAATCTGTTGAATAACTTGTGCAGCAGCAGTTTAGGGTTCAGCCATCATGCCTCATAACCTCTTAAAAATAAAAAACAACAGCGTGGAGCAAACGGAGAAAAATATGTCCAACATCTCGAGAGGAAACTGCATCAAACAGGGAAGGTCATGTCACTAGTTTGGTAGTATTTAAGAGATATAAAACAAAACCTTAATCAATAATCATCGATATCAACTGATATAAACCTGTTATTGTCCAACCCATATATATATACAGCTCTGGTAAAAATTAAGAGATCACTTAACATGATCAGTTTCTTTGATTTTAGGTATATGTTTGAGTAAAATGAACTTTCTTCTTTTATTCTATGAAATACTGACAACATGTTTCCAAAATTCCAAGCAAAAACTTAGTATTTATTTGCAGAAAATGAGAAATGGTCAAAAATAACGACAAAGATGCAGTGCTTTCAGACCTCAAATAATGCAAAGAAAACAAGTTCATATTCATTTAAAGACAACAATACTAATGTTTTAGCTCAGGAAAAGTTAAGAAATTTATATTTAGTGGAATAACCATGAGGTTACCGATTCAGATATCTGAGGTTCAGTATTGGCCGATCCCAATCCGATACAGAAAAACAGCTGAAATGACCTAAAACATTTATTTTTTAAAACACAGACATAAATGTACTTAATTTCAAATTGATTTTGTAACTCTGGACCAGTTCAGCACCCTTTAATAAATCAACAGCTTCACAAGATTGGTCAAACATGTAAAAACAACTTTAATTTGTTCAGTCAGTGCAATAAGGAGGATAACAGCCAAAGTACAATAAATAATCAAGAAATTGACAAAAACAACAAGTTGACTATTTTAGCGAAACATGTAAAAAATAAATAGAAAAAAAAACCTTCTTTCAAATGGTTCAGAAAGTGCAGTTGGGAATTCTAAATAACATAAAATAATTAATAAAGCATAGAATTTGACTGAATGTGGATTGGGTACATTGTCACAATACCAGACCTAGAATTTGTTTTAAATTTGGGAACAAAACAGATATTAATATCATCTCTAGAAATAGAGATAATATTTAGAAGAATAATGTGTACATTAAATTGCAAGTATAAAATCTGATATTGTAATCCTAAAAATCAATTTTCTTCATTTTCCTAGAGTAAGACTGAAAAAGTAACTCTTGCCTGTAACCCTGCCACTTGCAGGATTGATAGGCAAATGCATATATTCAGAGGTAAACAGGCTGCGTGAGTGCATGCAAACAGTGAATAAATAAACAAATTCTCTCCCTCTCAGATACACCCACTGCTGAACGCACATCCATCCAAAGCGGCACAGTTTGACTAGGCCTCTTCAAGTGTGTTTCACTCTGACAGTAATTGACAAGACTCACAGGAGTGAGCAAATTCAGTTGACATGGAAAGCTTTGGAGTTTTTCAGAATTCCCATCCTGGCCTATCCAAGTGCATGTGTTTCTATGTGAGCAGGAGGGAGGTGGGGAAGGATATGGCTCCGTTGTGTTTCCTGTGTCGCAGTTTACTGTTTTTTAGAGCAAGAAAAATGGGCTTATGTAACGGTCATGTGATTTAGCCAGAAATAGTGGTGGGGCTACAGCTGCTGCCTCTCCTCCTGCAGCTCGGTTCCTTGGCTTTTGGCAGCAGCCAGACAGACACACTGCGCACTGCTCCTGCTAGCTCAGAAAACAACTTCTGCTCCGTCCTGTACACAAAAAGCATAAATCCCATGATGTAGATTGTAAGGATAAGTCACAGAATGTCTTCTTTGCAGATAACTGCAAGTAAACAAACAAACATGCTCATACATGACATTCAGTCAGTGTGAAAATCTTGTAAGTTATGAAATAAGCATACAGGAAGGTACTTATGAGCATGGACACATTTATACAACATTATATTAACACAATGTCAACTAAAAGCCTGGGGAAAGTAAACATTGCATTGGGGGTCACTGAGGTCACAATGCCTCTGCGTGTCATTCAGTCTGAGCCAGCGCTGTGTTGTTTTTTGAATGTATGTTTTATTTCAAATATAAAAAAATATCTATACATGTGTGTGTGTCTTCGTGCATGTGTGCATTTGTGAGTGAATGACTGTGTTTGTGCATAGGCAGGAGCATGCCTGTGTGTGGGTGTACGGTGCTCAGAGGCTGGCGGACGTGTGGGAAAAAAGGGATTGAGACGCAGTTATAGAGGAGAAGACGAGTGAAAAGAGGAGGAGGAGGAGGGGAGCTGTACAGTGAAGAGCTAGTGGAGCGGAAGGAAGCACTCTGCAATGGGAGATCATTGGGTTTCGCTAAGGGCTAGGCAGGAGGCAGGAGGGATTCTCGCCATGTTAGCATCACTGTCAGAAATAGCCGAGCTGCAGCCAGTGCCCTGCTTCCACCAAATCCCTCATGCTATTTACTGTACAATGCACTAACAGTCATATATGGTTGATAGCACGAGAAAAATAACTAATTCATTTCATTTTCACCAGGATGTTTATGAATTTTCAGATAATTTACTTCTTTTTAAAAATTATTATTCAAGGTGATTCTTCTCCATGATTGTCAAATACCATTTTTTTTTTTCTTTGATGCATCATGTGAGGCTCCAAATTCATAAGGTCTGTTTATGCTTTCAGGTCAGCACAACTACCTGTGCGCTGGCAGAAATGACTGCATCATTGATAAGATCCGAAGGAAAAACTGCCCAGCCTGTCGTGTACGGAAGTGTCTTCAGGCTGGGATGAACCTTGGAGGTGAGCTGCTTGAAATTCCAGATTTGCTCTGTCACATGTCAACACCTGAGGAAGCGTGAGTCTGTTTATAGGGAGTGATAGATTTGGAAAAGTAGGTCTGGCTGTAGTCACAGGAGGCCTAGAGATGCTGAGTCATTAGATGTTCATGAGTTTAAATCGCGTCTACTGTATTTCATGTTCTGATGAAGGCTCAGTGTTGTGTTTTAGTCAAAATTACACTGCTTGAAAAGAGTCCTATGATGGTGTGTTGGGGCCATAGAAAGAAAAATGAATAAAATTATGAGAACAAAGTCATAATATTACAAGAAAGACGTCATAATATTACAAGAACAAAGTCTTGCGATAATAAAGTTTAAATAATAGAAGAATATAGTTACAATATAAGAATAAAGTCATAAAATTTCAAGAATAAAGTTGTAAAATCATGACTTTATTTCAACTTTATTCTCGTATTTTTCTACTTTATTCTTACATTTTTATGACGTTATTCTTGTACGACTTTATTCTTGCAATTTTATGTTTTCTATTTTCTTAGCGTGGCCCTATTACTCTGTCGTAGTACTGGGAGGGAATTAGAAAAAAATCTGTTTATTTTACTGTTGCAGCTGCAATTACGTTTAAATAAACATTTGGTAAAATATTACAATAATCCATTTAACTGTAGTAGTGAATGGATTTGATTTTTTTTATACTAATGCCAAGTAGACAAACTCACTTCTTTTCTGGTACACAGCTCTGTTTTTGTTGCTCTATAATATTCTCACTTGTTAAAGTCTCTCAAAAGGCTCTAATAATAGTGTAACTCTTTCTCTTTACCTCCATGGAGAGTCTTTCTTTAATAAAACACATCCAATAAGGTTGGCATTCGAGTATAAGCGAGACAATCCCTTCAGGATTTTGCAATTTATTGTGATTTTTTTTGCAATCAAAATCACTGATTTTGCAGTGATATATTAGAAATACGACTAAACCTATTCCAAAATCTACATAAAGAAGAAAAAGGATGAGCAAAATAAATAAATAAATTTTATTCTTTAAAGAATAGCTGGATTTCTGTTACCATATCGATCTATTACTTGATATCAAGTCAAGTTGAGGGAGCGGTGTAGTAAAAGTAAGAAATACTGCCACCTGCAGTCTCTTAAATTTTGTTGTTTTTTACAATTTTGCGGAAAATTAGCAATAAACTCATATTAGCATCCATTGGCGTGGAAAAATTTGGGAATTTGTTGATTTTGTGTGAATTTCTGAGATCATGGAATCGTGAAAAACTGGAGAGATTGACTGGGAGATAAATGGAAAAAAAGAGAAAAAAACACTGGTCATAATCAAGCAGTAAGAAATACTGAGCATCCTCCCAAACAAAGAATTAAAAAAATAAAAATAGGCACTTTTTAGAGGAATCTTTCTAGAGTAGATTTACCAATAATGACTCTAGAAAACCTAAACCATCTTAAAGCTATTAGTTATTGTACACAAAGAAAGAAGAGTGTTAAAGTGGGTTCTGAAGCAGAAAACCAATACCAACAACATGATCGGTTTCAATGTTGTCCCAGTCAGTCATAAAAGAGCTTTTGTAATTAATGTTAAACATGCAACAGGGTCAGAAGTAACAATTATTTAACAATTAAACTGAGCACTTTGAAATGCCTTGCTGCTGAAATGTGCTATACAAATAAAATTTGATTTGATGATTATCAGATGGCAGTATATCGCTAGAGTTCTCCTGGTATTATACCACCAGTCACTGTTTGAACGTTCAGGAACTACCAATAATAAAATATTTCATAATTTAACTCTCATGATTAAGAATAAAGTCTGAATAACAACACATGACTGCTGAGTTAAATAAACACAAGACACAGAGGTCAGTTTCCAACTGAGGTGATAGATGATGATAAAACAGGAGCTGATGAAACGTATGAGTCATTATGAAAGCTTAAAGCGGATGATGAATGTGTCTATATTCCATCAGTTTAGCAGCTTTTTAGTCCATTGAATAGGTTTCAAGTTGCAAATAAAGAGATAAACAAACTAGAAATCTCAACAAAGTTTTTGTAATAATATATATTGTGATTACTGCAGCAGTTAAAAAGTTGAATGAGAAATAGTAATGTGCTCAAATAGGTTTTTATTTATTTATATTTTTATTGTAAAAAAAAAAAAAAAATCTAACTCAGACTTATGGTGGATATAAAGCATCTCCTAAATGTCTGGTATGTTTTTTTGTGTGTTTGTTTTTTATTTTGAGATTTTAACCAGGTCTGGACATTCAGGATTATTGGAAATCCTTCTCTAGCTGTGACATTCCTCACAGTGAAACAAACTCACTTTGTCTCATACGTGAAAAGTAATCAGTGAAACAATCACATTACCATTACACTTAAAGACCAAAATACTACTCATTTATTATACCTGTAGTATAAAATGTGTGAGTGCCAGAATTGCACAGTTCCTCCACTGATTTATTTGGTGTGTGTATTTTATTGATACACGATAACAGAGCTTAAACTTAATAAATTCAATTATGGAGCAAAATAGAGTTCAAAATATATTGAAAACTTATGTACTTTATTCATGAGCTGACATTAAAATAGATAATTAATTTGACTCCAGGGGATTTAATATAAGCTTTTTTATTGATAATTTTAACAAGCTAATGTTCTTGTTAATAAGAGCTGGAAAATACGTGCGGAGTGAAAGTCGAGATTCAGCTATTGTTGCATTTTATGAATATATTTTCCAAAAAAAAATATTTTCAAATATGACCAGGCTGTCCATAAAATCACATGAGTTCAAGCAAAACTGAATTATTTTAAGAAACATTGAATCCTTTCCTGGAATATGTACTTTATGTGATAAGTAAAATTAAAAAGTTCCACAAAAAAAAGTCATGTTTATTGATATTTGGATGTTTCTTTTTACGTCTCTGCTTGCTAAACAGCTGTGATCTCATAATTCCAGATTAAAGCTGGAGTATGTAACAGTTATAAAAAATATTCTTTTAAATATTTGTTGAAACTGTTACCATGTCATGACACTAAGGTATGAACATAAATAATCTATGAAAAAAATCAAGCTCCTCTAACTTCTCCCAGTGCTAACTAGAAACAACCAATCAGAGCTAGGAGGTGGGTCTTAGCGCTGTCAATCATGCTGGTGTGCAGCTTCTTCCCATGTAGCAGATCCTGTAATGAATACTAAGCTAGTTAGCATGGCCAATGGTGACAGATAAACAGTTTTCCTGTTACGAAAGTTGTTTCTCCACCATTAGCACAGTTACAATTAGAACAGCGAGTACATGAGGATGACTGACAGCGCAAAGACATTACTCCTGTCTCTGATTTGTTGTTTTTGATCAGGAGCTGTGCATTTCTGGAGATCGATCTATTTGCAGTTTATCTCATTACAAACTGTCACAAAACAAATATGTAAAAAAAAAAAAAGATTTTATAAAAGTTACACACTGCAGTAGCCATAAATTCTCCGTTAATATGGTTGTTTTGTTCCCCACAGCACGGAAGTCTAAAAAGTTAAAACTGAAGGGAGTTAACGAGGACCTGCAGAGCTCCAAAGATGCCCAGATTGCCACAGGTGGCGTTGGAGGCGGCTACCTGTCCTCAGAGAAGGAGCTGAGTGCCAGCGCTGCCAATGCCCTGGTGCCCCACGGGCCTGGGGTGGTCACACCTTTTCTGCCGCCCTCCATCTGCAGCGTGCTGGAGCTGATCGAGCCCGAAGAGGTGTACTCTGGCTATGACAACGCACAGCCGGACACAACTGACCACCTGCTGTCCAGTCTCAACCGCCTGGCTGGAAAGCAGATGGTACGCATGGTGAAGTGGGCCAAAGTACTTCCAGGTTAGTGACCAGCAGAGGTCTAAATGCTGCTTTTGTGCAGGGATTAGAAAAAAAGACTCAAGAAGTGCTCAAAGATATTTTTAGAAAATCTCCCAATTTGATGTATTTAGATTTTTTTTTAAACAAATACATGCAGATTTTGGATTATAGGACGATTTAGATGCATTTAATAAATGTGTTCTAAAAATATTTCCCCAAGAGGGGAAAAATGTTATCGATCCTGATTAAAATGTGCCATTGAAGCTGCAGTATGTAACTTTTATTAAAAAAATTACTTTTTCCATATTTGTTGAAACTGTCACCAATTCGTGACAGTTTGTTATAAGACAGATAATCTGTGAAAAAAATCAAGTTCCTCTATCTTTTAGTACTAACTAGAAATAACCAATCATAGCCAGGAGGAGGGTCATAGTGCTGTCAGTCACCCTCTGTGTGGCGCTGCTCATCCTCCTTTCCCTCCCCCGTTTGCTTTCTGCTATGCAGAGAATGTCATAAATATTAAAAATAGCTGGCATGGCCATTGATAACGGCAAATAAACGGTTTTCCTGTAACAGTAGGTTGGTTCTGCCTTTAATTGAGCAGTAAGTACATGAAGTTGATTGACAGCGCTAAGACCCTCCTCCTGGCTCTGATTGGTTGTTTTGGGGTCGGGAACATTGCATTTCTTCAGATAACAATAGCAGCTCAGGGAGGAGATGAATAAGATCAAATTTTTCCCCAGATTATTTGTCTCATATCATACTGCCATGACATGGTGACAGTTTCAGCAAATATGTAAAAACATATTCTTTCTAAAAGTTACATACTGCAGCTTTATACCTGATTAACATTGGCTCATGAAATTAAATAGTTTATTGCTACTATTAAAGCGTGAAATTACTTTTTTTATGAATCCATCAAATAAAGAAATCATATAAGAGATAAAAAGTCTTACCTTCTTAGGTAACTTTGGGATTGCAAGATCCCAAAGTTCAATATATTTTATTGGGATGTGATACAGAGGCAGATATAGGCAAACTATTAAATAATTGTAAAGTGGAAGGAAAATAATGCATTGTATTTAAGTGCTTCCACAAAGAAAAGTCTTAAGTAGTTTGACATGCATTGCGTCGATCCCTCCTGAGCCAATACTTTGTGGAAACAACCTTTGTTTCTGATGCAGCTCTACGTATTTCAGACTGCATCTTTACCAGCTTTGAAAATTGAGACTGAAATGTTTTGGCCATTTCTCTTTGCAAAACAGCTCAATCTCAGTCAGAGTGCATGAAGAGCATTTGTTATCAGAGATTTCAATGTTGCCAGAGCTCCTCCATGGGATTTAGGTCTTCTAATACATTAATAAATATTGACCTAAACCATTATTTCAAGCTCTTCCCCAAAGCATGCTGCTGCCACCACCATGGTTCACTAGGGAGAAGTGTTAGTTTTCTACCAGACGTTGCATTTTGCACGTAGGCCAAACAAATCAGTGCTGGACTCATGTGACCAGACCCTCTTCTTCTTCTTCTTTTACATATTGACTGTGTCACCCACAGTATATTGCTTATATACAACAAAAGCTGTGTTTCCATCAGCATTTTTTCGGTGTATTTTGAAGTATCGCATTAGAAAAGCATGAGAAAAAAACTTTCTCAATTCCGCAAAAGGTTTTAATGCTCACTTCAGGGTTTGTTTTGGCTTTTTTGAAAAAGAGTTGATGCGCTAAAGGGGAAAGTTATTGAATAATCTCGAACATTTACCTCACATGATTGATCAGATGTTTCTGCTGTAAGAATCATTAGAATTTAATTTCTTTCTATACATCTCCAGACAGTATTATAATTACAACTTGTCCAATAGCTAAACATTGCTGAAAACCTCTCTCCATATTTCTGTAATGTGTGGTTCATGCTGAACCACTACTTCCTGTTTATTAGAGTCATCCGAAACATAAACATCTGAAGAAATTACGCCTTACCTGGTTGATTCACTCCAAGCCAGTAGATGGAAATACACTTAATTTGCAATTTCTTCTCTTTTTCCCTTTTGTCCATCCATCCATCTTCTTCCGCTTATCCGGGGTCGGGTCGCGGGGGTAGCAGCTTCAGAAGGGAGGCCCAGACTTCCCTCACCCCAGCCAGTTGTTCCAGCTCCTCCGGGGGGATTCCGAGGCGTTCCCAGGCCAACCGAGAGACATAGTCCCTCCAGCGTGTCCTGGGTCTTCCCCGGGGCCTCCTCCCGGTGGGACGTGCCCGGAACACCTCACCAGGGAGGCGTCCAGGAGGCATCCTGACCAGATGCCCGAGCCACCTCAACTGGCTCCTCTCGACGTGAAGGAGCAGCGGCTCTACTCTGAGTCCCTCCCGGATGACTGAGCTTCTCACCCTATCTATAAGGGAGAGTCCAGACAACCTATGGAGAAAACCCATTTCGGCCGCTTGTATCCGCGATCTTGTTCTTTTGGTCATGACCCAAAGCTCATGACCATAGATGAGGGTGGGAACGTAGATCGACAGGTAAATTGAGAGCTTCGCTTTTTGGCTCAGCTCTCTCTTCACCACGACGGACCGGTACAGCGCCCGCTTGACGGCAGACGCTGCGCCAATCCGCCTGTCGATCTCCCGCTCCCTTCTTCCTTCATTCGTGAACAAGATCCCGAGATACTTGAACTCCTCCACTTGGGGCAGGACATCCCCCCTGACCCGGAGAAGGCACTCTACCCTTTTCCGGCTCAAGTCCATGGCCTCGGATTTGTAGGCACTGATCCTCATCCCAGCCGCTTCACACTCAACTGCGAACTGCTCCAGCAAGAGTTGCAGATAACAACCTGATGAAGCCAATAGGACCACATCATCCGCAAAAAGCAGAAATGCGATCCTAAGGCCACCAAAAAGGATTCCCTCAACACCTTGGCTGCACCTAGAAATTCTGTCCATAAAAGTGATGAACAGAATCGGTGACTAAGGGCAGCCCTGGCGGAGTCCAACTCTCACCGGAAACGAGCCCGACTTACTGCCGGCAATGCGGACCAGACTCTGACACCAGTTATACAGGGACCTGACAGCCCGTATCAAAGGGCCCAGTGCCCCATACTCCCGGAGAACCCCCCACAGAGCTCCCCGAGGGACACGGTCGAACGCCTTCTCCAAGTCCACAAAACACATGTAGACTGGTTGGGCGAAATCCTGTGCACCCTCCAGGACCCTGCCGAGGGTGTAGAGCTGGTCCAGTGTTCCACGACCAGGACAAAAACCACACTGCTCTTCCTGAATCTGAGGTTCGACTATCCGACGGACCCTCCTCTCCAGGACCCCTGAATAGACCTTGCCAGGGAGGCTTAAGAGTGTGACCCCATTGTAATTGGAGCACACCCTCCGGTCCCCCTTTTTGAACAGGGGGACCACCACCCCAGTCTGCCAATCCAGGGGAACTGCCCCCGATGTCCATGTGATATTGCAGAGTTGTGTCAGAGAAAACACAATCCTACAACATTGAGAGCCTTAAGGAACTCCGGGCGGATCTCATCCACCCCCGGGGCCCTGCCACCGAGGAGCTTTTTAACCACCTCGGCGACCTCGTCACCAGAGATTAGAGAGCCCAACCCAGAATCCCCAGGTTCAGCTTCCTCAATGGAAGGCATGTTGGTGGGATTGAGGAGGTCTTTGAAGTATTCTGCCCACAGACCTACAACGTCCCGAGTTGAGGTCAGCAGCACACCATCCCCACTATAAACAGTGTTGGTGCTGTACTGCTTCCCCCCCCTGAGACGCCGGATGGTGGACCAGAATCGCCTCGAAGCCATACGGAAGTCTTTCTCCATGGCCTCTCCAAACTCCTCCCACGCCCGAGTTTTTGCCTCAGCAACCACCCGGGCCACATGCCGCTTCACCTGCCAGTACCCATCAGCTGCTTCCGGAGTCCCCCAGGCCAAAAAGGCCTGATAGGACTCCTTCTTCAGCCTGACGGCATCCCTCACCGAAGGTGTCCACCAACGGGTTCGAGGGTTGCTGCCGCGACTGGCACCGACAACCTTGTGGCCACAGCCCCGATAGGCCGCCTCGACATTGGAGGCATGGAACATGGTCCACTCAGACTCAATGTCCCCCACCTCCCCCGGAACGTGTTTGAAGTTCTGCCGGAGATTTTAGTAAAAGCTCCGCCTCACAGGGGATTCTGCCAGTTGTTCCCAGCAGACCCTCACAACACGTTTGGGCCTGCCAGGTCTGACCAGCATCCTCCCCCACCACCGGAGCCAACTCACCACCAGGTAGTGGTCAGTGGACAGCTCCGCACCTCTCTTCACCCGAGTGTCCAAGACATACGGCCGCAGATCCGATGAAACGATGACAAAGTCGATCATCGAACTGCGGCCTAGGGTGTTCTGGTGCCAAGTGCACATATTGACACCCTTATGCCTGAACATGGTGTTCGTTATGGCTAATCCGTGACAAGCATAGAAGTCCAACAACAGAACACCGCTCGAGTTCAGATGGGGCTGGCCGTTCCTCCCAACCACGCCCCTCCAGGTCTCACTGCCATTGCCCACGTGAGCATTGAAGTCCCCCAGCAGAACAAGGCAGTCCCCAGGATGGGCACTCTCCAGGACCCCCTCTAAGAACTCCAAGAAGGGTGGGTAATGTAATCTGAACTGTTGTTCGGCCCATAAGCACAAACGACAGTCAGGACCTGTCCCCCCACCCGTAGGCGGAGGGAGGCTACCCTCTCGTCCACCCATCACACACTGCACCCGACCCTTTGGCCCCTCTCACGGATGGTGGGCCCATGGGAGGGGGGACCAATGTTTCCTCTTCAGGCTAAGCCCAGCCAGGCTCCATGGGAAAAAGCCCGGCCACCAGGCGCTCGCCATCATGTCCTCCCTCCAGACCTGGCTCCAGAGTGGGGCCCCAGTGACCCGCGTCCGGGCGAGGGAACACGAAGTCCAATGTTGCCGTTCGCCATCAAGGTCTTCGGGCTGCGCTTTGTCTGGTCCCTCACTAAGGACCTGTCTGACTTGGATGACCCTACCAGGGGCATGAAGCCTCAGACAGCATAGCTCCTACAATCATTGGGGCATTCAAACCCCTCCACCACGATAAGGTGGCAGCCCAAAGAGAGACTTTTCCTTTTTGTGACATTTTAAAAGTCTGCTCAAAATTTGGTGACTTATAAAGGTGAAAAGATGGACTGAATTTTGTTTACGGGTATCCATTTAAAAGGAACTGTCTTTTGGAAATCATGTATTATTTTCCTTCCAAGTCATAATTATGCACCACTTCATATTGGTCTATAATTTAAAGTCTCTCTAAATTACTTTTGGGTTTGTGGTGATAATGTGATAAAATGCAGAAAACTTGAAAACTTTTGCATCTCTGTATAAAAAATAAAATTCCCAGATCTTTTCTCGTTATCGATTAAAGATGCAGCACTGCTAGTTTTGTCAGAGCCCACAATTTCAATTTTGAATATTAGGTCAGGAAAATATTCTTCAAAGGCTCAACAAGATTATAAATGAATCCTATTTTACCGTTAAATAGAATCAGGATTAGGCTTTCCAAACAGAACTCATTTACATGACCATTGTCTGTGTGGAAGATCTTATTCAATTTTATGGATAAAACCGCAACCTAGAATGAGAAAAATGTTTGGAAAGAGATAAACATATTCTTCTAAAATCCCAGTCAGTGGCATAAGTATGGAAAGGTGCATCACAGGTAGGTCTTCGAGCATGTTTAATTTGCTGTATTGCAAATATTTGATACCTCCAACGGTGTCTGCTTGCTATATCCGGAAGTATAAATAGAAGCCAGACAGAAGGGTCAAAATGAGTACCTTCGACTTTCAGATATGCCACAGTCTGCCCTCGGTTCAGAGAGAGCAGACTCTCTGCCCTCTCCTCAAACACAGAGGAGCATGAACCAGTTATGTCATTGCCAACAATGTGTGTTTCTCCTACACTCAATCTGTTCAGGATTTTAGTGCTGCATTATTGAAAATCCAGCTGCTTTTTAAAACTGTTACACTTTCTACACTTCAAGAAAAATTTGAAAGTAATAATTTTAAATGCCTTCAAGCCATTCGACAAACCTTTTTCACAAACCCCCTCAAATAAATGCAGATTGTCACATAATTAGATGGAAATATTCCCTCAGCCACTATAAGTCACTTGTGCGTCCTCAGTTGGCCTATGTTTCTGCATGAGAAGGAGATCCTTGCCAGAGTTTGATTGAGAGTTTGGCAACTTTCCTCTTTGACTATTTTTGGAGCTTCATACACAAAGCGCCAATAACCAGAGGCCTTGTGGGATTTGCATAAAAAAAAGAATGGGTGAATACTTGTCACTGGGTATCTTGTCAAAGCAAACGCTGGTACACTTTAGCAAAGATAAACAGTGTGTAATGCAGTAACTTCCATAAACACACATACAAAACTGTGTATTAAATTAGGTTTTCCAAATGTTTTAAACTCATTTTTAAGTGATTTCTGCTTCCTTTAAACGAGACGTTGCCCTATGATGTGTGTATTATGGTGTTTGTGTGCTAGGTTTCCGGGGCCTGCCCATTGAGGACCAAATCACCCTGATCCAGTACTCATGGATGTGTCTGTCCTCCTTCTGCCTCAGTTGGCGCTCCTACAAACACACCAATGGTCAGATGCTCTACTTTGCCCCAGATCTCATCTTCAACGAGTAGGACCACACTTTTATTTTGTTGTTGTTTGTTTTAGAAAATAAATCTCAACAATTACGTGGGGAATTGGTAATGATTTCCGCTGTAATTTACTTTTATCTCTTAAAAAGACAGTTTGCAGATCCAGAGCCTTTGATGGTCTCATGTTGGAATAACTCCAAATTATTCCCTGTAGGATGTGCAATTCGCCAAGTCAATCCACTGTCCACTGAGCATTAGAGTCCTGAGCAAACTCAATTAAGAGGTATTAGACATTAAGGGCATTAGAGTTGGCAGCACTGAGACCCATTTGACCTTGTATGCTGATGACCTTCGAGACGAGCCAGACGTTTCTGTCCTTATCCTGCTGTACTGTAAATCAATTTATTACTATACAATAAATGAGGAAAACACTTAATGTTTTTTTCAACAAATTTATCTTTTCTGAGATTATATATTACAGTTTAAACATTCACATTAAATGCAGAGCTGTAAAAAAAAGCATTTGCCTTTTAATGATTTCTTTTGTTAAAGCTCCTCAAACAAATTTTAAAACAAGACTAATATAAACTGACAAAAAGTAGCACATTTTAAATTATTGTTTTATTTATTAATGGGCTCCATTTTTCTGGCCACACTCAGGCCTGATTATTGATTGATGTCCTGTGTGCTTTCTGACTAAATTAGGCAAAATCAGCAACAGTTAGCAAAACTCAACAACTATAAAAATAACAACCTGAATCCTGCCCCTCGTAAAATAACATTGAAACACTTTTTGTGTTATTAACAGGCAGTGCACTGCAAAATTCACCAAATCTTACAAAGTATTTTTGTATAGTCTCTCGTGCAAATATCTTAGAATACTAGAAAAAGGACAAAACTAACTTGCAAATAACTTTTTAGCAAGTTATATGTACATATAGAATTTATGAAAAAATGAAAGTTACATTGGCAGATTATTTAACTTATAACAAGATGTTTTTCCCATGTTAGAAGTGAAATAATCTGCCAGTGGAAGTAATACTTTACCATCAATACTAAGGAATTATTTAGTTAAAACAAGTTTCCTGTAAGCTAGTTGTGTCTTATTTCAAGTGTACTAAACTAGACCAAAAATACTCTGTACGATTTTGTGTTTGTGCAGTGCAAGTGTCAATATGGCTGATTTTAGTGCTTTAGCATTAGTTTCTGCTATATACCATGTTGGTATAGCACTCTAGCATTAGCAGAACTAAGGTTTATGATTAGTTCTTTAGGGTTAGCACAGCTAACTTGTTATCAAATTCTGGTAAAGAAATATGGTCATAGATTTAATTCTGCTTTATTATAATTAATCAATATATATTCTCCATCAATCAAAAAGTGAGATTCAATTTTAAAAATCTAGTTAATTAACTAACATTAATTAAGCCACACTTCCCAATCCTGTATCCCTGAGAGGAACTTTAGTCCAACAAATTAAGATAATCTGAAGCTTAAAGAGCATAAAAGTTACCAGTTGGAGGTACATTATATCCCTTTTACTTGTATTAGATTATTTGTTTACACCTTTGTGTTATTTATTTATTATATAAGTCTTAACTTTATCAGTGGTCACATTCTGAGGTTCCCTCCAGAACCATGGATGAAAATTTTTCATGGAAAGTGTTCAGATCAACATGAGTCAGTGATTATTGTAAAGCACTGAAAGCAAAGAAAGAATCATGCAACTTTACAGAAAAATTTAAAATTTAGAAACATTTGCTCTTTTTTGATGGTTAAATCTTTACTGGTGAAGATGATCAAAGCGTCTGAACAATAGGCTCCTTAATATGTGTTAATTGTGTGAAGAGGGGGGTTAAAAGCTGCCGTTAGTGAGCCTTTAATCTGGTGATCATTTAAATGTTATGGAATGGATCAAAATGCAGAATAGTAACCTCTGCAGGCTGAAGAGGAGGCTCAGTCTGGGTCATGTTTAAAAGCTCCAGCTAATAGCTTGTGTAAGTCAATGTCAATGGGTCAGTTTGTCCCAGATAAATGAAACAAAAAGAAGTGGCAGAGCAAACATTGCTGTAAAACACGCCCACAAACTGTATGCCTTTGTTTCTATCACTGTGTGAATTATTACAGCAGTTGTTTTCCACACTAGAGCGTCTCTGTTCACTTGATTCTCAGTTATTTGCCAAGTCAACCACAGTTCATTAAGAGTTTTGCGGCATTCTGTCAGATGACTTAACAAACATTCATGCTATGTTCTAAAATGCTTCCAAGCATTGTTCCTCCAGGCTTTCTGAAGATTTTTAGAGTTTTTGATTAAAATGCAACAATATTTTTCATTAATTTTTTGTCCAGTACCTGACCATTATTTTAGGGAATTTATTTATTTATTTTTTTTTTTGCATTGCTGGTGTTGCTTAATCTTTTATTTTATTCTATGTCTATTGGACCTGAAAAGAGTCTCCTGCTGCTGCAGAGGTGTAACTGCTCACGGCAATACGAGAGTCCAGAATTCCAATAAAACAAAAGAAGTATCAGATCCAATCTAATATTCTTGAAAAAACAAATTGTAGCAGTTTTGATTTAACTGCTAAGAAAATTCACTCAATACTTTGTGGAATTGTTTAATAGATTAAATTATTTCTTGAGTGAGTGGGAAGAGAGAGGAAAGTATTCCAGCTGGGAAAATAAAAAGCTGGGATTGTGCAGAATCACATTTTTAAACATGTAGTGCACAATATTCAGTCATAGCATAAAAAAAGAACTACAAAACAGTTAAATTACCAAAAAAGTAAAAAATATATCTATATATTGTGGTATTCAAGATAGTTTAATACTTCAGCAAATTAAAGATATAATATTTTCTAGTTGCAGTTAATTTTTGGTAATAAAAATATGTGAAATTAAGCAACTCTTATGATTTAAACTGACTCATTTCACTCATTTTGTGAAATGAGTCAGATTCTCTCCTCATTCAACTTCATTGAATGTGATCGTGTGCCTGAGCTTTTATCTATAGATGTGTGCAGAACCACCTGTTCTCTTATAGCGAGTCAGTCTCACTCTGCAGATAATATTTATAATATAATATCTATTTGCAGAGTGGAGAGGACATGCAGGCTGGATGCTGAGAGCTACATGGTTTCTGTTTAACCAAACTGGATTTCACTGCTTTCTTTAATTCTTTGACGTTGATGCTGATTAATGTGCAGCAGAGTTTTTCAGGTCACTCATAGCTTTAGTCAAACATTGGGCCAAAGTGAGTCTGTAATTTGGCTAAACCCACTTAGTCTGCTGGTAAGAGAATAATGTCCACTTGTCTTTACAAACTTTCATTCGCATTGGCTCTGGGCTATAAGGCAATTCCTTTAACAGGCGATCCATTTAATTGTTAGACTGAAATCTATATTTGATGGAGCATAAGTAAAAAATAATCAGATCATCCTTTCACATTAAACTCAAAGGAAGACTGCATTGTTTGTTTTTGTCTCTAATTTCCATTGCACAATATTCTTTTAACTTTTAACTGGCTGATATATGTGTTTAAAAGAAAGAGCAAATCTCTGCTAAAACAAAGAAAACAATCAGGTCTGCCTGGCCACTGGTTTGGTTTTAAGCATAATGTTTCTAATTTCAGTATAATTGCACTGACAAGCAATGAAAAAAATCCAACATGATTTTATTATATTCTAGGCTATTTACAGTGCTAGCCTCATTTATGCCATTAAAATGAATGCAGTTTTATTATTATTCTCTAGTTTTTAGTTATTAAACTTGCTATTTGCTTTACATTTATTAGAAGAATAGAATAGGATGCAGATCCATGCAAAGCTAAATGTGCAAAAAAAATAATAATAATAAACTATACAGTAAGCATAAAACTGCAATACTATGCAGTCATTAGTTGCAATTTTAGTTCCTTGATTTGACAATATCCTGAATAGGATAATTAAAGGGAAACAAGTACCTTGTAACCAATTTTATTCTCTTTTTTTTTTACTTTAAAACTACAACTACAACTGCAACAACCATTTAAACAACCAATGGTTGTTGCTAAAAACAACCATTTAAACCAGTAATTGCTTTTATGACCCATAATCAGCACATAATGGTCTTAGCTGTATTTCCTCAATCCTTTTGGCAATGAAAAAAACCAAGATTGTTTGGTATCAGTTGTTCAAAACTTTGGACTGTTTAGAAGAAATTTTATTTGGGTGCAAAAATTAGGAAAAAAAATATAGATTTTTAGCATTTTCTGCCAAGAATTGAGAGACATGAAAATAAAATAAAAAAAATTCCCAAATGACTCATTTTGTGTTGTTCAGCCAGATATATGGCTGGCAAACATGTCTCAGAAAAATCTGCATTTCTAACACCTCAGTGGATGAAAATGTAAACATATTTTTGTAATGCTTGAAAAAACTGCTAAACTGGAATATTATTTACATTATTTTGCTGCTGAGCTGTCAGTCAAACACATACACCGCACCACTCAGGGGCTTGGACACTACACACACCTTCATATATCTACACAAACATTTATCTGTTTTTATTACGACGGATGTTACTGTTGCTAATTGTATAGCCACTGATTTACTGTAAAATTATTTTCAATTGAAGTTGCATTTGTCCTGAGTTTTGTGTTCTAATAAATATTTTTACTTTAGTAACAGAGAGAGGAAGACAGAGGAGGACAGAGGAAGGAGAGAGAAGTTATGTTTGTTTTTTTTTTGTTTTCTTTTTTGGTTCTTCTGAAAACCAGCAGCTCGTTTTTGGGCAGTGATTCAGCAAAATTGATTTCAGGAAGAGAGAGAGAGGAGGAGGGAGGGAAACGTGTGAGACTTTCACCAACTTCAACACAAAGTTGTCCCACTCAGCAGGGAAGCAGCTCCTTTCTGTCACAGTTTATTGGGTTTGTGCTACATTCAATTCTGCAAAGCACTTAATGCCTTCATGTCAACACTTGTTTTCAATCAAATGCTTTTTGGTCTATCTACATCATTTGATGCAGCTGTTTTCAGAATCATCTCTCCTTCCTTGGCTGCAAACATTTATAATTGTTGTGGATAAAACTCCTACCTTTTTTTTTCAAAGTCCCGACACACGGCTTGATTCTAACCACTTTTTCCCTGATGTGGTGGCGATTTATAGCAGCTCCAGAAAATCCTTGGCATCTGCACATCACGTTTCTCATTGGCTTGTGCTTCATCCCCTCCGCTGTTTCTTTCCTGTTTTTGTGGACTCTGTGTTGGCAAGATTACTTTACTGATAAAATGTCTGTGAAGAGAAGGAGAGGAGGGAAGTGTTTGTATAACAACCATGCACACTTGGTGCGCTGTATGAAGGATTTTTAATACATAATTTACTAAACATGAATGTAGCAAAGTAAGTTTATGTGTGTAATTACTGTTAGCAATCACATGTATCCTCTTTAATAGTGTTTCCATGGTGACCAGGAATAGTTATAGGGTCTTCTTGCTTTGGAAAAAGAAGTGCATCTGTGCTGCAATACTCTACACAGATCTCTGCAATCTGGGGGGATTTGGTATTCAGCTCTCAGCCCCGAAAAGCAGGATTCTCCTCTAAACTTTGTGGAAATTCACTTTTCCTGGACTCAACTACTTTGTTTTAAATGCAACTGGAAAGACAGACAGAAATAATTCATGCAATTAGGAGAGAATAAATGGATGAGTGGGTACTAACAGTAACTCACAGCAGCCTAGTTCAAATAAACTGTTTTTGTAAGTGTGTCCTTTCTCTGTTTCCCTCCACAGGGAGCGCATGCGGCAGTCGGCCATGTACGACTTGTGTCTGGGCATGAGGCAAGTTAGCCAGGAGTTTGTTCGGTTGCAGCTAACCTACGACGAGTTTCTCTCAATGAAGGTGCTTCTGCTTCTCAGCACAGGTAGGTAGCCAGCCTTACGACGCGCTCCATTTATTGTCTCTTTGTACAATAATGTTGATGAAAAGGGAGAACATTTTTTACAGTAGAGCTGGACGACATGGGTAAAAAATGTATTACAACATTTTATATCAGCCCATATTGATAATTATTGTTTTACTTTTTTGTTTGAAATATATAGTCAAAATTGTAATGTGACCAGTCCTGTTTTATCAACTATTTCTTCTTAAGCTATTGTTCTCATTTTTTTCCTTCACTCCACACTGTTGCTTTTATTTTTTAAGCAGATGTAAGGCAGGTGGCGTGGCTACCTCGATGCTACCCACTTTGCTTAGCTAGCCATGAAAGGTTGAGAAGCTAAAGCAGAGGAATCAAAATTTGATTTCAAACCACATCAAGATCTTGATTTGCTTTAATATGCATTATATTCAGTGGAAACTGTCTTAACATTATCGCAGACGTTAATATCTTCAATGTTTATTATCTCTGCTCTTGAGGATACAGCAATCAGCACCAAGCAAAGTACAAGGCGCTGCTGGATTGGCTGCCAGTAGCGAGTCAAGTCAGATTGTACCAAGTTACTCTACCTTTCTTTTGAATATTTTAGACATGCTCTATGAAAAATCTGTAAATAGGCAAAATTTCCACAAATAATTTGGAGTAATATTCCACAGAAAAATCTGTGAATAGGTGAATATTTTTATATTGAACCGCGAATAAGAGGGAATACTGTAATATCGAAGTTATTCTATAAGGCTACTCTTTACTGAAAAGCAGCTCCACACTGTAACACCTTCTTCACCAACCTTTACACCTGGCAGCAGTCAGACTGCTGCAGCTCTTCTGGAAACAGCCACATCCAGACAGAGGAGCTTGATTCATCACTCCTCTAAAACCCTTCTAGACTTCTTCACACCGCTGCGTCTGACGCTTTGCATTGAACTTGCTGATGTACGGCGTGGACGCAGCTGCTCCCTGTGCACTCTTCTTGAGCTTATCTGACGGCCATACGACGTTTTGAGGTCTCTAGCGATTGACTCTGCAGAAAGTTGGTGACCTCTGCCCACTCACACCCTCGGCATCTACTGACCTTTCTCTGTGATTTTATGTAGCCTTCCACTCCCATCTGAGAGATTGTTGTTGCCATTTCCTTCGGCTGCGTTATAAAATCATTTGCAGTTGACTCTGAAATATTTAGTCACGAGGAAATTTCACAGCTGGACTTATTGCATCCTGTCATGGTGCCATACTGAAATTCACTGAGCTGCTTTGATTCAGTATTTCAGACAAGTTTGTTGAAACAATCTACATCTCTACTTGAAAGGTGCTGTAATAGGACTGAAATGATTATCGGATTAATCGTGACAGTTATTGAAATAATCACCACCTTCCTAAGACATTTTTTTTTTTTTTTTGCCAGAAGTGTTTTTACTTTTTGACTAAATCATCTTTTGGCAAAAAAGAGGTGGTGATTAGTTTTGCCAAATTCCCTTTTGACCATTATTTTAGAAAGTTGACATAATGTGTTAATTGATTTATTGTTAACTGTAATATACAGACTCAAAAAAGGTCCATTTGCTGAAAAATCACAACATATTCAGACTGTATAAAATATATATGTATATACATTTCGCACTTAAGATAACAAGTCCTTTGTCTGTAAAGATGCTTGCCCGGGCGTGCCGTGGTGGCGTAGGGGTTAGCGCGACCCATATTTGGAGGCCTTCAGTCCTCGACGCGGCCGTCGCGGGTTCGACTCCCGGACCCGACGACATTTGCCGCATGTCTTCCCCCCTCTCCTTCCCTGTTTCCTGTCAGCCCACTGTCATATAAGGGACACTAGAGCCCACAAAAGACCCCCTGGAGGGGTAAAAAAAATAAATAAAAAGATGCTTGCCCAAAACTCCTTAAATGACATAGTTTTAGCTTCACCCAGTTCAAATTCACTAAAGAAATTCTGTTTTGGCTTTTTAGACAACAAAATGTTTATTTTCTTATTTTAAAAATGAACTGAATTGTTTATTTGCAACTTTTAAAGTATTTGTAATGTTGTACAAAAAAGATTAAGTGGTTGAATGAAAAATCTGTAGAATAAATGATTACTTAAATAATCGCAGCCCTATGCTGGATGTCACACACCTGTCATAATGGAAGGGATTGGAACGCCTGAGGTCAATCATTTGGACTGGTTAGTGAATGTTTTTAGCGATACAGTGTACATATGGTCTAACACGAGGATCGTCTGCAGCTTTTTGATTGGTGGAAGAAATTATGCTTTCAGAAAAAAGAAATTGTTTTCTCTCTGGTGTATGCTTCAAGTGCATCCCACTTTACCAAAATAGAAAAAGAAGAAAAATCACAATGTTGAATATGAAACAAGTTAAATTTGTTTTAGCAGAATCATGCCTAAAAATGTCTCTGTATGTAATTTATGCATAATTCTTTATATAAAAAAAAAAATCTCAACTATATGAATAAAATTAGAGCAGTTATAATTTGGATGTCTGTGTTAAAAAAAAAAAAACTCCCACCTTGCTTTTACCAAAAGGCTGCTGTTCACATAGGAAGTGTACTGATAAGGTGTTTGGTGTTCTGCTCCAGCGCACACCTGAGACAGTTTTGGCAGGAGCAGCTCTTCTTGCACCCACTATCATGCTTTTATAAAGTCTGTGAGGTCACACTTTAATCTCATTCGTAGTAATCCGTTAACAAAGATCCAACCTGTGAAAACAGAGCTGATGTTGCAGAGAAACGTTAGCTATTTGCAAAGGAAAGGGCGACATTTTGCCACTCTGTGACGGAAAGGTTTTCTGCTCTTGTTTGATTTTAACCAACAGAAAGTCTCATCCTGATGCCACATCCTGCCAAAGTGCACCTACAAACTCTGAATATTTGAACAGAGTTGTTCAGATAAAGTTTCTTCTTTTGTGACTGTTATTGTCATTTTAATTAGAATAGATAAATATGTCTTAAAGGGTAAAAAAAAAAAGAGTTTTAGTTACTGTGCCTTTTCTACATATTTTTGCCACGTTAGAAGCACAAAGTTCAAGATGTAAAATTGGATTTTTATGAGACAGACAAAAAGATGCATAGCTGGGAGGTGAAAGCAAAATGATTTAAGGTTTTCCAACAATTTTCACAAATAAATATGTGTAAAGTGCATTTTGTATTCAGCTTTAGTGAGTTTGCACTTTGTTGAACCATTTGTGCTGCAAGCCTCATGTTATTTGCTACATGTCTTTACAAATACAAACTGAAATTTTGTCAGGACCGTGACTTTTTTTTTATTTTTTATTTTTTTAAGCTTTTATAGTTTATGTGGTATTTATATTTTTTAATTGATTGAGGGTAATATTTCAAAGAACGATCCTTCAACACTGCACTGGTTTATAAGCACTCTCATCCATCTCATTTTAAATCAACAGTAAAACAATCTGTGAGTGCAAAAAGGTGAGCAAATCTGTGGATAGTCTGCTGCAGGTCATTAACTATTAACACAAGAGCACTTTGTTAATATCAATCTAACACAAGAGGTTGGAAGCTTTCAAGTGACAATGCTTACTGCTGCTAAAGTCTTACTGCTGCTAAATGTGCCAAACTGCACATCTTTGTACATTTTTTATCACAGAATAAAAATGGAACCATTTCCAATAGTTTTCTATATTCTTTTTAGAACTTTTTGGGAGTTATGTTGAACTTGGTCCTTCATTATTTGCGTCTGCTTTAGCCTGAAGCTAAGAGAAGTTTTGGCACAAATTCCTTCCCTCTCACTAACACTGCTCCTACTTTGTGATTTCAAGATGTAAATTAGGCAAACTTTGTGCTGTTAGATCTCACCTGCAGAAGCCACAATGTGTTAATGTCAGGTACAAGATTTAGGGTGACAATTAGTCCAGGTATTTCACTTTTCTCCTCAGTACATTAAAGACAGAAATACTGAAAGCTAAACATGAGTTTTTGTCCTGTTTTTCTCATAGTAGCCTAAATACTGTGTGGGTTTTTGTCCCTTTGAATGAATGTAAACTAATGTGCAATGGGGGGAATATGTCGTTATTCCCCATGTTTGGAGCAAATCTGAGCTACAAAATTTTAGTCGGCAGGTCAAACTTTTTAAAGATCGGTCATCAGTGCAGATTTATGAATGAAGATGGCATTTACACACCAACAGCATAAAAAAAATAGACATTGATTGATGAGCAGATCATGGCATTCTCACTTAATTGAACTGTTTCTTTAACCTGTCAGTATTCATGGTTCATAGCATGGCCGAGGATTTTGTCTAATCTTGTCTTTGTTCTACCTATAATGTAGAACAAATTTTCATGGTTTTCTATGGTATTACAAAATGGATAAACACTCATTATCACCGAGGTATAAAACAAAGGAATAATTTCTTCATTAAGGGAAACATAACCATTGTTTTGTCTTTTCACAGACAGGTTCAGTATGTTTTTTCCATGAGAAGAGTGATACATTTTTTTTCATTATAAATGTTAATGGGAACTTTATGAGAATCCAATAGTGTTGAAACAATTTCTTCAGTTTTTGTTGTATTTATTTTATCACTCTTTTGTACAACTTAATCAACATCATTGATCCTGGGATGAGTGTCCTTTATTGCTGTGGAGTATTTTACCTTTACTTGCTTTGACTATTATCTTTCTGTTGTCATGACTCACATTTCTTTTCAGAATCTTAAATACCTTAAGAGCATTTTCATTCCATCCAGTTATATTTGCTGTATTTTCATTTTCTTCCCAAAATATCATGTTTGAATATTTTTTAAAAGGTTTTGTTGGCTCTAGTGGCCTTTATTTGAAAGTAGTTTGATGGGAAACAGGGTAATGACAGAGGGGGAAGACATGCGGCAAATGTCGCCAGGCCAGGAATCGAACCTGCGACCACCACCATAAGGACTAAGGCCTCAAAACGTGGGTCGTGCTTTGCCTCTACGCCACCACAGCACCCCCATGTTTGAATATTTTTTAGTTTTAGTTGCAGACTTGCCATATTTGAATGTAACATCTTTTTTATCTTTTTATAGCGGGTCATGGTAGCATGTGGCCTTTACTAAACCACAAGTGCTAAGTTTTGGGAGAGATTAATTAAGAGAAAGAAACTAAGGAGCTAAAATATATAAACATGAAAAATAACACCGGTTCAGAAGATGAGTTAGTGTTAGTAAATGAGAACAGGTGCACATGAACTGGGAGGAAGAAAGAAAAGACTATGAGTGCAGCGGGATGGCAGAACGGCTCCTTCTGTTGCCGTGGCCTCCCTCTCCTCTCCTCACTGGTTCTCTGGAGGTTTTCCAGAAAGCCCCGCTGCACTTAATAAAGGCCAGTCAAGCGCCAGGCAAAGCTCCAAGACCTGCTATTTTTCTGCACTTCCTTAAAACCCCGACTGGAGTTCTGAAAGAGCGAGTGGAGATAAGAGGCGTGGATGCAGAATGAAAACGGGGGATTGGAGGTGCTTCACAGATGGTTCATTTTACTTCAGATTAGGGCTGCTGTAAAAGATTATTTTAGTAATTGAGTATCTATTGATTATTCTGATGATAAATCGAATAATCTGCAGTAGCTACTTAAGCTAGTAAAAGATTACATAATAGAGAAAATGCTGATAAGTAAACAATTTGGTTCCTTTTTTAAACAAGAACACATTTTATTGCTTAAAATAAAATAACATTCAAACAGCCATTTTAGTCTCAGGCTTTGAGTATAAAAAAGTATTTTAAAGTGCAAAAACAAAAAGGTTAAACATTTCACATTAACTTTTACAATTAAAAAACAAACATAAAATTAAGAATTAGTAAACAGTCTTTTATATTACACAATTTCAGCCTAAAGTTTGAAGTATGAAAGAGCTTTGTTATAAAATTGATATTTCTAATCTACTATGTTTTTCATGCCATTACTTTTCTTCATAAGGAAGTTCAACAAGCAACAAAATAGAGCTAAAATATATTAAGAAAAAACTAAAAAGAAGGAAAGACAGTTACATGTTTAAGCATGCAGACAGCAAAGCCAGAGATCTGGAAGTGTTTTAAACTGGTACCAGTTTTTGTTTATTGTTAATTTAAATTTTAATATAATTTTGTTTATTTTTTCGAACAGACAAAAATTGAAAACAATAAAAAGTAAAATTAAAACAAATTATCATGTCCAATGACAAAATTTTACATTGCACGCGCACTTTTTGCCTCTTTCTTGACGCCGCTGCTTTCTTTCCCTCTCCATTTGTTCCGTAGCTAGCTGCTAATAGCACTTAGCATTCATCAACAGCTCATTATATATATATATTCCTTTATTTAATCAGGTAAACCCCGTTGAGATCTAGATCTCATTTTCAAGAGGGACCTGAGCAAAAAATTTGCAATACATAACAACCTGGTTACAAGATAAATCATATAAGATCATTGGTGGAAGTGAGAGTGTTGTGCAACCCAAAAAACATCTGGCTGGAACACGGTGAGCTAATTTAGTAAAATTTCACAAGAAATTTTAATACTTGAGATACTCGAATAATTTGCCGAATCGTTCCAGCCCTACTTGTGATTTCAAATGTAGTCATCATAAAACTGTGAAATCTGAGGGATTAAGATGAGGAAAATAATCATCCTGCGATGGTCCAAAGCCCGCATGACGAAGTGTTGGTACTGGAGAGGAGTTTGGCTTGGTTCCCCTGCAGGCATTGTAGGAAGCCCTTGTTCAAATGTGATAGCTGGACATTGTTTACAGAGGAGGTGTCAAAACCCGTCAGCTGAGGACGCACTACAGTCAGGGCTGGTGTGTGTGCCTTTGGGCGGGCTTGTAAAAGTACATTTGTATGCTACATAAGGTGAATGAGCGAAACACAAAGAGGAAAAGTGGGATAAAGAGAAAAGAGACAAGGGCTGTTATTTCTCTGTGACCTTGGCTAAGGTTTCACTGAGCCTGCGGTGTCTTATGACCCTATTTGGATTTGGTACAAAAGCAGTGGCCTGTTCAAACCAGTTAAGCTCCTCGTCTCCTCACAAACACAGAGGGTCTGCATTTAAAGTATTCTCTTTATTCATTTGGTTTGTTCGTGTGCTTGAATTTGTGCTTTTTACTAATCAGGCTAAGAGCAGGTGGGTCAGGTGTTCAGGCACTTTACTGGACTCAACAGAGCTTTGATCATCACACATTCACTGCTGAACACAGCTGATCTTATCTCTTGCATGCATTACACTGCAGCCTTATTCTGTTTACAAAGGAACATTTCTTCCTTTGCTTCAGGTGCACATACAGTCTGAAGGTCAAAGGTTTACAACCAGTCATCGTCACCATGAATGTTGTATTAATTGCTGGCTTTTAATGTTTTGTTTGAACTGTTCTTTCTCCTGAGTGGAATAATAATGCAACAAAAAGCTGCATTAACCTAAAAAAAAAACAATAGTTTTGTCCCCCAGAAGTTTTAATTTGATTTTTACAATCCAACTGACGTTTGTATAAATATATTTTATGAAGATGCCCTTGACTCTGAATGCATTCTGTCTGGATAATTGACTTACCTTTTCTTTGGTATTGATTAAAATAGTTTGTTTTCCATTAGGTCTCTAACCTTGATCTTTAAACAATCCTGCTAATAAAATCACTCAAAATCACATAGTATGGAGTGAACAATCACAGCCAGTTTTTTAATCTGTTTCCATTTAAGTAGTAATTAAACTGAGAAGAAAATCACCCTATAAAAAAAAGAAGCAACTTCTCTATTCTGTACATCTTACTAAAATCATGGTAGGTTTTCCAGTGTTTGCAGAATGAAGTATTGCTATGTACTCTAAGTACGACTATTTGGTTTTTTTTTTAGTGTTTTTAATACATTTTTCTTTTTTGAGGAGTTTCACTTGTCTTCTGTATGGCCTTAACCAGCACATGACTCGGGTAGAAACATTTAGCTTTTCCTTGTGGATAGCAACAAATGTTACTTGTGCTTGAAGGTGTAAATTTTTGAGCAGCTTCATTTCTTAACTGGTAATGATTTGGTCCAAAATGATTTAAAACCGACTTCCCAGAGGCGAATCATGCAGGTGTTTCACAATATCCCAACCAATATCCTTTCTTCTAAAGAAATTTAGTTTAATTCAGTTCAATTTGAAAATAATATTTATCCCAAAGGAAAATATAATGTTGTTGTTACTCGTGTCATCTAAAAAAGTTTTTGCGGACGGTAATGGTGTGTGCAGGAAGACACTGACTGAATGACAGTATCATGACTATCATGACAGGAAAAAAGATGATATTACACAGTAAAATGTCCTGGATGACACCACTGGTTATTAGCAAACACTCCTAATCCATCTCATTTGCTTTTGCTGCTCCACTTTAACTCTGTCTGGTCATCTGGTTAGAATGCCAGGCAGAGAGACGTAGGAGTTTGGGACATGATCGATGTAAGAACTTCCTCCTCTTTGAACCTCCTCCCTCTCTCTCTGCTCTGCATCCTCAAAACGTCCTTTTGAGAAATGACTCTTCTGGGATCTGGGGTCGTAGTTCAGGTATTATTTGAGCTTTTGAGATGCTAACTACCTGCTCCGGTTGTAAATAATAAAAAAAATAGATAAATAGTAAAAAGAAACACTTTGTTGCCACAGTTACGCATCATAACAACTGTCTGAATAAAAAAGTAAGAGTAAAAATCCATCCAGCTCACAGTATCCAAAACCAAAGGAAAAATTTGTCCAAAGAACCAATGGCTCTACCAAAAATAATGTATTAAAGTTTACAAAAAGGACAAATCAGAGCTGCCACTATGAAACGCACAGTTCTAGAGTTCAGCATAAAGCTTTGCCAAATAATATCACATCCAATTAACTTGCAGTTCAGATGGCTTTTCCATCTTGTGTAAATATAAAATTCTCTTTATTAGATCTACACTGTGGTTCTTTGTGCTTTTATTGTTTTGAGTGATAAATCCAAATGAGTGCTGTCAAACAAATCCTTTTTATTCTGATAAATAGAAACCACCAGCAGCAGTCAATCCTAATCACATACTAAAAGTTAAAAGGCCCCGGCTCTGTCACATTCAGACACCCTGCAACTTTGATCACTGCTTATTGAAAGAAATCATTAAAAACCCCAAATTAATGGCCTTTATGCCCATTATGAAAACCAGTAAGCAATTCACTGGACCTACAGGAATGTCGATAAATAAGAACTACAGCCTTGTTGAAGGGGTAATGCAGAAACAAAAATCCATTTACTACCAAATTACACAAATGCCCTATTTTTGGGCCACATGTGGAGAAACCCTGTGAATGCCAGTCCATTTTCACAGCAAGGTCCATTTGGGTCAGTGAGAGACAAACAAAAGGTCCGAATGTGACCCTCAGTTTTAGCACGTTCTCATCATGTCAGCCATGAAATGTAGCGCAGGACTCCCAGCCTCCGCAGAGGAGAACAATCTGTTTTTCTATCTGCTCTCAGCTCCATGTACATTAGGCCTGGAGGTGTCTGTGTGTTAAAGAAACAGTGAAAAGGATAACACAGCGAGGGAAGAAGGCAACAGAGCACACATCTTCACAGTTACAGTGTTTTATCCTCTGAGACTTGCAATTCAAACACGTCCTTTCGGTTGTGTTATTTTGTAAATTCTTCTACAAGCAGTTTTAGTTCACCCGAGGTTCACGGGATACTTACAAGTACAGAAGAATATAATCCAATTTAACACTGTCTGTGACTGGATGTGTGTGTGTTGGGGTCGAATCTTTCAACCCATTAGAGCTGAGAATAGTGCAGTCTGCTGTGCAAAACACAATTGCCACGGGTTTGTAGGTTTCAGTTTGAGCGTTTGTCTCGGTGCGTTGTGTTTACTTCCTGTTGCATCTTGGTGGATGGTTTCAGTTTTTGCCTTCTCTGCCTCAGCCAACATGTGAACATATGTGGGTCTCATATGAGAAGCTGAATATGTGTCAGATTCCAAACCTCGAGAGCAGGTGTCCCACAGTTTTCAGATATGTCTCTGCTTCAACACCTGAATCAAATAACGAGGTCATTAGCAGGACTCCAGAGAACTTGGCTGCATGCCGATCAGGCAATCCAGTGTTGGACCAGCAGGGACTAACGCTGCGTTCAAGTTACCTTGGAAATCGGAACGCTGCGTGAGACAACAGACTGAGCTAACAACATTCCAATTAAGAAGTCAAGATTTCCACTTGGTCTTTCATGATAACAAATTTTGCTGGACAATAAATGATCCCAGAAGTTATTGCGATAAACAATAATATTGTTGTTTTGAGACCATTTACAAGTGGTGTAATGGTATTTGCATAATAATGTAAGATCACATTCTGAAAGATCAATAAACTTTTAACTCTTATGAACATTTAACACATTTAAAATCTCCAAAATAGATTAACAAAAGAAAAGAAACAACAAATCAAATTAATTATGAAGTCTCTGTAAACAAAATAACATGGGAAATATTAAATGTAAAATAATCTGCCAGTGAATCTAGCACTTTTTCATCAATATTAAGTAATTGAGTATATGTTAAGCTAATATATGTTACTGAAAAGTTACTAAGAGTACTAAGTACTAAGATATTCACACTAGAAGCTAGACCAAAAACTTGGTAAGATTTTGTGTTTTTGCAGTGAATTTGTCCTGTTTTAAAGCTGATTAAATGTAAATACATTATTAGCACTGAGCTAATAACCTTAGTGTGAAGGTTGCAGTTGTTTGTTCACTAACTGAGCCTAAGTTCAAAAAGATTTACAGTTAGATTTACATAATTGTTTTCTGAGAACTTTCAGTGAATGAATTTGTTAATAAATGTAAACTGGAGAACTAATTACCGCTTGAAATGGTGCATGTGATAATAGCGAGTTGCTAAAAAGGCTTAAATCACCAACAGAGAGAAAATGCCCCCTAAATCAGGCTTGCGTGTGGGAGTCGAAGCCTAATTCACCAAGCACCTCTAATTACCCTTTACGCAGTTCCACATCCCGCCATTAAAGGAGCACACTGGTGGCTGCATATGTCTTGGCCCGTTTTCTGCAAATCGTGTTAAGCGAATGCTTGCCAGCCAATTCTAAGCTGTATCAAGCTTACTCCATGTTGTTTAAAATTTGGATTTTCAACTGTGAATGTTTTCTTTTTTGTAATTTGAAGACATCTTAAGGAGCTGAGGGTTGAAGCAGTGGGTCTCTCCAAACTCTGAATGTCTGAATTTGTGAAGTTTTGAACCTGTTCTATGAGGGAAACAGATTAAAATAACACTCAAGTGTTTTTGAAGATTCAATTGAAAAAAAATCTCTGTGTTTATTACAGAAATGTGAATTTACTGAGATGTTGAAGAAGCTCGGGTTCAGCTCGTCTGGATTGTTGGGTTTAGTTTCTCCTATCATCTTGTGCGCAGATGGGCTCCCGATGGGGTTTAGGTCAGGCCAGTTTGCTGGCAAATCAAACACAGTGATACTTCGGTCATTAAAGCAGGTACTGGTTCTTCTGGCAGCCGGTTCCAAGTCCTGCTGGAAAATGACGTCTGAAAGCCCATTGACCTCAACAGCAGAGGGAGGAAGGATGTGCTCTAAGGTTACCTTTAGACCTGAGACTTGAGAAAACATAGTGGATGACTGGCTCCCCATGTCATCACTGGCTGTACGAACTTCACACTGAATCTCAGTCAACTTGGATTCTTTTCCTCTACACTCTGAGATCTAGACTTCCTCTCAAAATGCCTAATTTCCACCTGAATAGAGGATTTCCAACCACTAAGCACCATCCATCCATCCATCCATCCATCCATCCATCCATCCATCCATCCATCCATTTTGTAACACCCTTGTCCCTAGTGGGGTCGGGAGGGGCGCTGGTGCCCATCTCCAGCGAATGTTTCGGGTGAGAGGCGGGGTCACCATGGACAGATCTCCAGTCTGTCGCACCGCTAAGCACCAGTCCAGTTCTTTTTCTTTTTGCTTTTTATACACTTTTTTCTTCCACTCAGCTTCCATTGAATATATACTTGGCTGTACTCTTTTTGACAATATTTGTTTTACCAGAGATGACAGGTAAAAATATCAAATGTCTGTTTTTTGACCAAACAAATTTTTAAAAGTATAATTTTTTTAGCTATTTGATAAAAAAGTAATCCTGACACACGTCAAACAACAACGTACAGATTAAGGCTTTTTTCATTATTATTAAAATGCTGCAGTATGGAAGTGTTATCTTTTTTTCCTTTTGCTTTTATTGCTAAGTCCAAATAATATTCCTATTCCAGTTCCCAAAGAGGGTCTGAAGAACCAGGCTGCATTCGAGGAGATGAGGGTTAATTACATCAAGGAGCTGCGACGTTCTGTGGGAAAGGCGACCAACAACTCCGGCCAAACCTGGCAGCGCTTCTTCCAGCTCACCAAGCTGCTGGACGCCATGCATGATGTAAGTTCCCCTGACCCAGTCCACGCCGCACACGCTTCCCTGCAAAGCCCCTCTTTTCTGAACTGCTGCCACTTCGGGCTTCTGCTCTTAGAGGAAAAGTTGAGTAAAATGGCAACATAGTGGATTTTGGTTAATGCTTTAGTTAGCGGTTCAATAGCATTGTGTGGTTTGCAGTGAGGATAATTGCATCCCTGAGGGGGAAGGCGGAGTTATTTTGGAAGAGGCAGTGGCCACGCTGTATTGGTGAACGGAACAGAGGAGGATCGATACCGGCTCTCGGTTTATTGGGTCAGGGCGCTGAGGTGTCACTGTGGGAAATGTGCTAAATGACAGTCACGTTGCTATGCACAGGGTCGGCTGGTGCAAAAGCAAAGCCTGGAGGTGAAGATCAGCAAGCGGGAAGTCATAAAAATACCTGACCACAATTAATTCAGCCTTATGATTAAATAATTGGGGTTTGGGCTGACAGAATGACCTTTCTCTCAGGGAGAGCTGGATAGAGAAAAAAAATAAAATACGTGCTGCCCCCAAGTGGTCAACAGAATAGAACAATGAAGGAAATTTAACCTGAACGGGGAGAAATAAAATAAAATGTTCCTGTTTTCGAATGAAGACAAGAAGCTGCCCTGCAACAGTGTTCAGACCATTTAAATGTTTCCCCATTTTGTCAAGTTACTGGGATTTTATGTGATAGACAGAAATAAGGTAGCATGTAATCGAGGAATAGAGAATCAATCAACTATAATTTCCTTTCTTTTTAACAAAAGAAAAAATCTGATTTTTTAAATTTAGCCAAACTGAGTCAACATTTAGGAGAACCAGATTTTGCTGTAACTGCAGCTGCAAGTCACATCCCTACCTGCCTTGCACATCTAATTCAGAATCGTTGTCCTGCTGAAAGGTCAAAACCATGCCCATGGCATGACACTGCCACCTCCATGTTTTACTGTAAGGTTTGTACACTGTAAAATCATAGAATCTCACCAAGTATTTTTGGGATAGTTTCTACTTATATATCTTAGTGTGCATAAAATACAACAAAACTAACTTGCAAGTAACTTTTCAGCGAGATATAGGAGCTTATTGTAAGTCAGTAATTCCTTAATATTGTTGAAAAAGTACCAGTTCCACTGGTAGATTATTTCAATTTTAACATGAGACAATTTTCTTGTTATAAGTGAAATAATTCACCAAGTTGGACTAGAACATTTTTTTTATTAATATTAACAAATTATTGACTTGAGGCAATCTCCTACTTATTGCTAAAGTAACTTGTAAGTTTGCTTTGTCTTATTTCAAGTGTACTAAAATATTTGCAGTGGAAACTTGACAAAAATCCGTGGGAAGATTTTGTGTTTTTGCAGTGTATATGACGTGTAGTCTGAGTTGTCTGCATCTCTGTTTCTGTGAGATGTTCAACGTTTGGATATTGTTTTCTATCTTGACTCTGCTTTAAACTTTTCCACAACTTTTCTCCTGACCTGCCCGCTGTGTTACTTGCCCTGATGCTGCTGTTTGTTTACTAATTCTCTCTAACGCAAAACAGCTGGATTCATGCTGAGGTTAAATTACAAACAGGCAGATTTTTACTAGTTTGGGAAATCCTAAAGAAAATCAGCATTTAATTAAGGGTGTTAGAGTACAGAGGTGTATCAGGACCAGATTAAGATATACTGTATATTTTTTACATTACAAGAGTGAAGTCATAATATTATGAGAATAAACTCTTACTATTAGCAAAATAAAAATAGAATATTGCCAGAAGAAAAGCGTAAAAGTATAAGAAAAAAACTGTTTAAAGGTGGAAAATAAAATAATCAGGATGTGATGTGACGTACTTGGCAAGTCCATCTTGTTCTCTCTTCAATGTATGCACAACCATTTTAAAGTCATGCTGGTGACAGTAATTTAATGCTAATATGTATTTCCTAACTGGAAAACTGATTCCAAAGCAAAGCTTTACAAACATTCCTCATTTATATTTTTAATATTTTTTTGTGCAGAAGATCTCAGAAAATTAAAACTTCATTCTTTTAATATTCAAACTGTATTTTGGTGATATGACTGTATGTTCCTATTGTTCTGACTTTATTCTCATGTTATTTAGACTTTGTTATCATAAGACTTTATTTTTGTAATATTATAACTTTATTCTCATAATTATGGCAATGCATGCCACACATCTTAATTTTTATAAGAGATTTGAAAAATTTACAAAATTTTCTGCATGAAGTATCATTACACTTCATTTTGTGTTAAATTTATAACAAATTTTTGGGTTGTACAATGTTAAAAAAAAAAATCTAAGCAGTAATAATATCTTTGCAAGGCCAGTTTATGAAAGTGAGTTCTGTTTTCATTAAGTTGTGTGTTTGTGATGTGCAGCTCGTTGGGAACTTGCTGGACTTCTGCTTCTACACCTTTCGTGAGTCGCAGGCCCTGAAGGTGGAGTTCCCCGAAATGTTGGTTGAGATCATCAGTGACCAGATACCAAAGGTGGAGTCGGGCCTTACTCACACTATCTACTTCCACAAGAAGTGACTCGCTGCAAAGCCGGAACAGAAGTGGCATTAAGAACCGGGAAAGAAAGAAGAAAACGAGGTTCAGGGAAGGGAACGTGCGCAAGAAAGGCCTGATCTGTCGGCCCCTGACCCTGCCGCCCTCTGAGGCGGCGTCCTCGCCTCGGATCGCAGTCGAGCAGAGTGGTGAGGAGAAGGATTTGATCCTGAAGTCGCCATAAGCATCTTAGAGCTGTGAATAGTTTGAGACATCGAGCACGACACGCCGAAATTGACTTTTGACAAACCTGACGAAAACATCCCGATGTACACCCATGCAACCCTGCCCCAAAGATGAAAACAGTATTCTGTGGAGATAAAGCCATACATCACCTAGAATATATTCACACAGGAGTAGATGGAAAATTAACACACTTACATGCCTTCCCGTAAATGCCCTCCACCTGCACTATATTGAGATTCCCTTACAAATCCACTGAAACGTTGTTGTTTTTCTTAAATTGCAAATATTAAATCTAGCTTATGCAATCTTAAAAAGAATAATTACACTTGGAAATATCCTGCTTAGACTAATAAGTTAGCTCTGCGTGTAGCAGCAAAGGACTTCATGTGGAGGCTGCAGGTCTCTGTGAAGATAACCCAAGGGCTATACAGGTATCATCATAAGCTAAATGACGACATCAGATCTAACAAGTCCAAGTTCGGTTCACAAGTCTGCATCGTGACGGCCATTAATGACATCGACACGTACACAAGTTTAAATATTTGTAGTGAAACAATCAAGACTATTATGCAAAAGTCCAAAGCTTGAGCTGTTTTGAAATGAATATATCTCTCAAGTGTGAAGAAAGCTTGAACATGAAACTCCCGTGACTACTTCAGAGACATTGTGTTATATATTGATGCAACACTTTACCTTTTCTGCAGAAAAAAAATAAACAAAGTTAAAAAAAATTTTGCAGGATGAAATAATGCATTTACAGAAACAATTTCAGTAAGAGTCGACTGATAATGGATTTGACTGAGGTGAATCTACAGTAATAGCTGTCATTTGTGTTATCTCCAGAGCAGCTGTCCAAATGTCTGTTTTTACCCACAATGAAGCTAAACCAGCCCTTTGTGAACCAACACTTATCTACTCTTCCCAGAGACAATAAAAAAGCATTTTATAGAAGGGTTCGTTTTTTTTTGACAAGCCAGTCATTTTACATTAAGGTGCTTCATTTCTACAAAGCGAGGCGAGACGTAACATGTACAGTAACAAATAGACAGCCCAGACACTACAATATATATGGACTCAAAGTCTGAACACACATACTCTGTAAAGTTTATATTATCCAACGTGGAGCATTACTCTGCTTACAGCTAACACATCAATACCGAGCGAGTTTGTACAGGTATTAACACCATTCTCCTCAGTTGATGTACAGAAGATGTTTTAAGGTACGTGTTGATGAAGAACAGATTATTCTGCTCAAACGGTCAGTTTTCCCAATGTAGATTCCTCTTTTTTTCCTCCTATATTTGGGCCAAGTCGTATTACTTTCACTACGGTCTTCTGGACCGTTTAATAGTCTCACACCCCACTGGTTTCTGGATGGTTGTGGAAAACTACGATGATGCTACTGAAAAGCGACAGAGAAGGTAACAGGTGTGTGGGGAGGCGTGATTGTTATCCAGTTATTGTGCCCTGTAAGTGTGTATTTACATGTGTGTATGAAGTTTGTGTGCATTTTTTTTTTATCTCTCTCTCTCAGACAGCATGTGAATAGTTTATCTGCTCTTTCAGTGTAGGTTATTATGCACACATGTCATAGATTTTAACCATATCCTGTTTCCACATTTAGATTTGCACAGAGGAGGAACAATGTGAAATGAGGCATTAGCGCAGCTAGCAGGGATTGTTTGTTCCTTTAAGCAACTCTCATAACAGAGGGAGAGATTTCTGCATGGTCACCCAGCCTAAAGTCAGACAGCATAATATTAGCCACCTAGCCTGGTGCTGGTGTGCTGCATTAGAACACCAGCACCTCTCAAAGCCGGCCCAAGGCTTAAGCAAGCTAAGCAGCCCCCAATATCAGTGACTTAATTCACTAAAGGGATGCACCGACCATCAGCTGAGTTTTAACTTGACAGGACATAATCAGAAAACTAAAACATCAGATCATTTTTGGGTCAGCAAACATGCTATGCCCAAACCCTACTGGACTGTGCAAGCTACAACACCCTTTGGTGTGGAAGGGTGTACTAAGGACAGAAAACTCAACATTAGCATTTTGTAGTAGTCTAAAGAAGCACAACGGGCATTTTAAATGTTTGGAAATTAGATGTGTATCTCACAAAATATTCGAAACATTGTCAAATGAGTATACTTTAAAAAAAAATAAAATAAAATTCTCTTTGATGCTCAGTGTCTTTTAAGGTTGGAAGGCAGCTTTGCCATCACCCTAATCTCTAGCTCCATCTATCAGGTTCATGTTTGGACTTTGGCTGGGCCACTTCAAAATGTTTCTTACACTTCAGTTAGAAGAAAAATATAGGTAACATTGAAATGTTTCACTTTAAAGATAAGAATGTCAATAATGTTAGTTAGGCATAATTCTAATTTAAATGAGTAGAGCAATTTAAACAGATAACAGAAAGACTGATTGTAGCTTTCAGCCTCTATCATGGAACATAGTGAGTTTTGGAAATGTTGGCTTTTGAAATAATCCACATTTTAGGGCATACACATGGAAGCTGTTGTTACAAAGCAAACTGATAATCGTACATTTAGGAGGCTAAAATTAAATCTGTATCTTAAAAATCAGGTTTAGGGCAACTGCCCTCTCAACTACTGAGGTGGTTCCTTTGCTCTTAAGGTAAATAATTAATGAGTGGTGATTAAGTTTATCCAAGAGAAACCAAAATCAATTAAAATTGTATCCGAAGGGTCAGAGCTTCACAAAAACTTGAAATTGGCCACAAAAATCTGATCGGTGCATCTCTACTCGAACTAAAATTTTTCATTTTAATTTAATTTGACATATGAATATGTTATATCAAAATAATAAAATTTGATAGTTTTGAAGAGCGTGACTGAAGTTACCATAGTTCAGTCATTTCTCCTGCTTGTGTCTGTGTGGGAATCACCTTTCATCAACACCGTAGCTGTAAATAAATAAATAACAATGAAGCTTCACTTAATGCAGGATTCTGGCAGCTGCCTAACCAAATGAAGATGCCAGACAAATTAATTTGGGGCCCCAAATTAAATTCTGCTTCTGGCCCCACATAATCTTGGGTCGGCTCTGGAACCGTTCCACCAGACTTTTAGCTCTGTTCTGAGTTGAAGTTCATCTTCAGGCAAACAGAAGTCAGAATTTGTTTGTCTTCGGAGGTGTAGTAAATATAGTTTTAATGATGGGGATCAGAAAAGGGAGAGGGTTGTGTATTTTATTTCTTATTATTGTCAAATTGGGAGATCAGAGGTGGATGTGTCAAATTTTGTCATCCTGTTGGGGTTTTTTCTCCATAAATTATGGGAAAAAATATATTGGGTAAGAATGTGGGGCTAACTTCCCCTCTTTCATTATACTCTACAGAAATATTATTTCAATGTTTTTTCTCCACTGCAATAATTTTCAGCGCCTTCCCAGAAAGGCTTCATTTAATCCTTTATTTTGCCCCCTTTTGTTGTCCTTTTTAAAGAATAAAAAATGTCTAACAGTTCATAGAATGAATGGGAAAGTATTTTTGAGAGAATTATATTTTGCAGGAAAACAATATTTAAGTACTTTGTCTAAAAATGATATCCTTTTTGTAAAACAAAATGTTATTGCATGCTTTTTGATGAGATGTTTACATGTACTTAAAAAAAGGGAAACTTGTGCCTTTTTATCTCACCTGATTTACAGTTTTACAGTATATATTGTAAATAATAAGGCAAGTCTTTATGTTGAGTGTAGTATAAAACATTTCTACTTTAACCATCTTGTTAAACAGTTGGGAAAAAAAATGTGTTTCCCACTCGCCATGTTCTGTTTGTTGGCTCGCAGAGTAAGGGTTGGCACAGTGAAATGAATGTATCATATATTGTGAGAGACTTATGGCGCATACTACCTGAATGTTAGAGAGAGTACATTTATTATCTACTCACTGAGGACATTTTTTATTTTGCTTTTTTTTTATTTTCTTCATTATTGTTTCCTTAAACAAATAAAAAAAATCAAAAGCACTTTTTTAAAAATTTTGTAACAAGCTGTATTAAGAAAGGGATCCTCTTTGCTGTTGATCTGATATCGTAACCATGGTGACAAAGTTGATAAGCACTATAATAATAAAAACCAAGGAGTCACATACTGTTGAAACTGGGACATGTTAAAGGAAGTTATTGACTTTTTAGCACTGAAATATAAACAGGTGAACACATTAACACAGAATCACTGACTTCAACATAAGTTTGTGCTGGCGTTATTATTATTTATTTTATTTTATTGCAACTTATCAATTGAAAAGAAATGTGCATGAAGGTTTGGCCATCAACGAAAATAATTTGACATAAAGAACGGTAGATGCAGGATGTTGAATCTTCTGCAACCTCTCCAAGTGAGACTGGATGTCTCATTATAGGACATGTTTATGAGCTGTGAGTAAACCTAAGAAAAAACAAACTAATAAAAAACAACTATTATATGAATGTTTCTAGTTATAAAATAAATTTTATGTTTGGTTCCATTGTGTTCACAAAACTATCTTCACACTCTAAATTAGGCTATTTGAAAACGTGAAAGGGAAAACTGTGATTTTTGTTTTTGATTTTTTAAATGTGGTTTTCTGTGGAGTTATAGTCAGTATCTACCTTCAGCAGACAGTAATCTGGATAATCTCTGTTGGGAGAAACTTAAGCTAATTTCTTAAGTAAAGACAGTCTGAAAGTGGATTCAAAAACAACTTTTAAGGAACATATAGATTTCAAATGACCATGTAATGTTTACAAGAAACAAATTTTACTGACTGAGCGATGGATGCTTCACAACATGAGATTTGAACATAATCAGTTCTTTTAAAGACAGGCAGGAAGTATCTACTAACTTTAAAAGCACTTAAAGAAAATGTCGTCCAATTTGAACCACATATTGTTCCTGTTTATATTAGTACAGTAAAATACAGTTTGTTTTATTAATTTTGCCATAATTTCATTGAAATTTAAAAATACAATGCAAAGCAAAGTTGTAAAACAACCATTAAAATGTCAAATGCAATAATGTGAAGCGATTCATTTTGTATCTGGAATTGCTTATTCAGCCACATTTATTTGAAGCTTCAAGCAGGACAAAAACAACTTCAAACCAATTCACTCTGCTGGGTAAAACACAGAATTTCAAGTTCCTGTGTAACATAATTTATAGATATTTTGCATTGCTTTGGTGTAGAGTACTTTAGAAATAATTTCATTTATATGTTTTGCATCAGACATGGATGTTGAGATGTCAAAGCTTTGTTATTGAACAACAGGTAAAAAGTTGTGATTGCTCCTGACCGTTTTCTAAATTTGTTTACCCCAGACTGTGAAAACTACATAGTTGTGGTTCAATACAAATACTTGAACATCTCAGAGTAAACAACAATTTTAAAGCACAAAGATTGGAGCAGAAATTCAATCTGGACTAGCCATTAGCAGGACTCTTTCATGGGAACTTCTGTTTCCCCAAACTGAGATAGTTCTGAAAGCTTTCAGCAGGTAACATACTGACTAATGACAAATCCACAAAATCCACACTTCAAATTTTTCTCAAACTATTCTTTACATTTTTACTGGCAAAATATGAGCAACAAACAGTGGGGGGATTAAAGTGTGACAGCAAAGTATTGAACCGGGAACACGGGGAGTGTTGGAAATAAGTGAGCATGGAAATCTATCTGTGCTCAAGCTGCATTGTTAGTAATTCAATATTTCCAACTGTCACTTTAATAAAGTGAGAGAAAAGAAAATCTTCTGCAAGTAAGTGCAATTCTCTGTCAGCAGACGGACCTGTGAGCTGTATTGACACTCTCATTCAACTTCCAGCAAAAAGTAAACAAGAATATTCACAACTGTCAAACTAGTTCCAAGAGAGGGAAGCTGATTAATGTACAGTTTATTTTTTGGTCATCAGTCATTACCTACTGCCAGCTATAAAACTTTCCCAAAACTCCAGGGAGCTGCATTGTCTTCTGAACAGTCCTCTTCTAAATTCACTCTCCTTTTTTGGCTTGTTTGTCTCACGATTAGTCTAACTGCTGTTCCTGACACTATTACGTCATTGTGTGTATGGAGTCATGTCATTGTCGTTTTTCAGAGTTGTGAATCGGGTGTAGACAGTCTAAGCCATATCTCCACGGCCATGGCAGTGCATTATTTATTAATAAATATATAAATATATATATATAAAAATATACAGAAATGCTTTTTTTCCAGATCCAAAAATACCTTTTTACTCAGTACAAGTTTTCTTAGCAAACATACAGTGAACCTCCTTCACCAAACCTCCTTCAGCAATTTTTGAAACCAGATACTACTGTATATCTTAATGCAGATATTGCCATACTTGTGTTTGCAGAAATATTGCAAGATTCTAATAAAACCATTACACTGACTGATTGATGTGATCTGATTATTTATGTGTGTTGTTTACTTTAGAAAACAGAAACCTACAGCCTACCCAACAGTTAATGCACAGTCATATTCAATAAATAAGAAAACATTTGAAAAGTTAACTTATTTCAGTAACTTAATTCACTCAGCAAAGCACATTATATGACTTTATTAATTCGTTGTAAAGACTTTATTTCTGTCCATTGTGATTTTCTGCTTACAGCTCAAGAAAACATGACATTTGTTATTAGGGTATTACATCAGACCAATAAAAAACAAAAAATACAGAAGTCTGGGCTTAATAAAAAGTATTTTTAATTTCTTTAAAGGTTGTTATTTTCAAAACATCTAACAAACGAGCCTCAGACAAACATATTTATTGAATATTACTGATGAACTTTCACTGACCACAAATCTTAGGTTGTTTTTCAAGTCAAAGTAAATCCTTAACTATGCAGGTGAAAAAGCATGAAGATGATTTTGTTGGTTGTTATGCTCATTGTCAATGTATGTTCTTATATAAATATTATTTTGCTTATTTCAAACACTGATGCCTCATGTTGCTATATATCTAAGAAAACAAATACATTTTTATGCGCTTTGGCCTTTCAAACGATTATAGAAACCTCGACAAAAGTGGAGATTTGAGAAAATATGGGTAAATTGGGATTTAGGGTCCTGTGCATTAAAGTCTGCGACAAACAATGCGCCAATATATCCACATACTGACTCCCAATCGACATTGTGTCGTGTTTTAACTTGACTTTATATGCTAATACGGTACTTAAAAGTAGTTCAAGCTATCTATCTGTACACACAAATGAACCTCCTGGCGCCATCTAGTTTTATAAAGATTTTTGCTTTTAGCAGGTAACCAAATATGGGGAAAATGAACATTTGTTTTCTGTGCAAAATAAATCCCCTTATGATAATAAGTGTGTTGACTTCTTAGTTATTCAGGTGTGAACAGATATTGTTTCATTAATAATATATTTGATTCTTGATTTTAGACATCAGTATTTGCTAATCTTTTCATTGCGTCATCTTTGCCTTTATTCCAAGTTTGAAATATAGAAAAATCTTTTTGCTTTTAAAATGTGAAATTGATTGTCCACTTAAAAGAAGGTATTCACTTCTTTGAATACATTTTTAAGGTGTTATGAGGCTGACTAATTTTTGAAGATGAAAGTCATTGAATGCAATTTATATATATATATATATATATATACAGTATAACCCTGTTTTATGTAGATTCTAAACAGCTGCATTTAGTGCCTGGAGGAAAATAGCGAACCATGGTAGAACAGAAAGGATGTGATGAGGAGCAGCAGCAGGTACGGCAGCTTAAAGGAACTGGAGTAAGAGGAACAAAGAGGGAAGGAAAAGAAAGGCAGGAGGCTTTTACAGTTAAAATGAACCTGTGGAGAAAAATCACCATTAACCTTGTTAAGGTCTGATCTGAACAAACGCCTGCTCTGCCAGACTGGAGAGCAGACAGTATTACTTTTTTGCTCATTCACCCCCCCTCTCTCTGAATCACAGCCTTCTCCAAATCTCCCCCAGATTTCCAATTGCTTTCACTTGTAGTCGTGCCAGATAAACAGAATCTATTGGATCAGGCTGATTTCACGGCTGCACCCGCGCACATGGCAGCTTCTGTGGCCCACTTTCTGAGCCGAGGCTTTTTTTTTTTCCCTTCCCTCGTCTCTACACTCTCTCCTTTATGTATGAAATTCACTTTTCTGCGAATTCCCGCTGAGTTTTCATCCTCAATAATACATCAAGTCTTACTATGATTATATTTGAGCTTTGCTCCCTGAAGGAAACGCAGGGAGACACCAGAAAGTATTAAGTTAGCGTTAGCTCTGCAGTTGCATTTGGAGAAATTCAGAAATATTGTCCAGTTGCGTCATTTTCTCACAGTAGCAGATATACGATTCCGAATCTTTGATCCAAGCTGAGTCACAGTGTGTTTTAAGGCTGAAGGACACTGCATCACGGGAAGCAGAGGACAGCTGGAACGTGGCCAGAACCAGGAAGCGGGAGATGAACAAGACTCTGGAGAGTTTCACGCAAATACACCTACATCTAATCAACACATAATATACACAGGCTTCCTTCACAGTCATGAAGAGTAAAGAGCTGAAGACTGAGTATGCAGGGGAAAGGAAATGTATTATGGAAACATGTCTGAATATTTAGATTTTTATTTCTGTCTCACTGTTTATGTGAGAAATATGCATTTCTAAAGATAAGTAGTTAAGTTGCTAAAAAAAGTGAGAGCTTTTTACAGTTCTTTCAATGTCAAAGATGTTCAATGTTACCAATATGTCTTATTTTTCTCATGAGCATAAAAAGGTTCTTTCACTGGAACTTAGAGAAGCAGAATGAAAATAATAATCATCATATCTGCCCATCACTCTTTAACTTCATTCAGCCATTCATTATTTATGAATCTTTTAAACCATTTATCAAACTAAACACCCACTCCATTTATACATCCAACCATCTCATTCTATCCCGTTTATCCATATATCCATCCATCCTTTTATCTTTCAGTCAAATCTACTTTCCATTTATTCATCTGTCTGTTGTTCCATCCATGCACCCCTTCATTTTTTATCCAATCATCCTTCCATCTGTGCATTATTATTTTACTCCATTCATCAATTTATCTGGTCTTCTTCCTTTCTATCATCCATTTATCAAACCAATCATCCACTTTTTTGTTTTGTCCATTTATACATCCATCTATTTGACCAATACTTTCCTTTCATTTTTCTGACCATCCATCTTTTTATCTTTTTTATATAATTTCATTAATATTGTGCATTTGTTATTTATTCATTGTTTTTCCAACTGTATAGTTGTTAATCCGACCACATATATTTAACTATCCACCCATCTTTCCATTTCTTCATTGCATTAAACTGTATGAATATTGTTTATCCATCAACCTGTCAATTATTTTATATTTTCAACAACCTGTTCATCCATCTACAAATGAATGTATTATTTATCCAACCATTATTGATGCATACATCAACCTTTCAAATTGTTGTGATGCATTTGTTCTCTAAAAAGGGCTCAACAATATGACTAGTAAGTTTGGAAATTTCAACTTGAAAAAGTACAGAGCTTTGACGTGAAAGACGTGTGGTAAATCTGGAATAAGGCATGCAAAGGTCATAAAAATCAGCATGGATTCAACAGCGTCAAGTGATTTCACTTCAAAAGCTTAAAAAGTGGAGCTGAATTATTTGAAGTACCACTATCACTCACTTCCCAAAACTCACAAGGAGAAGTGAATGAACAAAATTCAAGTCAAAGTGTCTACAAGAGCAGCAGGAAGGTGAAGAAATGAGAGCTAGTTCAGAAAAAAAAGGAGGATAAATACTACATAGCGATAGGCAGGTAGGCAGAGGAAACGGGAGAAATGAGGACAGACAGAGACGTGCCATGCTTTCAGTCCAAAGTGAAGTGAGAGGCAGGTGGGGTGGACGTCTTTATGATTCAGCAACATCCTGGCAGAGGGGAGATGATGAAGGGCCCCGTGGGGTGGGCGGTGTGGAGGAATACTTTGCCCGTCTCATTAGCCCTGCCTCATTTCATTACGTTCTCGTCGCAGTTTCCTCAGGTAGCTGGTAACTCCTCACATTGAAACGCTACGTGTGTGATTATGTAACCGAATAGAGGAGGTCCATTAAAAATCACTGCCTCCTGGTAATTATGTAACAAAGGTCAAAGCACTGTGAAAGGAGGCCATTCGCTGTGTTAATTACAAACATGAAGCGTAAGAATTAACATGGATGGGTGTTTTGTTTCACTGAGGAGAGAATTAGTGATTTCTCATCTAATTTTAATCCTTTTACGGAGCGTTTTTTTTTTTTTTTTTGGATGGAGCCTTTAGCTGTTTGGACATTAAAAAGTAAGACTTGCGTTTCACTTCGTAGCTGGCTCAGTGTAGCTGTAAATCAGCCTCTTAGGTGATGCAACGAATGAGTCATCACAAACCGACTTATTACTGTGTAGTTAACTTCATCATTTCTGTCTGTGAAGTTTTATAGAAATCAGCCTGTCCTGATAACCTCGCTCCTCGCTGCAGGTCTCAGCTCATCCAGTGTCACATATTTTTATTCAAAGCAATACTGTTCCTCGGATTTGGAAAAGAGCCTTTGTACTACCTTTACTAAAAGGGTGGTGATCCCACTTCACAAAGCAGCTATCGACCCATTTCTGACTCTACATTCTAGCTAAGATGCTTGAGAAACTAGAGAATGACCAATTAAAGAGACATTTGGGCTCTAATAGTATTTTCCACATGTCAGCCTGGGTTCAGAAAACAACATAGACTGGTATTGTTTCATAAAAAGTTTTAAATTACTTTGCAAACGCCTTCAATGCCAAGGATTACCGTGTGGTACTTTCTGTAGCACTGACACTGTGGATCAAGTCACAGACTTTTTCAAATCGGCAGTTCAGACCAAGTTTTCGAACTACGTTTCTGGTTTCAAGTGTGTCAAAATCCTCAATTGTCGTTATTGTGATGTCACAGTGTGCCTCAAGGCTTTGTGTTGGGTACTGCTCTCTTTGCAATTTACATTAATGACATGGGGCTTGCTGCAGATGGTGCATCTCTCCGATTCTATGCCGATGATAGTTGTAATTCAAATCCATTGCATGTTAGCATTAAATGTTATTCAGACACATGTATCCTACCTGATTGGTACTCAATGACAAAACTAGAGGTATGCTTAAAAAAAAAAAAGAAAACCCCAGAGATTCTCCTTGCCACCATGTTAGCACAGGATACCAAAATTGAATTTGAATCTTTTAAAAATATCTTGGTTTCTTGTAGCTGATGTTTCAGTGTTTCTACATGATGTTTCCCCCTGATGCAATATATTCAATGAAGTGCATCAGTTCCTCCTGTGGGAAAACAGCCCCACAACATCATATTGTGGGGCCAACACATATATCAAAGTTGAGAAGGTACTCCCAGGGTTACAAGCATCCAAATGTAACAATGGTCATCATGGCCAAACAGTTCCACTGCAGTTTCATGAGACCACTGGAAACTTTAACAATGGAGCTCTTTCTCTCTTTGTACAAAGCACAATTTGGCTATTTATGTTTCTTTTTGACTAATGGGCTCCTCCTTGCCGAGTGGCCTTTCAGCTCATGTCGGTACAGAACATGTTTCACTGTGGATAATGACATGGTCTCACCAGCTTCAGCAGCAACTTAACAAGGTCTTAGGCTTTAGTTCTGTGGTCGATTTGTACATTTCAGACCAGAACCCCTCTCCTTCCTGAGTACTATAACAGTTGGACATTCTTATCATGACTATACTTCCTGTAATTGTTTATACAGATGAACGAGGCACCTTAAGGATGTAGGACTTGTTCCCAAGGGTGAACCAGAATGCTGCAGCTTCAGTTCTCTTCCTGATATCTTGACTCATTTCTTTTGACTGAAACCAGAGACAGTGAGTTAATTGTGCCTTCAACTAACTCAATTAACCAATTAGAAGTTTCCAAAGCCATGACATCGTCTGGGCTTTTCCCTCATTACAAATCGTTCTGTATGTAAAAGTTTGATTTTGAAGACGTTAATAAATCTAATTTAGACAATAATGAGAGACATATTCTCTTATTACTGTAGCTTTTAGCAAACAGAAATCATTTCTGTAATTCTAACTGACCTAAAACAAGAGAAGTTTGGTCAGACAGTGAGAAAAAAAAGTGTTTGTGTCTTTTTATTCAATGTATGTAAGCTTCTGGTTTCAACTGAGTAAAATGTATTAACTGATTTAAAAACAAACCACAAATGTCTGGAAATTTTTGTTTCAATAAAAACAAAACAAAAACAAAACATATCATTTGTAAAATAAATTTTAATTGATAAGAAAGAAACGGACCTAAATTTATACACTGAACAAAAAGGAAAAAAAAAACTTTATTTTTTTAACATTGATCAACAAGATGCAGCAAAGTAGAAAAATTGAAAGGCCTTCAATAATGCCAAGAATCATCTTAAATTACTGCAACCACAGCTGAAAGCAGCATGCTAAACCAAAGCTCACAGAGAAATTACAGTGTTTAGCACAAGAATTGGGGAGATAAAATGCAATGTTACATATATGCAGACTGAAACCAGTCTAAGCAAAAGATAAAACCAGTCTATCACACAACAGATTGAAATGTACTTTGTTGTAACCTTTTTTATATCTCCAACACGAACACAGCAAGTTTAAAACGTAAAATATTCTGAGGTACTTTAAAATTCAGCTTTGTTGGAGTGTATAATTTTTTTTCTGCTCAGAACTGGAGCAACGTTGAGAAAAAAAAGATACTTGGCTTTCAGTCTCTGATGACCCTGATAATTGCTAGTGTTCAACATGAAAGATCATCAGGCAAATTCACTGGTTTACTAAGTGCATCAACAACAAACAGAGAACAAAGTGTGTTCGAAATACAAATCTCATGCAATAAATGTGCCAATTTAATTAAATTATAGCGGCAACGTGCCTCGTTTTAATAACAAAGGGTGCAAATAAAACATTTTATAGGTGAGAGCAGCCCCACTCCAACTGGTTTCAGACATACCCGTAAACAGACGTACACCACTCTGTGTTTCTGTGATTAAGGCACGCAGATATTTCTAATCTAGTAAAAAATAAAGGTCTACAATTAATGGTGGAAGGGGTAAAAGGCTAAAGCGGGTTGAGTGCTGGACTTTCCGAGGATCTCCCTTTGACTTTGAGCTCATGGATACCATGTATAACAGGGCAGAGGAGAGTGAGCTCAGGCAGACACCTTTTCTCTGGTGCTGCTAAATTCCTTGGATACTACGATTACAGCATGTAATGTACAGCAGAACACTGTAAGGCAAACCCTACTGCACAAATGCAACGTCTCAATGTGAACACCTGACTATTTAATTAACTAAAACAAGCTCTAAAATGCGTCGTCATGTCTACTTGGCCGTCAAAGTTTGTATAGTGGAGTCTGGGATGATTTACCTGTAAAAATGTCTGATATTATTACTTGGAGAGAAGCTCTGCTGTGAATCCTTGGTGTGATAAAACGCTATATAAATATCTCCGTCATCTTTTTTTACAGCATCTCCACATAGTTTTCAGGGATGAGGCCCTTCTTTCCTTCCAGCTCCCCCTCCAGCCAGCCAGGCTCTCTCGACGGGGTCACTGCAGGAGAGCGTCACCGAGGGGGGCGAGGAACAGACACAAAGCAAAAGAGCTCAGTGTTAGATAGTGAGAATATCAGACATTTATTTAAGGACCCTGAGTTTATGCAGTTTAATCATTTCAATTCAGTCATTCTCCTTTCTTCTATTGTTTAACCATAAGAACTTGTCTTATGTTTTATATAAACATTTCCTGGTTTACAGCCATTATTGTTTAAGGTGACCTATTATGCTTCTTTAACAGGTTAGCATAGGTCTATGGGCTTTAGAAAATATGTATTTTTGCACAAAGTCATTTTTAGATGATGAGATTTTAATCTGCTCTGTTCTGCTTATTTTGATCTCCTTGCATAATGAGGTGTTTTAAGGCCTCTTGTCACTTTAAATGCAAATAAGCTGCTGCTGGCCACGCCCCCCACTCAATGTTTATGCTTCTGCTACAAAGAGATGCACAATTTTACAACTGGTTGGTATGCTAGGTGACAAACTGAGCTTTGGTGGGGTTACATTCAAAGGTTTTTGAAATGGCTCATTTTCCAGACACAAAAAAGCTTTAACTTACTGCCAAAAAAACAGCTGGGTGATTTTTTTTAAAGAAAAAAACTACTTTAAGAAGAAGTAGAGGGCAAAATGAAAGTATAAAAAAGTACAAAATGTGAATTTTACACAATAGGTCCCCTTTAAATGAATAATTTAAGTTATCATCTCTTAAAATTATTGTTTGGTAGTTTGCTGAAAATTATAAATGAACCCAAAACAGATTCTCAGTGTTTAACAAGCATTTGTTTTTATTAAAGTGTTTCCCTTTTCGGTCCTTAAATCTTTTTATCAGAAACAGAACATCTTCATTCAAGCAGGAAATAATTAGCTTCAGTGGGATGATCCCAAATCATAAAAAAATACGTGAACAGAGTTGCTGGAACTCAAAGAAATCATTTGATTCTGTTTAAACAACACAATTTCTGGTAAATGAAAAGAAAAACAAGCGTTTATTTTCTCTTATAGAAGTGTTTAAAGCTGATTGGAGACTCCCCGTCACTGTCCTCATCACTCCCTCCAACTTCAGATCAGATTGAGAGCCCAGTTCCCCTCCTCCTGCCTAAATCCAATATTCCAGAGCAGGTTGTGAGTGAGCGACTGGAGTTGGAGATAACACTCACCATGGCTGAATATTGCTCCGACCTGGAAGGAGAGCTCCGTCTCGTGCTCGGCCTCACATGGGTACACTGCCTTGGCTTTCCTGTTGGTGACACTGAAAAATGAAGGCAATCAGCGAGCTGGCGGGGGCTTTGGGGAGGATTACCGTACGGTTCAATCTGGGCACAGGTTGAACCGTTCATTCACGCACGAGTCTGAAACAGCAAAAATTGGCTTTTACTGGAAAATAAGCAAAAAAAGTACCAACAGAAGGGGCTTTGGTACAATACTCTGGTAGCCCAGACAGAGTGGGGAATGAGCTAAATCACACCTACAGCATGCTGCATTGTGCATGCACACGCTTTGAGACGTGCTTGATGCAGGTCTGGTACAGCAGGAACACATCAGGACACACTGCCGACAACCATCAAGGGAGATAATTAAAAACCGGCGGCGGGATTCTAAAGAGAGTTTATACACACAAATAAACGTCAAACATACGTCTCCCTCGACGGTGCTTAAGCCTTTCAAAGTCACATTTGTGAGTTTGGAAAGTGAATTTTAAATCAGTTTGATATCAGAGACTGCAGTCAAACAAAGCATGCTTATCACGCTGCAAAGTTTTTTGACAAAAATATTTATGCTCTTTCTTCCCCTGACAACATAAAAACTGTCCCTGCAGGAAACCTGTTTTGCACGACATTGCAAACTATTATCTCGAAAGCTCGGCAACATTATTATGTTGAATCTTGGCTTCAACACAAGATGCCCTGCTAAATATTTCATATTCTTTGCACTGGGCAGCAAAAACGCAGGATGAAAAAAGGAGAAAGGAGGCACAAAAACTGCAAGGGAAAAAAAAAGCATGGTCACAGAGTTGTCAATACAATAACGTTGAGCAGAGCCCTCATATGGAGATTTTTACAAGAATGTAGAGCGGCATTTTGCAGAAATGAGGGCTTGCATTTACATGAAAATAGCCCTAATGGACCGAACAGACCTCTTTGCATGTTCCTCGGCAGAATTTGATGGCATTGAAAATTATTTAATATTTTATTCCAAAGCAGACAGTCGTCATTCAGAGAGACGCACCTTCTGTCATCTTTAATCAGGGACTATTTGTGTTCAAGAAGGAGGGAGGGTTGAAGCTTTTGCTCCAATTGCAGTCATAGATAAAGTTCAAGGTAAAACAAAAGCATGAGGGAGTGAATGAAAACCGGAGGGGAAATATTGAGATACAAACACTTCAACAAATAGTTTGCCTTATAAAGCTTCTCTCCATGGATGTTGAATTAATGTAGGGCTTTTAAGGATTTATTTAAACAATCCTTACTCCAGAGTGGAATGATTTCACAACAAAACAAATTCAGCTAATTGGAAAACCAGCATTTATGATGGATTTTCTCCAACGTGCAGTGCTGTGAGGTTTTTTGCACCCTTAAATATCTCTCCTGTTTTTTTTTCTTTAAAATTACACTGTTGCCTTGCAGCAAGAAGATTCTGGGTTCAAAATCCCAGCCTGCACAAAGTTTGGGCATTCTCCATGTGTGTGTGTGAGTTCTCACTGGGTATTCCACTGCAAAGGCGGTAAATACCTTTTTATCGCACTGTATGTACATATTTGAGCCTAAATTTATAATGTTGACCCAGAAATATGAAGCGAGAAGTTTTAATAGAGGTAATCATAATGAATTCAGAAAGAAATTAATTAAAACCCAGTATTACCTCTGCTCCTGCTTTTCTTTGTCAGTACCAGCTGTTGTTGCAGCAGTTGGACTGTCCCCAGAAGCTCCAGATGCAGAAAAGGATGCTTGCAGAGATCTGCAATTGATCACAACAGAAAAGTTATTGTTCACAGGGTGTAAAAATAATGCACCGCTTCTTAAGCCAAACCTTCCACAGAATCCTCTGGGACAAGAACAGCAAACTTTGATCAGAACCGAACAAATGCAGCAGAACCATTTTTTAAACAAAGTTGGAGAAAAGGATTCTTCGTTTTCAGCAGTAAAGCAGGAAATATAAAGTGCTGAGGTACCAGATAACAGTTAGATATAATATTATCATTAAATTGATTATTATTACAGTGGGATAATCAGATAAATCTTATTTTTGAATTTATTTTGGGTGTGTGCAACACTATTTAAAAAGTCAAAAGGTGAAATGTCCCTTTTAGCAGAGCTTCAAAGTGTTCCTGGTGTACAGTAGTAGTAGCTGTGCTTGACAACTGCTTGTTGTTGGGGCCAACAGGTCTGTAGCTGCTGGAAAGACTAGAGGCAGGGGTCCTGTTAAAGGCAGAGTGCAGCCAGGCTTCCCTCTGTGTTGCATGCCTGCCCCAGGGCCAGTGCTAATACAGCACATAATGAGCAAATTGCTTCTAGTTGCCGCTCCCATAGAGACGCTAATAAAGCCAATTAGAGGGAGCAGCTGAGGAGGGGCTTGAAGTGGGGAGGATGTTGTGAATAGTGGCTCATTGGCAGTGGCGGTGGTGAGAGAGAGCACACGTTAAAGGGTATTTTGTGAAGGTGAACACGCAGTAGTATGCTCACACTTTCATTGTCCGCTTTGCATTGCTTCCTTGCCTTTCGTTTCTTCTGCTGCCTCTCTCTCAGTGTGCTTGTCCATCCCCAGCGGTAGCTGTTCAGCTCAGTCCGGGCCTGACTGTGGGTGATTTATGGCTCTGCAGCAGTGTGGAAGTGCTGTGGTGCTCAGCTGCTCCACATCAGCATGGGGGGACAGTGCGCTGCAGTGCAGCAAATCCACTCATTAACCTGGGCCCAAGTACAATCACTGTCTCCCTGGGTCACAACCAGGAGGGGGAGAGGAGCACCAACACCTCACCCGTTTGCAGAGGAACTGAATTACATGCAGTTAAAACCAGGTGGGTTCATCTGAACTGCACTGGGAGATAACCAATAACTACACTGTGTTGCCCTGCGACAGACTGGCGACCTGTCCAGGGTGAACCCCGCCTCCCGCCTGGAACGTAGCTGGAGATAGGCACCAGCAACCCTCCCGACCCCACTAGGGACAAGGGTGAACAGAAAATGGATGGATGGATGGATGGATGGATACACTGCAAACAAACTAATTCTTACCAAGTACTTTTGGTCTAGTTTCAAGTGTAAATATATTTATACTCTTGAAATAAGACATAACTAACTTACAAGTAACTTTTCAGTAATCTATACAAGCTTGTTTTAGCTCAACAATTTCTTAATTGAGTTCAACGAGTTCCTTTAAATCACAACTAAATCGCACCAGTTTAGAGTTGCTTTTGAACCATGATAAATAAAACACTAACCAACATTTTGATGTGTAATGACGACACTTCTGCCTTTTTATAAAATAAAGCCCTTAAATCTTTGCTGAAATGTGCTATACAAATAAACTTGATTAATACTGATGAAAAAGTATTAGTTCCTTTGGCAAATTATTTTACATTTTCCCATATAAGTGAAATAATTTGCTAATGAAACTAGTACTTTTTTGTCAATATTAAATAATTATTTACCAATAATTTCTGATGAGAAGAGCAAGAAAGTGCGATTTTCGTTTGGGAAACCAGGATCGTCACACCTGGTTAGTCTATTACTGTATTGAAAAAAAACGCAACACTGATTTTTTGCACAGTGTTAACTTCCTCCAGCTTTTAGTTCATCTTGGTGGGTTTATGACGCAAATAATTTGTGAAAGGGTCAACTGTCTTCCCTTGAATCACTGTTCTCTTTCTAGAGTCATAAATTGGAAACAATAATCCTTCAATGATTGATGCCATTGATCGCTTCTCACCTAGACATTGTGTTAACTCACACCTGCATGTTTCAGATGAATTTAAACAGTTATCCAAGTGTACTGTATTTTATTAGCAGCATCTGGGTGTTGCATTTCCTAATTAAACAAAATTGACTAATATGTCCAATCTTAGAATTGAAAGAGTTTTTAGCATGTCTCCATCTTCTTCAATTCAAGGTGAACAGATGTAATTGAAGGTAAATCACACAATGAAAGCACAAAAATGTATGTCATATATATTTCCATCGCCATTTTTAGTAGTGGATAAGTAAAACTGATTAAGGAAAGAAAAATGTATTTGACTAATTTGAAAATAAACAGGGGATATCGAACAGGTGCCTTCCTAATGTTCTGGAAAGTCCTAAAATCTATGAGAGGTAAATTGACTTCAGTCAAAATTGTCTTCACAATTACAGCGAAAGCCAGGCAAAGGAAATTGTCTCTCCCACAGAAATAGCATCAAGCTTTAGATTGCTTTTTGATGATTTCACCCATGACAAACAAAGCAGAGATTATTTAGTAAATGTGATTAAACAGACAAGAAATAAAACTGAAAACACAGGCAAAGACCAAGATTTAAAAAAAGACCATTTGTAACTAAAGCACATCAACATTCCAGGTTTGATCGCTCATCCTACTTCAAATGCTTTTCTCAAGATTTCAAAATGTCCTTGCTAGACTTTTAAGGCAATACCAAAATAATCAATGGAAGTTTTTGTGACAGTTTCCCAGAGTAAATACTTTTATTTTACTCTTTCATAATTGATAATTCTCTAATTTAAACAAGCATTCGCTGTAAATGTAAACCTTAGATTTACCTTTTGACTTAATGATTACATTTTTTAAATGATAATGTAAAACCAACCTATGCTGTGAGATTCTACAAACAGTAGAAAAACTTGTAAGAACTTTGCACAAATACTAGAAGTGTAAAATGCAACCAAAAAGATTTATTGTGGGTGATCATACTTGGTTCTGACTCTTTGCGAGGATTACGTGGCTTGCTGGTTATTTATAAACCCTTAAACTGAGCTTTCTGCGGTCAGCATCTCGAGGGACTCATTAGAAAATAAGAGAAGATCTTAGGGTGCATTCACACCAGTCCTGTTTAGTTCACTTTAATCAAACTCCAGTTTGTCTGTCTAGAAAGTCCGGTTCGTTTGGGGAAATGTGAAAGACTAAACTCTGATGAGGACCAAAAAAGTAAAGCAAACTGTGGTCCGCCCAAAAACCTAGATATCGGTTCGGTTGAAGTGAACTCTGGCGCAGTTCGAATGCGTATGTAAGACCGCTCCAAAAGCAGGCAGTGTACTACAGTTCAAGGCATTCTGGATGAATACAACCAAAACAAACATGCCAGTGGGAGAAATGGCATGTGGTCTTTTACAAATGACAGAAGAGACATCTTACAAACACTAATATCTGACACCACTCCATTTTTAATTACGTTTTGTGATTAAGGAAGTTTCTATCATGTCTTCTTCAGAGGTTTTTGTGTAATTCTCTTCAATGGTTCTTGGTGCAGCGCCACCACAGTCGAGAGGGGGAACAAATTTTTCGAAGGGTTAAGTTAGTTTGACAGTGCAGTGTGAAATTGAACTGAACCAGTTGATTGGTCCCCAATCGAACAGAGTCTACCAAACTGTGTGACGTTAGACAGTAAACAAATAAAACTGGTTCTTATATTTGTTCTTACCCACATTCCTGCATCTGGGAGAGACCAAAATTGTAGAAATTGCAAACCTTTTCGAGAATATTTGTTATGGTATTAATAAGATTAAGATGATGGCAATTTCTTTGCCATCATTCCAACAAACTATTCAGAAGCAGGAGGGATTGCAGACAAGCAAACTGCTGGCTTCTCATTACTGCAAGAATTCCAGCGTGAAGCGTCAGAGCCTTGTCGATCCTGCATGTAGCTAACGTGGGGATGAGCGGGACTATCGACTGCCTTCACAAATGAAGAAGGGCAGTGGTGGGATTCATATCTGTCTGTAGTAGAAACCAGGATCAAAACTACTGCCAGTTGGGTGGGCAGGAAATCAGCTCAGTTCTACAATCTTATGATCCACAGCTGTGTGCCTGCAAAACGCCTGGAGATCTAAAGGCAGGATAGACAGTCCAGAGGAAAAACGGAAAAAAAAAATGGCTGAATATCCAAATTGTGAGGACTTGGGGCAGCAGAGAAAAGCTGTGACTGAATTTGAGGAGAAGAAGAGAAATGAGGCGAGTCATTGAAAATGCCAGAGAAGATAAATGAAGCAAGAGCACAAAAAAAGTTACAGTAAGATATCGTGAATGAGGAAGCCTCCTGTGTAGGACCAGGCAGATTTTGCAGAAAACCAACAACAACAAAAAAACTAACAAAAAGAAATTGTTGCCCAGATGAGCCTCTGGGAATAGGAGACTACACATATCACATTTCTGAAACTGCATGGAAGTAATCTAGCAACTGCAATCCCTGCTCGCTTTGCACGCTGAATCCCTGGGTCCAACGCCAGGGAGGTGCTGTGCTAACAGGTCTCACCCTCTCACATGCTCAGATTTATGAGTGAGCAAAGCCAGGGCGACACCCTGTGACATATGGCGCAAGTCTTCATAAAGGGACAGGGGCTGCGGCTATAAGGGTAAACAAGATGAATATCTCTCCAATGTCAATACAATTTACACGGCCAACGCACGGCCACCTGTCTTCCAAACAAATAAGGCCTGAGATTTACGACCTCCTCCCGCTCGCTCCTTCCGTCCTCCGACGTGATGCCACATATGTGGGAAAGCATAAAAAACACGCACAGAAAAATAAAATGTAGGTTACATAAGAAATATATAGTCTTGTCCATTTATTCCTGCAACTCCAAAGACATGCCCCACACAGAGGTCACAGAGTAGAGAAATCACTCGGTCCTGTCAAGTCAGAAGGTGGAGTAGTTTTCTTTTTTTTTTCTTTTCCAGCAGAGGGAGAATGGACTATGAATGAGAGGAAGTCTATTTCAAGGTGAGTCTGTAGACATGACACAGCAGAGAGTCTAACATCTGCAGCATAACCCAATAATTCATCTCTTATATCAGCATTCAAGGCAAGTTCTGGCCTGGAAACAACAAGAGGAACCAAGGACTTGGAGGGACTGAGGATAGAATGGAAAAGCTACAGAGATGTAAGCTAAGCCATGACACTTGGGTGAATCAGAATATGACAGGTTACCATTAATCAATGCTAACTTGTGTATAACTATGGCAATTTTCTTTTTCTTCAGCCTGATTGTATCCAAGATAACTGATCAGGTTCTTGATCTCTACATTTTCAAATAATCTGTATCACAATTTCAACGCAAATTTAATCCAGATCTCTGTTGATGCTTCGATCTGATTTTCTCTGCTAAGTCCTTGCGAATCACATTCCTGCTCTTTGCCCAGCTAGTTTTATGAAACATCTGCTTCAAAAATTATACAGCTTGTAAAACTATATATTGCCTTATTTTGCTGCCCAACAATCATTTTTGCATCAACAATGACAGTAACAGTAAAATGGACACTGTACTGCTGCATATGTGTAATGTGACCTGCTCTGCTTTGCTCAGCTTGTCATTAGTTTACAATCCTCAAAGCAAAATGAAACTTTATGAAGCAGGACAACAAACTTTCTGTGACTTTTATGAAAACACAATTGACTGCAACTGGAGTGAAGTACGTTTACCAACAAGGACTATGAAAACATGAAAAAAAAATCAAAGAAAGAAAATTTACCTTGGTAAAGAAATAAAACTTGTCTTCTGTCAGATGTCTGAGAAAAAATTTCTTAGCCTGAAAAAAGTTGTCTGAATTTTAGAGAAAACTTGGAAAGTAAAGGAATGAGAAAAAGAAGAAAAAAAAAATTGGTCAGCAGAATAAATCTGAACCAAGTAAGAGGTTTTATTCTGCTATAAGTTAAAGGCAAAAATCAATTTCTAACCAGAAAAAATTTGTTTCAGTCTGTTAAGGTTGTTTCAACTGCAAGAAACCCAACAGTTTGGTAAACAGTCCTGTTCTCATGTTTCATTGAAATCTTTGATCAGTGAACCAAAAATATTTCTAGCCTTGTAGTAGAAGTGGGCCAAGCAGAGACCTCACCCACCTGTGCATAAAGTGTTCAAAGTTAGCACATTTGGCATGATGTTATGATATTTTCTGCTCTAGACAGCCTCTGTTTCTCACTGTAAGTTCTTAAAAGTTTAAGCAAAGCTATGAAATGTTTGTACTCTAAATGTGCATCTTTGTGTTTATTCTTCCCCAAACATGGCCAATCCTCAAGTACAACATGAGGCACGGTAAATGGTCTTAGCCGTAAACTACATAAACTGCTTTTTGTTTTTAAGATAAAACTAATTACACTTTTTGTTTCACAGGATAATCTTACATGCAAAATAAACTCAAAACCAACATTAAAAGGTGATCTGAGACAATTTCATGAAATACAGATGTTATTGCAGCTGTAGAGGTAAAAAATAAAATAAACATTTTTATTAGCTGATGGAAGGCTATAACTGGCGGTGTTTAGTCTCCATCTCCGACTCCTTGTGATGTTTGGTAACAAAAAAACAGTATTTAAATAATTTATGAGCACACAGTTTTGCTTATGTGCTTAAATAGCATTCATCAGTTTTCTATGCCCGCTGATTGCAGAGTAATTCATACTAGTAAGGCAGACCACCTTAATGCTATGAATAATTTTTTAATTAGTATTAGAAACCGTAGTTATTTTTAATTGCTCATACAAAATAATACAATTTGTATTGTATGAAGCCACCGTTGAAAAACGGCAAAATATATTTCTTTAGATGCATTGCTGAGTTCTGTTAATCAGTTTTTTGAAGTTTTATTTCACCGCCACCATTTACATGGTTATGTTAAATGCTAAACTTTATTTACAGCACACTTTTAAAAATACTGCATACAAAATAATGACAACTTAAAAGTACTTTACAGTGATAAAATATATAAAAACACACAGAATAAAACAGGATAAAACCCAATAGACAGTAAAATAAAACAAAAAAACAACAGAAAAATGTGCCACAGAAATTGCGTTAAAGTAAAGAGAAGCCCCTACCGAGAGTTGCTGCCTGAGCTGAGGCTGGTGGTGAGCGTTGGGTGGTCTGCCTTCTCCAGCTCTGAGGTGGAGGCCGACGACGACTGGGACGACACGGACTCGTTGCTGCCCATCGAGGTTTCATCTGCTGTCAAGACGGAACCGTCTCCCGCTGCCGAAAACACAAAAACAGACAATAAGAACAAATAATCTCCATCTAATCAACAAGTTTGTTAATAACATGTTTTTATTGTTTGTATTCCACATAGACTTAGCCCATACAGCTCAGTGATGAAAGCTTGTTTGATAAAGCAGCTGAATAATTAATCAACACAAAGGGAACAGTGTATCATCAGGGGTCTTTAGAAACCAAACCTTTGTCAAAACAAGCGAGATAACAAAGTTCACTGTGTTCCTGGTGATGCAGTCAAAGGCAGGAACCTCAGAGACACCTGGGAGAACCAACTTCTTCTATCCACTTTATTTATTAAAAAAACATTTAAGTACAAACAAACTTCTTTTTCAACACGTAAACAATAGAAGTATACTCCAACTATGTGGAGCAATGTTATAGTTAAGCCTGTTGCAATTAATCGTTCAGTTAATCACATAATAAATCAACTAAATAAAACTCATTTAGAGTCACAAGTTAAATGAACTCTTAGAAAAAGAGAACTTATTAAGTTATGATGAACATTTTTTGACAGGCAATTTTGTTTAGAGAGACTTGATGTTGTGCTTCATTTATGGTTTCGGTGGTCTGTCATTTTTATTTCTGGTTGTGTTTTATTTTGGATATTTAAAGCATCTTCCAGGTGCATTGTGAGGTGTTCTTTATAAAAGTAATGTCTATTGGTCTCCCAGAGAACAAAATTGCATTATTATGCCATTATCAATATATCATTTGAAAATAAATGGTCTCAACGCAACAATATTATTTATTTATTTGCAATAATTTCGGGACAATTTCTTGCCCAGTAAAATTTGTTATTGTGGAAGGCCTATGGAGATGATGGAGTCGCTCTGAAACAAATGGGATGGGTGAAATTCATGATGTGTCAATCGAGCATTCCTGATTTGAATAAATGGATAAATCAGTGTAAAAGGTCTTTCTAATATTGATGTAATGGGTGCCTCTGAAATTAGAATGTAAAACAGTTCATTTACTTAAGTAAGTCAATTCAAAAATGTTATTACACTACACACCAATACAGGTTTATTTTGGTTTAGTTTATTATTAGTTCAGCTAATGAAAATGGAATCTGAGAGAATGTAATTTTTTTTAGTAACACTAACTTAAAAGCATTTATAATATGGGAAAGTTGGCTTCTGTTCCGTCTGTCCATTCTCAGCGGTCTCCAGGTATTTCCAGGGGATAGAGACCATGAATAGCTAAAATCCACAAATAATTGAGCCCCCTTCTAAAAACGACTAGACCTATTTTAATAATTCAAAAGCTAAAAATATCTAGCATTAATATGCACAGTAGAAACGCTATCGCAGAAGCGGTATTCCCTTCATGGAATGCTGCTCCTGGGTTAGCTGCTTTGCAAATGGCAGCCAACAGTGTTTCAAGCAGCACTGCATCTCAGCATGTTAGCATCCAATGCTAAAATATCTTTCTTTTCAATATTTTAGAGATGTTCCACAAAAAATTGCAAATGGACGAGTTTTCCATGCATTATTTGGAAAATATACTAAAGAGCAAATAGGTGGGGATCCAATTTAATGTCCAGTTTATGCATTTAACACTTGGTCTTTGTTGCCATTGAGTGAAAAACTATTTGCATTTGTAACATTCTCAACAAATATCAACATCCTACTGAAGAAAATGTGTTCATCCCCGTTTTGCAAATGTTTTTCATTTCATTTTAAAACCAAAGAACAGAAATAAATGGTGGTTCTTTAAAAATGAAACCTATTTTCCTAAAGTAAATATCATCAAGTAAATCATCAAATATTTCTTTTTTGGACAGGTCATGTACTTTGTGAATCTAAATGAGCTTCATTTAGCTGACGTGAAGGTAAAAAAGGCTCTGTGGAGTGTAAAAGCTGCAAACCTCTGCTCTGAACAGCAGCCAGTAGATTCTCTTTGGGGTTTAGATTGGAGCAGTTTGCTGGCTAGTCAAGCAGAGTGATATCATGGTCAATAAAGCAGGTATTGGTACTTTTGGCAGTCAAATGGTGCTGCTGGAAAAATTAAATTAACATTTCAATAAAACTCTTCAGCAGAAGGAAGTGTGAAGATGTGCACAATCACTTACAGTGGAAAACGCTCACCATAACTCAAGCAACTTTGATTCTGTGACTCTCCACTCTCCCACCAAACTTTCGAGACTTTGATCTTAAAATACAATGGAAAATTTATTACTATACTATTTGAAAAGAAAACTTAGGTCCACTGAGGTTCAGGCTTTTTTCTGCAAAGCGCAGAAAAGACTCTTGATGATGTGTCTTTTTCAGGAGTTGTAGTCCATAAAGTCTGTGAATGTTGAATCTTAAAGAATCGACTCCAGCAACATTCCAGGCCTCATGAAGAGAACCTTCAAACCTTTCACCTTCCACTCAACTTTTTATTTATAAAATATATTTTAAAAATCTAATTTTAATGGTTTTTTTGTAATATTTTCAGTTCCTGAGAAACATAATATTTTGTTTTGTGTTAGATGTAAGTAGTATTAGCTCCCACATAAAACATGTCACTTTGCATAGAACATGAGTCTCACTTCTTGAACTTTTTAGTGGTTTTCAAAATTATTGCACCTCTATGTAATGTAACAGCCAGTAAAAATGTTAGAAATAACTAAACAGTCTAATCTGGTCAAAAGAGATATAATTTACTCATTTATTTATTGTAGCATGATTTGATTTTGTTTTCTTGTGAATATAAAACTTGATAACATTTCAAATTTGTTTCCATTTTGATAATTCAAAACAGTTTCACTCACTGGAAAACATGTGGCACAAATTTCACCAGATTTTTAGACACAATATGCAGTTTGATAACCTACTGCAACATAAAATATTTGCCTTAGCTGTTCCAAAATTCATTATCTACTGTAAGGCTTTCTGACACAAACAGTGAACTAAATACACTTCTACACACTCTGTGTGTTCTCTCCCCACCAACATAGTTGCAGGTTGATTTAAAAAAAAAAAAAGCCATCTGTATGCATCGCTCTTCAGCCTTTCAATACCCTTAAATTTGATTTGGACCTCATTAAGTTGGACCCACATAAAAAAACACAAAGGTTAAAAAAAGGATTACACCTTCCATCTCCTGATATTAAAATAAGCCACACTAAAGCTGGTGCAAAGAAGACAAACAGAGGCAATCTGGTAAGCAGATTTAGACTCCTTTGGTGTTGCAGACAAGGGGGAGAGGGATTCGACTGACCCTGGATCAGAAATTGCAGAAGCTAGATTTTGGGTCAGCAGGTCGGTTGATCTGCTTTCCTGATGCAACCCCCCGTGGGAGCTTCTTATAGTGTCCTGTTTCAATAAACTTGAGGGGAAAACATTAGTACATAAGGGCACGTAAAGGCCACAAATGCAATTATGTCTACACGGTATTACAGACAGGAGGTGGCAGAGTTTAGTGTGTCATGTGTAACTAGTATCTTATTTGTAGTAGGCACTGTGTAATGTTCTGAATGAGTGACTTTAAGGCTTACAGGAAGTGAAAGGGAAACGCAGCTAGCTGCTAGCTCAAATAAACGCTGTCTTTTAGTAAATTATTTTATTTTTTTAAATTATTTTTCTACTGCCATGATCGTAATGCGATTGAAAAATAAGGCCATTGTACATTAAAAAATAATTGGTAAAGTAGAAGACTTGTGCCAAGAAAATTTTAATTTTGAGATTCATTTCAAGAATTTACAAAAAAAACTTGGATATTCTCTGATGTCAAAAAAGTTGCAAATTTGCAAGAAAAAGAATTACATGATTAAATACATAAATTTACAACATTAAAATAAAGCTTTTCAGACATTCATCCAGCAGCCAGATTTTTTCTTGTTTTTAATACATCGCTGATGAACATGTTGCATAACATATTCCATCAACTGACAGGTGCCACAATAACGAAATGATTAAAGTTGTTTCCTTTACATTAGAGCAAGGCAATATAGCTTAAAAATAAAATCTCCAATTTATTTCCTCCCAAGTCTGATTTATGATTTTAAACGTTTTTTTTTTTGTTCTCAGAAAATACTTTCAACTAGTAGCTTTTATTTCTGTCATTCCATCTGTGAGTTTTACAACATTTGTACATTTTTGGGACAGGCTACTGTAATTTTTATTTAGTTACAAGAATGTAGTCATAATATTAGCACAATAAAGACACAATGTTACCAGAAGAAGGTCTTAAAATTATAAGCAGAAAAGCTTGGACAAGTAATTTTTTGAGTCTGCGTTATTATAAATTTACTACTTCATTTTCCTAATATTACGACTTTATTCTGGTAATATTAACACTTTATTCTCATATTATTTCAACTCTGTCAGTTGACTTTATTTATGTAAAACATGGCAAACGAACAAAACTTAGCAGTTATGCTTTGTCGTAGCGTTGAAGTGAATTCAAAATCAAAATAAATAGAAGCTGTAAAATGCGGTTGTCAAACAAGATGGCGGCTTTGGATGTGCTGTCATCCATCTGAACTATAGAAACTCAAGAAGAGCATTGGTGGGGGGAAAAAAATCCAGATTTTAAAAAAATTAGATCTTTAAAAACCAAAAACAATTGATTAATCAGTTTATGCTACAGCCACTACCAATGTAAGCTGTCATAATGTTACAAATTCTTGGTGTATTCCACAAGCATACATCTTTATGTTTGCTATTTATTTTACTGTGTGCAATTGGATAAATATGATGTGATGTTTGCAGTGACCCTTCATGACCTCTCCAACAAACCAGGAAATGTGAAAAGATACAGACAGAACCTCAGAAATCTCTTACCATTCTGAATGTCAAGGACTTGTGGATTGTAGACGGCTAAGGGACGATTCTGTCGACTCACTTTCTTGGACTGCCTTGTGGGAGCAGATAACACTGGGCCAGTAGGTGATAGAGGGCTTAATTCTGGAGAATCTGTGAAGATCTGCAATGCACAAGTGAGTAAGTATCTAACCAAACAACATGCATCGCACAGAGACTCTATTAGCAGCAGCACATCCTCAACTGACCTCACAAGTTTGAAAACTCAGTCTTTCTGTTGTGATAGATGGGGGAAAAAGTATTTACAGCTCTCAGAAAAAGTTGCACAGCACACTGACTGGACAAAAAAAATATATACTGCTCTTAAGAAGATTTTATTTCTCCCTAAAAAAAAGGAGAAAACAAGAGCAGCTCCACACAGACCATAAATCACACCTTATTCAAAAATCTGCGTCTAAGTTAAGGTGACTTTTCCCCTCAGAGAAATTGACCCACTCTCTGAAAGAGCGAGAAATAAAATAAACACACTTTTTTACTTGAGAAAGGTTGGCCAAGTGGTGCAGGCTGTTTACACTGGACCATGTTTACATATAAACTTTAGATGTGGAGTTGAAAGAGAATAGGGCTACAGAGGAGAGGAAGTCTCAGCAGAGCCTCGGAAAGGATCACAGACGAGGGGGGAGAAGGAGGTGCAGAGGGAAGGGAGGAGAGAGAAAGTGGCGGAGAAAGTGAGACGGAGTGTGAACGAGAGAGACGCAGAGGAGGGGAAGGCATGAGAGAGAAAGTTTGTAGAAAAGAGGCAGATAGGAAAAAAAAAAGAAGTGAGAAATCTGATATGGCTGAGAGTTTCTGCTGCTTCGCTCTGCAGATGGAGGTGAATGTAAAACAGAGTCTAGTGTTGGTATCTGGGGGTATCAACAGTCTGGAGTGGGATTCAGCTGTGAGGAAAGTTAATGCCTGTCTGTCTGTCTGCTCAGCTTTTCCTCTGCTCTAACATGCTGTACTTTCCAAAATGCTCTTGCTGCATTCTAACACTACATCTTTTATCACCAGGCCGGCGTCGGGGACACTGGGTAGATTCAGAGTGGAGCTGTATACGTACACAGGGCTGCTGATGCTTTAGCACATTTATATACCCTGCTGGTTTTCAGCTGCCTTCTGTGGGGCTCGCAAACAATTTTGGATTTGTGAGCTTGGGTAAAAATATTATACACAACGCATATCTTCAATTTAATGAACCAAGAGGCAGGGGGAGGAAGAAAAAACTTTTAAAAGCTCAGGTTCTCATCTGATTCTGTGAAGGAAGAAGTGCTCCTCCTAACAGATTAGAAACCTAATCTCAGAACCTTTCCTGCTTTGACGCAAAATCATCTCCTTTTGAGGAATAACAGATTAATGGCTTTCTTGGGGGTCACAACTATATATATTTTTTAGTATTGCATTCAGAAAGACTGAGAATTTCAGAAATACAGAAAATATACACAATTATCTGATCATTAATCAAACTATTGGAACACCAGGTGTAGCAGCCAAGATTAAGCACTTGGAGCTCCCCCTAATGGCCAGATTGAAAAGTTTTGCAAGTTTAGGAACTTCAATTGGTACCTTTCTTACTGCTGTGCCTGAAGCATATTTATATCACTTATTATTTGCACAGAATCAGACAAAATGTACAAAATTTGACATAATTCATGTTCATTTCCTGAACATTTGTTCAAAACAGAAAGATTTTGTTGCAGCCAAAAGGAGAGAGGAAAGTCACGTATAATCTGGGTTTCTGATCAAATAAGTAATTTTTCTTTGTCACCAGCAATAACTTAAAATGATAAAAATAAAACAAGACTTCCAAACATATTTTTGCTTTGCTTGCACCTTCATTATCCTTCAGTATCAAGTAATTATATGTCACCAAAGGTGGTAAACATAGCCGCCTCATGCAGCTTTCTGTTTGTCACCTGATATTTCCGCATTTTTTTGTTCATCTTGAGTTTCACAGGACACATTGCCTTCAGTAAAAATAGCTTTGAGCCAAGTTGAAAAACAATTATGAAGACAATTTTGCACTGCCAGAATGAATCAAAGTCTCACAGTAGCTTCGTACAGTGGGGGCTGCAGTTATTTGATCTCCTGCTGATTTTGTAAGTTTGCTCACTTAGAAATAAATGAAGACCCAATTGTTTTATTGTCTGTTTATCCAAAAACAGAAAAAAATACTTTTTTATGTCAGTAAGATTAATAAGTATTATATCTTTTACTGCCCAGCCACAATTCTGACAATTTGTCGTGCGCCCTTGTAGCATACAAATTACAATCAATGTATTTATTTATTATAGACAGCCTTGACCTTACCCTAATGATGTTACTAAAGAACATCTACCCAAAGAATCGGTTTCTTCCATTCTAACATTCCCACAAGAGATGCATCAAGAAGCAGGCTGGTGACTGGAATAGGCAGCATGTCAGTTTGATTGGCCCTGAGTGGTGACAGCAGAGTCAGAATAAAAAACAAATCTGATCAGTGAACAGACCCTGCCTTTAGCACTACTGGGTCATGGGTAACAATAACACTCTTCAATGTAGAATCTGGTAATGGGGAGGAAGACTTCAAATTATCTATATTTAGTGTCAGTGAGAGATCAGATGAGAAAGTCAAGACCTCGAGAACAGGGTAGAGCGCCCTCTAAGGGTCAGGAATGGAGATGTTTAAAGTGTAATTAATCCCCAAACTGAAAAACTGCCTAAATTGGTTACTTTGGTACTATCTTTATGTTTCTGTGCAAATTTTTACAGTTTTGTGTAAATTTGTTTAGTTTTGCATTATTTGCCTAAAACCATCTCAGTACTGGCCTCTTTAGGCTGAGCGGTGCCTAAGAAGGTGAATTCTCCTAGATGTTTAAAATGGTATGACTTTACGTCACTCAGCCTGATTCGGGCATGAAACCATCTGAGTCAGACACACAGCCCTACCTGGTGGCGAGTCAGGAATTATCACAAATACTTGGCTGCAGCTGATGCTGCCAAGGGTGGCTAAACCAGTTATTAGGTTGAGGGGATAATCACTTTTCATCCAGGGCCATACAGGTTTCTAATTTCCTTCTCCTTTAATAATAAACACCTTCATTTAAAAACACTTGTGCTGTCTATTACTAATATTTAAATTGGTTTAATGTTCTGAAACATTTAAGTGTCACAAACATGCAAAAAATTAGGAAATGAGAAAGGGGGAAACACGTTTTCACATCACTGCATTTGTGAGGTAACCTTTCAAATCAGAAAAGGATCAAAACCAAAGTTTTAAGTTACATCCCATAGAAAAGGTGCTATTGTAAGTGAAAACTGCTCTAAGTAAATGATAAATCTGTGCTACCTTTTCATGGTGTTCAATGAGGATTTCTACAACAATGTTTTGGAACTTGAGATCCATGATGGCAGCGACGGTCTCCTCCTGCGGCCTCATTAGCGTGGGACCAAACACCACGCCCAGGTTGGCGACTGTCATCAGATTCTGTTTGCTGTGAGCTGCAACGCTGAGGGAAAAGAAAGATACTTAACTCAACAACCCAATTCAACTTTATGCCACATAAATAAGAGACAGAACTCTGCAGAAGAAGAATTTGTGTATTGAAACAAATTGCTACCAAATAGCAACATCATTAGATTAGGAAATAAATTATCCAACTTTGCTCAGTTATGTATTCAAACTGCACCATGAGGCTGAGTTTTATTTATAAAAATAAAAAGTGTAAATGTCTACTCTACTAATGATAGGACTACACCCCTGGTCAGCTTTAATGAAGTCATATCTTTTGCCTATTTTAAGTTTGATCCCGTTACAATTACAAACTTCAGTCATTTTTGAGAGGACTTTATGTGGCATACAAAAACAATGATGCATGCAAGAAAACAATATCTGTTTTACAAATAAAAATCTGAAAAGTGTAATATACATTTTTTTTTGTTTTTATTCAACCAACCAATATTTTGCCAATTCTTCTCTGTAAAATACCTCAGATTCAGTTTGAATATAGAGAAGGTAGATTTATACTTCCAAAAATTCATACAAATTCTTTGAAGTGTTATGTTCACATGTAACACATAACTGAACACATATTGGAGATGCAAAAGAAAAAAAAAACTGCTTCAAAAAGGTATTTACAAGAAAAACTACTAACTACTCCTTCTTAATCTTATATTGTATCATATACTTGTGTATGTTTTTTCCATATATGGGTTGCTTAACATATTGAAGTCAATGTTCTTTTGTAGAATTTTTTCAAAATAGTATAATTCATTTGTCTTGATCTATGGCCTCTATTTTGAATTTTTTTTATTTTTGAAGTTTTTTTTTGTTTTGAATATGTTTCTGCTATGTATGCCATATATTTTAGTTGTTTAAGTTGAAAGTGTGGACCCCAGGAAGAGTAGATGCAGGGAACTGCAACTAACGGTGATCCAAAAGACACCAACAAATTTCCAGTTTTGTCACAGATTCTCTATGAAATTTGGATAGTTTGAAAATATCTTTCAGGATTTACAGTATTTAGTTCGGTCCATCTTTATATTAATTCTTACCTCTATTTCCAACCTTATTTCAGAACAGAATCCCATACAATAATGCTGTCACCACCATATTTGACTGTGGGAATGACGTATTCAGGGTGATTTGGTATATGCTATTTTCCAAGTTTACCAAATGTTAAAGGATGGTCTCACCTGACCAGAGAACATTGTTTCACACGTCTGCTCTTTACACTACATGTCTTGTGGCAAACTGCAGAAGCAATTATTTGACTTGTGTTTAGCAATTATTTTGCTTTTATTGCTCTTCTTAAGGCCAGATTTGTTGAGTATTTGACTTCAACTTGTCTATTTGAGAGATTCCAGAAGTGAATATTTTCAGCTAGTCTCTATGCTGTTTGATCACCAATGGAAATAGTTTGCATTGGATTTTCTTTTTACAGATAGAGAGAAGATAGATGAATACAAAATCAAGCAGCACTACACTACTTTGTGTTGGTCTGTTGCACAAAAATCCTACTAAACTCATGAAAGTTTGTGGTTGTAAAATGAAAAAATGTGGAAAAGCTCAAGTAATACAGATACTTTGAACATCCAGTTCAAAACTAGGACTTCAAGATGGTCATAGGAGTGGAAATAAACCTTAAATTCAAGTTATCTAGACCGGTGAAGAGATTTCACACTCGAAACAAGATGATGCGTGTCACAGTTGAAGAGAGACAGTTTAAATAGCTTCAAAGAGTGGCTTTGAAGACAAAAACATTGGTGACACTCACATTTATAACATCTCTGCAACCATTTCAGATACGAGTGTGAAATTCTGGCTTTGCTTCCTTCCCCTGCAGGACATGCACATACGCCAACTTTAGAAAAATATTCAAGTCTCCAGTCTGGAGAATTTCACGCTGGATAATCCAAATTCAATTTCAATAGCGCTGCCTTATTTTTTTTTCTAAACTAGAGCCTGATTCTACAGCGGGTTTCAATGAAATGAGACTCACCAGATTTCTACTGCCTCAGGGAAGAGGGATTATTTACTTATCTTCAATTTGCTCATATTTAGTTTATAAAAAGCTTGCTGAGGTAAAACCTTGTAACGTTGGCAAACATTTCCTAAATCTTTTCCTTTTATCTAAATGCTAAATAAGTGATTCATAATAGAGGGCCAGCCAGGGGTGAAAATAATGATCTTTGATTAAAAAAATAAATAAATAAAAGCTCCACTTTGACTATTGTTCTTCTGAGGCAACAAATGGGCATGGTAAACAGGTACAATAAGCTGATTTAATTATCCCCCTTAAGCAACTTGCATGAAAATTGCCCAAGAAAAGGCAAAAAAAGTCAAATTTGTTAGCAAGCAGTGAGCAGACATGGAAGAGATGGAGTGACAGCAGGGAAGGGGGAGTGAAGAGAGTGGGAGTGAGGGAGATGGAGAGAAAAAGCATGTGGAGTGAGAACGAGGAGACAGACATGAAGAGATGAGAGAGAACTGAGAGAGAGGAGGCGGAGATTGGGTGAACTATGACCACTCACTTGGCCAGATGCTTCATGAGAAGCCCGAGGACTTGTCGGTTCCTCTCCGGTAGTTTGTGGACCAAGTGGTGGATGGCTTGGATGCGAGACTCGGGACTGCCGCCCTCTATTCAAAACGCAGGAAGAAAAAAAACAGCCATGCACTCATTTTAAACTACAAGGATTTTTAAAGTGGCAAAGAGCCAGAGCTGTTCAGATCAAATATTACACTTCAAACAGGTGATTCAATGCTGAATACTCAGTTTATCTGAGCTGTACACAAACAGATTTTGAGCTGAAGTTGAAGAAGATAAATCAGAGTGAAGAAAATGCAAGTTTTACCACTTAAAAAAAAAAGTATGTTTATTTTTATTCATCTAACTTAAAATTGAAGCAGACTTTTCAGAACACTGTATTAGGAGTGATCACCCTTAGTGTGAAAGATTACAGATTACAAGAAGAAGCCTTCCTGTTCAAGCAAAGAGGTGCAATGAGTTGAACCTTCTCTGAATTTGGCAGCAGAGTCCAAATCGCTGGCAGGAGGGAGACGGCTCTACGCTGCTGTCGCTATCGTGTTAAAAAAAGGTTGCATAAAAACCTCCAAGATCATGTCTTAAACATTTCCTCACATGTGAGCATCTGAACACCCACGCTGCAGCGCACACAGACACACTAAATATCATTACTATGGGAACGACAAGGATTTAAACATGTGGGGAAAAAAAAAGCTTCTTATGGATGCTGTCATCCATCAAAAAAATAAGAAAAATAAATAAATAATTCATTGCTAATCCATTTTTCCTCCCCTCGTTATGAGGGCATTGCGAGTGCCTGATAAAAACATCAACCTGATCCAATTACAGCACTTGTTGTAATAAGACTCAAGTTTGGCTCGATTTGAAGGCAATTCATGCAAAATTATGCTGTGTGGGTGGGAGAAAAACTACAGTTTTCACAGCTGAAGGTTACTGGACAACTACGATCTAAAACCTCCATTAGCTTATCATCTTTATTTATAAAAGTTGTAAAAGGTATGCAGATTTTGTTAACAAAAGTTATAGAAAAATATGAATAATTTTAATTTTCAGGGCAATTAGATTGATAAAGTAAAACTTCTGAAGTCAAATATGACAATATAAAATATCTAAAAAATAGAATAAAATCAAAGAAATAAATTCATATGCATATCTTATTTATAAAAAGGCACAAGAGCGACTTTCCGAGGTGTAGAGTTTGCCGCTAGCAGGCTAAAGCACAGGTAGCTTCAAGTAAGCATGGGCCGGTAACCGGTGTCAAGTTTTCATTTCAAAGGAAATGGCTGCTACAGTAAAAGGTTGATGGATTAGAAAGAGAAAAATTATAAAGACAAACTATGATGTCATTTAAATTCAATTATAATTTCTTTTTACTTCACTGCATTCAATACTGACATGATGTATACAGTGCATCTCAAAAGTATACAAAACCCTGTTAAAATGATGATGTTTTTGTGATAATACAGATAAATAATTTCAAAACCTGTTTTCATTAAACATGGCATTCAGTTGTGGTCAGAAATAATAGTGTTAAATTAAAAATCAGTAAGCTGATAACAGCTTTTATTTTGATTCAAGAATGCATTAGAAACACATTCTATTCCAAATTACAACCTGGTTTAACAATTTGGAATCAGTTTACAAAAAATGAGGGGAGTTCAATATTCAGCTGTTCAGAAAGCAGTAGTGACTGCATTTCTTTTTCAAACTCAAATGTTTATTGGATAAATAAACAGAAATATACGAACATGTAGCTTTCCTATGAATCACTCAACCAATATTTGGATCAAATCTATTAACTTTTCGTTTTAAAGCACCTTTCATACTAATCATAAATCAAAGTGCGGTATGAAATTAAAAACAACAACCTTGCAAAATCAAAAACTAACATGTGTTAATTATACATTTGATATGTGGAATCAAATTAAGTGCTGGGTTGAAAAGAACCCAGTTTCTAAAGGGATTTTTCATTTCTCTCAGCCTCATGTCCAATGATTTAACCTTGAGCTTTGTTCTGGGTGAACTGCAGACAGTTTTCTACCATCAAGGTGTTTATATCCAAGACAAAATAAGAAAAACTGTATTTATTGCCCAGGGATCATTAGGAAATACAAAGATATTTGTGTGTAGCAGTGGAAGCTCATTAAATGCCTCCTGATGAACAAGTGGCAGCATGTGCAAATTAAAAAGTATTGGGGGCCTAAAATAGAGCCATGGGGGACACCAAAGTAAGTCTCATGAATTTGTGAGGAGCACGGTTATATAACTAACTAATTTCTGAGAACTGTTTCACATCTGTGTTGTAGTGAATCAACTTCTAGCCTCTGTAATCAGATATGCCAGCCTTGGATGACTGGACTACACTACACAATTCCTCTGCGATTCTGGGTTTGGCTACAGAAACAACAGGTTTTATAATCACCCAATGATCCCTTGTATATTTCATATTAAATGTGTAAAATTATCTGTCCTGATCTTGTCACTTTGAGAGATAGTGCATAATCTGCTGTTCTATTGAGACATAGTTTTCACCGGGTGAAGAAATTGGTATGCTGAAACTTACTTGCTGGGTTGATGAACTCCTTATAAAGTTCATAGGTCATCAACGGCTCGGGTAGGCTCCTTCAACAAGACAGTGAGAGGGTAAGGAGGGATGGGAGGGGTGGAGAAGGAAAGAAGAAATGAGCAGAGGGGACAGAAATAGCCGGCACATTGTTTTATAGTGGCTGCACACAGCAGTGATTAATGTGACTAAGCCACGGGATGGAATTACAAGGTACACGGGTTGATATAACCAAGTTCATCTGAAGGTACATTCACAGCGCAGCTGGATTACAGCCAAAAATATTTAGCTAAAGAGAAAACTGAGGCATCAGGCCTGCTTTACTCCAGCAGGTGCAACAATACAGGTTTAATTAGAGCTTTAAAAAAATACGTATTTAAAAACACTTTGGAATTTGTTTGAATTCTTAGCATATTCTCAATATCAACAAAACTTAGTCATACTCTGCATATACACCAGTGGAAAACAGCAGTATCATTGCACTGCTGCATAAGGGAGAAAGATGGAATTTCCATTATTATTATGAATATTAATATTATTATTAGTTGTAGTATTATAGCATAAACGTTAATTAAACTTTCAGATTACTTAGCCGGCTTTAGTATCATTTATAAAATAATATAATAATAAATATAATAAAACATTATGTTAACTATTGGTAGGTTAGAACAGCCCTAAAAAAATGACTATTTGATAATACAATGCAATTTAATTTAACTTAGAAAAAATATGACTTAATAAAATGGTAACATATGACTGTAGGAAAGAATACTTGGGTTGGAATCATCAGCAACCAAACGTCTAGAACTGATTGGAAAACTGAGGTTCATTTCACTTCCTCTAAAAGCAATTTGCAGCTTCAGAACGTGGTTTATTCTGGGAGGGCGGTCAAAAATTCGCTATAATTGAACAAACCTGTACACACATGCCTGCATGGCCAACCTGGCTACATAAACTGAGGCTACAATATAAATTAGAAAAGAAAAAATGATGGATTAACTAGCAGAAGAAGACATTTACACACCTCACCTGGATGTTCAGAGTGAAAACTCATTTATTATTTTTAATTTTCCTCGACCAACAAGGCCTCTTTGATTTGCTTCTCTTACATCCTTCAAGAACAAATAAAACTGCCTTAGATTGTTGAAGTACATTTTGAATCTTTGTGAATTGTAAACCATTTATGCTGAGTATAAACCTAGGCGAAGTGTGTAATTTGTGGGATGGACAATGTGACAATAACTTATCTAATGACTTGCGTTAAAAAAGAGATTGATAACGTCAGAAACTGGATTTTCTTGTATTCTTAGAAGTCTATAAACAATATCGGTAAAATTACAAGATTGTAAACTGATAGTGCTTTTAAAATACCTTTAAAATCACAATGCAGGGGTAAAAATGAGCAAAAAAATAAAAGCAGAGTGGTATATTTTTTATTTACAGAATTTATGTAGCTTTTTAAAACGTGACGCCTTCATGCGCTGCTATCTAAACCTCATCTTGCTTTGGCAGACGCTACTGTAACTGCTACCTTAAAGAAAGGAGCGGCAAGTTACAAAGGTCTTTCTTTTCATGTGATACAGTGCATAAAGTGCCAACTAAATTTCACTTGAAAGAATTTATTAGGCCTTGTTCAGTTCACCCTGAAGTCCAAATAAGGCTTAAACAACTTACATGTGCAGTAAAAACAACTCTTTGCCTGTAAACCAGATGTGATCTTTAAAACGGAGGAAAATGTGCCCATACTGAGCCACTTTTCTGCTGTCTACTGAGCTAATCGCTGTCTCTTAAAATTTTAAATTTGTTCTACTAGTCTTATATGATGACTTTAAGGCAAAAAGCAACAAACAGGTTCCAACATATCAGAATACTGTACATTTTATGCCTTTTATGAAATTTCAAGAAATTCTCACAAAATGGACTTTGTTTCTTTACATTTGGACCTGCTTAAAATGTTTTATTTAATTTCTGTGGCAAGATAAAAAGGAGGGGAAAGGAGATTTTAAGCGAGTTGATTTATTCTCGTAATGGGGGATAATTGTTCCAGCTTCACTGTTTCTGAAGGATGGGAAAATTGCAGGCAAAAGTAAAACTGATGAACTTTTAGGCTGAGGAAGAAATTCAAGTAGAGCGACGTGATGTAAGGAATAAGGTTATAATTAAGGCTTTAGATGAGCGCAACATCACAGTAGCACAGAGAGACATAATGAGGACAAGACTCTTAACTCAGGCTAATCCCTGTAAAACCTAAAAGGTAACAGGAATGAAAAATCCCACTTACCATCAAGCATAACATCACCTGGTATACTTTCAAATTCAGAATATGTTAAAAAGCATAAATTGGGTCGTTTAGGCATATATGAGCCTGTATTTGTATATCATATGACTGAATCTTACCTCAGATAGAGCTTTAGTGCACTTGTTATCGTCTTGACATCCCAGTCTTCACTGGCTGATAGGTCCATTTCGTTACTCTTCTCATCTAAACAAAACATTAAGCAAATCTTTACTTTTATTTATCCGAAAAGTACAAAAAAGTATTCTGCAACGTGAGCTACTGTGGCCTATTTTGTGGCCGGCCCAGAACGTTCAAATAAGTAAAATAAATGTGAACATGTTGTTAGTCATTTGAGGATAAAAGCATTGTTGGTAGCTCTGGGGACCAGCTGTATTCCCAGTGGATGCAGAAAGAAGTTGCAGTTTTGTAGAGAGTGGCTAGTTCTATACTCATTATAAGTTTAATTAATCCCTTACTACTTCGCTGGCTCCACAGGGACTTAAGAGGTGTGTGGTGCTGAAGTTTCACTGAGCTGTAGTCATACGTAAGGAAAGCTCTCACAAATTAGAGGAGATGTGGAAGAGCAATGAGTCAGTGAAGTGTTTTGAGTAGAAAACATGCATAGAGGCCTGAGTCACACTGACAGGTGGAAGTTGGCCTGATAGTAGTGTGTTTTTTTCTCCTTATTTCATCTATGCACTGCAGGAAGGCAGGCAGGATTGTGGGTTTCTCTGGCTGCACTCTCTACAAAAATGACCTGTCTAATGTCAACTTCTGGAAATAAATATTTGAAGCCGAGTGTGTCTCTGTGTTGAGGATTGATGGGGTCTGCACAGACTCTTCTGGCACTAATAGACCTGCCTGTTACAGTCAGGCCAGGTATTCAAAAAAAAAAAAACAAAAACAAAAAACAGATGGAGCAGCAATGCCAGGTACAGTACAGAAGCAAACCATAGCATTCATCTTGGTTATTATTTCACGTTAAGTAACAAGTACCATGTGATGACTTCAGCATAATGAGAACAATTAAAGGGAACAACCACTGTAGAGATGAAGCCCCTTAACACCATAAGAAGAAGATATGTAATGAACAAAAATAACATTTTTGAATAAAATTTTCAAATAAATGGTCCAACTTTAGATAGAAAGGATGGCCAGTATTTGGACCACAGCCACCTACATAAAGCTGAAAACTTTGAATAATTCTAAAAACGCTTATAACTGACTATTTTATTCTCTTTAATTCTCTTCCAATTACATCCAATGCATCACACTTGGACTGATTAAACCTGAACTGGGTAGAAAATCTAACAGCAGCAACTCGATGTATTTAGGCATGTAGAACTGGTAAAGATGAGTTGCTGACATTCAAAACAGACTTCAGATTGGGAAAGAAATTAAACTGTAGTAACTTTGAACATTGCGTGGGGTTTATGGTGTCTACTCGGTTTTTCACACAGCCAAGCGAACCCATCCTGTAAGCAGCAGTTATGCGAACTAAAATGGCTTGTTGGTGTCACGAGCCTGAGGAGAATGGGCAGACTGGTTTGAAGTGATAGAAAGGATGCAGCAGCTCAAATAATCTCTTGTTTCAACCAAGGCAGCAAAAGACCATGCCCACTCTTCTACAAACAGGAAATGAAGGCTACAATTCCTACAGGCTAATCAAAATCGGACAATAACAGATTGGGAAGATGTTGCTGGGTCTGTTGAGTCTTGATTTCAGCTGCGCCATTCAGATGGTAGGGTCAGACTTTGGCATAAACAACATGAAAGCATGGATCCCTCCCACCTTGCATCAGCAGTTCAGGGTGCTGGTGGTGTGATGGTGTGGGACAAATTTTCCTGGCAGACCCTTAATAACTAAACATGGCTTCGACACCACACTCTACTCTGGTGCACCAATCTTCTATTTCACTAGAAGAAAGTCAAGTTCACAAAGCTCAAATTACCTCAAACTGGTTTATTAAACATTAAAATGAGATCACTGCAATCCAGTGATCTCCAGTCACCATATCTGAAAAAAGAGCATCTTTGGTTGTGCTGGATAGAGAAAGTCACATCACAAATGTACAGCCAATATATCTGCAGCAACTGCAGCATTCTAGGTTTAATGGTGGAGTAATGGTAAAGAGATTATCATCTGACAAATCTCTGGCTGTTTTTATGTATTAATGGAGCTTTGTTTGAATGCTACAGCATACCTTTGTCTTGTTGCTAACCATGTTCCTTTACGACCGGAGTGAGTAGGATTTTATGTATTTATTACCAAAAATAAGAAATAAGAACAGAAACAATTAAAACAAATAGGCCTGCCTATTTTAAAAGTTCTTTTTTCAAAAAGAGCAGGTAGAAGATAAAACATGTTATGAATTTCTGCTGCTCTCCTACATCTTAAAATATTCCCACATTAGATTAAACTTAAACCACACATTCCTGTCATACAATGCTCAACTATTTCAAACATTAACTAAAACAATAACCTTTCAAGACACCCATCCTATACAACATATTTACCAATCTACTGTACTATTTGGTTGTTCTTACACATTGGTTTTAAAATTTCCTTCTCTTAAATTATAACCCCTCTCTCTGTCACAAAACATTTTTTAATATTGTGTGGAAGCTCATGTTTTTTTTTTGTATAGGTGTATAAGTTTAGATTTTACAAGGTCAGAGAATTTCAGTACATTCCTTTTAAAAATAAAGGACGTTTATGTTTTCAATGTAGAATTGTGATGGCTTTACTACTTTAAAAAATAGTAAAGCAACTATTTGCTAAAATAGTATTACATGTAATACTCCATGTATTACATGGAGTAATACACCATCTCACAAAGTTCAAATTACACTGCACAAATCTGCAGAAACTGATTCTAAAATGTCAATTTCAAATGAATTTTCAGATATTTCCAACATCTCAAATCTGTGCTGTAATGAATTAGATAAATTTTGAAGACAAGATGTACCTCATAAAATGTCCAATGAGCTTATTCTATTATTATAATGAAACCTAGACTTTTTTCTAACAACACTACTACTATGTATCTTGTTCTTGTTCTATGTATCATTTATCATTTCTTTAGCTGGATGTATCTATACACCCCATCTTTTTTGTAATTTAAGAATCAAATTTTCCATTTTATTGTTCAGTTCATTGTAGAAAACCTGTATTTCAGCTGCTTTCACAGAAAAATGCTGTAAAATATTGCTGTTTACCAGTCTGTCTAAACCAGAGACTCAGATTCAAGCTCACTTTAACAGTTTTCTTCCTGCTATATTACAGCCTGTTATTCAATAGGGGCTGCTTTCTTTGTTTGCACTGTAATAGGACGGGAGAAGATTTTTTCATAAATCAGCGTGTCCTTGCTGACTGGACTGTGGCCATATCTATGACTAAGAGATGAAATGAAGTATGGTGGAAGAATCTCAAGTCTTTCTTCAGGGTCTAAAGCTTGTTTCACCCACTCAATGGGAGTTGCTTCATGTATACAAAGTTTATTTACGCATCTCTTGAGAAGACGGGCAAACACCATGTATTTTTCTTTCCCTCACAATAATCTGTGCTGCAGTGGAACGCCAAGACTAAGGCTCAAAACTTCCACCATAATCAGGCTGTAAAACTTTTCAAAGTTTTGCAGCAAAGTGTTAATGGTGTCTACAGCATGAATCAGCAGGTTGGCAGACTAGAAGGTTTGAGAGAGGAAGCTGAGACAGTCTGGCTGCTGCCTGAGTTCGTTGTCATTCTGAACACAGAGCTGAAAGTGAGCTGGTGTCTGCTGGAGACAGCAGGAAACCACAGAGCCGACAGAGAGCAATAGAAAGGACAGAGGATAAGGTAAGGAGTTGGTTGAAAGGGAATACAGACAAGCGAGAGACATAAGGGTGATTGAGAAAGGCAACTGACAGAATGAGCCTGCCACGAGAACAGGAGAAGCTGGCTTAGTGGTGTGTTGATGAAGCAAAACCCAAAAAAGCTCAAGAATACCAATTGGACGGACCGTGTCTGGGTGTTTGGAAAGGTGATGGGGGGTGGTAACATGTCTTAGCAAGGCAAAGAATCACTCTGACATTTGTTGCAATTTAGAGAAGTGGTACAAATAAGCTAAGACAGTTGCTATCTTTTTTTGCAATCACCTCAAATAGACAGATCAATTATATTGGCACATTAACTCCATGAAAATAAACTAAGATGTCATTAAAAGCCTTTTAAAAATACATCTGTTGACTACAGTGATGAAAAATGCTTGACGTTACTCACCAATCATTAATGAGAGTAGTTTCTGGACCTTGGAGCTTACACCCCCAACTCTGTACAGACCTTGGTCATTAATACCTATTGAGTAACAAGGATAAAAACAATAAAAAGATGCAGAAACATGCTTAAAAAACAAATCTTTTGTCATCCTTGATGATACTATTAGGAGATTTAAACAAGCTCACTGAAACAAAATCTGAATCAGAAAAAACTATCTCAAACAGATGAATTACATAATTTGTACATCCACAAGGCAAGCTGCCTGCAGCACCTGCTCACTTCATGTTCTCTAATAGTTGGAGAAGGTCTGCCCCCTTGTGTACAAACAGACACACTACATAGACAACTAATTATCAGAGAGACAATCCACAGACAACTAATTATGAATCACAAAAGTGTTTTTATTCAGGAAATAAGTATGGTACATAAAATGATTCAAATACATACAATAAATACATAAAAAAGATCATTGACTTACAATTATTTAAGAAAAACCAATTAATCAATGAAATGTGGAAATAATTAATGGAAACTTTAATGCAGGAGATGTTTGATTAATGTAATGGTCCATCAAAGTAAGTTGGTGGGTTTAAAATGTTAAAGACAAGGTGACCAATCACATACTGGGGTCTATTTGACTTTTCAGATTATCTAATTCTGGAACTTTGGGACTAATTACTTACTAAAATTTATATGAACATTTATAATATTTATCTAAATGCATTTAATAAGCTGTTAGTTGAATTGTTTTCTGATAAATCATTTGCTGGATAATGGTACTGTTGCCCTTGATTACTAATGCAGATTTCCATGGATAAATTTATCCAACTGAAAGCCTTTAAACCACTGGTGTCAAACTCCAGTCCTCGAAGGCCGACATGCTGCAACTTTTAGATGAGTCTGTTAATACCTGGATCTCATAATTTGGTAATAAGCAGGACTTGGACATGAAAAGAGTGCACGACACAAGTCCTTTAGGACAGGAATTTGACACCCTTGTCCTAAAGTAATGATTATAAATATTTTGTACTCACCTCTCGTTTCTATTGCAGTGATGGAGTTCTTCAAAAAACTTAAACCCACGTCATCCAACTGGGCATCGACTACAAGTTAGGGAAAAGAAAAGTTTAAGAATATTTATTTAGTATATTGTTAAAGCCTTCAGACTTTGTGCTGCTAGAAACTTACTTCCTCTTTCCTTAGAGAGAGTTCTTCCAAGATAGCAACCAATCTGAAAAAGAAAAACACTTTCTTTAATAGACAAAAAATAACTGATGCTTCTTTAGTAATTCCCATCAAAAAGCGGACATATGTTATATATAAATTCACACACTTAACACAGACTGATACATATTAAGTGGTCGGCTTTGTTAATCTTGACGACTATAGCTTAAAGCTAGTAAAAATTAAAATTCAGTTTCTTGAGGTGGTTGATTTGAATTTTGTGGTTTGATTTTGTTTGTGTCTTTCTTAAGGTATTTCATCGTGTTTTTTTGGTAAGGTTTGTAAAAGTTTGATTTGTTGTGTGGACCCCAAGAACAATAGTCTCTTTTATGGTAGACTAATGGAGATCCTTAAATAAATAAACAGATAAACAAATTAGAAGTTATTTTAAAATCATTTTTAAATAGTAGGATCTTTTTAAAAGTTGAATGTCCATCCAAATCGACATCAAGTGTTGTGATATATTTTAGCCAATGCTAAATTATTTATACAAAGAAAAAAATTTTATAGCTTATTTGTGTTTTTTCATTTATTTATTTCATTTTTTAAAAATGTTTTTTATGAGTATAAACTCTGACATTCTTGAACTACTTGCAAAAATTTTTTTTCCCCTTTTATTTAAATGCTGTAGGGGCGTAGAAATGAGCTAGATGGAAAAAAAAACAACTATGTTTTTAAATAAAAATGCATCACAAGTCTGTCTAGTAAGTTAACCACAAAAGTCTGTTCTGTCAGAATAAAACGTGGCATGTGTGTGATGTATATGATAACACCATGAGGTTGACTCACAGGTTCCTTCCCTCCCATGGCGTGCATCCAAAGCTTGTGGTCATCCTCTGACAGCGCCTGCACAGTGAGCACCGTCCCAGGCCTGTGAGAGAGGCATGCCACGTTAGCATCAGAAATAGTCTTTGAGTTACAGTACAGCAAGACACTCAGCTATTTAAGTGTCAGGATGAAACATTCAGGGTGCTTAGCATTATGCATGCCAAAAATAAACACTTGCTGCCAAGGACACATTCCCCTTGAATTTACTGTAACTACAAACATAAGCCTTCTCAGACTCTCCAACTGGTTTATGACATCCATAATCATGCACGGCCAGATGGATATCAAATTATTCGTGACAGTCAGAATTGATGAGCACACTCAAATTTCCATTCTAAATAAGGGGCATTGCTCATCTTATGAAAGGAGGCTGGGCACAATTAAGTTGTTTGACTGAATGGGTGTCTGTTACTGCAGGTGAGAAGTCCTGCTATTACATGTTCTGCAATCCAAGATGAATTGCAGTAGAAAAGGGACAAAAACATTGACGTGGTTTCACTGTGACTTATGAGGATGTCAAATGTTTTATAATGTATTATCACAAAAGGCACGCAGGTGGAAATAGCTGCCAAAGCAGTCGTGTCACTTATCTGATAAAGTGATTAAAAAAAAGTTTCATTCATTCAAATCTCATTATCAAAACAAGATGAACTGGCTCTACCTCTCTAATGTATAGTTTAAGGGGTTAAGTAATCTTGAGCTACCTCTTTATGTAGTTACATATACGGTAACTATTTTTTCTCTTAGTGTTTATTCAATCAGAACATCTTAGTGTTCTGATGGATGTAGTTCCTTGCTGGAGGGGATATTGGCTGAGACAACGCTGCCAACAACCAAACGCTCTCCCTCTCCTGCTATCAACTTTTTACTTTTCTTTAATTTAAGTGCTCCTACATCAGTTCTTCTCTTTCTTTTTTGTGAATATGCTCTGACTTAATAAAGTAAAGTTCTGCTGGATTTTTCTTCCTGTTAAAGGGGAGTCTATCCTCTCCACTGTCACCACATGCATGCTCGGTATGCATGCATGCCGGATTTCTGCATAGTCAACACAATGCAAGCAATTATCTGCAGTTGCTACATGCTTGTCCAGAAGGAGGGAATGCTACAAGTAAATAGATGTGTCTCCATTAGAAAATGTTCACAAAACTGCAATTTTCTGCTTATGCTGAAAAAACACAATTTTGCAATTGCTGTGTTTTCCAAGTCATTAAACAAGAACCACAATTAAAATCGTACATGAATACATTTACTCACACGGTAAGTTATTAAAGATGTTCCCATTGCATTTTTGTTAAATACACCAGTTTCGATACAGCTGAAAAATCACCTCATCCTAGCGCAAAAAAGACTTTTTATTGAAAACATGATTTTTTTTTTCAAGTTAGCGTGTTTCCATTAATTCCAATCTGCTCAATTTCATAGATAATGAAAACACAGTTACAGATTCGATGCAATCTGCTTGGTTTCCTGAGATAGAAAACTTTTTTTTCTAAAGTGCCTTGAGACGACTCATGGCATTATAAAAATAAACTGAATTGAAATCTTACCTGTCTGTTATGTCCAGCTCAAGGCAGAATCTCCTGTCCAACATGTCTGTTGTTTTGCGAACGCAGGATTTGAGTGTGACGGACTCCGTCTCACCCTAAAATGAGTTTATTACTTACACTCTGAAAGGTTTTTATAAAAAAAAAAAAAAAAAACTACAATGCTAAAGCAATAGCTTATATTTATAAAAAGTGTGGCATAAATAAGTAACAGCACTGCATACTGTGACTACTCACAATCTTTCCACCTGATCTGTGGTCAAAAGTCACCATGTGCAGAATCTTCTGCTCTTTGACAAAAGTGCAGTAGCGTTTAACCCAGCTTGAACCAAAGGGGGGTGGTCCTGAACATATTGTACAACACAGAAAAATTAAATGTGAAAAGTGTCTTTCATAATATTTTTTGTTGGGTTTCACAAGTTACAACAGAATTTTGTGAGACAAATTTTGACCTGTGTTGGGGTTGATTGTTATACAATAGCTCAGGTAGTAAGTCTTTTTCACAACAGTTATCACAAAGACCAACCTAAAAATAAATCTACATGGAATACATTGCATGGACACGGCATCTACATGGTGAAGCATATTGATATCAGTATCATGCTGCGGGAAAACTTCTTTTCAGCAGGACAAAATGATGCTATTCACAAATGAATTCAATCAACTCTGTCTGAGAATGAGCAATTTTGCTAAAAAAATAAAGCTGGCTAAACAAAGCACTGACTCTGGGGGCTGACTACAAATGCACACCAAACATTTTCCACTTCACAGTTGATGATTGAGTGTAAAGTTAATTCAAATAAACTGACTTTTGTGGTTGTGATGTGAAAAAATATCTAAAAGTAAATCTGATTGAACAGAAATACTTTCGCAAGTCACTTTATTTTCAAATATGCTTTTTCTAAGTTTCTGCTTATTCATATGACCTTACGTTTTTCCTGCACATAAAGGTATCCTTCAAAACTGATGGGGCTGGTCTGTCTATATTCTTGTGGTGTGTCTTTGATCCGCTTCATCAGCTCGTGCACCTCTGACCGTGTGCCCTCGAATCGACTCCTTGTCTGGGTGGGAGAGGAAACAAATACACACTCCAGGAAGTGAGTGTAGGATGACCTTCCTAATAGAAGGCCAATGCATTTCAAAGCAAACATGTTTTTTTCTGAAAACACTGTGAACTTGATCAAATTTGCCACAAAACACAAAAACAAGCAATTAGACCTTCAACCAAAAACAAGAAAGGAAGGACGTTTATGATATACATGTTCTTTTCTTTGTTAAGATTCATAAAAAGCAGAAACAAAAGCAAGTAAAATCATTTATTCATCCAGGATAGTTTTTTTTCTTACATTCTGAATATTGATCTGCAGATCTGTCTTATAATGGTCAAAGTCCTTGGCAAGTTCATATCCTTGGTGATAAAAGGTGAATACAGTCTGAAAGAATGCCAGCATCTACAAAATATGAAACAAATATGAGTTAATAAAGTCTCCCACTATATTGTAACAAATATAACAATTTTACTGTATTAGACTAACCAATTAGAAAAGTAAACTAAACATTTACAGTGTCACATCTTACTTTATATAAATTCATGAGATCGGATGTATCCATCACAGGTCAGGAAGATTTTTCAGTGACTGTGCATTTGTGTGTCAGTTTCTTCTAAAAGTGGTTTCTTAAGAAACTGCAGCAGTATAACTATATTTTAAAATTAGGATCCTATATTTGAGTAATAATTTAAGTTGGGTGGCTTTGTTACGTACATATGTTTGTGATGTATTGAAAGATGGATTTTGTTTTATGACATGTTGACTTTCTATCCATAATTGACATGTTTCTAAGTCTCAACTTGGGGACAAACTTTAAAATGTTAATATTCTTTACAAGATTTAAAAGACTTGAGTTCAACCCAACTAATCATTTTTATTATGACTGATCAGTTATAAGTGATAAAGCATTAATTTGTTGTTTGTCTAACCCAACTGTCTAAATATGGCTAAAAAAATGTAACTAAATTGATGTTGGATCGGTTTCTGTGTTGCCCTGCGACAGACTGGCGACCTGTCCAGGGTGACCCCGCCTCTCGCCCGGAACGTTAGCTGGAGATAGGCACCAGCACCCCTCCTGACCCCTCTAAGGGACAAGGGTGTACAGAAAATGGATGGATGGATGGATGGATGATGTTGGATCGATGTTTTGATGGATCACATCTGCTAAACAGTTTCAGTTTCTAGTTCTCCAAGTTAGGAATCACTGCTATGCTAATAAAAACTGCATGAGTTTGGTTAGCCACTCACAGGTTCCACACATTCAAACTTCTTCCTCTCCTGGATCTCCTGCAGCTTACACACATATTCAAGTGATTCCTCCTGAAAGTGCTGCCTCATGATTTCCACCTGGCTGTCTGCCTGGAGAGGTGGAGAACACACACCATGATAATTACAGACATGTGGAGGAAAGGAAGAAACACACGCTTGCTGCTTGGAGAACTGTACGACTTCTTTTGCCCTTAAAGTATGGGATAGAATTATTCCTTAACACATCTGAGTGGGTAAACATACTGCTGTCAGTAAATTCACATAAAAATAACTTCAGATAGCAGGCCTGCCTCAGCACACTGCCTCAGACTCCTAATTTGCAAAGCAAAATCAGAGATGCACACACACAGGCACCTAACAGGAAAGACAGAAGGACGTCTAAGGAAGCTCAAATTAAGGAGTGCTTTCCCAAGGACGGGACAAGCTCCAGTAGTCGGTGTCAAAGTGAACTTTAAAGTTTCAAAAAAATGCCAGAAAGATTAAATGAACGGGAAACTGGAAATCTGGAAAACACCTTAAAATGTAGCCGTTGTGTATAGTCGCAAAATCTTATTAATATTTTCTTAATTATTTTTTGTATCCATTTGTTTTTTTCCCTGAACAACATTTTTATACCATTAAAAATGTTGCAAAGCACAAAGAGATGGGTAAAATTATAATATATTTACAATTTTGATCCTGGACAACCAATGTAATAACTGTAATTGTGTGTGTTTTTGCAGGAACACAAGCAAGAGTAAGATTAAGAGCAAGTTAGTGGCCTGTTAGTGGATCTATAAGTAACCATGAGTAAAAATTACACAGACCTCAGATTTAATCCACCATTTCCTGACTGGGAACTGGAAACCATGACTCTTGTCAATGAAAAGGATTTTAATATAAACAGTGTACTACAATGAGAAACTGGGCAGAAATAGGCTTACTGACAATTTCTGCCAGTATTTGTCATTGTTTCTCGCTGTACTGTGCTACAGCAAGAAATAAAATATGCTGATAGTTAAATATAATTTGCAAAATATCAATTAGTACATTAAAACTCAATAAATATTTGAAACGCATTCTAAAAACGATCTGCTATTAGACAACTGCCTACTAATAGTTCAAACATAAAATATACCTTAATATGCATTGATACACATAGGATACTATCTTAATACTACAACCAAAGATAACCTCTACAGCCTTCTTGTACACAGCCAATCAGTGCCAGGGAAAATCAACACTGCTCGTAGATTGGCTGCTTTGCAAACACCAGCCAATAGCATGTCAGGAAGAATGGGGCCTAGGTAGTTGAGCTTTCCAAGCTGCATTTTCTTTAGAATATTTTGGAGTTACGTTCAACAGATAAATCCACAATTACTGAACCACGACTTATCCACTATTAGTTCCTGTAAAACACACGAGCTGAACGTTCACATGGTGGAGTCAATGACAACATAACTGTTCTGTAATTTGATTATCTTGAATGTCGTGAATGAAGTATTGGTGCAGTTAGGTCTGTTTATAACGTGTGACGGAAGTTGCTGGATCAGAACAGAACAGGCTGCCGAAGTTATGTTCACAAGTTCAAGCCTCCATTCTGGCTGGCCAATACAAACAACATGGCATTAACGACGGACAAAAACAAGATGTCAGAAGGGTTACATAAAACGCTGCTGGTTTCCAAGCAGTTTATAATAATCAACTAAAGGTTGTATAGCAACGACTGCTCCAGAAACTGCAGAAAGCAGCAGTAGCCCCAAGTCCAACATGTCAGTGAAAACCAAACGCAGTCAACAAGCAAGTGTAACAACAACAACAACAAAAAAACCTAACTGTAAACTTACAAAAGATTTTTCTTTTTGTCATGTTCTGGGAAAGATAAATACCTCTTGCAGCTGAGGCTCCTTCTTTTTTGCAGACAAATTTAAAAGCTTCTCCAGGGAGCTGTAGTACTTTTCTGTTTCTTTTTCATACCTTTTTCTTTCCGCCTTCCAGAAAAAAAACAAAAAACAAAAAACACAAAAAAATGTGATTAGCTTAGGAAAAAAGAATATTCAAAAGAATAAAGCTGGTCTCTATTTTAATCATTAATTGTAGCAGACAAGCAATCTAAAAGGTTATTATTAAGATTCAAATAGATCCACTAAAATTAAGAAATTTGGAGAAAAAGCAACGAATCATCATACATTACCCTCACGTTACCGAGCTGCTCCTTCCTGAACTTCTCGAGGGGTTTCATTAAAGTTTCTGTGATGTTTCGCATCTATAGTCAGAACAGATATTATTTTATCTCAATAAAATACAATTACTTTCTAGCACTTCCAGTAACTCAAACAGACAGTGGAAACCAAATAATCCTCTTGGTCTATACAGTACAAAAATTTTAAAGTAGAAATTTAAGTGATAGAACAACACATGATAGACCAAATGGTGGTGCTTTTCAACATTTTATATAAATATCCACCACCACTGATTATGTGATATTTGAAGGCAACAAGTTGTACCGGATTTTATTTGCTGCATCAGAGTGTTGGGGGTCAATCTACAAATCTAAATCCCACTTTTCAAATTTTCATCAGCAGATTAAAGTTTGGAAATCCATCCTACTTTCTGTTGGTTTCAGTGTAACAAAAAATATGAAATGTTGAAAAGGTATCAAGTCATTTGCAAGGCACTGCACTAACAGGCCTGTCGCAATAATCAATAAATCAATAAATCAATAAATTAATCTCTTGATAAATTAAAACAAGCTCAATAATTTCCATTTGAATGATTTATTGTTTTTCTCTTTTCTGTCTCTTTCTAACAAAAACTGGATGACAAAAATCTTCAGTCTTCTAGTTTTTTCAACTAGTGCTTTTCTGAAGGACAATTTTATCTACAGACTTCAGTTTCCATTTTATTTGGTGTTTCTGTTTTGTTCATGTATTTTAGATATTTAACATGTCTTTCAGTTTCAGTGTTAAATGTTCATTAGAATATAAAGTTTATTTATCTTTGAAAATGTGTTCTTTGATTACTATTCCATTACCATTATATTACTTGAAAATGATCTCAAAATAACAATGTTATAGATTTTTTCTTTCCTGGGGCAATACATTTTTTTACTGTGACAGGCCTACACTGTACAAACTCAATTACTTATGTTGTATATTTGCATTTTTGAATCTCTTTACAACTAAATTTGTAAATAAAAATTGATGCTTTCATGGCTGTTTATGTAAAGTAGTAAATTTTACATAAACATGAACAGTGAGTTTGGCATGCAACCCGTTGTTAATGTTTTTGTGTCGTTTCTGCTGCGCTAGCTGCAAGGCATGTCTGCACATGCATACTGCTTTCCTCTGTTTGCAGTGTGATGTCATCACTCTGTGCTGAGCGGTGCTTACCGCTGTGGTCTACTTGGCACAACAATCATATCAGCCAGCCACTGATGATGGGTTCTGACCTTTACCTCAGACACTACATACAGACATTACCCAGAAAACCAACTTTTACACAAAATCTCAGGCACTGTAGAAATGTGCAAGTGTCACTAACTTCAACCATCACTAAACAAAAGTCTTCAAATGACTCCAAAGTACTTCTGCTTCTTAACTACCTGAGGTGTGATTTCAGTAGCTCTTAAAATACCTGACTTTAACACTGCTACCTTAGTCACATGCTAGTTTTATGAGTAAGGAGTTGCAGAACTGTGGACTTGCTCACAGTTGCTCCTTATGAGATTTGTGTTGTTATGTAAACCTATGATGTTTATAATGTCCAACTGGGATGCAGTCATCTGTGCAGCCACTCCCAGGTAGTTGAAAAACTGTTCAAACATGAGCAATAATAGAGGAACTGGTTCACTGTGTCACCTGAATGATGCGAGTGAAAAATACTCAAAAAAATGTATATTTTGAGCGTGTATCAAAGCTTTTTGCGATTATTGAATAGCAAAAGGACTCTCATAGTTCAACAGAAGAGATGAGACACAAATGAATGTGCATTCAGGTATGAACTGCAATCAATTCCTACATATTATTGATATGTATACAGTTTAAATGTGGTAAATGTTAAAGAAAGTATAAATATATACATGTGTTTTTCTAGCTAAATATAATGTAGCTTCTTAAAAATAAAATATATATTTTAACAAATAGTAATTTAGGTAAATTCTAACATGCCATTATTATCAAAAATATTTAATAAATGATTATTCTCTAAATTGACAAGTGAACTGGCCAGGTGGGTAAACATGATTAATACTTTAAATTTTAAAAGAAAAAAAAAAAAAAATCAAAGTCACAGAAAGCATGTCCGACTTAAGAAAATATATAAGATGAAAAGCAACATATTCCAGAATCAGATGGAGCTCAAAAATACATGGACTTTAAATGTTAAACTGTACTGAAAATAAATACTTTACAATGAAGGTGGGCCAATATACCAAGCAGCTAGTAAATTATTCCAGTACTCTGCCTTTTTCTTTTTATTGCAGCCACTCGACTCACCTTGGTACACTCAACCAATAAAAAAGTGAGGTGCGTCTGCACAAATAGTTCACTGTATAAAGGTACACCAAAGTTTTACGTAGCTCCAGTTTTAAAAATTGCTAAAATTTTTATATGTTCCAATCCTTTAGTTTAAAGTTCTGAGGTAACATTACTTTACAAATCCTGCCTAATTAAATCCACCGTTGTGTTTAGTACCTGCCAGTACAGACCTAATAAAGAAAAACAGTGCTGAATTGACTTAAAACGTTTTTTTTTCCATTTTTTTTTTCTTTTTTTCTGAACACGGACATAGTTGTACTGAATTAGAATTTTTTTTGATAACTCTGGACCAGTACAGCACACTTAAATACACCAATAGTTTCATAAGCTTAGTCTAACTTAAAAACAAAACATAACTTTAATTTGTTAATTCAGTGCAATTAGGATTGTAACCGTTAATGTAAAATAAATAATCTGGCAAAAATAGGTTAACTACTTTAGTCAAATATGCAAAAATAAAACTGCAACATTTTCACCAATACCCAATCTAGAAATTTTTTTAAATATCAAGACTGATACAGATATCAATATCGGATTGGTGCATCTCAATAATTATGCTAATTTGTTATAGTGGCGTTACACTACAAAGAACAGAACATCAAAATTTAAGTCTATGTATGAAACAAATCTAAATAAGGAATTGTACACTTAACTTTAATACTCAGTATAATATCAATTTAATAGCAGGGTGAATAATTCCTGTTATTCTGTCTCAAATAAAAGAAATGGGCAGACCAGCTCTAGCTTAGTAATCATATTTGCCACATAACCACATTTTCCCACAGAATGTTGTGAGAAGGAAATCAAAATGTGTCATTATGACTCAATGTGTAAATCAAAGTGAGACAAAGAGAAGCAAAACATTTAAATTATAGGAAGCAAACTTCTACTTTTGCCACCAACCCTTTTTCTTTTATAACCTTACAAAAAACACTTTGCTGAGTCAAGTCTAATTCGCACACAAACTGATAAAATTACACATGTGGGCAGTTAAGAAATAATTGCAAAACATTGTGTGCATCTGGTCTCAAACCCACACTTATTTTTCCCAAGGTTGTAAATAGAGTTTAAATCTTCTCACCATTAGCTCTCTTTGGTCCTCCAGATTTTTCAAGAACATGGAAAACTCTTGCAAAGACTCGTCTATAAAGGCAAAAAAAAAAAACAATAATTAGAATCACTTATTCATCCTGTCTGTCTTTTTTTCAAATACATCTCAGCTGTGCTATGAGCATCAATCAGTTTCACAAATATTATTGAACATCTGCTGCAAATGAGGTTTCCAGGGAAGAATCTAAATTATTTAAGAGTTCGTAATAAAAAAAAAAGAAACAACAGCTTAACTAGTTAAATAAAATTACATTACAAGAATTTTGTCTTAGTTTAGCATTACATCGTACTTAAAATGTCTTAAGTACGGAAGATGCTGGTCATGAAGAGGTTGGAAATCTTTAAGACTGCAGTCGTCAATATAATTTACATTTTGTGCTTAATTACGAAAAAAATCACTTGTAATATTGTGTTAAGAAATTTATATGTTTTTTTTTTTTTTATATCGCAAGCAGCAGCTAGTTTTGTTAATCTCTCTAGAAGCCTGATTTAAAGTGGGGTAAAATTAAGATAAAATATTATAGATGAAAAAGAAAAAAAAAAAAACTAGCTAAAAAATAAATAAAGGAAATTGCAGTGGGGGTTGAATAATTCTAGTTGTGGCTGTTCTTAATTGGCTGGTGGAAAAAGAAGAGTAAACAAACATTTAAAGTGCATTTCTATGAAGACTGTGACAAAACCAGTGGTTAGTTCTGTCATCACAGGAGAAGGGAGAAACCACTCTCACCAATGCATTTCTCATCGTCAGTTTTTGCATCGCCGATGAACTCAAACTGAAACTCCCCCAGGCACTGGGCAAACTTTCGCTGAGCCATTCCGAGCTCTGAAAGGCAGTCGCAAACAGAACAAAGAAAAACATAATTACAAAATCTTTTAATAGGTGCAAATTTATTTAAAAAAAAATTACATTCAGTTATAAGAACATACAACAGTACTTTTACTAAACCAAATATTGTGCTAAGAGTCGATGCTAGGAAATCATTTACCGTCAAGAGATTTAATGTGTTTGAAAAGGAGGTTTGATGTGTTTGGACCACAATGCTAACATCCTGTCTGACTATGTTCTGCTACATCCTGTTAAGCACACATGATGACACCACAAAAAAGAGCAAACTTGGTATCTGTCTACAAGCCAAATGTTACCAAAGACAGCTGTCAACATATTTACCATATGTTATGCAAATTGTAAACATAAAAGGAAAGACCTCAACTTTAGATTACTATGCACACCTATCCAACTGTATTATTGCTATGGTAGAGAACTTTGAACTTAATATTACGTTTTCTGCACACAAAAAAAACAACATATTTATCACTAATAAACATTGTATCAATTAGGATTACTGGATCTTTGTGTTATTTATTAATAAAGTAAATTACATGAACTTAAATTATTGGAGAAAGTATACAATGTCAAACTCAACATCAGTAAATTTTAGGGCTCAACCGATTACTTTTTTCTGGCTGATCACTGATCTTTAAAAATCTTGACCTCCTGATTCCAATCTTTGCAGATATCGATTTTTTGTGTGGGATGACTATTGTGACCAGTCATCCCTCTCACACAGAGCAAAAGTTGGCTTGATTTCCAGAATCTTGCATAGGCAGATAAGGTTGGTGCATAAAATTGCTTTTACGTGGATGTATCGGCCGGCTGATTTGTCAGTGCACTCCAGGTGCACTTTCAGCATAATTCCCGAAACCAGCATAAATTGCTAAAAAATTAAGAATAAAATACAATCTTAGATCTTCTCAAAACTCCAAACAAACCAAGACAACAAAAAGTATTATCATGGCACAAGTACTCATGTTCTTTGGCCTTTGGTTTACAGGAATAACAGACTTTTATTACACTGACTACAGTCAAAAATCATTTACAAATAATTCCACTGTTCCAATTTATTTTTACTGTTGTCATTTTTTTTTCTTAGCATTCTTTGGGCTAAACATGTGAGAGATATGCCAAGGTATGGAACTAGATGGGTGGACTTTATCTTAACTTTTAAACCTCCTTAAGTACCCATTCAGTGCTGGCCCAATCATCTGTCTTGGGTAATCTAATCGTACAAGTTTGAACACAACCAAAGTGAACTGAGGACAGCTTCGCACAGGCCGCCTTCAGAGGTTGTCTGGGGTTATTATCTGCATTAGTTTAGCATTCTGAATCCAAGCCTGATGTGACTCCCCTAAAGAAGAAGAGATATCATGTGGATATCTCCCGTCATCACAAAAATACTTAAAATAAATTGTTTAAAATGAACATGCGTACATGACATGCATACATCCATGTCATGTGAAGAAAATACTTCCAGCATTTGAAAATTTAAAAGGCTGTTACTGATATAGTCAAAGCATGCTTACTGTATCAAATACAAAAAAAAAAGAATAAAAATGCATATATTATTCGTAAAAGGTCTATATGCACAAAATTTTTTTTTAAATGTCTGTGAATCAAAATGAGACCAAAATAATAATGAAGGTGCTGAGAAGTACAGACAGAAAACAATTGAGTGAGTGTAACGACATCTGAATAAATCACATGATGTATTCAGGAATTATTATAATGAATTGTGCAAAGTCACAAATCATTAAATTTTCCTCCCAGGACAGGATCTAAAGAATAAACAGTGATATTTGCTCAGATTTTAATAAATAACTAAGTGTAAACACTCATGCTTAAAGATCTACGCTTATAACTAGAATCAGACATTATGCCGGTTAATACCAGGTCTGCAAAGTTCTTGTTGTACAGGAAGCTGAGAAGATTTCCTTAACAATAGGTCAACTTTGGTACTGCAGCATTTATAAGTATTTGTGTTTTGATAAGGCCTTTAAATATTCCTTTAGAGGCAATGTTCTGTGAGCGCATTTTAGCTCAAGGGAATTGTTGGCAAAAAGCCTGACTATAAATATATACTCAATTCTTTCTAAGTATAATCAGTTGGGATTTTTCACCTCATCTTAATGTGACAAAAGAAAAAGTCCACATTCCTTCATTCTTTAGATACAGATAATAAACACGATAACACAGTGTGACAATAAAACACATTACACTAAATCTACTCTGTTTCTGTCCATAACCTTTTCCAGTTCAGTAATCTGGTAAAGGTTACTGATCGATCTAAACAACAGAAAGTATTCTGGCAAACATAAGTCTGCCAACAGAGGTGATTATTGAGGCACTTACAAGATGGATGTATCCATTTTATCTGAAGCAACTGTAAATCTAAGAGGATCCAAACTAAACAGACAGCAGGAATCCAAACCGGCATGGGCAAATCCATAAAAGGTGAGCCTCCTCTAATCGTTTTATTCACAGTAAGTGGAATGACGGCAGCCACACACAAACAGGTGACACGTTTTTTTGACAAACTGTCAAATAAAGTGAAAAGGCAGTCAAGCAATTTGAAAGTCAAACGTAGTGGTGAACAGGACGTGTAATATCTGATAATGTTTGAAATTTCTCTCACTCTTTTTTTCACCTCTGTTCTTATGTCATAGTTTTTTTGTGTTTTGAAAAGCAGAAAATAACAGGTAAATGTTTATGAGGTACAAGTTCGTCCTGCAATCTATGTGTTGCTGGTTCGTCTCTGTCATTGTGTCCTTGGAGAAAACCTCACCTATCTTGCGTGATGGTAGCGATCAGGATGTCCGATGGCACTGATGTATGGCAGTCTTGCTTCAGACTGCCCCCGGGCAGCTGTGGCTACAATCTAGTTACTTGACATCATCAGAGTCTAAATGCATGCATGAACGGGTGATTTCACTGAAAAGCATCTTTGAATGTCCTAACAGAACCCTATACAGTATAAGTCTGATGTTTCATTTCATTACAATTGCATAGAGTTGAAAAGGGTGAAAAGCATCAGAGGAGCATGTTGTAGCCTTTGGGTTTAAACTCAGAAAAGCAGCTGAAAAAGTCTTACAGTAATTGTAACTGAGTTGGATCATTACTACTGCAGGGTATAGAGGATGAAGTCTTAGACAAAGCAGGAAGCAAGCATAGTCATTCCCATTTTAAATTCTCAATCACAAACACGAGAGAGCACAGAGTCCCACATGTTTAATATGATCTGATCTCTCCCACATGCTCTGCCCAGAACCTCTTATGCTGCCATCATGATAATAAACCACCTGAACATCACTATGGATGTTATTGTGTATGCTTGACACAATCAGGAAGCTCATACTTCATCACATGCAATGGAGTTCCCATTGCGTTAATGTGTACAAAAACACCTCACCAATACTTTGTAAAGACGACATTCAGTACAGCATGGCAGATTTTAAGATTGTAATGCTGTGAAGAAGTGTTTACAGTCCTTGTTTTAGCCACCTTTCAGCTGCTTCACAACATGGTAAAAACATGTTTTGACAACAATCTGAACCTTGACGCACTTTACCAAAAAAAACAAAAAAAAAAAACATTAAAATGTCACACGATTGGGCGTGCTGTGGTGGCGTTGGGGATAGCGCGACCCACGTTTGGAGGCCTTGAGTCCTCGACGCGGCCATCGCGGGTTCAATTCCCGGACCCGGCGATATTTGCCGCATATCTTCCCCCCTCTTGTTCCCCCTTTCCTGTCAGCCTACTTTCATATAAGGGACACTAGAGCCCACAAAAGACCCCCTGGAGGGGAGGAAGTAAAAAAAAAAAGTCACACAATTGTGAATCAACAAGCTTATGTGTCACTCGCTATGTTGCTGAAATGTGCCAGTTTTTTTAGAGATTCATGAACAGTTCACTCATTGCGCAGAACAGACATATTAAGCAATGTGTTTTTGTTTTTTCCATGCTTATTTTTCTATTTATCAAAGACAGGTTTGAGTTTTACATCTCTGAACATTACTTAAGTGCATTCCAACAACACTTATGTAAATGGATAAACATGCTGGCTCTTTATGAAAGCCATATGCCCAAAGTGCACAAAAAAGCCCAACTGCACCAGGGTGGACTGTTAAAATATAACCCAGCAATGAAACTTATGACATAAAGCATGAAGAATGAGCATTACTTGATTTTTATGATGCTCCAGCAATAATGAGAATCAGACAACAAGCAGGGCAGAGGAAAACAGCAACAGCTAAGACATAAACACAAATGTGCGAGAGATGGACAGGAGAGCCGCTCCAAGAGAAAAGGAGCATTACAAGACAGAAATACCACACACTCCAGGGCACACAGCAGTCCAAGGCAAAGTCTTCTTCTGATTTTTGCCTTTTAAAGCAAGGTATTTCAGAGTAAACCTGGGAACTGTCAAACTTGGCTAGTTTCTAGGCTGAACACCAGAGAGGCCCCAGAGTCCAGGCTTCGAAGCATGACTCATGCAGACCCCACCTCGTCTCTATCTGAAACTGAAAGCAATGTTCCTCTAAAAAACAGCCCCAAGTCTTCACGATTCACTTAAACATTAGTTTCCCAGAAAAGGGGGTTTCTGAAATATACACTCACATTCTAGTAGCTACAACAGAAGATGGATTTTATTGATAAAAACTGAAATATACCAAATCAATGTTAACTAAAACATGCAGCTATAAACTCTGAAAGTAAGTTGATGAAGTAAATGTTTCACAGTGCAACAGGCAAACTGATAAAACAAAAAATGTTGCATAGACCATCTAATTTATACTTAAATTATAAACCATAAATGCATATTTTGTGCAATAACAACAGGACATGGATTTTTTTGTATTGATTGTTGAATTGACAGTAAGCAGATAGTGCAGATGCTAAATAAATGCTCCATACCAGTTCGATTCTAGCCTGGAGTGTTATTTATCACAGGCTCTGCTCTCACTTGATGCCTGCTGTGACATTGTGCTTTGATTACGCTTCGATTTATGCCCGTCTGCTCATACCAACTGCATTACGAGACTTTCCCCGTTTGCAGCCGTGTTACAAAGTAAACTCAGCAGCACATTTTGGAATACCATTTACAATATGAGCTACAACAACGTTTAATTTTCCTCTGGGATTAAAAAAGAATTTCAGAATTGAAGTGATGGTATAAAAAAAAAGTCATGAAACTATAGTTCTAGAAAAAGAAAGTAAACCTGGTCTCAACACCAAGCATTTACATCTCGGGGCATAATAAAAGGTTCTGCAATTATTTAAATCTAACCTCATGTGTATAAAACCACAGAATTCACACATACATTATCCATTAAATAAAAACTAACATCACAGGACTTAAAAAGCACAGCTCCATTAAACAATCTGACAAACAAAATTCTCTGATCGGCTCTGACTGGTGAACAGGTCAGATAATGAAGACTTTTTGCTACTCATTAAATCTAACAAAAACTAAGAACTCAGATTTTTTTTTTTCATCAATAAATGCCTCACGTATCAAAACGCACTTTTATGATTTTAATAAAAATTCATTTGATACCCTGTGGCAGAAACTTCAAAGAGTTTTAACAAAAAAACTCCCACAATCCTCAAGAAAATTAAGTAATTATATAAAAATGTGGACTAACTTTCCTCCATAATCACAACCTGACATATTGATAAGCTCAGGTTATTAATGCTTAAGGCGGTTCTAAAGTTATTGAACCAGTGTCTAACTCTTTCCAAACATGTTTTATTAATTTTTAACTAATTTTGCTTTATCTTTGTTTATTGAATACTGACAGGGTAGAGTCTGTTGTGCGTTTTGTTCTCTTGGCGTTATATTTATTAATTTTTTAACTCTGCAAAGGTCAACGTTTTAGAAATAATTGAATAATTTGCAAAATCCAACATACTGAAAGAGGGCGTAGTGTCTTATTCCCATCGTTTCATAACGTCCAACTTTGAGAGCAGGAAACAGCATCCTATGTAATGGACGCTCCACCAAAGTTTTTCCTAAACCTCAGACATAAAATGCAAGTCCGTGTCAAAGAGCAGCCGCTATTAAATACTCCGCAGTGTATTAATTGGCACTAGTAGGCGGGCTGTTTGTTATGATTTCTACAGCATGATCAGATTTGCCACTGAGGTCAGAGCTGCCCTCTGTGTTTCCACAGTGGACCTTTCCACAGCACTTCCTGTTTCACTCTCCCCATCTCTTCCAGGCTAAATTTCTGCTCCACTCAACTCCAACCTTTGGCCCGGACAGAGCCGGCTCGAACATCCCCTCCCACCGTGTCCCTGCCCCCTCAGCTCCCTGCCCACTAAACATGCATTACTACATTCATGGCTTCCTGATCCTCAAAACAAGTGTGCAGGGAGAGGCTGCAGAGTGCTGCATCCGGTTAGCCCTGACCAAGCGTTTGATTACAAAATCAGGATGGCATTTTAGAAAACATCCTGTGCATTAACATTTGTGCACATTTGCACCAAGAAAGAAGAAGCAATGCCTTCATAGAGAGCTTCTTTCCCCAGAAAGCGATAAAATCCTTTCCTCCCAAATGAGCTCACATCTTGAGCTAATGCAATTTTAATGAAAGATTGTGATGTGGCTCTTTGGCAGAACAAGTAATGTGATTACAGACAGGAGCAGGCTGCCAACGCGCACCCTAACAGGCTACTCTTAAACCTGTCTGCCAAGGAGAAGGAGACCATCGAATGACCGGCCTTTTCAAAGACAAATCCACTAAATAAATCGCCAGATTTCTTGAGAACATCCAGAAGCAGACCTGACAGCAACAATCTGTTATGTCTTCTGGTGGATTTTATTTCAGCAATAACAACCCTTAAAGAGCAACATCAAAGTATTAATGAGTATATTACTGCATTAAAAAAAAGAAATAATATGTTGGTTTTAGAAAACAATGAAAGGGTAAAGACAGGAGATGGAGGAAACCCTGTGAAACAGAAGCCCATCTGCATCGTTCTGTACAAGTGGGCACTTCCATGTCATGACTCTCTGGCTCAGAGCCAGGTTTCAAAGTTTCCTCCTACAACCAAGGACTTTCCATAGTGGGACATCCTCTCAGCTGTGGCAGCCGAGGGAGATAACAGCTCTGCTTCTCGCTGCCCAAACACTAGATCACTCTGAGGTCAAACAAAAAGTGAAACACATTACCATGCAAATTTGGTCTTACACTCACAAAAGCCCTGAAATGAGTCAATATTTACTGCAGGTACACACACTTATCTCTGTGCTTGGCACTTTAACCTATTTTTTACAAAAATGGCCGGAAACAGAAAATCACACCAATAGAAATGAGCATTGCAACAATCCGAACATGCAAATTATAGCATGCATTTAAAGGAGGAAACCTTCTGTTAATCTGGATGATCTGTGCAGAGGAGAAACAAATACACGGCCATACGGGACTCTACAGTAGGAGCAATGTCCACATGTCAGCTGGGCTGGCACTGAGCTCCACCCCGAGTGTGTGTGCAAGAACAACACTGTTATTTGCTTATACTCAACTCAAAATGACCCAAGGCTTGATTCACTAAAAGAGACTTATTATGAAAGTCCCAGCCTGTGAGGAAAGAAATTCTAAAACTAGTTGAAGGGGTTAAACATTTCTCTTAAATGTGACTATTATACTTATGCTTACAAATATTTGCTTTGAAAGGCATTTTAGTAATTTTAAATCAGGATGCAAGTCGAGTTCATGGTTGAGCAGTGACTGGAACTAGGATGTGTGAAAAATTTAAAAACCAGAGGTTAAACAAAAAAAAAAAAAGAGAGAAAAGGGCAACAAAAAAAAACCCTCAATATGTGTGTTACAACCCTCACATTATGGGAATTTTTTCATTTATAAAAAGTTGCAGATTTGAGATCTTCTGGTTGCGTTTTTCACATTTCGTTATCAGTCTAAAAATGTGTGGAGATTAAAACTAAAAATGACAATATACTGTAAAAAAAAAAAAAAAGGAAAATATTTCTGTATTTTCTTCATTAAGATGTTAAAGTAGCTTGGTTAGGTAGGTAAATGGTAGGTAGATTGAAATATTGTTCAATATCGTAACCACAACGGAAAGCCTGGATGCAATTTTTGGCCATTTGGATGGATGTTAGTTAGAATACAACTCCATCTTTAGTGTCTGAGATGCAGAAGCTCATAAAGTTTGGTGGGAACATTATAGAGGGTATGTAAAGTGGGTGACTGTATAGTTAAAGTACATGTGTAAGGTAGGAGGCTTACACAGTAAAACAGATGGGTAACACAGGTGGAGTTCAATGGCTAAAGGGAGCTGGAGAGTGGCTAAAGCAGGTGGACAGAGGGTTAGTAACAGGTAAATGGGGGTAATGCTGATTGATGAGCATGTCAAGTGGGTGTGTAAAGTGGGAAGATGGGAGGTCAAAGGGTAAAGAGGCAGGCAAAGTGGATGAAAAAAGAAGCTGGGCAAAGTTAATAGACTGCTTGGTAGAGCGGGTGGTTCAATCGGCTGAACGGGTGGCAAAAGTGGGGAGATAAATGAGTTAAATGGGCTATAAAGTGGGCAGATGGATAGTCAAACTAGGTTTGTAAAGTGGTTGGATGAATGGTTGAAGAATTTAAGTAAAGCTGCTGATTGGGTGGGTAATGAAGGATGGATATTTCTAGTTAATGTCAACATATTAAAAAGGTTCTGATCTGGGTTCCAGTTTTATTCAATAAAAATCTACCTGACATCATCCGGAGGCAAACAAAACATTCACCGTTGCCATACAAAATATGACATCAAAGTACATATTTGCAAGATCTTAAGGTTTCACATCCATTTTTCACATTCAAGAATGACCTTAAAACAATTTGTTCACATCTTTCAAAGTTAGGATTTTGTTTCTTTATAAGATGCACTGCTTAAGGGTTTTTTTTATCTATTAATGTTTCAAAAACAAAACTAAAAGAGAATGCAGTTCTTAATTTGAAAGCTACAGCTGCTAAACTGAAAGGAAAAAAACTGACAAATGTGTCACCATGAGAGCAATGAAACAATATAATGCAATGTTTTTGACATTTTTTAGAGAAACTGTCTCAGCTTTGGCAACAACACTGACACAGAGAATTTAATGTCAGCACATAAGAAGATGAACATCAGTTCCTTCCTGAAACTTTAACTGATTTTGCAATAGTCCCAGTGGGAGGCCATGACCAGAGTTTCCTATTCATTGACATTCTCATAAACTTTCACAAACCCAATGAGAATTAGAAGATGAGGCGTCTCGGGGCAAATTTTAGGAAACACTTAAAAAGGAAGAAGAAGAAGAAAAAAGGGAAGCTGGGATTATATATTTAAGCTACAGTCACATACAGCAGGGAATGCAAGACATGGCATGTCCTCCTGAAACGAGACACTATGCAACATAGTCTGACACTCTGAACCAATATCAGCTCATCTGCCAGTGACTGGAAGCCAAAATCTGCCTCATCACTCCATGGGAGTTCCTCTGGAAGAAGCATGTAGCTGCAAAAAAGAATGCAAAATATACGTAATGGCTATAGCGACTAAATAAAATAGTGTCTGGATGATAACACTTTTTTTCTTAGAAAACATGTAAAGTTTCAGAACTTTAAAAACACAACCATTTTTCCTTTCACTAATAAAATTACTATAAAATTGAAATGATGTGTCATACAAAATGAATAAGAAGTCATGTAATTTGAGAACGCCGAGTGTGAAAACAGCAGCTAGTAGCGGAGAATTGGATGATTGAAAAAGAGCAACAGCTGCTGCAGGCTAAGCTGAACATTTCCTAATCAAGTTACAACAGGAGTAACAAAGGATCATCTGTTGAAGGAGTGACGCTAAGCAAAAATATCTAAAAAAAAAATGACTCAGGTGACTGTAGATTCTGAAATAAACAGATTTCACGTAAAGTGGAGCGCCTTCATTTTTTTTAATGCTTTCATGTCTTTAACTGTTGTTGAGATGTAAAAGCTGAGATGTTTGCAGTTCAACCAAACCTAACTGATAAAACACTAAGTGCCCATGTGCTTAAAGAGATCTATATCTATGCCAAGGTCATGGTTTCAGTGTGAAGTTTTCTGTCATGATAAATTATACAAACATCCTTAATTATGCTGCTAGAATTCTACTGAAGTCACCTTCTGCAACAATAAACAATTTAAGTTTGTCAAAATTTTCTCTTAATAACTGCATGCTGCGCTTCAGGCAAAATGAAAATCATAAGTCACATGTTTGGAGACACACTGCCGAAAGTTTTACAGAAGTAAGCATGGCTGATGTTTTGAGGTTATAACAGACCAGGATACATAAATAGGGCAAGACTGAGCCACCAAGTTTTTCCAGCATTTTTCAATGCACGATAAAAAAACAGGTTAAACTTGTGTTTTCCAACCCTGGTCCTGGTGGCACACTGCCCTGCATGTTTTAGATGTTTTCCAGTCTCAGCACACCTTAAATCAATTGATGGCTGATTAACAGGATTTTGCTGAACTGTAATCATCTGAATGACGTCCGTTAAAGCAGGAAAACATCTAAAACACCCAGGGTAGTGTGCCATGAGGATCAGGTTTGGAAAACATAGAAAAGTCAAAGACATTTTCCAGTAAATAAGATGATACTTATCTTGTCATACCGAAGTGTGCATTTTTATTTTCCTTAACAAATTCACAGTAGCTGTGTTTCCATTACAAATGTGAGCAAAACTATCAGTTTTCCGCCAATGTCGAAAAAACAATTTCGCAATTTCAGTCTTTCCATTAAATAGGTATTTAGTTTATATGCTTTGGATCAACATTGTTAAATTATTTTTCTTCTTTTGCTCTTTCCTTTGGTTTGTTAATTTGTTTGTATTTCCCTGTAAGTCATGTAAAGCACTTTGAATTGCCTTATTGCTGAAAATGTGCTACATAAATAAATCTACCTTGCCTAAATAAGAAACAAAATCAGAATCACACGCAGTTAAGTTTGTTTACACTAAATCTTAAAAAGTCCCTGCCGTGCCATCATCCTCCAACTACTTCCTGTCGTCATTGTCTTTGTGGTTTGCATCAGTGGCAATATGATCATGTAATGTGAAATATTTCCACTGTAATTTTGTGAAGCAAACAAATTTTGATGCCGCCAAAAAATTACCTCATCCTAGTGTCAAAACTTTTTATCAAAAAATTAGTTGTTTTTTTTAATTGCTGTGTTTCCCTTAAGCAAATTTATTTTCAAAATGTCAAATTGTGCAATTATACGGTCAACGGAAATGTAGATGCTGACCGTAAAAACGTACGCAAAGTCCACTAGAAAACCCAGCAATTACTTCTGCTTTGTGCATGTTTGGGTCAATGACATCACAACAGTGTGAACTGACTGGATGAAAAATGGTTTGTGACCTTATCACCTTTCTCTGGTGTGTTCTGAAATGACATCTCAGAATAAACATAAACCGGCAGGTTGTAATCAACTGTCAAATATGGGAAAAAAATGGATCAACACTAAACTCTTCCATCATTTGCACCAGCATGCTGTACTTTCATACACTTTTTTTTTAGCTTAATAAAAATTAAATATTAAATTGGGGTGCACTGACTGCAGTTCTCCGGCTGATCACCCATTCCGATTTTGGCCAATGCCGATTTGTTTGTTTGAAATTTTACGAAATGTAGCAACAAAGTTGTCCTTAATTTTCTTTTGCGTCTGAACTAAGTACTTGTTTTATTGTTGTAGTCCTCAAAATAAAACTAAAAAAACAACAAATCTTCCTTGGCAAGGAAAAGCCTACTGGGTTCATCTCTAATCCAGTCCACCATAGTTCTATTCCAAGAACTTTCATGAGTTTTATTGTTGCTAAGTTCAACAGATGACCCCACACTGCTCAAGGTTGAAGCAGCGGCTTTAAAGAATACAAGTAAAGAAGCAAATAAACTGGAAAAATGAAGCTGAATGTTCTAAAATAAGCTCTGATGTGTTGCTAATGATGTCATCAATTATGGGAACTTGTTTTGGGAGGGTGGATCTGATGTTGAAGATTTTAACAACAATTTACAACAAAATAGCAAAAGAAACAAAGTCACATCATGACATGTTCTCCAGTAAGTGACAAACTATCTGATTGATTATTCTGCAGTAATTTGCCCAGCAGATTTAAGATGACTTTTCACCCAGCGTAGCACAAATATTAAACACGTTTTCAAGATTAGATTAAGAACAGAAACCTATTACTTGATGGTGTCTGTAACTGTTAAAAGTTAATAGTTGCTTGAAATTCGGTTTCATGTGACAGAGTAAATACTGACACGAATTAAAAAAAAGACAACGCCTTGATCTGATCAGATACATGACTACATTCATTAACAATAGCTGTACTGTCAGTCGAGCCACCTCATCACAGCATGATGCAGTAAAAGAATAAAGTTAGTTTTACCCTTAAGTAAAACAAAAGCTTGATTCCAAACAAACTTATGATTGGAAACTTACGTTTAGTCGCATTGATGAGGTTCTTCCCATCTTTGTAGAGCTCTTTGATGAACCTGTTGGTTTTGTCCAGCTCAATTTCTTGTGCTTTGATTTTCTCCCTGAAGCTGGGGCTGTCCAGATAGCACTCACTGAATTCCAGCGGGGCCAGTCCCATTTCTGTGACAGCTTCGTCTCCAAACGACGGAGGAGAAGAGGGGGAAGAGAAAGGGGAGAAAAAAGAAAGCTTCGTAAACTCTGTAGCTGTGAAAACACAAACGGTTGCGATCACACCGCCGCTGTTTTTCCCGGAGGTTTCAGGTCAGAATGATGGACCATCGCTTTGTGAGGTAGCAGAAGCAGCAGCTAACAGTTGTTAGCATTGTAACTTCTGACTCGGCTGCATGGGTGTTGCTCCCCGCTCCACCGCTGTCAAATAAAACCACGAAGGGCGAACAGGTAGGACCGTTCAACAACGAGCCTTTAAGTTAGAGACTCATTAGAAAGTCAATTAAAATATATGTTTTTAAAAAGTAACGGATGCGGTGCCTCGTTTTCCCTTTGTCCATTAAAGGAACTCCACCTAGTAAAGTGACAGATTGAGAAAGTCTGACATCTGAGAGCGTGTAGAAAACTTAATAAGGTGCGCCCCTTTACAGCCAGCCGGTGGTTGGCCCGGTTGAAGTCATGGGGAGGTGGAGAAGGGAGGTGTTTAGCGCGTAAAATGTTTGATAGATGCTTGCGTGGTTTCTCTTCTGGTACTGCGCTTCCTTCCACAGTTTGGGGCTTGTCCTTAGTTTTGTGTGTGCAAATATGTGTCCCTCTGTGACACAATCCATTCATGTACAAGGGGAACTTACAAACTTCATACAGAAACAAATCCCAGGCTAAGTTTGCTTAGTCTGTTGCCTTTTTGCTGCAAGGTAACAATGCTACCACTGTAGTTTGCGTTCAACTAACGTTGATGAATCTATTTAAATGTTTATTTTAGTGCTAGTAATCGTGGTCATTAGGGCAGCACTGAACAATAAATGCATATCGAGAACAACCAACATGTAAGAAAACCTTTCTCTCTGTGTGTGTGTGTGTGTGTGTTTGTACGGAAACACCTCTGCTATGTTTATATCAATCACATGGTCGGTGTGGGTCTCTATCTCGAAATTAAGCATAAATTTCGCCTTCCTTGTGCGGCGCCTTGCTTGCTGGCTTACAAATGATGCGCGGCCATGTTCAAAGAGTATGTCCATGTGCGTGCGAATTCAGTCATTCGTATTTCCGTTTTGTGTTTGCTGGCGACTAACCATTCATTTATTTCAGTCATTCCGAGATTAAATATAAATACTTTAAATATAAAAAAACAGACACAAAATAGCAATTTAACATAAAGTACTTCCCAGAAGGCTGCTAAAAAGTAGTGTCAATACAGCTGCTTAGATTATTCATCTGCAAAAATATGCATAGAAGTGAAAGTAGTTCACTGTCATATTGTGCAATATTTAATGTTTGATCCAATTTCTAAGTTCATTTTTATAGACATTTATAAAACCAAACTGAAATAATATAGGGTGGTGGCATTTCACAATAGAAGATCTGTATTCATATTAGTATTATTAGAAATCACAAACTTTCAGTAAAATTATTTTGTGAATAATGAACCAAATGGCACAACACCACTACTTATTACATAAAACACAAACATGTAGTCACATCACTCTTTCAGTGCGCTAAGATACCAGTCGGCTCTGTGGAAACATTGGTATGCAAGTCTTTTATAAGATTTTTATTTTATTTTATTTTGTCTTTTATTCTTTATATGTTGTGTTGTCTATGTATCATCTTTGTGGACCACGAGTCTGTTGAATAAAGTAAATCTAAATCTAAATTAACACTACATAGTGCTGTAGAATAACAATTGGGATAAAATATAGATAGATGCTAAAAAAATTAATCTCTGTAATAACAAAGCATATTATACTATGAGTACAGAAAAAAGTTTCAAAATTATTTCTCACATTCTTTATGTGTAAGTCTCAAACCTAGCATTTAAACATGGGTGTGTATCGTTAAGACAACTGCTTTTTACTAATGGTATGCAGAATTTGAATGTATAACTAATAAGATATTGAATACAGCTATAAATTGTAACCAATCAGTCATTTGCTGTTGAGATAATGCCCTTATTGATATGCGACCCTGGGCACATACAGATGAAATGAGGCTCCTTCAGACCACGTTTCTAAAAACTGAACCATCTTGATCAATTGTACTCTTTGTCTTTCAATTGCGATATCTCAATGTCATCAAAGACAAAACTAAGATAGACACGTTTATTGTAGATAAATATGTAGATAAATATAAATAAATAAATCCTTTATAAACACACTTCTACTAGCAAAATTGTCCTTTTTTAACTTTAGGCAAGTAAATATCCGTTTTTGTTAGTGAAGGCACGGAACGTGTAATTGGAGACATGTTTGCTACCGAGCAGCTATTCAAGCGGACAGCTGCGCCGCTCAGTTGGATGTTTGTAAATGTGATTCATTTTAAAAACCTGCTTCGGGTTTCATCCAGATAAGTGTTAAAACTATAATATTACCAAAGACGGAAATAAACTGCTGCAGTGATATTCACAGCAGATATTATTACGCGGCCTCTGTCTTTTTGTTTGTCAGGGTTATTTTTGTTTACAGTGAGGCTAACCGCTGATGGACGTCATGGTCGGGTTTGCGTGCTGTCAACATTAATAAGCCTTCTGTGTTTGGCTGTGTTGGTCAGCTGCAATTTCATCCCATATACTAGCCTGGAATCTCACTCTGCTCAGAGTAAGTGTTGCACGTTTCTGAATATTAGGAAACAGAACCGAAAGTGCTCTGATATCAGGAATAACATAAATATATAAGATGGGATGGCATAATGAATATTCACCTTAAAATGCACTGATCTGGTTTCTGTTCAAGTTTGCAACCCGAACCGGAACTGAACTAATCATTACTGCAGAGCAGCACTAAAAATATTTTAGAGACACTAGCTTAAAATTAGAAAGTGAGCAGGCGATATTATTTTAAAGCCAAGTAAATATAATCCTTATTTCTATAACTATATAAAATCTGAGTGCATCCTAACATGGTATTTGCACCGGCAAAGTAGTTAAAGCAAGTTACAGCAAGTTGAAATATTGTATTTCACTTTCCCTTCCGTTTAGGGATGCCAAATACCAGTGCAAGGCCCAAGCATGGGAGGAGGGCCCGGAGGCGACGCAGAGTGGACCCTGCCAGGGACCAGCTGGTCTCCAGTTCCCTGGAGAGCGCCCAGCAGTGTCTGCTCAACCAGGATTATGGAACAGCTTTCGTCCATTACCTACTTGTGCTCAACCTTGCACCTGTTTTCAAGGACTTTGCACAGGTGAAGCATGCGTATAATACTTTCTAGACCAGCCTGCATACATTTTGTGGTTATAATCAAATTAGATTTATGAAGTATGGTATAAACGGAAATGTATAACTTTGATTTTGTACATTATTTTTTTTATTTCTGTTGAGAATAAAAGAAATATGCCCAGAGACACCCAACATGGCTAAAAACCATTAGTACCTCTTTGAAAAACTGTTACTCATAGTTGCATCCTCTACTGTACCTGTGCATATTTAAATGCTTCACTGTTTCCTAAAATGTGGGGGGGAGTTTGCAAAGCGATAGCTAATTTAGATGTTCTTTGGCACCTTTTGACTGGAAACTTTATTTGTTGAAAATACAGCATTGTTTTCTTGAGGATGATGATTATATACGCAGCTCCTAGAAATGTTGTCTTAGCTTCATGCCATGTGGTTCTCACTCTGTTCTCTTCACCATTTGCAGAAATTGTGTTTGTGTTCACATGGCTTAGCGGAACTAAATACAGAGAGCTGTTGTTTTTCAGGATTCTTTCAGGCTCACTCTGTTTAAATGGGCCGAAGAGTTGGACTCTGTGGGACGAATTCAGGAACTCTTCGACTGCTACGAACAAGCTCTGGAAATCTTCCCTGCTGATGAGGTCATCCTCAACAGCATGGGAGAACACCTTTTCCGGTACATGATTACATGTTCATGACTTTTTTTATCAATATTTGCAGCAGTATTCAGTTGAACAAGATCAATGTCATTTGTTTTACAATACAGAATGGGATTTAGAGATGAAGCTGCGGGCCATTTCCACAAGGCCTTGAAGATGAAGCCAGACTTTCCAGAAGCCAGAGAGAATTTTTACCGTGTTGCCAACTGGCTAGTGGAGCGCTGGCATTTCCTCATGCTCAACGACCATGGCAGGAACCGAAAGTACCAGCAGGCCATTCAGAAGGCTGTTCAGAATGGCTGCAAAACCGTACTCGATATAGGTACTGGCACTGGAATCCTTGGGTGAGACATTTTCCGTCACAATTTAAAGACCTGAACATTTTTTAAAGTTGTAGTTGTCTTAAAAAGCGAACAGTCCTTAGTCCTCGTGCCGGTGGTCGCAGGTTTGACTCCCGGCCTGGCGTCATTTGCCGCATGTCTTCCCCCTCTCTCATTACCCTCTTTCCTGTCAAACTACTTTCAAATAAAAACCACTAGAGCCAACAACAAAAAAATAAACAACCTACGTCTTGGTTTGGTATAAGTGAACTCTGGCTCCAAAAGCAGGAAGCAGACTACAGTGCAGGGCATTCTGGGTAAATACAACCAAAACAAATCCGTATGTCTAGCACTAGTGGGACAAGTTGCTCATAGTATTTTACCAGAGACAAAGAGAAGTTCTGCAACCACTAAAATCTGTTGCTACACTATTTTTGTTTACATCACGTGAAGAAGGAATCTCACTGAGTGTCTTCTTCATAGGTTTTTGTGTCGTTTCCTTCAAATCAAATCAAAATCAAATCAAATTTTATTTGTGTGCTTTACATCATAGCACACAAATATGCTGTGTTCTATCAAACACAGAAACACAATTAAACATAGAATCAACAATCAAAACACGACATTAAGTCAAGTTCCATCAATAAATTTGTAATCAGTAGTTCTTGGTCCAGTGCCATCACAGGCAAGGGTTTTTAATTAGTTTGGACACAGTGTAGTGTGAAAGCAAATCACCGCAGTTGAAAATGTAACAAATGTTACATTTTTGGTCCCCAATCGAACCCAGTCTACCAGTCTATCAGGTATGAAAACACCCTAAATCACTAACTGATTAAGTAACTTAATCAGATACAACAAAAAGTGCAGTTCTGATGCCTGTTTTCTGTCTGTTTAGTATGTGTGCTAAGAAAGCTGGTGCTGCTGAGGTGTACGCCTGCGAGCTTTCAAAGACAATGTATGAACTGGCCTGCGAGGTGGTGGCTGCTAATGGGATGGAGGGGAGCATCAAAATCCTCCATAAGAAGTCCCTTGAGATGGAAGTACCAACAGACATCCCAAACAGGTAGAAATTCTAGCTGCTGATATTGAATTTTTAGACATTACTCCACATATTAATTTTTTGTCTGTGCTCAGGGTCTCATTGGTGGTGACTGAGACTGTGGACGCAGGGCTGTTTGGAGAGGGCATCATAGAGAGTCTTATTCATGCCTGGCACCACCTCCTCCTGCCTCCAAAGGTATCGCTGTACAGAGCAAAGGTCATTTTTTAAGTGATATTTTGAGTGGAATGCCTTTAACACGCAGAATAAGGACAACTTTAATTTTGATGCCACAAGTCCCTGGAACGCAAAACAGTTTCAGATAGGCAGTATACGATGACACATTTCTGCAGGGCTGAAACGATTAATCGGATTAATCACAATTAATCAAATTAATCGCAATAAATCTGATTAATGCTGCCTCGGGGATACAGAGCGCTCACAGATTATTGAAATAATTGTTGAATAAGTTAGTTATCAATTTAATTGATAACTGGAGTATTCAGACTCCAAAAAAAAAAAAAAAACATATCTGTAGTAGTAATTAAGCCAAAACTATACAAATAATATATACATTTTTTGTCTAAGATAAAAATACCTTTGTCTGCAAATATGTTTTAGCCAAAATTTCTCAAGTTGGAGCTTCCACCAGTGTGGCCTGGGGTTTGTGGCCCTTTGAATGGTTTTGTTCGGCCTCTGATGACAGGTCAAGAATGGTAAAAACTTTGGCCAACAAATTGGAAAACAAATTGGAAATTATCTGTTTTTCTTTTAATAAGGTTCTTTTATGTTTTGGATCTTTATTGATATACAGATTTCACAAAAATCCGGTTTATTGTTCAGAAGGGAAAATTAAAAAAAATATATATATAAATCACAATAAACACATTTTCGCATGTATAATTTAATAAATTTTATGCCCCCCAGTAGTTCAGACTTGCCAATTTGGCCCTCAGGACAAAAAGTTTGGACACCCCAGTAGGTTGTAGATCAGCGGTGACTCTCACCAGATTTCTGCATGACTTGATCAGCCTCTCATGTGGTTCTGGGGGAATTTTGTCCCATTCTTTTTGGTTCATTGAAGTCTGCAGACATTAATTTTTGCACAGCTCATTAATCAGCATTTCAATCAGGTGGAGCTCTGGATTTTGATTAGGCCATTACATCACTTTATGTTTATGACTCAGTTTCATCCAAGCTCCAGCAGTCAAGACAGATGGTGCCACGTTTTACCTTCGAATACTTTATGCAGAGGAGTTTATGGTCAGGTGTCCAGGTCTGGTGGCTGCGAAATAAGCCCCAAGTCAGCAGCACTCAACCACTAATAATAGTTTATTTGTAGGAGTTGTTACTGCATGTATTCTCTGTTTGGTTTTCTCCAAACATGGAGCTTTTCATTATGGCCAAGCGTCTCTAATTTGGTCTCATTTGTCAAAAAGTTATTGTTCCAGAAGTCTTCTTGTTCTTTCACTTCAAACCTCAGGCAAACCTAGGATCATGCTCCATGTTTTTTTAGAGAGAGTCTGAGTCTTTCTCTTGTTTCCAGCCTAATTGTTGTTGGGGGTTTTTTTCTGAACAGTGCTGATTGATGTCTTTTCTCCCTAGTATGGTCTTAACACGCTCCACTAAGATGTGTAAAACATCAGCTTTGTGGTTGGGGACAAAAAAAAAAAAAGAAATCTATGAAGCAGCAATTGTTTTCCATGCACGGACCTGATTTCCTCTGAGGTTCACGTTTAATTGACTATTTTCTGCAGAGGGGTGAGGGTGAGTTTGGAGAAGATTCTGCCACAGGACGGGTCATCCCTGCTGGAGCCGCTGTGTTTTGTATGGCCGTCGAGTGCCTGGAGATCCGCCGGCATCACAGGTAAACTCCTGCGGTCACTTTGTTTACCCTGCTCTTTACAAACAGCAATCATGTCAAAATGCTTCAATTTTATTTGAAATGATTATACCAGCATGCACAGTGGAAATGTCTTACATTGCATGCTGAGATGAACTCCCCACACATTGTTTTGTCTGCTTGTCTCTGTGTTTTGGTTCAGGTGGTGTGCTGCAGAGGTGGGTGGTCTGTCCATGGCGGCAGCAGGGGAACTCCGCAGTCCGGTGAGCTGCAGCCCTGAGCAGGATGACTCCACAGAGCCGTACACCACAGAGAGGCTGAGCCGGCTGTCTGGGGGATACAGAGCGCTCACAGAGCCGTTCACGGCCCTCACCATAGACTTCAACAATGTTCAGGTGACAGAAAAATCACTTTCTGAAGCAAAAACAGATTGTAAAATCTCAGACCATCTCAGACATATTATTCTTATATTTTAGTTTATTAGACGAATTTAGAAAATATTTCAGAGATAGGAAGTAAGTCAGAGTATGTGACATTGAGATTTATGCCCTCAATTTAAATAACTAAGCAATTTTTTTATTCCCTTTGGTTATTTCAAGCATTTTTAGTGTTCCTCAAATATCCTGCTTATGAAATTGAAATAATTTATGTTATTTATATTTAAAGTGGAAAATTTAAATGGCTTCAAATATAAGTTGAAGATTTTAAGTAAACTTTTGTTGACTTTGTCATCAGGCTACCTTCAACGAAAGCATTAATATTCTGACTTGATATAACCTTGAAATAGCAATTGCCTAAACATGATAAGAATTTTGGTTTTCACATTAAATTGCCATTCATGATATTTAGAAGAAAAAAAACAACAAAAAATCTGTCTGTATTGTTAGAATTGCTATTTTTACTATTTTCTCCATTTTCTGAACAAATCAGTAAATTTGTTTTCAGTTTTGTGATTAAAATTTCACTTTTTCATGTGATTGGTGTCCTAAAGAAGTGTATTGTGTTTTTCAATAGCAGTATTTGTGTTTGTGGGGTGATGATTGCTCTGATACGTAGTCAGAGTTGCCTGAAAATAAGTGATAAATACTTATCAATTTTATTGTGATTAAACTTTAAGTCCACATCACCCACTTTGAACAAGAGTTTGCAACAACTAGATGCAGTATTTGTGCTTGTGTAGACCACCATTGTCTATAAAATCCATCACTACCCACCCTTTTGGAGATATTTTTGTTTTGAATACTAGTTAAAGTCTTGTTGGTCTCTCCTTTGATTCTGATGATTGTGAAACTCCCAGGAACTGGAGGGCCTGAGCTCCAGGGAGGTGCGAGAGATGCAGTTGCCCGTCACTCAGGAAGGAGAGCTGGATGCTCTGGCTGTTTGGTTCCAGCTCCACCTGGACGAGGAGAACAGTCTGTCCACCGGACCGCAGGAAGACACCTGCTGGGAGCAAGCCATCTACCCTGTCCACAGTGCAATGAGTATGATGGACAAATGTTCTTTATGTTTTCACAGTATATGTTTTGTTTTATTATTTATCACCATCTGGTCTTCATGCGTTTTTATCTTTCAAACTTTTGTTGTGCTCTTTGATCTTTGGGGGGGTTTATTTCACATATTTTAGTCAAGATGGAGGCGTAACAGGTATCAAAGTGTCTAAAGATCCAATAATCCAAAAAATAGGTTCTTTGTTATGTTTCAACATGGCACTAGTTCATCTCTTGAGCCTAGGAGCCTTTTTACAATTAGAAGGTCAGAGTTAAATGGAAATTATCAAGTACTCAAATGAAACAGAATAAAAAAGTAAAGAAAACCCAAAGGGAAACTTTCATAAAACATATTGTTGACCATCAGAGGAAAAGACAATGTCCACAGATTTTCCTCTCTGAAATCATTGGAAATCAAACAGAATGTTGGTTTAACATTTGAACTTCATTTATACTCATTTGGAAACTTGTACAAATGGCTAAAATTGTAGCCACCGGTTACAGTAACTTCTGTAATCTTAAAAGGTTGCATTAAAGATATGAGATTAAAATTAGATGACTATTGTACAGTATCTTGATACATAAAGGCCTTTTGATTCACTTTGTTGTGATTTCAGAGAGCGCCGAGCTGAAGAGCTGCTGACATTAGGTGACATGTCCCAGTTGCAGACCAGACTGCACAGCATGTCTCTCCTCTGCTAATTAGTTCAAACGGGCTCAAAGGAGGCGCCACCTTTCCCAGGGATGATAAACATCCGTCACCCAGCACGCCTTGAAATTCTGCGACTCTCTTTAGTGTTTATGAAATTTTAATGAGCAGTAAATCTGCATTTTCCCCCAAATACGTCTGACGAGCTTCGAGATGACGTGAACAGATGGTATCCCAGTAGGAGCCCTCTCATTGTCTGCTCTCCTGGATCTCTTTTCACAATGAGGATGATCAAATTCATTTAATTATTCATTTAATGATAAATCAACATTTGTGAAGTGCAGAATTGTGAAGTGGAATGAAAAGGATATGTGGTTTTCAAAATGTTTTTCAAATGAAAAAAAAAAATTGTTTTGCTACCGTTGTGAAGTAAACATCATTTTAAACTTTGCTCATATATAAAATGAGATTTTGCCAGTATTCTTGAATTATTTGTTCATTTTCATCTCTTAATGTATTTCCATTATTGCATAAAAAAGGGTTAAATTAAAAATCATCAGAATGTGGCAATTTTATATTGATTAATTGATAACTAAGATAATCGTTAGTTTCTGTCCTAATTGACTGTAGATTAAAAATATATTACGTTTAATTTTGTAGCTGTATAATCAGATGAAGTTAAATGTTTTCCCTGTTTTCCGTTTTGCAGGTTTTGGGCTAAAGCCTCTGGATGAGCTGATAGTTGAAGTTTCCTGCCGAGACACCTACCTGAGGCTCAGCTGCGTCGCCGTACTGAGAGAAGGTCACAGAATCTACCTCGACAAGCGCACGGACTTCCCCAACTCTTTCAAACCTATCCCAAACCCAAACCCAGAGGTGGAACTGTGCAGCGAATTAGCGTGCCTCCAGACGAGTCAGAGTGAGTCCGAAGACTTCTGCATGCTGGAGTATTCAGAGATGGCGCTCTTAAACAATCAGGATTACCATCAGAGTTTTTGCTCCGCGTTGACCAAGCTCATCTCTGAACTGAAGGTTAAAAATCGAAATCGAAATACGGTTGGCACGGCTTCCTTTGTGGCGGATAGCAGTTTGCTCTACGTGCTGGATGTGTCTGAGGGCTTCTCGCTGCTCTCCCTCATCGCAGCCCACCAGGGTCAAGTAAAAGCCTACAGCACTGTGGAGAAGAGCAAGCAGCAGAACGTCTTGAGGAGACTCGCTCGCTCCAACAACATATCTGAGCAGCATCTGGAGTTCTGGCTGAACCACACAGAGGACGAGCAGGGGATGTTACAGCGGCCGTCCCATGAGAAGCTGTGGAGCGCCATCATCCTCGACTGCGTGGAAACATGTGGGCTCGTTAGGCAGAAGCTGATGGAGAAAGCTTCCCTGGCCAGGTCAGGACTAGAGTATTTGTTTTAGTCCACAGTAGCTTCAAAATATGACCAATCTGTGTGCCTGAGTGTTCAGATTGCTTCATTTCAAGATAAAAACGCCCCTTGTTTCAGTTTTTTTGGTTTCGCTTTTAAAAATAAGCAATTGAGTCACATTTTTTGCTTATATTCAGATTATCATGTTATTGTCAGGGTTTATTTTCACTCTGCAAAAGTATGGAATGTATTTATGTTATACACTGCCTGGCCAAAAAAAAAGTTGCCACCAAAAAATGGTCACACTCTCTAATATTTTGTTGGACCGCCTTTAGCTTTGATTACAGCCCGCATTCGCTGTGGCATTGTTTCAATAAGCTTCTGCAGTGTCACAAGATTTATTTCCATCCAGTGTTGCATTAATCTTTCACCAAGATCTTGTATTGATGATGGGAGAGTCTGACCACTGCGCAAAGCCTTCTCCAGCACATCCCAAAGATTCTCAATGGGGTTAAGGTCTGGACTCAGTGGTGGCCAATCCATGTGTGAAAAAGATGTCTCATGCTCCCTGAACCACTCTTTCACAATGTGAGCCCGATGAATCCTGGCATTGTCATCTTGGAATATGCCCGTTCCATTTGGGAAGACAAAATCCATTGATGGAATAACCTGGTCATTCAGTATATTCAGGTAGTCAGCTGACCTCATTCTTTGGGCACACAATGTTGCTGAACCTAGACCTGACCAACTGCAGCAACCCCAGATCATAGCACTGCCCCCACAGGCTTGTACAGTAGGCACTAGGCATGATGGGTGCATCACTTCACCTGCCTCTCTTCTTACCCTGATGCGCCCATCACTCTGTAACAGGGTAAATCTGGACTCATCAGACCACATGACCCTCTTCCATTCCTCCAGAGTCCAATCTTTATGCTCCCTAGCAAACTGAAGCCTTTTTTTCTGGTTAGCCTTACTGATTAGAGGTTTCTTACGGCTACACAGCTGTTCAATCCCAACCCCTTGAGTTCCCTTCGCATTGTGCGTGTGGAAATGCTTTTGAGTTCACAATTAAACATACTCCTGAGTTCTGCTGTTGTTTTTCTTCGATTTGATTTGACCAAACGTTTAAGTAATCGCCGATCACGATCATTCAGGATTTTTTTTCGACCACATTTCTTCCTGGAAGACGATGGTTCCCCACCATCCTTCCAGTTTTTAATGATGCATTGGACAGTTCTTAACCCAATTCTAGTAGTTTCTGCAATCTCCTTAGATGTTTTCTGTGCTTGATGCATGCCAATGATTTGACCCTTCTTAAACAGACTAACGTCTTTTCCACGACCACAGGATGTGTCTTTTGCCATGGTTGTTTAAGAAATGAGGAGTTACTCATTGCATCAGCTGGGGTTAAATAACTTGTTGCCAGCTGAAAGATAATCGCCTATGCAGTACTTATCCAATAGGAGGCTTGTACCTATTTGCTTAGTTAAATCCAGGTGGCGACTTTTTTTTTGGCCAGGCAGTGTATATATAAATGTAAATATATTTTTAGATCCCATGTATAAATCAGATGTGTCCAAAGTGCGGCTTAGGAGCAATTTATGGCCCTTGGGATAATTTTGTGTGGACCCAACCACAGTTCGAGTATGGTACAAATTTCGCCTGAGATTTTTTAGAATGAGATTTTTAATGACAAGGTTATATCTTCTTAAACAGAACATGTTACAATTTTTTTTTCATTTTTTACTTTTTTTCCCCTCTATTTTCAGTCGTGCCACATACATCCAACCACTTTTTACTCGACTTGGATACAGTGATATATTATGCAGGGGTAAATACAGCAAAGGTTTTAGAAGAAAATTCTCATTTTTGTACATGTGAATAAGCTAAAAACATTTTATAGACCAGCAGAATCGAAAGTAATTACCGCAAAAGGTTTAATAATATTAAGGCAAACATAAAATATTGCAGGTTTAGTTTATTGTGTTGGTACAAGAGAAAGAATTGGATTTTTAAATGGGGAAAAGAACATTTTTGTCCCTTGAGTACTTTGGACAATTGTTGCAAAAAGTTTGGACACCACTTGTCTGAAAGTTGTCTGTCTGTCTTTTGATCATTCAGTAGTTTTTAAGGCTCCATAGATGAAATTTTGTAAATATACTTTAAAAAGTCGCTTTAAAAGGACTCCACTCCAGGAATGTTGACATAAAAAGCTTGTAAAAGATGTGCATTTCTTTATTTTTCTCTTGTTTACCATGTTAGGTTTCTACTGGAAGAAGGAGGGCGTATTTTCCCAGAGAAGATTGTTGTATACGGTATGCTTGTGGAGTCTGACACTTTGTTGCTGGAAAGTGCTGTCCAGGGCCGGGAACCTACTCTGGGATTTAATATTGCTCCTTTCATTAATCAGTTCACTGTAAGTATTCCTTTAGAGTCCTCCATCAACTGGCTTTAACTTTTAAAATGTTTACTTTGCTTGTAAAGGTCCTAAAGTTGCATTTTCAGTTCAGCATTCAATTTTTAAGATGATTTTTGATAATTTCTTGTTCCACTTTTTATTCTGAGTCATACATTATTAATTAGATTAAAGCCTCGTGTTTTTTTCCTTACGCTGCCATAAAATGTTTGGGTATTGAAAACACCGTTTGTCCAAATGTGGGGAAATTGAATGCATATAGTGAATTTTAAGTCTTGCCATGTCTGACTTTTGATTGGTCAATGTTTTTAGTGTAAAATAATGATGGACATAGAATTTATTTTTTCCTTAAAACAGGATACATAACTTTTTAGAATCAGATTGAGGTTTATTGACCAAGTTTATGGACAGAATCAAAGAATTTGACTTTGGTTTCACACACTAGGTGTATAGACCTCACTGTTTAGTTTTATTTTCTCTCCCGAACTCCTGATCATGGTGAAGATGAAAAATGAATGCTAGCTCTTTGTGCTCTGAGATACCTAAAATATTATCAGGTGAATCAGTTAAAGTAGAAACACTTAACATTCAATTTGGAGGTGATTGAGGCTTCATCGGAGCAGACAAAGGAGTTGCATTGTGTAGCAAGAGATAAAGTAGCAGTGGTGCATATTTAGCATCTCAGACATTCCAATGGTTTTTTTGTTAAATTTTCCTCAAAACAATCCACAGTAGGCTGACTTACAAAGAGAGATGATTTCCAGATTATGGTGCTGTGTGTATAAGAAGGCAATGCTGAAGCATTTTCTACTTTAGGTTGTGTATTTTTCTAAGCCAGAGGTCAATGACTTTTCTATTTAAAGAACCTCTTTTGTCCCCTCTACTACAAAATAACATTTGCCTAGAGCTGCAAAAAACAATTTTCTAAACATTTTTATGAAAGCTAACAAAATGCAACTAAAATGTATTTCTATTTTCAGATTTTAAAACAAAGTGAATCCTCTTATTACAAAAAGCTATTTTGTAGAATGATTTGAACCTTTTTTGTATAAATATGGAAAATGAAGAAAGAAAGGTAGCATAGTCTGCAAATAGTAACTTTTAAGAGTCAGTTGTAGATATAAAAAACATATAATCAAAAACATTTCCATCTAGAGAAGTAGCATTACTGCACCATGGGAATTATGGTTGCAGCTATTTTAATAATCCCATTTAAAACAATGTTTAGGGTATATATCTGATTTGACTTTTTAGTATACCTTATATATATTGCCTTAAGACAGACATCGGATGTTCGGAAGTGCTCAGTTAATTCGTTAGTACTACGAGATTACATTTTTACATGCTTTCTTAAGGTTGAATAATCAGCATTAACACATATTATTGAACATATACAGGATTTTCTGTGGTTGGTTTAACACCACTCTAAGTAAATGGACTGTTGCACTACAATATCCAAAGAAAACCATATTTCAACTAATGCCTTTTCCAGTTAAGCAAGCAATTCTCCCAGAATACTGATGTCTAGAATTGTGTTTTCTTTGCTCCTCTTGGATTTGCGCTTCCCAGCTGCCAAATTCCTACAAATTCCTTTTCTTTATTTGGTCTGGAAATACCAGTTTTCCTCCAGCGCCATGTTTGCGCTCGTAAGTCTGCTGACCTCTCATGGGGGACGGCTGTTTGTTCTAGCAGATGTCTTCTCTTTGAAGCCATCAATGGTAGGCACATCTAAGCCCTACTATCACATAAAACACATCTTTGCTCCATTAGAGAAAGTTACATAAATAAGGAGTATATGCTCATAATCTGAAACAGCAGCCAAGACCAAGAAGTTTACATGCATTCATCCTCTGTATGCATGTTATATGCATTTGGAGATTTTGGGTTCAAATATTTACATACACCCCTACTACTATTTGGATAAATGTTTCTTAGCAACTTAAACTTTAATCACCAGCTGGATGTTTGCCCACTGTTTGTGTCAGAAATAAGATGTATTTGAATTGGTTTCTATATTATTTATTTACCAGCCCTGTGTGTAATTTTGCTCCCATGTGAATTAGAGAAAGCTCATACATCCTAACCTGCTCCTTGTTTTTCCAAATGAAATGTCACATCTTGCAGGTTCCGGTTCATGTTTTTTTGGATTTCTCCACTCTGGAGTGCAGACATCTCAGTGAGGCTCTGGAGCTCTTTGTTCTGGACCTCATGGATGTCAACAAAAACTACACTGAGAGGGAAGTCAAGGTAAAACATGCATTATTGATACAGCCCAAGGTGTCAAGAGAGTCATTTATTTTTGGAGTTTTTATCCCAAAACAACAGTTTTATAGTGAAATTACTCTCCCACTACGCACTGATTCCTATCTCACACAGGTGCAGACCACCTCTGGAGGCAGGGTTACTGCGGTTCCCTTCTGGTACCAGATCCATTTGGACCCGGATGTCAGCGTCAGCACCCTCAGCCGGAACTCCCACTGGAAGCAGGCCGCTGCCGTTCTGCAGGATCCCCTGCAAGTCCAAGCTGGAGACTGGGTCCGTCTAGCTGTGAAGCTGCACAAGAGCACCATCTCCATCTCCGCTCATTTAGACAACGCTCCTGTGCAGATGGACTAAAACCTATGTGGTATCGTCATTTTATACATTTTGAGGAGAGCTCCATTGTTACAGAGACTGCAGGAAATCTATTATGACACGTTTTTTTTATTCTGGTAAGAAAATATTAAGCTGTAGTTTTTTTTTTAGCAATGACCTGCATGACAAAGTTTTTAAGTGCCCTTGTGACGGAACTGCGATAGAATTTTCTAGTAATGTTTATGTATGAATAGTTTCATAGTACATATAAAATGTACTGTGGCATTGAAATTGTCCTTATGGACCAGATGTTAAAATGTTTATTATGAAAACTGCATCGCAAAAACAGAATTTTACCAAGTAGTTTTGGTCTAATATCTACTCCAAATATCTTGGTACACCTGAAATAAGACAAAACTAACTTACAAGTAACTTTTCAGAATGATATAGGAGGTTGTTTTAAGTGAATAATTTCTTAGAATTGATGAAAAGGTATGAGTTAGAAGTGAAATAATCTGCCAGTGGAACTAGACAAAATTACTTGGTAAGATTTTGTGTTTTTGCAGTGTATTCACCAATGCATGTGGAATTCTTTTAATACACAATGAAAAACTTGTTTTTGGTCATTTTTTATTGATATTTACATTTTACATTTCATGAGTGTAGTATTTACATCAGATTTGATATATTCCAGTAAGGTTTATGTATAAAAAAAAGGCAACAACATGCATGAGCTCAGGATTATAGACGTCAAGTTGTTGTATGTTATTTTGAAAATAATGTCGTCAGCAGGCCTGAACAAATCCATGTTCTAATCACCATATTAGTGGAAAATAATTAAAATATTAAAGGGAAAAACATCTATTCAAGATGTAGTTATGAAAAAAATGAATTGGTGTTGCCCATATTTGATAAACTAATGAGAAAAATCAATAGAAAGAGGTTCCAGGGTGGAAAAATGAATCAGATTCTGACTACATGTGAAGTTGTACAGACTAAAGCATTTATAGTATCTGAACTACAGAGAGCTGATTGTACTACTTCAAGTTGAGTTCTGTATGTTCTCACATTTAGTGTTTCTGTATCTACTGACACCATTATAAAATGCAGTACACACTGAGTGTGTTCATCTTGCATTGATCTAATATACCCATGCAAACAGTTTGCATACACAGAGAAAAATGTTGCCTTTTTACTTCATTCCTTGATCTGGAAACATTTTTATTTTAAAATTGGAATCTGTCTCTTTAAAAAGCTCCTTCTCTGACAGCTCACCTTCAGGACATCATGACAACAATTCTCCTTCATTATATTGTCTATAATCATTCTGTGAAGCTTTTCACTAAGAAGTAGTTAGCAAAAGCTCAGCAGACGCGCGGTTCCATATGTTTGCTAACTGCAGTTGTCTCTAGTCCAGAAGAGCTATGACCAAGCATTTAGGCACCCCCGAATAGTTGCCATGGGAGACACAAGAATTGCTCAAACATGTATGAAAGAGTCAAGACAACACTCCGAGTAGGTTTTTGATGAGGAAATATACCATGATATAAAGCACTTAAAGGTCAACTTTACATAATAACTCTCCTTTAAGTACCTTAATGTGGCCTCCTGAATGCTATAAAGCCCTGCAAGTCCAGAACATCCTAATAAAAAGAACATTTGAAAGCTGCTCATCTGTCAGACTTCATATAAAGACGTTGCTAAGAAAGAATGATTTGAAAGGCTACAGAAACAATCCTGGGTGCAGACATGCTCCTGGCTTTATAACGGCTATAATGGATTTATTGTGGGAACTTTGAGCACAAGCTTTTTCTCCCTTTCCTCATACAATATAAAATAGTAAAATGCGTGTTAATAACACATGTAAGACCCAATCTTCGATAGAACATTCATACAGCTGTCATTAACGGAGAGGTCCTTTTCATTTTTCACCGGCTGAAAAATGTCTTGCTGATTTCAATCAGCTTTAGTGTCATTTGTTTGCCTAAGCTTTGGACCTGGGACCTGCCCAGTCATATAACAATAGACCAACCTAAGTGATGACTATGAGATCCGCCTCTTCTGGTTCTTTGGTATAATTCGTCCTTACATTATCTTGGTTTGAGTCAGTTCTAGCCTCATGGCCTTCTTCCCACACAGCCGAGTCCAACCCTGCAGGCGCCGATAAGGAATGCGGTGTGAGGGTTCTTCCAAGCCCCTCGTACTGACCTTGGTTGCTTGCAGCTTCCATGATGGCATCTTGAGACGCCGAAGACAGAAGCCCAGAACGCTCACCGTCATTCTGCGCCTCGCCAAAATACGACTTCTTTGGGCGACCCATGACTGTCCTTCCTAGAAACGAGTCCACAAAGAAAACACATTCAAGGATTTTACGAAACTTGTTTCCAAAGATGTCTGAAGAAAAGGTGCATCTTAGTGAATTTATTTCACTAATTCAACCCTAAAAGTGTATTTACCCAATGATTGAATTTCAAACAGATGTTTTCAAGGTTTGGAAAGTGCTTGATCTCTGTATGATGTCCTTTAAAGTGCTTGACATTCAAACTGCACAGTTTGGTAATAAAGTTCAATCTAACGTTAACTAAAACCTACATTTGGAAAGAGTTATTTATAGTTGAAACCAGATATTTAATAAGGTTTTTTTCTTACTATCTAAAGTTAAATCAAAGTAAACTTCGCTTTTTAAGTCTGAATTACCAAAATTATTTATATGAGCTGAATGCCTAAAAAACATAAGACATTTTTTTGAGATTTTTTTGTAACTTTCTCAAACAAGTCAGTTGTATAGCGTCTGTGAGAGACTTTTCAGAACATAAAATTTTGTTATATTTTAGTTTACCTTATTCTTGTTACTACCACAAGACATTAATAACAATAATAAATTAGCCTGACATTTCTGTTTACATTTTTTTATTGATTTTATGCAATATTTTAACTTTCTGGTACATTTTGGATTTTCATTCTTTGTAAGACATAATCATCAAAATTACAAAAAGTAAAGGCTTGAAATATTTTACGCAATGTGTAATGAATCTATATAATAGATGAGTCTCACTTTCTGTAATGAAATCTTTTTCATGACATTCGAATTTTTTCATGTGCCTGGACTAAAAATCCCTTTTTATTGCTTGTATATTAATTAGTGGTGAGAATCAATCTCTGTGTTAATTGCAAGGTATGGAATTAACTGACTCACTGCAATGAATCACATTTTAATCAAAGAATTTGGCAACATTGTTTTTGAAATATATCATCACACTTTGTGTTATGACTCTATATAATGAGCTATAACATTGAATAAGTTTATGGAAATAAATTCACTGATTCATAATTTTCTAGTTCAATGAGATGCACCTGCAAATCAGCGAACATGAAGGACTTACCAACATTACGAACTTGTTCAGAAATATCTGCTCTGACATCTGAGATGTCCCACATGGCCATAAAAGAGTCAAAGCAGGAGACCTCCTCTGCCTCCTGGATGTAAGGTTTGTAGGTAAAGCTGAAGTGATGAGCGATGGCTGCGAGAAACATCTCGACACAAATGATGAAATCCTGAAGGAAACAATGCAGCTTGGTTTGTTTCACAACAGTGTTAAATGATTAGGTATTTCAGCTGCGTTTTAACAATGTTGCCTACCTGTAAGCCAGTAGCAACAGCCTCCACACTCTGCCAGTCCCAGGTACGTGTCTCTGAGATTATTCCCACTTTTACCAGCAAAGCAATCAGCACAGCTTGCCTGGGAACATTTACAAAGCCTCGGTTTCCTCAAACAGATACAGATTATCTATACGTTGACATGAAATATCAGTAATAAAGAGAGATTTACCAAAAAGAGACGAACACCACCATTTTGACACACAAAAATTTCCCCACTGGTTTGATGGGACTCAGCTCATCCCTCAGAGCCCGGTAGAACAGAACCAGGCAGTACATTGCAAACTGGAACAAAATGAGAAATGTCAACAAAAACCTAAAGTTTCATGCAGCCAATTATTTGAAAGAACAGCAACATATTTACCAGCTGTGACATGTTGTTGAAAATAACCAGGTATGTCCAGGCATTTTTAAAGCTAAAATTGCCTTCGTCGTAAACGCCACACAGCTGACAGATCCTAGGAAGAAACACACGCATCACTATATCACATGCCAAATAATTAGAGTTAAGAATGAACAGGGTGCCACAAAATTAGAATTTACTTACAAAGCGATCACTGTTGTGACGGGTCTTACCACCGTGTACTGCAGGACTCCCAGTTTACATCGCAACAGCAGCACCCTGGTTAAACAAGAAAAGAGAAAAAGTTATTAAAGACGAGGCCAAACTACCAATGGGCATAAGCCTTCGTAAAAATCATCAGAAACGCAAAGTAAGAAATATTCAAACTGAATTAGAAATTATAAAATTAAATAAATGTATCAGCAAATGCTACGTGGAAAGTTTTAGCCTAGTCTATTAAAATGTATATAAATGTTTCACATACAAGACCTAAATATTACATTAAAAAAGTCAGGTGGTCTTCAGTAAGTGTGAAGTGTTGTCTGACGTGAACAACAACAAACTATTCAATTAACAAATTCAGTAGTCACATGGATAACCTTATAATGATTATAACAAACTGATAAGTTCATGGTTACTACCTGAAAAATGTCCAGGTGTTGTGGCTGCAATAAGCCAAATTAAACCAAAGTTCTGTTGCGTTCAAAATTTTCTGGAATTGCCTTTATGATCCTTCCCAGATTGATTGACTGCCATTCTTAATGTCTCTCTTAAAGTTGCTGACATCGTTCCTTCGTCACATTGTGGAAAATCACCAGACTACCAAACTTGTTTAAAGAGTTATTTACACTTGTTTATGATTACTTAATAAGCAGTACTCCGATGTTGTTTTGTTTCTGCTGCAAGTTGGCTCAACTTTGACGCGCAAGACGTAACCGGTAAAATCCGGTTTAGGATTTTCAAAATAAAAGATCCAGAAGTAGTTCATTATTTCTTGCGCGGCCCGGTACCAATTGGTCTGCGGACCGGTATCGGTCCGCGGCCCGGTGGTTGGGGACCACTGCTTTAACTAATAGTATCACAGTGGGAAGCGTCATATTTTTTTGTTACAACTGTAAAACTGGTTTTATTATTATTATTATATTATTAATGGAACTCACTCTCCCATTGGCCAAGGTGGGCAGCAGCAGAGCGGTGGGAGATGCTTCTGCTGCTCCTGGACCTCCAGTATCATCACCAAGCTGGGATACTGACGCTCCAGGTAGTTAAGCAAGAAAGTCATGAAGTTATAGATGACATAGGCCTCGTAGCATTCTCTGCACGTGTCCACATAAATTGCTATACTGGGGTACTTTAGCGCAATCCACTGGAAAAAAACAAAAGACAACTGCCTCAGGCAATTCTGCAGAGAATGTCATACTTCTTATTCTTATAATCATATTTAAGAACTATGCATGTCAAATAAAAACACTTTTTTTTTAAATAATTTGACTCACGCTGTCCAAGCTGTAAATTGGGACCATCCATAATATCCTGAAATAATAAAAACAATTGTGAGAATAGTAAAAATATTGTTTAAAAAATTCAGTACTTTGTTGGGTTTTTGTAGCAGACGTGTCTTACCTGATAATAGGCTTCTGGAGCTCTGGTTGGGTGTAGTGCACCAGATGCTGGAGAATGCCCCATAATGATATAGGTATGGTCATGAAAACAAAAATCCCAGCAATGAACCATGCTTTGTTGTGAGTTCCAACCTGTTATTAGATGAAGAAAATTGCATAAATAGAAATATAGTGAGTCAGATTTCATTTGGGTCAGCTTTCATAACATACAGACTAGCAACGCAACAGCTAGCCATCAGCTGATGACTGAACTTCAAAGGATAAAGAGTTTTGGAAAACTTTCAGATTAAAAATTTATAAGCTTTTTAACACATAATCTCAGGTGTTCTGGTTCTGGTCTACTCTGCATTCCCCAAACCAGAGCCAAACATGGAGAAGCAGCATTCAGTTTTATGCTCCTCTAATCTGGAAGAAGCTTCCAGAAAACTGCAAAACAGCTGAAACTGAGTTCCTTTGAATCAAGACTAAAAATCCACCTGATTAGAGTTATCTTTGATTAGTGGTAACTGGATCATTGATCAATATTTTGACTATTAATATTTGTAATGGTTATTACTTATTTCATAATTGATGACTATATAATGTTTTTATTACGTAAAACACTTTGAACTGCCTTGTTGATGAAATGTGCTGTACAAATGAACTTGACTTAATTGTGTTTAACACAACAGAATACACGCAGCATGTCTATTAAGAAGCTGACTACCTGAGCAGATTGCCTAACTAATTACACCGGTGCTACTCTATAAAGAATTGAACAGTAAAAAGGTACAATATTCCATGTTTAAAAACGTACAACTAAATTAATTTGCTGTTTATTAAATATGTTTCTTAAGTCTTTGTATCACAATAACCATTACGTGTTGCATATAATGTGTTGTGGGAACCTAATTATTAGGTTGAAATAATTATGAACAATGAAAATGAACTTACCCCAGATTTCTGTAGCTCCCAGATGACCAGCGGTAAGACGACAATTAGCAACAAAATATACAACACAACGACCAGCGGCCGAATCCATCTTCTCCAGTTCCCACAGGAGCAAGGCATCTTGTCATGCAGTCACCACAGGGCCTTTAAAACAGTCCCCCGATCCGATGACAAACACAGGAACCTGTAGCTAAAGCCTTTAGCTTCTGTAGCAGTTAGTCTCCCATTAACATACCCCAAATGTCTCACTTAGTGCTTTCCCAGCAAATCTTTCTATTCTACATCTACGCGGTAAGTCCTTCTCTAACTCCGCGTTTCACTTAAGAAGGTGCAGCTGGTATTTTATTAACAACTCATGTGACTCAAGTTTGCTAACGTTAGCTCGTCAGCTGATTCACCATGTAAACAAACCGATCGAGGATCCATGCTTCCTGGAAGAGTTAAAGCTACAGACTAATAAACACGTCGGATTAAAAACTACAAAATCATTGTATACTTTTTTTTAAAAAAAACAATAACAGACTTTAAACCAAGTTAACGTTGGTAGGTACTAAAAGTTTCTTATCAAGTAGTAACCGTAACTAAACATCCTCTTCCGGGTTTCTTTGGTTACACTTCCGCCATTCAATTTGATTGGACACTGAGTGGGTCCGCTCGTTGTCAATTCGCCGAATGAAGTAAAGTAGAGGCAAAAAAACAAATATCTATCTATCTATCTATCTATCTATCTATCTATCTATCTATCTATCTATCTATCTATCTATCTATCTATCTATCTATCTATCTATCTATCTATCTATCTATCTATCTATCTATCTATCTATCTATCTATCTATCTATCTATCTATCTATCTATCTATCGTTTTTCCAAATAAATTTGATCAAATATAAATATTTGAAAGTGTTATATAAGAATGTTTTATTGTTAATTCTAATTAATAATAAATGCAATTAATTAATTATTTCCCAGGTAGCAAACAAATCTTTGAACGACGTCCGGTGAACGTAGTCTGAAAGTCCAACCTAGAATATTCGGACCTGATGTTCACCAAACGTTTTCATATTATTAAAACGTTTAAAGCTGTTATTTATTTATTTATTTATTTATTTATTTATCAAATTTCTATTTTTTTCTTGTTATAAAAAGTGCTCACTTCTGAATATTGTTTGATTGTTATCTGGTTTTCCTTTCTTTTACAAAACCTTCCAAACAACCTTAGGCACTACAAAGAACTCCTTTGTATAGTGATATCGTCTCCCCCCGAAATTTATTAATTTTTAAGATTTTCTTTCTTGTTATTCCTGCAGTTATTTTAATTTCTTACCTGTTGGTGGCAGTAATGTTTGCTAATCGCTATTAACATCTAGAAAACGAAGAAGCTGCGTGCCCACACTTCCTGTTTCGCGGATCCGCCATTTCTTCGGACAATTACCCGGAGAACATTGCCACGGGACTCTTCCTCTTTTCTTTGAAAACCGATCGTATCTTAATTTTGTCAGTAAGTTATTGTTACAATAATTAATTGTGAAATATTGCTGCACTAACCTCAGTCTGGTTTACTTTACTGATTGGTGGGGAAAATGGCGGCGGTAGATTCACTCGCCTAGACTTCACTGTTTTGATTGTGTGCCAGAAGGTTTTTCTTCCTTTTTTCTGTGGTAAGTCTGCTGCTCTCTTTTCTTTTTCCAGTGTTAACCTTGGACAGCACTTATTTCTAGAGTGGTTCGCATAACTGGTTAGTTGTCAAATATTACAGTACCAATCCAGTCTGGTCTACTTACCTGTTACTGGTGATTGGGCAGGCAAAATGGCGACAGCAGTTTCATTAGCCTATTTTGTGGTTTTGTTTGTGTGCACTTGGAGAAGTTTTTCTGCGGAAAGGGTGCTGCTCTTTTTCCAGTATTTTTCTTGGACTGTAAGAATGTGGTTGTCCAGTATTATTTTTAGACTGTAATTCTTCTCAGTTTGATGAATGACCTTGTGTGCCCTTTGTTAGCTCGATTTTAAAATACCTTCTGAAAGGTTTTAAGGTATCACTCAGTCTGCTTAATTTTGCATTAACGATGGCCAAAAAATATTTATTCACTTCCCAGACCTACCATTAGAGACATGCTTGCATTTCTGCCAAACAAAAATTGAGTGCTTGATGATCATGATCTTGAAGATCATGAAAATTCTCCTGCATTTCAGCACAAAAACTTCGCCATGCTTTTGACAGATCATAGTTGTTCTATGATAATAGCACCATCAATGATTGTGAAACTGAGAATATTCTTCTGTAGATGATGATCATGGCACTGTTCATCTTGACCATCATGCCATGGTTGTATAAATAATAACTATTGAAAAAGGGTTTTTCATGGCAGATTATTTTCTATTTTTGTACTTGTGTTATTTGTTTTATTTCAGTCTTTAAAATACGGAATTTTCACATTTTCTCATTATGGATTTAATGAGGTTATGTGACCTGAGAGTACTTGATATATATGTAATTTGCAGACATGACAATTTCAGCAAAATCAGGAAATCTTCAGAATGACCATTGCTATTCAGCTACAAGCAGCTGCTTATACTCTTCATTGTAATATGTTTATTCTAGGAACAAGTGAAATGACACATTAAACTTGAACTGCTTCTGATCTGCTTCTCAGGTCGAAGATGATACCTCCTTCTTTCAGTGAACCTCTTCTACTCCATTAGAGGTAAGCCCCTCCCTTTCTACCGGCTCAGACACCCGCTGTAGAAAATGGACTGAACCCAGTCATTTTGTCAAATTACGTTGCACCTGTTTTTCATTTATTGCCGGCAACCACTAGATGGCACTGTGATGTCAGTATTTATACATATAAAAAAACGTTCGGCAGTTCTAAGTTTCTAGCATTGTGGTTATTTTTAAATGCTGGTTTTCACATTGAATAAACTTCTTCTCTCAGTGTGAATTTTGGGTATAAAGAGAAACAACTTTAAAAATTACATTTCTTATTTCTATTTGAATTATTATTATTATTATTATTATTATTATTATTATTATTATTATTATTATTATTATTATTATTATTGTTGTTATTATTAATTCTTTACCTGGATACAAAAATAGTTTTTAAAACTGGCAACAACAACAAAAGAGTATTGCTTACTTAAAAGATCTGTGTGACAGTATGAATGAATGTTTGTTTTATTGCTAAATCTTATATATATATATATATATTCATACTTGTTGTATATAAGTTCATACTTGGACCAGTATGAACTTCAGCAAACAGCAGTTTTTGTTTTATTTTTTAAAGCATTTTTGTTCCCCTAACTAAATAAATATCATTTTAATAGCTAGATATAATTCTGTAAAGGCCAAGTGGGGATCAAAACAGCACTGTATTGGTTGGCCTCATGTTCTGTCAGCATTCATTTATAACTGAGACAATTAAACTTTCCTTATCTTAACCTTTAGATATTTCACAGTTGTACAAATAGAGAGTAAGAAATTCCACAAACATACTCATCAGACTGTGGCTAGATTGCACTTTAGGTTTAGAGCTTAAGAAATTAATATAAAAAATTAGATGTTTTCAAGAAGTTTAGACATATAATAAACTGAAGTAAAAATATATATTTTTTATATACTTGACAACATGACAGTGTTCAACTTTGTGACTTCTTTAGTCACTTTTAGTATTTTGCCTAGAATATACAGGTTTCTAGAGCATTCACTGTGCAATTTGAACATGCCTACAGCCTGTTTTCCTTTTTGTGCATGCATAAATACATTTGCACGCACAGTTTTGTACAATATGAGGGGAGGCAGAACTTTCCTTACTGTTGCACCACATCTCCTCAGCCCCACAGTCACTGAAATCACTGGTTGTTACAGGACAGATTGTTCATTAATTTTGAATCGATCCTTTTGGCTTTTATAAATTAGAAATGGTCCTTTCCACAAGTCCATGGCTGATAGCTCGGAGGGATTGTCAGTGTGAAGTAGCACACAGTGTACAGCGACGTTAAGGGCAGGGTAGATAAACATATGTTGCATTTGATCGAACCCACATGCACATTTTGGCATGAAGGATGTGGCAGCCTTCACGTCTGGCTGAATCACATAGGAGCTCCTACAGGACGCGTCTTGTAGGAAATGTGCATAAATAGATAAAGAGAATGGATGGGTCTGAAGAATAACAGTAATCAATGTCGAGCAAAAGGAGGAGACATCCTGTCTAAATCATGACACAATCTATCAACTAAATTGCACGTCCTTCCTTAAACATTTACAAAACACAGCAATTTTTAAACAGTTGTCTGTTTATTTTTAAGATGTCGGCCTTTTTTGGTTGGGAAATGTTCTGACTTAGTGGGAATGTTTCAGTGAAATTCATCATGTTATTCTGGAACAAAAGCAGAAGAGAAATCGGGGAGGTGAACCTTGTCAATATGTCCAAATGTGATTGTTGCTAAATAAAAAAAAAAATAGATTCTTACCTTTCAACTAAATCAGACTTGTCATTTTGAAAGTGATTTTTCTTCACAGATTAATGTGAGATTTATTTTTTGAAAATGCGTTTACTGTCAGATAACTAAGTGTAAAAAGTCTTAGCATCAATTTCACTTCTCATAACAGTCACCTAATTGAACATGAAAATAAAAATTGTACACTGGCACTATTAAACGTATTTAATTTTAACTGTTAACAGAAGATTATTTCTAATTAATATGTTTCTCAACTGATCGGAAGGATGTCTACTATTGGAGCTTTTAGTAGATGCTGACTTCCCTCTTTTGCGGGGTAAAAATATCATGTAACATCCATCCATTGATCCCAAAGGAAAAGTGGCTTGTCTGCTGACAAGCTACTCCCATCCAAAGCGTTAAATATTTGCAAATATAAATAGAATCATTTTTTAGTATAAAATTTATAACACAGGTCTAAAATGATAAATAATTTAAATATGACCTAAACATAACATAAATTAATAAATACAAAAATGAATAAATATTTTAGACTATAAATAAGTCCAGAGTTAACTTAAGGGCAGGGGGAAAATAATCTTTTCTCTCCTCCCCTCACAGAGGCCCTGGGAAACCTTGCTTTAAAGCGAATGGCATTTTGAACCCTTTGAAGTATCAGGACATTTAAAATAACAGTGATTCTTGAGAAGAAGGACAAAACAGGTCCTATGGATAAAGCACGAAATTTGAATAAAATATACACAAAATATATTTTTTTCAAATATCTGACTAAACTAACCTGGGCCGTGTGAGCACAACAATGTATGTTTTCCTGGTGCTTGCTGAATATTTTTTATTTTAAACTTTCTAGTAGGTGGATGATGTCTTTAAAATCCTTTGTCGTGGAGCAGAACTCAATACATTATAATAGTTTAAAACAAATAAAGGAATACTAAGATAATATATTATGACAATTAAGTATAAGTATTCAAATACATAATTATAAAAGTATCAATAAATTTAATTAAAAATAATTTTTATATATTTTCCAACTCAATTGAAATTTGTCCTAAGATTTTGTCCACACGTCAGACACAAAAAGAATGTAAAAAAAATCTGGCATTATTGGGGGCATCAGAACTTCTGAGGACCCCATGCCCTCTTCCTTTCTCTTCCTTTGCTAAGAGGGCTAGGCAGCTCTGGTTAGCATATGTTATTTGTTAGTTTTTTCTTCTGTTTTATTCCTAAGTTGTTTGTCACAACAATGACGTGTCGACACCATAACTAACAATTTACAAAATTTTGATGAAATTTTGTGAAATAAATGCTTAATTTTAGTATACTGTAAAGATTTCATGGACCCTTCAGAATAACATCATATAAATTGAGGTAGTTTGGCATTTTGTCAACTCCATCAGTTTTTAACTGACAGTCTGACTCTTTCAGTGATAGTGTTGACAAATCTCACATAAGTGTGCAGTTAATGTATTTTACATAAATGGCATCACTTCACATGTGTCAATATTTCATTTTATCCTCAATTTTTTCACCACCTTCAGTTCTGTGTCAACTCCGTCATGGACTGTCAACTCTGTCAGATGGACTTTATGTTGTTTTTTGTTTTAAATAATATTTCTTTTGTTTTTTGAGAAGCATTTGTCTGTAAAACTGAGTAAAATATCACTAATAGGGTCATTAAAAAATAATTTATTTATTTTTGTCAGATCGTGATGACAAAGTTCTGGGTCAGGTCCATTAAAAATGTAATTTTCAAAAAAATGTTGCAACTGGGAGCCTGCACCTTGGCATCTTTACATTTCCAAACCATTATTTGTCATATTTGAATACATAAGCTTGAGGAATAATTACATTTTTGGGGGGGTAAATTTAAACCCATTTTGTCCCACTTCTCAAGAATCACTGATAAAACTTTTAGACTGTGCTAGAAAAACTTAACTGGCTTTTCATCACACTTTTCAGCAGGATAGGATTGGCCAAAATGTGACAGAAATGGTTCAAACACAAAGTCAACCTTTTGTCAACCATGGTCGGGTCAGTCCACAGATATGAATCCTAAACAGTTAGCCGAAGAGACTATAAAAGACGACACAAGACTGTGGATGATAGTTTTTATTTTGGTGTATATGAAAAGTGTCTCATGAAAAAATAGAATGCTGAAACCTCAAATCAGTTGCATCATTTATAAATTAGGAGCACTAAAAATAAAAAGTTCATGTGGACAAAGCTTTCTGTTTCTGTCCTTGAAGTGCCCCATGTATCCTCCTTAGTTCTCTAGAGAGGTAACATTCCCAGATGAGGGGACAGTTTATTTTGAGTAAGTACCACATTCTGTCCAGCTGCTTCAAATCCTCAACATTTAAGTTTGAGGCTCATGTCTCTTATGTTTAGGTCACAACAACAGGACCCCCTACGTCCCTTTGTGTCCTATATACGTTACAGTCAGAGTGTGCTAATCTCTAGTGAGCCTGTTCTCCATATTTTGCTAGTTTTTACTGTCTTAATGATTAAAGTTTGATTAAAGTATTTCAACTTGAATTATTCTTAATAAATTCTTCTGTTTTTGCGAGAAATTGATTATTACTGTATGTGTTTAGTTTAGTAGTTTGCTGTTCAAGTTCCAGTGTTGAACTTAAACTCATTATATTATTTAACATCTACGCTTTATCAAGCAATCATTCATAAAAATTAGCAAACTATTTGGGTATTACCTCATAATCAGATGGTGCTCTGACGTGGTAATTTTATAAATGACAAATTTTGTTAATATTTTCCCTCGGTATTATTTACAGTTATTCATAGTCAAACCAAACCAATTGGACAATATTATGACGTTGCTCAGATGACATACAAATTGCATATTTGAAATAAACTAATAATAAACTATGAAAAAATATTATTTCATTATTTATGGATAACGTTAGATTTTACACCAAAGTCAGTTAAAATAAACATGTTAAATGAAAGCCAAATTCCTCACTGGTAGCAAAATGTTTAACATTCAAACTTCGACGTTATCAGTAGGGCTGTAAACAAATATTTTAGTAATCGAGTAATCTTGTCGATTATTCTTATGATTAATCGAGTAATTGGATAAAAAAAATAAAATAAAATAAAATATTGGTAAATCTTTCATAACACCAGTGTTACTATCGGATATTAACATCACTCCAGTTTTTCTTTTTTTAGCTTCCCTAACAGTTACTTTTCTGTAGTTTAGAAAACTAACCTGTAACAATAAAAGCTCACTTCCTAAGTTAACCTGAAGAAAAGTTATACACAAATCTGGAATTCTATTCAATTTAATAATAAAGAGGCAGGCTCACAAATACGCTTATAAAAAATGTCTATGATCCAGCTTTTAGTTTATGTATTCATCTTCAGTCAGTTTAATAGATGAATTCTCACTTTGCCTCATACCTGTCAAGCTTTGGGTTTGAGAATACGGGAAATGTCGCCTGGAGTGGGGGGGGGCGGCGGGCAGGCGTATGAACGTAAGATGGGGGTGGAGGGGAGGAAATAGACCAAAGATGATGAAAACCCGGATATTATCATGGATCAATAAAATCCCCATGGGCCGAACTTGAATATTGGACGTTATGCCGCTAACACTTAGCTTTCATCAACAACTCAGAGACGGAAGTCAGAGCTCCGCGCAACGCAAATAATGTTCCGGCCGGAACACAGTGCGCTAAATAATAAAACATAAATTAACGAAGCTTCGAGGCAGGTAAATTTTCCTCGAGGAATTTTAATAATCGAGGTACTCGAATCATTCGAGGAATTCTTTCAGCCCTAGTTATCAACGAAAGATATTTATAACAAAACACAACATAAAAAAACAATACAACTGCAAAGCTTAATTGAGCTGCAATAGATACTATAGGAAAAGGTTTCCTCACATTATGTGCTCCATCACCTTTGGCTCTTTGTAGTTGAGATTGCGGTAATGTGAAGTAAGTGCTGATACAGTGTTTCTTTCCCCCCAAACATCTTCCAAATCAAGAGCTAAAAAAGGCATGTTACACAACATCATCCGCATTTGGGCCTAATTGTTTATTTTCTACGGCTGTCATTTATTGCTGTCGCCCAAATTTATTATAACAACAACCAAATCTTTATGAGCTTTGTACAGAGAAGCTTTGTGGCCTTTTGAGATCCCCTGTTATTTGTTTTAGGGTTTATTTCAATTCATTGTTGGCAAGAAGCAAGGTTCCCACCAAATTCCAGAAATAAATCATTCTCCCTCTCCTTAGGCTTTTCTCACACTCAGAGCATTCGGCTTCACCTCTATCCAGCCTTGCTCCAATGCTTCAGTTGAATAATATCTATTTGTATATTTATTTTTCTTCCTCTGTGCCTCCTTTAATCATGGACTACAAAGCAGTGATTTCCAGTGTTTTGAGTAACAGGTCCTCGAGGGTTGGGATAAGATAAATGAACGATTTTCTATGAACAAAATGTTTATGGCCTGGCTGAGGCTCATGTCCAAAACAAAGTTTGATAAAGTAACTGTTACTACGACCTGCTGGCTTACCAATAGGTGACATGCATCGTGCTGTTAAATGTCTCCTTTTGAGAGAAAAATAATATAGAAATAAGCTTAACACTTAAAGTAGATGCAAAAAGTGTCTAGAAAACTATTTTCTAGAAAGAAAAGTTCTTATCTCTTTGTTACTCAGTTTCAGAGGCACCTAATATGCTGTTATGACATTAGTAGACTAATGCAAACCTTTCTGTGGTCAAACTTTGGTCTGGGCGGGAGAAATGCGAAGTGAATTACAAGTATCGAATTCCCACCATCCAAGCGGTTCACATCCTCTCTGCTGACATTAGCAACCCTAAGGGCTCAGTTTCGGAGTAGGTCACAGTGCGCTTTAAATCACTCCCAGACGCCTCTTTCACACAGACACAGATGAGAAACAGAAAAGACGCTATGATTTCTTTGACAAACCAACATGACATCTTCATAAAATAAAATAAAAAAGAGGTGAAACAGTTGGAAGAGAAAAGCGATTTATTGGCTTAAGCAGCAGCACTGACATGAATGTAAAACAATGAAAACACATTACTGATCACAGGTTATCACAAATCGCTTTGATGAATAGTGGTAAATGTAATACTTCAACTAAAAGACATTGCTTGTTCTTCTGTACACAAGTGTGCAAAACACCCAAGGTGTGCAAGTAATGGCGCACGTTCATGCAAGTATACATTCAAACTCACAGGTTTAGATTTATTCACATATCAATGAAAGAAAATACAAGTATATGTACAGTGTTTAAGGAAGCTATTTTGACTGGAGTAGTATTACTACAGAAAACATTAATGTTTTGCTTTTGTGTTAAGTAGGTGAGTATTTGTTCCAAGTCTCATGTTGAAATTGTAGCTAAAGTGGCAAAAATGTAAAGTTTACCATTATTTTGTCTTACAAAGGAAGTACGAGTGAACCCCTGCCTATTTGCATTTTTTTACTTGCAGATTTTTCAATGGAACGTAACTCCAAAGTATTTATGTAGCATTCAGCTATTCTTGGATTTTTGTATTTTTTGTAGAAAAAAATGTTCAGAAAAAAATGCAACTGGGGAAGCTGAAATACTTATTTGATACATTATTTCTTGGTTTTTAAGCATCCAATCCAGGAACCACTTTTATCTTCCTTGGCAGTGATTGGCTGTACCCTCAGAGCGGAAATAAAATGCAAATTAAGATATATTTGTTTGTACTATAAATTTTTTTAGGAGGGTTTCCAGTGTTTTAGCCATTTACAGACGGTTTTGATCCCTAACTCCTTGCCAGATTTACTGGTTTTCCACTGTACTTATATTGAATCAAACAAATTCAAAATATAATTACATTGTGCACAACTTTGATAATTAGTCAAATCTTTCACTTTTACATGCGATTCTGGTTGCTATTTGTTTCCTTTTACACAACCAACCCATATTTTAGTTAAGCTTACTTCTTCTCCTATAAATTACCATACATTTCTTTATTTTAACTGGTGCTTGTATGGATTTTAAGCAAAATTATCTTCTGACTGTAGCATAATGGCACTGTAATGAAGCTAATGTTGCCTGAGTAAAATACGTATTACAACTATCACATAACACTTTATAAAAGTGAAGATATTAAAGAGATTGATGTTCATTTGGTTATACAAGCCTAGATGACACCTTTACTGTTGCATTTCTATGGTAAAATTCACAGTGTTGTGATTAAAAAGCTAGTTTGTCTTTTTTCAGTATAGATTTCTTAATGATTTGAACAGAAAATGGTTTGTTTTCTTGGAAAACCAAAGTATGTTGTGATGTGTTGCTGCTTATTATCAAGAAAGAGAAACGTTTAAAGTTCGCACTTGTATTTTACCCACAGATTCTTGTTGCGGGAACAGTGGTATACATTTATGAATGAATCGAGGGGAGGTTTTAGGTCACCTACCAAAACGTCTCTCAGTACAAATACCTTTTACACCAACATTCAAGAGAGGGAACAACTCAACTAGACTAGATAGCTTAAGGAGACTCAGCAGCCAGACAATTCAGGCAGCTGCGTTGTTTGTTAGCATAAAGTTTCTCTCAATAAAAGAAGCATTGTTTTATTTTTTGTTTGCTTTCAGTACAAACATTAACTAATAAACCATAGATTGCATTATTAAATGAAATCAATAACCGCTTGCTCCAAAGATTTCCCATAACTAAGGAAAATTAGCTGCACACTGACAAGTTTTTTTTGCTAAATGAATGAGTGCTTGATTGTACTTACTATCTGATCTGTTATTAGTATTTTCCTTCTAGATCTGGTTTTCAACCATCACATGTCCAGCATTAGTTTATAAGGGACACATACTGTAGATGGACTTATGGAGTGTGAGTGGCGTTATTGGTGGTGTCCTTGAAACAATCAAGAGTTAAGCACATGGTAACACTGCTTCCATTAATATTTTTTACACAACCACATCATAGCTTTTTAAAGTAAAAAAGTCAGAAGAAACTTGCTAGTTTTGACACAAGTGGCCATTTGCTAGTAGGGTGAACTGCTCTTGCCATAGCACACTTTTAATCCCTGTGCAGGGTGCCTGTCTATTAGTTCTCCAGGCTTCTGTCTCTCACAAAATATGTCTCCTAACTTCCAACTTTGTACTGGACAATTGCTATAAAAAGCATTATTTTATCACTATATGAGCTCACATTCAATCTAGAAATGTTGCCAGGATGCATTATTTTGTCTTTAGCAACTTTCACCTGCACTGTTTCTTTTTTCACATATTTCACAGATTTATACATGGAAATTAATATTACTGGCATGAACTACAATCCCAAAACTAAAATGAAAAGCTGTAAAAGTGACTGCATATACATAGCCTTTAAGAAGAGTTTTGAAATAACAGGGTTGTAAGTGATAATCTTGCAGATTTATGCCAGTTACTTGGGAAGATTCTTAGTACTGCAAAATCGTGTAACCCTTTACTTTTACTATACACAGGTCTGTGTTCACATTACACTTAAATTATTTTTCTGCCACAGTTTTATTTTTGTAAAAATCTTGAGGGATAAAAAAGAACAGTATCCAGCTAAATGCAGTGAGTATAGGTCAAATAAATTGCAAACCTTCAGTCTTGACGATTATTGTCGTTTGAGTCAGTAACATGCCTGTTTGGTTATTAATCCCAGTCAGTAGCAAACTTCTGGGAACAGCATGTACATGTGTCTCAACATCATTCTCTCCGACCGCCAGCAGACAGCCTTTTCGTTCTTGTTGCATCCTTCCCAGTGGTGCTGCCCTTTACAGGAACAGCACGCCTGGGTCCTGACAGAGATTAATTTATAGAGTTCAGCTGTATCCCTTTAAAGAGTCCTCCTCCTCTTCCTCATCATCCTTCTCTTCTTCTGAAGCTACTGTGTCACTGCCTGTGGGTGTGGAAACAGAGAGGGGGTTTCTCAGGAAGCTTGGCCCTTCTGTGAGATTCAGGAAAGTCACTCCATTGGTTGTTCCTTGTATTCCAGTTCCAAATATTCTTTCTTCCAGATGGATTTGTTCCTTCAGAGTCCAAATTATGCCTTCATATACGTTTGTATTTTCATATTTACATTTTACTTGCGCTTTGAACTCATTAAAACCTCCAGAGAGCAATCAGTTGCTGTCTTTCCTGATACTTTTGTCAGTGTGGAGGTTGTTGGGTTCTGGACTTTTACACTGGACACTGGTACCATTCACGAGTCCAATGCTGTTCAGTTGGTTGTCAGAGTAACACCAGCAACACAAGCACGACTTGGAAAACATAAAAAGAGAGAAAAATGTACATTTTAGCATGGCTGTATTTATCCTTGGGTTTTTCCATATGTGGACTTATCTCTTGTTTGTTCCCACAAAGCCCCTTTAACCTCCAAAGTCAGGCAAAGGTTTATCTTGGGTAACATTCCCTTGACAGACATTTACAGACTGTGACCTCAGCCTGTGAAGTGACTACATATATCATCAGGCTGCTTTGGCTTTTTGCTCATGGCATGTCATCACTACGAGGCCTCTGAGTCATGGACAAGAGGGTAGAATTCACTGTTTGTGCTACAGACCAGTCTAGCTCAAAACAAACATGATGTGGGGGGTTATATGTTACACATAATCACGTATGTGTAAATATGTGTAATAAGAGAGAACCTCACCTTGAAGCAGTTTTTGAACTTCTTGCTGACAAAGTATAGAATGATGGGATTTATGCAAGAGTTGATTGTTGCCAGGTTGATGCCGAGGTGATCCAAAACCAGCAGGAAGCTGAAAAGATAAACATATCTGAAGATCATAAAGTATTATCTCTTAGAGAACTCCTGTTTTGTGAAAGTTGTGACGTCAAAACATAGCTGCCCCCACACATTTTTCAGTTTTTGTTTTTGTTGCACTGAAAATGTTTTAGATCCGTCCATCCATTATCAGTATCCACTTATCCTTGCACAGTCAAGCGGTCACTGGGAGAGAAGCAGGATACATCCTGGACAGGTGATGTTTTGGATAACTTTTTATTTTTTGTTTTTACACGGTGTAGTTTTTAAATGAATAACTAATTTTGTTAAAGGAAAAAAATATGCAATACAACTGCCTGAAAAGGTAGATGCAAAACGATGTCACAGCCATATCAAGACATCCAAAACGGGTCTAAGCACAGTTATTCCAGTAAGAAATTACCTGAGTAGTTCACAGCGCATGTTGTCTGTCGGGCGGTACATCACCTTCTTTAGAATCCTGCTGAGGTGCAATGGGAACCAACAGAGGGCGAAAATCAGCACAAGGCAGAAGACAGCTTTGGCCACCTCCCTCCTCTGCAAAGAGAAACACAAGATAAGGTTCCACCTGGTAAAGAGGAGGTGTAGAGTCGTAGTTTATTTGAAGACAAAATCAGAGTATTGCCCAACCTGTTTCAGGTGCTCACTAAGCGCGATGCGGAGGGTGCCATTCCGGTGGTTTAGCATCTCACAGGTCATGAGAGTGTAGAAGATGGCAGTGCAGATAAGTGGTACACAAAAGTAAAAGCCAAACAGCCACCAGTCTTTTGCCTCTTTGTAGAACTGGAGAGAGGCAAACACAGTGATGGAGTCTGTTACATCTGAACTGCATTTATTTCAAGGTTTACAGTAGTTTGGTCACCTTAGATTTGAGTGTCTGTGGGGCTGAAAGCATCTCCACAGCTAATGTTTTACACAAATCCTTACCCAAAGAGTAGTCATGTGAACTTTAAGGGCATATTCACACTAGAAAAGTTCTTTGGTCAGGACCAAAGGCGGACTTAATTTTTTTCATTTGATGTGGATTGCATTTAAATTGATATTTTTAGCATCCGAACCAAAATTTGTAAGCAAAGCCACATGGGTGACAAACATTGCTCCTGTTAGACAGAAATGATGAAGAGCGGGACAGATCACAGACCCGGAAAAAACTAACTTCAGAAGTCCTGCATGCTGCCCATTTCTGTTGCACATATTTGTGCTGTGTCAAGAACAGCTAATACAATACAGGTTTGTGGTGTGATATTAATTTTGGAAAAGCATCTGCAAATTCAGCTTCAAGCTGAATAGGGCAAGATGGCAACAGCAGCTCGTGAAGACCATACTGACGTATATTTCCTGTAGTTGGTCTGGATTAAGGCCAATCTGTGTTCACACTCAAAGCAAACTGCACTAGAATTCATTTGGGAGTGGTACAGTAGTTTGGTCCGAACCAGGATTTGCTTGATTGTATTCACATGTGCACAAAAGGTCTGAACCAACGGGGAAACAAACTCGTGATTCATTTACAGAGGACTAAATGTGTCAGGTGTGAATACATCCTAACTCAACTATGTTCATGATGCAGCTACGATTTATGCCTGAAACTGTATTTAAATGCTTCTGAAAGTCAAAATTGACCATTATTCACAATGACATGGTGATACAGTAGATATCTCACTTTTGCATTCAATACCCACAAAACGCCGTCTGGTTGCTGCTGTTTTGATATGAAGTGAAGTTTATGGGATTTTTGCTCAGAAGTAGCAAATAAAGCTGGTTCCAATTATGCAGTGTATAATACATGCCTGTGGTTCTAAAAAAGGTATGATAAATGTGCTATCTTCAAAACTGAGTAGATCCTGTCTGGCCTTCTTATATGATAGTCGTTTTACTTTATAGCCCCACTCATAAATCAATCATTATGGGGGGAATTTTGCCATCCTAAATCAAAGTATCCCCCACTGCCCAACCACCACCCCATATATCATGCAGGGTGTAGAGAATTCAAAAGTAAAACGAGCAATTAAACTATAATAGATTCTCAGACGTTGGCACTATATTGATATCTGGGAGAGATTACAGCAGTTTTGAGTGTGTGGGAAAGCACATGTGGCTATTTGAGGGCCAAGGCCCCCATAATTGCACTTGGCCTGCAATCAATTATGTGTGTCAGGCATGTGGAAAGGCCACAATCACAAAGAGAGAGAACAAGGAAGAAAAATTACTGTGTCCAAATCTGAAAGTGAGACTTTACTCAAAATGTTGGCTGAATTTGCTAATTTTCCAACACTGAAATATCTTTTATACACATTTTCTTTCTTGTTCTTTATTTAATTGCAATGGATAGCAATTTCAGTTGTTTATTGAACAACCACATAATGTTGGAGTTGACTGCTTGCTTCAGTGTTGCATTGATGCACTGAAATAAAGCTTCCAAACACAACCGGGATGCATGTCAGCTGTAAGCTGTCCATTAAAAAAAAACACTCCTATTTCAAAGAAATATTGCGTCTTTAAAATGATGGAGTCATTACTCGACATGTTAGCTTTCACTTCAAGTAGTTTCAATGCAGGATTGGACGTTCTGTCTCTTCAGTCCAGTCTCCAGTGATGTTTCAGTTCTATTTTCCAAATTTGTAAATATCTACCATTGTACACTAGAGCTCCACTGTCTTGGCTTTTTAGTTTCATAAATGGTCAAATAGCAAAGAAAAAAATTGTTGAAATATTGTGCTATTTCATTATTTTCTTTTTAGAAATTCCGATGTTCGAAGAAAGTGAGAGTTTTTCTGTATTTATACTTACAGGAAGGTTGAAATGAGGTTTACTGGAGTCTGCACTTCAAGCAGTTGGAGAATGTATTCACTATTTGCATGTTAACTAAATTAGCTTCAACCTAAAGTGGTCTATAAAAAACGTTCAAATGGTCTATTTTAGTTCCTACCTCAGAGTAGAAACCGTGCCAGTGTAAGTGGACCCATCTGTAACATAAGGTTGTGTAACATAGGAAGCGGTAGAATCCAAATCTGGTGAATGTGTCCTATTAAGGGAGAAAACTTTGCCCACACATACCTCTGAGTGTAGCAGACATTTTAAAATTAAATATAAATTTAAATTGATTTTAATATTTTTGTACTACCAATCATTTGAGATCTCTTAAAATCTGTTTTTGTTTGTTTGTGGACATACAGTATCTCTGAGTGCTGATCACACCAAATCTGGGTTTTAAAATTTTATTTTGTAGTGCAACAAGAGACACCGACTGTAAGTGGATATCCCGTAGGCAAAGACCCTAAACTCTCTGAACTTGGTGTTTTCTATTGCTTCTCTTCTGTCAGAAAGCTAAATGTTGAGGTGAAACTGCAGTATGAGGAAAATTCCCCCTTTTTTTTTTAATGCCGCAACAACCAAGAATCACAGAGCCTCGGCACAATTTTGAGGTGGGTGGCCTTCTCCCAATCATCAAATTCTACGCCACTGTCAAGTGCAGTGTACTTTGGAAGCAAAAACTGCAAGCAGCTTAAGACTAATAGGAGTGTTAAAGACAAGTGCCTGGCATTTATTACATTTCTATTTTTTTACGTCATGTACAAGAAGCCACACAGTTGTGTAATCTTTTATAAATAGTTCTCAATGTTTTCTGATAATCTTTCAGTTTTTCCTTGAACACTGTCCATTTTCACTAAAGACAAAAATTAAAAGTGCAACAGAAAGTTATAATTACGAGATTTAAAATCATAAAATTTAGATTTTTCAAAACATATTCACAGTAACAAAAGTAATAATTGCAAGAGTAAAAATCATAACTTTGACTTTCGAAGTCAAAATTATGAGATAGAAGTTGCACTGTTTTTCTATGGAGGCTTGCTCCAGTATGTCATTATCATGACTTAGAATTTCATAATTATAAATTTGAAAGTCTAAATTGTGATGCTGGATCTCAAAACAGACTTTATATCTCATAATTGTAACTTTAAATGTCAAAATTTTGACTTTATGTTACATAAATAATGATAAAAGTCAATATTATGTCTTTTAAAGTCGAGATTATGATTTTCTACCTCAAAATTATGGCTTTGAATCTCTTATAATATTGAAAGTCAAAATTATATCACTGTATATCAAAATTCTGACTTTATGTCATAATTATATCTAAACTATAACATTAAAACCCAAAATGATGACTATCTGTTGGGCTTTTATTTTTTTCTTTAATGTAAAAATGGACCTTCATATTAATGGCCAGAAAAATCTAAATTTATATAAAAAAAAAATCAACTTTTTAAAACATCATCCCTCAGATCACGGTGTAAGCCAAGTTACCAGCCAACTAAAATACTTTTTTCTGTAAACCTCAAATTGAATTGAAAACAGAAAAAAAGGAATATAATGGCTTACATTCATGAAATCGCTTTGTGGATTAAGCATGCAAGTGCGCAAGGTGGTGTTGCTGAAGTTGAAGGTGACCATGTCGAAACAAACGGCCTCAGGCACGGCCAGGATGAGCGACAGCACCCAAATGGTCACGATCTCGATGACGGTGAGGAGAGGGATGCCCACTCCCTGCACTCGGCTCCAGGATGCTACGGCTCTGTACCTGTGTGACAGGCAGATGCAAAGACGAAAGTCAGAATTGCACATGGATAACCAGAAGGTTATAAATTAACTTCTTCTGTTAATTTAGCCGAAAGTTATTATTCAGGAACAAGATTGAGCAAAACATAATGGATGGATGAATATAAATCTGATATTTCAAATCTGAATACCGGAAATGTAAGGTTAAGATTTAATTTATTTGTGAGTATGTGGGTTTCCTATAAGGTTTCAATGACCTGGGGTGACCACTTCACATATCCATTATATTATTGTGTTCCATCTACAATGTGTGATTAAACTTTAACTTTTAAATTCACATAACTTTGATTTTTATGTCCACTTTAGCTGCAAATAATCTCATATTAGTTTTGTTTTCAGTCACTGACTCATGAACACCACTGAAAAAGGCCATTTGTTTATTAAATGCAAAAGCTAACAAAAGTGACTTCCTGCCTGCCAGCATGCCAAACACAACAAAATGCTCAGTCAGCAGACAATCAGAATTTTAGGAATTTATGAGGCGAGATGATCAATTGTTTATTTTTAATATCTAATATTTATATTTTTGTGAAGCCTCCAAACAGGCTGGCCCATGTTGGCAGCGAGGTTTCTGTGTGTTGGCTTGTGTTTGCCACGCACTAAATAAATTGTTTGCTTGTTTGTTTCATTAATGGAAACCATTTGTCAAAATGTTTTAGTAAAACCGTGCATCAAGATTTTATGGCAAAAATAATGTATTTTTCATGATACATTTGAATTTCCCTGTTGAACAACATGGCGGCATTTATATTTCACTAAGTGGAAATGTATCCACCTTTTCCTCTTCTTGTAGCAGTGAAATGATGCAAAGGTGACTAAAATAGATTGTAATATGTACTCAAATAGACTTGCTATGCAGTTCCAGGAACAAATTGAGATGATGTGCTTGTGAATGCAACTGAACAGTTCCTGGACCTTCCTCATAATGGAAGTTATTAAAACTGTCTGGCTGGTTGAACCTCTGAGCCTTTTGGAGAAGGTTGAATCTCTTACGGCATCTGTGAAGCTGGACCGTGCATTAAGTGACATGCCAATGAACTACAGCACTTAAGACCATAACTTATTCATTACAAAAATATTTTAAGGCACTGTCAAACTCATTAGCATGCTGGCTATCAATACAGCAAGTAAAGTTGTTTTCACAAAGTGTGCATATTGCATAGTAGTGCTCCATGTAAAGATGTGTAAAGCCATATTGTGCAGAAGCATAGCTTCACAACTAAAAAAGGAGAAAAATGCAACCTTTAATTGGAATGTATCTAGATAGTGTGGAAAAAAATTGAAGAAAAATTAACTGACGTTGTATAAGATAATCAGAATATTCTTTTCATTATGAATCCGATAATTTTTCACTCCCGATATATAAATATAATAGACACATTTATGTTGGATACTAATTAAAATGGGAAAGAGAGGAGAACATGTTTTTTTTTTCCTGCAAAAACCAAATGTCCAAATTTCCCACCAAAGATGTTTAAAACAACATTTTAGATGACTAACAACAAATGTTAGTTGATAATACAGTTTTAGAGTAAAATGCTTTATATTTGTTTAAAGGTAATTGCAAAGTACAAACAAATAGATGGCATTTGTAACTCCTCAGTTTTCCAAAATATACGTCATCTACATTTTTCTGGTGCCCTAAGATGTGAACTGAAACAAAGATTGGCAGCTTGGCCTCACCAGCCAGTCGTGCTAATTTTGAGAAAACCTCCATCCCCGCATAAAAAAGCTGCAATATTTTTCAAGAAGTTACAACTTTTATTTATTTACTTATTTGTTCTTTCTTTGTTCTGAATTTTGGTTTTGTTGTGCCTCCCCCAGAATATCTATTGTCCCCATCTGTGCATCTCTTTACTAACTGCAGCAAAGTGTCCATAGCGGCAATTTAATTTCTAAAGCATTGTACACTTCTTTATCATGGGTGCCAAAAGTTTTGGATAATCATATAAACAACTGATGCAAGAGGGGTTAAGAGGAGCAAAAGGATACTTTGTAATTCAGCAGACCAAACTCATAAGTAGTACTGAGTCAATGGCTTTCCTGAAAGTGATCATCTAGTCTTCCTGTCATTGTTAAGGAATGTTTTCCATGTGGTCTCTTAAATAAATAAGCCAAAAGCAAAAATAAATCTTGAGCAATGCATTTCCTCTCTATGTGAAAAAAGGATTAATTACAAGGGGTTGCCAAATAAATCAAATTACTTATAATTTGTTTTCTAAAATCTGGCTTCTATAGCATAAATTCTGAGCAGTAATTAGTATCTTTGTTTGAGAACAACAACAAAAAAATGTTGCATCTTTACAAATGAGGAGACAAGACCATGAGAGTTAAACATCAGTATAAAGGCATTTGGAGTATTTTTTTTTTCTTAAACTTAATTTCTTTGTCATTTTCCCAGCATATCAAACAGATTTCATAACATTAAGGTTAATATTTTTCATATGTTTGTGCTACTGAGGAGTCTGACAGCACTGACCTGTCCACACTGAGGGCACACAAGTTTAGCACTGTGATGCCAACGGAGGCCTTCTGTAGGAAAGGCACCAATTTGCACAGACACAGGCCAAACCAGTGGTCATCAAAGGGAAAACGGGATGCCAGGAGCTGTGGGAAAGAGTCATTATTTAAACAACGCTACACAATCAGCTGGTTATTTTTCAGCAGATATTGACTGATTTAAAAAAAAATCTGTATCAAATATCTGTTCGTTATAGACCTGAAAGAATTAGATGTACAAAACGGGCTTATTTTCTCCAGATTTGGACCCAAATGAAAAGCATTTTTGAAAAATAAACATTGTAAAAGGGGTGTACAATTTACAACATGGTACTAAATAAGAGCAGAGAAATTCATTTTGTCATAGCTCCATGTGTCACTCCTAAACATGAAGGCTATGAGCATCTCCAAGCTGTCAGTTAACGATTAGCTGAATCAAGAATAAGCCTAACTTTACTGCCATCTTGGGGTGTTTTCAAACTGGATGGTCTCGTAGACTCGGTTTGATTGTGGGCCAAAGTTCCAACATTCATTACATTTTCAGCAGTTGATGGTTCGCGTTCACACTGCACCTTCTCAAACCATTCAAACTCTTTGTAAAACCAGTTCCCCCCTCTCCTGTGATGGAGTTGCAGCAAAAATCATTGAAGGAAACGACACAAAACCCTCTGAAGAAGACTTCAACTTCCTCCTTCACAAAATGTAAACAAAAATGGAGTGACGTCAGACTTGGAGGATTTCTCTTTTGTCGCTGGTAATAGACCACAAGCCTGTTCTCCCGCTAGTGCTAGACTCGTGTCTTTTATGGGTTGCATTTACCCAGAATTCCCCTGGTCTACAGTCCGCTTCCTGCTCTTGGAGCGATCTCTGGTCCGCTTGCATTCACATATCCAGTTAGGTGGTCCAGAGTTCACTTTTTTGACCCACATTAGTTAAATTTTCCATTCACACTTCCCCAAACAAATCTGACTACCTAGGCAAATGAACTAGAGTTGCATTAAAGGGCAATAAACTGGGCTGTTGTGAATGCACCCTTTGTCTGCATAGCATAACTTGAACCAAGTGTTGGGTCACTGCACCATATTTTTGATGTGTAGTCATAAAATCTATAGCAGTGGAGCCAACCTGTAACATTTATAAGCTGATGCCAAGGAATTTCTTGAAATGCCAAAAAATTCTGGGGATTATGTTAGAAACAACCCCACAGAACAGTCGGAAAGATACGGTTCTTTTCTGTTCTAGTCAATTTTAGTGTGTTTTGATGTTTGATGAAGTCAGGACAAGTTACATATTAACGAAAAGAATGTGTAACAATGAGAGAAATACTGTTTAATAGAGAAGGGAAAGTCTTTTTAAATAAATATAATTAAATGGACATTCTTATATATATGACAATGGTTCAGCAGGAAAATTGGGAAAAGCTTAGTCAAACTGTTCTTTCTGCAGGTTCAGGCCCATATTTTAGTCTCAAACTTTTTCTTTTGGCTTTCAGACTAGAGTTTCTGGCAGAGGAGTTTATCCATATTGAACTTTTCCACATTTTGCCATGCTTCAACCATAAATATCAATGCATTTTGTATAGTTGTATGCACAATGCAGTGCATCATTGTGAAGGGGAACTTAATGGGTTTCAAAATTGTAAAAGTTTATTTGTAATCATTTAATTGTATGCATTGTAACTAGGTCCTTATGCTCTGACCTCTCCTAAAAAGATTCAGGGCAATCAACTGCCTTCAGAAATCTAATATTAACTAAAATTACATTCAAATGCATTGTTGTTTGTGGCTGTAACCGGTTAAATTAGTAGAGTTACTAGAAGTTACAAGGAGTGGTGTAAAAGAAGCAAGAATGGAACTACAGAGCTCGTTGGGAAAAGATGGTGTGTGGAAGTCAAACTGGCCAAACTAACATCTAAAGTTCAACTATAGGCATCTGAATTCTGTGCCATATATCATTGAAGTTTATATTCAATGACATCAATGACATCTTCATAGAAACTTTACCTTTGTTCTTTTCAGGTACTTTCCTCCCTTCAACATAAAAACAAAGGAAGAGTGTTTTCGGAAACGGTGTCCTTATCCCTAGGAAGAAGAGGGGGGGGGGGGGGTTGCAACCTTGTGGACGTGGCTCACTCATTGTGTGCAGACTGCTCCCCCCATAAGATTTTTTGTTTCCTTTTTGCACATGTGTTGCTCAGACAACAAAGTCGCTGTGCCCCTCAGAGTCCCAAGTTAATTTTAACCAGGTGGCTTTCCTGACTTCTCTCTGTGCAAAACGACATTCTTTTAATGTGGCTGCACAGAGATCGGTGTGACTGATCCCTCAATCCTGTCATCGCTCTTTATTACTACACAAAGCTTGACAGTGTTTACTGGCATAAATCGAGTTAGGCTGAAAAGGGTCTGCAACTGTTTAGCACATAAGTCACGCAATGTTTCATATTTTCAAGTGGTTGTAAAAGTAAACAACAGGGCCGTGAGTCACTTGAAACCACAAAGAAACCTTTCTAAATAAAAAACCTGATTTAATCTGTTACTCTCATGCAAATTCTTAGCAACTAATAAATCAGCGCCTTTAAATGACTGAAGTTTGTTATGTGGTAAATACTTTACACAAACACGAGAATGAAAAAGCTACAGCCTGAACAAACTGAATTCTCCACATAGTTTATGTGGAGATTTCCACAAATGATTGTTGCATCTTTTAGGCTAGATACAACAATCTAGCCTAAAAGACTAGATTTCTGTCTTTTGCTTTGTTTCAGATCACCAAAAGGTACAAAAATACAAGACGTAAAAAAGAGCATGGTCATAAAAGTAATTGGTCTCTAAACCTAATAACTGGTTTCCACGTTTTGGAGAATTCAGCTGCAGATGAGGGTTTTCAAGCATTAACATTTTATTTAAGTTAACGCTACACCTCCCAACAATCTTCACGTTAGTCTCATCAGTCCATAAACTATTTCCCCATGTCTTAGGGATTATTAAGATGTTTTAAAGGAAAATGTGAGACAGATCTTTGTGCTGTTGTTGGTTAGCAGAGGTGTTAGCCACGAAGCATCCATTGGAGGCCTTTTTCTGTCTCTTTCTTCTTGTTACATCACAAACAATGATCACTGGTAGTGAAGCCTGCAGTGTTTTAGATTTTCTTGGTTTCTTTAGTGACCTCTTGAATGAGTGACTTAAGCACTTTTGAAGTTGTCCTTCAGCCACTCCTGGGAAGGTTCACCGCTGTTTGACATGGATATTGGCTCTCACTGTGGTTCGCTACAGATCCAAAGCCTGAATTATTTTTCAAGTCTTTAAAACCAGATGAGTATAGGTGACTTTATTAAATATACTTAAAGCTCTTTAGACTGAGGCATGATGTGTCGCTATTTGAGATCTTTTAACCTACTTCATGCAGTAAGATAGGTTTTGTTTTGTGCCTTTTTGATTCTACAGGCTATGTTGTAGAGTTGTTAGTGAAACTGAACCAAATATTTTGGCTCATACCAGTTAATTCCTAAGTCAAACATAGGTCCAGCTTAGGTTACCTATCTTTTGAAAAATGCTTTTTGTATTTACTCCGGTTATTTCTGTCTGATTTGTTTGATTATCTGCAATATTTTGAGATTATTGATTACACTTTCTTGAACAGGTTAGGTTTGGTCTATGGGCTATGGCATTTTTTCGCATAAAATCATTCTTTGATTATGAGATTTTAGTCTGCCCAATTTAGTGTCTTTCGGGCTCCTTTCAGATTGAGCTGTTATTTTTCTCTCTTGTCACTTTAAATCCAAATAAGCTGCTGCTTCCTAACTCAACTTTACACCTGCAAGTATAAATGGGTGTAAACAGATGCACAATTAAGCAATCATACATCTTTGAAAAGCACTAGTAAAGCCTTCTGCACAATCAACAAGAATTCTCCAGGTGGTTTCTTAATGGTATTTTTCCAGCAACCATTGCACAGCATTAAAACCAGCTGATAAGGTGCTGGAGCTCTTCTTGGATAACGGCACAGTGTCACTCAAAAATTGGGAGATATATGAAACTAATCATTTTCCAGACACCACAAAAATTTAACTTATTGTTTTTAGAAGCAGTAGGAACCCAAATGGAAGTGGACTGTGAATTTTGCAAAATAAGTTCTCTATAATCATTACATAAGAACCAAAATCCCCCCAAAAATCTGTAAGGGGTGAAAATGCTTTTTACAGTACTGCAAGTGAAGAATTGACAGAAGTCTTTGTGTGATAGTTGAGTAAAAGACAAGAGGCATGCTTGTCTCATGGCTCCAGCCTGACTCTTGTGTTTATTTAAAACAGTCATATCCGTTCTCCTCTCATCACTTATCTGACTTCATGAAACAGATAACGACCCTCCAACTGATTACGCTTTCCCGTCTCCCTTAAACCGCCTCCCCCACCTTTTCCCGTCTGTAATATTCCTCTTTTATCTGAGCAAGTCTCCCTCATTGTTGTTGCTTTACATCATATCAACAGTGTGCAACCTGTCACTCAGCAGTCTGGCTATGAAGATAAAGTAAAGAACAGACATAAACACACATAACAGCAAGGGGAGTGAGAGTGCTACCTTGTACGCATTGATTGGTATATCAATGAAAATGTAGATAAGGTCGCCCAGGGCAAGGCTGGCGATGAGGGCGTTGGGCCCATTCCTCATGCACTTGTTCTGGTATATAATCCTCAGGAGGGTGGCGTTTCCGACCAGGCCGACCACAAAGACGATAACTGAAATGACGGTGTTGATGTACTTAAAATAGTTGCTAATTGAGGGATATGCAAGGCACTTTGGAGGTGAAACTGGTCTCTTCAAGACTGTATTATTATCAGAGCTGGATCCCAAAGCTTGCACCCGAGCTCCTGGGACAAATGAAGGCAGATCTGGACTGGCGGTGCTGTGGAGACCTGGGGACTGGAGGGTGGAGTGGATGACTGGCAGAGAGTCCTCGGCTCCCGCTTCCTTTATCTGGCACATTCCTCTGGCTGCCAAGCAGGCCATTAGCATGAGCATATGCCGGGCTGCGGTCCCCATTATCGAATACATCGAGCTCTTTGATTTCACTGACTGGAAGACTGCCTCAATATGTCACTGCTGGAATGAAAAGAAACGAGAAGAACAGGTTACATTTTCAATTAAAACTAAAGAATAAAAGCTAAGTAAATAGAAATTTGAGATGCAGACCCTTTTTTAAACTTTTTCACAATGTGTCAATACAAACTTTATTGTATTTAATAGTGAGTTTAAGTCAAAGACTAACACAAAGTTCTACATTGTGGAATGGGTGAGTGATATAGCCTAAAAATAAAATTTCTGTGTTTTTTTTTTCAAACTTTGATTTGTGAATTTAATTGATTTTGTTTTCCTGTAATTAAAAATACAAATGATAGACAATATCTTACAAATCTGACTTTTATTTCAATCATTCCTTCTGTGAGTTGACCTGAATTTTGAGTTGAAATTTACAGAAACTGTAAATCTGTTTGTCAAAAAAAGATCGTAATTCTTGGATGGACTAACAACATTCTAAACAATGGAATTTCAAAGAGTGCATCTATGAAACAAAATCCAGATTTTTCTCAGAAATGAAGTATTCGGAAACAGTAAATTTGATTAATTGATTAAATCAATTTATCTCCTTGTCCTACATTGTGGTAAAATGGAAGGACATACACCTTTACAGACCAACTATTTAGCACCTCCCACCTACAACCAGCTTCCACATCCTTAGTGACAAAAGCATCCCCACAGCATGATACTGTCACCACTATGTTTTTCTATGAGAGTAGTATTATCAGTTTTATTTCAGTGACTGTTTTCTACCATACATAGAGTTGGACTGTTTTTTTTTTTTTTTTAAGTTTAGTCTCTCTTCTGCAGAAGGCCAAAGCTTCTCCAGTAAACCAAGTCTTTCTTGGCGGCTTCTCGGATTAACGCTAATCTTACCCAACCTCTCGGCTTAAGTGAATAGAACCACCTTAGCTTTGCAGGTGTGCAATCTCTCTCCATTTTGAATTAGGGAATGAAATGTATTTCCTGAGAAGTTAAAAGTTTGTGATATCATTCACAATCAATTATAACCTAACCCTGGAAAAACCCAGGGCTGTTGTGTTCCTTCGTCTTTCACACAGTTTGATCACTAATGTTCTTGAACAAACCTCCCAGGCCTTCATCGGACAGATGTTTGTATACTGAGGATAGATTACACAAAGGCAGACTCTGAAGGCAATTGGTTGCTCTGGATTTGATTTAGTTGCAGAACAGTAAATGGGGCAACTCTTAAGATTTCTTTCGTTAAACTTTTTGAAAGTCATGGCATTTTCCTACCACTTTGCAATTATGCACTGCTTCCTGTTGGTATATCAGTAAAAATCATAAAAAAATATATGGAACTTTGACGTAAAAAGACAAAAGTTAAAAAGGTTTAAGAGCTGTAAATACTCATTTAGAATAAATTTTGAAGCATTATTGTCTCAATCAGGAACTTTCATGAAGATAGCATATTTAAGTCTTCAAACGGGCTCACATATGGGAGATACCACCTATAGTTATACTCAGACATTCAATACAAGACATCAACCGAGTGTAAGGAGCACATATTTTGCTCTCACTCATTCCTGTATGAAAATTCAGTTCAGACTGTAATGTTGTCCTGCTTGGATCGATGTCCATTTCTCGGGTTTGCACTTTTTGATTCCCACCGCTCCACATTCTGCCTCTGTTTTTGATTTTAAAAGCTTTAAACATATGGTTATGACTGTTTAAATAAATAAATGTAACCTGAGCAACAAAAGCATTGAAGTTCAAATACAAAGCAGGCTAAATTACAAAGAAAAAAACAACACATTCAACTTCCTCTTGGATTACGCTCCTTTTCACCAAAGAAAAAAAAAAGAGTCAACAAATTTCCTGAAAAATACTGAACAGTTCATTACACTATGCTGTTAGTAAAGACTTGTTAAAGTTTCAAACTCTTAGATCCACACCGAAGCCCATTTCATCATGTCAGGGTGCAGGCAAGTCTTATAGCCCGAAGTTCTTCCTGTTCAAAGTCCCTGCTGTCACCAAGTACACAAAGAACTATTTAGCAGCCAGCCCTTCAAGTAGCATCACAGTTTAGCATCAGCATGACACTGCTGGGATCTGTGACAGCACGCAAACTGATCCATGCATAAATAATAAATACGTTTGGTTTTCACCTACCGCTTCTAAAACGCCTGCCTGGCCCCCTTGGAAACCGTCAGGCAAACTTTCAGCTGAAGCCCCCAGACATCTGTATCACATCACATGAGTAATTAACGCACTATCAAAGCTGCGCCGTATCCCACTTGGTTTGAGCAATGCACCCGTCTGCTCTGAGGTGCCTTCACATTATGGCTCAGAGTTTCCTGTGGAGAGTTTGCAGTATGTCTAAGTGTGTGTGCATGGGTGTGCAGACTTGTGGGTGTGTGTGTGTGTGAGAGAGCACCAGCAAGACACTTTGACTGGGTGGGATAGTAGTCTCCACCTCCCTTCGGTAACAGACTGGGCCCCCTTTGGAAACATCACCCTCCTTTCCCTTTTCTCTCAGAGGCACCGCCTGCTGACAGCCATATCCAACAGCAGCAACACACACACACACACGCATGCACACGCAGATATAGGGGGGCATTTGGGAGCCCAGTGCTCCACTACTATGCCCCCTTCCTTAAATCCCTCATGCCTCCTCAAAAAGCCCCTCTCCTCAGTCACATCTATGAGTTGCATACATTACACGCAACTGTTTCCTCACACAAAGAGCTGCAAAGGTCAGACTTTCAGAAAAGGAGACCTTTAGTTAATGTTTGTTTCATTTGAGAGAGGGGAAATAAAAAATGCAACAAAAAAAGCAAAAGCTCACAATCGATCAGTCTTCACTTTTACGCGCTCCATGTGTGGCCAAATTACAACACCAGGTTACGCTGCTTCTTCGAGTTTCTAACAAACAAAAACAAACCAAAGTAAACAGAAGAACATGTCAAACAAAGCCAAACAAATCCCAAGCAGAGAGGGCGCTCCCTGAGATGATGAGATTCATGAGTGACGGATGGGAAGAAAAAAAAAAGTTAAATGTCAAGTACTCTTACGTCAGCGAGCGTTATGGATTTCAAAATGGACCATCTATGTTGATGGGAGCTGAGAGCAGGAAGCAGGCTTTCAGATTCACTACAATGTGTCTTTTGCTTTTTGAAAAGGCTGATGCAGCAAAGTGCTGGATGAGTGGAGCCATTGATTTAAAATTAAAACACTTGTGAGGATTTACTATTCATTTGTACATTTTTCAAATCCTCTTCAGAATTAAGTTATTAATTTTTAAATCAACATATTTGTCTAAATGTACACTCTCTTATTTCTGGAAGCCGTAAAATACATTCATCTTTTATTCTAATTATTTCACACTGAAAACTAGGAAACAAGTGAAACGCAAGTGTGACACTAGGGGCAATGGACAGGATGGTCAAGAAAGTAGCATCATGAAAAAAAACAGTCATTTATTTTAAGGCTTTTCTTTACCGAGCCTGTTTCTAATTATAATAGAGCACAGCAATGCATCAAAGCCTTTACTGAGAGCCTTTCCAAACAAGGTGTGATAAAAATGTAATATTTATTATTGACCAAACACACATATGATGAAAGAGAAATGTAAAAGAAAGGAAGAAACACAACCAAACATATGCTGACATACTGCGAATGGCTGAGGTTCTTCAAAGTCAAACGGTGTTAAGAAAACATAAGCTGCAATTTCTTTTATTAGTTAATTTCTTTCTTTATTTAAAAAAAAAATAATTATGACTATTTTTCACACTCCAAAATGCTTAGTGTCACTGTGGACTACGCTATGTAATCTAGTCAAGTCATGTTGATTTCTATTGCACATTTCAGTAACAAGACAGTTTAAAGTGCTTTAAACCAAAAACAACTATAAACAATAAATATATAATAATAATAATAATAATAATATAAAAAACATTTTTATTTTACAACTCTAAAATCCTGCTTCACCTTAACATGAAAAAATGAGGCACATTTTTGGAAAAAGTCCTTCAAGTTTATATAGTAACAATTGTGTGTATGACTGATGATCAGTCAATCAATCAAATTTTATTTGTATAGCACATTTCAGCAGCATGGCATTTCAAAGTGCTTTACATCATTACAAACACAGAAACACAATGCAACATAGAATCAATAATCAAAACAAAGCATTAAGTCAAGTTCCATCAATAAATTTGTAATTGATTACATTTCAAATACAATCCTAAACAGGTGGGTTTTTAGTTGAGATTTAAAAGAAGTCAGTGTTTCAGCTGTTTTACAGTTTTCTGGAAGTTTGTTCCAAATTTGTGGTGCATAGATGCTGAAAGCTGCTTCTCCTCGTTTGGTTCTGGTTCTGGGGATGCAGAGCAGACCAGAACCAGAAGACCTGAGAGGTCTGGAAGGTTGATACAACAACAGCAGATCTTTAATGTATTGTGGTGCTAAGCCATTCAGTGATTTGTAAACTAACAACAGTATTTTAAAGTCTATTCTTTGAGCTACAGGGAGCCAGTGTAGGGACTTTAAAACTGGTGTTATGTGCTCTATCTTCCTGGTTCCTGCATATTAGAATTTAACCCTTGTACACATAAATGCCCTCAAGTGGTTAAGTTCAACTCCCCTACTATAGCAGCCATTCCAAGCATCCAGCACACCGAAGTGAGTTAATCTCCACAGCAGCAGCACTAATGTGTGGTATATTTACGTTGTGATGCTCATGCCAAAGAATTTTATTGTCGATAAAACTTGTGGCAGACTGATTTAGCTTTAGATCCTATTGCAAAAGCTACTTCATAAGATGCATAAAAAGTCTATTAAGTTGCATAATTCACTAAATTCTGTTTGATAATTATTTTTTTATGAATCATTTTATAGTTTCTTTCATAATAAATAGAAAATTGTTGCACATTGGTTAATATGAGAGTAGTTTACCTTCAAGGTAATTAGGCTCAGGTAATTAGGTAATGCCTATATTTACCACTATTTGAAATTAAAGGAATCATGTTTTCTTTAATTGTAGTCATGAATATCTCAAAGCCTTTGAATTAGTTATGGTCAGCAGTTGTAAATATTTTATTTATTGGAACGTAATTTGCTGACAACTTAACCCTAGTTTTTTTCTGTTGTTTTCTTTCCTTTTTATTTTCTCCCAAACGTCCTCTGAATGCTGGCAGCTTCCGTGACATTTTAACTTTTGAGGGGGTCTGGGGGGTTGGAAAAGTCTTTGTTAGTTAATCCATTAATATATAAATGATGAAACCTTTACCTGCTCCCAGTTGCTTTGGCTTTCATGTTGTTGTTGTGTTGTTGTTTGGATCGTAATCAGGTATTAATGCCATTCTGTCTGAACTCAAAGATGGCAGGCTGCCTGGTAATTCATATGCTTGTTCTCTGATGGCATCTGTCGAAGTGTGCTCTCTGCATATTGGTACATACCCTATGGGAAATTTCAATCCAGCCCCAGACTGAGTAGGATGTAAGCAATTTTATAACTGGGACACTTGCGCAAAAACAGAAAGAACAGAGCGGGGAGCGACTCAGTAAGGAGAAGAAGAGATGGAGAGGGAGGCTCAGAGAAAGAGTTTGAGGCCAATCCTACTGTGACAAGAAGCGGTGACAGAGTGAAGAGGGCTCAGTTTACTGCCTGGATTCATTAATTTGGGACATATGGTTCACACAAACAAAAAGTTACAGCACAGACAAAAACAGAAACTGGGAGTCTTCATGAACCATTTTCCCTCATGTTCTGATTACTGCAAGCACTTCATATTAAAATGAAATATTAAAGATAAAATTAACAGATTAATTAGAAAAGAAGTGAATTCTTGACAACGATGAGATGATGTAGTTGTGATGAAATGAGCCTTTGGATATGATTGTCCTCTTATCTGAAACTTTTTACCAAAGGCCTGAAACATTGGAAAAAGTAAATTGGCCATAAACTAAAGGAAGTAAAAAATGCTCAACATGACTGCCAAAACTGCCTAAATGGCTAGTTTGGGATGAACACAAGTCATAAATGGTTGTTTATTTTTAAATTCTCTATAGTGAGCATACATGTCTGCAATTAGCATTTCAGCTTTCGTACACTTTTTTGTAAAATTTGATCTCTCTTCAAGCATTTTCATGGTAAGTTTTCAAACTTTTCCAGCACCAAACTATGGAGATAAAAACAATACAAATAAACTAATGTCACCATTATATTATATCACTTATTGCTATTATTAACAATGTGTTGTGATAGTATTCTAAATAGCAGGGACAAAGTAAACTAAAATATAAAAAAATGTATGCTTTGAAAATGGTCCTTTACACACCTGACTGATCTGAGAACAAAATACAAATTTAAGAAAAAAATCCCCCAACTTCAATAACTTTAATGTATAAAATATAAGACAACCCTTATTTCACCTACGCAGATCAAGGACTTATTGAGTCATTAAAATTTATAAATATTAATGATATTGAACAGACCTGTTTGTGTTTTTCTTAAGCACAACATGATCACTTGATTTCAGTCTTATCCTCTAATTGTTTATTACGACTTTATTACAAAATTGTGTCCATAGAATATCGAGCACTTTCAATTACTTGATACGGAACTCTAGAATTTTGTTGAAATCCAAGCATTTGAAGCACCCATCCGAACTCTGTCTGTCTGAATGTGTTATTTTTGTAGACAGGTTTTAAACTTAGTATGTATTTTTTAGTGTCCTCCCACCAGTAAAAGGGCTGCAGTGCAAATTATACGGCACTGAAATGTTTTGCACTTAAGGATATTCAACTTCTGCTTCATATCTCAGCTGCATACCAAGCATCAACCTCCTACGACTCCTAAACACAAGCCGGTATAACTGATTACTCGGTTTTATCAACATCAGCAATTCCATCTTACATCAGGGAGGAGCCAAGTCTGGGTGTAAGCATTGTGTTGTTAATATAAAATTTAAGGTAATGTGGAAGGGACCTCTAAGAAAAATGTAATAATTAGCTAATAAAAGATGATTCCTGTTGAAGGAATATTTTAAAATATATGAATGGGAAGCATATGAATCATCAGGCAGCCTATTATCCTAGAGTTGCACCACCTTGGAGCAGCTCTGTGTTGTGTTTTGTTTTTTCTTTTTGTCAGCTTTATGCATGAATGTCATCACCACGGTATTTTAATGTTTTTAGCATAGTTTTGCGTGAGCCGGACATTCTCACATCAAATTTGTTGTTTTTTTTTTTTTACAGATGCCAACCTTTCTGTGGAAAGTGAGAGGTCAGTTCCAGGCCCAATTTTCTGTGTACATCACACTTATAAATGAGACCTGTGGAGTTTGAAGCAAATATCAAACTCGTGTCATGCAGGTCAAATACTCTGTGGATTGAAGGTTATATCTCTGCAGTTTGTGTAACCTGTTTCAGAGGAGTCAGTGGAGGTTATTAAGCTTTCAAATTTATGGCTATGACACATTCTCAGACCTTCTCTGGAGAGAGCGTAGTTGTTAATATAAACCAAACTGACTTTTGAAAACATACAGGGCAGGACTACTGCTATAATTTCCAAAACTATTACTAAATCATATGTGTCTGCTGTTCTCTGACGAGCAGTTACTGCCTTGACGCATTCCTAGTTCTGATCTGGCTCTCGTCAGACAGAACCTAAAAGCCCTGATAGGCAGCAGGACGCTTGGTTCATCTCACTTGGCTTTACACAACCCCAAAGTTCACAAGTGCATGCTCAAAATGTCTCAAGATATTTCCATATCAGTGAGACCAGCAAAAACGGTTTTGGAGGGTGGAACAAAGTTATCTTCAGTGACTTTCATTTCCTAACAAATCTTTCATTTCTCTTATGTTCTTAATGTCATTTTTCAAATCTCTCAGGAATAAAACATACGCTTAACTGATTCTGTGATCAACACTTTGCAGCTTTTTCCTCAGATGGGCTGGCCTTTTAAAAACATCTGTGGACAATCTGAACATAGCATGCTACTTGTAAACACAGCTGTGAAGGCCAAGCGGCCAAGACCAAAGATAACAAACATCAGTCAAGAAAGACTGAAGAGATTTCCACAATGAAACTCCAGATGTTGCTCAGTGCAGTCACCTGATAGAGATGTAAGATCATATATTTCAGCACAGTTTCATGCACTATAATCAAAAAGCTATTGGGGATTTTTTGAAAGCCTTCATTCAGAATTGATTGGACAAGTTTTTTCTATATCATGTACAAAAAGGTAAAGGAAATAAATCAAAATTTGCTTTTACTCTTTTTCTATTTTCAGATTAGTCTGCACCTACCTTGTGTCTTGTTCTATATCTGTTTGCAGCCAGCCATCAGATCCAGTTGCTATTCTGGTTGGAAGAGGCTTGTACCTTATTCTCCTCCCCTCTCTTCAGAACACTTAATCCCTCCACTTATTTCTCTTGATTGCTAGCGGTGTTGTTGTTGCTTGACGTTGGGCACTGAGCCCATTTGGATTGGATTGTTTTTGTGCCTGAAGAAAGGGAACCACTGAAGAAAATGCTTTTTATGTCTTGAGTAAATAAAAAAACGGTTCAAAAATCAGTATTTTCGGTGAAAAGTACAGGGTAGGATAAAAAATAAGGCTTAATGGATGCTGTCTTACCAAGTTGCTGCATACCTGAGCAGAGATGGAAATGTTAACTTCTTGACATGTTCTTCTGTTCAGCTGGAAAACAATGCACTGCTGTAGGAACAGAGTGTTCATCGATATCAAGGAACGCCGAAGTTGAAAACAGCCAAGTTTTCTGTCATATTCTTTCCATGATTGCACAAAATCTTTCTCAGATAATGAGATTTCACTTTGCTCGTTTCCTGCCCATTATTAGCTCCTTTCAGAATGAGCTGTTTAAAGGCGTCTTGTCACTTTAATTAAAAATAAGCAGTTTAACACACACTTGTCTTTTCCAGCAGCTACTTTAAACCAGCTGACCAAACATACTCAAGCTCTGCTTGCGTTGCTAGGTGACGTGCGAAGCTAAGCTGGGGTAGCTAGGTAATGTGCCAGTGTAAATCACCATTTAATAAATTAGAGGTTTTTGAAAAGGCTCACTTTCCAAAACACATTAACTTACAGTCAAAAATAGCTTGGTGTTTGTTTTTTTATTTTATTTTAGGCGCTTGGACTGTTTCTACTAGGCCATTTCTGCCCTGAACAAAAAATATAAGCTGAAGAGGAAGTCATAATTTTGAGTTTTAAAGTCATAAACACAAGACGCACAACAAAAACAGCTTGACTTTCTCTCATAATTATGAGTTTGAAACTCAAAATTACTTTTATTCTCAAAATTATAACTTTTATCCTTGAAATTATGCTCTTTGTTATAATTATGAGTCTAAAACCCAAAATTGACTTTTGTTCTCATAATTATTACTTTGAATCTCAAAAACTGAAAACTTTAAAATCTAAAAATTGAGACTTATTCACATATTTATGCCTTTTTATCTCATAGTCATGACCTTGAATTATGACTTTTATTCTTGTAATAATGGCATGAAAAGTAACAATTTTTTACCTTAATTCTCAAAATTAGGATTTTTATTCCCATAATTATAACTTTGGATCTCATAATTATGCCTACTTTTTGGGCTTTTATTTTTTTCTTTTATAGCAGAATGGGCTTTGAAGTGGGGCTCAGTGCCCTTTTAATTATCCAGGCACAGACCCATTCATCTGGTCCATTTTTGGTCTATTGTGCCCCAAGAAAAGAAGTTGCCTAATAATTATGCACACCTTAATATAGGGTGCTGGTCTCCTTAGACCCCATCCTCCCTCATCACAGCATTTTTATGCTTAAATCCATCAAGAATTCAAGTTTATCCAGCTTTGAGTTAGAAAATATGGCCAAAATAATCACTTGCTTCACAATGTTCATACAGTATACATGTCATTCAACTCAGATAAAAAGCAGCCCATGTGTCATCACATCCCCGTAGAGGGAACAATAATAGTAACATCAATTTGTGTATGGCGCCTGCAGCTGTTACGCATATCTAAACCCAAATACAAATATAATCTGCCCTTTAAGCTTATGGCTATTACAAACTCCAAGCAGAAAAGCTTGGAATGCTTTTAGTAATAGCAGTGTGAATATTGATTAAAGTGAAGCAGAAAACTTTGTTGTGGTTAATAAGAGTGTGGTGAGCTAAGTGTGACTGACAAGAACGATACCAATGTCTATTTTTCTGTCAGAATAATGTAATCATAACAATTATTTAATACAATTTTGTTTCCAGCATGCACACATCAACATGAAAAATGTGTGTAAAACAAAAATTAAAGGTGCCAGATTATGACTATACATATAAGAACGTAGAACACCCCTAAGTACTCTATTGCTGTTATGACAATAATTAAGAAAGCAAGTAGCAGCCATCATTGTTGTCCATCAGACTTTTTCAAATAAAGTCCATCATAGTACAGTGAGCAGTTATACAGGCAACAACATTTAGTTTTCCTGCAAGATAAAGTATTTATTGATTGTGTTGAATTTTTCATGTTAGACTCTATAAACCTCAGTTAGCATATTAAATTTAAAAGTTTGCTTTTATAAACTCAAAGGGTTACCTGTACAGTCGTTTCACTCAAAAATGAACATTACAGCACAACTTTCTCTTGCAAAGTTGCAAACACTGTGATAAGACTTCAAAAACAATGTTTATTAGAGAGACACAAACAGAGATTTTCACCACAACACAATACTTTTTTTTTGCTGTTGTTGAAAAACAAACACAGTACATAATATCCTCTAATGCTTCATAACAACAGTCAAGCAGAATTGTTGGTCTGAAGATTTTCTCATAATTTAGTTTCTATGCTCCTCTGCTGTGGAACAAACAGTTTTGTTGTCTACTGCAACAATCTGAATAATTAACTGTTTGATGTATTTTTCTTTTTTATGCCTTTATTTGTGTTTTAAACACAATGATTTTATGCTTATGCTTTATCTGCTTTCAATCCTATTTGCTTAATGTCCTGTAAAACCTCTTGGATTGCCTTACGTATAACTTGTTCTGTATAAATAAACTTGCCTTGCCTTTATATTCTGCCTTAGAACCTAGATACTTTGCAGTCAGTGAGTCGAATATGAAATCATAGAAGACTGGAACAAACTGGGTTATTGATTCCAAATGCAAAAGTAAATCTACAAGAAAATTACTGAGGTGCCATAAAATGTTATGAATAAAATGTTATGTAGAGCTGTTCAGAGACGTCCTGACATATATTATCGCCTTGGAAAAAATGAAGAACCCTATTGCTGCAGATACAGGGATGATGAGCAACCATCTACTGCAAATGAAATGCTCTTGGTTTACTAATCATTAGCTGGTAGGTTCAGATTTTCAAAAGTAGGATTTTTGGCAGCTTTGTGGTCCAGAACATTCGGGCCTGTGGTAGTAAAAAGATGTCTGGAAAACTGGATAATCTGAAGTACAATGTATCCCAGCCTATTCACTGTCCAGTATTCACACATTCACCCATTTGTGTGTAGACACACTATTGGCTGGTGCTTGCAAAGAAGCCAATTCATTAGCACAGTTAATTTTTGATGCAGATTGGCTATACTCTCAAGAGCAGAGATGGGGAAGACTGAAGATATTAAATTCTGCGGCAGTGCCAAGATGATTTCCGCTGTGTGCATTAATGCTTATTGAGGTATATGTGGTGTTTAAACTATTAAAATATGCAGTTGTAAGAATTTTTACTTAGGGGCTCTGAGCTATTTAAGTATTTAGTTATTTGCAGATGGTTGCAGCCCTTAACCTCCACGAATACCAGGAGTCCACTGTAAAGCCTGGAAGAAACAAAAAGGCAAACATTCCTCCAAAATTATGTAAGAGAGTGATAGAGCCAGATAGAAAATGACAAGTTCCAGTTATTGGTGCTTAAGGAGTTCAAAAAATGACACAATCAAATGACTTAGTTAGCTTTCCCAGTGACTACATCGGCACGCATGGAAACTTTTCTTTTTGAATTAAATCTGCCATGACGGCATGTTGTGTTGATGACAAATTAAATGACCCGCAGTGTTGTAATATGTTAGGTTTTACTCTTTCCTGACTAAAATCAAGTTAAATATAACAATAACTGATTTCAGTAACTTGGTCAAAGTGGAACTGATGACACTAAGCTACATCAGATTTTAAGTAGCAGGGTTTATGGTATAAATAGCAGGAATAAAAAACATAGAACTGAATATTGTATCTCAAACTTTATAAGACTCATAATGATCCCAAAGTCTTTCTGAATTTCACCCCCAGGTGTCTAATATGATCTTTCGTTCCTCATTTTATTGGTTTTTAACCAAGAGGTCATAGTTGTTTCCTTGAATCATCAGATACTTAATTCAAAACTCCTGATTTTTACTCCTTCAGCAGATCGAGGAGCAACTCCTTGATTTGTGTTGTTGTCCCTTGAGTGTAGGAGTCTGAGACAGAGAGAGGGGGAGTCAAAGGTTAGCAGGGGAGAAGATCGGCACCATCTGGCTCTGATTATGTCACTGAAAAGAAAGATTTCATCCCCAGTGTTGCCTGAATGTCTGAACGTTTTTTCTTCTGAAACGTCATACTCAATAGTTTTAATATTTACTATAAACATGCACAGAAAGCCTCTTCACTAAGTCCTTCTCATTGCACTGTTTCTACAACATCCATCGGTTAATGATCAAAGTCTTAAATGTTGCGGAGTGATGGGCTCACATCCAAAAGAACCAATCACACTGATTAGCTGTGATTGCTGTGATTCATGAGCACATATGCATAGGTAAGCTCACTAAAATCAATTAGCCTGAAGCGCAAAACTGACCTTTGACTTTTATAATGGGAACCTTAAAAGGCCCTCAGGGTCAAAGGATACTCAGAGGCCCACCTGTGTAGACAATTAAAAACAGGAAGCTTGTTTTCAAACTAAGACACAAGAGCCAAAATCTCATCGTAACACATCTAACAGGCAGCTTTGAGATGTTTGGAACATGTTGTTTTTATACATGTTCCTCTTTTGATTCATTTAACAAATACACATTTAGGGGTGCTTAAATGGACAAATTAAAAGCTTTTGAAAAACTTTGAAGTTCAAATTTGAATGTTCAAAAAGCGAGTTTTCACAAGTCTTAGAGTTTTTACGCTGGATTTTATGCTAAATTTGTTCAAACTTCTTTTAGATGTATTTTTCCACCTCTAAAACAATATGTAAGAACTGCCATTATTTTTGCAATTTTGTTGTATATCATTGCTTACCTGCAATAAAATCAGCAATGAAAACTTCTGCCTTTTCTGGTGAAAATTCAGATGGGACAAAAGATGCAAGTGGAGATAAAAATTTAAATGATCAAAATATTTCTGTGTTTCACCAGTGTTTTTGTTAGATTTTGGAAATACTACCAGAACCTATAGAAAGTGTTTAGGAAAGTGATTCTGTATTCCTCATTGGTTTACTACTTGTTCTTAAATTACACATTCCTCCCTTATTTTAAAGTATGTAAAACGGTTGTTGCATTTATCATTGTGGAATATGGAAAAATATATTTCTTACTTGATTTTTATCACATTGAACCCTGAAAAGGCTCATTAGACTCTGGATCTCCCAAGTTAGAATGAGCTTCATTGTATTCTTACAACAAATTAGATGTATATGCTTCATTGTGTTGTGTTGTCATTGTTATCTTTTTAGTTCAAAACTCGTGCAGTTATTTCCATCAAGCGGTGGTTGATCATCAAAGCACAGGAAATTGGCATCGCCTGAGTTGAGCTACTGAGACACAGAATGTTTGGAGATTTGGGTAATTAAGAGCAGAAGTTGCACTTACATGATACAACATTTAGTTTGCTGGGTGGGCTTCTCTGAGAGGTTTGTTGAGGTCTGTTGATTAGAAAAACATCTGAGAAAACAAACACTACCATGAAAACATGTGAAAAGCATTACATTTAAACGTAGTTGCTAAAAATGTAAAAGTATTAAATCGGATTGTTTTTAAAGCAGTTGGGTATATTAAACCAGATATCTTCTCAAAATACAATTTCCTACAATATTTTAAACTATCAAACTCTGAAAATAGTTTTCCTATAAAAAGAGCAAAAAAAAAAAAAAAAAAAACACTCAATAAATGAATATTTACAACAGGTCTTAAACAGCAAGTATTTCAGAAAACGAGTGATTTACAAAGGGTTAACAACTCCTATGCCCAAAATGTCCACTCATTTACTGGAAATGAGTGGACATCACCATCTTCGTCAGCTTCATTTCCTGAGCTTGTTTACACTGAACGTTCCAGCTGAAGTCACGGCTGCTGTGATTATCAGAAATGTTAGAATTTAAAAAATGTCGGATAACAGTTTAGAGTTCATGTGTGACAGTGCCAAGACAAGCCGAGAGTCAAGCGGATTGTTTCATTGGTTCCACAGCTAAAGTTCGTTTAGCATATGCACAGAGGTGTGTATGCACCACTGCCAGAACTGTGGTAAACTTGGAGCGAGACAAGCACAAACAATATGTGTTTGGATTAAAAAGGCCGAAACCCATTTTCTTAGATGAGTACGTTCATCCTGCTGCATATTTTTACAGGTAGATTTCTTTCTATTTATCAAATCAACAAATTAAATACTGTAATCTGATTCAGAATACAACCTGAACTGACCTATAAGCAATCTGGGGCTGTACAGGCTCATGTATTATCTGCTGCAAAGTGAATGCTGTCCATTTCATACAGGAGTGCAAGTTAATATTTGCACAAGAGGAGTGTTTACATATAAATACAAGCTCAAGTGATGTTGTCTGAGTGTCCGTCTGTCACAAATTGTGTGTTTCTGTGTGCATGTCTGTGATTCACAACAGCTGGATGAATAGAGTGGTCCAATCAGGGGGCTTGTAGACTCCAGATGTGAAAATAATGTTTTTTCTACCATGCGGGGAAAGAATTTAAAAGCAGTTTTTGGTTAAGCTTCTGATTGTATAACCACAACACATCTTTTGGTGAAGTAAATAAAAATGAAAAGCTCATAGATGATGATGACAGATGACTCATGCTGACTTAAAAGTAATGCCCTGCCATTATAGTTATAATGAGTTATTTGAAACCTCTTGCTATTTCTGATACAAGCAAACTAACCAACAAAAAGAAAACCTTTAAGCTGTAGAGTATGGATTGCGTTACCTGTGTTTTTATCTGATCATTCATAGTAAAAACCTGGAAATCATCATGTTTAGAAAGTCCAATAATGGATTGAAATTTTTACTTTTTTGTCCAAAGACATTTTAGCACTGCTTCAATAAATATAAATCCATTTTAAAGTATTACTGAATCATTTATTGTCTGCTGGTTGGAGGCACAACTGTACTACTTAAAGCAGCTGGTGTACAGAAGAAGGCTATTTGAGAATTGAAAACTGTTATTTGTAGAAAAGTGTTTTTGTTTGTGGGGCTCTAATGATGAAAATGACATCAAAACTGGTTTAAAAATTAATCTGTTTTTTATTTGCTTCTAACATCAGAGCCCCATAGACAAATACTCTGAAACCATGTGACCAGTCTTTGGACAATAAGGTCAGCTGCGATTCTTTCTGCATGGAGTTTGCATGTTCTCCCTGTGCATGTGTTTGTTCTTTCAGGATAATCTGGATTCCTGCAAAGCCACAGTTCATATGCATTTCCCATGCAATGCATCCATTGTTTATTGTGAAAACTACTTATTATATTCTGTTGCGTAATTGTTTCTAAAGTAATCTGTGGAACCAGAAACTTAAAATAAAATATTAGAAAATGTTCAATCATTTAAAACAAATTGTCTGATTGATGTGAAAGATAGGACTCTCATAATCTGCCCCTTTCATGCTCTTCTCAAAGGAAAGACTCTGTTTCTCATAACTGCTCTGAATCTCATAAAACTAATGTTACATAGTCCAGCTGAAGGAAATGTGATTATATCTGTTGTTGAAAAAGGAAAATCTATATGTTGACTCCAGTCACAGACAAAACACAGACGTAAAGAACAAAAAGCACTAGAAGAGATCAATGCAACAGAAACTTCACTCATCATTGCCGTTATAAAATGTGATGTCATTTCTTTAGCAATCAAACATGGCTGTTTATCTGAGGGAGATATGATCAGATGTGCTGAGGCCAGGAGAACTGTGGAGCTGCTGCATAAGAGGCTTCCTGTGGTTAGGGACCCTCAGTGGAGAGCGGATTATGTGTTTAGAAGTCTTGGATCACAGTACAGCCTACAGCCGTTTTCCTCCACCTGCCTCAGCAGCCGGGATAATGACCCGAGTCTGCAAGGTCTCGGCTCAAACAGGCTGCAGCTATCGATACGTCTGACCTGAGGATGGACTTGAAAATTAGTACCAGCAGGAGGTCCACTTTCAGCCATGTCTGAAACTCAAGACAGTTATTGTCCAAATTGGTTAGAACTATAACCTTTAACAGCATTCCAGTTTATACAAAAGTTTCATGTAAAAATCCAATTTACCTTTGGATTAGGGTCAATCTCAGGCTCAATAAAGACTCTGAATTCTACACTTGTAAAACAAATACTAAGAACACCCAAAATATATCAGAACCTGGATATTCATAAATATTAGGGACCACAACCCGCAAACAGCTGACATCCACAAATACTTCAGATCCCCTCTAAAATCACCTATAGCTGCCTATTTTAATAGTTCACACACCAACAGTTTTACGTTTCTCCGTTCTTCAGGGAACACCCAGTCAGTCTCAAAGAAAATGAATGCTGCTATGAGATTGGTTCATTTGTAAACACCAGCCAATAATGTCTCAGGTGCCTACATACCTAGAATTCCACCCAGATATCTCAGCTTTCTAAGTTTCATTTTCTTTAGAATATTATTCTAAAAAAATCTGCAAATAGGCAATTTTTTTTCATAAATAATTCTAAGAAAAATCCATGAATACTTGTTTTTATTAAACAGAATATATCTACAAAGATGTGTTTTCTTCCTGAGGAAAGATTCAAGACACCCAACCCTCTAATACATCTGAAATAACTTTTGAGAGACTTGCAGACATCTACCGGTCTCTGACATTTGTCTGCAAAAAGTTGTGAAAAGCTTCTAGATGTTCGAGGTGTTTCTTGGATGTTCACCTTGTTTTAAGTCACCTCACAGCATCTGAGTGAGTTTAAGATCAAGGCATTGTCTCTTCCAAGGATTGTATGCATCTTACTTCTCATCCAGTCCTTGGTAGACTTACTGATAAGTTTTGAGTCACTGTCATGTCCAGTTCTTCAGCTCTGTCGTTGTATACTGTAGATGTAAACAACTGACTCTTCCAGCTCTGTGCTTCACAGTTGACATGATGTTCTTTTCCTGGAAAGCTGTGTTTGGTTTGTATAAAGTAAGTCCTTTGTTCTAGTGTCTAAATAATTCAATTTGAGACTTAGAGGTCCTGTTCTTTGGTGGTGAATTTTTTTTTTTTAGCTAGCAAGGTTTCCTCCTTACACACCTCCCGGAAGAGAGTTGTGAAGTCTTTTTTCTGGAAGAACAGGCATTCATTTTCATATTAAAAGTAGCAAGAGCCTGCTGTAAGTCTCGTGATTAGATTTTGGGTTTTTGGAGACATTGTTTGGCATTTTTCTTTTTTTTCCAGTGCCTGTTGGGTTTTTTTAAACAGACACCAATTGTTGACTATTGTCCGTCCAGTGGAATGGGTGATTTCAAGTTTTAGAGTCATCTTTAAGTCCCTTGCTGCAATTCTCTTTCTGGCCTATGCTAACTTTGGTTGAGCTGACTAACACTACAGTGAACACCCCACCCGAATCGTGAAACATTGTGGTAGAAGAATCATGACGAAGGATTGCTTTTCTTCAGTAGAAACATCCAACAAGAAAATCTGTTAAAGCTGGAAAGTACTTGAGACTGGGCTGGAGCTTCACCTTCCATTAGGATAACAACCCTAAACATGCCACCAGAGTGGTGATGTTTAGATCAATACATAGCTATGTGTTAAAATTACCCGAAGAACAGACTCAAACCCAACTGAGAATCTGTGGAAGCTGATAAAAAGCTCTCTTCATCCAAAACAACTGAGATTTAATTATTTCATAAATAAGCAAAATGTTTTTCTGGAAGTGAAAAGCCAGCAGACATGTTTGGCCTGAAAAGTGGTTCTGCAAAGTGTAGACTCAATATTTATGAATGCAACTTAAATATTTTTATGAACTGTGCAGCATATGTCCCTTTTTCTTCAAATTATGCAGAACTCGTTATTATTCTGCCTCATAAAATCCTGGCAAAATACATCAATATTTGTGATTGACAAAATCTAACAAAGATCAAGGGATATAAGAAATTTTGCATCATCCATTATATCCTCCTGCAAAGTAAATCTACTCCATTCTGCCTCTAGTATTAGGATGCTGGCTTGTTTGAAATCATTTGCGCTGGTTTTGTCACTAGCAAAGCATTTTTTTTCTTCCAAAGGCTCAATTCCCATCAGGAAGAGATGCAGTCTCATGAAATATGGCCAAGAAAAACAGGCACCTCTGTGACCTCCAGGGACAGTCAGTGTGGGCTTTTAAATCCTCGGGGGACGTCTCCCAGCCCAAGCATGGGCTGATTTAATTACATTAGAAAAACACTGTGTATATATTGGTGTGTGCATGAGCAGCCATGTTATGCTTTCCATCCTTAGTTTGGCTGCATGTGTGAAATAAGTGAGTCTATTTCTATTCATCTTCATGTTTTTTCAAATAGTCCACTATTGGACTATTTGAAAGTCCAATAGTGTCTTGTGTGACATGAATAAGATGTCACACAAGATGTCATGTGTGACATCTTATTCATGTCACACATGAATAAGATGTGTGACATAAATACTGTATAAAGATGATGAATCTGTGTGAGTGTGTACAGCAGCTTGGTCTGCTGTGTGTAATTACAGAACAGACGTTCGAAACAGGCTCAGGAGTCAAAGCTGATGCAACTGAAAGTCATGGGTCATTGTAAACACCTCACGATAACCTAATGTTTCACCTTCTTTTATGATTTTGTTCTTGCCAAAAAAGTAATGTAAAATCAACAACAATAAAGGCACAATTTAACAAATGTAGATATTCTATGATAAGAAATAGAATCTCAAGTTTCATGAGAACCTAATGAATGACACAATTTTGATATTATACAAAGGGATAATGCAAGTTTTTAACATATACTGTAGTTATTTTTTTGTTTTAAGGAAAAAACTACAAAGTTCCAAATAAAACTAAATATTAATACGTTTGATAGGTAAAACTACACATAAGCTTAAATCAAATAAATACTGTACATTTAGCAATTTAAATATATAATTTTTTTTGTCAGCATTTTACAGGAAATAAAACCTTGAAAAAAAACATTAATTTTTTATCTTAAATTGTCTAAAAATGTGACTTGATTTGGAATTAAGTCGCTAGAATTAAAGACTCGACTGAGACCTGAGCCATAAGGACTTGAGACTTGACTTGTGGTCTGAAATTCAATTCTTTGTTACAGTTTTAATCTCATAATTAAGAGTCATTAGGACAATTGACCAAACCTCAAGTGTCATAATCCTAAATGGTGATTGTGGATTATGGGATGTTATTAGCTAATAACATATGGAAACAGTTATAAAATAAATAAAATATATTAGCTGTAGCTTCATAATAATGACCAGATAAATGTCTCTCCAACAAGATGTTGTATTAAATAACTGAATTTAGGAAACAAAGTAAACTTAACTTACCTTTCACATCCCTTCACCATTAAGCTAACTGCAAAAATACAAGGACACGTCTGTATAAAATGTATAAAAATAAAACCACTCAATTTAACGGCACCCTGTTTAATTGTTTACTGGACCGTCTCATTCATGATGTTGTAATTTAGACCTTAAAGTTGAATGTCTTATTTAGAATTTAAATGTGAATTTAGAAAATGGTTTCATGTTGTGAAAAATTATCCAGCTCAGTGTGAAGAGAAGAAAACCCTCCAAACCATATTTAGTGCAATATGTAACAATGGAGTAGACAATATCAAGAAAGGAATAAACAATCATTACAAAAACAAAAAATTGCTTTGGTTAATGCATTCAGAAATTCAAAATTAACTAGTTTTAACCGCTTCCTATTATTTTTCTTTGAACATAAAAACATTTTTATATTTATAATGGGGTAAATTAAAACACTCGATCAATTTTTAAAATAATACCAGGCAGCCTTCAACTGTTTTTGTATGATGAATTAATTGTTAAAATGCTGAAAGATAATAGCTAATAAATATTCAAACACAAACATGACTACAACATGGGAAAAAAAAAATCTCGTCAGCATCTCAAAGAAAAGCATTTTATAAATGTAATCTATCATAATAATATTTATATCCTATAAATATTACACATACATTTATTTCTGGATTTTATTTTTCATTCTAAGTTTAAAGAAATTTTTTTTTTTGTTTTATTTCCTATTATTTATCATTTACCCTCATTAAAGTTTTTACATATGACGTAAAATACAAAGGTGCACGGAGCAATCAGTGAAACATGAAACAGAGAAAGTCTTGTCAGTGTTATGGCTGGTTATGAATCCCAGACCTCATAAAGCGAAAACAAGTCACTACACTCTGACTGACTAAGGCTCAAAAGTCCAGACACTGATAAAATATCCCCTTTATCCATGAAATACCACGAGCCACTAATCACTTCCAGCCATGAGCACACAGAAGTCCCAGTTTTTGTTTTTGTTTTGTATTTTTCTTTGCACTCTGAGGAACACATTTAGTACATGTTGTATTTTTACACATCACTTTCCCACAATTTTGCACATTTCAAAATTCCTGCTAACAGAAATCCTCAAAACCCTCTTAAGTGTGTGATTTCTCCCATAGAGTGTAATCATGAACATCTCAAAGCTTTGATAGTCTCCTGAACTTACACATGGCAGCACTTAATCGGTAAAGCCTTTGAGCTCGGTCAGCGACTGCAGGGATTAAAGATAAGACATCTAATGGAAAGAAAACTTTAAGGACTGACATTTTATATAACATGCTAGCTAGCATCCAAACAGAGTTATAATATGTTTTTAGATACAGACATAGCAGATATCAGATATGTAATTTGTGGGATATTATTTTGTGATGTTAATCGTATCTGGAAGTGAAAATTGTTTATTTGCCTTCAATTATTTAGTTTGTGATCTTGAGAGGGAGGTTGATTTCTGAAATATAAGATGTTTGCAGATTTACTGTTGGAGAAAACAAAATAAAAATGAAACAGTATAATAAATAACCTCACAGCCTGAGTGGCTAATGTTTCATCTTAATGAACTCTTAATGAACTAAAGATAAAAGTGAAAACCCACAGCATGGGTTAACTGAGTCCTGGCATCTGAAATAAATTTACTTTTGACAGAGCAGCTCCAGGGTCAAAATCTGGACTCTTTCCCAAAACAGCAGCAAAGCAAAAACAACAATGCAGACGCAACACTGCAGCTTATTATACAACAGCACTGATCATCTCCACATGTCCACGGATGCATCGGACTGTCCGAGGAATCTGATCTCCTTGATGCTTTCCCCAGGAGGCTGATGTGTAATGTTTCTAAATATATGCATTTTATGGAAACGATGTGCTGAAAGCTTCAAGTCAATTAAAGTCAGCTTATTAAAGTCAGCTGTGCAGCTTCTCTTTGGTTAATCTGTTCGGAAAAATTTCGAACTATTTTTGTGCGTCAAACTGATGTACTTTTAAGATTTGGAAATGCTATTGTGTTATGTCCAGTTATTTTCATTAAAGTACAGAGCTTTGAAAAGACCTTGAGTAAAAGGCATGTTTGGAGATCGGTTAGAGACATGCGTGAGAATTTTCTAACCTCTCTCAGGGTTCAGTGGGTTTTGGCTCCCCGCCTGGAACCCAAAAGCTCTGCATGACGGACCGTTTAAATGGAACTGTTTGGAAAAAAGGTCTTGAAAAATGCACAAAAATAAATATATTATATAGAGAGAGATCTTATTTATTGTTATGAACTGTTTTTACTATTTAAAAAAAAAAAAACTAATGTGCTTCTCTCATTCTAGTCTTTCTTTATCCTGTTTTTCCTGTTAGGTGTTCAGTTTTGAAACACATTCACAGAAAATTAGCTTTAAGCGTTCTCTCCCAAAAGCCCAATTTAACGTGTTATTTCCTGTTTTTGTGTGTTTTGTTCTAACAAACAGATGCAAAGGCTTTTTTTCTTTTTTGACGGTGATTGATTTTCAGAAAATAACCACTAGATGTCATGGTTGCTTGGTTTTCTAGACAGTCAATCAGCATTATCTCACTGCTGCAGGCTTTCTAATAAACAAAAAACAAACAAAAAAAACACAAACAATAATCAAGGTAGAAACTGTATTCTAGAACATTTTTAATAGAATTTTGTGTCGGAAGTGTCGCATATTAGAGATCTTAAACCTATAATGTGCCTAAAACTAAAATAATATTAATCTGCAGATAAATAAGCAAATAATTGTAGTGACTTTTTGTTGCATTTCATTTAATTCTTGGTTAATTCAGTTTACATACGTAGTGTCAATTCACAACAAATTGGCGCTATAATCAGAAAACAAACAGATGCACTTTATTTAGAGACAGATGGTCATTTCAATCCAGACTTAAAGTCAACTAAATATATTCAAGTTAAATCCTGATTATTAAAACTATTATTTTGATTGATAAAAGGTTTTCCAACCAAGAAAACTCAGCCAGTTGCACTGAGTCAGATTTTGCAGCAATACCTCTTCCTCTTGAGTGAACATATTGCTAGTAAATTGTTCTGCGTAGTATTTAAATGCACAAGGCATCTAAGCCTGTGTCTTTTTTATTTTGGTTATGTAAGAAGTGAAAATCTTCATTTTATGCAATATTAATTTATTAATGTTTATTAGTTTTGCTCTGAAATAGACTGCAACCTATTTAGCCGTACAGGAAAGATGACAATAATTATGTAATTATTTGCTAAAAATACAGACATTTTCCATAATTCAACACATATTTTAATTGTTTAAGATTAACTAAACAATTAAACTTGTGAATCTACGTTGAAATTTTTTGAATGGACTGAAAAGCTATATTTGGCCTTAGACAATAACCTTAAATATTGATAAAAATATGGAGGAATTAAACTGCAGTTATAGTAACTAACAGGTGATCATTCAAACCAGTTTGTCAAACCATTTGCATAAAAGCTAAAAAAAAAGGGAGAAAAGTCTCTATTGCTGCACTCTTCTACTTTAGAGTCAGAACAAAAGCATGGCATCTGCCCCCTCTTCGGCTTCAGCTCCCCTCTGCCTCCACCTCTCCATCCTGCTCCCTCAATTTCTTCCCTCTCTCTCTACACTTCTCTTGCAGCTCATCTCTCCATCTCTCCAATTCAAGTCAGACAGATGCCTCTCCGGAACTTCAGAGCCGTGGAGTGGAAGTGATGAAAGCCACAAGCTCGGGTCCCACTGCAAGACCCCAGCTACTCGTCTGCCAGCGCAAACTCCCTCATTTAGAAGCACATCCTGGAACTGGGGCTGCTTTTTAATTAAAGCCTTGGTGGATTGGGCGAGACCCAGTAGAGGTTTCGAGGGGGAAACTTTAAAGTTGCACTTGACAGGTATATTTAAGTTCACCAAGTTTGACCAGATGGAACATGTATATTGTATAAGTCTTTGAATATTGTGGTGGTAGGGTGGAAAGAAATATATCAAACAAGTAAAAAGTAAAAAAAAAATCATGGAGGGGGGAGAATGAGAGGGGAAAGGGGAGGAAAGTGGCAGGGATGAGGGATGTGTGTATGGAGGGTGGGTAGGAAGCCAAGAGCAACACGGCTGGAGCAAACGGAGCACAGACTTCTGGGTGGATCTTAGATGTTTCTGCAAGGAGCAACTCAGGAATTCATTCACTAAGAACCCCAGTCTTTATCTGGCAGTAGATAAAATGAGACATTTGAAAGACTTAATTGTTAATATTCATCAATATGTCTAATTATTCAGAGAAAAGTGAAAAATGTATTAGGGATTTCTCTGTAGATTAGTGGATGTGTTCCTGAGTGGAGACACTTCTAAAGTGTCTTTTTATGATTCTTTAATCTCTCCGGTAATCATCGGAATCACAGCTTTTGGACAAACCGCTAAATCAACTGATTAAAAAAAGACAAGCATGCAGTATTGATCGGTGCTCCCTTTGCTAAATGATCTTCGGGAGGCACAGATGTTGAGTGGATGACTTTTGGTGAAAACATTGGTTCACGTGAATGTTCAGCATCCAATATGAAGTTTCTAAACTCTCAAAAACAAGCAATTTGTTGCCGAAGAAACTGTTGCGTCTAAAACCCGAGAAGAGAATGAATGTTTTCGGCTTTTCAGCCAGTTGAAAGGTGGATTTGTACATTTCTGACAGACTTTATTTATTCATTCCTTTTTCAAAAATGCGCCATAACTCTTCAGGGCGCTTTGCTTTGCTCCTGTTCTCTCACAGAAGAAAGAATGAAGTGATTGCTCCCTCTAGTGAATACATTCAGAAACACCAAATGGATGACAGAATTTTACATGAGTTTAAACATCAATTTATACAACCTGAAAGTTCTGTCTATTCTACTGAGAAACAGCAAAAACTATCCACAAGTTTAAATTATTGTAGCCGGAGAACATTTTATTCATGAGCGCTCAGATGGCCAGCATTTTCCCTAACAGAACATTTCTCACTGTTTAGTTGGAGCCCAGCAGTGTTTTCTAATCCCTCTTGATCGCATGTTTCATTTCCATTTATTTATTTTTTGCTTCGCACAGTTGTGTATGACAGCACTAAGTGCATCCTGAGCAAGGGGTGAATGTTATATTTGCAGAATGATATACTTAACCCTCCTGTTATGTTCGTACAGCAAAAATGTTCGTGGCTCAATTTGAACCGGGGAGTGTTTAATCATACAATAGTGTCAGAAACCATAAGATTCCTCCAAAACATTTTTGTATCTGAATATTAACTCCAATACTAACCATTTCAATCAATATTTGTGCAATAATGTTTTATTATTTCTCAGAAATTAAGGATCAATGACAACAACCTACTCATTTACTCATTTGGACATAAAAAAATGGAATTTAAATTTTTTATGTCCACTGAAAAAAACCTACACACAAAAAAACAATAATTTCCTTGAAATTGATCTTTGGTAAAAAAAAATTTATACTACACTTTTTTTTTTTTTTTTCAATGGGTGATCTTTATAATTGAACATATTGGCCTGCTGAACCTTACTTGTTAAAGTATGGTGGATCCACAATAGGAAATGACCTCAAATCATCAGACATTGGAAACCCAACTCTGGACCTCAACTAGCATGGATTCTGAGTCTCTCTTATCCTCCAGACGTTAGAAGGATGATAAATTATCCTAGAAATTCAAACTTTACTTTTGTAGCACTGACTCCAGCCACAGTCCATGAACTATAAGCCTCCTGCTAAACAGTGGAATGGATTTTCCTTCAAAATCTTGTTAAGGCTGTGGTTTCTCTGGTAGTTGACAGGTGCTAACATGCTGCAAACGGAGAAACGCGCTTCAAATACACGAATGATGCAAACTGCAAAGCACAAAAAAACTAATTCAACAGAAGAACGCTGCAAGCAAAATTGCAATAATCAAAAAAAATAACTGCAAAGCTTACATTAACCAAAGCAAATACAAATAAAAATATGGTAGAAATGCTGTGGTTGCAGCATTCAGTTAGTTGATTCAGGTGTGCTGGATCAGGGATCCATCCAAAGCTACAGGAAAGTAGCTCTCAAGGACTTGGGCACCTGTGATCTAATTTGAGATGCATTTGTGTTTTTGTCCCTATTGCAGTTTATCAATAGCTCTCTGTTAAATCCAGACTCGAATTTAAAATTATTCTTACACAAAATGCTCTGAATGACCAACATCAAGTCCTCTTTGGGATTTGGTTGTTCCATATGTTCCAGTCAGGAAATTTGCCATCAGATATTGAGGACCTGGTGGTTTGGAGAGTCTCTAAAAGCAGAACACCCTGGCTACATTTTAGCTTATAGTCAGAGTTGCTTAGGTTATACTTTTCCATTTCTTCAGTTTCCACTGTGGTTTCTCTTTTTACTGTCCTATTAACTGGCTGCCGCACAAGATATCCATCTATGTGCATACAAATATATACAAAGATGCATATTTATGTATACACATGGTGTCCGTCCTTTACTTCGTTTTTGTATTACAGTTGAATCTGCATGTTTGCTTCTCTCTCATTGCTCATTTATGCAGCAAAACATCCACAACAGCAAAGTTCCCGGAGAAAGCAAAGCAATTGTGTCAGCAGTAAGAAAAAAAAGAAAGTGTTAAATCACCACACACAGAGCAGACTGAACTTGTGTGATCTCTGCTGGGTCTTAGTCCTAAAAACTGGTTTTCTCTGTTAATCAGCTTGGTCATGCCTGCATTATTAATGGAGAAGGGCCTTCAGGCTCAGAAGAACCAGAAGCATTTTTCTCCATCACATCTGTGGAGAGTTTGGTTCTTAGGAGGGTTCAGTTTTTAGCTCAGATCAAAACTAAACATCACCTGTGATTATAGACCAACAAACCATCACAAACAATCCCTGTCACTTCACTGCAGTGTAAAAACATAACTGATTTGTTTTCCGTTTGTAGTCCTCTTTGCAAGTCTGATTCCTTCACTTCTTTCCCAATGCAAAAAAGGCAGAAAACTTTGGCTGGATGGTGACATTTTCCACAGCCTATTTCAGCTAAAGTCAGAGAAGAGTAAAAAGGACATGATGTTTAAATATCACAATAGGTTCTCATTATTTCTCAGAAAGAGCAAAGCAGAGGCCAAGTCAGATTAATTCTTCCCATTTCTTTGCTGTAAATCTGGGGACATGCCTTGACTTTCAAAGTTTTACAGAAAACGTTTAAAAGCTCCTGTGGAAACTTAAAGAAGGGCAACAATTGGAAACAACAAACATACCATCAGGTGGCGATAATTTGAAGAGTTTAAGAATTACAGTATTTCTGTCTCAATTCCAATAAAATGAAAGGGATCCTATTGGGAAAAAAATGTTAAATTTATTCTACAAGTGAATATGACTTGGATAGTGTTGGCTGGGTTTTTTGTTATATCTTGTTGAGAGTTTGTTAAAAAAAAAAAAGGTTTATTTGCATCTGAAGGACGCCTTTAATCAAAAAATTTTATATTTTTATTTTAACAGACAACAGTACAAATTATACAATAAACATTAAGGATTTATTAGAAATGCAATACCTTTGTTCGGCTGTGAATTAAGTCAGGTTGGGTCAGTTTCCTCTCACACCTGCAGACTCCAGTCTGACAGATTTTTGTGCCGACTCTCTGCTGACTGAACTCAACTACTGCAGACAGTTTTTGCAAATGTGAAATGAAGCGGCCAGTCTTTAACCTCGCATATCTTTTGACATGTTCTGGATTTTTGAGTTAATGTTGTTTATCTGTCTCTTTCCATGTTTTTAGCACATTAACGTGATTATAACACTTTTCATTGACATTGTACACATAAAGGAAACCGGTATAATAAACCCTATTACAGCTTTGGGTACAGTGTGGTTTACATATAACACAGAGGCAGGTAAACATAACATTTTAAACATTTGCAAAACAATGTATAAATGTAAACTAGGGTTATAATAAATATTACAATGCAGTATTAACTGCTCCACTGGGTCCAACTGGTTCCCAGTCCAATTCTTCAAATCAAATTCATCAGTACACTCTATACATGGTAAAATAGCACACTACATCCCATCAGTGTGACATGATCTCCATTAGAAGTGCGACTCACTCACCAGAGATGTTTAAGATGCTGATTTCCTCTCTATTTTCTCTGGCAGTAACAGATATTGTATGTTGTTTGAACAGGAGTTTCTGTAGGACAGCCTGCTGCTCTAACATGGTGGTGTCACAACCACGGGGCTGTGTGCAGTTGGGTGTGCGAGTGTGTGTCTACGGCCTCGGTTTGCAGGGTGTGTCCAACAGTTGTGTCCTCACAGCTGGAGCTCATCAGGTCCAATCAGTAGGAGGAGCAGATTAATTGGAGCAGCTGCCAGATTGTTTTGGTAACAGAATTGTGATCCTGGCAACTACTTCTCTTTCTGCTTTCCTTGGCTTTACAACCATTTTCCAAAATTTTCTCTGTTCCTTGATTTCAATGTTGTGTCTCCCTGCTTTCAGGAAGACTCACCTCAATATTCCTTCCCTGAATCTCCTCAGTACCTCCATGATTTTCTCCAATGTAACTGGACGAACCCTTCATTCACCTGCATGCAGCTTTTCAAACTTCTCCAAAGTGTCATTAGTTGTTGCTATTATGAGGACCTCAAACCTAAACAATATGACAGGTGCTTACTCAGTTAAGAAAGCTACACAATGTTTTGGTATCTCACTAAATATTTGCACAGTTTGTCATTTATATAGACAGTCAGTAGCTGCACTTCCATTGGCCATTATTGCACAATTTGACATTTCGAAAATAAGTTTACTTAATGGAAACACGCAATTTTGAAAAAACTTGTTTTTCAATAAAAGGTTTTGGTACTAGAATAGGTAATTATTATTATTATTATTATTATGTTTGGTCATATTTAAATTGGTTTATTTTATAATAAATAGCATGGAAACACTTTTTTTTGGATCACTTGAGTCACATGATCAACAACCAGATGTTGCCACTGGTGCAACCACAAAGAAGAAAAAAGGAAGTAGTTGGAGTTGGCATGTTTTTTAATGACTTATTGGGTAAACAAATTTATTAATGTGTGATTTTAATTGTTTCTTATTTAATGGAAACACCTTAATTCTGAAATTGTTTTTTGACATTAGTGGAATACTGACAAAGTCACACGTTTGTAATTGAAATGCAGCTTCACTCAACTTTATAGAGCATGCGTGAGAAGAGGTTTGTCAGGTTAAAAGTATGTCACCATATCAACCTGTAAGCAGATTTTACACATACTTTTTATTCCATTTCTGTTTGCAGATGTTGTTTTCATTTATATGAAAAGGGTAAATGGACTGAAGTTACAAGAGTCTTTGCAGTAATACTGACCACTCAAAGTGTTTTCTACTTTAGATACATTCACACATTTGCACTTACAAACACACACATATTTATAGAGCGATGCGTAGAACAGTAGATAGTAATAGCTGTAAGGGAAAAATCATCATAATTAGCAGAAAGAAAAGTTGGAAAACGGTCTGTGTGTAATTAATCAACATAATGAGTTTCACAACTTAATGAGAAAGTTTTAAAAAACATCAGCTTTACTAAATGTGATTAAATATCTAAAATGTATCTTTTTTTCAAGAGAAGATAATTGACCTAAACTAATAAATACAAAATAATTAAGCTCAATTTTAAATATTTTTCCTTATTGTTAAATCAGAAGTCTGTGTTTGTACCCCAAAGACCTAATCAACACTCATGTTAAAACAGAAAACTAACCTTTCATGGCCACAACTGCACTTTTATACCAGTTTCATACAACCTCAGTTACTATTTTAATATTTTAAGTTACAGGGCAATATTAATTCACTTCTGCCATAAAGGAATTGGGAATGTGGTTTACCTTGATGTGTTTTGATTTATTCTGCGGGCCCTGAGGTTATACCCGTGAATTAGAGCGCATCAATAAGGAAAGGCCATCTCCCCTATCCCAAAAGTGATAATTACCAACATCACTATTGATCTGACTATTGATGCATTGCTAATTGTTTCTTGCAGTTATTTATTTATTTCCATCTCTGATCACACGAATGTGTTGACCTTGTGCTGAAGGAAATTTAAGGGTTATTCGTTACAGGAAAAGCGCACATTGAGATTCTACTTAATGAATTAAAATAGCAAGGGCTTGTCTTTTTCTCAGTTTGCAGGATAGGGGTTAGTTATGATCTCATGAGGTTGAAGAGCACCAGCAGAATGGCAATGTGATCCGAGACAGCATCAGATGATACCACAGCCTTGAAGAGCAATCTTCTTGAGAGTCTCCACGGACATTTCTGAAGGTTCAGGGTGGTTGTGTATTGATTAACTACAACACCACATTATGAGAGATATAGAATAATAATGAAGATTATTCATCATTAAAGGTCTATTGGATTTAAGGGCTTAAAAAATGTATTCATAGCTCCTAAATTGGTTTTTCTACTCGATGGTTCAAAATGAAACTCAAGGTCTCTTGACTTTCGAATCACATTTGGGATGAATAATGAACGTGTAGATTTAGTAGTTCTTCTAAGAATTTAATCTTCACATTTGTCTAAAATCATAGGTTCACACTCTACACAAATACATTTAGCTCCTATGTTTGTGCTTATATTAACCCCGATATGCTGGCAGCAAAATAATAATCCGCAACAACCTTGCTAAAAAGGTTTTTTTTTTCAGCAGTATTCTTAAATACCTACAGATCTAGCTAAGAGTCACCATTGGCTGATTTTCTACATCTTCATGAAAGGCATAAAACAGATATTTATCTTTTATTCCCCTGTAAAAAACTGACATTGTGTTGAACAAATACAACTGCTTCATATAAATCATGGAAACAAAAGGAAATGAGTCTTTTTCCTGCAAATGTTGTGGCTACTAGGTTTATCTTAGATTTCAGTGTAGGGTGAAGAATAATCCACTTCAGGTTTGACCAACTTATACAATTTAGATTTTGAACACCTAATCAAATGGATTCTAAAACAATATAAAAACACAGTTGCATTTTTAATCATACAACCATACATCTTTGAAAAGCAGAAGTAGAGGCTCCTGTAAAACCAACAAAAATGCAGCAAGTGGTTTCTGGATGGTAAGTCAATGACAAAACACTTGTTTTTTCCAGCAGCCATTATAAAGCATATAACAGTAAGACCAGCTGACCAAACGTGCTGGAGTTCAGCTTGGGTTGCTAGGTGATGGGCGTCTCTCTGCTGGGATTACTAGGTAAGGGACTAGGTTTCGCTGGGATTGCTAGATGAGGGGGTGTGCCTGTTGATTTGTGATGTTACATTCATAAGGTTCATTTTCCAGACACCAATTTATTGCCAAATTGCCAAATTAATTTATTGCCAAAAACAAAAGCTGAGTGGTTTTTGACTTTTAGATAGAGTTCTATTCTCTTTCTAAGGGTGTTATTTAAAAAAAAAGACAAGTATACTTTTTTCCCAAAATTTTTTGATTGATAAATGCAAAAAATTAATACTTTGTGGATTTTAGCATAATACCATGGGCCCATGTTATAGTTCACAGCTGTTTGGAACATCTTCTGCCTGGAAACGCATCTTACATCCAAATGTAATGTGCATACAAGTGTGTGTGTGGGAGGTGGTCGCTAAGAGAGGCAGCTGGCCCTTGCCAGAACATCTGGTACCTGTCACATCATTTTGTGTGTGTGTGCGCAAGAGTTTTTCATTGGCAGGACCTTCCTGGTTCTGCCCACCCATCAGGTACCTGTTTAGACTGTTAGTCAGAGCAGAAACAGCATTGACTGGCACTATTTTGGTATCTAATGCTAGGTGTGTGTAGGGCCTATGTCGCAGCAAGGTGGCAGAAAAATGTCCTTGAAGAGCCGGAAGCATCTCAACACATAGCAGACGCTGCGAATTGCTTTGGATCTCATCCAAAGACTGAGGTGATGATGTGAGAAGATGTGACATCCATGGCCTGAGGAAGAGCTTGACTGTCTGGTTACGTTCTCGCTGCCATTGCATGGCCGTTTGTCATAAAATGAACTATTGCTTTGACTCACTGATGGGTGATAAACCGACGCTTTTCTGCACATCCACATATTTACAAAAGATGTCAGCAGTTGATGATCTGAAGGTAATTACAGCGTGTTTATTTTCTCCTGCTCTTCCTCGTGTCTCTGCCTCCAACTCCCGCCTCTGCAGATTGTGAAGCCGTGCCTCTAGCAGTGTATTGCTGAAGGTGTGTTTGTGCTGTTATGCCCTCTGGCTTGGCTGCCAGCTTACTCCCACTGATCTGAGCCAGAAGGCAGACTGCCGAGGAATACCGATCACCTTGCCCAGACCGAATCCTTTGAGCTCTCTCTGGCATCTTTCCCCCTTCTGCCAGTTTCCTCCTCTGCTACTCTCTTCCCCCTTCTGAAGTTGACAACAAAGACATCCTCAGGGTCCTCCTTGATGTGAGACCCACTCTTGATCTTTTTCCCTATGTTTTTGTACCTTATAGTTGCACTACTTTCATATTCCACTAGCACAATATTTACACACCTGAAGACAAAGAAACAGGGGTGTTTTCATGTAGAAACCCCTGCCAACATGATAATCACCTGAAGAGCTGCAGTGGTCACACTGGCCTGACAGACGCAGGACATTAGTGAAACACTTGCTTGGATGTCTGAGCATCCACCCATCCATCCATCTATCCATCCATCCTGTGAGATTCATGTGTCAGTGCCTTGTCATTGGAGCACAGCATCCAACACGACTGACTCCACTGCTCATCGTTCTTGTGTCTCTCTTCTTACCCCACCTCACCCGCCAAGCCCCCAACACCCCACCACCAACCTCCAGCTTCCATGAAAAGAAATCTCTGAAGAGCTAATTAGTGGTGGAATGGAGTCCAGGAACAGCCAACGGAGCTGAAGAAAGGAGATTGGCGCTGGAGCGCGCTTTATCGGTCAGGGCCTGACAGAGGGGTGACAGTGAGTGGAAGCAAACCGCCGGCTCACAACTGACAGAGACAATAAAGTGAGCCTCCGAGTCGGAGGGGAAAAAAGAGTGACAGATAGACAGGTGACGTAAATGTGGGCCTCCAGGGTCTTTCTTGTGGCCTAGGTAGGCTGCAGTCCAAGTCACTGAGGGAAGTTTTTCTGAAGCAAAGAGACGTGTGTACTGACCAACTCATCTTTTTTTGATTAGGATGGTTGTGTATGCGTTTTGATAGTTTGCTTGCATTGTTCGGTTTATATGGTGTTAGAAAATAAGAAACGGACAGGACATTTTATTTTCCTCGAGCTGGTTGGAGGAAAAGAAACAAAAATAACTTCACAGACAGAAGTGAAACTTTAAAATACCTTTCCCCTTCTGTCTAAATGTCAAAAAGGTAAACAAAAACATTGTAACACATTTAGAAAACACATTGTTTCTGTCTGTACAATATTAAACATTGGAGGACTTCCTGGCTAACAGCCTCTCTTTGCCATTCATCTATTTCTCTGAAACATAATTTTTATGAGCTCTGTGCATCCTAAGAAAAAAAAAAGTTCATTTTCATGAAGGTAAAAACTTTCGAAGCATTCCCATTTAATCTGTTATGAGAAAAATTTATATCAAAAGTATTTAATTACAATCAAATTTAGTAGTAAATACAGATAATGCTTAGTATTTACTATTTTTGACAAACAGAAAAAACAAAGTAACCCTCGATTGACAACAAGTATCTTAGATGGGACAAATTCAAAAATACTTTATTGATCCCAAAGGGAAATTAGATAAGACTAAGCTTGATTATAATTAATTAAATAATTAATTAATTAATTAATGAAGATTAATTGATTAAGACTAGACCAGTACTGGATATACATGCTGTAGGACTAAATGATCAGAGAGTCAGATGTGATGGTTATTGAATGTGAACCAGATGAGGAGAGATAATATTAAGTGCAGGTTAGCAAAACCAGAGATTTCCCAGCCAACAGTAGTCAAGAAATTGAAAAGAACACCTTCAGACACCAAAGCACTCACAAATAGACTGTTTTCCATTGCTGTTAAATAGTTTGTCTTCAAACTTCAATGCTTTGACAGCAGATGCCTGTTTCCACCTGTTTGGGGAACCAAACAAGCATCGTCAACAGTGGGTGTTACACAAAATGTTAAAAGAGTGTAGTAGTAAGATGGCGGAGCTGTGTACTTTACTTCTTTGTTTGTGTATCTTTCTTTAATTTAAAAATCCACAGACTTTCACTGATCACCAGTACAGTGTTCACTCGAACTGCACATAACACAGAGAATAATGTCATAAAACAACAGAAAAGTTTCTGACTTCATACAGTGTTGTGCTTTCCAGGCAATAGTGGAGACGCATGTCAACGGCTCTGCAACATTCCAGTCAATCCCCAAAATATCAGCTGCTGGGTTTCCTTAATAGACCTGTACACATTCTTCAATGCCAGCTTATCAGCAATGCATTACTTTAAATACAACAGACCCACTGTGAAAATTGTAATCTATTGATAACATTGATTTCATTTATCATTTGCTGCCCTTTGACCTTATATTTCTACACATATTTGGGCTTTAGAATAACAACATTGACGGTTGAAGTGAAACTTACACAGTGCAACAATATAGTACATAGGGGAACTTAGATCATAAGCCCATTTCTTGTTGGAGACTAGGGCTTTATGTAAAGATAACGAACCAACATTTCTAGGTGTTTCTGCAGGATTGCGAAATATCTACAGACATGGGAAGTGTATTTAAGCAAGATTGTTTCCTTAGTTTTACAGAGAATGCTCTGGCCTATCTACTGTGTAACTCTTTTAATTTTTTAATATCACTGAGAATAAGCACTTTGTTAACATTGATAGTACTGTTGGCCCCTGAGTTTCTCTCTGTCAGTAACACCACCCTTAAATTTGACAAACAAATCAGTTCAGTTGTTCAAATATATTGTTCTATTGACCTCTTTTAGCAAAAGTAAAGTCCTATTTCTTCTCTAAAGGCTTTAAAAAAAATCATCCATGCTTTTATTATGACACGTGTAGAGTATTGCAATTCTTTATTCAAGGGTTTAGATTTGTTCTCCCATCTACAGGTCAGTCAATAATCTGTCACTCGTCTCCTAACAGCTACAAGAAAACGTGATCATATAACATCGGTGCTGGCTTTGGTTCTTTGGCTCCCTGTCTAATACAGGACGACTTATTTCAAGCTTTTGTTGTTAATGTTTAAAGTTCTATCCCAGTCCTATCTATGCTAAATTTATTTCAAAACTGTGTAGATCAAGTGACCTGTTGTCAAAAAAAGGCTGCAAAACAATTCAAACGATTAGTTTCTCTCTGATATGTATCAACCAAGCAAATATAATGCAAGATACAGTTTATCTTTGGACATTTGAATAAATATCTGCTTTATTTATAACAAACACAAAGATGTCTGTTCTAGGGTTAGAGGGAAGCTACAGGGAGTTTTCCTTGCCTCTAAGTGGAGGTGACAGCATTCAGACACGTTGACCTTGTGAGAAGGAGTAGTGACTGGCATCCCTGTGACTGCGGGAACGTTTCTGGAGGCATCCTGCAAGGCTTTTAGGTACAGGAGAGCCTGGGGACTTGCATAGTGGCAATAAGAGTGGCTTTTTATGCTCTTGTATTATATCAAAGTTGCTGCAGCAAAAAACTACAGCTAGGTCTGGATTGCCTTACTTTGATTATCACATGTAAAGAATGGTTTGTGCAGGAAGCTTTGATTGATAGAAATACATTTGTTTGTCCTAAAAGTGTATTGGAAAGTCACTCCCTGTAAAGTAACAGAAGGTGTAATAAAAAATATATGAATGGTTCCGAATGAGGAAGTGCATAGAGTTTTTAGCACTTTGATTCGATCATAGGATAGCAAGATTATACATAGTCGATACTTCAGGAGTGAGTTCAGATTCATTTAATGCTAAATATGTACAAGTTGGGAAAACATAGAGAGGACTGTCAAGGTTTTTAAAGCTTTACTTAGGTAAAGTAATGGATGAGAGATGTCAGTTTTACAGTTTATAAGCCCTCTCTGTCCCCATAGGGTTGCTGTAGCCTCTGGCCATTCTCCCCTTACCTTAGGCATCATCTGAAAAAAAATAACCTGATGCTTCTAGTCATTCTGCATCTCTGCATCTGACCAGAAATAATTGGCCGAGAACTTTCCCTCCCACGAAAAAGGACTATGAAAGAATAACAGCTTGGAGCAATAACATGCATGTCTGACAGGCCATATTGGAAGCCAAATATGTACAGACATAAACAGTGTGCACAGCGAATTTTATGCCTAGTTTAAAAAGTTTCCTTTACTCTATCAACTCTCCTCTGGTGAAAAGTGTTTCATCTGGATCTCTTGACATCCTAAACTTTTTATGTCTCCTACAAGACAAACTAAATGAACTGGGTAAGTTATTAGTAATGCCAAAATGAAAGTAGAAGAAAGTGAAGGCAAAATACTGATTTGGAGTAACATTTATTCACATTAGAGCCGTTTTGAGAGTGAAATATCATGAACTCCATCCACTGCATTCTGCCTTTCCGAAACTGGGTCGTAAAGGGAATCCCAGACAACCCTCTGCCCAGCAACATGTTCCAGCTAAATCTGAGAACCTTCTATGTTTTCCCTGGCCAGAAGTGACGTTACAATCACCACACACTTCATTAGGTACACTTGTCTGATTATTTGTTGTCTCAAATAATATAACAGCAAATCAGATGGCAGTAGCTGGGTGTCTATTAAGCATAAAATTGCACAAATTGGAATTTGTGCAATTAACAAAAACTCAAGCTTTTTGATAAAAAGTTGTTTTTGTAAGATAAAGGTGGCTTTAATAAGTATGCTTTGCAAAGCTGCAATGGAAACACTTTTTTTGCATCACACGAGTCATGTGATCAACAAATGGATACTGCTACTGGCGGCAAAGACAAAGAAGATGAGAGGAAGTGGAAGGAGAATCATGTTTTTTAATGACTCATCATGTGAACTTACTTATTCACATGTGATTTTAATTGCATTTCTTATTTAATAGAAACACCCCAGTGTTTTCAACAGTAGGGTAATTTTGACATTATATTTGTAAAGGAAACGTAACGACTGACACAATGCATTTAAGCATTTTGATGTGGATCAGTTATTAATCCTGTGGATCAGACAACTTGAAGAAGTTCAAACAATGAGGAAGAAAAGGGAATTTTATCTCAGAACCTGCTGATCTACTGGAGTTTACATACACAATCATCTCCCAGGTTTACAAAGTATGGTCTAAGGACTAAAAGTATGTAGTGAGCAGTAGTTTTGCGGACAAAAATGGCTTGTTGATGTCTGAGGAGAATGGCAGACTCGTTAGAATCAAGGTTTGCTGAATAATATCTGTGGCTACCATTCACATAGGCTTACTAAAATTTCTTGACAATACAGTGGAAAATCTCTATCTTGTCCAGAGAACTTTTGCTTAAAGTGCAATATTCAGATGACAGTCAGAATTAGGCATACATAACCAATGAAAACGTAGAACCTGCCTTACTATGGATCAGGCTAAGGTTAAGAACTTAAAAATGTGGGGAATCATCTGAGGATACCTGCATATTGTTGCTGATTACAGCATACATACAGAGGAAGTGGTCCGTGGTCATACAGGAATGTATGACCACGGTGCAATACATTGTGCAATACTCATCAACATAATGCTGCATGTCAAAATTAAAGCTCAATTCAAGCTCCTTCCTCTAACAAGAGAAGGGTGCCATGGTCAAATGGCTTGGTTAATTTGCTTTAGGTGTGGCTTGATATTAAATTAATTTTAAAAAGAAAACAGTATGCCTTTGAGACCGATCATGCAACGTTCTGCCAAAAATAGTAAAACATCTTCAAATCCCTGCTTAAACTTTTTAATTATGACTAAATTAGTAAGCTGTAGAGTAGCAGAAAAGTAATATTCATTTATATTTTTGTGTTATAAAGGTTGTTAATCCTGTGGCCCAGATAACTCCTTGATCCAAACACACTGTTCTTCCGTCTGTCCTTTATTGTCCATTATTTGAGTCAACAATCCAGTCAAGACAAACAAATCCACAAAAAACACAGTTTTCTGTACATTTCAAATGACCACGTATAAAATAAACATTTATTTTCTTGCAATTCAGTGTCGGCAGGAATATCAAATGTATTCAGCAGGCTGGGCCTAGATTTCCACTGTGTTGCCAACCTTTAATAACGTTGCACATCTGCATTTGCCATTCTTTTTGGCCATGTCTGATCCGGCAGAAGAAAGGCTCATGTGCGCTACCACTGGAGGGAGAACAATACCACTGGGTTTTGCTCTACCTGTAAGCTCACAGATGAGACAGAAACAGAGAAAAATTAAGGGGGGAAAAAAAATCATTATTCTCAGAATGAGATGTCTCGAGTTTGATCAGAGTGCGAATCAAAGCCCATCTCTTAGACTACTTAAACATTCACTTTTAAAATTCCAACCTGATTGTACTTTTATGGAAATTTCTTACCATCAGTGGCTGCATTCTCTCCTGTCTTCAGGTCCTCTCGGATCCCTGTAGATCTCCGACTCTGCCCTTCATTAGAATTCTCTTGATAAGAAAGCGGGAGAAACGAGCAGGAGATGTAAATTCAGTGGAAAAGAAAAGGTTTAGATCTTTCCCTCTCTCTTCTTTTTTTTTTGTCCGGGGAATAAAAAAAAGGAAGAAATCAGAGATATAGCGCTACATCATCGAGTCAAACCTGACACCAGGGCAGAAGACTTGAGAACGGAGTGTAGTGATGCATCAAAATCACTGTCAAGCTCACAATAAAGTCTACTTCACGTGACAGTTAGGCAATAGAAGAGAGAAATTATAACCTAATGTAGAAAAAAATCTACATGAATTTAAAACTTGGACTTTAAATTCAATTTAAAATTTAAAAATTCATTTTAAAATCCAATTTAAAACTTTTAAATAGATCACAAAAAACTTTTCCATTTATCAATTTTAAATATTTGTTTTACGGGCCCCGGTAGTGTATTCTTAATTTTTTTAAGCTACATTTGTCTATTGTTCTCAAAACATTGAGTAATGCATCTCAAAATAGACAATTATGTCATAAAATATACAGTTTTTCAAGAAGCTCCAAACTCGCTATTGGCTTACTGCATTTTTTTTTTATTCAATTCTATTTAGTTTAATTTAATACAATTCAGTTTAATTAAAAAATACTTAATTAATTCCTAATAGAAATTAAATGTTGTTTCGCATATTATTCAACTTTCTTCATTGTTGTAGATGTTGATGTTTGTGGCCATGGAATGATCTCCTGTAGTCTGTAGACCAGCTGTTCTTACCTGCTTAAATAAAACAAAGCTAACTTAAGCAGTTCTCCAGATTCTACCCTGTGCATATGGGGGAATGTTTTGTCTCCTTTTTTCCTGCAGTACAAATATAACACTGGCACATCTTCTTAAAAATGTTGAAAAAGCAAGGGAAAGTATTCATAAGTCAGTAAAAGACTACAAGAAAATAAATATGACTAAATTTTCTCTTATCTAATGTCGGAGGTGTCAGAGATTATGACATATGTGACAACAAAGGCCAAATGACTTATCATGCCCCAGTACCCAATGATGATTGATTGATTGATTGAAGTTAAAGCAAAACAACAAATCTCAGTGTTAGAGAACTGCAGAAAAAGTGACATTTTGGTTGCAGTCAGTCTCGACAGATGTGTTGAGTCTCATTGCAACCATCCATCCCGTCTATACCCGTTTGTCCTTGCAGGATCTCCGGGGAGCTGGGTCTATCTCCAGTGGTCATTTGGTGACCACTAATTATTATGAAAGCCTTTGAATTTTGCAAGTGTCAGATGGGATTGTTTTTTATTTTTTTATTTCTGAGAAATAATTTTTTTTTTTTTACAAGAAATTAAACCTATAAGAAATGCTTGCATTATTTGTTGAAATATTATATGTTGGGGAAAAAAAAGAGGATTTTACAAACCCAGGGCAAACAGAAATATGGCATCAGGGTCAAGACAGGTTTGATGAAACCAACACATATTTTTATTTTTTTTTGTCTCATTATAAAGATGCAACGGATTGTCTCCCAAATGCTAATCAGTCTCCTGGAGACCTCAGTGCTGAGGGGTTAGCACAGACTCACAACTCATCGTGGTCCTCTGTGATTATTAAACATGATTCTTTCACCAAGGAGGGAAAAAAAAGGAGTTTTCTAGACAAATGTTAAAATCCAATGCAAAGTTTCAAACATGAAAGGCAAAAACTGCAGGATTACTCTGCAGCTCTTCCAGTTAGGGTGAAAAAGGAGGAAGGAATGTGGAACAAAAACATCAAAGGGCCAAAGGAAAGGGGAAAATATGAGAAAAGCTTTAAAATATTCAACACTGCGCCCTAACAGGTGGTCAAAAGTGCAATGTGTGAACATGGTCTCATTATCATGATTTATAGATGGTGCTTGTAATAAAATGTAGTCATTTGTCTTCTTCAAATAATGGAAAAATGTAATCATTTTATGATAAAGTAATAATACAGCCATTATACACTGATATAATGTTGTGGAAATTGTTATAAAATGTATTAGAAAAGTGCTGTCATTAGTAACCACAAAGTGATCAACTTTAATTTTTTCATCTATGCAGTGCAATGGAATATTTGCTTTTATTTATTGGTAATTTAAATCAATGCCAGGCTAGTTAAAATGAAGAAGAAACTAAAATGCAATATTCAATATTTAACCCTGGAACCAGAGCTACCAGAAAGATAAAGATAAAGATAAACACCATCAATTCAAGAATCCATCAGAAGGAAAGTCAATGATGTCTGTCAGTATGAAGAGTTTTACAAAACCATCTCTAAGGTTTTGGTAATACAGTGAAGCATGTTGAGTCATTATTTGCAAACAAGAAACAACCGACCAACCCCCCCCCCCCACCCCACCCACACACCCACGCACCCCCCCCCCACACACACACACACACACATCAAAGGGCAATTAAGAGGAATCAGGGAATCTGTCATGTTTTTAGAGTTTGAGAGAAAGCTGGAATACCCAGAGAGAACCCATGCATTCACAAGGAGAACATTCTAGTTAAATTTAAATGGAAAAATAGCATTAACACTAAATTTATGAATGTGAAAATTATACTTTAAATACTTTTTTACATGATAAAACATTTCTACTCTTGGCTAGAAAAGAAAATTAAGATATCACTTCCATGATAAGGTAATTGTAAAACCTGTGAGCACTTTCCATTTAACCATTTACCATTGCTTCCTGCACGCTGGCAGCAATTTTCAGCTATTTTGAAGTACATTTTACAATAATTAGGATGCTTCAGAAGTGATTTAAGCCTCATTTGATACTTAGAAATAAATTGCACAATGTTTGATATACTACTGTATGTCTCTCAGACAAGTTAGATATGTGTCAACAGAAGTTAAAGTAAATTGATAAATATCAGCAACACATTTGCTTCACAGACAGACAGCCTTGGCATCAAATACCAGACAGAGGATCTGGAGTTTGCATGGATGGGTTTTCTCCTGATGCTGCAACAGGCGGAGAGAGAGAATAATGATTCTGCAAAGATGAAAAACTGAATAAATGTCATTCTTCCTATGGATATTTGTTGGTGATCAGTATTATGTTGTAAATGATAGGTTTGTTGATTATAGGTTTTGACACATAAGGATCTGAAAAAGTTCTGTTTTCCAACTATATATTAAGTAATTTAAACAGTTGGATTAACGCCTACCAGAATCGCTTTTTGCAGTGCAGCTTCTCAAAGAATCAGATGGTGGACTTTTCTCAAACCGACTGATCAAAAGTAAATCAAGTGATTTTGAAAAATGTCTTAAAATCATAGTGTGTGTTTGCTTTGGAGCAGTCTTTTCTATGATTTTGTATCAACTGCAAATTAAAGTAGGCGAACTTCCTCCCATGCTGTTGGAACTTGTAAAAGCCACAGGACATCTCAGTATTTGAAGCCGCTGGATTTCTTCTCCACTATAATCTCTATATGAATTTATATAGAACCAGAACAGCTTTAACATCACTTCATCTGCCTCATCCAGAGACCGTTTATTTATTTATTTATTTTTTTGCAGCTTAATCCACCAGACCATATACTCTTTTAAACTGTAACGATAGACTCTCTTTTAACATTTAATTTACATGAAACTAAAAGTAAATTATGGACGACAAGTAACAGCAGCAGATCAGTGATCTTTTAAGACAAGCCTTTTAAGTTTGTCGGCCTTTCGCTCGGGCAGATCTCCACAGACGAACTCTGCTTCTCTGAGAGTCTTAATACAACCCTAAGGGAGAACAAACTGCAAATCTAGCACCTCTTTTTTTTAATCTCTCCGTAAATTAAGGAGCAGTGGTGGGCATCCTTTTTCCTGTGGTTTTCCTCTTGCAGGTTTTACACACATTGGACGCCTGTATCGGTTCTAAGCCTAAATTTCCTCTAGCAATTAAACAATGTAATTAAAACCTCAGCCTACCTAAAACTAACTGAGTATGCAAAAAAAAAAAGTAAACTGTGCAGTAGAGTGTTTTTATTTGCCTAAATTCATAGACATGACCTGGGTCTGCCTTGCAGGTAAGTTTGAATTTCATTTGGCTTTTGCAACCTCTAAAGAAAAGAGGTGGAAAAAGTGGGATAATTAACATATATTTACAAATCATACAATTCAAACTAATTTAGTTCCTGCAAGATGAATCTCAATTACAAAGAAAGTGGGAATGGAAATTTATGAGCATTAAAATGAATGAGTGTTGTTTTAGGAGCGAGTCTTTAGCATCCTTGATCATTTTATTAAAGATTTTCTGCTGCCTTTTGTGAGATTTGAATGAGCTCAGAGCAAGAGTGTTTCCAAATTAAGTATGAATTAATACCCAGCTTGAAGCTGGGTTATACGTGGCAAAAAAATAAAAAATAAAAATGCTACTGGGAAATTTTGTCACTTTAGATTTGTAAAGCTATAGTGTGAAAACCTGACAATGAAAATTAGAGCTCTTTGTCTGAATCTGCACCGGTTTTGGTTACATGATATAAAAGTAAGTGGGAGGAATAAATGTTCATTGTGTATTTTGGGTTCTGACAGATACAGAACGAAAACAACTGTACCAACCATGGTGATCTTCCTCTTCAGGAGCTGCTGTCCGAGTTCATAAGAGTTGAAGAAATTGTCACATGTCACATTGTGACCCCTCAGTCCCTCTGTCACATCAAGCACAACTCGCAACCCCTGGTTCTTCTCTGGGCATCCACTGGTTGACTTCCCAGTATAGACTTGCATTTTCCAAGCATAGCTTGATTCAGAAGCCACCCATGACTTGATCCCATATTTTGCTGGCTTGCTGGGCATATACTGCCGGAAAGGACAACAACCTTTGGACAAAAGACATTAGCATCAGTGATTAGTATCAGTGTCACAGAAAACAGTCAAAGAAATCAATAGTGAAAATCACTTTTATTACAAATATGAAAACAGATTACCTCTAAATGGAACCAGTTGCTCATCCACTGTTACATCAGGCTCTGGATTGTAGAGGTAGGGCAACCGCTCCACCCACTTGTCCCATACCTCTCTTATGGCTGCAAGTTTGTCTGTCATACGTCTTGCTGGTCTTGATTCACGGTCATCAAATCGCATCAGTCTTGAGTAGGTGTGAAAGAGTTTGACTGGCATTGTGGCTCGGAAAATTGGCCTTCCACTCTCTGCTCACTTCTGCTACTGATTGATCTGAGACACAACTAAAACTTTGTAACATTTTATGGTTTGTAAATAACTCTGTGACCTTGATTTCAACTCCATTTGCCTCACGGGTCATTTTGACCTGAAGACCATCTTTGTACCTTTTTTTGTACAGCTTACATGGAAATGAGAATAAAAGCAACACTGAACTTTTTCTATTGTCTGGGCCAATCTAGGAAAAGTCTTAAAATCTCAAGTTAAAAAAATTACATTTAGGGGATTTTTTGGGGGGGGGGGGGGTTTAACACAGTGGCGGGTCATTTTGACCCGAGGACAACAGGAGGGTTAACATATTTTGATCAAGACGATAAAAGCAAATTACAATTATAAAAGCATAGAAGTGTACATAACCAGCTACATGATGTACAAAAGCAAAACTTGCAAAACTAATTGTTTTGATGTGCAGAAGTGACACAGTAATTTGAAGATTGAACAGGTAGTTTTAAGAATTTCAATTCTGTTCTGAGAGATGCACCCAAACTGAGAAAAGCTGTAAAATATTAATATTTAAATTCTCTTATCTTCAAATCCTTCAACTGTCATGGACCCAGTGACTTTAGTGCAAGTATTTTGGGTGTGAGAGTCAAGAGGTCAAAGGAAAATATTAAATAATATCTCTGATGCCAAGCTTTATACTTCTAAGTATTACCAAAATATTGAAACAAAAGCTAACATGTTCTTCAGAGATTTAACTTGCATGCATGAACATTTCACACTCAAAGTAATTCAAATTAATTATTGAACCAAACTTGGAAAAAGTTGCTTCTGCCATTAACAATAACTTTAAGCACATGTAGTCTGAAGTAGACCAGAAATATAATCTATGCAGCCGTTCCTACAGAAACATTAATGGAAGTGTTGCATCTGTGAAGATTAAATGTTCCATATAGTAAAAATATCTAGCTGCAGTGCATGTACATAAACAGCATGGCTCAGAAACTACACATTTCTTTGTCAGTTGGTTAAAGTTAGCTAACTTCAGTTGAAACCGTGAAAGGGACTCACCTGTGATGTGTTGCCCTTCTCCTCCTGAACGTGCAAAAATAGCAGAAATTTGATTTCAAAGACAGTAGCAGCATCTTGACAAGGACCAGGCCTACTGGGCTCTCAGCACCCTAGTTAGCAACCTTAGTTAGCACAGTGACTTTACTGTGTTGAGTTCAGGACACCACTACAGGAACAGAGTTAAAAGAATCTTGCTGCTGATGCTGAAGGATCAAGCAGCAATGCAAACTAGATAATTATTTGTTTACATGACAAATAACAGTCTCCATTTACTGTAAACCCTACTATTTATCACAATAACAAAATGAAAAACTCTCTAGACCAGGGGTCCCCAAACTACGGCCTGCGTCATTTGGTCTGGCAATGCCGGATCTGGCCCGCCTCCTCATACCAGAGAGCATTCAGTGTATTTTTTCATATATTGTATTTTCTGGTTTGTGGATTTCTCTTCAACCACCAGGGGGCTCTTGAGCAGATGTTAAACTAACTTTCCCTCAAATATATACTAGTCAGTCCCAGTCACCGTTTCACTCACGGTTTTTTCCATTTCCATTCTGGGTAAAAATCTATCTAAAAGCGACCGCGAATGTGTCGTAGTCAGCAACCCCCCCCCCCCCCCCCCCGTCGACAGTTTCAAAGACAGAACAGCCCCCCCCCCCCCCCCCCCGCCGACAATAAGTTTCTAAGGTATCTTTCTCCAAAAACTAAGACCGGCCCCCGAGCAGAGAAAGGAACAGCTATGTGGCCCTCGCAGGAAAAAGTTTGGGGACCCCTGCTCTAGACTATTCTCTACTAATAGCACAATATTTAAAACCAAGTGTGGGATTTGTGAAACTTCAATGATGGGTGACTTTACAACTTGTATGATTTTGGATAACACTAGAATTGTTCTTTATTGAAGTTTCACAAATCAGATAAAGGTTTTACAAATCCCACACTTGGTTCTAAATATTCTGATATGAGTTGAGAATAATCTAGTCCAGATTTGAAGAGTCTAGGTGTTGTAGTTTTTTAGCTAGAGTAAATTAAAGATGCTGATTGCAGTGAAAAATTAGGTGGAATTGCCCTTTAGCCATTTCCCAAATTGGAAGCAGCAATTGGAAACCAACTTCAGCTTCATTCAAGCAAGAGGGGCTAACATACAGTTCTCTTAATGTTAATGATCAAATGCTCTCATAAATGATGGTGGCGTTGGCTGTAGGAGTTTGCTTTGCAATCGGTGGATCGCCAGATCGATGCCTGGTCTACTGCTGAGATTTCAGTTTGGTGTATTAAAGGCATTATTAAAAAAGAAACCAAAATATCACACCAGCATTCTGTTCTTTGTAAAAAATTATTTTGCAGTCTTGTTTACGCTTTTACATTGTAGATCTAAACATCAGCAAAATTTGTAATTTTGGCTGATTGCTACTGTTAAGTTTAGGGTAATTAACTGCTGGCAATATTACAATTTTTTAAGAACTTTACAATTACTTATATTTTTACACTATATTTCTGTATTTTCTACATTCGTGACTGTCACAATTATTTAGGATATATGTTTATTCAGTTATGATAATGCCATGTATTTTCTACGGCAGTATAATGCTGTGAATATTCTGGTCAGTAACTGCTGGCATTTTACAATTTTTTACCGTAAATTTACTGACTTTCTTTGCAGTTTCGACTTACGGTAGTTCCATGTAATTTCTACGGTAATGCAATGTTTTTGGATACGACGGTCAAAAACTGTTGGTTTTTTACAGTTTTTTACCGTAAATTTACTGACTTTCTTTGCAGTTTCGACTTACGGTAGTTCCATGTAATTTCTACGGTAATGCAATGTTTTTGGATACGACGGTCAAAAACTGTTGGTTTTTTACAGTTTTTTACCGTAAATTTACTGACTTTTTTTACAGTGCATGGTCCAGAAGTCTTTTTTTCTTCTTTTACAGCTGTTTGTGGTCTTCATTAGGGCCAAAGCTCTGCAATTTATATTTAAAAAAGGCCTTCACAGAAATCCATCTCCAATGTGGCCTTTACCCCTTAATTGTCTGCTAAGCAACAACAATGAGGAATCAAAGCCTTTGAAGATAAAGAGAAGCCATTAAGCTTACACTGCGGCACCAATCATTATCACCCAAATCCCAGCGACAGGGCTCATCACAGGGGCAAAATAAAGAGCAGATAAGGCCGGAGCTAATGATGATTTTTCTCCCGGCTTTCGAAATGAAAGGCAACAAACGAGTCCAGAGAGGTGCGCCACTGAAAGCCTTGAAGGAGCTCACAAAGGCTAATCACCAGGGTTAAAAACTTTGTGAAACAATCACTTTGATGACTCCTTCACTGCCGTCGTGTGGATTAAAGTTCTTCTCGTTGTTAAAACTTAGATTCACGGTGACATGGTAATAAATCTAATGGGCTGAAAATGTTGAAATTGTGTGTCTTAAAGGAGACTCAAACAAAAAGCATATTTCCTGCTATCATTTTAGCTTAACGTCTTAATAACCGCCCGGCAGCAGCCTTACTCCTGTCACACAGTTTAAATGAGGGCAGTTTTTCAATAAAAGCTGAAATCTAATGACATAGCTCTCATAAGCTTGATTCAATTTTCCACATTGATTTATAAAGCTGTCAGGCTTTCACCTCAACAGATGTAGTTTTTAGATACCTATCCCAGCTCTCATTTATCAGACCCATTTAGAGCAGTTTTTAATGAGTTTTCACCGCCTGTTGTCTTTGTTTGCGTTAAATTAAATCTGCTGCCTCAAACTGAATTCAATAAAAAGCTTTGCAACTCCCCGAACAGGGCCAGCACGCACACGTTGTAATTAAGGTCTAACAAAGAATACACCATCAAAGATTCACAGTGGAATTGGTCAAGACGAGCAAATTACAGTCAAATAATATTTGTTATTACATATTGAAGGTTATCCTGCAATAGTCAGCCCCGCCCACTCCTCACTACTCCCCAGGGCTGCCTACTGACCAGTTCTCCGTCTAACAGGTCCGGAAAATCTCTGAGTCCTGGGTATTACCCTAAGAGTACTCTATAAGACATAATCTATTTAAACTGGTAGCGAAAGTGACTCGTCTAGCTCTAACTACCTCCAATCCAGAAGTTATGACCCTTTACAGTTAAGGAACAATCAGCTGAGTAGCCCTCGCAGCTGCATAATTCCAATAACCACTTCTGTTAACGGTAGCCCACTTTCTTAATCATAACTTGCACTTGGAACCGGCTAGATTATGTTTAGTGACTTAGATGTAAGTCCCAGGGTCATTATTTACTCTCACCAAAGGAAATTATGAAGCCTCCTATTTACTGGAATCATGTACATTAGTTTTACCTTGATTAAAAGAACTGGACAAAGATTAAATGACTCTATTAATTCCAATGTCCACCAACCTCATTAGAATTTTGTGGTATAAATTTATTAAGCAAGCTTAAGCAGGGATATGCGACATACAAATCAATTATCAATCGTATATAGATCAAAAACAGTGTAATAAAATTTACATGTACAATCCCACTACTCTGTCTCCTTTCCCTAAGAATTAAGTCGCAAGTTCTGAAATGGAATTTCAATGAGCAGATTCAACTCATACCCAGGCGATGGTGGATCTTTTGGCAACAGGAATTTCTTGCGTCCTTGGTTGAGGTCTTTGCCTGGTGTGGAAAAACCCTCCTCAGAAAGGAAGCAAAGCAGAAAGGGTCTGAATCCTTTTGCAAAACCCAGTTCTTTATCCCTGATGGACCTTTGTCCTTCCTCCAAGTCTTGTTGCAGAGTTTGAAAAGGCTGGGTTGAGACGAGACCAGCGGTCGAATAAAGAACCAGAGCTGGGGCGATGGAACCCAGTCCTTTTTTAGCGGTGTGAAGTCCGAGCTTCCCCGTGGTTCTGAAGTGCGGTCCGTGTTTCAATCTGCTCCTGCATGCTATTGCAGGTGTTGTCTCTTCTTCTCCGCCGCCGGACTGGGAACAGCTGGTTCCTCTTTTCAGCCCCTTTTTATGCCTCTCCTCACCATGTGTGTGTATGGGAAGGTTTGGCCTACGTGACTTTCTTCACGGCCGCTGTGTCTCATGAAAAAGCCCCCCCCCCCCTTTCTCAACCTGCCTGCTGACCACAGTGGAATTTCCCCTTTCTTCCTGTGCTTCTTGGCCATCTGTTCAGAACTGCTTGCGACATTTCCTGTTTTCAGGGCTGTACTGCACATTCGTCTTTTCTATATTCTATAACTCACTTTATCTATTAAAACTCAGTAAACACATTCAACTTGTTGTTAAATTGATTTCAGACGATTATAACTTCATATTCATTGCCAATAAATCACATCTTTTCCTTGTTGTTAATCATTAACATAATCATTACATATTTATCATTACAAATCATCAATCAGAGATTCTTTGCAGAAACAAATCATTACAGATCTTTACAGAAAGTTATTGAGTGATTACTTGTATTCATGTTATTCAGACTTATTCAACTTAATTAACTTTTAATCAAACTACAGGATTACTTTATTTCTTCCAAGCCATTATGCATCTTTTTCTGCGTGTGCCTGGAAGGATCTCATACCCTTATGCCAGTTTTCTTGACACCCCCTCCATGAGATCGGACGGTGCTTCGCAGAAAAGACAGAGTCCAAAGTCAGAAGAGATCAAGTCCATCACCACAAGTGGCAGTGAGGATGTCCCGCTCATAGCAGGTAACCGGAGACGACGAAGGTGTCCAGGAATCCACAACCTCATACCCCGACAGATTGGATGGCGGAGAAAGCCAGTGTTCTGCGTCCAAGTCGTTGTCAAGTGTAGATCCACCTGAGACGGAAAGGGTGGGATGTTCCGGCGAAGGCTGCAGAGGCGAAGGCAGGTCCATGCCGAAGTCTGGCAGCACGGACGGGTTGTTGCAGTAGCCTTCCAATTCTGCTAGCAGATCCTGGAAATCCATATCACTGGGTGATGGAGATGAAGGGGAAAGGATGTCCTCAGTCTGGCATGCTTGGGGAGATGAACTGAGGTTCTCAGTTTGGGTACCTCTCTCGTTAGTCGCACTGCTGGCTTGGCATCCGACGTCGATAAACAAATCTGGAGACACGGGACGTGTAGGCGGAAGGTAGTCGCCCACCGCCACAATTCGGCCATCCAACAGATGCAAAGTTGGGAGGCATTGCCGAGTAAGTTGGTGTTCCCATAACTTATGAATCACGGGCAGCCGTAGTCCCGTATACAACGGAGATGCTGTGAAGTCGTCGTCATCTAGGCCAAATGCAGAGGTCCACACGATTTTGTGCACCCGTTCCAGGGATCTAGATGTGGAATCCGCTATGTAGGGCAAATCCTCCAGCCCTGTGGCGCAGAGGATTGCCGTTACATTGCTAAAATGGCTGCTCACGCATTTGTGACACCAGCGGGAAGACGATGCAACCCAAATGAATCCATAAGATTCTGCAGTGACGCCACACCCCACACAGCAGGTTGATGCCTGAGGAGAAATAGTAACCCAGGTAACTTCATGATCAGTGGTTATTGATTAACTTCATTTATTTACAATGACGAAAATGCGAAGCGAAAGCTGAGAGAGTAGGCTGGTTTAAGCCCGTGTGCCGGCGTATTTGGCGAGCCAAGGTGAATTAATCACAGGAGCCGGAATGTCATGATCTGGAGCGGGTTCACCTCGATCATAGACATGAGCTGAATCATGGAATATTGCCGCGTAGGTCATCAGCCATACAACAATGGCTAGGTCCGAGGTCTCACGGAGCCAGTAGAGGACCACCAGGATCCCCCAAACCGTTGCCCAAAGAGCCAGAACTATCCATTTCTGCATCCAAATTCGCCGTCCCCGACCCTTGATAGACAAGGCCTGGCGCGCTAAATAGATGAGGATAGATACTGCGAATAGCCCTTCTAGAATAGCTGTGAGGATCTTAAATGGGGCGGCTCGGGTAGCTTGTGTGCCCCCAATGACCAATTCCAGTATCAGGGCTATGGTGTCGGTGATGAGCCATAGGCAAACCACAACGCCCCTGCGCCAATTAATGCGGGTACGGCCCATCAAGTAACAAGCAAAAAGGGATGAAGCCAACCCCCATTTGTGGAGAACGACGGGACGGAGGATCAGCTTGGCATATCCTTGTAGCGCGACGAAGATCCTCATAGGGTGTTCCTTAGGCCAAGGACCGGTGTGGCAGAAGACTACCCAGGCCAGGGTAATCCCTAAATGCTCAAGGGTACTCACTTGAATCGGTGCAAAAAGTGAGTTGGGGTTTGATGAGTTGGTTGAAGAGTTGGATGAAGAGTTGGTGTCCATGATGTCCGATGATGGTTGCTCTGGATCAGGTCTTCTCAGCAGCTGCGGTGAAGGTTGAATGGCTCGCAGGCACACGGCAGCTCTCTCTTATGCAGAAGTAGGCTCCTCCTTCGGGGGGAGGGGCTGGTAGTTCCTCCTTTTGCAACGACACAGTGCTTTTAGCCACGCCTCCAGGACGATTTTGCCGATGAGTATTGCTACGGCGACGCCCAGGAGACCTAAGAAGTATGGCCACAGCAGACTCAAAGCACTCATTAACCATTGTTCAACAACGTTGAGGCCCTCTTCCACCACATGAGCAACTTCTTCCGCAACCTCAGAAATGGCGGCCACCAATGTTGCCCCCATAGTCTCGTACCAGTAACAATCATGTTGATCAGGGCCTTCGCCACATTGCTGCCAATTCTCCGTAGTGGTGGAGCAGGTGAGATTGGAATACAAAAGGTTAGGTCCTACCCAGTCAAACCCTGAATCTATGTTGCCATCACACAGACTTTGACGGAAAGCATGTCCTTCCGCGATGGCCATAAGGGAGTCTGGGATGAACGGAACAGGGAGACCAAGTATACTCTTGCGCTTCTGGAGATGATATCCTAGAATTGCATCGGTGCAGGTTCGTCCGCTCACTATCGCCCTTCGCCATGTTCCATTGAACTTTCGCCAAGTAACCTCAGAAGAGTGAGTGTCATACTCGTCTGCATAGTGGTCCTTGCAGTAACTTTCCCAACCTCGGAGCTCTCCGCAGGGTCGTCTGGCCAAACCTATTACACATTCAAGGATATTTCTGGTGTTGTTTTTACAAGTCATGCGCCAAGGTCTTGGGCTGACGTAACTGGCCGGTCTCCAAAAAATCCCAGGCCAAATCATGCGTTCCTTAGAGTAGACCGTAGCGATGTATTGGTACTTGTACCCAATAGTTTGTTGATTCTGTAAGGCATGGTGTTACCCAGGCTTCAACCTCATGTTTTTGGAGTCCCCACCACTCGTAGTCCCATTTTCGATAGTAATCCTCGTACCAGGCTCGTAGGGCCCATTTGGCCGTAGGAGCTTTATCAGGATCCGGGCAGTTATACCTCCAGGTAGAGTGCAAAGCGTTGCCAACCTGCCAGAGGTCGCACCGTGGTGATGAGAGGGTTTTCTTCCAGCAGGTGTCATTTAGGCTCTCAAAAATTCTGTGTGCAACACACTTGTCAATTTTTGCAAAGTCCGTTTTAGGAACGGTGAGAAGGTCATCAGGAGTCGGAAGGCGCTGCGTACGCAAGTTGGCAATGTATAGATCCGTTAATCCAGTGTGAGAACGAACTGTCCCCTCTGGGAAGTCTCCCATAAAGAACGTTTGGTCTTTGGCTATGTATGTCCACGGGAACGTGTTGTTCAGCCAGGGTTCAATTTCTGTACGGTGTGGACGTGTAGAGTGCCAAAAATCAGCCCAGTACTCTTCTATGGCTGATACTATGTAATTCTGTCCTACACATTTCACAAACTTGTTCCAGAGGCAAGGATTTAACCAAAGAAAGTGGTGTTTGTAACAGTGCTGTTGCTCGTTGTCATACATAAACCGTCTAGGTCCTTGTCTGATCAGGAAAGCCGTCATGTTAGTCAAATTGGCTGATGTAGGCGAAACCGTTGCATTGGCTGGAAGGGTGCCTCGGGAGGCATTCCGGAAGGTCCAGTTGCCCGGTGGTGCAGTTGGGATGGTGTCATCCACCCTGCAATTCAGGTGATAATCTCCCCAAAACTCCTCTCGGGGAAGCCAGGCTCGACAGCCTGAGGACCTGTGTGGGGCTGGGTATACTACTTCGGTATCCCAGTACCCTTGATTCGGCAACAGTAGCAGCGACCTACAGGCCATGTTGCAATGCCATTCTGGCATACCTCGGTCCGGGTGAATCCAGTTGCATCTGACGGTTCGTCGTTCTTTGTTTTGCAGAACCCGTATCCAGCAGAGCACTCCGGTGTCGAGGAAGTCATAGTTGTAGATCTCCCAGGTGCGATTCAGAAGTTCGTCCAGAGTGGAGTCGTTCAATCCGAAAGCTCGGCGTTCCACGTACTTTTTACCGTTGTCTTTGGCGAACAGTCCGGTTCGATTCTGGACAGAAGTTTCGTTGTCCCATGGTACAAAAATAGCCGTGGTGTTTGTGTTCCAACAATTGAAGTTAGCGTACTTGGAATGTCCGTAGGTGACTCTTGTATGCGTAAGATACCACGGTCCAACTCCGATGAAGTAGAAGATAGTAGCAAGAACAGCAGCAGCAAACAGCAGGGCAAGAAGCGTTAGCAGCCCTCTCAGGCATAGGGATTTTCCGGTTATCGTAGTCGTTTTCCGTAGCAAAGGTTCGTTAGAGGTTTCCGAGTCGTCGTCAGTGTCAGTAGAGCTGTCCTGATTCCGATGTAACATCCAGCAACTCCGGGTCTGTAGGGCCGGCGCTTCATGCCGATAGCATCCATCCTGGCCAGATTAGTGCTTCTCTGGGGTCCTGATGTATCAGGCTTTGCACAGATTTTCCTCAAAGCCTTGAGGTGGCCCTGGTTGGCAGGGTTCTTTCCAACCCGTCTGGTGGCCCTTCTCTGCTGCAGGGCTGTAAATATGGGAGAGGGGTAGGGTAAATCAGGCTCCAACCCCCTCCACACCCACTTCCAGTGGAACACCCTCCAGTAGTCCGGCCGAGGAAACGCGCCTTGGGCGGTGCCAGTTTTCAGCGCCTGGTCATACCAGGATTCGTGTTTGTACCCTATTGGGGCCGGTACGGAGATGTAGGTGTACAATGATTGTCCATGCAGAGTTAGTCTGGTGCGGTACCCCCAGGATGACGGAGTATAAATCCTCTGGTGTGGTGGATTGGGGTAGACCCTGTCTATTTCCAATTTCAATGGAAGCCTGGTGTTATTAAATATATAACATTCTGGATTCATTTCCCTCTTTATTATGGTTTTCGCCATGCTTGGTGAAGTGGTCCAAATGACCATGTTATTAAGTGTAATTTCACAATACAGTCCTTGCAGCTGGTTCAAGATAATGGGGACCCCACCTAACCCGTAGCTCGATCCCCCGTACCCTGAAATACACTGTATTAAAAGTCCATGGTAGAGATCTTGGACACATAGGTGAGATTGATGCAAAATTAACCGTGTTTTCGGATCCTCTTCCTTGCCAAGCAGGCGGTGCGGTAGGGATAAATAAATGTGGCTTCGTGGAAGGGGGCGTCGTGTACTTCTTCACTTTCCCCCACCTGTTTTACGTTTTGGAAATTGGTGGGTCGGAGATATATGAGATATTTGAGAAAATAGGCCTCGGTGAGCGGATTGGAAACAGTGAAATCTTCTCTTGGCATATCGAGTAGAATGGAGGTGGTAGGGAGTCTTAAAAACGGGCCTCTGTCTGATAGCCCCGATGAGACTCCAACCCCCACTTTGAACAATCTAGTCACAAAACACTGTCTTCCCTTTCGCTTTTTGGTTTTTTGCTGACCTTTAGACTTGACGACTCGTTTTTCTCCTTCCGGTTTGTCCGTTAGTCTTGGTTTTTCTTCCTCCATGGAAATGCTGAAGTGAGTTTTTGCCAGGCGTGCGTCTTTGGTTTCTTCTTAGGGGGCTCTGGTTCCGTGCAGGACGCGGTGGCAAAAGGTTGGTCGTCTGGCACCGTTGTAATGGTCGCTCCGACCGAGTAGATCCCTTTATAGGGGACGGTGACCATGCGCACTGACAGCTGAACTTGACAGGTAGTGCTGGGATCAGAGGGCGTTCCCACTCTCTGGGCCACGCCTCCTGGGTGTTGCAAAATCCCATCCCGGAACCGGGATTCCGCCGTCACTCTGTATAGGCGGGACTTCTCCTTCGGTCTCACCGTACTACTGCCCCACCCGTCAATTTCAGTGATGCAATAATACAGATCCGAGCTGCGTACTCCACTTTCCCTCGGTACGTCCGGTAGATCCGTCACAGGAATGGTGCAGTCATTGATGACCTCCAGAATCAGATGTGCCCACGTAGTCAGCTCCCAGGGGCCTGTCCAACCTCCCTCGATGGCCTGTTCTTTTGTGTCATCTGGAAGTAGCATTAAGCCCCCCAGCCGTCGGTTGGTACTCCTGCGGGCGTAAGACACGGAAGACCATGGGGTAGTGGATGGTGTTCAGTGGTGGGAATGACAGGGATGCTCTAGCGGGGTCATACGGCCAGGCGGCGTTAACAGATTCCCACAGGATATCATGGGGCCCCTCGTCCCTTCTCCATACCCATTGGTCTGCTTCCTCTGGGGTGTTCGGGGGAGCTGAAGGCCCTAGCAATCCTATGGGTATGGGGCTCCCATAGTTTGGCTGTACTTGTCCATACGTTCTGTAGTATCGCAGTGAGCTATAAAACCGTGCCACCTGCCATCCTTCAGCTTCACCTGTTAGGGTAACTTCCCCCCCTCGCAGCTGGTCCCGGCATACCGAACAGTGGCTTAGGTCGTCTCCATCCCACATGCAAAAACAACCACTTGGTTCGTCCTCCTGCCAGGTCCAGTGGGTCTCCAACTTAAGCCGGGGTAGGTAATTCACACGGCATTTCCCGCAGATCAGGTTGCTCAAAATCGTGACCGGGGAGACACGAAGATGTTGTAGTGCCTCCGCAGTAGCTCCTTGTCGCACGGGTTTTTCATGGCCCGGTCCTTCCCAGATGATGGGGAGTTGGTTGCCTGCCAAACAAATCGGACAGCGACCCCTAGCTTTTCCCCAAACCAGCATTTCTCTCTCCTCTGACAGGACTCCATTTTTAGCCCAATCCAATTTCTTCAGGGCTCGTCCTGCCCAAATCCCTGAAGGTGTTCTTCTAACTACAACCACCCCTTTCACGGTGGCCAGTCCGAGATAGGGTGGAATGGTACATGATTCACTGGCCATTTCACCGGCTTCTGTTTCACTTTAGTCAGGAACAGGCTTGAGCTGCTCAACTCCTTGGATCCCTTTTCTTTCCAGCAATACTGTGTTCCTATCCAGTACTTTCTTGACGATGTCAGTTGTCTCAAACTTGGGTTTTACTGCTGCATGTACAGGTTGCTCTCTTGCTTTGACCCACACGCGCTGTCCCTCTCGGAATGGCACCCTGGGCGTCAGCTTCTCCTTTTTGTCGCTGGAGCCCCGCCCCACTTCCTTCGTGGCGAACGGCCGTTGGTTGAGTTCCATCGCGGGGGCGGGTCTTTCGGCTCTGCTTCTGTCATTCAGGGCCTGCCCTATTTCCACCGCTTGGGTGCTCCAACTGTTGGTGTTAGCATTTTTAGCTATCCAGCTTTTCACTAACCCTATGGCTCGTTCCACCACTCCGTTAGCTTGTGGGGTGTAGGGTGGAGAGTAAACTCGCATTACTCCATACTTCTGACACCACTGGTCAACCTGTGAATTACGGAAATGAGTCCCATTGTCCGTGCGCAGCTCTTTCGGGATTCCCAGGGCACTGCATACTTGTTCCAGCATGCCGACAACACTATTGCCGTTCGCTTTCCTGGCCTGCTTTTGTAGTTACAAACCCCGACATAGAATCCACCAGCACTAAGAGGTACTTTTCACCTCTCCTTCCTGTTATCCCCATGGGACCTGCAACATCCATGCAGACTGAGCCCCAGGGGACCGTGCTTTTGATGGACAACCCATCCATCCGCTGCCCTCGGCGACCTGCGTTGTATTGACCACACACTTCACAGTCCCTTAGCACGCGTTGGACTTGTTTCACTGGGATCCAAAGGTCTTGCTCCTCCAGCTCCTTACGGGTAGGTCGTACGCCTGCATGTCCAAGGGCCTCATGCACGCTCCGCACGACCTCGACCACGTATTCTTCTGGGACCTCCCGTCCTCTGGGAGTACTGTCCCACTTCTCGGTACCGACAAAGACGATCTTTCTTTGTTGGACATAACAGTCCACTTCATCATTCCCACGCCAATGAGCTCCCTCATGCGTGTGTGCTCTTTGATGCTCAACATCTATTTCCAACTGCATTTTTAGCTCAGCAATCTTTTTCCACAAGTCTTTGTGTGCCACTGGCTTGCCCTTTGCTGTCTCGAAACCATTTTCTTCCCAAATGGCCAAGTCCTCTCTAAGGGCCTGAGCACAGTAGTAACTGTCGGTTACTAACCTGGCACTTTTGATTTTCCTTTTCACCAGCTCCAGCAATCCTTCCAGTACTGCCGTCACTTCTCCGGCTTGAGCACTACCGGGAGCTTTTCCTTTCTGACGGCACTTTCTCTTTGCCAGTCTTGCTTCAGAATAAATCCCCAGTATGCCGACTGGTCGGACCCCTTTCTGGATCCATCGGTGTAGATTGTCCATTCCGGTTGTCCTGGCTTCTCAGGTGTTTCTTGTGGTTTTTTCTTACTGGTGGGTTGTGCTGGCCCAATTTCAAGCTCCGGGTCCAGCAGGATGTCCTCCCATCTTCCCCACCGAGTATTGGTTGCTTTAGTACTTTCCACAGTCCCTTTTCTTAGGTACTTGTGAACTTGGCTTTGTGTGATGACTTTAACTGGTTGTCCTTGTGCTAAATCCTTCAGCACGCCCCAATATCGAGCTAACACCGCTAGCTCTTTCTCTTCCTGCGGGTATTTCTTTTCAACAGAAGTCAGGGTGTAACTCCACAGGGTAACCAAGCCTCCATTTTCGTTACTCACTTTGATCATGGCATCGTCATTCTCGCAGCTGATCTCTGCCACGAGTCTTTCTGATAAACTTCTTGGCTCCAATCTCACAGCTGCTTGAATGGCCCTTCTCAGTTCCTCTAGGTTCTGTTGATTGGCTGCTGTCCAAACCCAGGGTCTTCTTCCGTCTTTCTCATCGTCCTCACTTTTCCTCAGGCAGTGGTACAAGGGTTTAGCATATTTCTGATAGTTGGGCACATGGTCTCTGACATAGTTGCACAGTCCCAATATTTTCTGCAAGTCATTTTCTGACTGTGGTGGTTGAATGTTCGTCAGCTTTTCTCTGTACCCATCAGAGAGTCCCAAGTCCGACGTGACTTGGAAACCCAGATAGTTCACCTGGAACTGTCCAAATTGACATTTCTTGAGGATTTAGCTTCAAACCTGCCTTGGTGAGGTTTTCTACTACTTTTTGTAGCCTCTCTAGGTGTTCTTCTTCTGTGTCATCAGCAATAAAAACGTCATCAATGTACACAGTAGCACCTACGTCCCCCAGTACCTCCATCACTGCTGACTGGAACACATTTGGGGAGTTCTTGTAGCCCTGAGGTAACCTTTGCCACACATAGCTTTTGCCTTTGTGGGTGAATGCAGTTTTACCTTGCGATTGTCTGGCGAGGCGTAGGGAGAAAAATCCATTAGCTAGGTCGATGCAAGACTTGAACTTCTTGACTCGAAGAGTTTTCAGCGCTCCTTGTGGATTGATTAGACTGGCTCGGTTTGCTATTGTTCTCCGATTCAGGGCCTTGAAGTTGATAACTGGCCTCCAACCCCCTCCAGCCGACTCAGGTTTCTTTACCGCCTGGATGGGGCTGTTGGTGATCGGGTTGAGTTCCTCTCTGATGATCTCTAGGGCACCCAGTTCCTTCACGATCTTGTCCATTTCTTCGACTGCTCCTGGGTTCAACGGGTACTGCCGAACAGGTGGATGAACCCCACCTTCGATATGATGAACGAACTTGGGGCCCAAATCTCCACAATCGTTCTTAAACCGTGCCACCTGCGCCGTAACGATGATCTCACGCAGCTTCTCTTTCCCAGCCGGGGAGAAGTCACTCTCTTCAAGTTTCTGTTCTGTCACCGTTGGTATGTCGACCGGTTTGTACCAGTCTCGCTTTTCTGATCCTGCTTGGGTCGGGCCGACTTTCACCAATCTTGCTCTCAGGCTTGTCAGCCTTCGCTCTAGTCGGCGATGTGTGCCTTTCTTTTTGCTGAGTTCGTCTAAGTCTTTTACTGTGAGGAGATTGTAGGGACCTTTCACCCACACTACTCCTTTCCAGGTACCATATGGCATTTCTTCTATTTTTCCATTAGCAAACTGAACCTTCAGGTGTCCTGCTGTTTTTAGGTCTTTGCGGGTCATAGACACCTCCGCTCCTGTGTCCACCAGGTAGGGTACTCCCTCCACTTTAGCGTAGATTTCGTCCCCCTCCCAGTAGGCATTTTCTAGAATGACCCGCGACCTGGACGCCATTACTTTGGTGACCCTCCGGCCCCGGCTTTACGGGACTCACGGAGGGCCGTCCTCTCTTCTGGGCTCAATTTCCTATACTCCTCATCTGTCAGGAACTGACCTTTTCCTGGCTGGTTTGATGAAGCCGGAGGGTTGGTCGCCTTCCCTTGTGGTCCTGGTGGTTTCTGCTGGAACGGCCGGTTCCGGAAGTTGGATGGCGGTGCTCCTTGTTGAAACGGTCTGCTCTGGAAGTTGGATGGCGGTGCTCCTTGCTGGAACGGTCTACCCTGGAAGTTAGATGGTTGTCTGATGTTAACCCTTCCAGGTGGCTTTGCCGGTTGGCTAGCCTCCTTCTTCCTTTTGTCCTCGTAGTACTGCTGTTCCAGGTCGAATCCTTGCACTGCTACATCCATCTGAGCGATTGTTGTGCTTCTCACTGGCAACTTGACGAACACGATCTCTCCTCTGCGTCCTTTGGTCACCTCACGCAGTACCTTCACATATCTCGCAGGGGAAACGGTCTGCTTAAGTGTGTGCCACAGCGGTTCCAACCGGCTTCCCTTGTCCAGCCGTCCTCTGGCTCTCTTCACCTGGGACTCTTCATCATCCATGTCCTCCAACACCAGCCTTTCATAGTTGCTCTGCGCTGAATCTGTTCCAACCATCGGGTCCGAGGTCACGCTGGTCAGCCACAACTTTTTGGCTCCCTCGTGGTTGGTGGTAGACAGCACAGTTGGCCAAACATCTTTCAGATATTCCTCATTGTTTTCGTCTGCGTTTTTACTCCTGATCACCAGCCTTAGATTCTTCAGCTCGGCGTAAGCGTCCTGTCCCGTATTAGTGGCAGGTAGCTGAGCTGACACCTCTGGTTGTCTCGCCGGGATTCGCGGTCCTGGCTCCGAAGACGTCGCCTGAGGTTCCTCTTCATCCGCCGACACTTCGTCCAGCTGCTGTTGAGTTTCCCTGGAGTACTTGTAGGCGGCTTTCTTCAGTCGTCGCAGCATCACATCGTACATAATTCCAATGTATGCGTTCCTGAAGTTGGTAGTCAGGGAATAGTGTGCTGTCAGGGTGGAGCAGGATGGTGTCATCAGGATGTTAGCCCACTCTCCGATTGTTGCTTCCACCTCGAGCTGCACCCGGTCTCCCAACCTGCTGGCCCATCCTGCCGGGATCTGGTACTCGGTTTGGCCGGCCTCTGGTACATACGTACGCCGTCCGTCCTTAGCCTGCACTGGACCCCAGGTCACGTCTCTCGCCAGTCTTTCAGAAGATTTCTCGATGTCAAAGGTCTCCATTTCTTTCTTCTTACCCCGGTGCTGTCCTGTTCGGAGTGTCTTGTGCTCTGTCGGTGGTTGCTTCGGGTCGGAGAAGACGCTGCCGTGATCACTTTCCTCTTCTTCTTCTCCAGGTTGTTCGATCTCCGGCTGCTCTTCTCCTTCTTCCGAGTCGCTGATATCCTCATACTGTTGTTGTCGAAGAGGTTCTCTCCCGGGGCAGTTCAGCGGTTGAATCTTGGCTGGTTTCATCAGTCCTTGTTCTTTCGGGACCGTCGGCTGCTCATTCTTGACTCTTCCCACATTGGGTTTTTTCAGTTCACTGCGGCTCTCTTCAAACGAGAACTCCTTAACGTACCTTGCTGCGGAGAACCCTGGTTCAACAGGTGCCTCCTTTATCTTTATTCTGGGTGGCTGCACGGCCTTGGCTTTACCTTTCTGGGTGGTGTTTGAAACCTCTCTCTGGGGAATTTTTAAGGGATATTTCTTGACTTCTTGTGATGGATGGCTAATGCGGCACTGCTCCTCCATCTCAGCTGCCATTTTCACCCCTTGCTCAGTGCGGAGTCGATGCAGACGGGGGTCAACCACCACCACCACTTCTTTGAACACAAAGAAATGGCTGTTGTTCTTAGCTATATTCACCACCCCGTTCTCTGCAATCGATCTGGCGGTGTCCCTTGGCAGATCCGGTGATCTCAGTCCCTGCACACTCACTACCACTCTTCTCATGCATTCGTTGCTGGCTGCCGTCAGGCCCCGCTCGAGTCCGTGCCACATCTTCTTCCGGTACTCATCTAAACTCTCTCCTTTTCGGTAGATGTCAATCGGGACCAGGATTACAGCACTATAAGGGAGACTATAGCCGTTCATCAAGACTACTTCCCCCCTTGTTTTTGGGCTACAGCTAGCTTCCAGCAATCTTAAATCTGTTTTGTAACATTGCCCTGCTTGGTCCGCAAGGCTGTGTCTGAATTTTCGATTGTGGATCTTGTATTGGTCATTGGCGAACACAATCAGTCCGTCACCTTCAAGATCCCATATTCTTCCAATAACCTGATAAATCCGGAGTCCGGTCTGCAGTCCAAAGTTGCTGGCCCCCGGTGGTATTTCGGCTAATTCTCGGGCCATCCTCCAGGTGTCCGATTTCTGAGTCTTCTTCTTGGGGCGGTCGGGCTCCCGCAGCTCCTCGTCCGATTCCTCTTCGTCTTCGTCGGAGCTGTTATCCGCCGGAGTCCTCGTAGGTGGCAGTGGAGGCCTCCTCTCCGTGCTGTGGACTCGGGGATGAAACCCGAGCTCCGGGTCCCGTTGAGGGGACCATTCTTTGACTGCATCCTCCCACTGCTCCTCTGTGAGTCCGCCGACGAGCGCTCCCTCGGGGTCGTCCTCATTAGCCGGTGCAGGTGGGATGCCCTCGTTCCGCGATGGACCCGGTGGAGCTGAGGGACCCTCATCGTTGTCATCGCTGCCGCTGTCGCTGCTGTCACCGCCGTCGTTGTCGTCGCTGCCGCCCGTCAGGTCTATCAGAACCCTCGAAGGTTGCTCCCGCTGGTGAGTCGGTGTCGTGGCTCTGCTGGGCAGTCGGGACGGAGCCTCGGCCACCTCCGACCCTGCCTCTTCGAGGGCTCGCTCTTTTTCCTTAATCTCCTTGTATAACTTAAGTCTCTGCAGGGCTTCGTTATATTCTTGAAACTTGCGCACTCCCTTGGCAAGATGGTCTACTAGAATCCCGTCAATGCCCGCTGCCAATGTAGCGGTTTTTACTACGCTGTCATACTTTTCGGAGGGACTGTAGACAGTCCGCAGCTCACCAGCTTCCCACTCTTCAAGGAGCTTAGCGAACCATTCCAGCCATTCTTTAACCTCCGTCTTCTTAGCAACCTTCACCGGGCATTTGACGACCCCCAGACGGTGACCGTGTTGAAGCTGGGTGCAAAAGTATATCCGAGTTTGCACTAAGTGCTTCATCATTCTCTGGGCCACCTCCTTGTCGAGGGTGTAGTGGGATTCATAGAAAGCTTTCTTGTTTATCTCAGTCCAGGAATCCAATCCATCACCGAGCAATATCAGCTTCGCAGGAATTTGTGATATCGTGGATTGGGAAAGACTAGGTCGATGACTCCCCTCGTCTCGGCTGATGTTGCCTGCCTCTTTCCCCATTGCCGGCTTTTGCAGGGGATTCAGTTCCCCTCCTTCTTCTTCCTCACTCATAGTTGTCTTTGTCTTCGAGTCGCCTATCCCCCAAAGCCTCTCTTTGCGCTTTCGAGTAGGGATGGGTCCAGGCTGTGTTGGCTACTGGCTTTACTGTCTGGATCTGGTCATTCCATCCTCAGTAGAAGCTTTCCCTCACCTGTATGCTATACAGTTACTGCGAGGGTTGTGACTGATGGCCTTATCAGTCACCACTAACTCTCTTTCCTAAGAGTTAGTAACCCAAGTGAGCTATTCAGAGTCTCGCATCTGTTTTTACTGACTCGGTTTCTTTGGGGCCCGCCTACTCAGTTGTGCGCCGCCCCACGTTGGGCGCCATGAAGGTTATCCTGCAATAGTCAGCCCCGCCCACTCCTCACTACTCCCCAGGGCTGCCTACTGACCAGTTCTCCGTCTAACAGGTCCGGAAAATCTCTGAGTCCTGGGTATTACCCTAAGAGTACTCTATAAGACATAATCTATTTAAACTGGTAGCGAAAGTGACTCGTCTAGCTCTAACTACCTCCAATCCAGAAGTTATGACCCTTTACAGTTAAGGAACAATCAGCTGAGTAGCCCTCGCAGCTGCATAATTCCAATAACCACTTCTGTTAACGGTAGCCCACTTTCTTAATCATAACTTGCACTTGGAACCGGCTAGATTATGTTTAGTGACTTAGATGTAAGTCCCAGGGTCATTATTTACTCTCACCAAAGGAAATTATGAAGCCTCCTATTTACTGGAATCATGTACATTAGTTTTACCTTGATTAAAAGAACTGGACAAAGATTAAATGACTCTATTAATTCCAATGTCCACCAACCTCATTAGAATTTTGTGGTATAAATTTATTAAGCAAGCTTAAGCAGGGATATGCGACATACAAATCAATTATCAATCGTATATAGATCAAAAACAGTGTAATAAAATTTACATGTACAATCCCACTACTCTGTCTCCTTTCCCTAAGAATTAAGTCGCAAGTTCTGAAATGGAATTTCAATGAGCAGATTCAACTCATACCCAGGCGATGGTGGATCTTTTGGCAACAGGAATTTCTTGCGTCCTTGGTTGAGGTCTTTGCCTGGTGTGGAAAAACCCTCCTCAGAAAGGAAGCAAAGCAGAAAGGGTCTGAATCCTTTTGCAAAACCCAGTTCTTTATCCCTGATGGACCTTTGTCCTTCCTCCAAGTCTTGTTGCAGAGTTTGAAAAGGCTGGGTTGAGACGAGACCAGCGGTCGAATAAAGAACCAGAGCTGGGGCGATGGAACCCAGTCCTTTTTTAGCGGTGTGAAGTCCGAGCTTCCCCGTGGTTCTGAAGTGCGGTCCGTGTTTCAATCTGCTCCTGCATGCTATTGCAGGTGTTGTCTCTTCTTCTCCGCCGCCGGACTGGGAACAGCTGGTTCCTCTTTTCAGCCCCTTTTTATGCCTCTCCTCACCATGTGTGTGTATGGGAAGGTTTGGCCTACGTGACTTTCTTCACGGCCGCTGTGTCTCATGAAAAAGCCCCCCCCCCCTTTCTCAACCTGCCTGCTGACCACAGTGGAATTTCCCCTTTCTTCCTGTGCTTCTTGGCCATCTGTTCAGAACTGCTTGCGACATTTCCTGTTTTCAGGGCTGTACTGCACATTCGTCTTTTCTATATTCTATAACTCACTTTATCTATTAAAACTCAGTAAACACATTCAACTTGTTGTTAAATTGATTTCAGACGATTATAACTTCATATTCATTGCCAATAAATCACATCTTTTCCTTGTTGTTAATCATTAACATAATCATTACATATTTATCATTACAAATCATCAATCAGAGATTCTTTGCAGAAACAAATCATTACAGATCTTTACAGAAAGTTATTGAGTGATTACTTGTATTCATGTTATTCAGACTTATTCAACTTAATTAACTTTTAATCAAACTACAGGATTACTTTATTTCTTCCAAGCCATTATGCATCTTTTTCTGCGTGTGCCTGGAAGGATCTCATACCCTTATGCCAGTTTTCTTGACAATGACAGTTAGGTTAATCAGCCTCTCTAAAATTGCATTCAGGTTAGAGTGTGTGCATGGTTTCCTGTTCTGTGTCTCTCTGTTTCCCTGGCGACGTGTCCAGCATGTGCCCTTCCTCCCGCCCAATCACCATTAGAGAGAGGTACCATCCCCATCAGTTAGAGATAATAGATAGAACTATATTTTTTCATAATTTATGTTCCGATAAAAGGTTTCAGGGAAAGTGCAGACTATGATTAGAAGCTGTCTCGTATGGGATGATAGAGTTTTCAGAAACAGGCTGATGAACATTCACATCCATTCAAAAGGGTTTCTGAATTTTAAAGGTCATGTGGTCTCTTGTGAGGAAGACTGAGAAGTTGCTCTAACCTCGAGATTTTCTACAAAATCCTTCATTTTCCTCCCAGCTGCTTCACAGTGACACTTATGAAGCCATCTCAGTAATTTTATCTTCCATCTCCATCTTTCTCCAACATTTCCCTTATTCTCATTCATTTCTGCTGTGAATATACATATCATGTATTGATAATGCAACCATAAAGAAGGATTTTATTTCCCAACCATGAAGCAAACCATTTGTTCGCCCGGCTCCATTTTCTTTTGGGTTCCTTTGACTCTGTCACACACGATTCATAATTCATCCCAGTCTTCTGTATTACAAATGGCCCCGGATTAGGACAAATCAGGGCTCTCCAAACTATCAGGAGGGAGATGGATTCCTGAACACTATGTGTCAACTGAGAAATTGGCAAAGGAGGTGGCAGTGGCCCTGGAGAAGGGCCAAACAATGCCTCGCGTGTCGCAGGAGGAAATCGCACTGTTCCACATGAGACAAACACAATTTCATATTAATGAATAATTGAGAAAGTTTAGAACTGGGTTGAGACAAATGTGCATGAGTGTCAGATGTATCTGTGTCACAGTAATACTTTGAATGTTTCCAGCTGTGCAGCGGTTTTGTGTGGAATTAAGTAGATTGATCATATATGGTCTCAACAAAGAAATGTTTTGGGAAACATCTACATACTTTGGCAAAATGATTCCTTATGTACTTTATGTTTATTTTTTATAAACGTACATGTCGTGGCATCTAAAAATCTGGATTGATTTTATTTGAAACATCTATGATAATAAATCTAAAGTTGCTTCTGAATAAACTGCGCGTAAGATGTGCTATCCCAGATTCTCCACGTATTTACAGCTCATCACAATGAACTTGTGCCAGAGCTTGTTAACCTGTGCCTCAGTAACAAGGTTGAGCTCGTTTGTTACATGAGAGGGGAGGAGGAGAAAGGAGGGGGTGGTCGACTCAGAGCGCGTTGCCTTGACTGGAGACGAGGGCGCCCCTCTCCGCTCCGCTCTGCTCTGCTTTGCACTGAACCCCCCCATCCATGCTAATCATCCCAGCTCTGCACATAATTAAAGCCCCGCTACCCCTCTCCTGTGAAATGCAAGAGAGGACTTATGTGCATCTCCCAACGTAGCTAGAGGAGGTTTGGAAAACTTCTGAACATCCACGGTCCATTATGTATAATCTCAAAACACATCCCCAAGTACGAGGAAAAGAAACTTTTCATTTTTAATGACAAAATCATGAATTATTCTATTTATTGTGTACTCTTACTCTTTCAAAGGTATCTGGTCCATGAAAGGTGAAGCTGAACCAGGAGAAAAGTCTGCTTGCCATTAACTAGGACTTAGCGGCTGCAAATGACACCTGTTGCGTGCAGCAGAAAGGAGCAGAAACTAAATGAGAGCAACATTAAAGGGTTTTATTTTAGTTTTAACATTTTTCTTTTCTTCTTTTGTTTTACATGAAGTTCCCCTGAAATCTCTTTTTTTTTAAATCAAGAATGGTGAGGACAGTAACAGCAAGTGTTAAATTCCTCACTCCAGCTGAATCTCATTTTAACCCTTAACCTTTATTCTTTGTCCCTGAATCAGTAACAGGTGCAGCATTTCCAGCTCTAGAATTGGGGTTTCTAGCCACTAAAAACTGATATTTTTCTGGAGAAGAACTGAAAATGAAACACCCAAGATGTAAACATTTTCTCTTAACGTATTTTAATGACATGATGCTTACTGTAATGTCTCGTTTGCAGTATCTCAATATGCTACATTCAGTGTCACTGTAAAGTTTTGGTAACCAGCATAATAACGTAGCAAAAATTACATATGCAACAACCATTTAGTTGGTTTGTGCTATTTTACAAATCACAAAAACAAGTATCAAAAAAGGCAAAAACCACTGTTTTATCTTGGTTTATGTGAATTTGTATGTTTTTCATCAATAACAAAAACATGAATTCACTAAGCATTTGAAATTTTGACCCACTTACGCATGTTTGCAATATAATATGTCACTGTAGTTAAATATTAGAACAAATATACACTCCACATTTTACTTTTTTGCTTAGCATATAGGCAAATAACTAACTGTAAGACCCTTGATTTATTTATTTTAAGACTTATATATTTATACTCTATGTATATTATGTCTGGATGCTTTTGGTGCTTAAAATGTTTTACTTCAGATTAATTATTTGTGCACACACCATTGACCAGTAGAGCTGATTTTGGTTCCTACTAAATAAATATGTGACTTTATGCCTGTTTTTGTTATTTTTATGCCTCTTGCTGAAGAACAAAACCAAAATGCCAACTACATACTGAAAAATAAATCTATTATAATATATTTTAAATACCTTAAAATAGATTTACTATAAATTCCTGGCAATATAACAACAACAAAAATACTAGACCATGGATAGTTTAATAGTTTGAAAACGCACTACAAGTATGTTGATGATTTGTCTGACTTTGTAGAGTTATTTCTGTTACTTTTTAAACATTTTGTTTGTTCATTTTCTCTGTGGTGATAAATCTGAATACATCAAAATAAACATTAAAGTATTTTTAGACTATTTTTACACAGTAAAATATATTTTAAGTTGCTATACCTTGTGTTATTTATTCCTTAATTTGAATTTTTGGGTAAAATTAAAAGTGTTCTCAAACTAAATGCTTTCAAATTATACATTTTAATTTTTATCAAGTAATAAAATATTTTCAATGATTATTTTTGATCTCTAGTGCTATTTTCTAAATAATCGACCGTGATACTTACCAGAATACATTTTAGTGCATAAAGTAAATGTCACAGGGATTATTGTGCTAATAAAATATGTTCACCAACTATTTACATTCATTAATTTATGTCCACGTTTCAAAGAATCTTTTTAGAAGTGGATTGTAATCCGTTTAATTTTCCTCTCCACTTCTGCACAGAAACAACTGTCCAGTAGGGTTTAATGTAAAGAACGAGGGACAAGAGGTCAAAAGGATGAAATTCAGCCTTTGAAGAGACAATCAATTAAACTTTTTTGTGTGTAATTAAGTGCTATTTTTCTAATATGGTGTCTGGAATCGTACAATTTCAGGGATGTTTCTAGTCTTAATTAAAATATTACTCGCTGTTGCATATCCTGGGACAGAAATGTGTGCTTGCAGCTTGTAAGACGCCTGCATTTATAAACCAATAATGATTATCTTTTATACATGATTCATTAGTATGTCCTAAGGAAGCAGTGCATGACTGTTTAATATGTGACTTCATTCTGTATTAAAAGTAGGAAAACTTTTCTTTTTTTCAAAGCGAGGCAGTATAGCGTCCCACGCGCTTTAATTGTTATCATTAATGTATGATGAATCTTGTTTGTTGTTCAACGTTAATGAACAACACAAATTAAAAGCAGTGCACTCTTGGTTGTGGAGGGAGGACATTTCTATCTTGTGTTCATCTGCTTCATATAGTGTAGTTGTCACGTTTGGCCAATAGGTGTCCCTGCAAACCAATGAAACACTGCAGTGAGCCCCGCTGCCTGCAACATCACACTGTTGTGACTGTAGACAAAACAATCAGCACCAACATTTTCACAGTGACAGAACCAGAGGCCAAAGTGGCAAGTTGTTTAATTTCTACATTTAGATTTCTCCATTTAATGTGTTTATCATAACTTCTTTTTGCGTATCATTACAGTCAATCAACGGAGGGTTGAATGAGCCTAAAATCACTGTTGCTGAGAAAACTGAATAAACATGAGATTAATTCATAAATCTACAGATTATGCAGTATTTTAAAATTCTGAATGATATAAAACTAAATCTTACAGTTCAATAGAAAAGGCACAACATTGGGAACAAAACACATAAATCTAAAACACAAATGAATCTTGAAGGTGACGTTGTGCTGAACTCGCTAAGTTAAACTTTGAGACATAAGACATAATTCTGCATAGTGGCAAAGGATTACTTCTGATCATGTCATTTGACAACAGACATCCTATTAAAAACTTGAGCAGGCTCCGGATCTCATCTGTCAGTTATATTACCCAATTCGCCTGTCAGTTAACTATTCCCAGGGCTAATGCTTCAATCGGCGTCTTCTCGCTACGATTTACTGTTCACAGCCTGCATGGGCTGCAAAGCAAAAACTGAAATGGGCATTTTTATGTTAATGGCTTCATGCTTTCACTGTTGCTCTCCCTCTCTCTCTCTCTGATATTTGATTTTACTTTGGAAGTCAGAAATCGTCCAGCAACAAGCATGTACAGATGGTATGCAGTTCCCTGCAAAAGAGGTCACATGGCTTTAAGTTTTTCACATTAGGTTTTGGATTTTATGGAGTAGAAAAAACGCAAATTAGAAAAAAAAGTAAATGATACTTAGATTTAAACAGTCCTCTTCACTGTGATACCTGTAAATAAAATGCACTGCCAATTAACTTTCATAATCACTTATTGGACTCCATTAAGCAAAAAGAGACCAAATGTGTGAATTGAAGATACTTGCTTGAGACCAACGAACACAGCAGATGGGTCAGGGAAAAAGTTATGGAGAAGTTTAAAGCAGGGTTAGCTTATAAAACAATCTCCAGAGATTTGGAGATTTTATTTGAACACTTTTAAACCTAAACCTAAACTGAATGATCAGACAAGGAGAGAAACAATCAGAGCAGCAGTAGTCAAATAAATATTATTGTTCACCTGACTGACCATCATGGAAGAAGGACAAGAAAGCCAAATAGTCCTCTCATGAGATGACACCGAAATTAAAGTTTTCAACCTAAATAGTAAAATGGACAATATCCTGCATTTCTATAAAGCTTTATCAAGTCTAATGGTGTATTCACCTCAGCCCTATTTAGTTAGCTTTAATCAAATTTGAGTTCATTTGCCTATAAAGTCCAGTTCATTTGGAGAGGTGTGAACATGCAATCGAACTTTGATGTGGACAAAAAAGCGAACGCTGGTCTTTCAAACCCAGACCCAATTGAAGTGAACTCTGGTGCGGTTTTAAATGCAGATATGGATGCAAGCAGACTAGAGACTGCTCCAGAAGCAGGAAGTGGACAAAGCACAGATCATTCTGAATAAATAGAACCGAACAAATGCTCAAGTTTAGCGCTAGTGGGAGAAATGGCACATGGTCTTTTGCAAAAGAGAAAAGTGAAGTCCTACATCTGCTCAAATCTGATGCTAATCTATTGTTGTTTGCATTTTATGAAGAAGGAAGTTGCACTTTTCTTGTTTTTGTATTGGTTCCTTCAGTGGCTCTTGGGGGGTAGGACCACCACAGGCAACAAGGGGAACAGGATTTTCAAACGATTTTGTTCGTTTTTGACACACTGCAGTGTGACAGTGAACCGCACCAGCTGAAAATATAACAAATGTGGTAACATTGGTCCCCAATCAAATAGATTCTTCCAGATTGTCAGGTATGAAAACAACTTAAAGAGTCCAAAATGCTTCACACTATCAGTCATTCAACCATTTATTCACTCATTCACAGTGGTAAGCTACATTGTAGCCTCAGCTGACAGAAGTTGGGCTACCATTCGATTTGCACCATCAGGCTCTTTGACCAGTAGGCAAAATGAGTGAAATGTTTTGCCCAAGGACTCGAATTCAAACCCCGGACTGAGCAGGGGTCTGATAGGTGTAACACACTAATGGCTCTCATGCAAGAGATTAAATGGGTATGAATATTTTTGGAAGAAACTCAACATTTCTTCCTTTGTTCTTTACCTGGTCACTTGGATTTGGGTAGTCTTTGAATTTATATTGACTTCACAAATCTACTGACAATAAAACTGTAATATCACCTGGTATTTTCTCACCTGTGCTGGGTTTTCTATGGTGTGCTCCTCGTCTGTGTCACTAAATTTTGTTTGCATTTCTATTTACTCACATGTTCATGCTGGCCTGTAATTGAAAGCCAGCTGAAATCTTCCTTCAACATGTAAATTACATCTTCATACTCCCGTGGGAACCAGAGTATTTGGCACATAAATAAACACAAATTAGATAACAAGGTTGCCACAACGCGGCTCATTGTAGGTCTTTGATAGGACATGACTATGTTAAGATGATTCCTATAGGTTGGTCTTTTTTGCCTGTTGTTTTTATACCATCTGGCTCCTGTAACAACTATATCCCTTTAGGCCCACAAATAATGACTTTCCATATCCTTACATCTAACCTGTGCATGGTTTATTGTGCTGCAGGGGAGTACGTGACACTTCACATCTCTCCCCGTCTCCTTCCTCATTTTTACCACGCCTCTATGGTTGATTTTTTTTTCACTGTGGAGAGAGGTAGACCTTCGCTGGCAGGATAAAAGGCCGGGGTAGCACTCCTCAATCATTCTGCCCTCCAGGAGGCGAGAGGAACGTGGGATAAGAGGGATGGGGGGCCTGGCAGGGTGCAGAGATGTAAGACACATTGAGATACAGCTTTGGCCAGTGTAAAAACTGTTGACTTTTTCCCCCTCTATTTCTTTTCTACCCTCTTTTGTTGCCTTTGGGGACAAAAAGGCATGCAAATATTGGCACAGGACTATTGAAACCACTGGTGAAAGCCTATTTAAAATGTCAGGGCACTGACTGGAAAAGTGGAACAGTTGGAAAGTGCATCTCCCGCATAGTCCTGCGAGTATTATCTTGAATAGTGCCACAGGTACGGCATTCTGCGCCATTTGTTCGTTACATTTTTTTTTATCTATTCCATTTTTTTATCCCATAAAATCCAATTAAAGCAGGCAACTCTCCCTTTTTCAGCTTGGTGATGTAAAATGTTGAAAGGTTTGTGATTCCAAATTGCTGAAACAACATCTGTGTAGTCATGCTGGGGATAGAGGACTAATGTGGACAGCCGGATACCCAGAATCTTTACTCTGATCCAGGCGCAAGTCACCCCTGGGGAGGCTGCAGGGCCTGGGTCAGCCATATGGTAGCTGAAGCCCCTGAAGGAGCAAGTCTGAAAAGCTGGATCAGCTTCAACACTTCCTGACCGTGGCCCTGGCTGCACCACGGATCAGGTAAATGAGGGGGGGGAGACGGGTGGGGAGACTTCCCCAAAGTGGCAGCAACATTAGGAGCCCGAGGGAAGAAAAATGGAAATGGCTTCATCCGAGCTATCTGCAGTTCTGAGGAAAATATTGTCGTAGCTGCCACAGCTCTGCAGAACTTCATTGCGAAAATACTGGTATTGACAACTTGTTGAGTGTAGTTTTTATTTTATCTGCAGGACCAAATCAGTTCTGTGTCTCGGACTTTTTTGTTTTAGTGGGGAATTGGAGTGAATGCAGAAAGAGTTTATGAAAATAAATTTGCCTAGAAGATTTCTTAATTTATACTTTCATAATTCTAAGGTTACCTCAATCTGGAGAGTTTTATTTAGTTATCTACTAAAACACAGTGGGATACAAATGACTCGTGGCACAGAGGTCAATTCCTCTTCAAAAAGGGAATGAGACAAGAACATGCCATTTAATTGAAAGAGATTTTATTTATTTTTTATTGGTCAGAAATTTGCTACAATACATATTTATTTGCTACTTAACTAATTTATTCTCTCTTTGCTCTTTCTTTTTGGCATGGTTAAAGTTTTAAATCCGCCAATACATTTTAGCATCATTTAATAATGATTGTTTCATTCACTGAGGAAAAAAAAATATCTAGTAACTGGACCGTAAACCTAGCAACTGGTTGGACCACACATGGCACCAACAACTGTTATCAGGCTGTAGTGACACTAGAATCACCCTTTACATAGTTATTCAAACTATATATATATATATATATATATATATATAGGTTTCTGCATATATATGTTCAAGAAAAAATTAAGAGCCTACTGCGCCATTGGAAACATCATGGTTATTCCACCAAATATACATTTCTGAACTCTTCCTGAGCTAAAATATTAGTATTGTTATTTCTAAATGAATATGAACTTGTTTTCTTTGTATTATTTGAGGTCTGAAAGGACTGCATATTTTTTGCCATTTTGACCATTTCTCATTTTCTGCAATAAATGCCAGTAATTTCGGAAACATGTTGTCAGTAGTTCATAGAATAAAAGAACAATGTTCATTTTACGCAAACATATACCTATAAAAAGTAAAATCAGAGAAAGTAATCATGTTAAGTGGTCTCTTAATTTTTTCCAGAGCTGTATATAATTGGCTGCATTTTATTCACAACTCAAAAAGCCCAACAGAGTCGTCAAAGAAAAGCATTGTTGAAAGTTTTTCAGTTTTTGCAAGTTTTTGTGCTCAACCATGTCATTTTCATTTTGTTTGGCAGATTTGACACGTCTGAGGGAGCTGGTGTGCACTTAAAAAGATGCTGACATGTTATTGTCTGAGGCCCTTTTCGGTCTTCATCTCTAATAAAGAATGTCTTGCCTTTTGTATTCATAATGCATGTTCTCTTTGAGCTTGTTACAGGTGCCACTGAGAGACTGCTTCATATGAGTATCTCCTTGTCATTATCAACACTGATATAATTGTTTTGTCTTCTTAGCATTATAATATGTATGTAACATATTAGCTAATTACAGATTCTCTCAGCACTGCGGGTTTGCCCTGCCTCTGTTGGTTTCTATTTAATTAGCTGTGTTTATGCCAGCCATTATAAGCCTGGCAGCTCGTTACCTTCATCCCAGAAAAAGGTTCTTTCATGACAAATTACGAGGCGGGATGTGTGACACCTCTTTGACTTGCCTGTGGTGTCCTGTGCTGGGGACAAAAGCCCACATGACTCTAACTGAGCTGTGTCTTGAAGATATGAGATATTCAAATGAGATGCTAACAGTGAGGGACTGTGTGATGCTAGATGTCTAATGTTAATGTTCTCATTTGAATATAAAAGAATCTTTGCCAGTTTTCTGTGGGACAAAAAGTGAGAATAAGAGATGTGAGCGTGAGTTCTTCCGGCATGACTGACAAGACAATGGGGGAAGTTTTACAGCACTGCTGGCTTTGTTATCTGATGGTTAACATTCAGACTGTTGGGATTATAGTTTAACAGGGGCTCACTTAATTGAAATACAGACAAATGTGGCTTCTGGATCTTGATAAATTCAACTAGGTAAAGGTGCAAAATCTAAATCCATCCATCCAGGTTCTGGGTCAGTCTCTTCCAGCATGACGTACATGAAAAATCTCGAGGCGAAAAGGGCATCAAAATGAGACTTTTATGTTCAAAGAACTTAAAATCTTTCCACCTAAAAATTACTTTTCATATCCTTCATTCACTCCACAATGCAGAGTGTTGTCAGGACAGCTTAGCTCAAGTTCAATGTGTCAGAAGTGACTTTAAGTTCTCCAGGTTTTCACAAAAGCTAATGCCACTTCATAATAAGTCTATTTGTGATATATTAAAAAAAGTTCACTAATTAAAATTCCTGTCACGGTGTGGATGGAGATCGCTGAAAAACATTTTTTAAAGAATTTTTACCAAAGTGTTTTGCTTTTTTTCTTCTGTGTGAGTAGTTATAATTTTATTTTTGTGTTTTCCTGTTTTGATTAAACATTTGTTTTCCTTTTAATGTTTCCACATGACATGTGAAAGAACTGTTTGTTGCTGATCCATTTTAAGTGTGAAGCGTGACTGCTTTTTTTTTTTTTTTTTCACTGAATGAATTAGTCTGAACCCTGCGACAGACTGGCGACCTGTCCAGGGTGACCGCACCTTTTGCCTGAAATGTCTCGCTGGAGATGGGCACCAGCACCCCTCCAAACCCCACAAGGGACAAGGGTGTTAGAAAATGGATAGATGGATGAAATTAGTCTGAAGACATTTTTATTCAAGAATTATGACATAAAGTGATTTACAGAAACCAAGAAAAAAGCAACGGTAAAAAACAAACAAGCCGAACTGACCAGAACAAAGCCCACAGATAAACTCACATGTCCACAGAAGCTTAAGATGACCTCACAGAGAGTCACAGCTGGCTTTGGGAAACAGAAGAAATGCTACCTGAGACTCTGGAAATAAAAAGGTACATCAGAAGAGGAAATAACAGTAAGATAAACTGTTAAATTCAAGATATAAAATTATTTAATTAATTAAAAACAAGTAAGACCAGGAAATACAATTTAACTAAATATGCATATCAAATTCTCAAAGAAAAATATAAACTGTTAAGATGTCTGGTTGTTTAGTTGGGTTTTGTTTATTTCTGTTTTCCTTAGTTCATTTTCTTTTGTTAGCTCAGCCGTGTTTCTGCTTTACTTTGGTTCAGTCCTTCCTTAGTGAGTGTAGTTTTTTTTGTGTTAATTTCTTATTTATATCAGGTCTGTCTTGTTTCTATGTTTACTTTAGTTCCTACTTACTGATTCTCATCACGTTAACTTCTTGTGGCTAGTCCTTTTTTAGTTGCTCCAGTTTTATTGTGTTTCTTTGTTTAGTTATTTTGTTGGATTTTTTCCCCAATTGTTAGTGTACTCCTCCTCGCCCCCTGTGACACTTCCTGTTTCTCTCTCCTCTCAGTCTGCCTTCTGCGTTCTTCTCTCACACCTGAAACCTATTTGCTCATCAGCCCAGGTCAGCCCTCCCAGTACTTACACACCTCTTTCTCAGTCACTCCTCTCTTGTTCTTCTTCATATCCCTCGTATCTCCTAATGTTATCTAGTTATTGTTTCCTTGGACTATGTCTGCAGTCTGCACTGGCTTCCTGAGGATCTTATGTAAGATTTTTGTTCTTCTTTAAATATGTTTTCATCATTTATACTTCACCTCTCCACTGTTTTGCATTTGAGTCCCCAGTCAACCAAAAGTGACCTAAACTACAAAAAGTAGATGATTAATAACATTTTAAGAGCTAAAGAGAAAAATATATATATAATTTAAAGGCTAGCTAAACAGATAAAAGAATAAATATCCATCCCAGTCCAAAGGGATACTGGTGGCTATCTCCTAAATGAATAAATACATAATGTAAAAAATAAAATCAATAAAATCTTTTAATCTTTATCAAATGATTAACTGGTTAAATCCTTAAACTAATGTCTAATAAATTTCCATGTTTTGTTTTTTCAATTTGATGTCAAAGATAAAGAAAATAATCTACAAAACAAGAACCACAAAACCAAATTTAATTTATGATTACAAAATCAAATATTGCCTTATTCTTTTTTGACTTTTAAAGTAAAGTTTTAGGCAGTAGAGGAGATTATTATTTTTACCTGACATAATTCTTTGTTTTGTGAGTACTTTTGGTTTTGGATGACATAAAAAATGTATTTCACTTTTCTCCAAACTGTTCTTTATTTATTCAGTCTAAGATGGTTTAAATTGACTTTGCAGCTGTGGACATGTTGCCAACTAAATGCTGGGACACAATGTTTTCTCTGGTTGGTTTTTTGGAAATTCACGTCTACATGCATTAAGTATGTTGATGCCACTTGGTTCATAATTATGTGAAACAGTCTGATGTGTCGAATAAACTCAGGTCTAGGTGTCTACCATTTCACCTTCTGATGTTTTTCTGCTGTGGAGAATTACATTTTTGCCGGATCAAAAATAACTTTTAAAGAATTACTGCTTTACCTATGTTTGGATTCATTTCCAAAAGTTAAACTGTGATGGACTGATGCTGACAGCTGAGTCTGAAGATGTTTTTCAAGGGAATGTTTGAGCAATATTCAGTAGCTTTGATCAGTAATTTAAAATCCTTGAAATAGAATCAGGGATCTGTTCATCATCTACTCAGATTTGACAGTTTTTTCTATAAAAGTTGAAATCAAGCTACAAATACAAGAAAATCCATTACAGCTCACTCCGACAAATCGGCCTGTTCAGATGGAGTTCATGGTTTTCCTGAACCTGAGTGGATGTCCTTCAGTGAGTGGGAGATAATAATTCATGCTCAGGGGCTCCAGAAATGCCAACAGGTCTTAACAACAACTCCTCTTCCACCAGCATTGAACACTATTCTTTATTGAGGAAGGCAAATTGAGAATGTATAATTCAATAAGCAGTGTACTAAAGAATTAATATATTCAAGTTAATTATGCCACTGTGTGAGGGAACAGTTGTACATCGGATTACCAAAATGATTTTTACTTTTGACCTTGGTCTCTGCGGATCAGCTTCATTATTAGGTTGTAGTTATGGCTTAACATTTTAAAACAATTCACATGGAGTAGCTCTTTATTTATCATTCATTTATGATGTCCTTTGTTTGAATAAAACATGGCTGGAAGATGGGAGTGTGGGGGAATTCTTTCAGCAGCGGGATGAGATGGGAAATTTATTTATTCATGTTTATGTTAACTTTCATCAGAAAGCAGCCCCACAGTGGAGATATGAGAAGAACTGACCGACATAAAGAGTTTTCAGGCGAAGACCTTAATGATAGCCGGAGGTTTTAATGAGACGAAGTTCTGCTCCACTCAACTTTTCAGGTACAGTGCCTCTCTGAGCTGACATTTTTTTTCTGCAGCTGAAATAAGTTGTCTAATTGTGTCTACTCCAAAACTTTTCCTGCTGGGATATGCCTGAGGCCCATCCTGAAGCCATGGACTTTGTCTTCAGTAGCAAAGCAGCTGCTGAAGTTCTTGTCCATTTGTAGTTGTACTTTAATTTATCTGTACCTAACATGTCTTTGAAACAGTTTGTCCTGCCAGTTGTGACTGAACACAAAATTGCAGAGATATGCTTAAAGGGGACATATTATGTAGAACTCACATTTTGTACCTTTGTATACTTCCATTTGGGTCTCAACTGGATCTAAAACAACCCAAATGCTTAAAAAAACCCACCCAGCTGTTTGTTGGAAATAAGTTCATGTTTTATGGTGTCTGGAAAATGAACAGTTTCCAAAACCTCCTGATTGTTGAGGCACCATTACCTAGTAACCCCAGCTAAGCCCAGCCCGTCACCTAGCAACGCAATCAGAGCTCCAGCAAGTTTGGTCAGCTGGTTTTACAGCTGAATGTGCTGTACAATGGCTGCTGGAAAGGACAAGTGTTTTGTTGTCAACTTCCCTTCCAGAAACCACTTGCTGCATTCTTGTTAGTTGTGCAGGACGCTCCACTTCTGCTTTTCAAATATGTACATTTGCATAATTGTGCATCTATTTGGAGCTACTTTACAGTGCAAGTGTAAATGTTGGGTTAGTGGGCGTGGCCAGCAGCAGCTTATTTGGACTTAAAGTGAAAAGAGGTCACAAAACAAGTTTTTAAGACTGGGCTTAAAACGTTTTTTTTTTATAGTGCTTAGTTAGACTGACTTAGGTTATCCTCTCCTATTTCTGTAGTTAAGCTGCTATTGGCTTAGTCTACTGGAGGACAAACCGACCACTTTTTCCTCACTTTTTTCTTCTACTACTCTCCAATTTGCATTATTCGCTGTTATTACCTTGCCTTTATATAGTTATGGAAGCACTTGTGGGCATTTATATATTTTGCTGCATAAGGTATTGAACTTTGATCCACATAAGATTAAGCATAAGGAAAAAATGGAAAGAGTGAACTCACAGCAAAAGTAACGTCCTCCTTTCAGAATATCATCACTTTCATTCTAATTTACCTTACCCATCCAACATAAACATGGCAGTTAAGACAGGATAGTTTAAAGTTCATAAAACACATTTTGTAGAAATAGCTATGGCGCTCTTCTGAAGGTTGAGTTTTTTTGTTTTTGTGAGGAATCCATTTTGATCTTGGTTCCTCTCAAAGTAGCCATTAGCTTTAGCCTGCAGGGAGAAACTAATCTGGAACTAAATAAATGAAAACTTCAAGCAAGTTCTTAAATCTTGAACTATTCCTTCGAGTTTGTAGGTTTGCCACAGAAAAATCACAGCAGTTTAACAAGCGGCAGTCATTGGTAAGATAGTTGTGTTTTCTGGACTGTTTAACGTCACTGTGTTTCTACAGCATTAAGAATAGTTTCAAATGGCATACTCCCAGCAGTTCAGCAGTTGTTTATATTTTATGTTTGTTGCCATACCCTTAGCTCTCTGGAATGCCTGCAGAATGCCTCCAGTATATGTGTAAACTTTTCAAGGAGCTCAAGTCTAAGTTTTTAAAAATGTGTGGGGATGCAGAATTTCCCCAAGAACAAGTCTTTCTTTCTTCCTTTGCTGTCTGGCAAAATCCACTACTTTTGGGCTTTTTCCCCATTCAAAAACCACCGAGAACCACATGGCGGGAATGTTGCTGTTGGACAACCTCCATTTTTTTCACTTAGTGATCACTGTTTAGTATGTGTTTATTTAGATGAATTAAATCACAACCATGATGTAGATGGCCTGAGTTACACAGGAAAGTTGTTTGACTTTAGTTTAGGCCCTTCTCATTCAATAATTAAGAAGTAAAAAAAAAGTGCATCAGAATAGGAGAGCAGAGAATTACACTGAAGTTTCTCATGTTTTAGAAGCCTTTAACTTGTTTTGTTCTGAACACTGAGAATTCTTTGTCCAGGTTTCTCTCTGTCTTTGTTTTTTTTTTTTTTTTTCCAACTTGTGGTGGGTGTTGAAGAAATATGATGAAACTTTTTTTTCTCATTCTTGCCTTTTTGTGGTTATTTACTTAGATGAGCTCATCAAACTCTCACTCTCATGCCATAAAAAGGCTTTTGTTAGAATGGACATATTGTACAAAAGCAAATGATGCAAAAAGGTGAAATACGGGGATATCTCTCCAGCTCAATTTAGCCTGCCTTGCCTCCTCACTCTTCATCAACCCTGCCTTGCCCGCCTCGCTTCTGTCTGCCAGTGTGTTTGGCTTTTTCAGATGTGATGTGAGCATAGTATTCTCTCAGACCGAGGCGGTTACTTTGTGAACAGCCGCAGCCTGCACACACTGATGGTATTGCACTGCTGCATCCCCCAAGTAATATTAAATTTGCAACTGGCCCTTTTAAAGTCTTTTTCATGAGATGTATGTTTTAAAGAATGTGTCAATTCTTAAAGACGCCTTGGCTTTTATCCGTCATTTTTAAGAAAGCTTTCAATAAGGACTGAGGCAAAAGCTCAATGTGGCGGAGGCCCCTTTTTGCGTGCATAAACTGCATATGAAATCCCAACTTCAGATGCAGAAAGCAGATATGTTGTGACTTAAAACTGCCTCAACAAAGCTGAGGCTTCAATATTGATGAATTTAACCCAGCGTCATCTCGACAATGATTCAATGTTTGCTCTCTTTTTTTAAAGCTTTTTTTTTTGTCATTAGAATCTAACTGCACATTCTTCTTTATGCAAAACTTCTCAACCCCAAAGCAATCAGAGATTTAAAGTCTTGGCTTTTGCTGTGAACTACACCCTCCCCCTGCTTTGAAAGAAACTTGCAGTCTATTCGTCTTTCACTGAAGGCAATTTACAAAATAACCTCAAGCTATCGTGTTTGTTTTCAACAGTCTCCAGGTTCCAACTGTTCTGTTGACCTGCATCCCTTGTAGGGTGCCAGGGTGAAGCGAGAGTACAATTACTTCTTATTAGAGCTCTGACTCCTGATACACCTCCACCTGGAGGGGGGAACCATCAATTTCACACATGCTAAACTTATTTTAGCAAGGAGACCTGGGGGCTCAGCAAATGACTGAAGCTGATCCAGCGGTGGATTTGGTGCTACAGTGTCCTGCTGAGTTCAGAGATTTGCTGATCAGCATCGCTCACCACTGAGAGACGAGCCTCTGCACTATATATACCAACCACATAAGCTCTGACATGCAGTCATAAACTGAATGCATACCAGGGTGATTGCATGTGATTGAACAAATTTGTGTCTGAATTAATTTGACTGATTTACATTTAGGACCTGATCATCCTACACCTGTAGACAGTTTTGATGTCTTGATTTTCCTTGACCGATTAGTGATTGCATTTTCTTATTCATTTGAGATTATGAACCTGTTCTTTAAAATTCACCGCTTTTGATTAGCCACCACATTACATTACAGATGCCTAAACAAACTGAAGCTCTTTATTTTTTCTTTATTCAAACAGACAAGTTGATTGAGAACAAATTCTCAGTTTTAAACAACGAACTGTTGAGAAAACATCATACAGCAGAAAACAAAAAAATATCATAAAACAGAGAAACAATCAAACAAAAATACAATGATATTCATAATGACTAAACATACAGTAATAAGTGTGATGAGTTCATTTTCAAAAGCAGGTACTTTGACCATAAACTACTGCTTTTACTGAGCTGATAAAGTTTGATATTAGTATACTGACCTTCAGTGTTTTTTGCAAATTGTTCCAATCAACTAAACTGAAAAGATTCAATACATTTTTCAAAGTGGAAAATAAACAATTGGATGTATTTTTGGGGTGTTGCTTTAGTACAAGTACTTTAAACTTTTTTGAAAATACTTTTTAGGATGATCAGAGCAACAGGGGAACTATCAAATAGTAATATTGACCTTCTGTTTCCTTAGGGAAAAATATAATGTGATATAGAGAGCTATTTCCCCTAGCTGAGCTTCAAAATGGGAAAGACATTAGAACCTCCTTTATTGTGCCTGGGTGTTCACATTAAAAATAAACTGGACTGGAGTGCAGCAGATGCTCCTGAAGACCTTTCTTTTGACACTGTGGTGGCATCATTAGTCTTCTATAGTGTAACATGTTGAAAATGATATAATCAAATGTTTTGCAACTTTTCTGACAAAAAATGGTGATGGGAAAAATGATAAAGAGATGCAGCTCCTAATTTCTACTGTGATTACTGGTTGGGATCTTCTATAGAAGATTGATCTGAGCTGGCCTTGTCACATTGATTCACACAGTAAAAAGAAAGTGAGGAACATCAATGCAAAATAAACTCTACTTTAGTCTTAGTTATAGCTAATCATGACTTAACTTTGAGTTTACAATTGATTTAGTCGCAACACATTTCTTTATTCCATACACTCACATATTTGTGAGGAGGGAGAGTCAAATTGTGCATAAAATCATGTATTGCAGTTTGCACTGTGGCAAGTTTGTAAGCAGACAGATTATTTTTTCCCCTGGGTCTCTAAAAGATGATTAGAAAGAAGTATTTATTGAGCTGCTGTGGGGAAAAATAGTATTCTGAATGCTGAAATTACCTGAGTGTCTAAGTTACTGAAAATGTGATGATGCACTGGCATCTAATGGCCATGCCTGGCAAAACCAATCTGGATCCAACCACAATTTGTAGCGTTCAATATATTATTAAATAAAAATGTAAATAATAAATTAATAATTTCATCCTAAATAATATCTGACTCATCTTTATCTATTAGCGGTGCCTCATTTTCAGATCTGGAATCTATACCAGTATACAGTGGCGGATTTAAGGTTAAGGGATCTGATAGCCTCAGGCAAGTTATTCTAAGAGCCCCCTGATGTCAGTGGGACTGCCTGGCAGAATAAAAGGCAAGGCAATAAACTGGGGGAAAAAGTAGCACACACGCATTGAAATGGGGGCCTCCCCGAGGCGATGGCCCAACTGGCCCATGGTTAAATCCTCCACTGAAAGTAATAATCACACCAGAGCCCTGCAGAGGGAAGAGAAGAGGAAAAAGAGTGGGGGAAGACACCGAGGTACCAAAACAAAAGCCACCCGTCTCCGTCCCACTCTCTTTGTGCCTTCAATCTGAGAGTAAAAAAAAAAAAAGAAAGACGACAAAATCCTGGCGCTAAGAAAGGGAATTATAAGGGCTGTGATGATGACTGATGGCTAAGTAGAACAAGATCTGAAACGGATCACAAGGGTTTATTGTAGCAGTGGCAGTTGTTCTGATGTGTTTGCAGATATGAGCGGGAGACTTGAGCTCTAATCCTGTCCATAGGCTGTTGCTGGTTCTCTTCAGATCCCTTAAAGAGGGTTAATGATCCTATCACTGCATTAAACTGTAGGCTTTGCCGTTGTTACATTACACAGTTCTCATTTTAATCCTGAGTAAATGACTAAATAGTTATTGTGTTTATCCATATAATCATTTATCATGATTGTAGTGGATAAATCCCCAGATTCTGAAACTGGTGGCTGAATTTTTGTCCACATCTATCCTTTAAAATTGCAGGAATGTTTTAAGTGTTGCATTAATTTAGCCTTCTAATGCACCTAACTGCTGAAATCTACAATTTTGCCTAGATCTGTACCAATGGGGTGTGTGTGACTCCAACAGAGTATCATATATGTTTTAAAGACATCAATTAGGAGAATGCTCTCCACCCATACACACACCTTCATTGTCTCCGCTTTTGTTCTTCCTGGTAAATTGTAAGAGGTTGAGTGGGCATGCAAATCTTGACAGGAAAGGTCAGGCTAATTAGCTCTCCCTCTGAACCTCCCATTGAAAGCTCATGACGTCTCCATGCAGACTTGACAGAGTTCAAATTAATCATGGGCTGCCCTATGTGCAGCCAAATATTAGCTTTTTTTGTTCAGAAATGCTAATTTAAGAAGCTATACATTTACCAGTATTAAATGAGCTTTTCTGTTGCATTCTCATTACCGTAAGCAAATAAATAAATAAGAGTTTTATGTGCAAAGGATGAGAGCTAAAAGCCCCCTTTATCAAATGGAAAGAGAACATTTTGTGCTCCATTAAACCTGCACAATGCTGTAATCAACTTTGTTTAGATATGTTAAATAAAGCATGTCATTATGCTCTTCTGGGTGCTGAGTGGTATTTTAAGGGTCCATAAATTCAATTAAACAATATTTAACGCTGCCCCTGGATGGTGTAAGAGCAGTGACGCACGTGATGCAGGGAGGGTTTGTGTCAACCATTTTTAAGAATTATTACACAGGATTTACATTTATATTGTCTCGTTAATAGTATGCCCATCTTTATCTGAGAGGGGCCTCAGATGCTTTGAGGGCCCGAGCTCATTCCCCTAACTCAAAACTGCATCCCATTTGTCATGATGCATAGTTTGGGAAAAAATAAATAAATAAAATCTGCTCATTCTTAGGCTGTCATTACAGCGATCCCGTTAGCCACCTACTAATGCACAGTTTAGCAGCCACCATGGAAAAATGCTAAAGAGGTCCTGACAACTCCTGGGGGTTGGCTAAGTGTGGGCCAAGGGTTTGTGTGTGTGAATGTGAGCTCACATTAGAGATGGTGGGGATGGGGGGAAGGGGTAGGAGAAGGGTCCCAGTGGTTGTTTGCCTGTTTTCCATCAAGAGCCCTCATCTCCTTTATCCCCTTTGTGGCAGAAGCCCTCCTCGGGCAGTTCCCTCTGAGGGGGATCTAAAAAGAGCAGCTGCTGGGGAATGAGTGCCATTTCCTCCTGCTGTCACAAGCACACTGGCAACCCTTAGTCCTCCTGTCCCCCTCCGCCCACAGCCCCTATACTCCCCCATTAATATGCATATGAACTTGTTTCTCTTAGTTCTGAACTCCAATGACAAAGTGGGAAAGCATATGCCTGAAATATTCATGACTGCATGCAGTAATTAAGCGACAGGGAAGGGAGGTCTGCACAGAAGTCACTACCCTTCTGTCGGAGTTAAAAACAGTCGTGTTTCTGCAGCGCTGAAAAGCTTGTTGTCCTTTGCTTTCTCTGTAATTTCTTCTAAGCGGTTCCACTTTTTTGTGTGCTTTTTTACATCATAGAGCCACTTAACTGGGGAAGAGTTAATGAGGTTTAAATAAAAGCTGTTTTGCTAGAAAGACTTTTCTCACTTCACAGAGCTAACAGTGTGACATGGAGATGGTATTTTTATCTGCACCACATCAGTTGTTACCTGTCTTTGTAGAAAAATCTTTTCAAAAGCTTCAATAGAAATACTGGGATTTTTTAGTATTATGCTCAGTATCTGTGCATTTGTCTCATTCATGCTAAGTTTATATAAAAATAATCAGAAAATTATATTAAAATAACATGACAATAAATAAAAATTTATTTTGGATTGTTACAACTTGTTTTTGTGCATCTGAATCCCATTCTGATACAATCACATGTCACTTTTACAATTCATAAATATATGTTAGAAAATTATCCATGAAAAGCCTGAGCAGTCAGACTTGCTGTAACTGTAAATAATAGTTTGTAGTTTTTAGGCTGGAACATACAGAATTTTTTTCCTTGCCTGAATTTTTTTAAGTTGTCATGTATTAACATGACAACTTAAAGATATGGCTTTATAAATCAAATGATGCTGTAGATGAAAATTTTACCCAATACAAATAAAAATTTGATAACATAAAAGTCATTCTAGCTCAGAAGTGTAAGAAAATATATATTTTAAAATAAATCATGACATTCCAAATGCAAAAATGATTAATTTCTTCACTAAATTGACTGCCGAGTTGTAAAACTGCATTAGGTAATTTTTATAAAATGTATTTTGCACATTTTTGTTAAAACTCACCATCACAGATAATCTGTGGAAAAAAAATCAAGCTCCTCTGGCTCCTCCCAGTGGTACTACTGTCATTGGCAGAAATGCACTACTCCCTTTCAGAAACAACCAATCAGAGCCAGGAGGACGGTCTTAGCGCTGTCAAACAAGCTCATGTACGCTCTGCTCACATCCTTGTTCTCTGATTTAGTATTTTTGTATTTTTATGGTGTAAAGCACTTTGAGCTGCCTTTTAGCTGATATGTGCTGCATAAATAAACTTGATTGATAAATTGGTTGGTTTACTGATTCAGTGAATTTCGTTGTCCAAGTTCAACGTTGCCGGTGACCCGTCGCTGTGTTAATGGCAGAGAAAAGACCTAACTTTAAGGGAAAACTGCTGATTTCTCGTGTCCTTGGGAAGCTCCGCTGTGGGAGAAGAGTTGTGGAGTGAGAGCTGCTGTGCAAAGTGTGCTTATTAATATTTTCAGACTAAGTCCACTGTTTTCTCAGAACTCCCTCCTTCAGCTTTAAGAAGTTTAAAAAAAAAAAAAAACCCTGAACCATTAGACTTTATTCTTTATTTCCACAAAATGTCCATCCATTATCTAACATGCTTATCTACATTTTACCTGCTTCACCCTTTTTAATCTGTGCTAATTGTTTGAAATATTTTCCAATCTTTGATTAGAGAATCTAAAATACTTATGTGTTAACATTATTTGACATGATTTTATTGGATTATGGAATAAAAAATAGCACCGCTAATGCATTTACCAGACAAATCTTCAAACATTTTGTTGAATTGTTGGCGACTATTTGCAAAGTCTCCAGTTTCTAAATGAAAAATGTGTTCCTTTACGAATTGAAGTGGCAGGGATTTTTAGAACAGAGATGGAAGCAAGGTGCAGACTGTTCTGTGATTTAGCCCAAAGAATCAGAGGACATGGAGGTGGATGCCTCTGTGCAGCCACTAGAGAGATAAAGAGAGAACTGAAGAGTGATAGAAAGAGAGGGAAAGCCATGAGGTAGGGGTGTGGGTGCAGCGAATGGAGGAGGAGGTGGGCTGCGCTGTGAGATGGTTGCTGAGGCTTGACAGCCAGGTAGATTGTATCTGACATAAAGCCTGGAGATGAAAGGGAAGCGGACAGCTGGCCCACTGCACTCAGCACACTGCATGCAGTTGCTCTCACCATGCCGTGCCCCTTGCCCCTCCACACACACCTTCAGCGTCCCGCCCCTCCTTTTTTTCCACTCTCATCTTCCCCTCCTGTTTACGCTCTTCTGACAACCCCTCATGGGTGTGTCCCCCACTTTACACCAGAGGATCATCCTCAATCTCCGTCCTCGCGGTTGCCCCCCTCACGTACCCAGAAGCCGCAGATTTCAACATTTACCCTCGGCGCCCTGCTTTCTGCACCGTCCCCACGCCTCTCCGTGCCTGTCATCTCACAGCCCACTCAGTGCCACACTGGCTTGTTTTGTCAATAACCATTTATTTGCTGCTGGAATGGCAGCAGCCATTACATCTGACCTCCCTGTTTCATCAATTATGGATAGATTATTGGATGTGAACATCTGCAAGAGCTTGCAGTTGGACTTACCTCCTGGCAGGGATTAGATAAAGTATTAAACTGTTGTTTATTGTCAGGCCAAAACTCTACTGGGAAGCCAGAGAATTTCCACAACCCCTCAGCAAAAAATAACTCCCATCAACAAGGCACCTTAAATAGTTTAGCAGAGCAGCCAAGGCCCCCTCCTGGAAAGAAACGGTCCATTTATTATTTACAGTTATTATTGGTTGTTATAAGACTCAGAGTAAAAGCTCCTGGCAGGTGAGACTTAGTCATTGTTTGTCACCTTTGTAAATTTGTGAACCAGGGGGCTAAACGTGGCAGGAGAAACCCAAACACAGAGATGTTGTCTCTGAGGCAGTCTCTTCTTTAGGATGAGTCACAAACTGGTGCAAAATCTCTAATAATTCAACAGAAACACCCTCTGTCCATCCTGAGGATTTAATAAATAATTAATCTGTTCTTCACCTGATTCTAAAATTATTTAAATCTAACCTCGAGTCTATGACAACAAACCCAAAAAGATGTCACAGTCATTATTTGTTGAAATAAGATGAAGACAACATGGAAAAGTTTGTGTAAAAAAAAAAAAAAGTGCACCCCTAAGATCTCAGAAACTTTGTTGGTTTCTTTTTCCAATATCTATATGGAAATCATTCAGTTTTAAAGCATACAGTTTATCCCTAAATTATTCATGGTCCTAATGGATTCAGATTTTATTTCATTTTCAATTAAAAAGGTTTGTTTCTTATTTTTAAGTCCTTCTTCTACTTTGTGTTATTATCCAGATGATAACACATAATACTATGGTTATTTTCGTACTTATTTCTGAGATACTCCTTTCAGATATTGACGTTATAGTAATCAGACTCTAATTATAATTGCCAGAGAGCAGCAGCTTGTAATTTGAGATTTATATTTTGTAATGAGCCCTATGTCTTTGAGGCAGGAAGTCCTCTTTACCATCACCCTAATCTCTGGCTCCCTCCGCAGATTACCCAGAATTTAAGATGGGACTCTGCCTGGACTCTTCCAAAACATGAATATATCTTCCAGACAGCTACATTGATGAAATTTTAATAAATATTGAGAAAATAGCCATCAACATAATTTAAAAATGCATTTCCTATGCAAAATTTGTTCCTGACCATCTGGGGACCAGACAATTAATTTGCCATTCATTGCATTGTGAAATTCAATTATTTTTGGGAATATTTGTCAAAAATGTAAAAAGATCCCCTGAAATTGAAGTTATAGCTAAAAAAACTTTGGAATACCTCACTATTTTGTATTCTTCATTCATTGTCAATGTAAGATATCTAACAAAATGTGTCCAGGCTGTTGGATATAATATTATTTGCAGTAGAATATGAGATCTTGTGTACATTGAGACAAATGCGTACATAATTATTATGCAAACTGGAAAATAGTAATTGCATCATCTACAAACCAGCATGAAAAACAGAAAAGTGGTTCTCTGACTATTTCAGTTTAATATTTTTTATTCAAACGAGTGCCCTGACTTGGACTAATGTTTTCACTCCTGACTGCTTATCGTTTTTGTCTGACTGCAGAGAAGAAGAGGTTGCAGCTCTGCCTTTTTTTTTCAGTCCCGCTTCAAAGCCTCTCACAGTTCACCTTCCAGGCATCTGCTCAGCTGTCAGCACCAGTTGTCAAACCGACACTTTGCATTCACATTGTTTCTGTGAAAATGAAGATGTGTATTTTCCACTGTGAATCGGTAAAAAAAAAAAAAAGAAGAGAAAAAAAAACAGCACATAGCCCCAGCATTTTCATTAATGTCTTGGTGGTTGAGGCAGTGATGTAACCTCTGTCAAACAGGAAGTTTTTTTGTTATTTCGAGGCTTTGAAGAAAGAGCGCAAAAACCCTCCTGTGTGCCAGAGAGTAGCGGGGCATGGCGCATCAAAATATCAGCACAGGTTGAAAGGCACAAAATAAGGTCAGTGTCACCGCACTGCATTATTAATACTCAGCTGTTTATCTCCTTGCCCATTGAATCTGTGTGCAATGAAATACTGCTTCCTATGAAATATTCATGAAATTTCTTGGCTTTACATGTTGAAGAAGCAATCAGAAATGCAGGTGTGATGTGCCCGCAGCAGGTTGCTGAATTGCATGTATCTCCCATGTTAACATAGACTCTGAGACTGTTAAACATTGGTTAAACAAACCACCACACTCCTACCTGGAGAGACGGTGGGCTCTTCATATTTGATATGACTTTGACACCAACTATTGTCAATAGAAAAGCAAATTTGAAAACATTCTAAAAATGGTCACAAATCTAATTCTGATAACACATTAATGTAAGAATGATAAAACAGACATTTTTGAAGGTTTTATAGAAGAAACATTTAATTCATAGATCAAATAGACACTTTCTGCCTAAAATAAGACTTGCTTCAAAAAAAAGGTCACACACTTTAATATTTTATTGGACCACCTTTAACTTTGGTCATAGAATATCATCTAGGAATATCCCTGTGTGATCAGGGAAGAAACAATTTATTGGCGGAATATACTGGTCATTCAGAATATTCAGGAAGTCTGCTGAGCTCATAATGTTGCTGAACTTTGACCTGACCAACTGCAGCAAGCCCAGGTCAGAGTGTTGCACCCACAGACTGCTACAGTAGACACTCGACATGATAGGTCCATCACTTCATCGTCCTCTCTTGTCACCCTGATGCACCCTTCAGTCTGAAAGAGAATAAATCTGGACTCATTAGATCACATTACCTTCTTACATCACTGCAGAGTCCAATCCTTATGAATTTTAGCAATTTTTTTCCCCGGTTACCATCAATGATTGGTGGTTTTCTCGTGACTATGCAGCTGTTCATTCTCTTTATATTTAGGAAGGTGTAAAGGAAATCATTTAGTGTTAAACAGTAATTTAGAAATGTATCTCTTCACTTATTTCAATGGAACTTGTGCGATGACGTAACAATTGCCTGTCCTCAGCTGGGCAACCAGCGTAATTCTTGCATGTGAAACTTCGAGCTTCTACTATGTAGGGCGAGTGAACTTTCACCTTTCACTCTCATAAGTTGCTCACTATGTTATCTATCTATCGATCGATCGATCGATCGATCGTAGCATTTCTGACTGCTACACTACTAGACGGGGCACATAAAAAAAACAAAACAAAAAAACCCCATAAAATTCTGCACCACAACAAAGCCTTGTACGACTTTCTCGTTTTGTGTTTTATGCTAAAATCACCTAGTGATTAAACCAAATGCCATTGCATCCAGAGTGCATGCTCACACACAGAGGAAGAGAGAGCGAGTTCTCTAATGATCAACAAGCTGCAGCGTCTTTATTATCCCAGCCAGCCAGTGTCTCCACAGCCGCCTCATGTGCTGTTTAAGTGATTGTAAATCATCCCGCTCTAATGGCTGAGATTAGCATACTATCAAAAAGCTTTCTTCATGCGTGATGCGGTAACATCTCGGGGCCCTAAGTGTTTTATGGTGAGTAAGACCGTACACACTGCTGTTAACAATCTCCTCCTGGCCGGTCAGGCAGCTGCACGGCTGTCAGTGTTACCAGATGCTCAAGGAGAATTCAGGCCTGGACTGCAGCCCATTATAGGTGCTGCCTGTCAGGAGCCATTAGGCATTTGCTTTTTGATTAATGCCCTAAGTGATGGCGTGGATGGTACTCAGAGACTAGTGCAAGGAAAGAGAGGATAGAAAAGGTTATTGCCTGAGTGGAAAAAAAGCCTGAAGAGACACAGTGGTGTCAATGGTGATGAGGGCGAATATGCTTTAACTTGCAGTGTTTTTTTTTTTTTCTGTGCTGGATAATTTTAGGCTCTTATTTCTTCTTGCTGTTTCTGAGGCTGGGCCTGCTTTGCTGAGAGGATTTTAGGGTGTCACTGCTCCTCCCCCTGACTCCCGTTGCCTCCAATTGTGACCCATGAATTATTAATTAACTTTGGTAATAGAAAAGATATAGGTGTGGTGTGCTTTGACCTGTGCCTGCCATTGTGGATGAGTCTTAATATAAAACATATATGCATAAACACATGAAGGATTTCATGAGAATTATTTCAAATTGGTTCACGATTGAAGCTGGTCTATGTGATTTCATTATATTTTAAGATACAGAGTCGGCCCAAGGCATAAGAGAACTAAGCTGTGATTTAAGACCCCAAAGCCAGCAGGTGGCCCCCAAGGAGTGACTTTTTTATAAACAATATATGTTTAATTGATTTATTTGGACTTAAAATAATTGACAAATATTAATTTACGATAGTTATATTACTTGTAATTATACGAAGGTCAATACTTCATCTAACTGCAACCAGCAGATAGAAAACATTGGATTATTTAACCTGAAGTTGATGCTAAACATCAGATCAAAAATAATGACCCAGTTTTTTGGACAAGAGAAGTAGTCTCGTCATTCTTCAAAGATCAACAATTTTAACTAATCATCAGCTCTTGATGAATATTTTTCACACCAGGAAAATAGAATCTTTAGATGGTGAAAAAGTGCAGCAGAATTACTTTAATTTTAGTGTTGTGTCACTAGACTTTTGCCTGTTAAATTGCTTGCACAAGCTAATGTTAGCTAAGTTCAACATTCACACTTTGACTAATTGCATGATCATAAATTAAATATAGGAAGCCAATGTTTCAGAAATACATTTTTGGAAATAAATCTATTTTAAATTTTGTGAGGCTTGTCTTTCAGTATGGAGTTTCCATGTTCTCCCATCCATGGGTTCTTTTTGGGTACTTTGTCTTTCTCCCACAGTCCAAAAACATTGCTATTAGCTTAACCAGTCTTTTATGGCCGATTGTGTCTGAATGGCTGTTTTTCCTGTGTGTTTCTTTGTTGCCGTGCGATGAAATGCATATTAATATCAACAGTTAAAAATGGATGGATGGACGGATGGAATTTGTAGAATGTGTTATAAAAAATGACATTGTTTTTATTATGCAGCGTGTAACTTGACATAGCCTGCATGCTGCCCAAAGCTCACATTTAATTGGCTAATTAGGCTCATTGGAGAACTTCTACCAAGGTATGTTTGTTCTGGGAGAAAAAGAGCTCAATAAAAAACCTGATGAAATTCAAATGCAATGAATATTATTTTTTGCATCCTAACCACCATTGGTATTCTGAACACCAGACAACTGTCAAGTTAACCAATTCTTGGGGTTGGAATTGACCTCCTATGTTTGCTAAAATTTGTAACTCAAAAATGTTGAACAGATATCAAGCTTAGTACAATTTAAGTAACATTATCGTCACTATGATGGCATAATTGGAATTTGGACGCCAAATCCTGACCAGCATTTTACTAAGATTACAATTATCTACCAGTTTTCTGTCAATGCAAACATCAAAAAAAAAGTTTGATTGAATTGTTTTACCTTAAATGTTTCCCTATCTTTTGCAATACATCTTTAATTTAAGCTAAATGATCTGCTGAACATATAAAAAACAAAGAACTACTGGAAACAAACTTGATTAAACAAACTTAAAACCTAGAATGTTAATGAAATCAATGCCTTCTCAAATTTTTATTTTGTAAAACATGCCTGTTTAATAGGTTGCCTTGCAGAGCAACAAGACCCATGTGTTCTCATGACATGTTCAAATGAATCCATCTGCTCAGGTTGCGTTCCTGTGATAATCACACCTTCCACAGCGGATCGATAAATGGAAAGCTATGTTTAAACTGAATCAAATTTTCCAGTTGTGGGGTTAGGCTTTCATCCGCAACAAACCACGACAGTCCTTAGTATTAGCTTTACCGTATATACAATTAAACGCCCCAGTAACCTGCACATTTTCATCAGATTGGACGTGTGGCGATGTAGCCCCAGGTTTAGTTCCCCCCTCCTTCACTCTAACCCAAAAGAGATGACCAGCTGCAGTAATTGCACTGTGCTGTGTTTACATTTATTCATGAAACGGAGGATCGCCTTTTCATTCCCGTGCCCACCTGTCACCCATTCCATTAGCAGCGTCAGGAGAGAACACCTCCCACCAAATCAAACTTGAGGCTACAATCACTAATCAGTGCTTCTCCTCGTGAAGATGACTTGTTCCACACCTATATTTGATTCCCCACCACTCCCAATGAATGATGGAGGTTTCATGCATTTGGTTCCACCAAAATGTATGTGCACTCATCCACATCCTTTATTGATTAGTTCTAGTGCAAACAGTAGGCAGAGTGGGATAGACATAATTGGACAGTTGTCACAGCAGCTCAAGCAGTGATACCCAGCATTCCATTTCCCCCCTTTATGGAAATGCAACATACTTTGGAAGAGATAGTTACATAAGATAATTAAATATGTCACTTAACTGTATGTAAAGCACCCTAACAGAAGGGTGTGAAACAATTATTTCCTTTTATAGGATTTTTTTTGTGTGTGTTAAGTTGAAAATTGAAACAAATAGCATTTGCTTTATTTGAAACACTGCAAAAACCTTGCATCATTTCTCTTTTATTCATATTTTCTTTAATTTCATGCAATCTCTTTACATCATCTTAATCAGTTGCTCTCTAAGTTTTTTGAAGATCCTTCTAAGCTTTGCTTTGGATATTGATTGCTTAGCTCTGCTCTATGTAGCTGGCTAGCTTACTATCTCTCTAGCCAGCTATCTAGCTAGCTGTCTAACTAGCTATCTTGCTAGTACTATCTATTTGGTACGACATGACCAGGATTTAGAGATGATGTGCCTCTATTTGTGTCTTCAAGTCATGACTTTTAAAGTTTAGTGGAGCTGTTTGAAGCTATGTGAGAAGTATCCATAAGCAATAAGAGTTAGCGATGAGCCTGAGTGTACAGTTCTCTCTAAATTGGGGTTAAACAGAGGAGTTCATGAGTAATAGCAGGATGCTGTGTTTTAGGGGATGAATTGAAGTTTCCTGTGCAGTTATGAAGGTGTTGTTCTGGCTGTTGAGGGGAAGAAAGGTGCAGAGTGGAGAGGCTCCTAGTCGATTTCCCTGTCTATCTATGCTTCAACCCCTTCAGAAGGTCAAGACACATGGATCATTACCAAAAAAAATGGCATCCTAGATACAAGGAACTGAAAAGACGGCAGTCTCAGAATAAACATATATATTGAAGCTAGTCAATTGGGGGGATTTGTGTGTCTCCTTTATGCTTCCTGCGCACATCCACCTACCGGAAAACCTCAAAGCATACCCAGAAATTGAAGGAGGGACTACATACATCTTCAGGAACTATGAATGACTTGGAACCCCCCAGAACAATAAAGAGAATGTTGACTGTGAGATTAAAATTGGGGGAAAAAAAGGCAAATTATGGTCAGCTTATTCATGGATCAACTTGTTTGCAATGTTAAGCATCACTTCCCTTATGCTTTTGATATGTTCATTAAGTTGACTGTTAGGCACTATTTCCACCAGATGGCAGTTATGAGTTAGCCTCCAAATTCAAAGATAGCTTTTAGATAAAGCAAACATGGCATAAGTGGAGGAAGTTGTGATATAAAAAGGCATAAAAAACAGTAGATAAAGGTGGTATGTGCAGCCATTACATCACTGCATGCTGATGGAGACATTTCACTCTTTCTGTTATTGTCTTTTGTTTCTTGTTGTTTATCATATGTGAGCGCTACAGCGCCACAATTGCCCCATAATTACTGGTGGTAATCTGACATTTGTTGCGTTTGGGTTCATATCCACAGACTTCTTGATGATGGAAAAAAATACTTACGTAATGCAAGGAGAGAACATACAGAAGGCTGCGTCCATTTGACAGAGCCTCCTGACAAATGGACAAAAAATGTTCCATAATTTAAAAGTCAGGAGAATTATTACTCTTATGATGATTCTTTTAGAGCATTAAAGGATTTCAAAAATGTCTGGCTGCTTGGAAGTAATGCAGAAAGATATTAGTAGTGCTTAAAAACTTTTTCAAAGACCTGTGCATCACAAACACATATGTCCTCTAGGGACCAGGGTAGAGCAGCTTGTACTTAATAAACACAACATGGGCTCTGCTAATTATTTTCTTAACGCTCATAACCACAATGAACCTGCTGCACACTGCTGGAACAAAAGCCAACACGTTCCTACTCAGCTTCAAAAATGCCATTTCTCAAAGGCACTGCAGAAATATTACCACTCTAATCATTGCTAGAGTAAACAATGTTCTGTTAAGAAAACAGAAAGGCATCCTTAAAGTTTGTGTTTGGGTAATGAAAACCAAACAGCGCGTGCCTCAATTGGCTGACCTGGGCCACGAAGGAGATGAAAAGTCCCAGCAGAAGCTGAGCTGAGGCCCCTCTCCCTCTGATGATAGATTCAGCCGCACAAAAGGCAGAAGCACAGATGTGTAATAACTCTATCAAACTCACGACTCTGTGTTTTCACAAGGTTAAACACACACAGAGACACCCACTGGAATTTCGCATTTTACTCCTCACCCATTCCAAAGAATCATTCTGTGTGGCCAAGGTTACCATTGCTGTGTGTGTGTAACCTACATGTTTGTTGGCTAATAAGACAGCATTTCCAAGGTAAGCTCCCCTCCACTCCTGAGCCCTCACATTACAAAAACATTCCCTTACACAGATTCCTACATGAAGACACTGACACCGGCGGAGAGTCGGTGGGAGAAAGGAAGCAGCCAACGTGGGACCCAAACAGAATCCATATTTAATAATGCTTCCACTCGGACTTGTTCTCTTTCAAGTCGACATAAAAGAAGCCACTGAGACCGGTTCTCTCTTTGACCAGAAGAGTGTGGCATCAAAGATGAGCTGGTAATAAAACAAAAACACAAATTACACCAACTGCTTGGCATGCACTGGTCAAACATGCATGTCCGAGCATTTCACTGAGCTTCCTGTTGACCAGTTTATAAATAAAATAGAAATGACATGTTCAGTGATCCAAACGGAGCAGGGTTATCTGGTTTTGAGGCCATGAAGAATATAGAAATAATACTCTTTACTGTCTGCCTACAGTTGGTGGTGGCAGGGCATTGAATTAAAAGTCTTTATTATTTTATACAGTTATTGCCACCAAGTTTTTGCACCACAACAGGTTTGCTAAAATTAATTCCAACCATTCTGCTAGTTCCCCAAAAAATAAGTTCCCTGCTCCCTCAGTCTTATGATATATGTTTTGTAAAAGTATTGTAATCTGAGTGCTTGTTTGATTTTCTTGTATTTCCTTGTTTTTTGCATGCTGGATGATGTCATAATCTATATTATATTATCTTTAGAGATGCACCAATCTGATATTAATATCTATATTTGTCCCAATATTGAAAAAGTTTTAACTGATGACAGTGTGTCTCATCCACTGTCAGATCTACTCAGTCTAGCTTTGTGCTCTGAGCAACATCATGATTTCTTATTTATTTTACATTATATTTAGAGTTGTAGTTAGCTGCTGCAAAATCTATAAAAAAAATAAACATACCAACCCTGAAATAATAGGTGCATCATGTTTTTAAATAACTTTAACAATGTGAGGAGTTGTGTATACATCTGAAGCTCACTGAATAGTCTAAATGCCCAGTGGTTTTGGATAAATTTTAAGATGTGACATTTTCTCGCTTTCTAAATTAATTTGCAACCTTCCTTCTGTCCTGTGGACAGCATCCCACCTCGTCTTGTTAAGGAGGCATGAAATTGCCTCAGTCTTTGTACTTTACACCTGATAAACAAATCATTGGAGTCAGGCTGTGTTCCAGCAGCCTGTAAACATTCTGCAGCTGCAAATAAAAAAAACCAAAGCCTCGACCCAAATATTCTATCCAATATCAGGCCCAAATCTGAGCTTTCCTTTCTGTTGGAGAAGTCTGGTTTTAAACACAAAGATGGCTATTTTAAAGGTTGTTGGTTCTTTTCTTGGGTATTAACTGTGGATTTATGACGCTTTGCTGTTTTAATGCTTATAGACTTGAGTTCTCCTTGTAATGTGGTAGACATAGCATTATTTTATTTCATTAGGGACAATATGTGGACAGTAATGGCATTAATAGTAGGTGATGATTTAATTAAAAGTACTACCTGTCAAGTATTCTTCCAAAAAAAGTTATAATGCATCTGTTTGACAACTACAAAACTGTAATGAGATATCCATAAAAATAAAACCGATATTCTGGTATTTGGGAACAGTTTTGGGTGGCTTCATTGGTCCCATCGGGCTGTGAATTTTGGGCAAGTGATTTATTACTTCATGCTTGGGTTACACTGCATGTCTTAGATGTCTCTCTGCACATCTAAAACATGTTATGTCTAATCCAAATGGCTGATTCAAATGACTGCATTACCTCCTCATCATTCCATTTAGTGCTACAGAAGCCTGTTAGTTGCCAATTCATGTAAGTTTTCAACAGAAATTAAAATTTTCAGCAGAAAACACCTAAAAAATGCAGGACAGGAATGGCCATATTTGATTTAATCATTTAGAGGCCTACTTGACTTCTACTTTGAGATCCTCAAATGAGATATTTCTTTAAGTCCAGGCTAAAAATAAATGGGGAAATAATGGAATCATATCCAAAACAACATTTCTCTTTCTGCTCTTGTTGAGTATGCTGGGATCCTTTTTTAGGTACGATCTTATACTTAATTACTGGCTTTATTAAATCTGTGTATTCTATTGTTCTCAATCTGCCTGCTCAGGACTTTATGGTTTTTTTTTTTTTTTTGCGCTTTCCATTCAGGAATAAATTAATTAATGGATTAGATGAAACTCAAGCTGAAGTGATCAATGCTTGCAAAATGTTCCTGCTTCTTTTTCTTACCTGCATAACTTCACATCCTGCTCTTTAACGTATGCCTACAGGAAACCCAAGCCGGGTCATTGAAGGTTAAAAGAACATGGATTTCCACAGCAGAACCCTCCTCACATCTCTTGTCCCAGTGTAGCTCAGCCATCCTTGCTAATGACTTGCAGCCAACAAATTCCTAAGACTCTCAGGTGGCTTCCTCCAACCAGGCTCTGAGCAATGATGAAAAGCCTGAGATAAGATAAACTGACAATTGCAACTCATTGCAAGGAGCAGGCAGCAACCAAGCAGCAGCTGAGACCCTGTGAGCTCAGCACTTGCTCTCTTTTTTTTATCCCTTTCTTCATCACACCGCTGCATTCTCCCTGGCCCTCCTACTGTGCGTCTCAGTCTGTGTGCGTTAGGGTGGGGGTGTAGGTCTGAAGGAGAGCATATTGTGTCTAGTCTTGTCATATATTCCAATACATGGCTTGTGGCATTGCATGTGTATGTATGTAGGTAATCTGTGTTGAAAAATGTGGAGGTACCAGCATGTTCTCATGAGTGGAAACCAGTCATTTTTGTCAGTGTTCCCTAATTGAAACCCATTCCCGCCTGTTTTATTCTGGTCCATTAAGCAAAAAACGTTGGCCTCCCCTCTCTCGCCTCCACACATGACACACTCCAATCAATACACTCCCACTGGCTGCTTCACCGGGTGCCTCAAATGAATAGATTGCGCTGCAGCATTATGTCTAATTGAATTTGGTGGAGCCCTCCATGCAGAGCTTTGATGCAGCGTTGCAGATTTTGTTTTAAAGCTGAAACAAAGACATGTTTTCTCTTTAGTTTTTTTGTTTCACTTTATAATCAGGATGAATCAGAAATAAATAGGTTTTAAATTGTTGTTTGTGGTTATATTTTTTATTTTTTTATTTTTTTTTTCCATTTTTTTTCTCCGAAGAGTTTTTGCGGCGCTAGTGGCTCATATTTTTTCGACAGTAGGCAGACAGGAAGGAGGGTGAGGAGAGGGGGGGAAGACATGCGGCAAAGGTCGTCGAGACCGGGAGTCGAACCCGCAACGTCCGCGTCGAGGACTAAGGCCTCCAAACGTGGGGCCCACGCCCCTGTTTGTGGTTATATTTAAACAGTAACAAATGAATCCACTAAAATCTGTCCCTGAAACACATTTTAACACATTTTGATTTGAAAATATCATTTTACTAGGTGAGGATGCAGGGGCTGCCCCTTTAAGAGACACATGTTTCATTTGTCTTTAAGAGACAAATGTTTCTTAAAGGGGCTGTACTATGTAAAATTGACTTATTTGAGCTTCACATCATATTATAATGCCATTCCCTCATCAAAATCATACCTGGAGTGTTGTCTTGATTCTGTCATGCATGTTTGAGAAATCCTTTCATCTTCTTCTGTGCAAAATGCCTGGGTGGACTTAGCCCCACCTTCAAGGCGTAGCCCCTGCTCCTTGAAGCTGGAGTTTTCAAACTTCCAAGCTTTCGCCTCACAGAGCATCTCTCCTTGTAACTTCCCCACTCAGATCCTTCAGACTAGCCAGCAGCAATTAGCAAATACCTGGTGCAACTCCTCATCTTCTGAGCTCATTATATGAACTACTTCTCAGTGAAACGCTTGTAAAAATGTTGTTAAAGGGTTAATTGAGGAACGATGTTGTGATGACTTCCTGAAAGCGGAGTTTCAGAAAAAGACTTTCTTAAAGAGACAGAAGCCCAATTTCAAGGTGTTAAATTACAAAGTCAAAAATCTTTTAAGTCATTTTTGACTTGCATAGCATTTTTATAACAACTGAAGGTAACACAGTTACTTTATTATGCTATAAAATGACATTATGTGCCTGTGAAACACATAATATTGGCCCTTTAAATCTATTTAAGTTAACTTCTAGATACAGCCTTTTGACAAATTCCTCTGTATTTAACAGAGGTTTTTGTCAATGTGATTAAGGATAACTATTTCCATCTTGTTCTTTCCTACATTGAAGATTACTTTTTTAGTTTCTGAGCTTGGTTCTGCTTCTTCACTAGATTTCTTTTTGCTTTGAGGTAGTTCTCTCTTCAGGGCAAAGGAGGGCATCAAGACAAGCTATAGGTGCAATTTTGCTGGTTTTCTTGACTTTATATACCAGATGTCTTTTTATCATCTGCATCTGAGTTTTAATGGTATTGAACGTAGACTAAAGCTCAATCTGATTGAGCTGAATTGAACAATTTTGGATAAAGTTTATATTGGCTTGTATATTATTCCAACATTCATCCCCAATTTACTTAAATTGTTTGTCCACAAGATGTTTATCTGTTGCTTGATATATTGTGTGTATATATTTTGTGTAAATTTTATTTAAAAGACTCTTTGTAGTAGAGCTCAGCATATTTTTATATCAAAATGAGAACAAATACAGATGTCAGCCGCCACCAATCCAATTCTCTAGACGTCTCAATTCTTGTTTGTGTTAAATTTCTGTGTGAGTATCTCACTGTGTGCCTCAGTGACCACTCCAGTGGCTCCACTGCCAATTAGCACAGTGGCTCAAAGCAGGTGCCAAGGCAAATATTTAGCTAATTATCAATATTTAATAACATTTCTGCACTGGCTTCTTTCCTAAGGTCCAGCAGATGCTATTAAATTTCACCCCATAGATACACAGCTATGACACGTAATAACTACATGAATATAAAAGAGATGAATAATTTAAAGTGTGCCAACAAATTAGGACCATCATTAAAAAAAACTAGGCTTGAAACCATTTTGCATAAAACCAGCCCAGTTCAAGGTAATGCCAAGGCTCTCCTGATGAAGAATTGCAACATTAATTCAGCAAAGTGAACTTATTCCTACAACTCCTTCTAAGTGCTTCCAACTCCCCGGAGCATTCTGAGTAGAAGGATGAAATTATGGTATTTTCGGACACAGAGGTAGTTATATCCTTTCCCTCAATCAAATCAAATCTGAATTCGTAGAGTGTGGATATCTGTAAGAGTCTTTCAATAGAGAGGAAAGGATTGAGTCCTATTCAGTTCCCAATAGAATAATTTCTTCTCAAACGTCATTTTTATGTCATCACAAATTGATTGTGTTGTTTATTGTTGCAACAGCACATGTAGATCTAACAGATGCTGTTAAAATACAATGAGGGACACATGCTGCAGTTACTTTTAGAAATGTCTTAAAAACTCATGTTTTTTAGATTTTTTTTTTCTGATTGTCTACATTAAAGTGTTCATAATTCCCTCTGAGCAAACACTTCAGTCCTTCAATGTGTGCAGAGAGAGCTGCAGCACCTTGCAATACGAACTCTTTCAGAAGAGCATGTTGCTGGAGGCACAGTTGCTTGCTTGTGTGATATTACCATTTACCTGCTGTTTTGAATTTTTCTCTGATTTTAGGATGAAAAAGCAAAGGAAAAGGTGTCTGCTGGCAGATGTCTTAGAACTCCAGCTTGTTTTTTTCTTATGCTGCATTCTAATTTCAGACAAGCAGTGTTTTCCTTTGTCTGCCTGTTGGGATTTAACTTGCTTTGAGAGAGAGAGAGGGAAAAAGTCTACAGGATTTCCCCAAGGATGTGCAAGCAGAGGACAGAAAAGATCAATTGATCATGTGATGCCTCACACCTAGAGTCTTTGTGCATGTGTGGAGCTCTTGACAAATGTTTTACCTTCTGAGGTGATTTAATGCCTTTAAAAGAAACGCTCACCTTGGATCATGTGTTGGTTTTATCCATGGATGGTTGGAAATAATAAGATTGTTTCACTTAAACCTGTTTCATACTTAGCAACATAAGCACTTATGATATTTTTTGAATCAGTGCTCTTGATTTTCAAATATCCTGCAGAAGATTTAGTTGCATACTTGCATATAAACAAACCTCTCATTTAAAAAGGGGACATTTTGACATCCAATGAGGAAGTGAAAAGAAGGCTTACAATATGACTTGTAAAGAATATCCAACTGTGGTTCCAGGATGTGTCTCTTCTCCAACACACCTGAATGAATGGCTGAATTTTCTTATCATCACGTCATCCAGCTCTGCAGAGACCTGGCAACAAGCTGTTCATTTGATTCAGGAATGTTGCACCAGGGATGGATCGAAAAGTAGATCTTCAGGACTGGAGATCGGCACCCTCTCCACCCTGTCGTCTCTTTCACGTATGATGATATCAAAACAATACATTGATCCTTTCATTTTCACTTGCATCCCACAGAAGTTCAGAATGATCATTGAAAACTGCTTTATTGTAAATATACCAGATTTTGGTGGGACAAGACTGCTTTCTACAGTTATATCTAACAAATTAGAGAATTATGACATAGATTAATTACGCACAAACTGATGTTTTCAAGCCTTTTTTTCCTGATTGCGATGATTTTAAACATATAGCTATGAAAACACAACATTTACAATTACAATATTACTTCAGGGAAATAAAAGCAAAACATTTTTACAAAAACGTGGGCTTAGAAAAGTACGTTCAAAAGATACCTACCTATAATCTGACAAGCAAGTCAGATTATAGGTAATGCATATTTTAATTTACTGTGACTGTATTTTAAAATTAAACACAGGAAAAAGAACAGTTTTTGCAGTATTCACTGCAATCTGTAAATTAAAATGAAGGTACAACAAAGACTCCCATTTGCAAGAGTGTTTTAGAAACAAATAACAAAAATTAGTTATTGAGTTTAATCTACATGTTCATTTGCAACTGGAAGATTCTTTTTAAATTTCTCAAGTTGATTTTCTAGATGTTAGTGAGAGGTTTTGTCTCATTTCCTCTGTTCACACTGTGTGTTTAAAATCACACTTTTTTCTCCTCAAACCACACTTTACCCTTAAAGCTCTGCTGCTGATTGTGTATTCCCTTCCAGCATTTGTTTTCTTAGTGTCACATTTTGTCATAACAGATAAGAATTCATTACTACCATTTGAAATTTGTTCTTACATTGACCATTTTGTCCCATATCTCAGAGGTTTGAGCAGTTTCCTTAATTAGTTTTGCTTGTTTGATGCAGATCAATAATCTGATCTTTTTTAACCATGAGGTTTGCTTTTTGTCGTGGTTATTTAAAAAAAGAAAAGCTTCTCTGTGCATCATTGCTGTGCTTCTCAAACATGATGCCTTTGTCTGTCTTAGAAAGAAAATATCCCATAAACCAGGAGTCTGCAACCTCAGTCCTCGAGTGCCACTGTCCTGCAACTTTTAGATTCATCCCCACTCCAACAAACCTGAATTAAATGAATGATTAATGCCTTTACAGAACTTACTGATGTGCTAAAGAGGTAATTCAGCCTTTTGATTCATGGCATTCAAGAACTGAGGTTACAGACCCCTGATGTAAACCAGTGCAAGATAATAATAATGCTCAAGCTACATCAAATGTTGAAAGTTAGGAAGATTTAGAATGATATCTTGGCAGAAAGCAATTTTATAAAAAATGAACCAGATTCATGCAAGGTAAAGCTTTAATATGTCTCCATTACTTCTGAATCAGCATTTCATATATAAAACAATTGTAGGTCATGCTCTGATTCTCTCTTTCATTTCAATGTTAGGATAAATGTATCCCAGGATTTATTTAGAAAACAGCAAGGCTTAACAAAAGTTTTGCAACTGATGAAGAAAAACTGTACAATAATAAAGTATTAAAAATTAAAAAGCCTCTAATGTTACCCAGATGGAGCATAAATTTGAGCTTGCAAGAATTGAGCATACATAGAAAATCCATGATGGGTGGATGTAGAAATACCTAAAATAAAGGAGAGCAATGCTGAAAAAAATCAAAACTGATGGTAAATGGTAATGAACAGATTTCACATTGATGGAAAAGTTTTGGTGATTCAGTCTCTAAAAGAGAATGGGTACAAAAAAGAAAACGCAAGTTAAACATTCAAACATTTGTTCATTCAAAATCAGAAAATGTCTCCTTCAAGAAAATAAATCATTGAGGACAGTGTTGTCAGAATTATCTCCAAATCCAAATGTCTGTTTTGTCAACAGGACAGACATTACCTTCATGTTTGAAAGTGATGGCTTTGAGGTGAAAACAATTGCAAGCTTAATATTTTGGGGAAATTATGCTCCACTTGCCAATAACCTGGAATATAAGAACAACCTAAAAGACCTTCCCAAGGACGCATATCTAAAGGTATAAATGTAAGCTGTTCTGAATTTAGGTATTAAAATGAAATGTGTGGAAGACCTAATGAGACAGACAAGAAAGAAATCACACAAGGTCATATTTCATAAGAGCAGGAATTTCATCCCTTTGGGGCAGAAAAGACAGAACTTTTTGTTTTAGCAAACTGCCCATCAAATAAGCATAATTACCATCAGAATTCATACAGTGTTCTGAGAGTCCTGAAGGCAAGCAGCTCCACTCAAATTAGCAGCTCTGATAAATCACCACTAATTAGCTAATAAAAGCCAGCAGGTGGTTCGGAGCCCAAAGACATCCCCTGGTTGTCTGAATTATGTATATTCCAGCAGCGCACTGATAAAGTAAATGAGTAAGGGCAATAACATATTGGGCTTCTGGAGGACCCTCTTGAAGGGAAAATGCTCCAATCAAATTCCTGTATTTCCACAATCCCACCCAAAGGAGTTTAAGTCACGCTGACTCTCCACTCAGATCACATAAACCACAGAAATCTGGAAGGAGGCATCTTTGTTTACAAGTTTTCTATGATGAATACAAATTTTGCCTTTGCAGACTCCTGGAAAGGTGCTAGAATTACGTTTTAGAAAGATAAACGTCAGCCATTGACTGAGGCACAGCAACAACAGTTCAGTGCAGGAAAAATTGCAACTTAAATTTTTCTCCATCTTCTACCAGGTACTCTTGAGATGTATCTGGTATGGTTTTGTAAAGGTTTTGGGCAATTTGTGCACATCTGCATATAATCTCAACTTTGCGAGTGCAGTTATGAAAGTTGAAGATCTGAGTGAAGTTGCCCCCACCCTTCACCTTCTTCAAATTAAATGAAACTGTGTTGAGCAGCAAAAATGTATGTTTGTGCTGTTACAAATTTTAAAATGAGACATAATGAGATGTACCTGGTTAAATAAAGGTTACATACTGTACATGTACACATACATAAAATATAAAACAAAAACAATTTCCAAAGGTGAAAAGTGATTGAGTTTGGATTGTAAATGTAAATTTTATTAAAAAAAGAAATAATAATGATAGTAAGAACATGTTTATTTTTTTACATATTTAACAATAAAGTCTGACGCAGTTAATCTGTGAAAAGATTGATCACCTCTGCCTTAGTCAGGAAAAAAAATAAAAATCAGAGCCAGGAGGAGAGTCTTAATGCTGTCAATAATACTTGTGTACACACTGCTCACAACCTCCACTGGCCCTCTGCTACCCTACAGCTTCTTCCGGCAAGCAGAGCCTGTTCTGAATGCTCAGGCCCGTCAGCATGGCCACTGTCAACAGTGGATAAAATGTGTCCTGGAATGGAAATTTATTTCTCCACCATTAGCACATTAAGCAGCACACGCAAGAGAGTGATCGGCTATGATTGGTTATTTTCTACTGGGAGCTTTGCATTTGTACAGCCAACAATAATACTGGAAGGAGGTGAACGGGTTTGATCTTTTCACATCTCTGTCTCATCTCATATTGTCTCGGCATATATATATATATATATATATAAAATAAAAGTTGGATACTATGGGTTTAATGTAGCTGTTAAAACTGTGTTGGGCATTAAGGAACAAATAAAAATAATTTCATGAGTCTTTTAAAGGTGTAGAAAAAAAAGAGAAGGTGAGATGGAGATATCCTCTGCTCATCTATTCTCCACTCCTATGTTCCTGTGGAACAGCTCAGTCACTGTTAAACAATCCTCTCCTCAAGACACAGTTTAAAAGGACCAGCGGGACTCTCAAGCAGCGCCAGATTGCCCATTTTTGTTGCAGTAGTCCAACCTTCCTGGTGTTTATCACTTACTTTTTGTTTATTTGCTTAATAGAAATACTAACTACATCACATTACTGTCCCTCAGGCTTACAGAGAAAGAGAAACATATCCTTAATATTCTGCAGATCTTGGTTACTTGGAGATTGATAGTTTGAGCCAATTTGAATGTAATGCAAAGATGAGCGATTCTGATCATCAATTTAAAGTAGCCATTGGCCCATACTTTGGTACTGGTTGAAATTCAAGGAGAAAAGCATCTAAAACATGTAGGACTGTAATGTCCCACTTAGTTTGGTGCCACTTACCTTTCGAGCTCAAGTTTCCACTTCAGATCATTCCTGTGAAGCACCACTGGGATGAACATGGGCTAATGGGGGTTAAATGACCACATAATAGAAATTTCGATTACTGGCTCAATGCAGGATTTTCATTGTACTCAGAGCTGCTCACAACAATATTTTTAATATATCACTATGAAGTGTTTTTGGCAGATTTTTTGCACAAACATTTCAATGCACTTTGTTAAATTCCGCCACCTTGTCAGCAAACACACTCAGAAATCTAGTTTGCTTCTTTCCTCCTTGGGTAAATGAGCTCTTTTCTCTGGGTTAGATGTCCTGAGGCAGTCGCTTGGCAGAGAGTGAAAGAAATGGCAAAAAGGCATCCACACAAGTGGGACATGGGAGCAGATGGGACACTGATTGCAGTGTTGTTTACAGCTGTTGAGGTCCTTCCACTCTGCTATATAGAGGTCAGAAACTGTGTCTGGCTGCCACATTTCATAGCACTGCCGCTCCGATATGAAGGCATTTCTGTGTAAATATTTGAAATTAGAAAACACACACATATGGAATACATGCTTTTCCGAAAAAAAATTACCAATTTTAGACGTATTTTGTGTGTTGATGCTGAATTTGTATTTTTTATTTTTGTTCATTTTACAGAACATTTCATTAAAATTAGTAAAATATTTTAGATAGTGTGGGTAGAAATAATAAAAAAAAAAAACAGAATCTTTCAGGGAAGCCAGAGCTACTGCAAGGAAAGCCATCCAACACAAAGGTCTTTGATGATCGTTAACATTTCTTTATGCGCGCATTGAATCACTCTCTATGGTTTTACTAGGAACAATGCCAGTTCCGGAGCGCTCCATCAAGCTTCTGACTAAAGTCCCTATCTCAAGCAATAATGGCCCAGAGCGGCAGGTGAAATATATCCACAGTAATCAACCTTTCGCAAAGGCACCTCAGAAGCACACATTTCAGCAGCACAATGTAATCTAATATAATGGGTGGCATCAAGCCGCTTTGCTGAGACATTACTTCCTGCAGAGTATTTGCATGGCAAGCTGCTAACTTTTCAGCAATAAAAAAGCTATATGTCTCATTTCTATCACAGAAACCGATGCAATGTAGGAAATTGTAGTTTGATGATAAAGAGGGAATATGTTACACCTTCCTTACAGACGTAGCAGAATTTAGATATTGTTTGGCATTCTGCAGTTTGTTTCACTGATGTTAAAGGAAGAAATGTGTAGAAAACCGTCACCATAAATGAGCCGTGTGACTTCCAATCCTTTAAAAAGAGTGCCTCGTTGGAAGTTATCTGATGGCTCATTTGCAGCATGATTGCTGCCAAATGTCTGTAGCTGGCTGCCCAGAGTATTATAATTGTCGGTTTATTACACACAAAGTCATAAATGTGGAACTGGAAAGGATTGTAACATATGAGGCAAATGATTACAGGAAGACAGCGAGCTAAAGCCATCAGATTTTATGGAATATATTAGCAATCTGGATCCCATTTTTTATATCCTCACTTTCTGGTTATATTTTTTAAAACCCCTCCAATTCTTAATCATATTGGAGGAGTTTTAACTATGGGCACACTGCTTAAGGTCACCCAACAGCATTTAAATCAAATTTTAGTCCAGATTTTGACTAGACCACCAAACTGTCAGATGGACATGCTCCTTCAAGAGTTTATTCTGGAGAGCAGTTCCATCAGTATCTGTGTTTCCATTGACCATGTATTTATGCAATTTCAATTTTCATTTTTAAATAAAAAGCTTTAGCTCTAATATGATTTTTTTTTTCTTCTTTTTGGCCGCATCAAAATTGGTTTATTTTGCAGAACTGCAGTGGAAACACTTTTTTCTCATCACGAGTCACATGATCAACAACTAGATCTTGCCACTGGTTCAACAATGAAGAAAAACACAACAGAAAGTAGTTTGAAGATGATAGTGAAGTATTTTTTTTGGGTATTTATTGCATGCATAACTTATTCGTGTGGGATTTTAATTGTGTTTTTTTCAATTTTAGCAGAAAATTGACAAAATTTTGTGTACATTTGTAATGGAAACGCAGATAGTTACTGTAAGTCAAGACTTTCACACTACCACTGCCATGTACTGTATACCTGCTTTTAGGCTGTCAGTTGTTTTTTTTCCAGATATCATGACACAAAGTTTGACTTTTGTTACATCAGTCCACAGATCTCTTCCAAAAAACTTGATGATCATCATGTAGTTTTGTTTGGGATATGTGAGCCTAGTCTTTTTTTTATTATTCTTGATCAGCATCAATTTTGGCCTTGGAACTCTCCCATGGATGCTTCTTCTCCCCAGCCTCTTTGTTATTATTAAATCATCAACACTGACCTTAACTCAGAAAGTAAGCTGTGCAGTGCTTTAGATTTTGCTCTGGGGTGTTTGTTCTCCTCCTAGGTTTGGTAAAATACCTCTGCCTGGGAAGGTTCACCATCGTTCCATGTTTTGTCACAATTAGATATGGCTCTCATCGTGGTTTTCTGGACTCCCAAAGCGTTGGACAAATCTGCGCAACCCTTTTCTAATAGATGTCAGTGACTTTGTTTCTCACCTTTTATTTGGATTCTTTGTAGTTTTTGTTTTGTTTTCTGATCATTTTAACCTACTTCATGTTGTCAGACAGGTTCTATAAAAGTGATTTGTTGATTCTACCTCACTACACCCTTCATTTTCCAACATCATAATGTTGGAAACATCTCAGATCTTCAGGATCTCATTCCCTAAGATCAAGATATATAGATATATACAGTAGATAGATTATTGTACTTAGAGCAGTTTTGAAGAGAGTTATTTGACTCTTTTGATTTTATTCTTCTGAATTTCTTTCTATAGAATACCCAATATCTCAAAATAATATTTTGATATATTATTTATAAATATTTTCATTACTCAGCATAAGCTACAAATTCACTAAGATTCATCTCCTCAATGAATCAAATTAAATATGGGCTTGATAATAGCATATTGTCTAATTTTGTATGCGCTACCCTTGTCTTTGAATATATTATGCAATGTTTTCCGACAGTTTGAGTCGAAACATGTAATTCTCTCTTTGAGGATTGGGATTGTGTGTGTTGTCTGTCCTCAATGGTGCTGTGAGATGCATTGCCGTTGAGGCCATAATTCAGTCCATTATGTCCTCTGGTTCGCAGCCGTAGCCCCCGGGCCTCTGGCACAGAACGTTGTGTCATTTGCTACCAACTGGGTTTTTGATGAGAGTGTGTGACCTCGACGCCTCATCCCTCACCACTGTCTCATTCTCTTTATTTACATCTGTCTTTAGCATTCTAATTACTCTCTTTATTGCTTTAGCCTGGAGGAATCTGGTACACTGCAGAAAAAAGGGGGCTAAGGACACTGGAGTTTAAACCAATAATAAGCAGCATAACTCCCATTACGCCCAGGCAAAGATTGGGCCTGGGAGTCTCTTATTTTATGGGCTGTGGACAATAAAGCATTAGACAGTCTGTGAGTGGATATGCAAGAGTTCATCTGCTTGTACAGGGAAGTGAAATTCAAAACTATTCATTTTCACAATACAGTGGCTGTCCAAAGAAAAAAAAAATGGTGATGCAGCGTGGAACAAAATGTATTCTTTGTTCATAATTAAGGATGCATTATTTACTTTTTTTGTTTGTATTTATCTAGAAAGCACAATAGATATGTGCACACAATTATTTCTTGAAAATATAAATACAAAAATCTATGCAATGTTCCATCCCTTCCCTCTGAATCTTATAAAATAGCATCAAGAGCAGGCACAGCAGTCTTTAATGAGCTCTCAACTTTAAAGACTTGAAGGATATTAACAAGCTGCTTGACAAATGGTGCTTAGAAGCACATTAAAGACGCAGCTAATGGTGCGCATAATGACGGCTAATTTTCGATCAGATATAAATTAGAGCCCCCAACAGTTATTTGCCTTAAGGACTTTATGTAAATGATTCTGTTCTGTATAAACTGAAAACTGAGACTGAGTGAGTGAGTAAGTGAGTGAATGAGTGAGTGAGCAAGAGAAAGAAAGGGAGGGCAAGAGAGAAAGAGAGAACGGGTGTGAGAGAGACCAGCCCTCCTTGTGGGTATGATTAATAGATTTGCAACAGAGCACGGCTGTCAGAGCCCAGTGAGCACACATGCTCCAGACAGCTCTACCACCTCCTTGTAAAGGTCCAATCTCATCCACAACTCAGTCATTCGGAACACCAAAAAAAGCAGTGCTTGGAGGGAAAGGATCCATGGCTCAGTGGCCTGTAGTTGTTCATGAACCATAAGATCTGTCTGTTGTTTAATCAGGCATAAACTCTGCAGAAGGTCACTATTTAAACAGTTACATTACACTAATATCTGTAATTCTGTGGTCAAATGTCAAATTGGCTTTACTTACATAAAAGCCGCAGTCATGCACACTTTAAGTAAGGATTTGTTAGATTTTAGGCAATAAAATATTTTCGGAGGGTAGATTTTTATCAATATTTATGACTAGAAATTATGTAATTTGTGATATAGTTTCTGAATTGTCATCTTATGTTAAAAAAGAAACACAAACTAAGAATTGGTGTGAGATTAAGTCATGAAACACTCAAGAAATCGTAACACATTGCTTCACTCAAAGCCTAACAAATAAAATATGTTTTTAATTTCTCTTTGGGACTGATGAAGTATTTTGAATTAAAGACGATAAAAGTGACATATAAACTTCGACAACCACAGATATGATAGAAATGATTGATGCAGGATTAAGAAGCTACGCTTGCCAATAAGTGTTGTCATTTAACTCACAACCTTTAAGGTCTTTAATGTGTTTTTACTTCTATTAAATACTATACTTAGTATATAGGTTGAATTATATTTACAATCCAGCCTGTATAAATGCACCAGTTTGGTATCCTCTTGTTCTCTGATGGATGCCACACAAAGATTTTTTGTTTAAATCTCCAAATTTCATTTTTATAGTGTAGCGGTTAAACAGAATAACAAAAAATAAGTAAATTATTATCTTTGTTGTCTTATCTGCAATTTGCATACAACTAATAAAACATTTAAAAGACTGTGACTATCTATGACCGACATACGGTCAAACTTTAATCAGAAACGTTATTTTAAGTGAGCGATCTGACTGGCATTAATGAGTTTTTACTGTTTTTATTTATAGGCCAAAAAAATCCAAAACTTGCTCAATACAGAATAAAAATTAAACAGTATTGTAGTGTAAAATCTTCTGTTGTCAAGATTCTGTATTAGTGTTTAGTTTATGGACACTAAAATACATTTTTGGAAATCATTATTAATGTGTTTTTTGGGTGTAAGTGGTGTTTTGTCCAATTAAATAACAAAATAACTTTCAAGAGGTTAGTATGAAGCTTTATTTTATTGTTTAAATAAATACATAGCCCCAAAAACACTCAGATCCATTTTAACATGGTTGGTTTTTGTAAAATAACTGTAGGCAATTTCACAACACCAGATTGTAAAAAAACTATAATAGCAACATTAAAACTTATTAATTCTCTTGGTGTACCTGTATAACTTCAGGTATGTTTTCAGATTCACTTGGATATATATATATATATATATATATATATATATATATATATATATATATATATATATATATATATAATTATACAAGTCTGCATCGCAAATCTTCACTTCAGTTTTTTAAAATTACAATAAACTTTGTATGAGTTCCATCTGCTGCTGTAGGATTTATCTTGGTTATATCTAGCTGATGTTTCATTTTACAAATCTACTAAACACACAGAACTTAGTCTAGCTCCACATTAAAGCAGATTACTTTATCACAACACTCTAATCGAGTTGTAGAGTTGCACTGACCCTCGAGCAAAAACATTTTAATATTTATTTTGTCTCGTACAGAAAAATAAAAGTCATAAAGTGAATTGATTGCACGACTGTTAAAGAAAAATACAAAACATAGAATTGGAAATAGGACTGGAATGTTGAATGTTTAAGAAATTAAAATAGATGTTCGGGGTTCCATCAGTAATAAATGCATGAAAGAGCTGAGAAATCTCTGGGGAAAAGGTGGGAACTTGGGTTTGCATCAAAATCATTATTTTGGTATCAGCCACATGTCGGTGTGACTGGGGCTTCTCTAATCATGCCCTTAAGCTATTTTAGTTATAAAGGAGTTGCAATAAATTAAAAGGACCTTTCAAACCACCTATACAGTTGAAACAATGAAAAACTAAAATTTGTGGTTATATTTTAACTGCTAAATTTCCCATTTGATGTTAAACGCAGAAAATAATATATATTTTATTTTATGGATCTGGGAAATAAAGGTATGTCTTTAAAGGGGTTCCACGTCATCAATAATGTATACGTAAGGGAACTCTTGTCTACGCATGTCTGCACAGCTCATATTCGTTTCAGATTAGATTTCAAAATAAAAGTCATTGAGATAGAGCCCTTTCCATCAACCTGATCAAAGAATTTACAAGTACAAATAAATCAATAAAAATATTTTTAAAAAATGTTTGAGTCATTTTTAAGTCATGCATCTAATTTCACTACCACATTTTTTTAAAGATATTGTGGCAAAAATAATTTTGCATCAATCAGTTACCAAGAATTTGATGTATCAGATGCTTTTTCTTACTTCTATTATTATTATTATTATTATTATTATTATTATTATTATTATTATTATTATTATTATTTATTATTATTGTTGTTGTTGTTATTTATATATACTTCATGCATTTTAGATTCACTATAATGTATTAGTTTAAAAGATAATATCAAATAACAGAATTGTATATTATAACACAATCGACACTAAAATAATATTCACAAAATGAGTGAAAATGAAATGAAAAACGTTTCTCCAATCAGATTCACGCAGAAATACTCGATACAATAAATCACGCTTTCTGTATGTTTTGAATAAACAAAAATAATAAAAAAAATATAAGTCAGTCTGTATGTTTGTGGAAGTTATGTTTTAAGATTGTCAGTGGAACACATCTGCCTGATTTTTTTTTTTTTTTTTGATAAGATAGAACATTTACCATAAATGCAATTTTTTATTCGCAAGAGAGATGACTTAAATGTTTCACGTCTTCCAGCTGGAATGCGGGCCTGCGCATTTTGAAGCTAACCTCTCTGACGTCAGCTCCAGTTTATCAGTTTGCCTGTGGCTGTCGCGTGCTTGCATGCGTGATTCCATTATGACTACGGAGCTGTTTGATTGGCAAAGAGAAACACTGTGGCTTTCCCGCCCTGTGCATGCCACCTCCAGTTCAGGAAGTACCCCAGCAGCCTCCTTCCAGCCTCCATCGATTAGATTCTGGAAAACACTTAACAAACTAATGACTATTGATGGCTGATTAATATTGCATCAACAACAACTGATTGGCGACAATATCAAATGGCGATTGCCACTTCCCATTCGAGCAGCCATCTGACGGGTCTGTGCGCAGCGTCGCGGCGGTGCAAAGCAGCCAGCTACAGTAGATGATAAATACGCGGGGTTTGTAGGGCCTGCAGTGTGCAACGCGCTCACTTTATGGCTCACAGTTCATCTAATTCGAGAGCAGCAGCCGCGTCTTTGAAGGCAGACACTTGGCGTAAATGTACAGTTAAAATATTCTACTCTCAGTTCCCCGGGCGGAGCACCGACAGTCCCTGGCTTCATTAAATTTTCATCAGCATCCCTGTGAAAGAGGGAAATGTTGAGGAGGGGTGGTGGTGGTGGTGGTGGGGGGAGAAAAAATAAAACAGAGGGCGTAATTATGACAAAAGGAAACAGAGCTGCCCCTTCTTGTTTTGTAGAAAGCTCTCAATACTGCATGTTTTTTTTTGGGAGCCCATGCTCCATTATCTAAAAAAATACAGTATATATATCGCGGCTAGTGCGTTTATTAAGTGCTTCAAGATTGAAAAAACCATGATGCGGTTTTCTATTTTTGGTGCTGGGGTCACATTGATTCGCTTTAAAAATAAATAAATAAATAAATAAATGTAATCTGAATCGATTTTAGCCCAAACATGTGAAAGCGAAGCCAGGTTGGGAATCTGCTTATCTCTCTGTCTGAGCTCCGGCATGTCAACCAGCAGCAGCTCGCTTGAATAAAGTTAATTTCAATTCCCGATGAGACCCTCACACTGCAAGCCCTCCCCTGACCAGCGGTAATTAACAGGGATAGCTAATGACTACTTAACTGGCTCTTCATAATTATCTGCTTTTCATAAGTCGATGTGTAATTTAATAATTCGCTCTTATTAGCGCATTAAGTGAGCGGCTCGTTCAGGGGGGGAAATTAGAAGCGCTCACCAGGAGCATCTTTTAATTGATGAACCATCACCGCCGTCTCATTAATAAGGCCTCGTTTTGATTCCTCTTAATTTGTCACGAGGGTGGCGGTGGAGCATGTTTGGCTTGTGGCTGCTGTTATGGAGACGTTGTGATTTTCAGCTGGGGGTCGTTTTAATAGGGCGTGAGAATCCTGAAGAGTTATTGGTATGATGGTATGAATTTGATCGCAATATATTTCTTTTTTTTCCCCTCTGGACTGTGGTGGATTTATTTGATTATATAAGCCTGTACGTGTGGACATGGACTGGCTCTGTCCTGCAAGTGACTTGTGAATTGTTTCTCTTGAATTGAACTCAACTAGATTGAACTGAGTTGGGTGTCTCCTGGAAGTTTCAAATGTGTAACTGCTAAACGCAATTATTATTAGTATGTGTATGAGGCTGTGTGAATGGAGGAGGGGTCAGCAGTATCCCATCAACCCCCCATCCTATCTTGGTGGCGCTGCTGAGCAGTGCGCGTTGGTACTGGGCGAAAAAACACATTCATAAATAAATCAATGAAATATTGCAACACATATAAGTTTGTCCTCTTCTTTCTTAAACTTATGTGAAAATAGATATTATCTTGTATGTGTGGATTTCTTTCTCGCCAAGATGGGTCCTGCAACGTCATAGGGCAGATAATGACCCCCAACCGCCCACCGCACTAATGGTTTATTTTTACGAATTTGGTACGCATCGTGGAATATATATATATATATATATATATATATAGGTACTTTTTAAAATTTGCTGCAAAATTTAAATGCTCATTGAAGTACACTGTGCATATAAAATTCGTTGAGATTAAAGATTGTAATAATAAATTCTAACGCTTAACTTCTCATGGATCCGTCCTTGGTGCTGAAAATGTCCTGAGCGCAAGACTGAACAGGCCTGCGTTTGGTTTCTTATTGTAGAACTAATTTTATTAACTAAGAATGGGCATAGATAATTAGGACTTAACATTTAAAGTTTCAGAACACTCTAAGTTACGTAAAAAAGAGAATAAACCCCCCTTCTCCTCCACCAATGGCCACCGTTTCGTGGCGCCATTGTAAAGTTCCAGTTTTGTTTGCGTAACATGGCCATAACATCTGCTTTCAAAAATATCTGGCATTGCACGTGAAATGGATATTTTTCTTACAAATTCATCGGAGCAATGTCTACATTCCCAAGAGTTAAAAGCGATAAACATCATTATTCAATTTTCTGCAAACAAGATGTGAACACCATGTAGAATTATTTAGTGTGACCAAAAAAAAGAGAGAGAGAGAGAGAGAGAGAAACGGAGTAATTTGATTGATGACGCTAATATTTGGCCCTTCCTTTTTCCCGTAGAGCTGTCCATGGTGCTGAAAGGCTTCCTCAGCGCTAACGAAAAGCGCCTTAAAGTCCTATCCCAGCGGCTCTGATATGGACATGACATTCAAAACATCTGGGGTTTTTTTGTTGTTTTTTTTTTTTTTTGTCCTCCCCTCCTCCTCTTCATATCTAAGCATAACATCGAACCAAAGGTTTTGCTTCAAAGCCTGAGCGCGGTGGAGGCATGATGTTTGAGTGCGCATTCAAATAGAGACGGGCGCGTTGGCAGGCGAGCTGTTTTTCTGGCGGGCTGACATCTGGCATGTCTGTGCTCCAGGGACCCATCCAGCTCTCCACAGACCCTCTGATTAGGCTCTAATAGAATATTAGCATTTGCTCTCAGGTAAAGGCAACAGTGAGCCGCATAAGCTGCCTGGCTGGCAGCACGTCACCGCAGGAGCCACGTGTGTCTTTAACGCTGAGGCAGCCGGGAAAAAGTGGCTCCTGTAAGGAGGCCCGGAGGAGGAAGAGGGTGAAAAGGCAAGAAAGGAGATATTTGTAATTATGTTTTACTTTTGGACTACATATTATTCAGCTGAGGGTTTATTGTCATGAAAATGACAGAAAATCAAGGATTGGACATGCGGATGTTTTATTTTTCTTCCAAAAACCAAACTAAATATTTTTTTTTCTTTTTCTTTTTAATATATATATATATATATATATATATATATATATATATATATATATATATATATATATATATGCGTTAAACTAAGCCCAGATGATCCGAAACTGGTTTTAAAAGCTTCATATCCCCCGCAGCTAAAGCCTTTCCCTCCTCCTCATCAATAAATAAGCAGATGAATAAATAAAAAATACTAATATGTCTAGGAGAGCCACATCACACAGTGCAGTCAAAAAATAAATGAAATAAAATAAAAAAATAAAACGTCGGATTAAATGTTAAAATTTGTTCTTTAATGAAACACATATTGCAGTTCAATAATTAATAAATTAAAATTACATGAATGAAATGAATAAGTAGAAATATTTAACCAGGGAAACCAAAAGAAGCAACAAACATTACAGAAATAAGTTACCTCAGCTAAACAGCAATACAGCAAAAACCTGTACGAATATATTTATGTGCATCGACTGATTCCAATGAAAATATTTACATTGTACACGTATACTTCCATGAAGCAGTTTCTTTTTCTCTTCAAGAAAAAAAAACAGTAAAACAAGGTGATTTTTTTTTTAACAAGCAACGATTTCATCATGACGCGCGCATATTTATACAAATAAATAGCAGGAAAAAAAACGTACATAAAAATAATAATTTAAAATGATAATTTAATCTCATATATCTCTCGATTGTGCCATCTCAAACGTTAAACATCGTCAAATTCGAGACTGTAGTTTTGTTTTTTTTAAAACTCCACAGTCGCTTCCCTTTAAACCACAACAACAAGCCGAGCTGCTGTCAGAATTTGATTTTTCTCAAGCTAAACGAGGAGGGAGGGGGGGATTCCCAATAAATATATAATGAAGTAAACATGACCTCACCCAATAAATAGTTCATAAGACAGCCGGCCCATGCTGGATTGTAAACGAAACATAAACGGCAAATTAAAAATAAAAAATATATATATTTAATCACAATAATCTGCACAAATTATTCAAAGTGTTTTGATCATTCCGCACACTGAGGCCTCAAAAACAACCCTATCTGAGTCCAAACGCCGGGAATCTCAAAAACAGATCCCTGGTTTAGAGCTAACAACGAAAAAGGTGAAAAGAATAACACATTTAGACACAAAATGAAGTGTTTGACAACTAAGATGTTAATTTACAGAAGGTTATTTGGCAGTAATCTAATATTAGCTTTCAGGACCAACTGTCCGCTTAATCCCCCCACGGACCTGAATAAATGTCAGACTGCATTGTCATGAACTCGAAGGGAAGAAAATGTAGCTCAGAAGCCTAAAATAGGAACATCAACCAAGTGCTTTGAATTAGAACAACCTCGTTTTGAGTAGAAATAAATCACAAAAATGCTGCTTTTGTCGGTAAATAATAATCAGCGTTTAAAAGGAATCATAAATAAAAATCGAAGCAACTCTGACTGCGCTGGCATTAGAAAGGTGAGGCATAGTAAGTGGAAACAGTGGTTCTTACTTGCTCCGTCAAACGATGCCTTATTGACTCCACATCTTCCTCTGACAGAGTCGTGGTGAGTTTTTCTCTTTTTTTTCACTCATTGTTCGTTTTCAGGATATTTTTTTTTCGAAGTTCAAAGTCTTATGATTGAAAAAGAGGGTCGTGAGTTAGGAAATATGATACAAATAATCTTTATTCAGTTCCAAGTCTTTTGTGGTGGTGTTCCCCTCTCTCTAGCTCTCTTTCTCTCCCTCTTTTAGACGCATGCGGAGTACTTCATTCGTTTCTGTTTCTGCCGCTGGTTGCAGAACCAGACCCGCACCACGTTCTTTTTCAGGTCCAGCTTTTCAGCGATCGCCGCGATTTTCTCCGAGGAGGGACGCGGCTGGATGGCGAAGTAGGCCTCCAGCGAGCGCTTCTCCGGCGCGGCTATCGACGTGCGCTTCCTCTTCTTCTCCGCGCCGTTGAACAACTCGGGCTTGTTAAGTTTCTCCCTGTGCGATTTCTCGGCTTCCTCCAGCCACGCTTGCAAGATGGGCTTCAAAGCGATCATGTTGTTGTGGGAGAGCGTGAGGGACTCGAAGCGGCAGATGGTGCTCTGGCTGAGGGAGCCCACTCCGGGAATCTTAAGGCTGGCTAAAGCTGACCCCACATCCGCCTGGGTGACCCCGAGTTTGATCCTCCTTTGCTTGAACCTCTCCGCGAACGCTTCCAAGTCCCTAGGATCGGCGTCCACGTCGTTCATGCCCATGTGCGGCGGTAGCCCGTGGGCATGGGCCATGTTGATGGCCGCCTGGTGCATGTGGTTCATGCCAGCCATGTGGGCAGGGTGCGCAGGCGTGGAAACCACCGAGCCGTCCGGCCCTGCCATGGCTCCCAGCGCGAGTCCCGGGGTGATGTGGTCCAGCAGGTCCCCCTCCAGCGCCTGGTGAGGCTGGTGGTGGTGGTGGTGGTGGTGGTGATGGTGGTGGCTAGCCAAGGCGGACGGATGAGAAATAGGCACCGACGAGGAAGAGGAGGAAGAGGAGGTGCAGGGGAGCGTGTTCATTGTGTGGTAGGTCGCGTCCGGCTTGAAGGGACTGTGATGTGGAGGGTGGTGGTGGCTCTTGGTCTGCGAGACTATATCCACCGCCGCTAGAGCTTCAGCCCGGGCCAACAAACTCTCATCCAAGCCTCCGAATATATTGCTCTGCAATTGCAAATAGAATGCACACATAACTGTCAGCAGGGAATTCTCCCTCCACTCCTCGGTTTAAAACATTTCCAGAATGAGAGAAAAAAAAAGAAATCATAAAAAAGGGGGAGCACACAAAACAAGACACATGCAACATCCCAGGTCATAAAAATTAATACGAAAGGCAAAGCCGGCTGAATACATAAGTTGAGCAGAGTGAGAAAAAAAATATGGAGGTGTTGGGTGATTTGCTGTGCAGACATGAAAAAAACATCAAGCAGAAGAAAAAAAAAAGAAAAAGTGGGCTGTCAAAATGTGCCTTTAAGCAGTGATTATGCAGAATACGTACCGGTGGGGTTGGGAGACAGGCTCTGCGCATCACCTCCGAGCTGCTGCTGCTGCCGCTGCTGCTGATGATGGTGCTGCTGTGGCGGGAGGATGAGCAGGAGGAAGACGGTGCGTTGGAAGTCAGAGTGGAGGACGAGGATGAGTGCAGCGAGGAGTACTTGGGCTCCGGCAGGCTGGTGTGGGCCATGGTGAAAGCCTGCTTGCTGTTCAGAGACATCATCATCATATTTGCTGGCGCCCGAACCTCCGAAAGTTCCTTTTAATAAGTTAAGACTCCGCCTCCTCGGCTAGGAGTTCAAGTCCAATAGCTTCGCAGGAATCTCGAATCGCCGTCGAGTAAAACGCTCAGGCAGGAAAAAGACGGCGGTCCGACACCGACTCACATTTATTTATTACTACTGGAGCAGGTGTGGATGTGCTCTGGTCTGGTTTGAGGTGAGGAATCACAGACGCCAAAGACCCATGCGGCTGACCCCCTTCCTTTACAGACTTGTGGCGCGATGTTCAAAAACAATCTCAGCGTTTCTCCATCAATCTTCACCAATTTTTTTTTTTTTTTTGCCTTGGATTTGTATTTTTTTTTATTTTTTTTGCTTTTGGCAGAGACTCTTCACAGATGCCAGAAAAAAAAAAAAACGAATCAAAAAGTTTCTCTTCGTCTTTTAGGATTTCCAAAATAACTTCGCGCTATAGTTGCTGTTTTCGTTGCTCTTTTTTTTAGTTTTTAGTCAAAAAAAAAAAAAAAAAAAAAAAGCTTCCGTCTTGAAAATGGACGTAAGTGGGGAAAAAAAGTAGTCGTGGTGACTGTACCTCTTCGACTCGGTTGAATGCTGCGGGGACCCAAACTGGCTGCGCTCTGAGGCGAAGGGCAGACTGAGTCTCTCTCCGCCTCTCTCTCTCTCTCTTTCTCTCTCGCGCACAAACACCCTCCCTCTCCTCCTCTCTTTGCGTCTCTCACTCTCTCTCTCTCACACACACATAGAGACACACACACACACACTCCACTCGCAGCTGCACCTGAAAAACCCTTTCATGATTTATTATTCTTCATTAGCCACACCGCCGCCGCCGCTGGGGACTCTGCGCATGGGCAGACTACAACAAGGCATTTATTTCCAATGACTCTACTTCATCACCAACACCTCGTTACCAGCACGTCTTCTAATGAGCCACAGTGAAGTTTTTTTTTTTTTTATTCCCTCTTTGTGTTTGTGAAAATATTTTATCTTTGAATTTTGCCAACCAAGCTTAAGACATGATAGCAAATAATATAATTGAATACTAATAACACCAAATATACGTCCACATTTTTATCTCTTAGCTTGGAGATGTAAAGTTAAATACATGCTATTGATTTAATTATTTTTATTCTTTTTTACCGCTGAAAAAACAACTGAACATCAGCAAAACGTTCAAACTAATTTATTCAAAATTTTAGTATTTAATTTATTAGCTTTTCTTTATCAATCCGATTAGTATTAAAGTCATTAAACTAAACTTAGCAAAATTAGTTTTTACCCTGTTTTTTCTGCCTTAGAGTCGCATATTTCCCTTTTCCACTGCAGTGTGAGCTAATGCACGAAAACCCAAATTGGTTTAAAATAATAATAATAATAATAAAAATGAGCTACTTCCAAATTAATATTCTTGTCATCGCAGCCCATTATCTTATCTCTCCGCTAATTAAGGGCACATTATTGGTAACGTAATTACAAGATTTAATCACAGTATAATTAACAAGAAGTGTCTAAATTGTTTAAGATGATCCGCAGGGTGATAGATTTAAAACGTCAGGAAATTGTGGATAAACAAAATACAAGTTCTTAAAATTAGCATTAAATTTTTACAATTATATTTTTAAATAATTTCATTTTGTTTTATTTGTTGTATTTTACTTTGAAGCTAAACTTCTATTTGCATTATCTGACATAAACGTTAGAGGCGTTAACCATTTCTTAAAAAAAAAAAAAAAAATACACATCTCTGAATCCCTTTTAATTGCGTTTCGTTATTGCAATATTTCAGTGCATTACAGCTTCTATATATTTTACGGCTGACTGAGCGGAACAGGCATCTTGCAGCCCCTGAGTGGGTCCATGCGTTCAGCATAACTCGTAAGTATTTCAGCCGCTTATTGTACAGCACACACGCGGCGAAGAAAACGTGGAGATTCTGCTGGCTTTTGCACAGCAGAGGTAACAGTCTCATTCCTGCATTTTGCTTTTACAGGTCATATATATATATATATATATATATATATATATATATATATATATATATATATATATATATACATCCAGAGCTGGATTTTCCCACAGCTGTGACAGCAGCATTGTTGGTGTTGCCAGAGACCTCCCCAGCAGCAAGACGCGGTTCCCCCCCAGCGGGACAAACAGGCGCTGCTGGAGCCACCTTAAGAGATCGGGGTGAAGTAGGGGGAGGAGATGGGGTGGTGGTGGTGGTGGTGGTGGTGGGGGGAGACACGGAGATCAGGGCTCCGGAGACATCAAGGAGGGATCAGCGTCTGCTCACATATACCGACAAGACTGATTTATGATGAAACTTTAAAGGAATCATTTATATTTCACCACCTCTAAATCGGTGTATGAAATTTTCATTCACAATGAAACACACAAAAAAGTATATCTTAAGTCAAATAAATCAAGCCCTGGCTTCTCAAAGGCAATTGGCTTTGAAGCATGCTCTCCAACACTTTCCTTAGCCCGTTTTTATTCCCAACCTAAAGGCTTTGGCATCCTTTGCCAACAGCTTTCTCACGTTTGAGGGAGGACATCATGTCTGAATGCTTAACAGGATTACCTCTGAAGGATCTGTCACGGCAAACACTGACACAATTACACCACACTATTTACCTGCAGTCAGAAACCTGTTGGAGAACTGAACAAGTTTTGTTTTAAGCCCACAGTGTTTTGCAAATTGTTTAATTCTCAACCAGACATTGCAGTTAATTTTATTTGGATTTTATTTTTTTAAATTATTTTTATATAGAATGAAAATGATACAGTTCTTTAAATATATTTTTTTTACTAAGTCATATCTAAAAAGTTCGATGTGCATTTGTAGTCTCTCTGCCTGTGATGTTTTCCAATTCATCTTTGCAAGATAGCTCAGACTCATGAACATAGTTTGATCTGAACCATTCAACTTAGCTCTGGATTCATGTTTAGGGTTTCTGTGCTGTGGAAGGAGAACTTTGTCTTCAGTCTCAAGTCTTTTGCAGCCTCTAAAATGTTTTCTTTCAACATTGCCATGCATTTTGCCTTCATCCATTTTCCAATTAACTCTGACTAAATTCCTTGTGTGTTCCCACAACAAAAAAAAACATTTATGTATTGCATGAAGGTTAAAACTTAAATGTTCCTGTTTAACCAGAGGATCATATGACTTTCTTTCCACAATGTTTTTTTTTTCTTGCTAGATTTGTGAAGTAATCAGCTTATATTTGTCTTGTCAACATATTTTTTATATCTAACATGGACCTCTCAGATTGGATTTATACTAAGCTGCACTAAGATTATATTACACCCCTGTAATAATTGTCTACAGGGGTGACTAAAGCCACTTATGTCACATCTGAAGGTAGTTTTAATATATTTTGGAGCTTCAAAAAAAAAAGCTAAAAAAACATGCACACCACACTTTCCAGGTTTTTGCTTGGAAAAAAATATTAAATTCTTTTCTCATTTGTCCCTTTTGTGTAAGCAGTTATGCAGTATTTTGTGTTGGTTTGTCACCTAAACCCTCATAAAAGACATACAAGTTTGTAATTATAATGTGACAAAAAAGAAAAGGAAAGATTCAGGAAACATGTATATTTCTGCAGAAAAACATTTTTACATATAGAGGTTATTCTAGAGTGTTTTAAATGGAATGGCCAGAAGGGGGTGACTGACAATGTTGAGATACCAAAATGAAATCAATAAGAACATTTCAGGAGTTTTATGGTCCTGGCATCTCCACCTGTAACGGGTGTAAATTTACCAACTTGCACTTATAATTAAACCTACAGATTATTATACCGGTAAACACATCACTCCATGTCCATGTACTTAAGCCATTTCATGTTAGTTTATTTGAATTGGCATTGATGTATCTTTCACAAATTATGGAGATAAATAGAGAAGTTGGATGTAATATATAATGTAGTTTTGTACTGTTTGCTCAGTTTTGCACCTTAGAAGTGATTATAATTAGGGAGCAACTGTTATGATCCATGGGTGTTCATGTTTTCCTTTCCAAATGGTTTGTTATTGTCTATAAGATCTTGCTGTGCTGAGTTATTTAGCATTGCCATTATCTTTCCATACCAGTTCATTTGAGTTTTTAGTTTATTATTAAATTCTTATTTTCTCTGCATTTCCGTTTATTCTCTGTTTAAATTTAAGGTTTTACCCTTTTTTAATTGTAGATCCTTTTGTGCCCGTGTCAGACCCCCTCTGTGTTAATTTGTCTCCTTCACTCAGTTCTCCTGCTCATTGTTTGTTCACAGCTGTTCAACATTCCCCTAATTAGACTCACCTGATCCCCATTTCAGTGGTCACATCTCTGTATTTAAGTTCTCTGGTTTGCATTGTTGCCCTTGGTTCATTCTGTTACATCCTGCTATGTTCTTCACTGGCTCTCTTTATGCCTCACTGCAAACGTTTGTTTGTTCATCACAAATTTCATCATGCTTCTTATGTACTACTGTCTGTGTTTACGTCCAGCTCAAACCTCACGAAACGTGACATATACTGGGTCCACAAGAAGGAGATGGAATATTATTATTGGCAACTTTTTCTACAAAGAGAGTAAAAGTTTAAAATGCCAAACAGTATATTAAAGTTTATTCACAGTGTAGAATATTCTAGTGTAGGTTTGACTTGTCCATATTTTGTGGTGATATTTTTATTTTGCTCTTTATTTTGAATCACTTACCTTCAATATTTAGCAAGTAACTAAGTATTTCTAATTGTAGCTATATTTTATGCACACCAAAACAAAATATTGATGAGGCCAGTAGTTGCTCAAAAAAAGAGAAGAAAACTAGGATAATCAAAACCAAAATATCTTGTCATAGTTTACCATTTCTGTCCCTCCAGATTTCCTCAAATACATGGATTTGAATGTATTTTGTTCCATGATTCTGGTTGACTTATTCTCCAGTGATCGAAACACCAAAAACCATTGAAAGAGGTCCATTTTCATGGTTTAACAAATAGAAATAAAGGTTTTAGAAATATCAAGCTGATTTATTTTAAGCAATCTCTATTCATTACAAAAGTATTCAATTCAGATTTTAAGATTTAAGCTCAATAAATACAGTCCAGGCTAATCAAAAAGTGTGACACAGCCCTTTAGTTTTAGTATGAAGCCATTGCCAAATTTAGCAGCGTTAGCGGCCAACAGCTAGCTGCCAGGTGAATGATTTGTAGTAAAGAAGCTCTAAGTTTTATGTAATTGTTGTCTGCCACCCCTCTAATGTTTTTATTACCTGACTCCATCAATACAACAGGGCAACAAGAGTTTCTACTGTTTGCACTTCAAAATAAGGGCTGTAAAAAGATAATTTTAGTTTTTAGCTTACAGAACTTTTTTGTTTTATTTTAATAAAATAATTGAAAAATATAAATTAGTGTACTGTTTTTTATTTTAACATCTTCATGAGCGTCACTAGGAATCACAGTATCTTTCAGCCTCTTTCTTTACAGTTTCAATTAAAGTGGCGGCAGTAAATAGTTCCAACTTAACCCAACAAGATAAGTTATAGCTCTAAATTACCGGATCTGAACATAGTAAATTTAATACATATCATTACAGACTACGGACATACTAAAGCTCTATATTAAATTAACCTTCTTTAACCATTTATTATGCACTGTTAATACATAGAAGGTTACTAACAAGACATAACTATTGATCCACCTCTTTTTATTTATGAGGAACATGTCATCACATCTCAATAATAAATTTTTCTCTGTGTGTATATTAATCTTTCAGACATTTCTACTTCTATTAATTTGTTTACCGTTTCATTTTTATTGATAGTCAATATTCTGCTCTTTGATATATATATATATATATATATATAATATTCATGTTAAATGTTACCCCACTAAGCTGCTTTAGCATTTTATAGAAGATTGTTAGACAATAAGATAGCTGATATAATCTAAGGCTGGTCTGCATGCTGAATGCTCTTTTCCATAAACCTCTATAAATTTTAAAGGGTGCTGTCTTGAATGTGTTGGATATTTTCCTTATACATGATCTCAAACTGATTAAAAGTATACAACATTCCATTTTTAACACTTCAATAAAAGCTCTGTGTTACAATTAGCCCTGCATTCAGACTGGCTCAGTGTTCCCTTTTATTTATTATACAAGACAAAGTCTATATAAAGCAGCAGGACAGGTTTCATGAGACAGAGTACACTTTGATCATATACATGGTAGCATTTTGACTAGAGAAGCACCAATCCGATGTTAATATATTTTTTCGTCCCATACAGATATTAATGATATCCATCCATCCACCCATCCGTCCATTTTTTAACACCCTTGTCCCTAGTGGGGTCGGGTGCTGGTGCTGGTGCTGGTGAATCTCCAGCGAATGTTTCGGGCGAGAGGCGGGGTCACCCTGGACAGGTCGCCAGTCTGTCGCAGGGCAGATATTAATGATATTTTAAAAAAAATTCTAGATCTGGTTTTGGTGACAATGTCCAGAATCCATAAGGAGAGATCTAGTTAGTCTAATTCTATGCTTTGTGCTCTGAGTGACCTCATGCTTTATTATTTATTTTACAATATATTTACAATTCCTAATTGCACTTTCTGAACCATTTGAAAGAAGGCTTGTTGCAGTTTATTCTTACATGTTTGACCAAGGTAGACCACCTATTGTTTTTGTCATTTTCAGTTTATTTATTTTACATTGGCTGTTATGCTCCTGTATGAACTGAATGAACAAGTTAAAGTTGTTTTTACATATTTGACCAAACTTATTAAGCTATTGGCGTATCTAAGTGTGCTGTACTGGTGCTGATTTATCAGATAAATTTGTAATTCTGTACATTTGTGGTTGTATTTTAAAAAATACACATTTTAAGTCAACTCAGCATTGTTTTTCTGTATCGGATTGGTATCGGCCGATTCTAAACCTCAGATATATGTATTGGTATCAGAAATGAAATAAATGGATTGCTGCATCCCCAGTTTTGATATTATGATTTATTGTTATTTAAGATAATTTAATATCAAAATATGAAGAACCAAACAGAACGAGCTCACACAGCACATCCCGACATAACTCAGGTGACTTGTTTGCTTCCTTTCTCCTCTCTCTCTCGTACTTACATCAAATTGAGGACTGCTGGTGCAGAGGTGTCTATGTGCTTTACACAAAGACATACTCTGCTCAGCCTCCCTCAGGAGAGCTCTCCACGTTAACAATCCCAATTACACCAAGACCACCAGAGACAGCTGTTTTTATTACAGAGCCGCTCCTTTGTGGCTCCAACAATGTATCTACCTCCAAGACACGAGCTGAGCTCAGACGAAGCCAGACTGAGGGAGAGGAGTGTGCAGTGGATAAAGTCTCCTGGCGGCTTGTGGAGGTGCTGCCTTTATTCTCAGTCCCCCTCCTCTCCTTTCTGAATCTCACGGAGCTCTTTACATGCTGGTGCAGAAGGTCAATGCTTGTTGCATGAGGGTCTACAAAGAGATCAGGCTCTGACTCAAGGCAACTGCAAATCACGCAAAGAGGGGGGAGTTTCAGCCGACAGTGGGACTTTATTTATTCATCTGCTTTACCTGGAAAATGTGAAGGGCTCCAAGAGGAACATTCTGCCTTTAATATGTTGTTTAAATGCATACTACAAAAGCTAGAAAGCCTCCAGATTTACTAAATGTCACACACAGTGGTGCAACTGAGAAACAATGAAAGTGGCTCAGCGGCTGAGATAATAAGAGGTTTCAACAGCTGCACTTGAACTGCAGCACGATTGGCAGAGAATGTTTGATGGTTTCCTATTTGATCTCTTTCTGGTGTTAAATATGAGTATCAGCAGTTCTCAGGAAATCTAAGAAATATATATTTTAGTTGAGACATCAACTAAATATTGAGTCCCTACTGTACACCAGAGTTTGTAGCATTTGGATTTTACTAAGGAGATGCACAGTGGTGCAGTTGGCAGCATTGTTGCCTTGTAGCGACAAGGATCTGGGTTTGAATCTCGGCCTGGAGTCTTTCTGCAAAGCATAAGCATTTTCTCCCCGTGCAAAAATGGTTTCTCTCCAGGTGCTCCAGATTTCTCATATGGTCCAAAGACATAACCGTTACATTAACTGGTGTTGTCTGAAAATCTTAACAGATTTGTAACAAACAATCCAGTCCACACCTGCAAAGAAATCAAACCGTAGTCATTTGCAGACTAATTTATGTGTTTAATTTGGCCACTGTGAAGTAAAAATGACAAAACTAAAAGAAGACCATGGTAATCCCTCAAAGCCGTAGGGTTTTTTTCTTAAATAGAGATTCTGTAAAGTTATTTATTATATATATATATATTTTAACACTTTCAGAAATTATTTATGTGGATGTACATATTCACAGTTACACCTGAAGTTCTCATCTGTGGAACAATGAAGGATGTTTCTATTCTATTTTATTTCTGGTAAACAAAACTATCCAGATTTGTTCAGTTTATACATGTAGTTGAAAGATTTCACCCAACTTGGAGCTTGAAGGAACACTGCAATGATACAAAATCTAACCAAGTATTTTTGTAGTTTTTAGTGTAAATATCTGAGTATGCTTGAAATAATATAAATGTAACATGCAAATGACTTTTCAGGAAGATGTAGAAGTTTGTTTAAAGTAAATAATTATTTAATAATGATGAAAAATAATAGTACCATTGGCAGATTATTTCACTAATAACACAATATTTTCCCCACATTATAAGTGAAATAATCTGCCAGTAAAATTAACACTTCTTCATCAGTATTAAGGAATTATTTACTTAAAACAAGCTCCTCTATCTTCCTGTGAAGTTCATTGTAAATTAGTTTTGTCTTATTTCAAGTGTATTAAGATACTTGCAGTTGAAACCAAAGACCAGAAATACTTGGTAAGATTTTGTGTTTTTGTAGTAAAATTAAGTACCTCATGTGATGAAGGCTAACCTTGGTAGTGAAACTACTGATTGTGGATCTATTTGAATAATTTCCCAAAAACTGGAATACCTGTAAATCACAAGAACATGCCATTATCTATGCTGATGAACAATTCAGACTAAATCCAAAAGGTAGGTTCGAAACAGCTGGAAGGTTCAAACAGCACAGCTTCAAATAAAAACAGGATTGTTGCTTGGCTGAAGAATAGAGATCTACAGTCATGTTGTGCAATTTTGGACAATGATATTAACATTTTGTTAAAGCCTTCTATGCACTTGATGTCTAACTATCTTTTAACCATGCACCCATCCAAGGAGTTATTTTCAACAAGCCTGCCATGAAGTGACACCTTTCTACTACGTCATTGGAACTATTACTGATTATAACTTCACAGAATCCAAACTAGTCATTTGATTTGTTTTGCTAATTCTGTTAAAGGAGATTTAAACACTCGAGGGTTATAAAGCTAAAACTTAGCTAAGTACAAGAAATCTTTCCAAATATTAAGAGGATACATTTGGGTACATATTTTCCTAATTCTGTGCATGACCTTTGAACTATTCTGGTTGAACTATTCTTTTCTAAAGACAGGGTGCTCTGTAAATTGCAACAATAACCTAAAATAAAGCATGGTTAATGTGCCCAGAATCCCAAACAATGCATAAATAAACATGGAAATAATTGGTAGAGCTGAATAACTCAACAGCCAGATTCTATACTGAAAGGGTAAAGTGATTACTTTTCTTGTCATACCCACCATTCATAGAGCCTTTACACTATGAGTCACATTGACTCATCCACGCTCCCATTCATGCAGAGGAACTATGACTTTCTGACTGCAGGATGATCACCCCTCCCAATGAGCCCCAGCTGCCCATGCACATAGTAAAGTCATTATTGCTGCAGGGATAGTGAGAAAATCAGGTTTAGCCAAGGGTTGGAATGGATGCGTGGCGTTTGTTTCACCTAACACCAGAACTGGTCTCTTACTGAATGTTTAAGGTGGAACTGTTCATTTTCCATACAGCTCAACTGCTTACCATCTATTCACACAGGATGTAAGAAACTTCCAGTACTGAACTAGAACAAAACACATCTAAAGTTTTGTTTACAATGGGAGAGGAAATCTGCATTTATTTCTGAATTGTCTGAGATAATAAAGCTCCCCAGCTTCAGTCAGCAGTAATGGAAACATGACACTTACGGTGCCGTCAGCAAAAACTCCCATAAAGGCAATAAAGGCGTGTCCCCTCTATCACCAACATTTCAGAATCTTTCTTATCAAGCTTAGATTTTATCCACCGCAGCTTTTCCACCTCTTCAATGTTCTGCGGTATCTGGGACACCTCATAGATGTTTCTTAGTTTTACATAGCATTTTCAAGCGCTATTTAAGATGTACTTGAAAATCTGATCTAATGAAGAGAATCATTTTCAGAAATGATAATACTGTTGGGCTGTTGCCTTGCAGAAAGAAAATCCTGGGTTTGAATCCCAAATTTAGGTCTTTCTGCATGTTTTCCCCATGGATGCATGGATTCTCTCTTGGTATTCCAGCTTCCTCACACAATTCAGAGACATGATTGTTACTTTAAATTAGACATTATTTCTCTGAGATGCACACAGCTGTTGACATACCTAGCAACGGTTGCTAAGCTGACTCAACCTGCCTTGATGGAATCTGGTCTGTTATGACATCACAGAGATATATATGACATCACCGAGTTATATCACAGATTTCAGACAGCAACTCTTTACTTCTGCTACTTTCTTTAAGAGACACAGCTGGAGTTTGGTGAGAGATCGAGATAGTTTGCGGTTTAAACAAAATAGTTATTTAATTGTCCTAGAGTTTGTTTTACATTGTAAATCCAAGAAGCCATGAGCCACACAAAGAACGGGAGCAAGCAGTTTAATGTAAACCTGATACCAGATATCCTTGAGAAATTAGACTCTGAGATGACAACAGACGAGACATTTGACAGCAATCCTGTTTCTGAAAACGAGGAATCAGACTTGAAGATTGTGGATGAATTTATTTTGGAGGAACTTTCGAATTCCACTAATGAAGATGATTTGATCTCGACTGAAAGGGAATCAGCTATAAAAATTGTGGATGAATTTATTTTGGAGGATCTTTCAAATTCCACTAATGAAGATGACTTGATCTCTAATGAAAGGGAACCAGATATGAAGATGGTGGATGAATTTATTTCGGAGGAGTTTTCAGATCCGACAAAGGCAACTAATCTTACGTTGAAGGAAAAGGAGTCAAGTCTGGAAATGATGGAAGACTTAATCTTTGAGGTGCTGCCAAAGGATAGGGAAGAGAAAAAGTCAATCTCTGACCAACACCGTTTAGAGATCCTAGGTAATTCATTGGATGACCTTCCACCAAATGAAAACCAAGAGTCTAGCGATCAAGCTGCTCCTCTTCCCATTGCACAACAGAACAACAAAGCAGATGTAGTCGAAATGAAGGAGAACCTTCAAAATTACAGCAACGAACAAGGCAATAGGGATTTACCGCCACCAGAGGATGAAGAAACCACAGTACCATCAGTGGAAAACTTAATGTCAGAGGAATCGACCCACTCAAAATGCAGACAGTTAGTTGATGCAGAGCAAGAGTCAGTGGTTACCACAAAGGTTGCTGAACCGCTGCCAGCCGCAGAGAAAGAGGAGCAGAAGTCATCCATCATGCTGCTTGTCAATGCAGTACTGATCAAGGCCATAACAAAATCAAGGATAACATGCACGTACAATCACCTCCAAGTCATCGTAGAGAGGTTGTCTGAGAAAATCTGTGCTGAGGTCAAGGTGCAAGATGTAAAGGACATTAAAAGTAGTCTGAACAATCTGAGCAAGGACATACTGAGAGCAGTCCCAAAAAAATTAGGCTGCTCAAAAAAAGATGTTCTTTTACTGTTGGGTTTAAACTGTTCAGCGGTAGATGAGGAATTCATTTCAATTTGCAAAAAGAAAATAGTACAACCAGCCAAAAAACCCAGCCTCATTCAACGTTTCTGGGCCTCTATGACCAAGACTCTTCCCAATAAATTGTAGAGGAATATGATTATAAGAATAGTTAAAAATTATTTTGTTTGGTTGGTTCGCACTAATATATGTTTAAACCTAACAGAAATGGACTGTGTCAAATGGACTGGGTTAATCTGACCTAGAAGTCAGGAAGGAATTCAGATTTGGAGAGATGTGGAATAACAATCACTTAAGAGAGGAAAGATGTTAGTTTTAAGCTGTTGTGCAAGAAAGTTCTGGCGCCCAACCTTTCAACTGCTCACTTGCAAAGGAACCGGGCCGGAGCAAAAGACTGGAGAAAGAACCTCTGTTTGGAAAGACATGAAACAAACAATATGACTAATAGTTCGTCTGAAGTGGAACAGATGTTGAGGTCAAGACGTGAGCTTAGAAGTACGGCAAGAGGCCGTGAGTTTGGAAATACGGCAAAAGGCCGTGAGTTTAGTTGTACGGCAAGATTCCTTGAGTTTAGTAGTACGGCAAGAGGCCGTAAGCTTAGAAGTACGGCAAGAGGCCGTGAGGTTAGAAGTACGGCAAGAGGCCGTGAGGTTAGAAGTACGGCAAGAGGCCGTGACCTTAGAAGTATGGCAAGAGGCCGTGAGCTTAGAAGTACGGCAAGAGGCCGTGAGCTTAGAAGTACGGCAAGAGGCCGTGAGCTTAGAAGTATGGCAAGAGGCCGTGAGCTTAGAAGTACGGCAAGAGGCCGTGAGCTTAGAAGTACGGCAAGAGGCCGTGAGTTTGGAAATACTGCAAAAGGCCGTGAGTTTAGTTGTACGGCAAGATTCCTTGAGTTTAGTAGTACGGCAAGAGGCCGTGAGTTTGGAAATACGGCAAAAGGCCGTGAGTTTAGTTGTACGGCAAGATTCCTTGAGTTTAGTTGTACGGCAAGAGGCCGTGAGTTTGGAAATACTGCAAAAGGCCGTGAGTTTAGTTGTACGGCAAGAGGCCGTGAGTTTGGAAATACGGCAAAAGACTGTGAGTTTAGTTGTACGGCAAGATTCCTTGAGTTTAGTAGTACGGCAAGAGGCCGTGAGGTTAGAAGTACGGCAAGAGGCCGTGAGCTTAGAAGTATGGCAAGAGGCCGTGAGCTTAGAAGTACGGCAAGAGGCCGTGAGCTTAGAAATATGGCAAAAGGCCGTGAGTTTAGTTGTACGGCAAGATTCCTTGAGTTTAGTAGTACGGCAAAAGGCCGTGAGGTTAGAAGTACGGCAAGAGGCCGTGAGGTTAATAGTACGGCAAGAGGCCGTGAGGTTAATAGTACGTCAAGAGGCCGTGAACTTAGAAGTACGGCAAGAGGCCGTGACCTTAGTAGTACGGCAAGAGACCGTGAATTTAGTGGTACGGCAAGAGGCAGTAAGCTTAATAGTACGGCAAGAGGCCATGAGCTTAATAATACGGTAGGAGGCCGTGAGTTTAGAAGTACGGCAAGAGGCCGTGAGTTTTAATTGGTCTCTCTAAATTTTCCTTAGGTGCGTGTGTTGGCCTATTTGTCTCTATGTTGTCCTGTGATGAACTGGCCACCTTCCTCACAGATCTGGGCACCAGACTCCTTATAACCCTGAAAGGATAATATGTCTTTAAAGGACATAGACAATGGATGGATGGATTATAAAGTTAGTTGTACATAAAGCAAACAATTGCATATGAAGGTTACATAATAAAGTCCCTCCAAGCAGCATTATTGAAGCCCCGTATTTAAGTAAATATTTGTATTTTCAGGGAAAGAGTTCAAGTTTCTCTTTGCAGAAATAAAAGATTGTACGTTTTCTTACCCTTAAAGCAAAAGGTATAAAGCAACACTCACAAAAGTCACAAAATATACAGTACACGAAAATAAATAAATATATTTATTTTTCTTGAAAAGTCAAAAACTTTGCATAATTTTAGTAATATTAAATAAAAACCAGAGGACTTCCTTTAATAAACTGTAATACAGTACAGTATATTTCTTTCTTTTTAAGTTTTAATTTGCTTTCAGTGTTACTCCCTCCATATCTCTCTTGTATATGATCATGAAAAAGGGAGACAAAACCTTTAAAACCAACACAAACAATATTCTGTAATGGTTTATGTTCTTGGTTTGAAATCCTTAAATCATTATTTGTCTCTGTCTGGCCACGAGCTTGAAAACTTTTCAGAGGCATGCCTGATCTATGTGATTGCATGTGTGGCGTTCACAGCAGATTTTGGTATTTTTATGTAATGTAAAATAGATTTTTAGTTGACTGTTACAATTTCCACTTCTTATTCTTTATTTCCACCCTCACATACCCATTACACATCAGACACAGGTGACCATTATTCATACTAATTCATACTATTATATTGTTACGACATAAGCTCTATGCCCAAATGTGTTTGTATCATAATGACGGATTTCATTTCAACTGTTAATAGTGTTCAGTAGAACCAACTAATCTGGTATAGAAGAGAATTTGACCTCAGGCACTAAGGCCAGAAAAGCAAATAAAAGCGCCCCAAATTTCCCTGTTACGCACCAGGTGCCAACCTTAGGGGGATGCGCATTAGATTCAAGCCCAGGCCAGTCTACAGGCTGCAGGGCAGCAGATGATAAGGTCAAGCTTCATAATGATGTCACATACCTTTAGGTACTTCAGATCAATATCGAGAGAGACGTGTTAAACCTGACATCCAGCCAAATAAAGCCTGGCTGGCAAAGAAAAAAGAAACCCACTTTGAGATTGTCTCAGCCGATAAAATGAGGTTCTTTCGGTCATGATGCTTTTGGCAAAGATCCAACTGGTTGATGTTTTTGTGATTTTTCAGAACAATACAGTCACTTTTGGAAATTATGTAATAAAAAGCTTATTTTTAAATATGTAGGGGGATGAATTCCTGTTAACTGTGAGCATTTGATGTATCATTGATACATATGGTTCTGTTGGATAATATTTGACATGACAGACATTCCCTTTGGTAAAACTGACCTTTATAGCTCAAAAAAACTCATTGGGAGAAAGGCATTTAATGTGAAGAGTAACGCTTCAGAACCTGTGACTATAAGGAATTCATATGTCAAGTGCTGTACAAATGATTAATGTAGCAGGAGGATTGTAGGATTCTGTACAACCTGAATGAGTATTTCTGCTGTGTCTCTCATTAGTTTGACTGTCCCACAGAGTAATATATTGCTTGTCACTGGGTTGTCTAATGGCTGATGCTAATTGACCTTCTTTCCTCCAGCCTTCCACGCAAATAAAAAGATTTCCGTGCGCCATGTGATGGAGCGTGTCACAATCTGATCCGACAAATTAAAAAGCTCTCTGCTGTCATGCTGTCATGGTGCGAAACCCTGCCTCATCAGCTCTAATGATCATTTTCAACACCAAACCACTGCAGTGCATCGCAAAACACAATACTAAAAGGGCATGCTGCAGCAGATATCTGCATTTCTGTCAACAGGAAAACCATCAGCGCTGTTTAATCATGAGCACTTCTTCCTCCTACAGTGTCATGTAAACACTGTAGGAGGAAGAAGTGCTCCTACAAGCATGCCTTGTGTTTGTTGTTCACACACATATATCAACCATGCTGCTGGATACTGTGATGGTCTGACGCGGCTTTGCTGCTTAAAGACTTGGATGACTTGTAGTTGAAACCACAAAATCAGCTTTCTAAAAGCTAAGGCTCTAAAAGCTTAGCCTTAGCACGCCATAAATTTCACCTCTTAATGAGCTAAAACGATTAATCAAATTAATCGTGATGAACTGATTTTTAATTACTAGTGCAGTAATTGATTAATTGTTATCTGGAGTATACAGACACAAACTAAGGCCATTTGCTGAAAAAAAAACCATATTCAAAGTCAAAACTACAAAAATATATCATTTTTGCATTTAAGGTAAAAACAAAAAACTTTATCTTTAAATATACCCAAAACCCTTCAAGTGGAAATTTTTTCTTCACCCAGTTCAAATTCACTAAAGGAAGGCATTGTAGGAAATAAATTGTTTATTTTCTTAGAAAAAAAACATTTATTTGCATAATTAATTGCAAAATCTGCACATCTGCAGAATGTGCCATTTTTTATGTGATTAATTGATTAATCATCAGAACAATTGGTGGAATAGTGGCTTACTAAAATAATCATTAGTTGCAGCCCTAATGTGTATACATATAAATTATTATTTATTGAGGTCACTCATTTTTTATTCCTGTATTTATTGGGTTTTACACTTATGACTTGATTATAGAGGATGCAGCTAGAAAAAGTTAGTGTGACCTGAACAGAATTTTTTAAAGGGGCGGGGTCAAGCATGATTGCAGCATTGAGAGCTCAGACTCTGAGTATTATTTGCTGCAGACCAAAGATGGAGCTCCTTAACAGCAATAATGTGCTCGATCTGCGTCCGAAACAGAAATTGACTGTGTCATTTTACCTGCTGACTTTGTGTGTATAACTTTATAATTTATGCGGTGTATCCATACTATTGACAAAAACACATCACTGTGATCAAAGCGAACCATTCAGGAGGTTGGACAGGGCCATGAAGACAGGGCCTGTAACACTAATGATCTTCAAACGCTCGTCTATTTCACTGGGAGCTATGCGCAACTCCCTAGCAAGTCCCCTGTCTTCCCCCTGGGGGTAATTGTGCCTGGCTGGTTAGGTGACAGGTGTCAAGTGGCCCCTCCTCAACTGATTCATCATGCTAAGCAGAGTAGAAAAGCACATCTCAGTCTCAATACTTTCTTTGTATTTTTCTGCTTGTCTGTCTCTTTCTTGTACCTTGCTATAGCTACTTTTTCATCCCCTCAGTGTGTCCAAACACATATTACCTGGTTTCACAGTGTTTCAATTACAGCTGATTTTCTATCATTACTGTGGTCGCAGCACTGTTTGAAATAAATTATCGTTTTCTCTGTCTAGTAAAGTCATTGTCATATTTATTAGTGAAAAATGTCTATCAAAATTCACTGATTAAATTATGCATGCAGCCGAGAATAAAAAAAAATGTAGGTAACATTCAGCCACAATAACCAGAAAAAGATTTACAAGATATGTACATATTCTTGCCAACTATTGTCTACAGATTAGCTAATAAAATGTTTCATTATTTAGTCAATTTCTATGACCTAACATAACATACCTGGAGTGTTGCTTTAATTCTTTTATGCATGTTTGAGGAATCCTTGAATCTCCCATGACAACCAATTAGGGGTGCCTTAACACTTCCTTGTACAATGTAATGCCTATTTACACAAAACTGCAGTCTCCAGCCAAGCTTTACCTCATTGAGCACCTCTCCCATTCATCTTTCCCACTCAGCTCCTCCAGACTAGCGTCAGCAGAAATGACCAAACACCCTGTGGAACTGCACATTTGCTGAGCTCATCATGCATACTACTTCTCCATCCAATGCTCATAAAAACGGCTGTAGGCGGGGAAAAGGATGAATGTCATTGTGTTAATATGCTGAAGGCAAAGTGCTGGAAAGAGCAGGAGCTTCTTAAAGAAACAGAGGGCCAATTTCTAGGTGTCAAATCCCAAAGTCAATTTTGTTTTTAAATATGTATTATATATGTAGCATTTTTTATAACAACTTAAGGTAAGATATTTACCTTATTGTATTATAAAATGGGACTTGAGCTGGAAAACACATAATAACCACTGTTAATGCTTTTTGCTCAAATCTACATTTTTATCCATGTTTATGAAGTTTAAAAAATATTTTATGTTTTGAGAGGTTCTGAGAGAATAACGTCTCATCCAACTTTGTATATGTCCACTTACTTTGCTGAGAAAGTACAGGGAAACAACATGCTACTGTTGTTCCTGTTTGTTTTTCTTGATGAATCTGTCAAGATTCTCTTTGAACCAGGAGTTTTTAAATCATCATTGCATGTTAAAAAATTATTTAAAAGAAAGGATTATTAAATATATCAAAAACCGAGCAACTCAAGAGGAATACTTTGATGCATTGGTATTACATGTATGTGAATGCCGTCCAGTAGTTCATGTGTACATTTTTTTTTTACTGCTGTAATTTTTCAGAATGAGAAACCAGAACTGCAGAGTTTATCATAATGATGTGAAGAATGAGTTTCTTTGTCAACCTTAAAATGGTAACAATAAATTTACAGTATTCAAAAGGTACTGAACTGATTGAATAATTCTTTCCCAGAGCCACTGGCAGGCAGGTTGACCCACTGGCCAAATATCCTTCATCCCATTGGATGTGAGGAGAAAGACATACTGTCGACTTTGTGTGTAGCAGAGACAGAGATACAGAGACCACACCCTCACTATGCCTGCCTGCCTAAGCAGAATCCCATGGGGACCTGCCTTACACACACACACGCACACACACACCCCTACACACCCTAGTCATTAATTCCTGCTTTGCATCCCCACACCATGTAATATTTATGGGTCACCGCAGCTTTGTATTCACAAATGGAAACGCCAAGAGGAAAAAGGAGGAAAGACACGATACCTCAATCAATTCCGTGAATAAGGTTCAGATTGTCAGATCATGGCTTCCTTTCCTCCCCTGAACCGGTGCTTAGGCAGCATTCTTTTCTGTGACCTCTAAGTGTTTTGTATGACGGATTGTCAGACACAACCTCTGAGACTCGTTCTTAACTCCCTGGGAGATGAAAAGGTACTATGAGCGTCAAAATTTCATAAGTGCTGAATGGGAAGAACAACAAAACTGCATTAGTCAGTTAAAGCAAATGCAGGCTCAAGACATTTTGGCTTATATGACATCGGAGTATAAGCGACACACAACAGAAGTGCAAACAACTGCAGCTAAGCAGATTCTCTGCACTAATCAAGGGAAGTCTTTCCCCATTCTGCGTGTGACAGATCCTAATTGGGGCCTTCTTTCCGGTAAGACGTTGCTTGAAACCCGTGACGCAACAGTGGGAGACATTACCCTCGCTGCCTTTCAAATCATCAGTGGTGTCAAAACAGAGCCCTGAGGAACCCTCAGAAGAGTATGGCTCACTAGACCCCTGTAGAGATTTGAGGACCACTTTGGAACTCTAATCCACTCAAAATGTGCTGATAATTTTCCTTGCCAGGACACTCTCTGCCTGGTGTCACGAGAGTGGCCTCTTGGGACCAGATCAGCCAATGATAACAAAGTAGCCAGATGTCTGGTGCTGGCAGGATCCCAGAAGCCAGACAGCGGCACGCAGCAGCATCCGCTGTGGGCCACAGATCAAAGATACCTGAGAATTACTTATGGGCACAAAATATGTGTTGCTTACTCTACAGTTCCCATTAATAACAATCTGGGAGAATTTGTATTTCTAATTAACTCTTTTCTTTCGGCATACAAAGTGCTGTAAGGTTGTCTGAAGCTGCAGCAGCATTTTTTTTTCTTTCGGTGGCAACTGCGAGTCAACAACAGGAAGTCGGATGCAGCGCTGTCTGAAGGAGGTGGATCAGCTTTAAAGGCATTTCTGAGGCTCAGAAAAACCCCTGACTTGCTGTAAAAAACAAACAGACTATGTAAAAGTCAGCCTGTTTACATTTAATCATGTTTAAACCAGCTTGTAATGCCTACCTCGAAAGCTGCAGGTAGTTGCACAGAAAATTGAGATGCAAAAGATTTTTTCTCTTAAAGCGAGGCCTCTCATTCTTAATTTTTTACCTTAATTATGACTTACAGTCAGTGTGTTTCTGAGCGGTGCTTTTTATGCTTTCGACTAGATCTTAAAGTCTGTTTTTGAACGGCTAGTCAAACTGACAGCAAGTAGTTTTTTGGGTTTTTTTGGAGGCCTTGTACGTCAATCAGAGTCCTTCAGTTATTCCATCTTATTATTTATATGCAAATATTTAGAGTGAATTTCTGACTTTGAAAGTATTTTATTTGTCTCTGTAGGTTTACAAAGATATGGGGATTATTTTTTTGTGGTTTTGCAATTTCTATTGGACTTAGAAATTATTGTTAAGGGTGATTCACCAATGTACTTTATTATATCAATGACTGAGTGTAGAAAGTGTTGCTCCATGTCTGGATTTGATGGAAAAAAACCTCCTCTCCCACCCCATTCCCCCAATTATGTATATTACCTTTGCTGCTGAATGGTTCATGCAAATCCTCATTTGCATCTCTCTTTTGAACCTCCTATATGCTGGATGGAATCTCTAATATCAGAATACACTTACCGTTGCCCTTTGTCAGATCTTGTTTATGACCCTTTCTTTTCCGATTTATTATGACTTTTCTGACTGTCAGTAGAAATGTGTTTTCATTTTCTTTGATATTTTGAATTTCTGATCAATTTGTGCAACCAAAACACACAAGTAGCCACCCACAATATTAAGTGTATATACGAATGTCTTTTTTGTTGCTGTTTTAAAATGTAACACTTAGACAGTTATCATGATGCAAAAATCATCCATAGATTGTACATTTCTGCTCAGTTTAAGCTTCGCACACAAAGACAACATCTGTGTTGAGTGTGTGTAAAGGCAGCGTTCAGGGTAACTCCAGGTCATCTTTATCGCCATTTACTTGAAAATGTGGCTTTAAAATGAGGCGTTAAAAAGTTGCCTCGTCTCCCAGCTCCGGCAGCTCATCACTCCGGAAAACAGCCGGGCTCGTCCGAGTCGGCCCCAGCCGTTATTAATGTGCGCTGAATTATTTAACAGGGTAAAATTACCATGCTCTTTTGAAAAGATTTTTGCCTACACAATTAAAGTGCATTATAGTGATTTTTAGTTGAGTGAGAATTATGGCTGTTTTTTTTTCCTCAGCTCACTGCGCTTCCTGCCTCCCTTGTTATGAGACGCGTTTGTGCAGAGCTGCAAAAGGCCCGACTTTCTCTGATTCTGTCCGGCTGCTTGGAGAGGCTTTGCTCCAGCCAGCTCTGACCTGTACCATAATGTGCAGCCAATGGATAATGGATGAGGAATGTATATGTTCAGTTCTGGCCTATGAAAACCACATTATATTCACTCAAAATGTAAGTTATATCCCTCTAATTTTAAAGGCTGTAGACTCAACTTTAAGGTTATTAAAGCATTTGTTGTGATTCTTCATGGTCCAGCAGGGAAAGAAACATTTATTTGGCTCATTCTTTATCAATGTGCTAAATTCACAGAGAACTGACTATAAATGGTATAACCTTGTTCAGTGAAGTGTCACAATGTTATTCATATTTGCAGCAGCTACAGCAAGCATTCAGTCTGATCCCACGTGGACAACTGTCCACATCTCAACCACAGCCCAACAATTGGCAGTAATTGGCACATTGCCTCGGCTGTCCTGGGAGAGATCTAAGAGCGTGCACGGCCACAGACAGGCTGCCCTTTCCACCAATTAGAGAGTTGTCGTTTTATGGAGCGGGAGCTGGGGGAGGTACACCTCGCTCTTACCTTGTCTCTTGATCAAAATGATTTGCTGAGACCCCCTTTCTTCCCACTCCTCTCTTCCTTCTTTGCTGCATCCGTCTTGCCACTGAGGTTCTACTGTGTGTGAACCGAGTCTTCAGTCGGTGGCCCCAACCAGCAGCTGACAGCCTTATAGCAGCAGTCGCATTAGAGATGCTGTGACTGTCAGTCTGTACTACAATGCCTTGCAAAACTATTCACACCTCTTGACTTTTTGTACTTTGTCATGTTACAAACCACAAACTTTAATGTTTTCTTTTCATATTTTATGAGATATACCAACAACATCAATATCAATAAGAATGGATGGTTTTTTTTCTCAAACAAAAATCTGAAATTTTGTGATCAGCATAAATGCCTTGCTGCAGTTACACTTGTTTTCTGTAAGTCTGTCTTCTCATCATCACCAATCAGCTTCTCTTGTCCTACTGAAGGAAACATTTTCACAGCATGAAGCTGCCACCACCATGTTTTATAGTGGGAATGATTAGTTCGGGGTGATGCTCAGTTTTCCACAAAGGTTAAATATTTCTGTTTTGATCTCATTTGCCTCCACTATCTTCTTATGTTTGGTTCATATGTAAAGAGTTTTATGTCGATTTTTGACCTAATCTACAATTTCCAACAACTTTGATTGTAGGGATGATTCTAAAGATAATCTTCTGACATATGTTTTCAGTGTGTGATGTGTTAAGAGTGATCTGATCTCATTGGAAGGACGTTAAGACAGTTCCAATGTTAAATCGGGGACATTCAACCCAGTTGCATTATCTTGGCCCAATGTTGCAGCGTGTCGGGTGTTCCTGGAGTAAAAACAAGAATGCACCCTGTTAAATGTGACGTGTAGCCAATCAAACCGTAACATGAAGGAAACATGGAAGGGAATCCAAACTACAGAAGACAAAACCAAAAGTCCAAATGAACACAAACTGTCGATGTTGCTTCTTCATCATGGGTCATGTTTGTTTACTCTGAAATCCCGTTTGATCCAGAAAAGTCTTAAGAGATTTTCTGTCTGACATCTGAATATTCATGAGGAAATCCATCTGTGTGCTTTGTGTTATATTTGCCGTGTGGCTGCAAACTACACGCTGTGCCACCAAGCCTGTTTATATGATATATAAAATGATATGTATGGAGTCTCTCAGGTTTTCAAATCAGCCAGAGATTCAAGTCTTGAAAGTGATCTATAACGACTAATCGTGATTAATTACAGTGCTTGAGTGTAATTAATATGATTATTCCTTTTTAATCGATTTACAGCGCTATTTATGATTAACTCTGCTATAAATATTGCTACATCTTTGTCCCTGATCCTTCTGCCATTCAGAAGCAGCTGTGTTATGCATGCAATTTGACTTCCGAATGTATTTGATTGGACAGGATTTTATTTAGGGATACACCACACTTTTCAGTTTTATTTCAAACATTTTTAGGGAACTGTATTCTCATCTTTACTTTCACAAAAATGCTCTTTTTGCTTGATAATATGAAAAGTTTCAGACGTAATTCTGAGCTAAACTAAGCCAGCATTTCTATCTTTTTTACACTTTCCCTTGTTACTGTTGCATTGTCTTTTTGTTGTCTTGTCTCCAGGCAAACTACAACGATAAGGCTACAGGGCTTTATTACTGCAGCTTTGACGCAATGATAGCGGCTGTCTCATGTGGTTCAAAACGTGCAGGCCATGCAGGGTGTCAGGGGACCCAAGTGCAAGGGATCACAGGCCTCAGTGCGTGCCACTAGGTTTTATATCGCCATGAGGAAGGCTGCAGAACCTATTATTTTCTCCCCTTTCTTCTCCTCAAAGCTTCTGTCTCTCCTAGTTTCTCTTCAATAAACACGAGGAGGCGAGGAGATGCTTCCTTTACTGAGAATATGTGTCAGGCTTATGGGTTATGTTGTGTTGCAATGTGATGCAGAGACAAACACGGGGAGAGCGAGAAACGGTGTTCCTAAACATTTCTGGGACGTTGAGCTATTCTGATACCTTAAAACACCAAACACATATCCCATCTTGGTTTGCAACAAGACCATTGTTTGGAGATTTGCTTCTGGATTCCTTTTCCCCTTTCAGTCAACAATTAGCAGAGGGAAATCCTCGCCTTTGCCACAGGTGTACAGGCTCACCATGCAGCGCGGACCTTCGTGAGGGAAGCCTACCTAATATGCTGTCTGGCCCCGGGGCCTGTGGGACTGCGCTTGGATTATTATGTTAATGCATGTGCCTCCTGCCCTCTCCTCAGTCCCAGCTGGCCTTCCTGTCATTAGGAAGTGCTTTGCTCTGACAGAGGAGTAATATGCTCAGTGATTGAGGGGCCAAAAGATCGAGCTCTATAAGAGCGGGGCCACCACTGATAAGCATATGATAAAAGTGCCATTGTAAGTGAATGCCTCAGAGACATGTGAGATGACTTAGCGGATCCCTTGGATCTCAGTGGAAGAGGGAATATGTATAAAGAGCATGTGGTCCTTTTTGTGTGGCTGACTTTAATTGCCCATAGCATTACGGCTCATTTTATGTATCATATTGTGAAACTTCGGCCTGTAAATATGATGGCTGCACAATATAATCTACTGCTTTTAATCACCCTGCAGGAATCAATATAAAATACAACAAGAAATTATAGTTCACAAAGCAATTAGAGCGAGTAATGTGTAAAGAGAATACTGTGTAAAAAGTAAGACATGTAAAAGAAATGGTGCACAATTAAATAAGGTTATACCTCTGCATATCTCCTTTTCTAACAAATAGTTATCTAAATATACAGTATATTATAGTAATAAAACTGTGACTGTGGATATGTTTCACATAAAAATAAATAAATTAGGAATGTAAAGCCTAATTTTAACAGCTGTTAGCTAAACAAAATTTCTGATAATTTCAGAAATGTAACCATATTTAGCACAGCAGCTTCAGAGTTAGAGTGCCTCACAAAAGTGGTCATAGCCCTTTTTCAGATTTTGCCATGTTACAATTTATCTTATTGCAATTTTGCATAATAGATAAATTCAAACTGGTGCATAATAGTGGATCTGGAAAAAAATGGTTCTCAAATATTTTTACACTTAAAAAACATTTATTTGCATCCAGCCACCTTTGTGTGAATCTCTGCACTTCTATTTGTCACTTTTTGCTCCTACACCTGATCAAAATCCTCTATTCGACTTTGATGTCCATTAATAAAATTCAGTGCACAATAAAATAATGGCAGAACACCAAGCATCAATGAGAAAAGCATCCAAGAGTCCCTGGATTACTCTGGAGGAGTTACAGAGATCCATACCTCCACCAGATCAGAGAAACAAGCAAGTTATTCCACAAATCTACTTCCCTCTATGTTAATGTATCACATAAAATCCAATAAAATATAATAAAGTTTGTGGTTGTAGTGTGACAATATGTAGAAAAAGGTTGCAAGGCTCTGATGGAGAGTCGGGTCAGGGAGGTTTCAGTAGGAAACACGATGATATCGGGTTTTCTGCTTGGTGTTCTGCAGGATCTTTGTCATGCATTCCGAGTTAATCAACTTGACAGTAAAGTAAAGGAGGTGAAGAACAAAACTAAACTTCTTGTGACTTGTCAAGAGGCAGAGAGATTGCCATGCTTTGGATCCTGCACATAATTGTGTAAATATGTCAGCCTAACTGAAGAAGATCTCTCCTTTTAAACACTTGTCTTTTTCATCTTTCCTCCACAGGAGAGTTTGGGTTGTTACATTTTAGCTTTGTACAGACCCATTCACAAAGTGTTTGTTTTGTAGAGAGTTTGTTTTGGTTGCTTTTTAATCATCTTCAATTTCATCTACATCAACACAACTTCTTTCTACTCCCCTCTTCCTCGTGTCTGCTTGCATGATAATGCGTTTCTTTTGGCAGGGGAGCCTTCACTCTAGTTGTTTGTTTCTTTTTATGGAGCTCCAGCACTGAGGAGAGGAAGAGGATCTCAAATAATTGCAGGATAAGTGTTTGCTGTGACTAAATGTCAGCTCGAGAGAGGTTGTAACAAAAACTGGTTGATGAGTTGCTCTAGTAAAGGAAACAGCTAAATTATCTTAAGGCCAGTGCTGTTATGTCGTCTAATTTTCTTTGAAATCTTGAAAAATGAAGGCTTTACTACAATGATAACATCTTGACTCATCCAGTTGTCTTGTTCAGCATTTCTCCAGCATTTTTTCCATCCACCTATCTATTACCTTCCACATATAGTTGGATCGGGTCAGCAGCCTCAGCAGAGAAATATGTGAAAATTATAAAATTGAATTGATACGTGGTTTAAAAATCCATGCAAATAAAGATAATCTGGAAAGTATTTGTGCATTTATAACAAGTACATTTGCATGCAGTTCTGATATTGTGTTTGCTAAGACCATTTGTTGTCTCTCTCAAGCTTATAGTTAGGAATAACCTCACACCTGAGATTAGCTCGTTGAGGTTGTTAGATGAAATGGATGAGATTTTATATTTGCTTCTGTGCTAACCTCTATTAGCAATTTTAAAAGTTATATTTTTCTCTGAAGTTCATAAACATCATTACAAATTGAGGTTGAAATGCACTATTTGTAACATTGGCTGTATGTAAAATAACACCTTCCACTTGGATACTGACCTCAGCACTGCTCCATGACCTCAGATTGTCCGAGTTGGAATTCAAACTTCAGGTCTGAGTCTTGTTATACTTCAAACTAGAAACTGTGAAATTTATCGTTCTTTGCATTTGTAGCTGGAACTTGAAAAATCCGACTTTAGAGATGAAAATTCAACTGGATTTCCCTTCACCCCTGAAGTCGGACTTCCTACTCAGACAGTCTGAGAATTTTTCTAATGCCAACTTTGAGGTCAAACATGGTAGCTGGTCAGCAGTAGTAATTTGTGGTGGAAACATGTTGATTTTACAAGACACATTTGCAAGAGTGCATCTAACATTGATATTACATGGCGTTCCTCCAACGAAAAAAATGAATTAATTGCAAATAAAAGTTTCTTGCACAACTTGATCATTTGGCTCCTCTTCAATTTCACAGAAAATTCATCTCAGAAAACAAAAAATGATGCAAAACACTTTCCAAGGCTTTTTTAAAAAAAAAACTGAAGCAAGAATATAATCTTTTAAACTATTAAAACAAAATTAATGCATTGAAAACCCTTGAGAAAAGAATATTTAACACATTTACATTTGATTTCTGTTTCTTTCTCTCTTTGCTCTAGAGTTTATATGAAATGTCGTTTATTGGAGCTGGCAATCTTTCACACAAGTTTCGCAAAGAAAAACAAGGGCACTTTGATTATTACCCTCTCCTTTGTTGTTTGTTAAGGGCCTTGAGGATTGGCAGGCGCGGTCTTTATAAACTCAAAGCTGCGTTAAATGCAGGCCCGACCCAGCTAATGAGAGGGAGCCTTCAAAACATCCATGAGATGATGCTGTCAAACAGGTGACATAAAAACGCTGCTTGTAATCCCCCTGTGCAGACCCTGGGAGTAAATATGCCAGCTCCACCATTTTCACTGCGTTTACTCCCAGTTCAAACAATTGCTCTCCCTCCTCTGCCTCCCTGAAAACACAATGACAGCTCTGCGAATTTCTCCAAAATCCTCGGCTGCCTGCGACCAATGAAACAACGAGGAATCGCTCTGATAATCTCTTTCATCCACATTGTGGGTAAGACACCGCTCCTTCTTTCACCTCCTCTTTGTTTCTCTGGCTTGAAACTTCTGCCACTCAGACATATTCATAGTGAATGTGTTTCCAAATTTGGATGTATTGCTAGGAAATGAAATAAATTGCGAGATTTTATCCATTTTTATCCAGCAGCTTTTTAGCAGTTTTAAAAATGTAAAATGATGATATGTAGTAGCCATCTGCACTCTTTCTCAAAGTTATGCAATTTGTGAAATGATTTAACATTGGTACCAATAATCTTTGACTTTTAAAACATCTTTACCTTTTGTTATATTAAACAATAACTAACTAAAAGCTAAATAAAAAGGATAAAATAGCTAATTAAGCAACATGACAGAAAAGCTAACATTCAGTCCTCCAGCTGATTCTGTCATGTTTGCTCATCATTAGATGCAGATTTATTCTTATTTATGACACTGATTTGAAAAACCTTTTTTTATTTATTTAGCACAGCAGCTATTTTTAAATTCATTCCATTTAACATTAGCTTGGGCCTTTTAGGCAATATTATAAAAAAGTGTTTCTTGGATTTTACTGATTTTGTTTATTGAAATAGTCGAAATATAATCTTTGACGTACCTATACTCTGTAATATACAACATTTGTCTAAAATTTCTTTGTTAAATTTTAATTTCTTTAATAAAATATGTTTCCATAGCAAAGTGAACAACCGGAAATTGCACAAGAAAGAGGAAGGAAAGAACAGTGGGCCCAGTAAAGAACCTTGTGAAACTCTACAAAATGTTTCGCTTTATTTTATTTAAGCAAATGAAATTGTTTCAATGAATAAATGAACTTAATATAAACTCTTCTTATGCTATGCAAAGGTAATCAATTCCACAATATTTACTACAACTACAATGTAATCAAATGTAACAGATTTTCCCCCAGAATTTTTTACCAAATATACAAAGTAACCTTCAAACAAAATGTTTTCTTTAAATTATTGCAATTATATCATTGCCTTTTAAGATTAGATTAATAAGCAGATCCTAATGTGATAAGGAATCTCTGAACTGATTGCAAAAGTTATGTCCTATATGTTATATAGATAGTATTATATATTTCACCTTAAACATGTCAGAAACCAATTAATTGTTACATAATTTAATTACCATAATTATTTTAGCCAATTATTTAAACTATACTGTTAGATTTTCCTAGTTCTGTATATAAATTATATCTTACTTATATGATCACCACAATAATTGCAGAGTTAAAGTCGTTATTCTTTTCTAAAAATCAAATTGTGTATTTGTCATGCAGTGTTTCTGCACAAAGACTCTGCTGCAGATTTTTCCTAAAACTGAAACCCATGTTGCAGCAGTTATTGTCAGCTTGCAGTTCTAATGATTTGTTGTCGACTGTTAGCTCACTTTGAGTTTCTTGCTGCTGTGGTTGATTGGGTTGGTGCATCCTTTGTGTGGTCAAAACAGTGCTTCATGTTGCTTTTTACATGAGATTCTCTGTCAGAGATTTAAACCAGAATCACATCAACAATAAAAACAGTTTCACCAAGAATCATATGCTTAAATGTTGTGTAAAACATTCTAAACAGCATGCTCTAAATTTTATCAGTGGGATGGAGTGATGCATGTCACTGCATGATGAGTAATTCAAAATACAGCCAATAAAACTTTTGTCACGTGTTGTTATTAAGGCCTTTGTTTTATAAAGCTTGGAATACACACAAAACTGTAAAAATCAGCAAGAGAAATGTTTTATTTTTATAGTTTCCTGTTTAGTTTAGAGAAAGTTTTAGGTACTTGGAGAATTGTCTTATTAAAAATGAGCTTTATCATTTTTTAAACTGAAATGGCAACATTTTAAACCTGATTTTAGATCCCTAAAATGTAGAAGTTGCATTTGTTTGTCAATTTTTTCTTATTTCTAGACTTGATTTAGACATTTCCCTTATCTGTATGTTCTTATGAATAAATATGATGCAGAGAGGTCAGATAAGTTTTTGTACGAAGCTGAGCTTACTCCTTCACTAATTAATGTACTGGAGAAGTTCCTGTCAGTAATTGTCTTTGTCATTGCTGTTTAATGTTTAATGATCCAAGAATGTGTCTTTCTGCAGAGATGCACATATTTCAGTAGAAATCAGTCAAATGGTAGCCTACTAATTGTCTCAGTACTCTTCAGGGTTAGATTTTATCCAGATATGGTACAAAGTTGTAAGCCATTGTACTACTTTGCTCAACACAACTCCGTAAGATAACTTTCCAAACTTCCAGAACAAGATGCCATGCCTCCATGCTGGGAGAGTTTTCACCTTAAACCCATGTATATTGAATAGTTTTATTGTAGTTTCAGTGTGTACCTGGAAACTTTCCCCACAGAACTTTCCAAGATGTCAGTGTTCCCTCTCTATCTATCTGTGCGCCCTTTGATAATGTTGCCCATAACTCCTTAAACTCACAGGAGAATTCTGCAGAATTTCTGAAAAACTTCTCTCTGGCAGTAGCTGTTACTGCCCAACCATTCACCTTCTTGATGAAGTGGGCAAGGCTTGGAGGTTTGAGGGGTTGGATGTCCGATCCCGGCACAGGCCATTAAAGATGAAGGAAGGTAGTGTGGTCAGGGCGAGAGGAGAAAACCAAGCTGGACGGTAGGCACTCGCACCTGCCCTCATAGCATCACAAACAAAGCCAACACTTCCCACAGTAATGAGCAGGGGCCCAGACTACGAGGTCAATTATTTATACCCAGTCAGCCCATGAAGATGGAGCCCCATCGAATCCTACGAGTCTACTGTGTTCAATGATTTCTGCTGCACTGCTGCCTCCATCCACACAGCTAAATCTAAGACAAAGTCTTGTCAGGGAGGATGTATGGCGTGTAGCTTTAAAAGGCATACATGAGTGGCCATTCACTCTAGTGGGCGTCCTGCAGCAAGAACTGATGGGTCCTCAGGCACACTCTGGCCTCACAATTGTAATGTAGAGAAAACACATTTAAAACCAAAAGATCATGTCTGGTGTTTCCAGGCACTCCTGTTATATATATATATAAATATATACATATATAATGTAACAGTAGACCAAAACAAAGTAAAACATTACTGATAAATTTATGGAAAAGGTTACCCAACTTTTAAAAATTTGTACAAATTTAAAACATGTGGATTATGTTTAGCTTCCATGGGCCAATATTTAGCAAATTCACCTTTCCTCTCAGTACCACTTTTTGTGTCTTTTTGTAATGACACATGTAATGTGTTTTGTAATAACACATCATGATGCTGCCACTGCTTTGTACTACAATGGAGGTTGTGTGTTAGTTTTCTGTCACACAGTGCTTTTTGAATGTAGGACAAAAGTTCAATATTGGTGTCATCTGACCAAAGCAGATGGCCATACTCATCCACATGTCTGCTCTATCTGCACTTGTGCAAGACACAAGTGCACAGGTTAAGTGGCATAGTAGGTGGCTCATCTTTGCATGAAACAGAACAGAGAAGTGTCTCATGGGAATGCGTTTTGCATCATTTTCAAGACTGTGTTACCTTGGAAAAAATGACCATGTTTCCATGCTTAGTAGCAACGTCTCTAATGTCAAGCTAATCCATTTAGGTGACAGACTGCTGAGCTTTTCACTCACAAGTTGTGCATCCGTTTGCATTTTGATGATACACCAGCACATGCAGAGGAACAAATCTTATTTGTGTCCTGTTTCTAAATAACTCTAACTGCTATCATTCCAGTTTTAGATGAGTGTATTCATTTTCAATAAGAATAAAAAAATCTGCAGTTTAAAAATAAATAAAATGTCCAAAACCAGTTTGTTCGAAAAAAAAAAAAAAATCCCCACCAATCACTATTTCCCAATTGAACGTTATTTACTTGGCAAGCTGCGTTATTGACACCTGCAGAATATTTATCTACATAGTTGATATATGCAAACATCAAGCATAGCAAACTGATAATACGGAAAGACAGACCGGGTTTAATGCAGCTTTTAAGACAACTGAAATGTGAATCTGAGATATAAAAGTTATTTTTATCAAAACAGTGTTAGAGAGCTCTTAGTGAAGGCAAGACTCACTACAAGGAAGGTCCATTGTTCTTTAAGGAAGACAAGCAGAGGGTGTGAGAGGGTTACAGGCTAGTGATCCAGATTGTTATTCAAAAACATGGATGTGGTAAAAAAAAAAAACAGAAACTGTTTGAGAGGTGGATTTTTCTTTTTTCTTCATCTTGTTTCACTTTCAAGTAAAATCATTTCAGCAGCTGAGCTGATTTAGTTTCTGTCCGTCCATCCATCCATCCATCCATCCATCCATCCATCCATCCATCCATCCATCCATCCATCCATCCATCCATCCATCCATCCATCCATCCATCCATCCATCCATCCATCCATCCATCCATCCATCCATCCATCCATCCATCCATCCATCCATCCATCCATTTGATACCAAAACTATTAATTTACATATTTTAGAAAGGCTTCATACACTGTTTCTGATTTTCTTTCATAAAGCTTAACACATCTAACATGGTTCAGAAAGCAGTGAAATGAAACCTCTCCTAGTGGACCAGTACAGGAGATCATGGTATATATATTTGACAGTGTAGCACAGCATTCTTAGACTCAGTGTTGTTGTTTTTTAATTCAGTAAACCCTGCAAAAGTTGGAGATTTACAAAAATGTTTGTCAAGTTTTAATACAAACCCCTTTCCCCCTAACATACAACTTGAAAAACATCAAAAGTAAAGTGAATAGTATCTGATACCATTGTGATTTCCAATTTTAAAATTATACTGTACGGGACTTGCAACTGTCCATGAATATTTCATACATAAATGTTGAGATGATAAGAAGTCCTTAGTGAATTCATGTACAAATGCATAACAATGGACCAAATCAAATCATGTAATAATAATAAACCTTACAGTTCCTCTTGTAAAATGGGGTTTCCTTGCAGCTAAATTGTATCGTTCATCTATCTGCTCATACCAGAGGCTATGCTGTGCGTATTCTCTAAGAGTTACTGTGGCTATGCAAAGACATCTATTAAAATCAGATAATGGCCACCATCAAGATGCACCATGAAGTAAAAACACATGGAAGGAAGATCTCCCACTTTATTAGCTGTCACCGTTCCCATGAATAAATGTGCAAATAAATGGCTATTATCACACAGGGAGCAAACGTGTCCCTGATGAGACTGTAGAAAATGGAATGGAGGTGAGGCTGCATGCAGGGGGGTGTGTGTGTGTTTGACACACACACACACACACACACAAATTCTGCTTCTGCTTCTGCTTCAGAGAAACAGAAGCAGAACAGAAAGGTTAGGGGGGCTCGGTGGGTGAAAAATCATCACCAGTCCTGATGCAGATATTGAGGCCGGCCTCGCAGTCTTGTCAGTGTCACCCGCCATCCGTCACTGTCTGCGAGCCTGCCTCTCATTAAGTGGCCCCGCTCTGGCGACAACTTAATTTTCTTAAGAGGACCAGACACCTGATTCAATTGTGCACCCATTACAGATTTGTTTTGCCCGTCTAGGCCTTGGTGGGACTACATGGCTCTGAACAGAAATACCCTCCCACTATATTAAATGCTGTGGACATGATTCCCAGAGATATGATTCATGTCTGCCCTCAAGTCATCATTCCTCTCAATGCCTTCAGCTCATTGGGCGCTGTAGCTCCAATCAGTTGGGGTGGGTGACCATTGCTCCAGCTTCTATCAATCATCAATCATCATAGTATGATCACAAATGTCTTCCACTGTGGATGTGCTTCTAGCTTTTATGATTACAGGCTTAATTTACATTTTGGTTATATCTGATATAATATTTCCCCCCCAAAAAAATCCTATTAATTGTCCATATGGCTGCAAAGATGTTATCAAAGATTGAAAATGCCATTCATAATTATTTACCCTTTACATTATTTTAAAGGATATATATAATCAGTTTTCCATTTTTCCTTTTAAATTCTGTACAGGCTTGTAGTTATATTAATTCCTATAGGTTATATACAGTACATCATATGTAATAAATAAAAAAGCATAACAGAAAGAAGTTGCAGACAATTTTGTGGTGATGGAGCATCTGGAGCATCAAACTTAGCTATCAAACATCAGGCTCAGTAATAAAGCAGAGATAGCAAAACCTCATATGCATTACCTATGAAAAATAATGCAATATGTATATTGTGCTTTTCACAATGAGGAGGAAGTCAGGACAAATTTTCCTATCTTGGCAAATGAGCATTTGTTTAAAAGTGCTGTTCAAAAAACTCCAATTCTAGCAGTAATTAGGCAGTTTAGGCCAAAGTTTATTACTCTGAACAACACAAGCATCCAACGTTATCTCCACTTCCCCGGACAGCTGTGTCACTAGAATACCTTATATCAGTGAGTCAAGAAGTGGTTTTGTAAAACATAATAGTCGTGAATGGAAACAGCTGAAAATCCCACTTTTCTACAGATTATCATTCCCTTGTTGTTTTCCTAGCAGCTTAACTGCACTACGGTATTGAAACTGTTGAATTTTTATTCAGCAGACACATTCTGTTGAGACGCTTGATCTTCTCAACTCTATCCACTGTTATAAAAGTAATTTATTGGGCTCACAGACAAGTAAAGTCTGGCCAAGAATGAAGCCAAAGACGACAATCAAGTCTCTGAAGAATCTGGCTTCTCGTGTACCAGGGCAGGAGGAGACGGTGAAGAATTTAGACATTTTTAGGTTAAAAATGATTCTTAGGTTATTATAAATTTCTTCTTTTTATGGCAAAATGAATGCCATTAAAAGAAGACTATAACACGTGTTATGATACTGTTTTAGCAAATTATCATAATTCTTTTTTTTTTGTTAAAGCAACGTAAACTTTTTCTCATCACCAACATTGAATTTACCTTGACATCATGTTACTTTACCTGCATGGTAGCTAAGATGTCCTTTGTCATTACTGCTGCTTTATGTTGATCCAGGTTTTACTACATTTTGCTGTTTTTTTATGTTCTATTATATTTCTTCTTCTTCATATTATTAGATCTTTTGATAACTATTAAAAAGTATATCTTTTTACTGGACTTCCAGAAATCACCAAATTATTTAATCAACTGGTTAGATACGACTTCATCCAAAGATACACGGACCTTCAATAATTAATAGACATTTTCCAACCATTTCAACATGTCTGTTCCTCAGACATCAGCCTTTGAACATCAGACAATGAAAGACATTTTTTTTCTGTACATCAGTGTGAGTAACACCTCCAGTGTCCATTTGACTGCTGGTCTCTATAGTTTACCTCCAATCCTCACCTGTCAGTCAATCTGTGGCCAATTGAGACCAGTAAGATAAACCTATTCTACTGGTACAGGATTGAACTGATTGTTGCTGTAATTTTTCTTGTCATGGCTTTTATGTGCTTGGTGTGTGTCGTTTTAAACCAGACACGTGTCAAATGCCACACAGAAGGCTGATTTTCATTTTACTTTCCTTTTTTGTGTGAACTTTTGCAATTTTTAAGCTGCTAATTAAGTCATTACATTTTGTTTTAGCCCCAATCTTATTAAAAAACCCACCTCTGGTGAACAGTCATGGGTTTTTGTTGTCGCATTTCTAAATTGTTTCTATTTTAAATGTCACAAACATTAATACAACTGCAGTGTTGCCTTTGACTTTAACCTATCCACCAGACGCATTCAATATTAAAAATTGCAAAGTATGGGTTTGTTATCAGCAGATAGTGAAAGATAAAAAAAAAACATTCCTCTGCCTCATTTCTTGCCTCCTGTGAAGATGACCTTCTCATCCGGCTGAAATGTTTCTCTGTTTCTCTTGATGTTATTGCTAAAACTGGCAACATTGCTAATAGAAGATTAGCAGATTATGCTGTAAAATCACCAGTGAAGGTTTTTTTAAAACTAAAACTGAAATCCATTCATTTGCATAATGTGTGTTATAAAGAACAATTAAACAAAACTGAGAGAAAGATATTTGGAAATGGTAGTGTCTCGACACTTTTTAGAAACACAAAATAATGTGGGAAATTTCAGAATAGAGTAAATAAATATCCACGTCTTTTTTAGCAATATCAGTTGTAGCTTGTTTCGTATCACAGCTATACATTATCATCTTCTACATTTCTGCTGTATGTTTCATTAGCGTGTTTCGCTCTTTATTCCTTTCATTTTGTCTCCATGTGATCCTGTTGAGTTCAGCAGCGTGTGTGGAGGAGTGTCTCCTGTTCCCCCCGTCTTCTCCCTCTCCAGGAGCATCAAAAGGAGGAGGACCCACGCAGGGTGTTTGAAGAGCCCACAGACACTCCCCTATGGGTGGTGAACTGGCAGATGCTCAAACCTCGCAACTCTATATAGGCGGGTGGAGCATCCTTCTCATCTGCGTTTGTACCTTTGCCATTGGTTTAGCTTTCAGCCACGAACCAAACATTAGGTCACACCTCACATGATGACTTCTATTTCATACACTGCACATCAAATCCCAGTTTATTTATTAAGATTATAAACTGCATTACTGTTTTTCTCCAGACAAACCAGTGGAGTGTCAGCAGCTTTTCAGTGGTGTAGCTTTTACTGTTTCACACAGCTGTGGTCCTTCCATGCTGATTGTTTGGCCTTTACCATCCTGGGTGGCAGCAGCGAAGCTTTGACCTGTTCTGCCTCACTGTTCTCCAAATACTCCCTCATCCACCTCATGACAACACATTTTGTCCGGCTCCTGAAAAACAAGCCTCCATCTTTCCATTTTTTTTTAAATTCATATCATCCTTTCTTCCAGTTTTTCCTTTTCCTCTTTGCATCGCTTTCATTCCTCCTGTCCATCTATCACAGCCAACTCTGTTGCCAGCTCCCATGCTTTCCTGTCAGCAAGGGGTGAAAGAGGTGTCTCTCTGTAAAGAAGAACCTGCAGCTGTGTTTCATATCACCTCTCACAGCGCGCTGTAGCTGTCTGTGACTATCAGCTGCAAAACCTCTTCCCCGTCACAAATACCTTTTCTTTCTTTGGCACACTCTTAGCTTCTCAGTGGTTTGACAATACAATTGGAATATTGAAAAGTATGTATTTACTAGAAATTTAAATGTTAATGTTAACATATTAACATGTGAGATTAATTCATAAAGTTTCGTATTAAATACTACAAAGGGTTACTTAGCTCAAAGCAGTGCGTTGCACAGTCTTGTACTGCGGTCAACAATGCAGAGTTGCAAACTTGAGTGTAACGATGAGCAAGGAGAGTCAGACCGGTGTGCTCAGAGGAAAATTTCACCTCTGATCACACCAACAAACACTGAGATGAACTTTTGAATAAAATCAAGGTAGCATGTATCCTACTTACAACAACAATGAATTATCTGCTTTCACCATTTTTTATATAATTTATGTATCTAAATAAATGTTTGAATCAAAATGATGTCTCCTCAACCTTCCTGAAGATGAAAACCTGGAAAACTGACCTGCTTGGTTGGAGATATTAAACATTTTCCTGGACATTTTTTAAAGCATGCATTTTTACATTTCAAGCTTGCACAGTTAACCATGGGGATAAATCATAATTAATCACAGCACTAGAGTGTGATTAATTTGATAAAAAACTTTTATCGATTGACAACACTAATTCACCGTATATCAGATAGCCAGAAAAGTGTTTTATGTCTCTTTATGTAGTGTATGTAAACATCTGGTTTCGACTGTTGCATGTTTGATCATTTTAGGCATAAGAAATTAGATAACAGAAATTATCGAAGTATACTGTATAACTCATTGTTAAAAACGAAAAGCAGAGATCTAAAATACAAACACAGATAAAAGACCAGCTATGTGCAGTCACTAGTTGCATCATTCTGTCTGAATTATTGTTGTGGTATTGATCTTAGAAAGGCATCAAAGCTCAGCTTCAACAACAATGAACAGAGCAGATGCCTCTAAAAGTATTGCTTTCAACTGATTGATGCTCCAGTTTTTGAATATTTTGTAGTTTTGTTACTATTTTCTGTTGAACTGCTTAAACTTCTACTTACACTTCACTGTGATTTAATGTATTTTTGTTCACTTCAGCAATGACTACTCATGTAGTTGTAATAAAGGGTGTTTGTTCATACTTAATTACAATTAACTTAACTTTTAGAATTTTAACTGACTCAGTTTGTGTTGTGTCAACAAGAAAGCAGATGTGCAGCTCAGAAAAAGTAGATTATATTTGGTTATCATGTTCTTTATGTACTAAAATATTCTAATTGGTATGTCATTATGCTACTGTGGTGGTGTCTTGCAGCTTTTTCCTCCCCTCACACTTTTTAAACAGCTGAATTACCAATAAAGCAAAGCAAAAAAAAAAAAACAGTCTAAAAAAAGGAAGGAAAAAGAATATTCCAATAAATATTTAGAAGCTTATGAATAATATCTGACAATTTTTTGGAAAAATATAAAAAGGGGGAAGTTGTGAGACTGTTTGTTCAGGGAAAACATTCATAATTTAAGTGCAATATTTGAATTTTATTGTTTATGTGTAGTTACTGGGGCAACAGTCAGTGGTTTTGGTCACTGCAGAGAAAAATGTACACATATTCATTTACTCTAAATGTGATGGCACAACGTGGATTCTCTGTTCAACTTTTTGAATATTAATTAAACTGAATAAATGTCATTATCATCATTTTAAAAATTGAAAAGTAAAAATAGATTGTTAAGAATTTTTGTGACCCCCGTTAGTCAACGTACAAGAAATGTCTTCAGCAACTGTTTGTTGTCTTGTCTTCAACATGAGTACCAGGGTGTTTTTCCATCTTGTCTGCTATCCAAACAAACAATTGAAAACCAAGATATTGGTCTAAAAAATTATTTTCTCATTTTGAAGACACCAAACCTTTTACTTTGGGTCACATTCTGGTACTCTAAAGTTTCCTGAACACGTCTCTCCCTCAGTAATAGATTAGCCTTAAGAAGTCTTTAATCGGCTGAAGATTGCACCACCAATACCAACATTTTAGATCATGTTTGGTTTGTTCTCCAGCAGGGAAAACAGAAAAGTCAGTTGAGTTTTGAAATTTCTCATTTCCAATGATCCTTATATCCCTCAAGCAAGTCATTAATCCCTTGGTCATATTTCATTAAAGAACAATTTAAAATACAACATTACTAATAGGCTTTTTGTGATTTTTTTTGTATGCGTTGCACAGTGTGTCAATGCCCGCCCATTTACCAGCATATGAAATTTTCACAGTTGTTGAATCCCTTTATGTGGTGATCAAAAAGGGACTGTGTGCCCATGCATGCTGAAGGGGGCTGGCCCAGTGAAAGAAGAGAGGGGTCCCTACACATGTAATCCTTGTCAATGAATTTAGGCAATCTTTTTTCATCATTAATGAATATTTCAGTAGTTATTGCGGTAAGCTTCTCGGGTGTCTCTCTCTTCACTGCTCCCATTTCTCATAAGTGAATCACTCCTCTAATAATTTAATTAATAGCATTGTATCCACAGATGAAAAGCTTATATTTAATCAGCAAAATGGGGAGAACGGAGATCAGGGGCCTTGACTGTCATCAAAACGTGCTTGAGGTCCCACTTGTTCACTAAGCCACTCTAAGCCCTGGGACACCCATACTTAATTGAGAGTTCATAAATAAATGTGGTTAGCGTAATCCCAGGATCCAGCCCCTCAGAGCCCACACTTGAGTTGTGTGTGCATGTGTGTGTGTTTTAAAAGTATCTGCATTCACATATACCCAAGCCAAGCTCCCTATGTCACTAAAACTGTGCCAAGGCAAACTCCACTCCAGTGTGCCAGATCCTGGTTTATTCACCTGATGTGTCCCGTAAGTCGCTGGTTGTGCCATATGCTATATTCCCAGTCGGACTGGTCTCAGTATGCTCTTCTTTACTGCTCCATTTGCTTATTGGATGAAAGTATGGGGTGAAAGTTTACCAACATTTATTTAAAGGTTTATTAATCACTAGAGCTATTACTGGCGAAGACTGAGCTAAGCTGGTTCCAATTGTTTATTAAAATTTGCAGTTGTTTTAAAAAAAATAAAAATATTTAAAAAATGCAAAATGTGGTTTTGTTTAAAAGCCCTTAACCTTCACCCCCAAAAAAGCCAATGTGAAAACAGAACGCAGGCTTGTTAAGGAGTTAAATAATCATAGGTAAAAATTGTAATTTCTTATATTTGACTTAAAAACAACTATGTTTTTAATTCAATAGATTAAAAGGTGAAGCAAATGACTTTTCAAGGCTGTTAAACTATCAAAATCTTAAGATTAGAAATGCTGTCTTTATATTAACTATAGAGCATTAATATTTTCAACAAAGCTTCATTTTAAACCCTTTGAGTTCAAAGTAGGGAAATCCCAGCCAGGATTTTTTACCCTTATTGCTCATGTTGTTAAGATTAATATGAGATTTGAAACAATTTGGTGAACAGCTTTCAATACAACTATTAGTTGCACAAACACCAAATTTAGGAAAGTCACTTGAATCAATTAGAAAGAAAATGATTGTTTTACGACTTTACTTGCTCACGCTTTTAATTGTTCAACCTTGATATAATAGTTCACAAAAGTGTGAATGATGAAACAGTTACAAAGTGAAAAAGTAATGTGTACCAAACTGCAATTAATAACAATATAAAATAGAATATGAGGATAAACATAATTTAAATGTTTTAAATAAAAATGGGACTTTCTTGATTTTCTGGTCAAGTCATAAGTAATTCTGCTTTAACTTGAAACCTTTCTTTTTTGAAATCAGCTATTTTTCATAGATTTGCCCACATTTGTTTATTTGAAAACAGAGTAAGATTAAAAAGTTTAAAAAAAAACTTTGTGTGTTTAGCTAAGCAGGGGTAAATCTTTGTCCAGTGTCCATCATTTATTGATACAGACCCTTGAAACTTTGCCGGGGAAAAAAAAAAAAAAGAACTAATGAAATTATCAACGTTGTTGAATTAATGATGAATGGGAATAAGAAAAGGCTGAGATCTCTGTGGAGTCAGAGTGGAGCGCTGCTTCATTAGCCATGCAGTCTCATCACATCCTCTTTTGGAGCTGTAGACACGAGGGCTCTTCACGTTTTCCTCTCTTCACTATCAGGACCTGCCATTGGATCTCACAAAGTAAAAAATAAAAAATACATTTCCCTCCATCCCTGTGCCTGACTTTGTCTTTTTTTTTTAGTCTTTCTTATTGCGTCACCCACCATTCTAAACCATGGTGCTGCTCGTAAAGTTGAAATTCTTTGGTGGCTCACTGCACACATCACCTTTTTCTTATTTCCTGAAGATGAAGCAAGAAAATCTGTTTCTTACTGTGGTCGGAGCGCACATATTTCTCTCTCTTACTGTCTTTTTTTTTTGTTCTTGAACTCTCCCTCCTGACTGTCTCTCTGTGGATATCATTCCTGGTTCTGTACATGCAAATGAAATAGAAGGGAGGAGGGTTTAGTTTTGGATTCATTGGCCCCCTCCTGCTCTTCCTCTTCATCTTCTTCCTCTTTTCCCTGGGTGGAGCAGAAGTGGGCTGGTGAGCCGCAGCATGCTGTGAAATCCTGGGCATGGGGTCTCATTAGGTAAGCAGAGGCCAGGGCAGCAGGGCTTCACCGAGGTCCTGATTATTCTGAGAGAAATCCAAAGAATCACCTCAGCTTTAAGCCTGATTAGAGCAACTGTCTCTCAAGGTTCACAATCCTCTTTAAATTGAGAAAATGAAGTATATAAGGTAAAATGTTCAACTCATTTTGCATTAAACCTATTATGGTTCCTTGACTAGGTTAAGATAGATGTATGTAAGTCAGTTATGCCTTATTTCAAGTGTACTAAGATATTTGCACGAGAAACTAGACCAAAAATACTTGGTATGATTTTGTTTTTGCATCTAGGATTTGCAATTCATGACTTCTGCAAGAACATCAACTGGCTAAAATTTTATAAAACAAATATTAATGAGGGCATAGTGATATAAAATAAAAATGAGATAATAACTGCAGTAACTTCAATTTAAAGGTGTGCAGCATATTCTTGTCTTTCAAAAAAACTAACATTGTTTATCTCATTATCATTCTGCTTTGAAAAAGAATGGATCAAATGTCCAGCTAATACTTCAAATAGCATTTATGTGTTAACAGACAGCAAATGCTTATGTAATGTTTTACCCTTTACATAATTATCTGATGAATCTAGGATACATTCAGTTATCTAATAACTACACACAGCTAAGCAAATTAGGAGTGTCAGGGTGAGCACATGGCGCGTAGAGGTCACATGTTGCAATGTTTTGAAGTGTTAATCCCTCCCACAGATAAACATCCCACATCTTCCCCATCATCCATTGGTGCTTCTTCCACGAATTGGCTAAATTGATCCTCATATGAATTAGGTCTTTTTCTCAAAGGGCTTTGTCAATACATTGACTCCTTTTATGAGGGTCATCAAATAGCCATTACTGGGCGTCAGGGGGTCCCATTTGGGGAAAGGCTGCCCAGGGTGACTGATGAGGCGGCTGGGGGAAAGCAGCTGATCGGTGGGGGCATCTGAGCGAAGGACCAATAGTAGAGAGAGAAAAGGAGGGGGAATGCTTTCTGGGTTTAAATTTATTCTTAATTAAAAGCACATTTGTTGTGCCTGTGTTTGTTTTACATCCTCTCTGTTTGAAGAAACAACAAAGTGAGATTTTCACCTACCTTTAACGGGAATGACCTGACTTGGAGCTGCAACATATTTGGTTTTGGTCTTATAAAAACTTAGATCAATGTTTCACAACCTGACAAATAAGGGTAATGAATTAAGCAAATGCATGCTTAAATGTTCAATGTTTCCTGGTGTAAATATGTACCAGCAATACACTTGAGGTGTAAAAAAGAAAGCCTTGAATAAACCTCACTGCTGCTCGCAGGTAATATGAAACAACCTTTTAATGTGAACACAGACACAGCAGGATGTAAACAAACTGCCACTGCTGTCAAACACTCCAGTGAAAACTGTCAAAAGTTCAGGCTTTTCAATTACAGCAGCTTAAATATGCACGCAGGTTTCCCCTGGCTGATTAAAATGCACCATTTTAAGTCTAATTGTTCAAGAAAACTGTGTTTTATGTTGCTGCAATGGTAATAACTAATGATAGATGCATAAAATTTGCATACATTTTCCAGACCTAGAGAATATCTGATCATTGTGCCGTGGAGAATTGCTCTAAGTTAGGAAGTTAATTTCATTATCTCCTCCTCCTCATTTAAAGCCCGCCACTTTACAATAATTGGAAAACAGAATAAAAGATTAGCTTTTGACTGGATGATGGGCGTTAATAAAGTGTGATAGAATGCAAGTGTTACAGAGAGGGTGCCAATTACGCCAGCCAATCTGAGGCAGGCAGCCATTGATGGTGGTGGTTCAATCTCTTTATCTGCAGTACAGTACCATCAGGGACCCACTGCAGAGACCTTTGCTCCAGCTAGCAGGCTAATTGTCAATTCTGCTTAAGTCGTAAGGAGAGCTATTTTACCCAAGCTTTGGAGAGAAAATGAACTATCAAATAAAAGCAAAAATTGAGGATGGATATGGAAATTAAGCTAAAGGAGGAGCAGGTGGAAGAATATGTGGAATTGGGTTTAATATTACTAAAGACTGCTTTATCATAAGTCAGCTTTATGAAACTCCCTACAGTCAACATGTTCAAGTGTAAGCATTATCTGTTTAATGGAACATTTCTGAGCATAGTACACAAAGCACACCAATAATGCAATCAAATTTAAATCATATTTTCAACAGATATTACAAACAATCATTATCATTTTATCAACAATCTTCAAACACATAAAAAACAGGTTCTTCTTTATTCTCATGGGTCACTTCCATCGTTTAACGTGTCACCACATCAATCACTGAGGCCTAACACATCAGCACTCATTGGCTGAACCAAACATCTCAAACAAATAAACAGTGAAATTCAATTTAGCGAAGGGCTGGAGGTTTTATTAGTGAATTAGCAATATAATCAAAAGGTGCAATTCAGGTCACATAATTATTATCAAACATAACAGATATTTCACAAAACTAATTTCTCAGACAATCTAGGGTCTTAATTTTGGTATCTGCATACACCTTATAAGTCATCAGTCATTAATTTATACATCCATTTTGCTGAATATATGTACATCAAAAAGATCAAAGTTATGTGGTTTGTAATTTTAGAAAAAAATTACAATTTGTGGTGAAGCTTTTCTCTTCCTTTGGAATTCTTGGTTTCTCTAATAAACATGAAATCATTTAGTCTTAATCATGTTACAACAAATATTTTGACATCAAATTCAAACCTTGACCCCACATTAAATCAGCATAATTGTTTTAGGCACCATTCATTGTTGCTCATTCTCTATTTCGGGAATTATTATATAGAGATGGAAGTAGGACAGGATAGTCACAACCTGGATTTCTACACACAAACAGGCGATCTTGCCTCATCAAAAATGATGCAGTGGGTCCTTTGTTGTCAAAGTCTTCACACCGGAATCGCATATTCATGGGGGTGCATTTAAGCCATTTCTGCTGGCATAAGCATGCAGCACAACAGCGAGTCCTCTGAAATGTTGTTTCCTTGCCACTTAACCTATCTCTGCATTTGAGAATGTGACATCTTGTGTTTGATGCCTTGCACTGTATTACAACCCCTTTCTTTTTTAGCAAAGTCTTCATGTTTAATAGTTGCTTGGAGGCCTGTGGTAAACAAAAACGCCTTACGATTATACACTAAACAGCAAGATGTGCAGTTATTCCACTGACTACACTTTGTTATAGAATGGACACTGAAGGGTGCTTTGAGTTAGTGACTTGCTGCTTCCCATTTGAACCAGTACTGACTGCCTTATAGTACAGATGTGGAACGCTGCTATCCTGTCACTCTAACAGTAGATGACGTCTATCACATATCCACCAGACCGCTGAACATCTATATTTCATCATGTCTCCAGACTCCCTTGAATTCCTTTTTCAAATGACTTTATGTTAAAATAAAAGCCATGGAAGGGTTCCATGGAGGGATGAAACAGAGGTTCATCCATCCATCGTCTTCTCCTTATCGGAGATCAGATTGTCAGATGTGTCAGGAGGCCCTCCAAAGAGAGGCTCCCTGGGGCCGTCCTGATCAGCTACCTCAACCACCTTTCAGTTCAATTCAGTTTATTTATATAGCACCAATTTACCACATATATCATCTCAGGGCACTTTACAAACTCAACATTTACACTCGCACATCAAAATGGCTGCAAACTGATGCGTAATTATACAACTGTACATCTTGGAAAAGCAGAAGTAGAGCCCCCTACACAATCAACAAGAATGTAGCGAGTGGTTTCTGGTTGGTACGTTGACAACTAAACCCTTGTCTTCAGCAGCCATTGACAGGTCAGACAGCAGTAAAGCCAGCTGACCAAATGTCCTGGATCTTAACTTGGGTTGCTAGGTCCCGGGCAGTGTCTGCTGATTTATGACATTACATTGGGGTGTTTTTGTTTGGTGGTTTTTTTTAACTTATTGCCAAAAAACTGTTGTTTTTATAGGCATAAAAGAACAAAATGGAAGAATAAAAACATGTGAAATGTTTTGCATAATAGGTCCCCTTTAGAAAGTTTTCCATCTCAGGAAATCCAGCAGATTCCATTCAGCTATTGGAGCACTTACATTCTACTACTACATTTTGCTTTAACTCCTCCTGGAAGACAGAGATCCTCACCCAATTTCTAATTTATCTGGGATGGACATAAATGAACCAGTAACCAAATTACTGCAGTTGAGTCCTCAGTCCGTTTGTCTCCATTTCCATCCTGCCATTACACAAGAACCAGACGACAAAACCCTTAAACTCCTGCTCTTATGTCAAGGACTGACCCCTGATACCTGTGTACTTATTAAACTCAGAATTCACTGTTTCTATTAAAAATAATCTCCAGCTGTGGCACCAAAAATTACTTCCCAGAAGTCATGTCTGAAAGCTGGCAGTTTAAAATAAAAAGGCTAGGACTGTAACATCATAATCACTCTGACTTTTTATCCATGTGGTAGAATTAAACAGTTCACTCTGTTTAATTCTACCACATGGATAGAATTAATACAACATACAGACTAGATTTGGTGTTTTTCCTCTGGATTTCATCCAGTTTCTTTTTGGGAAGGTTAGCTTATAAAAATAAAAAAATATATATTATGCTGGTTTCATTGTGTGCCTTTCTGTCATAAGACAAGCGGCAGTTCAAGACCTTTCCTCCTGCCACCTGGCTTTAGCTTCAGGTACAGCTGGCGGAAGATAAATATGGGAAAATATCTACAAAGAAAAGAAGAAAAGAAAAACGGCATATCTTGCATCAACGCTTGTGACTGAGCATTATTTACATTCAACAACAGCAGGTATGAGTTGTTTCTCCTTGTTGAGCAATGAAGGGTGTCAAATGTAATCACTTCCTCAATTGTATTTTAGAAATAGTTTAAATGTGATAATTAGATGTAAGAAAAATAAGGTCTAGACAGAAAACAACACATATCTTTAACAAACTTAATAGCAATTTTACACAAGCACTCTGTTCTTCTAATACAAACCGTGCCATGAATTAACTTAATTAGAAAAGGCACCTAAAGCTTTTTCTATTGATTGTCCAGCAGGCAGATTCGAAAAGTAAAGTTAGATATCTACCCAAGGAAGCCCTCACTGATTAATCAGTGGCAGTTCAGTCATTAGCTGCATGGGTTTCATCTTCTTTTAACATATCTTTCGTTTGCCCCAGCGTTTTGTATTTTTAATTTTCTTTTCCCAGCGCTTTGTTTGATGTTTTGTAACTTTTCATGTGTTGCCAGTGAATTGGTGCCTTTTTAAAGGAAATGCTTCCCTTCCAGGGTGGCGAGGGTGTATCTACATATGAATATTTTCAATTGATGAATAGTATACGACACGGCAGCGCCTTTGATACTCTGCTGCTTGGGTCTTGAGTGATGTCATAATCGTGGGACACTGGCTATGGGCAAAACATCCCAATCCACAGCCGAGAGCAGCAAACATTAGAGCCCTTTGACGTCCTGCGCGTTTAATATTACAGCAATGTTTACAGAGGAGGGAGTTGGCTTCAGCGTCCACCGGGGAGCCAAAGTGTGTTTAAGGTCAAGCCATCTCAGTTCTTCATCAATCAACTTCTGCATCTTTGATCACTTGTTGTTTTGACTGCGGTGTTTTCAGTCGTGGCCAGGTCTTCATAATGCATGAGGACATTACATAGTTATGAACGGATTGGCAGACAAGTCAAGGCAGCGGCTGAACTTGCCACATACTTTGAAAAAGATCTTTGCGTTCTTCCACATACCTAAAAGCTTTAACGAAGTTTGAGATGCTGGCAAACTTGTTTGCGCTGTGGCTGGTAGTTTGTTGAGAGGCCCATTACCGCTGTGAAAGCGTGGAAAGAAAGTTCAGTTTGGCTGAAATTCAGTCCTCCAGCTGAATAATAAACTACACCGAACCTCTAGAAACTTTCATTGATTCTACGATTACTTCATGAAATTTCATAGAGTCATTTGTAATAGGTAACCAGCATTTATGGAGATAAATTATAATTGTCTCACTTGTAGTATTGCCCCATGATGTGGTCCAAGGCTTCAGAAGAACATCTAACCAAATTACAACTAGTCCAAAATAGGGCAGGTTATTCCAGACTATAAATATTCTCAATATGCACAGAGCGTTAGCTTGGCTCTTGGTTAAAAAAAGAGTGCTTGTTTTAGAAATATTGTAGTATCTAAGATACCAAATGTTTTATTTAATCTACTTTTATTTACACAATTTAATACAAGGCATGCTTTAAAAGGTTTACTCTTCCACCATGAAACAGCAATTCTGGACGAAGTCTGTTCTTTAAAGTTTGCTCTTTGTAAAGGAATGAGAACATGGAACTTATTTCCTCTTTTTTTTTATAAATGCAACAAATGCTAGAACTGTTAAAAGAGCAATTTTTAATTATTTTATCATATAAAGTGTTATAATTGTACATTTATGAATTAATATGCTGTATTACTCATGTTATATTAAGTGTGTGCTACTATTTTTGTAATAAATGTGTTTTTTTTATCATGTGAACCCCAGGAAGAGTAGCCATTGTCACAGTAAAATATCTGATGATTATTTAAGTCTGTGTTTAAATAATATGTATCATTTCTGTGCTGTAACTCCGAGCTCCTTGAAAAGTACAAGTGCATTATTTCAGTGGACATCGCAGGTAATTTGCATCTTTTGGATATGTTTTGTTTTGTGTAAAGAGCTACTTTTGCTTGTAATAGTACATATAAGACTTTATGAGTGAGTTTGAAATAGGCTTTGCATATATTTACACCTAAGATACAAACTATTTGCAGGTGCAGCACCTTTTCTCATGTTTCAGGTGTTGAAAGGATCTAACGAAGATTACTGCTGGTGTAGGCGGCAGGAAAGAGGGAAGCTATCGAACTTGTGTCCTGGTTTCCCTACTAGATAATGATCTCTTGAAAAGTGTATGTTTTTTTTCTTCCTGCTATTCTTCCAGTAACAGTGTGTGCAAGATGAAAGATAGTTCCGGGGCTAGTGCACCAGAGCACATCTGACTGAGGCAGGTGTTAGAAATGTAGATGGCTCGTGGAGACTAAAGACAATACAAATTTGAAGTGAAAACGCTACTGGCACGCCTCCTCTGTTCTTAACACGTGAAGCCCCAGGCCGATCAATTATTCATCTTATTGTGTGCGCGCGTGGCATAGTGTTAGTTCTGTAGTCGGTGAGGAGGTGTCTGTTGCACTTACAGAGTGAGCGCCACATCACTTGGCAGGCCTAGGTCTGTCAGCCTGTCTCTGTCTCCCTCACACACACACACCCACACACACACACACACGCCCACCCCCCTCCACATGCACACGCAACGTAAAAAGCCCTTGTTCTGCCTGAGCCTTTTTAATGATGGGATCAGGGGCGAGAATTGGTGGCTAAAGTGCAGCTCTGGTTATTTGAAAAAAAGGAGAAAAGAAAGAGAAACAGAGTAAGAGGAGTGTTAAAGAGTGGGGTGGGTGGAAGGAGATAGTGGGAAGAAGGGGAGGGGGGGGGGTGCTTTGTACACTGGGGGTATTTTTCAAAGCAGTGCAGACTTGAAGCCATTGGGAGACTCCTTTGACTTTAATCTTGGCTGTTTCTTTGAAAATTATGACCGAGGACCACGGTTGCTTCATTAAAAGACATGTTCTGTTTCTTGTGTAGTTTCAGCCAGATTTCTCTTTTTGTGCATGCACTGCTGATTTCAATTTTCCACCCTCTGTGTCTTCCTGTAGCCTCCTGAGCACCTACTGTGTCAGGGCCACTCACTTTGCATGTGTGTAAGCAAATAGTTCACCGAATGCTAATTACACGGACTCATTTGATTTGTGCTCCCCTCTGCAGGGCCCAACTTCATGTCTACAAGCCATTGTCAGAGTTATCGTCCCTCTGTCTGATCTACATAAAGACTGAAGAAAAATGTTGATAGCTGTTTGAAATGAGAGGACTCAAACAGTCAAGGCAAAATTAATATAAGTGTTGATTCAATTAATATCAAGAACACAGTCCACTTTTCTATGCACCTTGCAAGGTTTTCTTTAAATTAATCAATTTATTTTATTTAGAGAGTTAAACGTGGAAATAAATAGAAACCACATTGATGAGCCCGTTTTAACATATGAGAGTGAAAAGTTTACATCCGTCCTCCAAATGAGTAAAAGGAAATAGTTCCACTGGCTTTTTTCACTTATGAAATGGGAAAAATTTATTTTTCTATGTGAAAAATCTACCAGTGGAACTAATACTTTTAAAAAAATCAATATTAAGGAATTATAAACTTAAAACAAGCTCCTATATGTTGCTGAAAAGTTACTTGTAACTTATTTTTGTTTTATTTCAAGTGTACTAAGATATTTGCACTAGAAACGAGACTAAAAATATAAAATACGATAAGATTTTGTGTTTTTGCAGTGCAAGGACAAAATAGTAAACACTGAATCAAATATATTAATTAATTCCCATTAATATTTGTTAAAATGTCCCTTGGCAAACCACACACACACAGCTTATAGCCATCAACAATATGCTGGCATTTCTCTTCTTGACAGAATTGCTAGCATTTGTTTAACTTAGCTGGTTTCCTGGTGCTGACCTTGGCTTTTAATTAATTTCTAAAAGGTTAAGATGGGGAAGCTATTTTATGTGTTTGGGATTATTGTCCTGTCGAAAAACACCTGCTCAAGTTTTAACCAGGTATATGTTGAGTTGAGGGAAGGTGGAAGAACTGGGAGGTATTCTTCATTTTTAATATTTCATGGACTTTCTGCAATGCACCAGAAATGCAAAACAGAGCCGCAGTGTAATGCAACCACCATCTTAGTTGGTACAGCTCTCTTAAATCTGAGTCACCTTGATTCTGTCAAACAAAGTTCTTCTCATTGCGACCAAAAGGCTCCATCTTTGTCTCATTTGCTCTTAAGACATCTCCAGGAGACAATTGGCTTGCACTCTACATACAAAATGGATTTCCTGAGCACTATTTATCAGTATGTGGTAGAATGTTGCTTGTAGATCCTGGGTACAAATTGTTGCATGAGAATTGAGTTTCCATGTTTGCATGCATGGATTTTCTCTGGGTACTCCAGCTTCCTCCCTCAATCCAAAAATGTGACTGTTAGGCTAATTGGTTTATGGTCCTGTTCAAACTAACAAAGATATTATGCAAAAGTTTTTCTAATGTTTTTTTTAAGCGAAGATGTTTAAAAAGATGAGAGAAATTATAAGTATTATAGTAATAGAAAAATGTCAAGACATGTGCAGAGTGTTTTGTAATTGGCACCAACTACAGGCCTGGTGGAGTCACTTTAGAATATTTTTCTCATATCTGGATGAAGATAAAACAAAGCTGAAGGTATTTTCACTCACCTTGCCCCCAGTGTTCCTATAATCCACCAAAGGTCACTGTTTCAGCCTTTGTCTTTCAGCCTAACACACAAACATATATATTGAAGACTTGATTCAGAGGCAGTAGGAAATGAACGTACAGAGATGAGACCTGTCTGAAATGCCACACAAGGTATTAATCAATGTCTTGCTGAGTTCACATACTGTGAATGCACAAATCAGGGCACAGCAAGCTCCCTCTAATGACCTGGGCAACAACACATACAGACAGACAGCTACAACCCTCAAAATACATACAGTTACATACGGAAAAATGCCCACACTAAAGTACCTGCACTCAGACCTCCAGCATAATTTGCCCTCTACTTCTCATTATCCTCTAACCCTTCTGTCTGTCTGTGTCATGCACTCTATGTGTTAATATACAGCTCACTCAAATGCAAACTGGTAAATGCTTTATGAAGTGTCAGTTGTGTAAATCATACCACAGCCATTTCCCAAAGCCCTGCCAGCAGGAAGCATCTGTATGTTGTGATCCTCAGTAAACTGTATGTGTTTTAAACATACAGTGCATGCAGTATTCATAGTGTACCCGAGCAACTGTCTGCTGAACGAGTCTGGAAGGCTCACACAGAGAATGGCAGAGTTTGGTGTTTCTTTGAGAAAGAATGCTGGTTTGTTTTAGCACAAAATGTGATAGTAATATCTTACACTTCACCTGCTGCTTTATTTTAGTTTGTCTCTTCATCTTTATGTATATATTTTTGACTTATGTCCTTTCTATCTAAACACAGCTGCAAAGATTCCCAGACCCACACCATCTATGTATGTCGGTCAAAAACCAAAAACATTTTAATTTAAAAAAAAGTTGATTAATTTAAATGTGCAGTGCGAGTATTATTAAACACAAAGTCTAAATACAAATCTTGAAAATTATAAAATGCTCCATTGGATGACATGTTTTATTTACATATCATTTACATTTTCAAAATTTTCTTCAAAACTTGAAGCGGTCAAATGCCCATATCTTTATTTAAAGCTGCAGTATGTAACTTCCATAAATTTCCTTTTTCCATACGTGTTAAAGTTGTCACCATGTCATGACCACATTATAAGACAGATAATCTGGAATAACATCAATCTCCTCCATCTCCTCCCTGAGCTACTATTGTCTTCTAAACAAATGCACCGCTCCCAACCAAAAACAACCAATCAGAGCCAGGAGGAGGGTCTTAGTGCTGTCAATCAACTTAATGTACCCACTACTACTAACTGCACTAGTGGTGGAGAAACAACTTACCGCTACAGAAAAACCTTTAGCGCTAGGTAGCCAGTGTTGGTGACTTAGCCACTTAGTTGCTATATGTAATCCGTTTACAGACCACATCTCCTTTTCAAATAAGCCTCTTGAGAAACATTTAGCAACTTTTTATGGTGTTACTTGAGACAAGAAAGCACAGATCTTTCTTGTTCTTCTCAATAATCTGAAGTTGCAGATGTCAGTCTCTCCTCTTTTCATAAACACTTTGAGCTATTTCTTCCCTGTGTTTATTTGACGTGTTGACAACAGTGCTTCCAACTAATCGTTTGTGAAGCAACTTTACAAAAAGATTTTGTCTCACTCTACATAAACTAAGCACTTTATTTTGGATGCTCAAATATTAATGACTTATGTTCCAGCAGCATGGAGCACTGTGTTCAGGTCTCCTTGGAGCATCACATTCTCCCACAGGACTTCAGCATACACACTAAAACTAGGGAAAGGACTGGCTCCGGATTGAAAATTAAAATAAGGATTCTATCTATAGGGGCAAAGTTATTTTTTGATTTGCAAAAAAAAAGTATACAAAACGAATGCAGGGGGACAAAAATCAATGAGAATATTTCAAGTAAAATTTTCTGTAAAATAAAACACAAGGGAGCATAGACGGAACAGGAAGAAGCAAATGCTTATTTATTCCTATCCCTAAGTCTTCATTCAAGTTCTTAATCAAGTTAATGATTCATTATTGTTCATTAATTTAAGTGGTCATTTGAACAATTTCAGTTTTTAACGCTTATATCTAACACAAAGTAGCTTGTGATTCCCACTACCATAAGAGCTGAACTGAAGTCTCAAGTTTGTGTGTTTGTTTTTTTTGTTGTTTGTCTTTATGTTGTTTCTTTCATCATCACTGAACTTCATGCTTTTTTCATCAGCAAAGAAACCAGCAAAGAAAACAATCATAGCCAAATAGACTGAATAAATAAATAAAATTTCTCCCACCTTGGAGACAAGAACTCAAAAAGACATGGGCTCCTTGTTTACATTGTATGTATTCTAGCTCTTGACCAAAAAAGACCATTCAATGCGATGAGTCAAGGTTGAATACCTCACAAAATGAACTTTTTTTATATATTTATATTCAACGTTTATTAGATGGTCTCCAAAATTACAGTTTTCACAGTAATAAAAACCCAACTGTCCCTCGGTATGTGCACATAAAACAAACAGAGACTCACAGGAGCCCTTTGATCAATCAATCCGTAAACAAACCCTGAAGCAGAAGCCCTACTATTGGGTATGCGCAGATCAAACTGTGTCAAATCATCAACGTACGAATAATAAGCTCTTGTTCTCTGAAGGGCAGCAGTCACGGCAGCACCATCAATTAGACTCCAGAGTTTTTGTCGTTTTTTTTTTTTTTTTGTTTCTGTTCGACCGAGCCTCTGCTTTGTCTCGCTCCATACCTTGAAACTCTGCTGTTTACATTACCCTGAAGATGACGGAGAAATGAATGCAGGCTTGTTTTTGAGAAGAGTTGAATCTTGAAAGGCTTAAATTACACATGCCATCATGCTGATGGGTGGAAATCGTGCCTTATTTTGGGGTTTTCTTATTTTTTTCCTCTTTCTGACATATTGTGAGATGCAGCTGCCCTGTTATTGTTTGAATTGTTTTTTGTTTGTCCCATTCTGTGTGGCCACATAGGTAGAAGCTTCACAACTGTGCAAAAAGTTGGAAGCATTTTTTTTCTTTTTCATTCTGCTCCTTCTTGTTAGTGCATGCTTCACACTGTGCACAAGAGTATTACCCTCAAACAAGTCTGTCCTCTTTGTTTTAAGCTCTACAGGGACCCTCCTTGCAAGAAAATAATGTTTTGGAAGGCAAGCCAAACCAATGTGTGAGGGAGAGCATGGAATCAATACTGTCTTCTTTTCTTACTTGATTTAAATGAGGGCTACCAGCTCTGAAGTTCCTTCTTGCCATGTTCATCTTGAAAGAATATTCGCTGGTTGCACCGACTCCAAAGCCCCAGCACAGTTACCATTGGCATATTAATAATTTAATGCAAATAATCATTGAGTATGCAGTTTGTGCAGGAATTTGAGCTGAAAGACAAAAGTAAAAAGTGGGGCCTCACATTGCGTTGAGGAAAATAAAGTGAGATGTTACACAGGCCTCTTTCCAGCGTCTCCGCAGGGCGAATGCTGGAATGAATCCCCTCAGGAGCTGTACCATCTCATCTAGCTTTCTCTGATTTAGATCCTATCAGCCGCTCTCATTTCACGCTGCCGTAAAACGAGATGTCAAAGTATAAATTGACAAGGTTTCTCAGCGTAAACAAGCACAGAGTTTATCTCACCCTGGTAAACGTGCCCTCATAATCCCCTGGCCTGTGGTTAACTTTTTCGTGGGCTAATTTATATCTACATTCACAGCTTGGATGCTTTTTAGGTTCAGTTTTTTTTTGTTTTTCTGTTGTGCAGACAACCTGCTACCTATTGTGATTCTGGCCTGGTTAAAGGGTTTGCTGAGGTTGTCTGGAGGTTGGGCTTTCTGCCGCACAAGCGAGGCTGATATGATATTAAGGCTTCTTCTCACCAGGGTTGCTCTCAGGCTTTAACTCCAGCACCATTCTCTCAGTCCCATCAGACTGTCAATAATTTATATCAGGGATTTCACGGGATTGAGCAGATACATTCTCCCGTACTGATGGCAAATTTATTTTATTTACGCGGGGCCTTTGATGAAATAAGAAGCCTCACATAACTCTGCACTTGCTCTGTGGGCTAATTTTGGGGAAAGAAAACAGGAGGATCGCTGGTGGTATTGTGAAGCTGCTGGGGCTTTAGTTTGACAGAGGGTCCGAGAGCTGATGTCCTGAACCCCCTGGCTTTTCACTCTCATCACATGTTGTGCTTTTCTTCTTCGCCCCCCACCCCACCACCATCACCCCTCCTCCTTCGTGATGTCTGTGACAAATACTTAAGGTTTGGGATCTTTCTGGATAACTGTAAGACTTATTAAAAGAAAACCACACTTTTTTCACAAAAATCTGATGCATATCAAAAGCAGTTACAAATTTAATGCTGGTGACCACCTAGACTTTAGATCCAGAACGTTATTATAGTTAAATAAAACAAAAACTGAAATTGAGAAAAGAATTTCATTAACTGACTCAAAAAAGTAACTAACCGGAACAATATAAAACTCATTAATATCCTTTGTTTTTGTGTTTATGAATCTATCTTTTAGCCTTTCGAACTGATATGGAATGGATTTTTTCCCCCACACAAACAGTTTATGTCAGCTGTCAGGAAAAAAGGTACTTTATGCTACTTTCTTTTCAGTGGCAAGAAAGTTTATAGAAAAAAGGTTTGTTTTCTCTAATTTTCCAATAAAATTATTAATATTATTATTTATTTTTATTTTTTGATTTTTATTGCATTTAATTTTTCAGATCAAAACATCCATGTCAGACAAAGATAACCTATGCATATCAAGTAAACGGTGTTTCGAAGCCAACAAGCATTTTTCATCTTCTGATCGTAACCTGCAGCAGGTAACATCCTGACTTCTTATAAACTTTCCACTTAAAAAAATTTGCCCTATATCTTTAATTTTTCATATTTCTAGAATGTTTTGCTTTGCATGAGCTTGCATTTGCTTGAAACATATTCCACAGAAGAAACTGCAGAAGATTTTTCAGATATCAAATCAATTTGTTAAATTTAATTAGAGCATACATTTTCTGCATCAACCTTTCCTCACAGCCCTTGTTATGGCATCCTGAAACGTTTATCTGCAAAAAAAATAAAATAAAAAATGCATGCAACCCTTGTTGTTAGGTCACTGTGTTTTATGCTGAAAGGCATCACCGAACTCCTATACTTTATATAAATTACATGTGCAGGGAATTTGGATTTGATAGCATGTTTTAAAAGACAGAAATAAATCATTAAATGAGCTTGGAAACAACTGGAAACAAATAACATCAAATTTTGTACAGGGAGCATAAATTAGGGGTTGAGACAGAAAATATAGTTTCAATTGATTTACTGTACAAAGCAAAATAAATACAGGCAATGCTTAATTTTAATTGTGGCAACTGTGTGTGGTTGAAACATTTTTACAGTAATTGTGATTACATATACAAGATAGTTAACTGATCTAGATCTTGGAACGGGTGGTACCTTTCATTTGTTTTCATACAATACATTAAAATGTCTATAAATATTCCAAAAATATGAGGTTTTTGTACATAGCACAAATTACACGCAGCAACTTTAAGAAGTTATAGCAAGAAAAGACCGAATCTGCTTTGCTTAAGCAATCCTAATGAATAATGTTTCCTTCAGGCATATTTTTTGGTGAAGAACCCAACACTCCATGTGACACTTTCTGTCCCTAAAATCTGAAATTTGGTTGAAAAATTATGATTTTTATGGCTTTTCAATGAGGTTTTCTTGAATTAAAGGATAATGGGGCAACATTTAATATGGTAACATTATCTCCTCAGCCAGGCTTCAGACTGAGATGTTATGCCAGATCATAATATCAGAAAATGACCCTATCATTGAGTTTTCCTCTGGGCATTAAGGCCCAACTACTGTGTTTGGCACCTTTCACAAGTAAAATAAATTAAAATGCAAATATACAAGTCCCCACAAGTTGTAATTATCTGAGGGTTTCCCAACCAAGCTCAAAACATCCATAAAGTCGTTCCATCACTTGCTACAACAATCAATTAAAATACAGTATGCAAAGAATATGTGAGTGCATGTGGTGAACACAATGTGGTATGAATCTGCTAATGCCTGTGGACATTGTCATACAGACGTATTAGCAGCAGAACTGGATTCCTTAGTGTTTTATGTGTATAATTTCCCCTTGATAGTGGTAGTTATGATGTTTGGTATGTGTGAGAGGGAGGAAGAGAGAGAGAATGAGAGAGGTGATGTGGAAGGATGAGGGAGGGTGAGACAAGAGAGCTGCCCCTAGTAATGAGGCCCTTTTATGGGCTTTAATTTGTCCCGCTCCCCTGGGAGGCTGATGGATGGCTCTCTTTATGCTCACTCTCTTTCTTTTCCCCATCTGTGATCCAGAGGATTTATTTATGCCCTGATATTACCCTCTAACAAGTGCTGCCTCGCTATTACGACTCCCTGACTTACCTTATGGATAGATAGATAGATAGATAGATAGATAGATAGATAGATAGATAGATAGATAGATAGATAGATAGATAGATAGATAGATAGACAGACAGACAGACAGACAGACAGACAGACAGACAGACAGACAGATTAGGAATAAAATTGTCTAACAAAAATGCCCCCTGAAGAAACCGGTGTCCCTTGTATTCACCTAATTTATAAAGAGCCACTTGCATTTTATTGAATTTCCAAAACTTCAAACTTTGAACATCTCACTGAGCAATGCTCAACCCAATATCTAAACATGGAAACAGTATGGTGCAGCTGCTGACCTAAAACTTAGCCATTCACCAACACTGACAAGCCAGGAAAAGAAAACACGTTTAAAGAAGGCCTATTGCTCTTCCTTGAACAGGTCAGGAACAAGTCTATGAGTGATACAAGACATATTAACTAAATTTTTTGTACAATCATTTTTAGATCATGAGATTTTAGTCTGCTCAGTTCTGTCCTTTTTGAACACTTTTCCGAATGAACTGTATTAGGGCGTCTTGTCACTCAACATTTACTCTAGCACGTGAAAAGGGCTGCAAACAGCAATCATACAATCATACATCTTTGAAAAGCAGAAGTGGAACCTCCTGCACAGCCAACAAGAATGCAGCAGGTGGTTTCTAAATGGTAAGTCAATAATAAAACACTTGTCTTTTCCAGTGCATAGAGCGGTAAAACCAGCGGACCAAACATGCTGGAGCTCCACTTGGGTTGCCAGGGAAGGGGCTGGGTTTCACTGGGGTTGCCAGGTGACGGCGCAATGTCTGTCGAATGTGAATTAACAATCAGAAGGTTTTGGAAACAGTTTATTTTCCAAACACCAAAAAACATTAACTTATTGCCAAAAAAAGGCTTGGTGATTATTTTTTAGCTCTTGGGTTGTTCTCAGAAGCAGTTGAGACCCAAATAGAAGTACAAAAATGTCCAAAATGTGGATTTTGCATAACAGGTCTCGTTAAAGAGAAGATACAGAGAGTTGATGGTAGGAGCTGCAGAGATCAACAGCTCTAATGGAAGAAGGTACAATTAGTCTGACTCTCAAAAAATCTATTCTTCTCAGAAGAGTAGCAAATTTAACAAATTTCTTAAAAACCAGCCGCAATAGTCCTATAGATGGAAAGGTAAATGAATGGATAAAGCATAGGACAATCATTGAAAAAACCTGTTGGAGATGGCAAGATGGGAATAGAATGTAGGTAATAGTCTGGACCTAAATTCAACTGAAAAGCTGTGTCAAAACTTGAAAAATGTTGAAAAAAACTCAAAAAATCCAGTCAGACTAAGCTTCAGCTGTTCTGCAAATACAAATGGGCAAAAACAATTCTGCATTTATCTGTAGAGACACAACCTAAAAAGATTTGCAGCTGTAATTGTAGTGTGAAAGATGATTCTGACTGGAAAGGTGTGTTAAATCTGCCTTTCATGGTCACTGCTGCGTGACAATTTATAACATAAAATCCCTTTAAAATGCACCAAAAAAAACAAACAAAAAACAAAGAGGTCTGAATACTTTAGCTAATCATTGTATATATTTTCTCTGTGATTCTTCCTCTTTTCTTTGTTTCCTTTCAGAGCAAATGGTAACAGAAGAAGAAAACAAAACATATTTGCCTCTGGGCAACTAATTTTAAATGCTCATCCCGACTCTGGGGAAATGAAGAAAAAAAAAAAAAAAACAACTGAAAAAGTTTTTCACCAGTTGGCAGTTTTTGGCAAGTGATAAAAATGACCAGTAGGGAGAGGTAGATGTAGGTTGACAGTCATGCAGGGATGAAAATAACTGGCTGCATACATTTACCTTGGGCGTTTCAAAGGTTCTGGGCAACATGCTGGCAGGGCTGCCAATGCCCATGTTCATGCATTCATCCACAGCTCACAGGCCTGTCACAGAACAAAACTACAAAGGAGGCTCTTCAAGTCACAACCACCATCGGCTTTAACAAGCAACAACCAGCATGCACAAATTTATAAAATTATTGATCAGGCAAATGTTTCCATGCAGAGTGTTTCCAAAGCATAGATTGTATTAATACAATTACAGTTGGACTAATACAATTTATAATGGCTTGAAAAGTTAGTTTATCTATATTTATTTTACTATCACAATCTTAATTGTTTTATTTTGGAAGATTTTATGCAAATACACAAATTACAGTGGACCGCTGGTATTTACAGGGGTTAGAGACTAAAATTGCCAGCAAATAAAATCAGCAAATACTCCTTTAAAAACAGCCTTAACTGCCTATTTTAATAGTTCAAACACCAAACATACCTTATTATCCATTAATACACACAGAGGCAACCGTTTTGGCCCTACTGCTAACATCCACAGTCTTCCTTAACTTCATTCTGCTAATCAGAGCCAAGGAATATAAATGCTGCTCTTGGCTTAGCTGCTATGCAAAACCCATCCCATAGCTTCAGCTTACATAGCTGCATTTCTTTTAAATATTTCAGGTATGCTCTGCACAAAATCTGTGAAAAGGTGAAGTTGTAGTTATGCTCCACAGTTACCCTGCATCTCATCTTATTATTGCAGGAATAGGTTTAAGGACACAGAGAAGAAGAAAAATGGACGGATATTGATTTGATTACTTGTTTTAATAATCTTAAAATTAATGTCTCCAGCATGTTTTCATGCTTATTTTAACAAATCTGATCACATATGCAATGATTACTGTCCCCTAACTTAGTCTCTGACATGAAAGTTTCTTATACACTACGACTGCTTTGCTGTTTAGCAATTTGAGAAAGCCCAAATGATGATGTCACGGCTTCTGATTGGTTAATTGAAAACATTATTTCAGCGAAGAAGAAGACATTATTCAAAAAGCCTTTCAAGTTGCAAATACTCTCAGATACAAAAGTCTTTCATTTTGGAAGAATGCTTTGTGCCTCGATGAAGCTAAAATATATGAGTTTGGTCATAAAGTCAATTGTTAAATGTGTTATGGTAAATTCAGTATAGACTAGACCTTTTAGTTATTAAAACAAGATTGACTTTTTTGTTTGAATTAATACCTCTATTTTAATTGTATTAATAAAAAAAACACAGGAAGATATGTTTTTTTTTGCAACCCGTTTGTCCACCATTGTCAGCCATGGTTTTAGTTTTTTATTATTATTATTATTTAATCCATAATTATTACTCTGACTGTAGATATGGACAGGTTTAGAGAAGAAGTTCTTTTCTTCATTGTCTGATTTATGAAAATCCACACCTATGAGTGCGGATTTTCCAATTTAGAAGAGTGGGAAGGAGAAACTGGGCTTGGTCATGTCATATTTATACTCCAGATATGCAAGAAGACATAGATCATTAATTAAAAGTTACATACATGTTGAAAGATAGAGTCCCTTTACTTTCAAACATTTGTTTTTTGTCTCCACTGAATAAATAGAAGTTTGGACTTTAAAGTGAAAATGTTCTACTGTTCTAGAAGATTATACTATGGCATTTTCTAACACCCTTGTCCCTAGTGGGGTCAGGAGGTGCTGGTGCCTCTCCAGTGAACGTTTCGGGCGAGAGGAGGGTTCACCCTGGACAGGTCGCCAGTCTGTCGCAGGTCAACACAGAGACAGACAGGACAAATATCCATGCACACACACACTCACACTTAAAGAGAATTTAGAGAGACCAATTTACCTGACAGTCATGTTTTTGGACTCCGGGTACTCCGGAGGAAGCCGGAGTACCCGGAGAGAACCCACGCATGCATAGGGAGAATATGCAAACTCCATGAAGAAAGACCCCGGGTCGGGAATCAAACCCAGGACCTTCTTGCTGCAAGGCAACAGTGCTACCTACTGCGCCACTGTGCAGCCCGTATTGTATACACCTTCATGTATATTATAAAAAGGGCCTGTGCCAACCCTAAATCCCAGCTCAGCATCTGTTTATCTGTTTCTGACCATCTTCAGTTCAGCTCTGTCTCATTTTAACTCCCATAAATAAAACACTCTTAGTAAACAGAACAAAAAACTGCTTTCCTTTCCTTCTACTCTCTCTACCCCTCTGGATGTTTGATCGCTAACATCTCCTGCATATATTCAGGGACGAGCGACGTTTGGACATGTAGATTGTCAAATCACACCTCCACTCGCAGCACACTTAGCTCAAGGCCCCGTTAGCTTACATAATCCTCTGATCTGTGTGCAGCTGGAGCAGGGCCAGCTGAGGATTGACAAACACACTGAGCTTGAAATGAGACAGCCCGCGCTGTCTTACAGGGCTCAGAGAGTCGCCGTGACGACAGCCTGAGTGGTTACACTCTACACAGATGTCAGCTGCAAACAAAAGTCCCAAAGCATCATGAAGTCAGCAGATTTTAACTTGTCCAGTCTTAAATCCTACACAGTCTTAAAAGGTTTTTAATCTGTGAAACAGCTCCTTTATTAAAGGATTTTTTTCAGTTAATTTCTCTCAGCCGCATTTCGTTCTTCATCCATCCGCTGACCCTCAGACCGTCTGTCTGCTGAGAAGGGAGGCCCTCTTGCAGTGTCCCCGTTGGCAGTTCTTTTCAACTTCCTGGTGTCCCGTGGTTGAGCTTGGATCTGCTACAGAAAGCCATCTGCCCACTGTGATCACTTGCTTAAGTGTCTTAATTAGGCCTCACTGCCTTTGTTTTATGTGTCCCATTTTTACGGACCTCAGAAACAGAAGAAACAATTTGGGACAGAAAAAGAAACAGGAACTAACTCTGCTGTATTACTGAGAAATATTCAGTGAATGTTTGTATTTGAAATTACCAAAGATTTTCATGCATCCTATGTAGCAACACATACTTCCTCCTTCATTCTTTCCGATTCTTTTATTAGACACAAACTAATTTGTTGATACCTCTGGTCAAGATGTGTAAAATATGAGAAAATAAATTGCAGTAGCAAAATCTTGGTTGAGATTTGTTAATCCAAGCAATAGATGAAGTGCATTTATTCAGTGGGAAAGATAATTGTTATTTTTTTTACTGTTTTTTTTTAATCGCTGGTGGTATAATTATTGAAGTCCCAACTGTCAATACTTTTTACACAACCCATTTTGCAGTTGGGTCAATATTTCTCCTATGACATTTCACAAGGTTTGAGCACACAGAAACAGGAATATTTGCATAATTGTTCTACATGATTCAGGATTTAACCATGGAAGAAGGTTGATTTTGTGTCTAGTGAACCATTTCTGCATTGATTCTTGTGCTTTTGATCATCATCCTGTTGAATAATCGAGTAAATTCCAATTTTTTTATCCTATACTTTTTGGAAAACCAAAATTCATTAAGTTTGAATTTTGGTTCAAAATACAGCATGCATTTTGAAAATGCTTTTTGAAGAGAACCTGCAGTATCACTCATCCTCTACAATGCTACAAAATTTTCTCATATTTAAATGTTGTTACCGCAAACCTTTTTGCTCTTATTAGCCAAAGTTCAGAGCTTGTAAAAGTGTCAGCAGAGTTTATCACAATCAAAATGTGTACTTTTTTAACCTGAGAAAAGACTTTTTTCTGCTAACATCACAAGGTAGGATGTAGACATTGTACAATATTTATATATTTAGACCTGGTGAATCCAGGAATTAACTGTTTGTTGCATTTCTCTAGTTTTGGTCCTTGCACATTATTTTTTACCTCCCTCAAAGTAATATTTTCTGTGCAAAGTGGCACAATAAACTTAGATTTTTAGAAATCTAAATTTATATTTAGAAGTCAAAATATTGTGTAACATCATAATTATTCACTAGAAACACAAACAAATTATGATTTACTATGTTCCAAGACATCAAGGAAAGAATGAATTAAACAAATACTTAATCTGTGTTTACATTTAACAGTTAACAGTTTCAGTAACAGTACATCATTTTATTGATCGTATTATCGTATTATTTGCTCAGATAAAAAGATTTTTTTTACTATTCTTTTATATTTTTTACAAATCTTTAAATGAATGAGTCAACATTTACTGAATGAAAACACATTTCATTCTTTTTTACTCAAAACTATTCAGGTTTTACAGTAAACTGAAGTGCTTGTGAAACAATTTGTGCCTTTAAGGATTACGTAGTTAAATGAAATATATCTGACAAAGTGCTCAGTGAGGAACTTGCTGGTCCAAAACTTTTAACTAACATAAACAAAAATAGAAACTAATCTTCAAACTTGTCTAACTGATTTTACAAGGTGATCAATTGAATTGCTGTTAGAAACAACAGATTTTAATTAATATTTATTCAGTCACCGTAAAACACATATGTTGCAACAACTTGTTGCACTGTAGTGCAAAGTTAGACTTTTTTTTTTACCATGACAAACAACCTGAACAAGAGCAGAAAAATAAAAGACAAAGAATAACATAAATAACTATGTAATATTAAGTAATAAATAAATAATATTTATTATTTAATATTATACAGTACAGACCAAAAGTTTGGACACACAGTTGTGTCCAAACTTTTGGTCTGTACTGTATGTAATGTTAATAATAAGTAAATATATACTGAACAAGATCAACTTTGCTGGTTTAATTAGAAGAAAAAGACACTTTTTTTTCTAACAGGTGAAGTATTTAGAGATAAAAAAAATACAGTGGTGTAGGTAAAGCATTTGCATGATTACCTTGTGTTTCATGGCAAGACATTTTGGAATCTAATTTTTTGCAAGGTCTTTGTAGAAGAAGAGAAAGCACTTCGCTGAATTCCCAAATTAGTGTCATTTGTGGGGTGGCAACAATTTATTTCACTCTGAGGCAAGTCAATAAATGCTATCAATAATCTATAATATTTACACAAAAGAAATTATGTTCTTAAAATATACAAAAGCACTTGAAGAATAAAAAATGACAAAACAGATGCACCAGTAAAACAAATTTCAGATCTCTCAAGGGCTGATTGATCCTTCATTTGTCACACTCAAACCCAAAAGTACCTCTAACTGCTCTTTTTCTGTTCTCTCCCCCTCTTTCTTCCCCTCCCACTCTTTCTTTCACCATTCATTACAAGTGTGTGACAGGTTCCAGACGGATTGAGAGAGGAAAACAATGTGTTGTGACCCTCAGCACCGCCCTCCAGCTCAGCGCCTGGCTTCAACTCCTACTCCCAGCAGGCTGTGGGAGGAGGAGGAGCGGAGGGGAGGAGAGGGAGGCCAGACCACCCCCTCCACCATCACTACCACCAGAATCAATCGCCCTGCGACACCATACAAACGATCCACTGAAGTCCATGCATCACAAAACTGTGCACCACCAACAATGACCAGCCGTGTGGCTCAGGCAAGAGAAGGAGCACAAATGAGATGGAAAGTTACTACGGATAAATAAAGAAATGTGATGGAGGAGGATAAAAGAGGAGAGAAATGTGGCAGAGAAACAGGAGAACCTGTGAACATTAATGCTTTGTTACTACTTAAAACTTGTACATGTGCATCATTTATGATTTGGTAAAACTTATAATATCATTAATAATATCATCAATAATATAATATCATTCTGTGCAAATCGAAGATTTTTTTTATTGTACTGTTTATTTCCGCTTTAGAGTAAAAGCAAGTTTGTGTTCATAGCATTATTCATACAAAAGACATCAAATGAAAAGAAATAAAATCACATGAGATAAAATGAAATAAAAACATAAAAGCATTCCACAAAATACATTGATGTTAAAATGCAGATAATAAAGGAAGAACACAAATAAATGTTTCAAAATGTTTGGTAGAAAAATTAGTTTTATCAAAAGCTGCAGTAAACAAAAGTGTTTTCAGTCCTAATTTAAAGGAATCAACAGTTTCTGCACATTTCAGGGAGTTTTTTTCCAGAACTGACGAGCTTAGAAACTAAATATTACCTTGCCTTGTTTAGTTTATTGTTAGTTTATTGTACAGTAAAAGGATATTGAGAAATCATGCCTAGAGCGCGACAATAATTCGCTGACCTTAGTACAGTGGACCTCCACTTATAGCAGTTCTGTCATGAGGTGGTGTGGTGGAGTGGTGAGGCAGATGCAGCGGACCCAGGTATCATGAATATGATGATGATTTTAATTATAAATAAGTCCAGCAACAAGAAGCAGGCACAAGGAAACACTGACGAAACATAGACGAGGACCCGACGAGGAACAAGGAACACAGGTGGAGTTAAATACACAGGAGGGTAATCACAGAGACGAGACACACCTGGGAACAATCAAGGGGAGGACAGGACAACGAAGAGACTTAAGGACACAAAAAACTCTAAATGAACACAGAAAACACAGATCCTGACAGTACCCCCCCCCTCAAGGGCGGCTACCAGACGCCCAAAAAAAAAAAACCACAACAAGGGTGGGCGGAGGGGCGCCGGATGGGGGGCCAGAGTCCAGAAAAAACAAAAACACAACAAGGGTGGGCGGAGGGGCGCTGGACGGGGGGCCAGAGTCCAGAAAAACAAAAAACAACCCACCATCGTGGGCGGAAACACAAGAGGGGCCAAGAGTCCAAAAACAAACAAAAAACTACCCACAGGGTGGGCGGAGGCAAAGGAGGCAGGAACCACGGAGGTGGTCCGGCGGTCGTCCGCGGCGGCGGGAACCACGGAGGCGGTCCGGCGGCCGTCCGCGGCGCTGGAGGCGGGAACCACGGAGGCGGTCCGGCGGCCGTCCGCGGCGCTGGAGGCGGGAACCACGGAGGCGGTCCGGCGGCCGTCCGCGGCGCTGGAGGTGGCGATGAGTCCCGGGGGCCGCCCACAGACGGCGACGACGAGCCCCCCGAGGCAGGGTCTCTGGTGGAGCACAGGGGGTCTCGGTCGGAACGCTGGGTGGAACGCAGGGAGTCTCGGTCTCGGGTGGAACGCAGGGGGTCTCGGTCTCGGGTGGAACGCAGGGAGTCTCGGTCTCGGGTGGAACGCAGGGAGTCTCGGTCTCGGGTGGAACGCAGGGAGTCTCGGTCTCGGGCGGAACGCAGGGAGTCTCGGTCTCGGGTGGAACGCTGGAGGTCAGGGTCTCAGGAAGAACGCAGGAGGTCAGGGTCTCAGGAGGAACGCAGGAGGTCAGGGTCTCAGGAGGAACGCAGGAGGTCAGGGTCTCAGGAGGAACGCAGAGGGTCTCGGGAGTCGGGGTCTCGGAGGGAACGTAGAGGGTCTCGGGAGTCGGGGTCTCGGAAGGAACGTAGAGGGTCTGGGTCTCGGTAGGAACACAGGGAGTCTCTGGAGGAACACAGGGAGTCTGAGTCGGAGCGCTGGGGGTCTGGGTCTCGGAAGGAACACTGGGAGTCTCGGAAGGAACACTGGGAGTCTCGGAAGGAACACTGGGAGTCTCGGAAGGAACGCCGGCTGATTCGGCCTCGGGTGCGCCGGCTGGAACGCCGGCTGATTCGGCCTCGGGTGCGCCGGCTGGAACGCCGGCTGATTCGGCCTCGGGTGCGCCGGCTGGAACGCCGGCTGACTCGGCCTCGGGTGCGCCGGAGCGAAGCCTTGGAACCGGCCGCGTAGGCGAGCCGCAGCGAAGCCTTGGAACCGGCCGCGGAGGCGAGCCGCAGCGAAGCCTTGGAACCGGCCGCGGAGGCGAGCCGCAGCGAAGCCTTGGAACCGGCCGCGGAGGCGAGCCGCAGCGAAGCCTTGGAACCGGCCGCGGGGGCGAGCCGCAGCGAAGCCTTGGAACCGGCCGCGGGGGCGAGCCGCAGCGAAGCCTTGGAACCGGCCGCGGGGGCGAGCCGCAGCGAAGCCTTGGAACCGGCCGCGGGGGCGAGCCGCAGCGAAGCCTTGGAACCGGCTGCGGGGGTGACAGCTCCGGAAGGCGACGAGGGGCCGGGTCCACCGGCGGCTCACGTCGCTGTCTCCGGGCTGACCGTGGAGGTGGCGGCTCCGGAAAGCGACGAGGGGCCGGGTCTGCCGGCGGCTCACGTCGCTGTCTCCGGGCTGACCGTGGAGGTGGCGGCTCCGGAAAGCGACGAGGGGCCGGGTCTGCCGGCGGCTCACGTCGCTGTCTCCGGGCAGACAGCGGAGGAAGTGGCTCCGGAAAGCGACGAGGGGCCGGGTCTGCCGGCGGCTCACGCCGCTGTCTCCGGGCAGACAGCGGAGGAAGTGGCTCCGGAAAGCGACGAGGGGCCGGGTCCACCGGCGGCTCACGTCGCTGACTTCCCGGACGGAGGAATCGACGGGGGCCGTATCCGGGGGGTGCTAACACCAGCCTTGTTCCCCAGAAAAGCTCCCGCTGCAGGTCGGCGAGAGCTTCAGCTAGCTCCCTGTCCTCCCTGCCGGACCTCCGCCTCGGGCCGCTCTGCCCTTTAGGAGGTAACCTCCCTCCAGCTGGATCCATCATTGCAGCCTCACCGATCGGTCTGGTCGGGTCCTACTGTCATGAGGTGGTGTGGTGGAGTGGTGAGGCAGATGCAGCGGACCCAGGTATCATGAATATGATGATGATTTTAATTATAAATAAGTCCAGCAACAAGAAGCAGGCACAAGGAAACACTGACGAAACATAGACGAGGACCCGACGAGGAACAAGGAACACAGGTGGAGTTAAATACACAGGAGGGTAATCACAGAGACGAGACACACCTGGGAACAATCAAGGGGAGGACAGGACAACGAAGAGACTTAAGGACACAAAAAACTCTAAATGAACACAGAAAACACAGATCCTGACAAGTTCAGTATTTGAAGATATTTCTGTTGAACATAACTCAAAAGTATTTGTGGAAAATTTGCCTATGTCTTGATTTTTTTTATTTCTTTATTTAAGCTTTATTTAATCAGGTGAGTTATTAAGAACAAATTCTTATTTACGATGAAAACCTGGCAGGGGTTTTCAGTTTCTTCAATATGGTGCCAGTTTGGTTGATCCTCAAGCTACTGCTCTCGGTCACATAACTGATCAAATAAAACTTCATCGTATGAGTTTGCATTTCATCACTTTGTGTATTGCATTGATGTCTGGGTTTGAGATCCCAGTTGTGACAGCATTGCTCTTTGCCAGCCTTCGGCTGCATGTTTGGCCAGTTTGGGTTTCATTTCTTCCTTTTTTCCAAAGTTTTTCCATATATTTCACTATAAGGAAATTAATACGGAGGACCTCTGCCATTTGTGGTTCAGTATTTGCAGATTTAACCTTTTTTGGGAATTTTTCTGCGGAATGCAACTCAAAATAAAAATTGCAGGTTAGCGGACTTTTTAAGGATACCAGCTTCAGGATTTGCAAACCAGCCAATCCTGGAGCAGTAATAATTTTCCTCTGCACTGATTGAACAGAGATAAGGAAGACTGTGGATTCCACTATGTGCATTTGTGGAGATTAATGTATGTTTGGTGTTATAAATGTTCACAGAGGGAATCCCAAGTATTTATGAATTTCAGCTATTTTAGCTGGTCATTAACTCTCACAAATATTTGGGGTCTAATGTGGTGAAATTCTGACCTATTTGTCTTCCCAGAAATTATTAATTCAACCAAATGTGATTGTGTTAGAGCATTTTCAAGCCACACCATAGCATCTTAATTAGATTTAAGCCCAGACTTTGACTGGGCCATTACCCTACCACCATGTTTGACGACTGATTTTATGTATTTTCTCTAAAATGCTGTCCTTAAATCCATACCAGGTGTAACAGGACCAAAATATGTTCATTAAAATATTTTAATGTGCTTCAGTAATACTTAGCTTTTTTTTAAAACTGTAATTAATCAGTGAGTGATAAATCATATGCTGAACAACTGAGATCATCTAAAGAGCTTAAATTACAGCTCTGCAGATTTTGTGAGCATCCCAGGTCCTCTCTGGTCAGCCTCTGCTATTGTTTACTTTAAGTGTTGTTTTACTCTCTAGGTCTCCTGGGAGACCGGTGGTCTCCTTTAAACCTCCCCCTTATCCTTATAAATGCACAGAAACACACACACACACACACAAGCAGTATGCGATGCCAAAATTGTGTTAATTTACCGAGCCAGCAGTATTAACTATATTATATCAAATAACTGCCACAGACAATTGGGCAGCCAGCTCCGTGACTTCATTTTAATTGATTTTCTTACATGCTCTCAGCCGTGGATGATTTGGTTTCCCTCTGACACTATGTTTATTAAAGGCATATTGCATAAAGGAATAAATAGATATTGTTGGCTGGATTTATATGAGCTTTGAGGGAATGCAGAGATTTGCCCCTCGTTTTAATATGAGCCAGGCTTTCGGTGCTTAGTTTGATTAAAGTCAATATATTTGTTTAACCTTTGGGCAAAAAAACGCTACCTTACAGTGTGTACATGTGCGTGTGATAATAGCATATAGTTCAATAGTGTGTTTGTGCGGGGAAAAATAAGGCACACGGAGCTCCGTTTGCAGTAATATCTACCTGTCACAGCAATAACACTCAGCTGCTTAGAAGAGCTGACTTCACTTTAATGTGCAGCGCAGAGCCACGCACCTCCGTTTGCCAGAAACACACTTTCGCTTCTGTGTTTTCTTCAAGTGGAATCGCTCCGAGGAGACCCCAGGACCATTTCATCTTGAACATCCTTTACCAGCTGTCTCAGTCTTAAAGGCATGCTGTTCAGCCAACAAAAAATCCCACTAATCATCTTTTTGTGTTTCAGGGCACAATATGCTGAAACAGGCAGGGTGCAAATACAGAAACACACACATACGTGCATATATCCACAAAAACACACACGTGCAGACACTTCCAGCCTGCTGCTCTCTTGTCCCCATGCCCTGGGGGGAGAGGAGGGAGAAAAGCAGGGGGAATTTTCGGTATAATCACTTGTTAGAGGTCTGGCTACGTCCCCCACTCTCTCCTCTCAGGTCACATCCCCCAACAGTTCTGACCATTCACTAATCTGTCCCCTATATCTTTCTATTTTTACTCTAGAACTTCTTCCTGTTGCTCTTTAATTAGTTCATCTCTTTGAATATTTGCAGATTTCAATTAAGAGAACTTTCCCTCACCTACCCAACAAGTTCACTTTACCATGATACTACAGGAAAAATTATGGTCAGCTACTTTTAAAGATAACTGTTAAAATCATATGCATTGTGCAAAAATGTTGTGCAAGAAAATGACTGAAAATGAATTATATGTATAAATAGCACAACAATTACTGAATGAAAGAGACATTTAACATGCTCCATTGCTCCTTTGATCAGTCCTGATAAAATAAATAAATAAATCTGTTAAATCTTGTGCAACATCTGCACATCAGGTTTCTATTGCATTGCCCTTTTCCAAGCTTGAGAATTGCTCTAAAACAAAATTAAAATCACAAGCACACTCAGATTTAGCATAATATATAAGAAAAAATGTGTCAGAATGTCAGCTAAAAATAATACTTTAGCACTCCTCACCAGAGCAATGCAAGAATGGCATTAGTATGACTCACAGAAGCTCAAACACCTGCTTGGTTCTCTTTAAGAGGCAGGGCCTTTTCTGTTACCTGCATATCCATCGGCAAAAAAAACAAGATTATGTTAAGCCTACTGAAGTTTATGGAAAGATGGTAAATTCTCATTCAGGCATTAAATTAAGCAGTTCCTGGAGTTCAAACAATATCACAGGTGAGTGGTGAGTGTCTAATATTTTAGGTATTTTAGTAATTCTACATTCAGGAGAAGATTTTCATTACATTATTGTCTGTTATTTTGCAAGAACTAATTAAACTAATTGAAACTAATGTTCATTCCCATTGATAATAATAACAGAAAGAACTATTTATTTCATAAAATTGATCATTGTCTTTTATTTGAAAGAGAACACACCCATAAACAAATGATGTTGTTTGTATGGAATATCTTAGAGCTTAGTCACTAACAAACATGGTTTGTTTTCCTGTGTATTTTTGAGACTGCTGCTTTCTGTTGACAAGAAGAGAAAAGACACTTAATTTTTGCCTTGTTTTGTTTTACTATCATATTGATTCTGCACTGAAGAGTACACACTGTAGCACTGGTTGTGTCCTATAACATCCAATGCCTTTAGAAATTGAAATTAATAAAAATGAAAAAAAACTTGTTGTTTGACAAACTGAATTTTATTGACGATTAAAGACAAAAAAATTAACGTTTATTTAATTTTTACAGTAGAAGTTATTACTCACACCCAAATGCAGCTGTACTGACGAGGTTATTTAAGGTACATGAACTTGTAGCTCTTGACTGGCTTTTTGATTTTCTGATAAAATGTGTTTCTGTCTAATGTGTTAAGACAAGGATGAATTCTTAACTTGAAAACTTTTACAAAGAATTCTGATTTGCTTTTGTTTTCAGTGGTTCAAATGAAAACGTTTTTAGGTTTTAGGTTGACGCTCTTCCTCTAAAGTTAATCCGGTTATAAATATTATATTTACAATCTGTCCAGATGAGTTGAAATACTTCAATGGACGAATCAGAAGTGTTAGACTGGGAGACATTTAATATTTTATTTACCTCTGCAAATGTGTTACTTTGAAAGCACAAATTATTGAAAGAGTTAATATTATTTTTGAAAACGTAATGTAACCAAATTTTCATCAAAAACCTTGCTTTTATGAAGAACACAATAATTTTTTTTTACAAGATCATTTTCTTTTTTTCTTTAGTTAATTAATAAATATTATAATGATGACTTGATATTTATTATGACACCTTTCTTGTGTCTTGTAGAGAATGAGAGAGAACATTAAGTTCTTTGTGTAATTTCCACATTCTGGTACTACATGGATGAGCAGGTAATGCATCATTTTTCTCACTGACTAATGTTCTGGTTCATTTTGTCCTTTCTGCTACGACACCGCCCACTGTGCAGCACTGATTAATGCCATCACAGCAAATTAGATAGCAAAGGAGCAACATGTTTATCATTTTCAAGAATCAGGACATGTACTTTCTGGCGTCGCTTTCTTCAGTGCATTTAAAGTAGTGACCACATCAAGGTGATGAAAATGCACCACAAGGTGAAAATACAGCAGTAGGTGAGATACTGCAGAAAATGCAGACCTCTTTAAAACATGGCTGGACCCAAGACTAAATTTTGGTCTCAGAGCTTCTGTGTCTGTCTTACTTGGTTTATTTATTTTTCATGCAACTTTTTGTTTTAATTACAAAATTTCATGAAATCAGTCCAATTTATTAACTTAAAAACTCCGTTAATCACTTAAAGTGACATAAAACAATACATGACATTGTCTACAATAGGATCCAATTTAACCAGTTGTATCCCTGTTACTTTGCAGTACTAGATATATTTGCCCCAGGAGTTGTGCAGCACAGCTTTTAGTTTCTAAATATATATCCAGAGCCATTACTCATATTACTCCTTTATTTTGATATGACTTGTTGATAATTTGGCTCATAATGTTTCAGTACACGTCCAGTGATCTGTTGCCTTTCTCCAGTATCTGAAGTTGCATTTGGCTTCTACGTCCAAACCCCACAATTTCTTTCTAACTCTTTATGCCTGATTTTGTCTGCTGATATCCATGGTGGGCATAGAGAAAAGGTGAGAAAGAGAGAATATGTAAAAGTGTAACAGTGAACTATATTTTAGATGAATCTGTACATATTTTATTTAGTTTGATTTGTAGAAACCTCCTTCAGCCAAAGCCCACTGAAACATGGAACCATTTATCTTTGGTTTGATTTAACAGATTATATTTGTATTTAAGACAAAGGATGCACGATGTTTGCTACGGGCAGTTTGAGATCCTAGTAAGGGGATAACACTGAGTGAAAATACAACCGTTCCACATTATCTCACTAAAAGGTTCTTGTAAAATAGAACAGCAATATTTACCTCTACTGCTACAAAACAATATAACATTATTACAGTTATGAAAATTATCTTCAGAATGTATTGTTTTCTTTTAATTATGATGAATCAGATTTAAAAATATTGAATGAACACTGTTAAGTTAGGTAGTAATTTTCAAGTAAATGAGTTCATTGAACAGAATTTCTATTATCCTTTTGTTGGTCTGGCTTCCATAAAATAATGCTGCAAGTCCAGCGAGCCGATATTATATAAATTAGTAACGTTATCGTCTAGAGAAGAGACACCACTCAGCTGTTTTACAGGCACGCCACTTACAGCTTGCTAACTTTAGCTTTAAAACATTGTTACCTTAGAAAGAGTGATGAGTGGCGCTCAGTTAGCTTCCACAACATGACTTCTGTGTTTTTTACAATTTGACATATTACAAAAATGTTATTTCCTTTTTCCTAAGCCTTTTTTAGCCAGCTGACCAGCAGTATGCAGCAACAGGTTGGAGGGGAGCAGAACTGAAGCGCCATCAGAACAGCCTCATAAAAACTGTGGACACTCAGGCAGCTCATTTATTAAACTTCAAACTGCAGAAAATGGCAGAAAATGTTTGCAGTTTTGAATTCATAACTTTAATTAATGACTGTGATACCTCTGAAACATCCATGCACTGTATTTTTATAAATTTTGTGAGTTTTTTAAACTGAAGCTAAAAACAAGACTGCCACAAAGACTAGACTGAGACAAAACATTAAAAACAAAATCTTGCACATAGTGGCTTGCAGAAATTCCAATTAGAGAAACGTAAAAGTTAACCCATCTTTACAAAATACATAATTATTTTTTATCAAGTTTTCTTGTAACATTTTAAACAGGTACAACATCCTTCCTTGATGTTTTGGAAGATTTTACCAAAATCACCCACAACTAATCCACTCACCAAACAAACTTTTACCTTGGTGCTGCTAATTTCTTATTCAATCTGCTTCTATATAAAAATTGATAGCATGACCAGAAAAGCTGCTGTTTCTGTCAAAGCCATTCTGGTGTGTCTATCGTTTTTCCTCACAAGGAAATCCCAAATTTTGCAGAATGATCTTAAAATTCCTGCAAGGCCACAGAGTTACGACAGCAGCCTCAGGTACTGACAGAAAGAGAACGCTCAGATATTCTCATCATTTTCATCCTTATATCATGCAGAGAATGTAGCCTGGCATTGGTATGTTCTTACCCAGTGTTCCCTCTCTCAGGCTGTATATCATAAAGAATACATAAACCCCCTTTCTAGAAAAAAAATATATAACAGTCTCCCAGGCAATATGTGCTGTGCCCTGTTCACTAACTCAGAACAGAAAGAGCTGAGGAGCTGAAACAAAGAACTTTCCTTAGAAAGAAAAATAAAAGAAGAAAAAAATAGCTCCCCAAAATAATAATAATAATAATTAAGAGACAATGCTAATAAGTGTAAAATATGTATGGTGACTTGTCATATTTACAAATGTGCTGAGAGGCGCCTTACTAAATGTGATAAAATGGGAAACCAATGGCACGGAAGAAAGCGGTTGTGGGCCCCCATCTCTTGCCATTAGACTTTCAGTGGAAGCTGTCAACAGAAGGCGCATTTGCCTGCCAAGCTCCCTCTCAGACTGAGCTCTCTGCCTGCAGCACGCCCCGAGCTCCTCTTTGACTCAAAGGGTTCATTTCACTTCTTTTAGCCTCATTCGCATGTGGTGCTACACAAAAAAACACAGCTTGCTCGCAGGCTCTCTTGTGTGTGTGTCCTTATGTGTTTGAATGGTCGTGCATTTCAGACATTTCTTGTTCGTGTGCGTGCGGGGGTGTGTGTGTGTGGGGGTGTGCGTGTGTGTGTGTGTGCTTGTCTGTTTTTCTTTGCATCACAGCATTTACACTTGCATGTGAGAAAAATGTCTGGAAATGAGATCCTAAACACTGTGTTGACTGTTATATATGAGAACTGACATGAGGTAAAAACTGGAAAACTGAAAAATTGAAATTTTTTTAGGTGTATAAGCATTAGTTGTGGAAATAAAAAAGACTAGGGAAATCTGTTACCTCAGTTTAACAAATGAAAGATTATTTTGGAGGATTTACAGTAAAAAGTTGGACAAATTCTAACTTGTAGGCTTAAAAATTGCATCTCCACCTTCCATACACAGAACAGGGGTTAGCACATTACAGCTGGTTTGGTGCCTAGGAGTGAAAGAAAATGTCTGCAAACCTTTTTATAACAACTTTGAAAAGAAGAGAGGGGAAAAATCCTCTGCGATGTTGTGAGAAACTGATAGGCAAAAATTCACTACAAAGAGTTTTTGCTCCTAAAGATGGTTCTACAGGTTTCTGAAGTACTCTTAGATTTCCAATAACTGTCATTGTCTGATTATTATTTCATTTATACCAAGTCAATCTTTCCATTTTATAAGTGATTTTCATCAGTATTATTTACTTAGCTCTAATGTTTGCTGAAAAGTTACCTGTAAGTTAGCTTTGTCTTATTTCAAGTGAGCTAAGACGTTTGTACTGTAAGGTAGACAAAATAATCTTGGTGAGATTTTGTGTTTTTGCAGTGCAGCTGCTGTGGATGTGGTGTCTTGCCACTTCAACAAAAGCATTATGTCCAGAGATTGGTAGGTGTTAAAAATCTAGTTCCAGGGCTCCCAGCTAGGCCAAAGTGTACACAACTCCAAATTGTACATTTGGCCAGAATGGCAGGAGACCAAAGGAATATGTGGATTTGTTGGCACTAGTTGAAATGCAAAAAGTACCTGTCACAATTTAGAAGAGAAGCGCTACCACTGAATTCAGTAATGAAGAGAGAAGAGGAGGAACAGTGGAATAAAGATAAGATTACAATAAAACATATAAAAACAACAGAAGAACAGATGTAAGGTTTTTTTTTCAGTGCATAATTCTTGGGAAGCTTAGTATGGTCTTAATCCATTGAGTAGGGGGCTGTAGGGATAAAACATATGTCAACAATTTGCTTAGTTTCTAAATTATTATGACATTGTTGGCAATAATTTATGTAAACCAAAAGATCTCTAAAATATGTTAGACTAAATGACTACATATTTATTTGTACTGACTCTACCTGACCATTTGTCTCTTTGTTTGCACTTTATATCTGTTCTACATATTGTACAGTCCTTGATAATTAAAACTTTTTATTTTAAATCCTTATTCTTTATAGTAGAAGACGTATTTGGATGTTTTACTAAGTGAAAGTATCCCATGATTCTTTCACTAACAGATTTGTAGAATTTTATATTATGAATATAATGTTGTTAACATAATGAAAAATTATATCGCTGTTTTAATTAATGTTGTTGGGTGTAATGTCCCAGGTTGCAGCTCAAATGTGATTAATTTGCTGATTAGTTTTCAGTTGATTGATTCACCGCAAACCAGAAAAAAAGCTTTCAGCCCAGAAAAACCCCAAAACGTAGTTTACTTTGTCCAAAAGATATCAGACCAAAAACTGATTTAAAAAAGCAACAAAATCTGACAGAGTTTTGACAGTTAGGCTAATTCTCAGAGAGAAGGAAAGTCTGACTGTATGACAGGTGAAATGTTGTGCAGATCTATTTGTGTCACACATCTATTGAAAGTCCAAGTGCATAAAAAATATTATGTACTAGATGAATGAAGACTTCAGTTTAAATTGATATAAAACCAAACATTTATTTCCTTATAACACAGAAATGAACCAATCGGGATACTAATCTGACTCATTTGAAAATGGCTGTTATCAAAAACATTTTAAAAATTAATTGGCTAAAAGCCAAATATTTGCTTTATAAAACCTCAGTAGCTGTCTGGATTGTTTATGTCATGTCTTGGTAGTTTTTATGAATGGGTTTCCACATTTCACTGCACTCTTTACTCATGAACACATGAATCATTTAAATATACTCACCTGTGCTTCTCCAATTACCTCCACCTGTGCTCTTCAGTATGAAATCCCATTTTTATTGATTGAATGAAACACTTTTTCTTTCACAAAAACAGTGTCTTGAAACTGAATATATTGTGGGAAAAAGTGTCTGAAAATTTGAAAGTGCAACAGAAGTGATCTAAAACTATAAGGTCAAGTGCATATTGGTAAAATGTTAGTTTCTGCTGGGCAAAACACTTCAACTTCTATTTTTGGGGGGTTAACATCACTGTGCTTCTAACATTATCTTCAGCAGGTCTTTTTATTCAAACAAACATGTATTCTATGTTGCATGCATTCAGTTCACCTGGAAAACATCTATATATTTGCCCATGTCTGCCTAAACTCTAGTTGAAAGGTGTAAATAAGATGGTTTACATTCTTCTCCCAGCAGACATTTCATGGATACATTATTAATCAACTTGTTTCAGATGCTACACATCCTGCTCAGTTGCAAGAGATCTGAGATTACTTTAAATTCTCTGATAATGTTCCATAAAACTGAAACAAGAAGTTGCAGATTCCTCTGCAAGAGGTAATAGGTTTGTGAAATGATCCTGTTATAATTTTAACACAATTTTTTTCCAAGTGACCCGCTATCTTTTTTCAATCTGAAATTTCAGTGCTATTATCTGATCATTTTTGATCGTTAATGATGAAACGAATGTCTTCATCTAAGTTTGCGACTTCACAGCAGTGTCGTTGTCCTCTGGCCAATTTCTATGACTAGCAGCCCAAGGGTCAGACCACTGAAGTGGAAATTGAAGAGGGCTGTTTGAACGTAATAGGTTTTGACTGGCATGTGTTACATGCTCCACTGCATCATTGATTGAGTGCTTGTTTGCTAAATCACTGCTGGTTCCCCCTGTCTGGTAGCCCTGTGACACGTGTGGTGTGTGGTCACTTCAGCTTGGAGAGAGGAGGAGACAGAAAGCAGCAGGTCCAGTGTGACCCTGGTGACCAGACAGGAACACATGTCAAAGATAAGAGGCTAGAAAGGCTGAAAATAAATTGAATTTTATCTCCTCTTATGAGGAATCTCACCAGCCTCTAAATTCATTCACAAATATTAGCACTTTAGTGTTTTCTCCATGGACACTCAGCATAGCACCCCTCCTCCTCCTCTTCTTCTCCTCCATTTCACTCCCTTAATCCCCCCACCCTTCCTGATTCAGTCATGCTTTTTACAGCTTGCAGGATGTGGCAGTTGAGGGAGGTTGGTGTCAGGGGTCAATGTCACTCAGCCAGTTGTCTACCTGAGTGATGTTGTTCTTTCAGATGAGATTCAGATTTTTTTCATCACGTTTCTGGATTATCAAATGTAAACAAACCCACAAATGTGCACTTTTGATTAAAAAAGCAAGCCTAAAAACAAGAAACAATACTTGAATTAACTTGAATTTAAAAAAATATATTTCAGGATATTTTTTTGCCTCTTTTAAATTGTGTTCCAGATTTTACTTCAGAAGGGTAGAACATCGGACCACTGTGCAGGTTTTAGAGACCACACTCACCTGGAAGTAGCTAAACTCCGCAAATATATGAGACCGCGTCTAAAAACACATATTGCTAATTTAATATTTCAAATACCTTGATCTGCCTTAAAACGGACAGTGGAAACTGTGTTAGCACAACAGCAGAAGCTAAAATCCACAGTCGTCCTTACCTTCATCTTTGTGAGTACAGCCAGTCAAAGCCAAGGAAAATGAATGAAGGTTTGCAGACAACATCCAATAGCATGTCAGCTAACATGCTATTGGATGCCTCTTCATTTCAGCTCCACAAACTGCATTTTCTGTCAAATATTTTTGATATCCTCTACTAAAAATTCTGCTAGCATAAAAAAGGAAAAAAGAGAAATCTCCAAATACTGAACCACACTGTAAGCATTTCCATGCAGAGAAATATGTAGAAAAAGTGGAAAAGAAATGAAACACAAGCTGACCAAACACACATCCAAAGGTTGCTCAAGAGTAATGATGTCACGTCTGCGACCTCAAACCCAGGCATCAATGCAAAACACAGTGATGAAATGCAAACTCATACGATGAAGCTTGATTTAACGATTTGACTTGTTAGGAGGAGGAAGTGAGGAGAAGCAGCAGCTTCAGGACCTACCAAACTGGCACCATTCTGAAGGGTTTAAAAGCGTGCTGATGTGAGTCCAGTCTGCCTGTAATTTCATACAGTTGTAAATTAGCACTTGTGATAAATGGTTGGAGAAATCAAAAGTACTCTCATCATTCAAGTATTGACAATTTGTGCTTCATGTCTAACCAGTGTTAATTTTTTTATTTTGTGTGCAAAGGAGTGTATCAAAACTTTACTCTAAGCAACTATGTCACCAGAACATTTCATCTTAGCAAGTCATGCAGACAGAGCTCCAGTAACTGGAAGCAGCTGAATGTCCTTCTTTATATTTATATATATATATATATATATATATATATATATATATATATATATATATATATATATATATATATATATATATATAACCCAGTTGTTTTTTAAGTCCTTGGCGTTTAATTGCAAAACATCAATGTATCTATTAAAGCAATGCATCTCACTGCATAAAGACTATGTACGTACTTTACAGATTTATTATTTGGACCTGAAAAGTCGCCGAAATCTAATGCTACACATGTGGAGACACAGAAGTATTTCTTTACAGTCAAATACTGCCTTACTGATTTGACTCAGACACTGAGGAAAATAAGTGACTCTGTTCTGCAACAAGACAAAACCCTCACAAAAGCTACTTGACTCACTCTATGAAGGAGAGGAACAGGGCTGGGATTCAGCTAGTTTAGTTGATAAACTCAGAAATACTGAGGTGAATCTTCTATGGACATGAAAAGATGTAAAAAAAAAATATATATATATATGGATAATAAATGGGGTAAAAGAAAACATGTTTGAAACAATTCATTAGTCATCTTTGTTTAAAAACTACTGTAAACAAAAATGTTTTCAGTTCTGATTTAAGATTAAAGTTTTGGACCTAGTCCTAAATGTCTAGCATAGACATGTTTGTCTACCTCAGAGAAACCCACCTTAAAAAAAAGTGTTTTGCAATTGTGTACTCTTAGAAAAGAAGATTGTGTCATGGTTTGAGTTTTTCTGTGTATTAATTTTGAGTTTCCTCTGTTTCTGAGTCTCCGTGTTGTCCTGTCTCCCCTTGATTAGTTCCCAGGTGTGTTTCATTCCCTGATTACTTCCTGTGTATTTAGTGTCACCTGTGTCTCTGTCGGGTCCTCGTCTCATTTGGGGTCTAGTCTCTGTCATCTGTGTGCCCAGTCCATCGTCTCATCCTTTGTGTTACCGGTTGCTACCGGCGTCCAGCCCTGGCTTCCGCTCGGCCGTGCTGCCCGGAATTCTGGACATTATTGGACTGTGTAATTCTGGATATTCTTTATTAAAACCATCTTACTCGTCTCATCCTGGGTCTGCTGTGTTTCCCTCACCATCTTCCACCACCACTTTATGACAGATTGCTTGAAACAATAATACATGCTTAAGTTTTCACTAGGCTAACAGCATGCTTCTGGTTAATAACTTTCAGAATAAACACAAAATAGTAAATATTGTAGATACTTTTTATTTAAAAATATTTATTTCTCAATCATTAAATTTGTATGAATTTAAATATGTTCAATGTAGCCAAACTTTAGCACTGCAGAAAACAACTGTGGCAGATTTTACACCAATACACCAAAGTCTGTCACGGTAAAACTAAACTACATGAGGTGGATGAAAGATGTTAAACGATGATCTTGAAGAGGTGGGAGTTCAATTTTACTTATATTTTCGAAGTCTCCACATTAAACTAAAGGGTCTCTAAAGTCCTGTGTAAGGTTTTTCTCTCAGCACTAAATAAAGCAAGGACATGAAGTAGCTCATTGTTATACATGATTCTTCTCCATTTCCCTCTTTAATTCTAGACTGAAAATATCACAGCTATGTAGTTTATCTAGCGCCTACGGTCCTCCTCCCCACCTTGGGAAGGCTTGGCGAGTAAACAGTGTCTTTGCTGATTACAATGCCTTACTCTCTGCAGCCCAAGGTAAGCTAAAACACTTTGATCTGCTATTGATTGTCTCCCTCCTTCCCCTCATCCCTCCGCCTTGTTTTTCCCCTGCCGTTGTTAAAGCATAGGTGAGTCAGCCGAGCGCCCGGGGCTCTGAAGCAGAAAGCAGCAGGCGTGCAGGCGTATTTCTTACGCTGACCACTGAGGTTAATTGATATCCTCTCTGAGGTGTAAAAATTATAATTATATTTATGAAAAGCTATGAAAGCTGTTTACAGAAGAGGATACAGATGTGCTCTCAGAAGAATTTCATTGGATGTTTTTAGCAATCCCCAACGCAGAGCACAAAAAATATAAATAAAGCAAAAATAAAAAATTAATAAATAAATATACAGACAAGTTGAATTAATTAAGTGCATAACCAACAGCTGTTTTGTGAACTGGAATAATTTAAAGCTGTGGGAGTTAAAGCCAGTGTGTATTTGTAAGAAGATGTTTCCTACTTTCTTTCATGGTTGTAGATGTGGATCAAGTTCCACACATTTACTTTGCCTTCTGACTTTAGTATCATCATCTATGACTTCACAGGCAAGTTAAAGCTTCTTTAGATTAAAATCAGCTACAAAGACAAGGCCTAGTTCAAATATTAATGGAGTAACAAGGCAAACCACCTCAGTAAATGGACTGAATTTACAGTATATCACACTGTTATACACTGATAAGCAGGTTGATAGGCAACTTGGGCTTAAGTGTCTTGTCCATGGCCGTTTCAAGATGTGAAAAGAGGAAACTGGACTCAGACCTACAATCTTTTAATTCCAAGACAACTACTCAACCACTGAGCACACAATGTATTTTCACCCTACTTTGTGCCATGATTGCAACATTTGCTTCTAACTGCTGGGTAGTTTTTGGGAAGTCCCAAAGTACTCAAAAACGTTGTTAACGATCGAAGCCTGTTTTTCTAAAACCACTGTTTTTCTACACTGTCTCAGTGTAGAAACTATAGAAATAAATGTGGCCTTACTGTCTGATTTGTAATGCTAAATGAACACGTCCCTCCAGTTTTTTGAGATTCCACAATCGCAGAAATTCAACAGAACCCCGCATTTTTTTATCCTAAGGAATAATTGTGAGTTTATTGGAAATGTTCCACTAAAGTGGTCAAAAACACTGGATTTAAGTGACTGTTGACTCCCACCTGCAGGTGGCAGTATTTTCTCCTTCTACCACTGCTTTCTCAGCCTCACATGACATGAAGTTATAGTCTGTGATTTTGCACATAATAAAAATAAAGTTATTTATGTTTTAAAGTATAAAAATGTTTGTGATCAATCTATCTACTTGCTATAGAGTTTTTCTTGTATGTAAATTTTGGAAGGAGTTTAATGACGGGAAAAAAAATTCTTGTAATTGTTTCTAAAGTAGTGTCACAAAATGATTGATTTTGTTAGCCATAAGTAACAGTGACAATCATAAAATTCATTTGCTTTCCCAATTTTTATTGTTTTTTGAATACAAAAATACTAAAAGTTCAAAATTCAAAACTCTTTGAGAAATAAAACCTGAATAAACCTGAGATTGTTACAGACTTTAATTAAAAAGCAAAATTAATCACCTAATCTTTTGTGGTAATTGCAGTTATTCGCCATTTAATTACAAATGTATAACATTTTCATAATCCTTTAATTGTTTTTAAATAATAGATTCGTAATTCTTGCTCTGTGGTGAATTTGGTGATTAGTTTTTGCCTCACAGCAAGACGAACCTGGACTCACATCAAGGCTGGAAAATTCCTGAGTGGAGTTTACGTGGTACCCAAATGGACCCAGGATTCAAAATAACTATTGGATAAATAGTATCTGCAGTGACAGGTGGCTTTATTATAATTATTTTTAAAATCCTCTTCATGCAAAGCTAACCAAATTTCCTAAATTAAAGTTATGTTTTTGTCTTATCACTCCAGGACTCTGGGTTATGCTCTCAGTGCTGCCAGGAACAACTGTTCATGAGCATAACAAACAAGTAAGTTTGTTTATACCTAATGATTCTTTTTGCAATAGTTGTCAGGAATTTTTACCTAAATTGTCCTTATCTAACATTATCTAACTCTACAGCTTTATATTGTTATAAAGATGTAGAGTTAGGTACAAAACTAAACAAAGACTTTATTAAAGAGCAGGTTTAGTTTCATGAACACACACTGACATGTTTGATTTTCAGAAAGGAATTTTACTTTGGTTTCATGCACTCACAAACAATGAACATGAATATTTACATTTTGGAGAAAATGAAATAAAAGCTAAAGAAACAATATGCGCATATACCAATATGAACAACCAATTTTTTTATTAAGAAAGGCAGATTGTGAAGAAAATAGTGTTTTGCATGTTAAAATACCTAGATGCAATACAACCTGACACGTCATTGGCTGGCGTTTGCAAACCAGCCAATCAAGGAGAATCATTCAGCATCCTTGGCGCTGATTGGTCCTAAGAGCAGTGATTCTTTTGAGCATGACTCATTAGGGTCCACATCTCGCCCCATGACCGCTGGAGATAGCCACCAGCCCCCCACAATCCTGCATACTTAAGAGGGTATAAACAATGAATGGATGGAGATTGTATTTTATGGATCACTGTTTTTATTGAATAGTTGATCACCTTAGGGGCTAATTTATGTGAAATGTTTCAAAGTGGCTTGTCTGCCATACAATGGAGTAGTTACCAACAAAAACTAAATATTGTGTTTGCTACATCAGGACCTTTGATGACAGCAGCCATCCAGTTGTGTGATCTTTGAAACAGTTTGTTAGATCCTCCTCTCACTGTGTCGAGGCTCCGGACCCCAAAGGACCCGGTCCAGATGAAGGGAGTGAGGAATCAATCAAAGCGCTAGTAGCAAAGATCTAAAGCTGAGATCCATCCAATATTTTGTTTGTTTGACACCGGAGAGTGATTTAGTGACTTCAGAGTGCTGAGTGTCATGTTCCCCCGCTCTGATAACCTTAATGAGAAAGTGCTGGAAGGAACACACATTCCTGTTTGTCTGTTTTCACTTTTTCTCATGTTGTATGTCTGTTTCATTTCTCTCTTACACCGCCGCATGTGTGGAGGTATAAGGGGGTTGTTCTGCTGCTGCTGTGAGATGATGAAGTTTCAGGGAAAGGTGGATGTGCCATCCATTACAGGAGGTGGAAAGGTGTAGATAAATCACCTTATCAGCCCTGCTTTCTCCCCACTGAGCTGAGGGAGCAAAGCAAGGGGAAATCCATCAACCTCCACAAATGGGACATGACTCAGAGATCACTCTGCCTGTACTGGTCTCTCTGTACATACCTGACACTGGATTTAACATTGTATTATGGCTCAGACCGGCCTGCACCCGAGCCTGAGCCAACACCACTTCAAGAAGAGGCTCCAACATCCACTGAAAAAATGTATCCAAAATAATCCTAACAATGCACATTACGCAAATTGAAACGATTGAATTTAATTAAATTATCTTCACCTCTGGAGATTATGTTACAAAGAAGGATTCTGTAAAATCAAGAAAATTATGGACAACCCTGGTCTTCCTTTACATGAGAATGTCATACAACAGACGAGAGCTTCTTCAGAGCCGCCGTTACACAGACTGCTACAGGAGATCCCGCCTGCCAACTGTTTAAATAACCTTGGATAATCTGAGTTAAAACAACATACCTACGATAAAGGAGCCAAGTGGTGTTTATCAAATGCAATTTAATAACTGATCATCATCAGCAAGTTGCTGATAGGTAACATACAAGTGTGTTAACACAATGCCAAGCTGGAAAGACTAAAACTAAAACCAAAAGAGAACTAAAAGAATTGTTGCTGCTCATCAATATGGGAAGGGTTATAAAAAACTCAACAGCTGAGAACAACTAAATGAGTTTCATCTCATCATTTAACATTTTCTGCACATTTTCAACACATAGATAGCTGTACATTTACACATCTAATGTGTAAATGAGGCCACTTAGCAGAACATGAACGACCACAATTCAGTTGTTTTTTGTTTACTACTAAAGCTGCACAACATAGCAAATTGCAATTGTCGTTGTAGCGTCATAATATCCAGTATTGTATTTGCAAAGGACTTCTTTGATGAAACACTTATGTTTTAAGTGCCATGTAAGCAAATTTGCATATAATGTTGGCCAGACGGATAGACTTTTACTGACTTCTGTGCTCATACTTGACTTAGATTTTCAGTAGCTGAGATGCTAAACCTGCAACAGTTGATAGGAACATTATGATTCAGGAAAGAGAAAGAAAGAAATCAAAATTACCATTGTCAGTGCAGTCAGAAAACGGTCTTTCAGTTAAATGTTTTCATGAAGTCATACACAATTATTGTGAAGACTTGGAGCAGAGTTAATGACTTGATGAAGTCGACTTGGTTTTCTCAGGCAGCTTTGTACTAAAGGATCATGTTGCACTATATGTACTTGTGACATCAACAGATTATGTTGAAATTGGCTTGATTTAAATTTATTTTGGATTCTTAATAATTGAAAATAGATCAATAGACATTTTGTTGAAAATTGGTGAAATGTGAAATAAACCAAATGAAAATTAAACAAAAAAATATCTATGTGGATGTCAGATGCAAATGCATGAGAAAAACTGTCTACCTGCATTCATGTAATAATTTTAGTGATGCTGCTGGCTCATTTTGAAGTAAAATAAATAATAATCAGCAGGGTGTTTGCATAGAGAGAGAAGCAGAGAGAGGATCTGAAACAGAGTTCAACACAATAAGATGGGAGAAGATGCAGGAAGATTTAACGCAGAACAATTTCTATTGGTGTTTCCTTTTTTTCTGTTTTCAATACTTTATCAGTACATACTTTTACGACTATGAATGTATTCACCTGTAATTATTAACAGGGACGGCATCATTAACATGGTTAGCATTTAAAATGAAACAACTGCCACTATATTCCTGATACACATCATTTTTCAACATAACATTTTTAAAAATGTATAACTGATGCGTTTCGCCCGATAACGACACACTGCTCTCTCCAGTATTATCTATATGCTTCCTCCTGCATTCATTTTATTTTGCTCTGATCTTTCGCAGCTCAGCAGACGCCTTCACAGCTACTGTAAAGTGTACACCTATGGCTCCAAATACAGGGTTGCTAAGCAACAATAATGACAGTGACCTTTTAGAAATCAGTGGGATATGTCCCACTAGTCGAAGACTCCGGCATTCACCACAGTACACTTGTGGAGCCTCTGTTTACCTCAGCTTATATCCTGAGCAGGCTGACGGAGTGAGCCACACACGCACAACACACACCCTCACCCGCCATCACGCAAAGACATTAAGCACATTTTTGCCCTTGAGGAAACAAGGGGAGTTAGCATTTTCCCCACCAGCTCTCGATGTACTACCTTGTCACCAACCCCCTTAAAGTAAGAGCAGTCTATTGGTATTCAGCAGCTCAGGTATCTGAGGAAGCAAAGCCTTTTAAATGTCTTTACTGCTGTTTGTTCTGTCTCTAGAGGGCATGTGCCGTACACTGGGGGTTTGAGAATTGACAAGGAGAATTGCAAATTTGTTTTGCCAGCTACACGCGCTCTGTAATTCCATGCTTGCTGCATTGTTGCAAAGATGTGTTGGATTTTACATAAACATACACAGAAAGGTGGGATGTTTTGTTTAATTCTTTGAAGCCGCAAGATGTTTAGTTATGATTAATGCCTTCTCAATAGGACAAGCGTTCCTACTGTACTGTTGTTTTGTTGTTGCTGTTGGTTTTTTTTCCCTGTGAGCAGTCACGAAGCAACATGAATGCTGGGAATAAATATTGAAATTTAACTTTAGTGACATGCTAAATAAAAACAAAGAGAATTTCCACACTGTTATTGATAATTTTTCCCTTTTTTGGGACAAGAAAATAGCTCAAAAATTTCCTTTAAACATCTTACAAGCCCTAGCAAAAGTATCTCTACCCTTTTTCACATTTTCTCATGTAAACTGGTTATATTTTATATGGACTGTATCTAATAGACCAACACAAAGTGTTGCATAGTTGCAGAGTGGGACAAAAGTGCTAGATGGTTTTTATGCATTTAAAAATCTAAAATTGTGGTGTGTATTTTACTTCACTTCATTTACAAATGTCTCCTCGCAAAGTCACCTCGTTGTTAAAGACTCCATCCATTTATCTGAGAATAAATACAGATGCTGTGTGAAGGCGTCAGAGGCTCGTTAGAGAATTGAACAAACAGCATCATGAAGATAAATTCAATTGAGAATTAGAGCTTCTTCGCATCTGATAGGCCAGTAGACTCGGTTCAGTTGGGGACCAAAGTTGCAAAATTTGTTACATTTTCAACTGGTGCGGTTCGCTTTCACACTGCACTGTGTCAAACAAACCAAACCCTTTAAAAGCCTGTTCCGTCCTTGCCTGCAGTGGCGCTGAACCAAGGACCACTAAAGGAAACAACACAAAAACCTCTGAAGAAAACATGAGCGCAAAATTTTTTCTTCAGGAAATTTAAACAAAAATGGAACAATATCAGGTTTCTATTTTGTGTTTGGTAAAAGCCCATAAGCCATTTCTCCTGCTAGGTTTAGATATAAGTGTTTGTTTTTGGTTGTATTTACCCAGAATGCCTTGCACTTTAACCCACTTTCTAAGCAAATGCACCTTCTAGGCAACAAGAGGTTGGATTAAAGCGGATTAAACAGGGCGGATATGAATGCCTCAAATGGACAGACTTGAATTGATGTTTACAATGCTTTCCATCCCATCTGACTTGAACTAGCTGAGTTATTTTACAATGAAAAATTAAAAGAAAAAGATCTTGCACTTGTAACTGCAGCAAAATGTTGTTCTGATAGGAGTACCTCACTAGAAATGTTATTGCTAATAAAATTTGAAAATATACTGTATATATATATATATATATTTCTATCCACTCTCCAGTTATGTGATCATTTGTCAGGCTATCACATAAAATCCCCAAAAAGTACATGAAATAAGACTAAATGTAAAATGTTCCTGCGGCTTGAATACTTCTGGAAGGCAGACCTTTACGTTCATCTGCAAATTTCAGTATTTTACGCCACAAATTTCTGGAATCTGACTGGAGTTCACCAGAGCAGGGAACCGCCTAAATGATAACAGAGGGAAGTTCCCCAGCTGGGACTTGTGAGAGAACAGGATACCTTCTCAGAGTTGGTCTCATAAGTCCTGGGTATGCATCCAAATGACAAACCTGCACGCCTGTCCCTCTTTTAAAAGATCCTTTACAAGTGCTGAGACACCAGGGCTGGGGCTGTGGAGGCTGTATATTTCTATTCATAATTGATGACCCGGACCCAGACAGACAGCACACTACACATGTAATATGGATTCACTCTTGGTTTCAAATGCATGCACTCGTCTGGACTCGACTGTGAGCCAGCGCTGTGTGCGGAGCGGGAACGGAGAGGAATTGGCATATGTGCATGTGAGCCAGTGTGCCTGCATGAGAGAGTGTGTGCATGTGATTGCGTGTGACTGATGGGAAACTAACTTCTGTTTGAAATGAGGAGAGGTCAATTCTTTGCATTCCGGAAAAAGTAAAAAGATACCTGTTAATGAATAAAAACATCTGTAAAACACCTGCTAAACTTTTACATAGGACCTAATATTCTTACATTTTTGGGGTCTGCCACAGTTTTCAACCCATTTCAACACATTTTATATACAAGCCTAAAGGTAAACATTTGTCTCAACTGTCTATTTGAAAGAAATGACAATATAAAAATAAATCAGTCATTTTTGATCAAGAACATTAAGTTGAGGTATCCATGAGGTTCCTTCTCCAATGAGAGGCATAAGAAGGAAAGGCAAGTTTATCTAAATAGCATCATTCACCCACAATGAATATAAAGTGCTTTACGGCACACTGGGGGCTGGTGACAAAAGAAAATATTAAAATCTGTTAAGCTTTGTTTAAAATGAAGGCTTAATTTAATGATATACGACTGAAAGCATTGCCTAAAAGAAACAAATGTTTTCAAACAGATTTAAAGTGCAAATTTAAATCCAAATCTAAATATCAACCACTTCAGCCACTTGGCCGTGATCAGGCAAACAGTTCGATGGTCAGATTATTTGATCAAAAGTTTCTGTAAACAAAATTTAAAGGATTCAACGGTTTCTTCACATCTCAGGTTTTCAAGATCTATGAGATCTATAATTGAAATTTAAAGCATTTGCTTCATCATCTAGAGCAGTGCTACATTTAATTTGTCCAGCAATATTGTGTTGAAAAAGAACGACATGGGGAGACTTTTGACACAGATTTTATGCCTGGTGCTGACGCCTGAGTCGCACCTCCTGTCCTCTCTCTCTGCTTCATTTCTGCAAGCTCACAGCTGTGCAGGATATTCCTGTCTTCATGTGTGATTCATGGATGGACAGAGACCAGACACAGGTCTTTTCAAGTCTGTGGTGGGATTGTTTTGTGAAAGAGGCCTCTGATTTCTTTAGGGATATCGAAAAGTAACATATCGACATGGTTTGGTAAAAATCTGAATAGATTTTATCCTCTACAATTCAAAGTTCAGCTGTAGTTAGTGGCATCAACTAAAGTTGAGTTGCTACTTTTAGTTGTACTTCAAAGTCAAAATGCTTGATGTTAAAATGTTGAGCAATTTCTTCTTAAAGAGAAAATCATATAACAAATTTTAGACCATGATGTCATTGGTCAACCCACAAAAATGTTTTGCTAAGACTTTACATATGACCTATCCAGAGTGTTTCTAGCCTCAGGCATAGTGATTAGCTTTATAGCCCAAACAGGGCTAAAGGGGTGCAGAAGATGAATGGACTTCACATGTAAAGGAGTATGTACACTGTGCCTCAGATAAGCTTCTAAGTCTGCTTTCTCTGCTAAAATGATGAGGCTGATCTTACTGATGGCTGAAGGAGAGAGGCCTCACCAGCTGCAGATTGATTCTACCCTCAAGCTACAGAGAATAAAATAGGTTCCCTCCAGCTCAGAGAATGTGAGGATGCAAACACACCATTGATCCTTTTCATGTTTGCAAAGAACATACACGCTGTCAAAATCTGATGTTTATTGTTGTAATTTTTCCATGTTTCAATGTGCAGAACACCGGCTGGATTTGGAAGTGTGGGAACCTGAAAATGTTGTAAGTGTTGGTAGTTGGTGTTTTGGGCTGGACTTGTGATTAAATTCACACTGCATGGACTTCTTGAGTCGTCATTTTTGTTCTATAGGTACTTTTTCATAACATTTGTTCTCTGCCCATGTCATTTTTTTGTGTTACAGTGTGCTGCTGATCACGTTTCATGCTGATGAGGCTGTTTTTTGTATTATTATTATTCAAACCAAAAGGCTCTTTTTAAATTGTTTTTTAAATTTATGACTAATACTTTTGTTAAAATGTTGGAAAGTGGCAAAGTCACTGAGCTAAATGTTGTGCATTAGCTTTAGGACCATTAGCGGCCCAGAGTCTTCTGATGCTGGATTAGGATAACTCATTTTCATTTAGGTCCATATCAATTCATGAATGTCCTCAAAGGGCCGGTTGTGGCAAAATGTATTGATAAACCCCATTAACAAACTGTTAAAATATTAATAAATAGCTGTCTCTGCATTTGATGAGTACTTCTGAAAGCTAAATAATATTGAACAACATTTCCCACTGATGTATGTTGGCAATATACAAATAAAAAATTACTTCTTAAAACTTATTTGTAGTCACTGGCTTTTAAAAAAGCATTTCATGTTGGGGTTTTTTTTCTATCTTATTCTGTGTTTATATCTTATTTTTATGTTTGAATCGTTATTGTTGTTTTTGTGTACATCACTTTGGATAAAGGCAGTTGTTCTTAAATGTACTACATAATAAATTGGATTTGATTCAATTAGAAAAACTGCTTTGATTTCAATGACAAACTAATATTCAAGCACACAACTGCTATTTTGAAGATTCTATTTATGTCTCCCTCTAGAGTTTAAAGTATGCAGGGCCTCAGAAAAAGTCATTGTGTTCTGGATTTAGCTCTCGGGCCATGACTTTGACACATGTGTTACAAGCTATTTATAAGTCATATACTATAAATTTTCATCCATGTAATTATTGTTTTGATTATTTGAATATTTCCAGCTAGAGGTTGTTTTTGAATGTCTGGAAGTTTGTGCTTTTAATCACAAAAATAAATAATAATAATAATAATAATTTAGTTTCCTATTCTTTTTTGTTCAGTATTTTTTCTGTTAATCATTTTTTTATAATGAGTTACATTCTTTATTTTATTATTTTATTAAATCTTGAGATCCACTGAGATCAAGACCTCTTTCACAAGGGGGAGCTGATCAAGAAAGGCGGCATCACACGTCATAATAGACAAAACACGTAGTCATAAATAACAAAAAACATTAGAAATATATAATTTCATCTTATATATTCATTTTAACCAAAGTGTTTCTACATAACATCTCAGTTAATTTATATCTTTCAAGTCAATCTTAATGTAATAGTTTAAATATTTCCAACTAAAGCTTACTTTACCCAAATATTATCATAAGTCTAAACTAAAAACCTATCGGTGTAGAGTTACTTTTGACCAATGTTGTGTATTGATGTTTTCAATGATGATACTCCATAAAATGTAACATCTGTTATCAAACTGGTGGCTGTATGATGTTTCTGTGACTTTTTGTTTTTTATGCTTTTATTATGCAAAGTTGCCTCTTTGCTGAAATGGGCTATACAAATAAACTTGATTGACTGATTGGTCATAATTATTGTCGTTGTTTTTGTTATTTAATTAAGTCATTTCATAATTAATGTACTGTAGCCCATGACCCATTGTGGAGTGATGAGTCACTTCTTTTATCTAACTAATGCTGTCGCTCCTCATGTGTCTCTTGATTGAGAGGTTTAATACTCTTGTGTGCTAGCCCCTGAGTTTTACTCTCTCTTGAAGTTCACAGGGAGCAAAGTTCATACCCAACGTTACCATGGCAACACATAACACTCGCCCTCTCAACCCTACATAATGGATCTGACCTTTGCACTCCACTGCCTCTCTGACTGACACATAAACAAGTGTGAAGCTGTCCTGGCTGTAGCCTGCAGCCATGTCCACCACAACGAAACACACATACATGACACACAAGGGTTAATGATGGCGTCTGCTGCAGCATATGGCGTCTAAGTGAACCAGCTCTCGCGCTCAGGTAGCGGCATCGCCGGGGTGTGATCTCAACGATGAGTCAGAGGAAACAAGGTCATCTTCTAATGCTGTCATGGTTTTGGTTCAGTCTCAGGATTTATCAGTAGACCTCACACAGGTCGCTTGTCATCGTTATGCAGCTTCACAACGCTGCAGCCAATCCCGTCCTCCAGCCATCCTCGCTCGCTGCATTATTTATCAGCACTAATCAGGAGCCCAGCGCTGATGTGCTCGCCACCCTACTGGTAACATCACTTCCCTGACCTGACCCTGCCTGTTTCCCCACAGCATTGCCGTGTGTTTACGCTAACGCCTGCTCATTAAGCCTAACTACGCTTGGCCGGGCCCTGCTGCCGGAGCTGGAGCTGTGGGGGCTTTTTAACATGCTCTAACCCAGCCCGGGCATCCCCCAAGTGCAGCGCCGAGAACAGCTACGTGCTGATGTCAAACAACAGGAAAACCAACGCATGTAACAAGTACACACAGAGGTGGTTTACTGGGAGACATGGCCTGTGAGGACCTGCGATCAGGCTCCATTATTGTTGTAATTAGCGTGCCTCAGTGGAGCCTGGGCTTAGAAAACGGCGTACAGCAGCCTCCCTGCTTCTCAGTCTGTTTACGGCCAGAAAGAGGCAGCGCGGAAAGGGCAGGGGGCTGGCCACAAGGCTCAACGCCTCTGCTCAGCTCCAGCAGCAGGACAGCTGCTTGTTCATTTGAAGGGTTGACACAGACCGCTTTCCATTTCTCTTCTGTCCTCTGCTTCGCAAATATTTGTTTGTTTCAGCAGAGAGAGGAGCAAACCAAATACCAGAGGAGGGGTTTGGTTTGCAGGATAACAGATTTCACGTTAGAGGATTCTTTCTGTTTAAAGTCATGTCTGAAAAATGTATCACGATAAAATGGTTTCATATCACTTGATCCTGGTAATTATTGATTAGTTTTTTTGTTTTAAATATCTGAAATATTACCAACCTGGTGATGTGACATTTTCTGTTTTACTCAGATTCCTCTCCAGCTGTTGGACTCATTTTCTTCCTTCACTCCACCCCATTGTTTTTTATTTTTATTTTAAGCTATTATGAGGCATAGAGGCAAAACCTGAAAGTGTTGCTGCGCAAGTTACTCAACAGGTTGTTGCTAGGTAACCAAAGGTAACTGGTGCTGGACAATGTAGTTGAAAAACGTATTCCGGTATAAGCATTTCATATCAGTCGATATCGATAATTATTGATTTTGTTTTAAATATCTGAAACTAGTGGAGTGATCTTCCACAGTTTTCATTCCTGCCATTGGTGTTTCTGTTTAAGCAGTTATGAGGCATGGTGGCAAAACCTTAAACTGCTGCTGTGCAAGTTACTTAGCATGTTGTTGCTAGGTAACCAAAGAGTGAGTGAGTGAGTTGATGCCACCCACCTTGGTTAGCTAGCCGTGGGAGGCTGAGAGGCTGGAGTATGTCGTCTGCCTACATTCCCCAGAATACTGTGCTACTCTGGATTGGTTCAGTGAAATTATTGCAAAATCTTTCAGATGTATTATCTATTGATCTTGGTCAATAGATAATGTTGGTTGTTATGGTCTCTAAGTTTTGTTTTTTCTCTTTCTGCAGGTCTAGAGGCAGACTTCAAGGGTGTTGACTTGTTTCTCTATGCAACAAGTCTCCTCTACTCTTATCCCCTTCTTTGCCTTTATATATTTTCCCATCTTTCTGTTCTCCTTTCTTTATCGTCTCTAAGTCCATTACCTTTGAAATAAACCCAAAGCAATATCTAATACATACATTTGTATAAAGAGGAGTATCATGATGAAAGTCGTAATGCTCTGCTTGTGAAAGTAAATCTGTTGGGCCTCACCGTTACACTCAGACAACAATTCTTAGTGCTACGTTAAAAAATGGAAAATAATTTTGTGATTGCTTCTTTTGAATGGCAGTGGCAATTAGGCAGATATCATTTTATAAAACCAAACCTTTTTATAAAACCAAATAGGACCAAACCTTTTGCTTGACTCTTTATCATTTATCTTTAACTTTTAAGGAACTGCGCAAGCTCCTCACGTTTAATTCCTACCCTTTGGCCCCTTCATCATCAAGGGGGCCATGTCCCCGGTGCGTCGCAAAGTCCCCTGATCACCAATTACCAAAGCCGCTGCCTTTCTTCGTGCTGGTTTCGGTGTGGAGGCATGAAAAAAGGTAGAGCAGCACTATCGGGGCAGAGTGAGGTGGAGGTCCCGTGAAGGACACGGCTCCCTGGGTGGCTGAGCGATGAGCAGGGGAGCGTGAAGGGCTGAGGCAGGTCTTTCCCACAGAATATCCGTCTTTTAGTCAGTTACTGTCGCTGTGCTGAAGCACCAACCCGTAATCAGGAAGCTGCTTATATAAGAATCCTCCCTTTCTGACTTACTTCCTTTCACCTTAAAGGAGCCGTGCGCGACCTGAAGTATAAATGCCGTTGACATGCTTTGCTCCACTTGAGCCAGGATGGCAAACCGTAATGTGCCTCCCAAATGATTTTCTTCATAATTGTTGTAGTTTCATTGGGGTTGAATTATTGAAGTACATTACTTATTGAATTTGTGAACACAGTGCATTTAGTGGACATAAAGAACAAAATAAGTGTAATCCTTTTATATGTTCTTCTTTCAAAGTCAATAATTTACAGTCACTGTAACACCTAAAAAAGTGTCACAGACTCCACATCTGTTAAATGCTAACATGCATACCACTATTCTATACATTAAATTCATTTTAAATGTCAATAGTTTGTAGAATTAAAAAAATATGTTGATTTTATTCAAACACAAAACAGCAAATGGTAAAGTCAAGAAACGTATTTTTTATTGGCCTCTTAATTCTTAATTCTTCCTGTGCTGTATATGTCATTTCAACCACTCAAAATATCCTATATTCATTAGATTTTTAAATATACTACAATAGCAAAAAGAGTTTCCATGCAACAAAATATTGGATGTCTAAGTGAAAATAAGGCAATAAAGAAAGGTCAGGGTAATTTTGGGCTTGTAAAACTCAAAGTCTATTATTTTGAAAAGAGGAAACATTTAATACAATAAAATAATTTAAAATGTAAACTTAAAACCCACATTACATTTCGTTAGGATGACTTGGTCTACGTTACCTGTTCTAAATGAACATGAGGGGGATTTGTGTCCGTTAATTAATCATCTTTTCTCCATTGCAGGGAAAACAAAGTTTCCAGAAATTTAATGTAGATGCAAGACTTTCTCTAAACCATAGATTTATCAAGTATATTTAAATTAATATCTCACAAGACACTTAACCTTACAAATCTTTACTTAAACTTACTTCTACTGGGGATTTTTGCAAGTGGCTAGCTATGTTGCCCAACTTTAATACCGTGTCTTAAACTGTGTTCAGAAACCTCTGGCTACTCTTTTTCAAATCTTCCAAACTTTTAATTGTTCTGTTGTAACTGGAAACTTTTAGAAACATGAAAACCTCCATTGTTTTTATTCTTCTCAGTAAGCCGCCTGTGCAACAGTGGGACCTACATCCCATCCCAAATCACTCACTGACGGCCCGGTCCTCGCAGCTGCAGTCAGAACAACAGAGTCATCTTTCAGCTCTGCTTTGGTCTCTCCCACATGTCTGTGTGTGTCAAGGTGAAAGAAATATTCAGAAGATCACATCCACGTATTTATAAATTCCACATTATAATACTTTTTAAAGTCCATCAGGCCTTTTCACATGCAGAATTCAAAGGGAAAGTGGAAAATAGCCACAAACTTTTACATTAATAACTGTGTTCTGAGCTCGTTTGGAGATGAAATATAAATTGAAATATGATTATTATTTTTTTGGATTGCACAGCCCTACCTACCTCAATCTTAATCCTTGAATGGATCTTGTGATATTTTCTGAAGGCTCCTAAATGCACAAACACTAAAGAAAACTGACAACAGAACCACGAAAATCCTAAAAAAGCTATATCATTTTCAAACGATGAAATTATCTTTGCCTGCGAGCCGATTAAGAGTAGTTTATTGTAATACATCTTTAGGGTTCAAGCATGTCATGACTCTGTTGTATTTGTGTTACATTTTTAAAAGTGTTGCTTATCTGCCTCAAAATGTAAAGTCTAGTATCTGCTTATGTATATTATGTCAGTGGAAAATAACATCTAAATTTGTGAATCCAGAAACAGTAACAACAGGAATAAAAATAAGATTAAATCTATTGATAATTCTATCTCAATTAAAGTAAACTAACAGCAAATAAAAGAGAAAATGAGATTCAAATGGCAGCAGACTTAACGGTGAAATATGAGGTTGGACATAGTGCATGATATTGTCAACCAGAGGAGGCCCATAAACAATGTGACAGATTTATGTTTTCCCAGAGTTTTTGACTTCAAACACTGAATGATTCGCAACCACATATTCCCTGAAGGTCATTCTGATGTGGATTTACAAAAAAAAGTGCTCTTAGTCCTTAATGTTTTTCAGATTTTGTCACATTACAGTCACTCGACCTTCACAAAATAGTGCATAGTTGTCAAATAGAAGGAGACGGATACATTTGGAAAGGATAAAATTGAAAATTGATGCTCACAGGCACTCCAAGTTATTTTCCTAAGAAGAATGGGCAAACATTTGAGTCTCTGGATCAGCAAAACTGGTGGGGGGAGTGATTTCAAAATGATGTATAATCTTCCATTTCAAAGCTGGAACTACTTTGTGTCGATGTATCACATAAAATCCCAACAAAATTAAAGTTTTTGGTTAATTAGATCAAATGTGTGTGTGGTCGTCTTTTCTGCTCCTCTGACATAATTGTGATTGTCTCCCTCCTGAATGCAAACATTAGTGAGGATCAATCAGGCCTTTCAGTGGCCTTCCTCTGTGTTGCTCCTCGTTGTCTCGCCACATTCCCCTCTCTTATTGTGTCTGAAAAGAGATCCTGTGTGGCGGCGCGGTAATGAAGCTCGTGTTAGAACAGCAGCACCGCTGGGCATTGAGGCCCCGCACACCTCGGAGAGGCACGGAGGCGCGTGCGTATCGATCTAATATTGTTTCCTTGCTTTGTGCTCTCACTGCACTGCATCTCACTCCGCTGCGGTCTAATGTGCTGTCATAAAAAGTGCCAAGTGAGGGGTTTCTGTGCGTTTTATACCGGTGTGTGCGCCGTCAAATTTATGTTACCTGTGGATTGTTTCCAAGCTATTCTGAACCACCAAGACAGGTGGCTTAAAAAAGTCAACACTATTTAAGCAATGTTTCTGGATTGCATCCTAGAATTCATCAAAGATAATTTGTGTAAAACTTTACAGCAGCTAACGACATGTTAATTTTGTTTTGACACACAGAACATAATTTGTAAGTAGCCTACTTAGGAACTGTACCAAAAAATATTTGACTGTATTTTATTAATTTCTCTATGCATTCAATAAATAAAGCAGGAAGCCTTATAAATTAGTGAAACAAAGGTTCACATGGGCCTAACCTATTCATTTCTTCAAGTTAGTGAGTTTAAACAGAAAGGCCATAGAGATCTGAAGGACTAAAGCGCCATCTAGTGGACATGTAATATTTACTGTTTCCGCTCATACTTCACCAGATTAAAATTAAGATTAGGGGGTAACAAATTTATTTTGACTTTCCATCATCATAGACGGATGTTGTTTTTTTTTCCATGAGAAGAGGACCAGCTGGATTTTGGGGGGCTATCTTATGGCCTGCTTGTCTGGGTTTTAACCTTTTGTCAGTAAACTGCAAAAGGAAAAAAAGAAAATTGAAGAGAATACTAATTAAAATTAGTAAAAAAACATCTATTTTTGGTTCCGAATGCAAATATGCAATTATATCTATCAGATATTAACCATGCAGAATGTGCTTCTATTTTAATCTACATTATTTTCAGTAAAAAGAGACTCGTGCAGAATAAATCTGTCATGATTTTTGTTTGCATAAAAAGAAGCCCTTCAAATTGACTTGTTTACAAAACACCCAGTGAGTCCTGTCCATGCCTTTCACTCCGACTCTTTTGCACAGAACAGACTTATTTGCAGTAATGCATTTAGAAAGGGGCTCACTGCTCTGTCCTCCCTAATTGGGGCTGTCAGGCTCCCCTTCACCGGCTTGTTTCACAGTCTGATCGGATAAACTCGGTCCACATGAAAAGAGGGCTGAGAGACAGCCTCGGTGAAGCTTTAGGAAAAACAGAAAATAGATGTAGAAAGTGAAGAGATGCAGGTTGTTAGGACGCCTGAAGCTGCTTACATATTATTAACTGCCAAGCAGATGACAGCATGAGCTCTCCTTTATACATAAATAGTTGTCTTTCACTCTGTATCTCCACAAACAATCACTGATCAGAGGTGTGTAAGCAGGTAGAGGAGGAGGGACTCTAATGCAACATGACAAAAGTGCTACTTTGATATTGCTGATATGATTACCCTCGTTAGGAGGTAAATGCCACTGATAAGATAGAATGGGAAAACAGACACAGAAGGCCTGCTTTAAAGTGCAGGGAGGAGCGAGATGTTAAAGTGAGGCAAAGATGTTTATTGTATTCTCTTTTATCCTGTCTTTATCACTCATCTCACTCTGCTACAGTCCAATTTACTTATTTAATATAGCCTGTTTAATGTTATTTCAAATGCTTTTCAACTATTTGGCTGGCCTTGTGTGTTTGCCTCTGTGTGAGCGCCTGCACAAGCGAGCACGTTGCATTAATACCTGTGCTGCAGTGGAAAGTCAGTAACTTCAGAAATCAAGTGTATCATGCTGCCGGGATCGTCTCTGTGGTGACAACAGTGATTAATAATGGAGAGCAGATGTTGGCGTCTTGATCTGAAATTTTCATGAAACTTCGCTAACATGATTAAAGTGTATGTCTTCCTTGAGTCACTCAGAGTCTTTTAACTCCTCTCCCCAGGGAGTGGCAACAAATCATGGTTGAGACAACATGTCAAATCACAGAGAATCTCATGCATGTCACAAACGAGCTCTCTGTTTTACCGTCGCAAATTTCAACTCATCTTCACTCTGCTGGAGCTGGCAAACTTTAAATATTTCACATTTTACAGCTGAAACTGTTTCTGTTTCGTTTTTCTTTCTCGAATTTTGAAAGACAAGTGTACAAATGCAACATTATACTTTAAAAAATATATTTAAATATATATTTAAATATTTAGTATTTAAATATACTAAATATTTAAATTACTGTATTTGATTGACCTGCAAATCTATAGCTGCAAATTGCTTGTAAACCTAAAATATATATATATAAATGAATGTAACATAAAAATACAACATAAAATTTTTGTCATTAGTTTCGGAACACAACAAAATAACATTAATTTAAGTTACAAGTTCATCTAGATAACCCTTATGTTTTACTAAAATAAATAATCTATACATCAGGACCTGCTTCTTGTTGGCTGGAAAAATGCATTTGCAGGTATCGCTCAGAAAGTTTATTTATATTTAAGGCACATTTAAAAGCCCTGGATGCTGATGGCATCCCATGCTTCGGATTGCAAGGTGCAAATGCATGAAAAAAGGCTCAAGCTGAAGATTGAGCATGAAGCAACCAGGACAGGGCAGGAGTGTTGTTACAGCAGAAGCATTAGATCACTTAAGTGCTTTCTCAAATATTTCCTACTGAGGCAACCGGACGTGTTTTTTCTGTCTTAATATATTTCTTTCAACGTCTATATTCATCTTTTCACAAACTCATAATTTTTATCCCCACTGTCTTCAACTAAAACCCTCAAATAAACCGTAGTCCACTATCTGCACAGATTAGTTGTACTTACAATAAGTAACACTCAAATTGCAAAATGTATTTGTGATTTTATGTGTTTCCTCTCATGTGATCATTAAGGGGTTAATTATAGTCGGGACAGTTCAATTTTGAGCCTAAAATAAATTTAAAAAATCTAAATCTTTGTCTTGAGTTCCTAACATATTCTAGTCTGTCAAACATTTTCCAGATCACAACTTAGGTATGATTGTCCAGAGGTCAGTATAGTAACACTACTTAAACATATTTTAGTAAAAGTAAAAGGTATCCACCCAAGAAATCACTCAGAAGTAACAAAAATGTGTGGCAAAAAAAAAGTTATGCGAGTCATCATGAGTGATCAGAATGTCTGAAATATTCAAAATATCAATAATGTCGATGTCAAGTGGTTATCAGTATTGGATCGATACCAGCATGATAAAATCGATTCTTAGCTTCAGATTCCATCCTGAAATTTTGTTTTATTTTTGCTTTGTAGTTTCTCAACTCTACCTTAAAAAATATTTTTGCTTTGATTTGCCCTGAATTTATATTTTTATTGAAAACAATATATATTGTGTATACTGAAAACAATATAAAAAATTTTTATGTAAATATGTTATTGAAGTATTTTACAGACATCTATAAATTTGATGTCAATTCTGCCCAAAATAATTCAAACAAAATTTGAAAGAAAAACCAGAAAAGGTCAGAAATTTGATGATATATCATGTTTAAATAAGTATTAGTATCAGTATCCAGAGTGACACTAACTCTTGTGGCGATAAGATAATCCTTATTCCGTATCGCACACCTCTAGGTTGAATTGGGTTAAATAGGTTTAATAATAGACTGTTGATTCAATATGGTATTAATACCTCTTATAATGAGCTTTAAGACGTTCTGTAAAGTAACTGTGGTAGGTTTATGGCTGAGTGTTGTAGAAGGTAAAGACAAGAACAAGTTGGATGTTTCGTGGGTAGTTTCTGCCTAAAAAATCTGACCTCAGTGGGCTGGATGATGATGCACTCATGACTCAAATACAATTTTAATTTTAAGTTTTTCATTTCCTGCTCAAATAAGAGTATATAAAATAAAATGAGGCCGTAAGCATTCTCCCCTCCATGTCTTTCCCTTTTACAGACTTTCAAATAGAGGAAGACAAAGAGTCTAACCATAAATGAACTCCTCGCTGCCTACATTATAATTTTTGTGATAGTTTGAACAGAAAAGAACGATCCTGCTGACTCAAGTTCCCCTTCCTTGTGTTTGGGCTCCACAGATTAGCCTCCATGAAGTGCATAAAAGAATGTGTGCAAATGAATATATAGAGTGAGTTTTATTCCAGCGAGCCAACTGTTTTTCACATTTCATCTCTTTTCTTTTTTTGTGTTTTCTCTCTTACCTTTTCGCTCCTCCCTGAGGCCATAAAACAATACTTTTACATATATTACCTTTTGATTAATGGAGCTGTATTCATTATTCTGCCCTGTTGCTAATTAGAAAATGCACCCTGCTAATAATATACAGTTGGAATAATACTTGCCCAGGAGGCACGCTATCACATCAGGTTTCTGTGTTCTCCTGGTGCGAGCCTTCACCCCGCAGATCCAAGGCCGCCTCCGTCTTGCCGGCTCGGCCATCAGCAAAAGAGTCACGGCTTACGCTGGGTGTCACTGTTTTGGTTCTGGCATAATGAGGTCTGTCTCCTCCTGGGAGTTGTTCAAAGGGTTGATGAGGTGTGCAAGCACTGAGTCAGTCTTAATCAGAAGCTCCATGAGCGTGCGTGTGGTCTTGATTGCCTTGGTATTCAGCAGAAAGATGCTTTCATTTCCTTTTTCTGCTTTTGTTAAAAAATAGTTCTATTTAATAACCTGAGCAGAGGCTCATCAGATATGTCTGGTCATAGATGCCAATTTTTTCTTTAAAACTGAAAAAAATGATTTGAAACAAAACAAATGTTCAAAGTGACTTTTCAGATTAAAGTTTGTTAGGTTTTTTTTTTTGTTTTTTTAAATGTGTTTGTCAGTTTTGAATACACTGTATGGCCCCAATTTAGCGCTTTATTTATTTTACAATTTCTATAAAATGCAGATTGACTTAAAGCTGAGAAAACTAGCGCTGTTTTTATATGTAAACTGTGTTTTCTACCTAGATATAAATCGATAAACAGTCTTGTTTCTGTCAGTTCTTTCAAGTTGCAAAAGAAGACCAAGCATTTTTTATTTCATTTTGGACAATTAATTAAATTTTACATAACTACCAGTGTAGGAGACAGTTTGTTAAGTACTTTATTAAATATTTTTATTGGATATGGCGACAAATGAGGCAATTAGTTGAGTTTTTATCAATTACTGAAGTTTCAGATTTTACAGCGGCAGCAGTGCGTCACAGCGAAAGGAAAATAACGCTGAAGAACAGGAGAAGAACAACTCAAAACTGCTCAAATTCTTCATTTTCCTCATCTGTTGCCATGGGAAATGGCTGACAACAGCTCTGCAGACGAACAGATCTGAGATTACGTTCAAGCGTGTCAGGAACATCAACAGCAAAAAGCATGCAAACATTTCCCACACAAAACAGCACATTCAGTCCGTTACAGTTTTATGTTTTCAGGCTTGATGTTAATAAGCGGTCGCCTGGACACAAGCGGAGTTGATGAGTTCCCAACAGCAGTACATCAGTAGTCTGTTAGTCGGTGCTCCCACTGCCCTGTGTAACGCTGCTGTCATGGTCCAAAAAATCAGTAATATTGACAACCATCGCAGAGTAAACTGGTGTGTACTAATGCAGGCCAATTCCCCCCGGCTGCACCCTGCCTGTGTTAATGGCTGCAGGAGTGTGATGGAGGCAGAGAGGTGGGGATGGACACAACATACTGGTGACAAGGTAACAACAACTTCTGAGCTGACAGACTGTCACGCATTTTCTTCTGCCAACAACCTAGCCGCTAATTCTGTAATGTCTGAATATGCTTTGCAATTTCTGTTCTTTGCCAGTATTTTGTGATGTTTGTTAATTTGTTAATTTTGCAAGAGATCAAACAAGAGATTGATCTCTTGTCTCAAATTCCTAAAAAAAATCAGCTCTCTTATTATATTCTGAGCTAATAGCATTTGAATGACAAAAAGACAAAAAAAAACTTGTAATGTCTTTTTAAGAAGACATTATAAGTGGCAGGTTAATAATAAAGCAAAGTTGAAATTATTACAGGTCAGGAGTACTTTCAATGAATAGAGAAACAAAAAGACAACACTATGTTAATAGCAACATTAACTGAAATTACTACATAAATGGAAAGTTGCCAGTATGTCTTCCAGCAACCTAAGCCAACAGCAATATATCTAGAGAAATAGCTAAAGGTGAGGAAAGCCAGCTATAAACATGAACAAATAAAGATCCATTTTAAGCCTAATCTGAAAAGTAGAAAGGGGGTCCATCTGAAATCTTCTTCTGTAGGAGAGGAAAATGAGCACAGAAGGAAGGAGGAACAGAAAAATCTGTCTCTGAGTCTATCATTAGAAACTCTAGGAACAAGAAGAACTTCCACTTTGAAAGGTTTATTTTCCTGCCTGCTAGTCTTTGGGTCTATGACTGTGTTACCTTTTTACAGAAGATATTTGGGCCAGTTATGAAAGAAAAGAACCCTGACTCTAAACTCAGTTGTTTTTGTTTTTTTGAATTTATTACTAAGAAAAGTGCAAAAGTGAATGCACATTTAGCCTGACCATTACCTTCCAACAAAATTCCACTTGATTCTCATTTCCCTTCAGTGTTCCATCTGGTATTTCTCCCATTAACTTAAATTTCTACAGTCGGATTTGCCGATCAGCAGACAGAAAGAGAAGTTGTGAACGATGGCGTTGACCTTCTGAGCTTACAACTGAAGTTTGCCTGCTGCACTTATTGAATTAACATTTGCAGCTGCTTTGTTCAGGTCAGGATTTTGTCTCTTTGCAGTGGAGGATGGTTGTTTACAGTGCAGGCAATTTCCAGTAAGTTTTATAGTATCACGGCCAAACATTAATGATTGGGTAAAATTTAAAACTTAAAACACGCCTCCAGGAAGCAATCGTTTCTCAACTGACGAAGGTCAAGATGCTCTGTACGAAGTGAAGCGTAGAACCAGGAAAACGGACATTAGTCCCAAAGCATTGTCAGAATTAATTTCTACCCAAAACAATAATTTACACATTTATCAGTGCTGGACTTTTACAAGTCCATATGACTGAATTGTCTATGTTCTGTAGAATTTCTTGAAAATACATCGAATCTGTAAATTATGTTCAAATCACTAAAATGACACCTGATGATTTGAATTTTTCATTCTAAAAATTTGAAGGAATCAAATGAAAAGTTGACATCTTGTGTTTTCTTTGGCCCTGAAATGAGAGCAGTTAAAAAGCCTTGGTGACCACAGGAGCGAGATAACATGAAAGCTGCTTTCTGGAGTCTGCAGAGAAAATAGGCCAGAGGTCATCTTAAAAAAGGGAACCAGGAGTCAAGCCGAGGAGCTGTTAACACTTTGCACCTACTTTCTGTGGCTCAGAGGTCAGCATTTTCTAAGATTACTACTTCTTATTTTCTCTTTTTCCACTCTCTGAAAGCAGCATTACAGCCCAGCACAGCCATTAGAGATCAGCAGTCCATACTGTGGTAATAGCACCATCATAGAGCTGCAGGCTGTACTAAACCTATAGCCTCCGCTGTGCGCTGTATGATCCTGTAGCTAAAGTTTTCAGTGAGGTTAAGTAGGTCAGGGTAAAGGACTGCAGTTTGTGTAACATCTAGGTTTAAAATTCATTGTGAATGTTTCTTGATGGCCATTGGAGAGACCATGGGTCACTGTTACTAAAACAGCACTGTTTCTTTAAATTCTGACGATATGTGTGTTAAAATCATAAATGTTTTGCAGGGTTAATGTTTTAGTCTCTAGATGACTTCACCAAATGCAGCTCTCTGCAGTTTTCCAGTCTTTTTTACTGTTGCTTTGTTCAATCTTGAGTTTTATCATGACTGGTGTCTAGTTAAAGTATTTATCTGCTTTCAGTATCATACATGATCAGGAAGCAGTGGCACACTTTACTACGAGAAATATTTCATTTATTTGTATTTTGTCTGAGAAATGTTTCAAATTTCCCAATTTTTATGTGAATATTCTTGCTGTCCAGAAAGAACACTGCTGTAACAAGTTGCAACAAGTTTGCTGTGTTACAAATACCAACAGTGTCAATTCTAACAAATGTTTCTGACAACATGCCAAAAATAAATCCAGGTAAAAAAAAAAAATAAAACAACTGAACAAACAAAAAAATAGTATGACACAAAAGTCCAGCAGGATGCTAAAAAAATGAAATTATGCGATAGGGTTTTACTAAAGTACAAACTTTATTAAAAGTAAGCTAAAAAACTTGTGTTTTAAGAAAGGCGTGACTTCTTTTACTAATTATCTGCTTTGAAAAACACTTGAGAGTCTGATTATAATTTATTTACATACATACTTTTGGGTGCTAAACTATGATAGTATTTGCCCTTTACATCATCTGACCTTAAAGTATGTCAGTTTCCACTTCCCGAACCAAAAACTAACAGCAGGCTGAGATTTAAATGGATTAGATCTGTATTTATGCTTGATCTTTCATTTAAAATCTTTTAATCTAATCTGTTGATCAATTTTTGACAATTTTGCAGTGTTGTTTAACCCTCCTGTTAAGTTGCGGGTCAAATTGACCCGTTTTAAAGTTTAAAATCGTTTTAAAAATAGTTGGAAGTATTTTTTTTGCATGAAACTTTTTCTATTTGTCTTAATAGGTGCACTCTACAAATAAATTGAAAATTTATTCATTTTACACATTTGTACTAATCCCTGGGTCTACTTTTTACATAGATACTGTTCGGGTCAATTTGACCCGGCAGTCAGGTTAAAGTGCAAAGAAAGATTTAAAAAATGTCCATTTCTATATGTTTCCTTGCAGCTATGAACCATATTTCACCACACACACACAAACACAACACACCACACACATACATGCGCATGTGCACACCCACAAGCCCACTTTCTCACTATTATCTTTACTAAACTAGGAAACTGCGAGAAAGCAGGTATTCATGCAACTTTTGAGGGGAATCTTTTATAGTCATAAATTAACTAGAGCTTGGCATCTTAATTATTTCTGTTCATTTACATTATTTTATTGCTTTTCATTTCTTTTATATTATTTGTGTCTTTTGTGGGTTTTTTTCTTTTTAACGATTCTTATCATTTTATTGTTCTTGATGTGCAGGGTTTTAGTTGCACTAAAGGTTCCATGTAAATAAAATTGACTTTGGTTGTAAATAAATTCAGCTAAGCACTATTTGTGTTAGTAGATATCCATGTCCACACTTTCATAAAAAAAAAAAAAAACTAAAAAAGTTACAAATAAATGACGAAGTACCTGGTAAATATAAATTCTAGTAAACCTAAACACTGTATTTTAATGATGAGGATGATGAGCTGGTTTAAATTACTTATATTATGGTTCTGAGTGAAAAGAACAATTCTGTCTGATGCTGCTTCTTTTAAAAAAAAACACTTAGAAAAATGAGAAAGAACTTGTTTTTAGCATTTTTAACTGGCAATTAACAAAATTTCCCCTAATTGTCACTTATAGCCCGTTGGTGCTTGCCCTTCTTTCTCTGGTGAGATATTAAATTCCTACAAATGTTACTATTAAAATGTCACTAATCATGAGGGAAGCCTAAGGCTCAAATTTTCAATTAAGAGTCTAATTAACTGCAGAACGTACAGAGCTGGAACGTGTGGCATTTTCTTTTGCCTTTGATGGTTGTCAAGTACTGGCATTTCGTTATACTGTACATTTGCAAATAAGAAAAACACATAAATGTATGTCACAAATGTTGTAAATGTTATTTTTGTTCCTATTTGCTGTTTCATTTAGATTTGTGTCTTTTAATGGTGGTCTTGGTCAAGATGGAACAAGATTTAAAAACTCTTGATTTACATTAAGATATTTTTTCAATCAGTATTAAAACTTGGGTGATGCCAATATTTTTAAACTACATTAGATTTTATTTAGGGGCTCATTGAAAAGGGGGCTGAATAAAAATGTATCCACACTTTTTTGTTTGTAAAAATGTGAAAAAACAGGATCATTTTTACCTTCCTAGTATAATTGTGCACTACAAGTGAAATACAAGGAAGTTTGTGGTTGTAATGTGATGAGAATCAAATTTTAAACCTTCCTAAGGTACGCTATATGTGACAGTCTTAAATGTGTGACCTATAATCACATATTTCAAACTCTAATTTTGACATTTATAGGAAAGTAAACTAAACAAGAAAGGAATAAGAATCTGGAGGAAAAAAAGGTTTATTTTCTGTTGGAAAAAAAAAAAAAAACTTTCATGCATTTACTTTGTATTTTGTGCAGCTTTTGCTTCTTTTCCCTATTCAGTCCTAAAGTTGGAGTTCTTTTAGCATAACTGTGTGTACTTTGTCTGTCTGAGCATCCAGTTCTGCATCTTTACAGGCAGTTTTCTTTTACATATGAGGGCAAACATCAGACTTCCAGAAAGTTGAGCTGAAGGTTTAGAAGACAAGTGTGTTGGCACATATCTGTGGGACATCGGGCCATTTATAAAATTATGAGTAAAGAATCCCAAAAGAACCCTCATTACCCGGCAGCCTTGGCTTTAAACACATCTCCTCCACCCAAATGACACAACCTGCGTTGGTGATTTTTTTTGTCAGGCAAATCTTTCACAATAGAAGCCTATTTTTTTTTCATCTCCCCGAGCGTTTAGATGCAACGCAGCGAAGCCACACATCCTTTCTGTGCTTAAAGGCAACACCAGCAACTTGACAGCCAGAAGAAACAGCAAGTGCCACAGTTGACATATTCCCCATCCTTTTGGCATGTCATCTTCCTTCTTCTGGACACCTGATTGATTCTGACAGCATATATTGGGTATTTCATACGAAAGAGAATTTTGTGATTAAATCTTAATGAGTTGGAATTTCTCTCAGTGCTTTTATTACAGGCCGCCAGTTTTGAACATTTTTCAAAGTAACACACCCAAATTCCACTGTTTGCAATAAATTAATAATGCAGCCTTGTCACTGAAGTATCATGCATTCTTTAATCAGGCCTTGAGTGTGAAACAGAGGCGCCTTGAAAGGTATTTCTTAATGATCAGAACAATTAGAAACTTAGCAGCAATCACAAAGAACTGCTCACAAAGTCACACAATTACATACATATACAGTATATGGGTGTCAGAAACACAGCCAGACCCCTGGGGTCGACTTCATGCTTGTAGTTGCAATCAGAGTTATGTGTCGTGACTGGCTCACATCAGTCTTGAGAAGACTGAGGCCAAAGGCTGTATGAACTGCAGGCACAAAGAAACAGAAACCAAATGGCTTTTATTGCACAAACTCAAAGTGCTTGCCAAGTTGTAAAATAAACATCCCAAAGTTTGTTTCAGCTGCAAGTTCAGCCCGTTTGTACAGACAATTTCTCCTTCAACCAGAGGACAAAACACACATTTGTTTCCATAGTTTTGCAGAGTTTTGTCCACTTTTTTGCCTCCCTGCATCAGAACTGACACAGATCATGTCTGCATCTACCCGCTACATGAAATTCTCCTTTGCTTTTTGACACGCTGCCAGCCAGAGAAGAAGAGTGGAGAGCCGGAGATGATTTTATTTCATCATCTAAGATCATCTACACCATCCGCTAGTATGTATGCGGTGTTGCAGAAGGGAATGCAGTACTGTGAGAAAGTTTTGTCCGATTTCCTCATACTTTGTACCCAAGGAAGCAAACTTTTCTTTAAATTGGTACCGATCATTATCTCTCAGGTTTTCAGAAATTTCTGAAAAGTTCTTTGTTGAGATTTTTGGCTGCTTTTTCAATCTAGTACCTGACAACTTTTAAACTAATGTTTTTGGTGACTTTGGCACAGGAATATATGTAGCATAAAGTGGCTTCTAAACCCAACCATTTTTGTCATGAGTTTATACCTATTGTGAACACATATTTTAGTAATCCATAGATTATTCTGACTTGAGTAATCAGATAAAAAACAGTCTGTAATAGCTATTTAAGTTAGTAAATATGTTATTCCATACGCTGACTTACTGTATCTGCGTATGGTATAACAGCAGCACTGCGGCTCAAAGGAAAGCTCTCCAAAGGGTTGTGAATACAGCCCAAAAAATCATTGGCTGCCCTCTCCCCTCACTGGAGGACCTGCACAGCGACCGCTGTCTAAGAAAAGCACAACACATCACAAAGGACACTTCTCACCCTGAACATTCTCTGTTTACACTGCTGCCTTCAGGCAGAAGATACAGAGCAACCAGAACAAGAACCAACCGTCTCAGAGACAGTTTCTACCCGACAGCAATAACAAAACTAAATGCAATCGAAAACAACCATTAATCATCATAAATGATGTGAGAATGTGGCTATTCTTATTTATTAGTTTTTTTGTTGTTGTTTTTTTGTTTTGGTTTTTTTTTTTTACCAGTTATTTGTTATTTCTTACATTGTGTGTGAATTGTGAGACAGTTATTTTTTTGTTTTTAATCATATGCACTGACTGGTGGCACCTTTTAAATTTCGTTGTTCTTGTGACAATGACAATAAATATTTATCTCTTATCTCATCTTATCTAAAAGAAATACTGTGAGAGAGAAAATTCTAGTAAAAGCAGTTGTGAAAAAAACCCATTTCACATTAACTTTTAAAAATCAAAAATCAAACTTAATTTGAGGCTCTAGTAAACATTGCTTTATATATTACACTTCTCTTTGTCTCAAGTTTGAAGTATGAAAAATCCTTTTTTATAAATAGATATTTCTAATCTATTTGTTTTTCATGTCATTACTCCTTTTGATCAGCAAGTACAAGCAATACTAGTCAAAACATATTTTCTTATACATGTATAACAAACCAGATTCAATCACAGGTAAAAAAAAACAAACAGGTGATGTTTTTGAAAAGAAAAAAACAAACTTAAACTGTCAGCAGCCGTGAATGAGCTGGATGTGTATGGCGGATGTTAGAGTTTAAATAGACAGGCCAGCGACCCCGTGACCTTCACCATGTGACTCTTGGAAATCCCCTGCCACCAATCTGAGTGACACTAGATGCAGACCTTAGATTTAAAACAAATATCAGATCTGTATTAAGAACAAGTCTCTTTCCATCTTGAACAAATTGCCAAAATGAGACCAGCTGCTGTTGGACTTTCCAAAGACAAGCCTGAAGCTCCTCAGCGTTTAGGTTATGGAACGGGTTGCCTGTGTGCAGGTCAGGCTCCTTCACTGTCTTCTTCTAAATCCCTTTTGAAGATTCATCTCTTTCCCCGGCGTTAAACACAGCATGAGTTGTTTGATCTTTTGGGTGAATTGTGTTGAACATTGTCTTTTCTGTTTTTTACTTTATTTTTACTTACTTTCTTGCTGTATAAATTGGATTGGATGCCACGTTCAATCAAAACATGAAATTGTGGTTGACAAGTAAGAGGTAGAAAGACGTTCATATGAAGATGTTTATTGTTCTATAAATGTGGCTCAAAGATGAATAGTTCTTTACTTTTCATGATAAAGCTAAACTGACATGAGCTAAAATGTAATTTTCATTTTGGTATTGGCTCAAAAGCAGACTTTTACTTTAAAAACGCTTAAAAACGATTCCCCTCAATGATCAGTTACCGGTTTCTTCTTTATCATTTTCATTCAGATTGTTAGGAAAGAATTTTTAAACTCTCTTAACATCAACTCATTATTTTCTGACCATTAGAGATAGAAATAAAGAAGTAGTAAATTTCAGCCAGAAATCTCAGAAACTTTGAGCTCAATCTCAGAAATATTCTAAAAAAACAAGGAAATTTCTGATTCAAAAAGTAAAATACTGAAATTTTTTGATTAATCTCAGAAATCTTCACAAATTTCTGAGCTCAAAAAGTTAAAATTCTTTTACTTTGAGAACAGAAAATTTCAATGTTTTTTTGAGAAAATAATGTGAAATTAATCTCAGGTTTTTTGGCAGATATTTACTATTCCTTTTTTTATATCTACAATGGCTCTAATACACCGTCATATTGCTTGCTTGACCCAATCTGTCAGACAGATTTGGCATCCATCCACAAAACTTCAGAGTGCCTCAAAACAAACTCCAAGTCATCACTAAACCATCACTGTGCTTTACAGTTTGATTTATTGTGCTGATGTAATTTGTTTTATTTCCACCAAACGTCTATTGCTTCGTCCCAGGAGTTGAAAGGTAATTTTTCCTGAAGGCTTGTGGTTTATTTACCTGATGTTGTTATGAAAACTCTTTGACTGAGTGTTGGTGTTTTTAGACTTGTCCACTTCAGTTTTAGAGCCCAAGATGATTTCAAGGTCTGACACCCCAAAAAACCATTTAAATTTCACCCAGAAATCTGTTAGTCCAGTCTAGTCCATGTCAAAGTATAAAGAATTAAAAAGTTTCATGCACAAAATGACTCATGTGATGTCCAGTAGTCCTCTTCCTGTTTCATTGTTTTTCTCCGAAGTTGAAAATTTTGACACCGGAGTTTTGTTTCTCCGACAAGATCCAGTTTTGTGGACCGATTGACTTTTTTTGTTGCGCCTGAGTTTGTTTTTCCGAGTCCCGTCTGTTCTCCTCACAGCCTTGAAGAAACAAACCTCTGAGATCGCTCTGTTCCTGAGCAGAAGTTGGAACAGTTGGCGCCGCTCAATAAGTCATAGCGCCATCACGCCAAGTCAGGAACACGCAACAGTGTGGAAGAATTTCAGGTAAAAGAGCCTGTCTAATTACGTCCCATCAAAAATTTAATTCTCTTTCCGAATTATGCCGCAAGGCCAAAGTAGCCAAAAGCGAAAATACCTGGCGGTATGAAAAAAAATATAATGAATGAAGAGAGATATTCTAACCTCGAGCCATAAGTACATTTATATGCTTGACATGAGCCTGCCATCAATGTTGGGTCGAATTCTAATTTAATTTCAGAGATGTATGTGTAATTTTGCCATTAATATGAATGTTAGCAGCCTAAATATTTTACGCTTCTCATGGATATTGTGAGCTTCTCATATATCCTTCAACAGAGTTTTAATTAATAAACTCTTTTCTGATACTTTTTTCTTTTTTTTTTGGCTGGAAACTTCTAAAAGGAGGAAGCAGGTAGGATGATTTAGTGAGAGGAACGAGAACATAGTTGTCTGGTGTCTCATTAACATCCCCGATTCATTAGGAAGAAGCTTTTTTCCTGTCATCTTCCCACAATGTGCCAATGTTGTGTGGCCTTTAAAGTGATTAATAATGAATTAATTAACCAAATTAATTCGTAGGTTAGAGACGCTGTTCTGTAGCGAGGCCAGTCAGTTTGGATTTGGGCCCTGATGGGTGAGGCCCTTTACAAGCTGATGCTGCTCATGTTTCTGACAGTGCCAGCCCCCGTCTAAAAGCCCTAGCAAGTGCCATTTGTCTCTGGGTTAACAGAAAGACGAGATATAGGGCGGGCTGAATTATTTAGGCTCCCACAACACATGCACTTTTGCTTTTCAAGCATGAGTTATAATTTAATTAGAAACTTCTGGTGCGTTGCTGGCTATTTAAATATTAAAATCTTCCGCTGATCACATTGGATTAGCCATCCCTGTGAAATTCCCTGAGATGTCAGTTGTTGTCTTTCCGTCTCTCTCGTTCTCTCTCTCTCTCTCTCTTCTCACTCTCTACGCTTTCCTGTATTTCCATCAGCGTTTTCTGAACTCCTGCTCCCGCCGATCGTTTGTTGACTCGCTCACCGTCAAAGCAGTTTTTCGAGGACCTTCGGGGACCTTAATGGGTGCCGCTGTGCATGAGCCTGAGCACCGCGCTGACCTGATGTGAATTAAATCAGAGAGGTTATGCTCATAATGAGCTCTGCATGAGGAGATGATTGCATTTGGCCTCTCCCCTGACAGAAGGAAAACAAGAGGTTGTGCTTTGGGTGTGATTGTTGCCACATCAAACCCTGTTTCCCACCATCTTTTATTTTTGTTCCCTCTGAATGTAAAAGATGCAACCTGTTGGTTTATGTTTATGTTCGTGCTTTGAAAAATCCAAATTAGCTACACAATGCAAAAAACAATGCTAATTTACACCGTCTTACTTACTGTACTTTTTCTATGATATTGGCATGATTGTGTTAAACCCCTTGATCATTTCTAGATAAATACTGAAGATAAATCAACCATACATAAGAGAATGCAGGAAAAATGCAGAAAAAAAGATTCAATATGGCAGTGAGTTGTAGCAAAAACAATTAAGTCATGGACTGATAAGAAGAAAGAAAGGAAAAGGCAGCAGAAAAACTGGGTTGTATTTGTGGCTTTACATTTGGGGAAAACATCTCAAAACTAAGTATTGTTTTGAAAATGTAAGGAGTGTAAATAATTCAGTAGTGGATTGAGTTTGTAATAGTGCAGGAATATTTATATGTATGTTTATCCTATCTACTTCAGTCTTCAACAACCAAAATACTTGAGTTGCAGAAGGTGTAGGCCTCGATCCCTTTAACACAAACTTGTTCTGTCAAAATCTTTTAGACAATTGCTTAAAAGGGTGAGAATATTCACTGAGTCAGAGGCACTAAAAAGCCTCAAAATACCTTCTACTCATTCAGTTGTTGTGGGACAGTACGCTCCCTGCAGGATAGAGGTGTGTTTATCTTCATATGTTCAGTAATAATCAAGGAAAGAGAAATTTGCCTTAACGTGCTCTAATCTAAAGTTGGAGCAATAATTAGATGCTACAGAGTTATTTTACTGTTGTAGACAAAAAAAAGCAAAGCATAATGTTATATGCAGAAACAACACTAAATTTCTTTGAACAAGCAAAACACATGAAAAATGATAAAAACAAAATCAACAAAAGCATGAGAAATGATCCCATGATTTACTTTGAATAGCAGCGTTAAAATCCAAAATTATGTGCTTTAATCTGAGGACGTTCTGTAGTTTTTAAGGATTTTTGGCTTTAATAATCTCCTGCTAATGAATCTTCCTCAAGAAAACAAAACTTGTCATGGTTTTATGGGTCAGCTTTTTTTGTAAAATTATATGTTTTTTTATTTTTAAACATGTATTTATCAATTAAATACATGCGCACTAAAATACGTCTGATTCTGGTGAGTTCCAGTTTTGTATAACACTACCCATTGTTCATTTCATTCATTGTAAAGCACTTTGAAATGTACTGTACAAATAAAACTGACTGATTGTACCTTATTTGTTTCATTGTTTAATTCCCACTTAAAATCTGTTGTCTTTGAGAGCATAAATATGACTAGCTCCACATGCTAACAAATCTGTTAGCTCCTTTTCTTCTAAACTAAAGGCTGGATTTGTCTAAAAAAGAAGTCAGTTTGAGGTTAAGCTGCTGCAGTAAAACAGGAATTTATCTTTTAATGTTTTTCAAACATCTTTGCCAGGGTTACTAATAACTGATGAGGAGCTACAGCCTGTGCGGTTTCACTCTGAATTTTGGATGAATTATGTTTGACAGTCAACCTTTCTTGTCCCACTCTACCCAGTTACACACACACACACACACACCCACCCACACCCCCACACACACACACACACACACTATCTGTCATGAGTGGCACAAATCTACCAGTGATTACCAACTCTGGGCCAAGCAAGCAGCTAATTATAAACTAGAATCCACTTTAATCTTTTATCCAGAAGCTTATTGGTTATGAGCCCCTCTGCTAGTCGATGGATGAAAATCTCACCTGACATCCAGAGAAGGTTTAACTTTCTTCTTCACCGTCTGCCAGCTCGTTTGTCTCTTCCCGAACAGGTGTATTTGTCTGCTCACACTGTGCTCTGTGTCTCCCTATTTCTGTGTGTGTTGGGCGGAGGTGGGGGGGGGGGGGGGGGGGGTTGGCAGCAGCAGCGGTGGAGCTGCGTGTCAGCTGGCGCCGCCGCAGACGGCCTCTCAGGCCCCCCGTTGTGTGGGGTCCTGTTCTCCGCTTGTCTCGTCCTGTCATCCCACATTCCTTTCATCTCTCGCTCTGTTCCTCCCACGATCCTTGAATCATCAGCAGCTCCCGTTCTCAAAGACTTTCTATACTATTATCTTCTGTAGTATACAGTCTTATGGGCAATTAGGTGGAAATAATGTTGCACGTTGAGGCTAAAGTTGGATAAAAGTCACAGAAAACATCTTGTAGCCTGTGAGGTCCATCTCTTATCCCCCCCTAAAACAAAACATACATTATCTCATTCCTACAATGGAGCATTAGCTATGCTGAGAAAATATAAAAAGCATAAAGCATAAAGTCATAATATTATGAGAATACAATCATAATATTTAAGAATAAAGTCACCATATTTCAACTTTATTCTCATAATACTAAGACTTTATTAACGCATGATTTTATTCTCAAAAACTGTGACTTTATTCTGGAAATACTGACTTTATTTCTCTTATTGCTTTGACTTTGTTCTCATACTATTATAACTTTATATCATAATATTATGACTTTATTCTCATGTTACTGCAACCTACTATGTTGACGTTATCATTTTATTCTCATAACATTATAACTATTCTCATATTACAACTTTATTCTCATAATATTATGACTTTATTCTTGCAATACATTGACATTATTCTCAAATTATGACTTTATTCTGATATTATTGCGACTATATTCTCATTACTATGACTTTTTCTCATGACTCTATTCCTGTAATTATAGTTGTTTTTTTTCTTGGCATGGCCTTGATACTTTGTCATACATTCTGCAACTAAAGCAATCTCTAAGCAATGCTCTCCCACAGTACTTCCTATTTTCTTAATAAAACAGTATGTTTATATAAATCATTTTCTAATTCATTATTCTCGTCAATGGCTTTTCTAATTCATTATTTGCTGACTTGATGCCAAGTATCACAGTAAACGTATAGTGCTGGTCAAAGGCCTTCAGCAACTCTACCAATACCTGCAGGTACAGTAGATATTAAATTATTAGGGGGATTCTGCAAGATAGGAAGTAGGAAAAGATGGATGTTAAAAAATTTCCTGTGAAATGAAGCTCTTTCAGTCTGGGATGTCTTAACAACTGGAAACACACTCAGGGGTGAAATTTATGAAGCCATTTGCAGGTATTAAATACGTGCAAACATCAGTTTGTGCATTTCTTTCTTAATTCAAAACTACATATAAAGGGCAGATTTGCTCGTAAAATAGCTTGACAGCAAATAGCTTCTCTCTCTGTACTGACAGATTGCTCACATTAAAACGAAGCACAATACATGCATTTACGGCAATGTACACCTTTCTATTGTATTTTTGCCCCTAATTAAGTTTGCCCCTATTCATATAAATTCTAACCTAATCAAAAACCTTTGCATTCTCAAAGTTTAAGTCCATTTGTGTTTTGCAAATTGCATAGTCACATTACCATCTGGTGGTGATGATGGTAGAGAAAAACAAAAGGAAAAAGATTGAACTTTCTGCATATCTGCATTCTTTTAAGCATTTTTGATGATGCCGTAATGTTAGACAAGTGCATTGTCGTAGTGCTACCATTTAAGATGAGAGGCTGTTACAGAGAGATAAACGTCTATAGTCAGAACGATTGTCTCTGAACTACCGGCATGATTTTGGAGGGTTCTAACTTAAACTTAAATGAGGTTTTTAACAAAAGTACAGTAAAGTCATACTAACTTAAACTTTCCATCATGTTTATTTTACCTCTGCAAACTTTCCAGCGTGTTCTGTGTTTATTTGTCCTTTTATCATATATCACTCATCTGCAGCCAAACGCTCAGTTCAAACATGCTTAAGCAACCTCCGAGCCAAAGCATTTCTGTTCTGGGGAATCAGACGGGCCTGACGATTAATACCACGCCGAAGAGGGCACTTTAATTATTAACCGTGCATTACATTTGAGCAATGCTCACCAGGCATGAGATTTAAAAGTAGCTAATGTTTCACTATCAAACTATTTCATCCAATCTTCAGAGTAGATGTGTGCTGAGAGGAGGGCATTACTTTCCACAGCAGGCGCTGAAAATACGCCTGCTTTCCCCTCATCAGGGAAGAAGTCGCGGTTTGTCTTGAGGGGCCGAGTGTCTCCTTGTGACTGGCCATTGGTTTTAAGTGGCTTGTGCATTTTTTATGGGACAGTGGTCGCTAGGAATGTCTTGTCTCTCTATTAAGACCTATTCAAATGGTAGAGACCATAAAACGAAGCAGGGACTGAAATATTAATTTGATATTGCAACACACCACTGTGCGTGTTAATTAAGGAAAGAGCTATGTGCTTTAGATGGGACAGGACTCTCAGTGAACTGTAGGGGTTGGAGATGAGGTAAATGAATTCATCATCTGGGTTTCTCATGTAGTTATCTAGATTGGTGTCTAGTGGTGTAAGGGGCTTGTTAGTAAAATAAAATGCAAGTCTTACATAGACATAATCTGGATGTTCGCAAAAATGTACTGTGAGTTTTACGATTTCAGTAATTGCAAGTTGCAAGTAGTTTTTAAATTTTTTTTTTTTAATAATCATCCCTAAAACCCAAAACATAAAGACAAAAATCTTACCCAGGCACAAAATAGACAAAAACTAATGCATTTCATGATTTCATTTCCCTTTGGGATCAGAAAAGTATTTTTGAATTTGAATTTAAGTTACCATCATTCAGGCTTTTTGACCTTTTCTCAAAAAGGTCAAAAAGAATCATGGAATCATTATACCATGATTTATAATCATGGTATAATGATACCATGATTCTTGCTAATAGCTTCTGAGATATTAGCAATTGTTCAAAAAAGGGAAAACTCATATTTTTAAATTGTGACTAATGGAATAAATGTTTCACCAAACAATCGTGCATGTTTAGCTGTCTCTTAAGTCACGTAAAATATGTGTTGACATGATTCAAATCATTGCATCAGCATTCTAGTCCCACAAAATCCCTAAAATAACTCAATCCCAATATATTTGAACAATAATCTGCTTTCACCTTAACAAGTACGAGGATTTATGCAAGTTTTAGAAGAATGAAATAATCTTTTAGCGGTATGGTGGAGTTGAGGTTGTGTTTCTCAGTAAGAAATGTAGATATTGCAGAAAAGCTTAAATAATATCATTGCTTTTATTGCATAGTCATCCATGTGCATGTGATTACAGCTGCTAGGGGGAAGGATGAAGTTGTGAAGGAGAGACAGTACGTGCATGGAAACAGCCCCAAAATGTTAAGAAATAAAAATTGACTTCATGTTGATTCTTCACTTTTTTTTAACATTTCTATTTCAACCTTCCTTTATCTTGGTTTAGATCTGCCAAAATAACTTTTTGTCAGAATTACTAAGGTTCTGTTGTTTTTTTCCGTTTTTGTTTTTTTAGGCTTTCAGTTATATTTTTATCCGTATGTAGTCACCTTTGAGGCCTACAGGAAGTCACAAAAAGTAAACGTAAATGCAGCTTGGGAACACAGCAGTGATCACCAGCTATGTCTCAAGGATTTAAAAATAATCATCCAATTCAAAGCTTCTTTCCTTGTATTTTAGATTTAAGATTAGACTTAATTGGAAGTAGCCCACATACAATCTGAAGTGGCTAATGGTATGATAATTTTGGTGTAATGTACATTGAACTTCCACTATTTGTGGATTTTTCTGTGGAACTCGACTTAAATTTATTTGCAGAAATTTTGCTTTTTTGCAGATTTTATACTTAGAGTATATCTATAATTTTCCTAATAAAATGCACCTAGGGAAGCTGAAATACGTTGAGGCAATGCTACTTAACACGCTAGCGGTTGTGTTAGCAAAGCAGCTAATCCTGGAGTGCCACTCCTTTTCCTTGCCACCAACTGACTGAACTATGAAAATAATTGGCAGTTAAGCATTATTTGAGGGGATCTAAAATATTTGTGGATTTCAGCTATTCGTGCATGATATCAGACTTTGTCAATAGTTTTATAAAACTGTATGTTTTGCTAATAGACAGACAATCTTTCTTTAATAAAATGACCTGGGTATAATTTCTATATTACTTTCTTATATTTTTCCCTTCACAAAGCAGTTAAAGTGTTATTCTGCTGCCTTTGCTCTTCCTTCTTTTGGGCTCTTTTATTACCTTTCCAACATCTCTCTTTCCTCTGTAGGACCGGCTAGCGATTATATACCCTATCTTCCATCTTGGAGCTTATTAACCTTTTTGTTGGAATATTTGGAGCATAAAGGCTTCATTAAATATTTACATATGCACTAACCACTATGAAAAATTAAGAAAGCCAAAGTTTTATTAACCTGTAGTAATATAATGTCTACTCTTGGCCAGAAAAAAAGGTCTTTTTTGCACATTAAAGCTTTCTGTAGTGCATAATAATGTATGGTAAGAAGGCCCCACTTGCATAGATTAACTCCGCTTTAATATAACATTAGGTTTCCCTAAACTGGCTTTATCATAGAATTATGCTTTTAATACGCGGTGTGGAGCGGAGGGCAGGGGGGAGAGATGTTTTGCCTGCAGAAATAAAGCATTGCGACAGACATTAATTATCCACAGCTCCTTGTGTGTTGAAACATACGTGAAGAAATCAGAAAAATTCATACCCTTCCGTTTCATGAATTTTATAGAAGCTGTAGTTTAAATGCTTGCCTCTGCCAGCCATGCTGACCTCATGGCTCCGTAGGTGTAGCTGATCCACAACACTCACCCATTCACACGGGACTAAGTGGTTCTTAATTATTCAAACACATGTTTAAGAAACCTGCGTAATGCTCAATATCATCTTATTGGGATGCTGCTCTGCTTCAGCTTGCAAGAGCATGCCTTGGCAGTTATATGGCTCTGCTTTGGGTCCATTTTTTCTATTAAACACTTAAATCTGGTTCCCAGGGAGTCAGTGCTTGGATTCAGAGCATGCAAAGCATAAATGTTGTACATTTACAGGCAATACTGTAGCTCAACTGAGAGATTAATGATTCAACTTCAGTTGCAAATATATAGTTTTTATTTATTTTTGTTGTATTTCTTAGTTTTATATATTAAATTACATGAAAGTTAGTGTCTTGTGTTGTTATTTTTGCTAAATCTTGTATATTTATGACAACATTGTAAGTTAATTGCATTAACATGCACTGTTCCATTTCAATAAAATCAATCAATAAATCAATGAGAGCAACGTTATATTAACTTGTCCTAACAAGTTAATAATTGACTCCTAACATTGTACCAGTTACGTTTGATTAATACACTGACAGGAGGATTTTATTTTTTATACTATAGCATATTTTATCACAGTCCACATTTAAAAGTGAGATGCTTGAGTGTTTCCCTTTCTTCATTCACTTGCATCTAAAATAGTTCATGGCACAACAAGTGGCTACAACTCAACACAAAATGCCATTTTTAGCCTCTTTATGGGAAACAGCCTCCAGTTGATGAAAAATAATTCAAAAAATTAATAAATTGTCTGAAAAATATTTCAGAACAACCGAAATAACATAGTGACATTTTTAGGTGCACCACGCTTGCAACAGCTGCACCTGTAGAAGTTACCCAGTAAAGCTTATAGTTATAGTCAAACTTTTTAGATACATTTAAGTACCTAATCGCACATAATCAGGTATATTTTTACATTCTGTAACTTTAAAACAACGTACATCCTCGCAAAGCAATGTTATACTTTAGAAAAGCTTCTAAAATTTGCAAAAGTTTAACTTTGTATAAAAAACTGTGGGAAAAAAAAATCATACTTTGATTTTAAAAAAAGGGAGAGAAAAGAGAGAGTTAAAAGCGGAGGCCAAAAGACGGACAGAAGAGACGACTTGCAATTACAGCGAATGATGAAAAGCTTGGCGAAACAATCCGAGAGCGAGAAACACGGAAAATGTGAGCCGAGATGTGACTGAGAGCTGTAAGTTGTAGGTGTTAAACTTTGATGCCTCCAGTGAGCGGAGCTGTAAAGTACAGTACAGTGTGGTCTGTGAGTAGCAGTAATAGAGTGAGGGCCAATCGAGGCAGACGGAGGGGAAGAGATATACGGGGTTATGGGGGGAGCGCATTGTAGAGGGAAAAGTCTAGCCATACATAGTTTTGAGTGAGACAGAGCGAGTTAGGGGGTTGCGGATAGTTAGATAGTGAGAGAAACAAGAAGGTTATCCATGATTTAAAGCCTATGGGGCCATGAGATGAGCCTTACTTGTTGAGGCTGCTGTGATTGCTGGCTGAGGCTGGGGCCTTTCAGCTCATTTCATCATAGAGCTCCTAATGAGGCCTGGGCCGCCTCCCTGAGCACTGAGGGCTCCGCTCTGATTCAGGGTACTGAGGGGCTCCAGCTCCTGCCAGTAAACACCAGCAGGTCCCGGGGAACCCGGCGAGAGAGGAGTTGTGCCGATGGTGGGGGTGGACGTTGCTCCGGGGCGAGCCGGGAGAGCCACTTTGTCCCGAGGCTGTGTGAAAAGGTCACTGCCCGAGAGGAGTAGCCACGGGCCGCCGCTGCAGGGCGTCTGGAGGGAGAGTTGTTTTTGTTCAAACAGGAAGTGGCAGCTTAAGAGGAGCACATCCATTAAAATATGTCCACTGTTTGCTCACAGAAGCAGAAATACAGCATTGTGCAAAAGTCTTGAGTCATCTCTTATTCTTTTATATTTTACTTCCAAGAAGCAGGACATTCTTCCGTTCTTTTAAAGTTATTTTCTCCAGGCTTTCTAAGTCGCTTACAGGTTTTTCTTTATGCTCTACCGTTTTTGTGCTCATTTTGTGTTCAGTATTTGATCTTTTCCATCGGTATTTTGCTGTTTTATCCTTTTTTGTCAACTTATCCAGCAGAACACAGCTGCTAAACTGAACTAGTTGTTCTCCTGGAACTTTTCACACATCTTGTCAATTTAAACCACAAACTTCAGAGCATTCACTGTGATTTTACTTGGTTGGCCAAAATAAAGTAGGGCATAAATGTGAAGTGTAAGGAAAATCACGTATTTATAAATAAAATCTAAAAAATTTGGCATGCATTGGGATTGAGCCCACCTTTCCTGCACTCACAGCTGCCAGTCAAGCTTGAGTATGTTTTGCTCGTTCTTCTTTGCAAAATATCAAATTTGCTCAGTCAGATTACAGTGAGAGCACCTGTGTACCTGTTTTAAATTCTTACCATAGATTGTGAGCTGGACTCAGACACATTAATATGCCCATGAGCCAAGCCTTTCTATAAATGTTGAAAATCTTGACTGGAATTCGTGCTGTATTTTGTCTCTGAGTTTGTTTTTGCAGCAGAAAAATTCATTATTTTCACAAAGGAACTGATATTTTTTTTCTGCTCTGAGTGTAGAATGGTCAGTCAGAAAGTGAACAATTCGTTATTTTTCTCATCAGTGAATGCAGCACATGTATAGGCTGCCAGTAGCTAAAAACACAAATTAGCAATTGCAGTGCTTGCCTTAAAAAAGAAATGTAAATGAAATCTCCCGTTAATAAGTTTGTTAACATTGTAAGCCATAAAACATCAGCATCTTACGCTCAGGCATTGTGTAACAAGCTCCTTATACTTATTACGTAAGTACGTATGAGGCCCTTTTTCTGTAAAAGTCCAAAAAAGCTGTGGATTCAACACATTTGAATGACAAACTCAAGTTTTGATAAACTCTGTGATGCTGTGAGAGCTCTAATAGAACCAACTGGGCTTTGTCCAAGGAGGGCAGTGCCTACTTTTTATCGAAATTGGCATGTTTCCATTAAGTGAATTTATTTTTGTACTTCATATTTGCATAACTTTACTCAATGGAAATGCACCTATTGTGGAAATTTATACTGTAAGAATAAAACTCAGTCTGCTAGTTTTATGAGATGTTAAAAGTTTAAATACAAGAAAGTTTAAAAGAGATGGGATATATAAAGTTAGCTGCAAAGTGTCAGAGTTAGTAGCACTGTTGCCTTGCAGTGAAAAGATCCTGGATTCAAATCCCAGTCTGGGGTTTTCTTGCATAAAGTTAGTTTGTTCTGCATGTTCTCTGTAGGAACTCCAACGTTCTTCCACAATCTTGACTGTTAGGTTAATTGGTCTCTCTGAATTGCCTTTACGTATGAATGGTTGTGTGTCTCTGTAGCTGCCCGTCCATTGACCATAAAATTGCACCAATTTAATTTACAAAAATAATTTTGCTTAATAGAGATCCTCCAATTTAGAAGATTTACGTTAAAAACTTTTTGCGCTAGGATGAAGTGATTTTTTTGGCTGTATAGAAAATAGTGCATTTCACAAAACTGCAATGGAAACACTGTTTTCCCATCATACAAGTCCTGTGATGAACAGCTAGATGGAACTATGGATGGAAAAGACAAAGAAGAGAATAGAAAGTGGCTGTAGGATGGTGATCGTGTAAACACACTTATTCACATGTGATTTTAATTGCATTTCTTATTTAATGCAAACACTGCAATTGCAAAATTGTGTTTTTTCAAAATAAGCTGAATATTGACAGTTTTGAGCACATTTTTAATGGGAACACGGTACTGGTGACACATCCAGGATTTACTCCGCCTTTTGACCAATGACTTCCGAACAGACTCACCCTACAAGGACAAGTGGGTAGAGAAAATAGATGGATGCTAGCCATGAGAAGCTAGTTAAAAGAAAAATGTATTTTCCAAGACATGTCTGCTGTGTCTTCAGGCTGCAAAGGAGAGCAAGATTTAAAGCAGCAGCATGATCGCTGCAACTCCAAATACTTTTTTTAACGTGACCTGAGATTTTCAGTATGGGTGGCTCCCAAATGAGGGTAAGCCGAGTGGCAGAAGGCTGGTGGAGCGACCCGCCTGTTCACCCCGGCTCTGGCCTTTGAGCGGAGTTAATGATGTCACTAATATGTTCTTTAAAGACCACACGGTGATTCATGGCTTTCATTAGCCCTGTGTGCCAGGGTGTCTTTTCTAACTCTCTCTCGTTCTCTTCGCTGGCTCCGTTTTTAATGATGGCCTGGAGACGAGGTGGCACGCTTGACCCTTAATCATAGGAGGCCGTGGTGAGTGAGCAGTGGTGATGAGATGGGAGGGTTTGAGGGGGAGGGCAGCGGTCAGGGGAGGAGGGGAAGGAAATTTTTTATTTCATAATCCAGCTCCCTGGGGCTGCTTAATACTTTGACCGCACATTGTAATCTGTAGTGTTTGCAGTTACAGGGGGGAGAAAAACTCACATGAGTAGAAAAACTCCTTACATGTTTAGAAGTATGTTTAGTATTCAGATATTTTAACCTTTGAGAAAAGAGCCATGATAACCTCAACGTGATAAAATAGAGGTTGAGTGCATGAAAAAATATTTACAGTCCGTTTTATACCCCATCTATTTTGCTACTTTGCTTTTAGAAATTCATTCATAAAACTGTTATTTTCTTTACACATATGCACAAAGGTTAAAATTAAGCAGAAAGCCACAAGTAATAATGTTATCTGAAGAGCTGTAGTTGATGGTTTTTGAAGTGAGGTTCTGTTGAGCATTTTAAGCAGTTAATATGTTACCTCCAGTAGATGACTCCCTGCGTTTCTTTTTTTTTGTCTAAGTGCAACTGAGCTGTTATTTTACTATTGTAAGGAAACTTTGTATCTCAAAAAGATCAAAGAGGTTTATCCAAATAATATTTCTTAAAAATGAAATCCATAATTTTCTTATATGAGAAAGAGAAATAGGAGGTGGTATGTCCCAAATAATCTTCCTGGATTCATCTCTTTTTGCTCAGAGTGAGTTAAAACGTCTGCAAACCACAAAATGTCCAGATAATATCTTTGGCACCTTCAACGTGTTGAAGGTGGTGAGGAAGACTCTGTGGGCCAAGGTTGAGATGAAGAATTAATGATGAATTTAATGAAATTGTCAGAAATACAAAGTCCAAAATCCAGGCGGCACAGAATGAGCGTAAGGCTAAGGTTCAAAACCAGTAGCAACTGGTCAACAAGAGACGTCTGACAAAAGACAAGATGGCTAGACAAAACCAGACAAGAACCTGACAAAGAACAGGAAACACAGGTGGGTTTAAATACACAGGGAGACAATCAGGAGAAACCTGAAACAGGTTACTAATCAAGGAGTAGACGGGACAAAACAGAGACTCCACAAAACACAGAAACCAAAATAAACTCAAATCACTACACAGACATTATAGACAGAAAGCTGTCAAATGTATTCCAGGACTGTTTGCTTTTCTGTTTGAGTCCTAAACTTTTTCTGGTATTGTACCCCAAGATTGACCTGAGTCCAACCATCCTCAATTCATTCTTCCGAGTCTTTAACACTGAACGTTGATGCAGGTATCTGACTTCAGTGTGCACTCTGCACCCTGCCTTCTAGAAGAAGTATAAATAAGTGTGTGTGAATCAAATAGATATCTGCACCAGAATTAAAGGTGTTTCACTTTACAGTTAAATGCTCAGCTCGCTGGGCCTCAGTAGTTCTCTCCAGAAATGCTGGTTTGACTGACAGTAACACAAACATCATTATTATCATGGACAAGGTAGCAGCTCTGTCTGTGTGCTTTGAAACTACGAAAATTTCCACACTGTTGCATCATATCTACAGCTCTACCAAAACACCACATCTGAGTGTTTCCAGGAGAGAAAACATTGCTTACACAAAGAACGTCCAGTTCTTTCTAAATAAAGGGCAACAGAGTTCATTGTTCTGAGTTCAGGTGTGAAAACAACTTGAAAAGTTATTTCAGAAAGCAGGATTATTTACTCAGCTAAGATTACAGATAATTACTTCTGAAAGTATTCAGTCCATACATCAAGAAGGATTTAAACACCGTCATCACAATGCAATCACAATCTTTTGGTGAATTTATGCTTAGAAGGTGCAACATATTAAACATTTATGAAATGGATAATAAATAGCAGCTTCCACACTTCCTAGTTCCCGTCATCAAAATGCACAAAAATCCATAAACTGAATTGTTTCATAGTAATTTCACACCATTTATTTAGAGAAAGAAAATTCACACAAAAAGAGATCACATATGCTCGAAGAACACAGTTGGATGCCTTCGCAAATCCACAAAACACTTGTAAACTGGGTAGGGCGAACTACCATGGACCCCCAGGAGCCCACTGAGGATGTAGAACTGGTCCAGTGTCACACTTTTTAAGCATTACTTTAAAAACACCTGAGCAGTGACAAATAGAGCTGCAGCATAGAGTAGCATCTCAGAGTCATGAAGAACTGATATATACTTGATGTGTATAAAGCACGAAATAAGTATTTTCTGTCCACCCACCATGAACATAAATGGAGTTTGTTAAAGTCTGAATGGTAGAGATACTGTTGATGCTGTGGGTTTCGTCCAAAGGCTTGGGAACCGTGTTACCAGGATATTTTTGAGGAAAACAAAAGTAGGCTCCTGTATAAAACAGAAAACAAGTCTTTCAATAAGATATTAATTGTTGGAATCCTCATAATTGGTCAAAATTGTGTCCACAATCAGGGAATGTGACTTTGGTTTTCAAATGCTCACAGGGTAAAGAGATTCCAGAGCCTCTGTACGAAGAAAAATGTAGAACAAGGTTCTGGTTTTCCATAAAAACAGGCACATGAGAAACGATGTGGACTCTGTTAAAGTTTGAAGCAAATCGCTAACATTTGGGGCAGCCAAATGTTAGCGATTTGCTTCAAACTTTGCTTCAAATTCCTGCTGAGCTATGAAGCCTAACATGAATCACTTGTACTGCAAACAACCATCATCCAACCATCTCACATCTTTGCCAGCAATAAAATGTCTGCAACATTCCTCTTGGTCAGACTTTAATTACTGTTCACTGATTGGCTCAATTGAAACTACCAGAGAAATCAAGGCCAATGGGAGAAATCCCAGCTGGAGCGCAGAAGAGAGATGAGAATCGAAGGGAACTGCACAGGAAGGTCAGGCTACTGTAGCACCGACCTGACGGAAAAACTTTAAACAGTATGTCCAGGATGTGTGGGTTCTGCAGAGATGTTAACTACTATTTTCCTGACCTAGACAGACACAGGAAGGAGTCACCAATCAGAACGTTAACCTTCATCCAGGCCCATTTCAGAGAGTTGCTCCAAAAACTGATTAAAAATCTCTTTCTGTGTGCTCCAGCATGGTGCAGTGTGTTGAGAGAGTAATGCATGCTGTTCTATTGGCAAAAGCAACCATGCAGTATTAGACATTTTTACCACGAGTTTCAAAAAGTAGATGGGCTGGGATTATTTGTATCTCTTCCAACCAGTCCTCCCAGCATCCTATCTCAGCCTCCTACCATTTTTTCCCCCATTTTTCCACCTTCTTCCTCTAACTCCCGGGTCTCCGGCATAGACTCCCCGCTAATTCAATCTCGTTATTTTTCCAAACATGGCCGAACTCAGTGGCTCTCCCTCAATCAGCGGCTGGCCTAACCCCCTGATCTCTAGCAAATGGAGCGCCGCTGTGTGTCTCTCCCCTTGCCGTTTCAGAGCACACAAAAGGCCATGACCCAAATTGCCGGAGGATTTAGGCCCTAATCTGTCTTTGCTCTGAAGAAAAATGGACGGCTCGGACGGAGACCGCAGGAAAAGTAAGAGGAGGAGGAGAAAAATGGGAGGGGTGATTTTATAGGATTGAGGGGTATAGAAGCATTAGGAGCATAACCCCGGCTGGAAAACATCTGCTCTTCATCATCTGGATGCTCCTCTGGTCTAAAGCCTCGGTGTGTGTATGTGAGTGTGTGTTTTCTTGTCTGTTGTGGTCTGTAGGCAGGGATTTCACATGTCCTGCTTTACATTTTTAAAAAGCAATGGATGAGGTACCTCCTGCTCACACATCAACTGTAAATAATTGAAATTATCCCCAGCATCAGTGGCCTAAGTCAGCACAACATGCCACAGAGAGACATGTGTGGCTTTTCCAGCCAGGTCCCATAACACGAGTGTAAACAACTGTAATTGTCTGCAAAGCAAGCTCGAGTACAATAGTTCTGCGTGTAATTTATTTATCATTTATTCACTGCTTCCCAACAGACGGCTGGAGGTTAGACTTACTATGTTTACCCTCCTATAAACATCAGCAGCCAAACCTTGTGTGCACAGACAAACTCTGACTGACACAGAGTTAAAGTTGGTTGGTTTTACTCACAGGAAAAGTGTTTAGATTCAAAATGTATTACCTGTTATATTTGTGGTTTATTGATTATACAAATGATGAACAACAACTTTAATGGAGACATGAATTACAAGTAATTCTATCACAACAAAATACTCTTTCTTTATTAATTCAGAAAACCCTTTTCTTGTTCTTCACCTAAACAAGAAAGGCTTAGACTGATGTAATGTCAGAAAGTGAGCAGGAAAGTAATATAAGAGTACATTCTCACCAGACCTATTTAGTTAACTTTAATCAAACTCTAATTTCTTTGTCTAGAAATTTTGGTTTGTTTGGGGACATGTGAATATGCAATTGAACTTGGATGTGAGCCAAAAAAGCGAACTCTGGTCCGATTAAAAACATACGTCTCGGCTTCCTTGAAATGAACTCTGGAGCAGTTCGAATGTATGTGTGAAAACAGCAGGAAGTGAACTACAGCTCAGGGCATTCTGGGTAAATCCAGCCAAAACAAAGGTGTAAGTCTAGCGCTACCAGGAGAAATGGCTTGTGCTCTTTTACCAAAAACAAAAAGAAACTACAACTGCCAAAATCTGACACTACTCCATTTTTATTTACATTTTGTGAAAAAGAAAGTTGCGCTAATTTCTTTTTTTGAGGTTTTTGTGTTGTTTCCTTCAGTATTTCTTGGGTCAGCGCTACCACAGGCGAAGGGGGGAACAGATTTTTATTAGTTTAGCTTGTTTGACACAGTGTTGTGTGAATGAAAACCACACCAGCAGAAAATGTAACAAATGTTGCAAATTTGGTCCCCAATCAGATTGAGTCTAAAACACCCTAAACATCTTGTTTCAGCTATAGAAATGGACACAATCTTGGCATTTTGTTTGTCTTTGGTAGCATAAATAGTTGTTTTTGTTACTTTAATAAAGGGTTTTTAGCACAAAAGGTAGGAATCCAGACATTTTTGCATACTGTATTTTCTAGTTAGTCACTGGAACCAAAATATTTTTTTGTTTGTGATTCTTTTCAGCTGGCTTGATCCTAATTAAAATGGTAAAAACTGAGAGGAGATTCAATAAAATGGAAGAAGAACAGCACTCGGCTCCAACAATTCCTGACTTTGGTTTTGTGAGCATTCCTAAGTTCAAAGCGACGGGATGTTAATGAAGGTTCCCATGTACAAAGAGAAGCTTATGTAAATGTTACCTCTCCAGATGTTCTGCAGCTCTCAGAGCCAGAACTCCCAGCTAGCCCCGAGCCACGTACTACCAGTTAGCATTTAGACAAACCTTTGTACCTTCTCGTGCCTATAGGGCCTATCAGCTCGTCACAGCCTAAAAATCAATATCTGCCGCTAATGAAGTTTAGCCACACATTTTAATGAAGAACCCAATTTGCATTTAAAAGTAACATGAGGGGAAATGGGTTCATTTTCCCCCCATATCTTATTCAGTATGTATATTTAAACAGAAAGTAATGTGCAGGTTTGTTCAGCGTGGTAACGGTTCTCTGTTTGTTGGGAGGTTTAGTTTTAATTGGTTACAGTAAACATGCTGCTTCTGCACAAGTGAAAACATTAACTGATGCATGAGGCCTCCTCCAGTATAAATAAGTTTTAATCAAGTGAAATATTTCTCAGTAAGGACAGTTTTCTTCATGTCATTTCTGACAATATGCCTTAATTTATGTGTATTTCATACAAAACAGAGTTAAATAATAAAACTTCAGTTGTAATTATCTGGAAAAATGTTTCTAAAACTTTTCCCCTCCTTTTTCTGGATATGTAAGGTTATCTAGATCGATTATGTGTAGTTTATAGGTATTAAGTCCTGGGTTGTTTGTTTTTTTTTTCAAAACCAAGGCAGTTCAAAGTGCCTTACGTAATTAAAACATTACATTACATTGGCAGAATAAGTAATAAAAAATTGTAATCCAGTCCAGAATCAAACAATTGTCTAGTTATTATTAATCAAAAGCAGCTCCGATTTTAGTCTGGATTTAAATTAACTTGGTGTGTTGGCATTTTTGGAGGAACATAATAACTGAATGCTGATTCTCCACTGTGCAGATTGGCCTCCACACCTTTTAAGAAGCTAATCAGCTGCGCTGACTTGTAAAACCTTGTTGCTACGGTTTATAGCAAATGTGGAAAAGTAAAAAAAAGCAGGAATAAAAATCGTCCCAGCTGCACAGCATCCAACACCAGAAGGAATAATTGTCCAAATATGTAAACACAAGATTTTATGAACAGAAGTTAAACCAGAACTGATATAATAGCTGTTCCAATACCATAAGCTGCACAAGTTTCATTTTTATGGCTGGGAATAAACTAAAAACATTGGATAAACCAATAAAATAGAAAACTACACATTTTCTTTTACTTGCAGACTCCAAATGTCTGGGACCCCTTTTCAGATTTACACAAATCTTCAAAGTCAGTCATTTCATTCAAATATTGCATGTTTAAGTTTTTGGATGTGTAGGTAAAAAGAAGAGAGTTCACATAAACATTATTTTTGTATTTTTAATACAAAAAATAATAATAATAAAGAAAATTATGACATCTGAGTACTTTCAACTTGGCCCTTGTTGTAAAACATTTGGGCACCATTCTACCAGTTTGAATAATTTGGTGGACGTTTAAATTATCTTTCAATATTCATGTCAAAGAAATATAGATTTTGTTTAATCATATGAAATCTGTGGGTTCTTATTCTGAAGGCTTTTTTTCTGTACTTCAAATAATTATATTTACATATGCATGCATGAAGTGCCACACGTACATCTCTAAGGTTTTCTTTGGATGATATTTGTACCATGTCGTACCTGTTTTGGTGTCTTTTCTACCTGTTTGCTTATGAAAGACAGGCTGCCTGTTTTATGTAAATAACAACAAGTCTTAGTCTCCTGTGTGCCGCGCTGTTATGATACTGCGAGATCTTTGCAACAATTTTCATGCTGTCCCCTGCTGGCAAAATGTGCCGCATTACCAGCTGCAGCAGGAAGGCAACTTAGCCTCGAGCAAGACTAAAGTGTGCATCAGAGTAAACCAGTTGTTTACTTTGTTTGAACTCACCCAGGAGAGAGCGACTGCTTGAAGTTTTTTTTTTTTTCTGCATCTTTGACGCCCAGCTTGTGACAGTGGACCGGATGAATAACAATGTCACTTTCTTTACCTTCGCTCCAGATGTTTTCTTTTTCCCGTTCTTTTCGACATCCCATCCTTGTCTTTTATCACTTCGCTGCCACCACATCCACTCCTCTTCCCCTCTGCACTCCTCTCAAATTATTCATCTGCTCTTTTAAAGTTTTAGCGTGCAGTAAATTGATGCTGACACACAAACTACATTATATTTTTTCACCGCCTTTTCCCCCCGTAAACTAACAGCGCGACTCATCTCTCTTTAATTGTGCAGCAGTTGGGGACACAGATGCTCACAGATGCAAGTGCAGGAGGGTGAGATGAGAGGAAGGAATGTGGGGATTCAAAGACGGCGGAGAGAAGGATTGTGTAATTTAGTTAAAGTGATGAGGCAGATGCCCTAAGTGACCCAGTGCAAGCGTTGCCTGTGCGCTGATGGGGATACAAGAGAAGAGGCGGAGGGAGGGAGGAATGATACCAGTTTATATTTAACTCAAACTCAGGTTGTAACTTTTCAAAGCTCACACCAGGATAATCAGGATTATCCCAACCAAAATACAATGAAAGTTTATGCTCTTTCAGAAAGCTTTCTGACATGTAATCGGGATCTTTGTCCTGTTAGAACACCCAAGTGTGTCGAAGTTACAACCATCTTGCTGTTCATTTGAAAAGTTCAAGCATTTCAAGAATGAATAGTTTCCATTTATTTTTCTATGGGCTTTGTACAATGCAAATACAATGAATTAGGCCCTCAATACGGTAATAGTTATGTTTTAAATGATCATACAGTTGCCCAATTTGGCATTTCAAAAATGAATTTGCTCAATGGAATGGTATGCCATTTTTTTTTTAAGTGTATTTTTCAGTGTATTTGGAAAAACTGCAATGGAAACGATTTTTCACATCAGACGAGTCACATGATCAGTAAGGATTTGTTACAACTGGCGGAAAAGATGGCAGGACATATTAGGAGGACGCAGCATTTTTTTAATGACGTATCATGTGAACAAACGTATTTATTTGTAATTTTAATTGCATTTCTTATTTAATGGAAAAATCACAATTATGAAATGGTGTTTTTTGACATTAGCAGAATATTGACAAAGTTTTGCACATATTTGTAATGGAAAATGCCTACACGGTTGTCGTGTAGGCATTGACAGTTGTTGACAGTTTTTGCAGTATTTCTAGGCTTAGTAGCATCGAACTGACTCTTAAAAAAACACCCAGCTGTTCTTTTGGTAATAAGTTAATGGTTTTTGTGTTTGGAAAATGAACCACTTCAAAAACCTCCCGAATGTTTAGTCACATTCAACCGGCACTCTACCTTTACCTAGCAATCCACCTGGAGCTCATTTGCTCAGCTGGTTTTACCGCTTGTATGCGCTGTACAACGACTGCTGGAAAACACAAGTATCAAGAAACCACTTGCTGCATTCTTGTTGGTTGTGGAGGAGGCTATACTTCTGCTTTTCAGAGATGTAGTTGTATAATTGTGCAACTGTTTGCAGCCATTTTCACATGAAAGTGTAAATGTTGAGATGGGGGGTTCAAGGGGAAGCAGCAGCAGCAGCTTATTTGGATTTAATGTGACAAGAGGCCCTAAGACATTCTGAAATCAGTTCAAAATAGGCAGAACTGACCAGACTGAAATCCTATTACAAAAGAATGATTTTGTGCAAAAAAGGTTTTGTTTAGCAAATGGATATATCCTAACCTGTTCAAGGAAGCATAATAGGTCACATTTATGATTCTTTTCTGCAGGAGCTCAGGCTTTATTTTCAGAGTCACCAGTTAAGAAAATGGCAAAATGATCAATTTCAATTTCAGTGTTTCTTCAAAGATGCAGTGTTTTATTGGTCAGTGAGGGAAGGATTCAGGCTGTGAAACTGATCAGTTTACGGACACTGATTTGGTTTAACGTAGCTTACCAACGCTTGCTTTATACAGTGAAGTTCAAGAACAATTGCTCTCCTCCATTCTCTTTTAGTTTAGCAGAGATAAAACACGGAGTGAATGGCTTTGGTCTGGGGACGTGTCAAACAGAACAGAGGTGAGATCCAAGCAACAGAAGAGTATTGATTGGGAGAAACGGCAAGATGTTTTTATTCCAGATCAGACCGAAGAGTCTGTACGGCTGTCCTTGATCCAGTCTGTTCTTACGCTGATGAACAAGTCTCAGGAGGAGGCGTCTGACTCTCTGAAAACATGTCAATATACCTCTCAGCAGCCGAACCCTATAACACATGCCCTCATGTTACTGGAACAGGGGCATGCAGAGGTAAATCAACATAATGACAGCGTTAAAAAGATCATAAAGCATCATGATTTCGGTAAAGTGAAAGTTAGACAGCGGAACAGATCAAAGAGGCACAAAACGCATCAAATCTTCCGCAGATGTTTGGATGCATGTTAGTGGCAGGATGTCGCTCCCTTTTCATCGTCTTGTCACTTTCTTCTTATTACAACCCCTCCAACAGGCGGAAAATAAATAAGTAATCCCCAATATGATTGTATGTGAGTGAAGAAGCTCCGAAATGGAGGAGCGAAGAGCTTCAGCAGATGAAGTGAAGTGTTGGAAAGGGTGATTATTTTTGCTTCACTGAGGTCTTATTTTTCAAAGTGCCACTAAAAGCATGAGAGACTTATGTCACTTTGCGCTGCAAGGATAGAAAGGTGATTTGATAAAAGATGAAAGGAAGACGGTGACACCCCATCTGCCATTTCTTTTGGTTTCGTTTTAGACCTTTGCTCAAAATCTTGGTTCTTCTCAAAATCATTTTCCTTCATGAGGCCGTGTGATATTTATGGCCAGGAGCCCACAGCTAAAGCTAATATTATGAGCTTCCACAGTGCCATCCATATTGTTTTACCTCGGCATGCCTGCGGTGAGGAATAAATAAAGTGCCTGCCGCTGCAGTGGCGTTGGCAGTCCTGGCTTTCAAAGCTTGCTCCTGCGGCAGGTTGGAGACTAGGGTGGGCTGTAGAGAGGGGTGGGGGGGGGGGGAGGAAAGGAAAGTAGGTTGTCACTTTAGCTTGGGTAATTTTTGATGTGCCCGTCAAGGCCTTGACAAGGAGAATGTGGCCAGCTTGTACATTAGAGTCGCAGCGCAGCACTGGGGACAGGTAGTAATGCAGTCCCAGAGAGCGCCGTTCATCTGCTCACACTATGTACTTGTCTGGTGCCACACAAGGATGCCCCCTGTCGCCCCAGCAACCCCCCACCCCTCCACATCCCTCTGCTGAAATGACTTTAGTCCGTGAAGGAAGAATCCATTTACAATGTGTGCTTTATAACATCTCCTTGACAATGCAGTAGTGGATTAGAGACAGTTGTGATGAATCTTTTATAAAGATTTCTTCCCCTTCCATCTTTCTTTTCCATGTGCAGAGGCTTTCTGGGTCCTGGTGCACCACATGCACGTGACTGTTCGGATGTCATCGCATATTGGGGAAGGAGATGGCAATGGGTGCTTAGAAAAAAGAGAGAGAAAAGAGAAGGAGAGTGACACAGAATTCGTCAGAGTGGGGGCATTAAAATTTATCTCCAAGTCACAGTGGCTGCCATGATAGCAGCGTGAAACTTTCCTTTAAAAATGAAACTCCCTTGTCCTCTCAGTCATCCACATGCCTCGCAATCAAGACAAGCGCTCTCTGTCCTCATCAATTCTTCAATGCAGTTTTGACATTCGCTTCGTTCATTTGCATAGCCATCCAACTCGGCTGGAGCCCGGCGTTCCCTTTTGCTCCACTTTAAAACGCCGCTTTAAAATTAATGCGGGCACAAAGAAATATATAAATATATTCTAAAGTTGACATGATGTTGTTCTACATTATTCCCCTTGAAAAGGGGTTTTGTTCAAACTCGCCAGCTGAACAGACGCGGCAGCCATGGAGGTGCGGGCTAACCGAAGCGGGTCGTCTGTCTGCGCCGAGTTATTTTAACGCGGGAAGACCTGCGATAAAAGTTGCACCCAGAACCTTTGTTTTGTCTTTGATGATGCTTTTATTTGATCAAATACACTCAATTATAACAAATGAGTTACATGCTTGACTGACCATAATATTTGTCTTTCATGAAGATTTCTCAAAACAAGGAGTTTTTGTAGTTTGTTTTTGCATTTTTAATTTAGATAAGGGTTTTGCTTTATTTCTGTGTGGTGTTGAGACTGATAAATCATCATTTTTGTGGAGTCTTGATCCATTAATATGTGTTTATTTTATTTTTTCATATCCGTCTATAAAAAATAAATCTAATCTATTAAAATGCTTACTCGTTTTTGATAAGATAAAGATGCAAACAAAAATGTACTTTATTGTTTGCAGTTGTTACCAGATAACTGATATTAAATATTCAAGTTTTCCAAAATATTTAAAGTATACTGATGATTTCTCTGTGTGCAAGTATGCAAAAGTTTGCCAAACATTCCTCTTTCTGGGATAATTCATCTAAATATATCAGCCAATGTATTAGCTCTTTTCTGTTTTGTTTTTTACTGACAGCTGACATCAGGTATGTATGTTTAAGTGCCAGGGAGTCTCTTACACCAAAATTGAGAAAATCTGATGTAAAATTTGGTCCACTCTTCTGCTCAGATTTGTTTTAGTTGAGTCACATTGGATGGTCTTTGCTTTTTAAATGCTGTTTAAGGTCATTGCAACCAGATTTATGTCAAAACTTTGACTAGGACACTGCAACAACTTCATTTTATGTTATTTTGGGGGTACGTTTTAGACCATCACACTATCACCGCCACCAGGTTTTGATAGTATGACGTTTTAAGTTCTACACAGAGACAAGGAGGATGTATTATATTACTATGTAGAAACTCTGAGTTAAGGGCCGGTAATGAGGAGCAAGGGGTAAAATGGGACTCTGCTAAATACTGCCAGGTCATTTCTTGTTTGTGGACATCTGAGATGTTGTTTGTTTTATTATTAAAGCATAAATGTAGTTTAAATATCTGCCTGCTTTCTGCTGTCAGGTCATTTGTGATCATTTCTATGGACAAATTTAAAGTTTGGGTTTATTATTATATTTATTGTACATCTGACATTTTTCCATAGGCATATATCAATTTCTTTCTAAATTAAGTAAATGTAGCATGTATGGGTAAGCATTACATGTTTGATCACTTTATTGCTGTTTGCTCCCTGTTTACCTGCAATTGATGCACAAAATAGATTTTTTTGTGTGTGTGAAACGGTAGCAATGTTTTAGATTCAATCTTTTCATTTAGCAAGACTGGCTGGAAGTAAAGACTTCACATAAACTGCATGTTATTTATGCATATTTAATTTGAAACAGATTCAAGTCATTTGACTAGACTTCCAAGACTAGTTTTACCTTCTTTTTTTCAAATGAATTGCACTCATCTCTAAAATGTTTGTTTAACCAGCTCAGATCTACTTCACCCTCATTTAACGTTGGTAAGAAAAATCTGTGAAAACTCTTAAAATAAATCTTTTTTATTATTATTATTATTATTGCAGCAGTGCAAAATTTCATTTAAAAATGTAGAACAATCAGACTTTTAATTTGAGCTCATTTATTCAACGAGATTCTCCCTTTTGTCAACACTGAATGGAACATAAAGAAAGATGGATCTTAGACCATTTTTTCTGCTTTATTCTCTCTTTTCTATGATCTTTTCAGTGGAATTTAGGTCTTTGGTACAGATTGGTCGTTTTGGAGGATTTTGGTGTCTGGTGGTATTTTTGTGGTGATTTGTTTCATTATTCTAATGAACAATCCCATAACAAACCATCCGGTTTCTGTCAGAGGCCAGTAGATTTGAAGTTAAAATTTGGTACTTCAGAAAATGAATTTTGCTGCGCCGACCAACAAGGTTCCCAGAGCCTTTGGATCAGCAACAGGCCCATTGCACCATGGATCCTCTACCGTACTCAACTATAAAATTTACCTATTTGCAGATTTATTTTTTTTCATAGAGAATATGAGAAATACTAGAAAGAAAATGCAACTTGGGAATACATATATGCATTGCTACTTGACATGCTATTGGTTGGCATTTGTAAAATAGAATATTCATTTTCTTAAGCGCTGATTTGCTGAAAGGCCAAGAGTTGAGATAAGAAAGACTGTAGATGTTAGCTTCAAAGATAACACTAAGACAGTTTTCTTTGGGCAAATTAATGCATATTAATCTGTATTTGGTGTATGAACTACTAAAATAGACATAAGCATCTATAAGTTTAGTTAGGTCCCAGACCCCCCCACAGACACTAGATGTCCACTGTAAACCCAGATGGAGAGCGTGGAGGCTGGATTATTGCAATTACCTTCCTGTTTGGAATTTTAAATAAAAGCTAAATTCAAAATAGTGCAAACCCATTCTCTAATTTCTTCACTTGCTTCCCATTTCAGCTCGGACTCGATACAAGACTTATCTTCTACAACACAGGATGTTCCCTTTGTTCCTCTGGCTCTTTTTGTCTCCAACCTTCTCACACAAGGTTAACATCGATGGGAGACGAGGCGCTCTTCTCAGCTGACCACGGAGTTTTTAAAAAGAAAAACCTCCATTCTTGTTTTTGAGACCTTGTGACGGATATTCTAAATACGTTTTCATGATTTTATTGTCATTTGTAGCACTTTAAAGTGTGTTATATAAATAAAATCCAAATGCTGGTTTGACAAAGTTAAACTCCACATATTTATATTTGATAAGGTGAAATTCTTGTCTGCAAGTATCCCAAACCACTGGCTGCTTGGTAGATTGTGTCTATAAAGTAGTTAAGTAGTTATTGTTCTGTCTGAAGATATGTAGATTAATATGTATGTATATAAAAGGTCAGCACACAACTGCATTAATGAAATGTTCCTCTGTATTTCCCATTTGGAGGAGTGCATAAGAAAAATTTTCTTTTGTTACCTCATGTTCATTTTTTAGGGAAACAGCATGTGATATGTTATTATTTATAGATTTGACATCTAAGAAGGTGAAGCAGAATTTACTTAAGACTTTAATTTTGTCCATTTTTTCATCTTGGAGAAATGTTCTAAATCCTGAGTGAATGTCCTGAAGCATTTATTTCAGTGCTTTTATCACTAGTTTACTGTGAATAGCACACACCATAAATGATCTACATTAGGTTTGGTTGATTTATTCATTTTCTTGTCAACACTTTTAAGCTCTTTCAACATTATATTATGTTGAATGTTTTTGATGTGGTTAAAGAACATTTCATTCCTCTTGGGATCTCAATGTATTTATTTAATCTCTCATTAATAATTCTTCTTCAGTTGCAAAAAGGTCAGGCTAAGTTGCATTGTTTCATTCCTCTTCCCGTTTATTTTCCAAAGCAAGTAAATCCTTTTCCCAGTGTGCACCTAGATGTGTTCTTTTTTTCCTTCTTCTTCTCCATTATTTCCACTTTGAAGCTCACCTGCACGCCCTAATTGTCCATTTGAGAGGGACACCAGCGGCAACAGAGGATTCTGAGAGCGAGTCGATGCAAATGCTGCTTTAAAAAAAATAGATATTAAAAATTGATCAGCTTTTCCATTTGAATTCAAGGTAGGCATCACTCTCCATAAGCAGGGCTGTCTCCTGAAATCAGAAGAACTGTCAGTTCTGTGACTGGCTGTTTACAAACTACGAGGCTGAAAATGAGACCTGCTCCCTGCGGACAAGTGCCTTGTACAAATATAAATAATGAATATTCAATGAATAATTTCTGCCCTTTAATAATGTACAACTTGACGAAATTGACTCACACTGTGAAACTGGAGAATCTTACTAAAAGTGGATAATGCTGAGGTACAATAGAGGTAAGAGCGTTGCGTGTGGCAGAGAGAAACAGGGCCCAGATGACCCTGAGCTTACCTCTGCAAAGGCATCCTGTGCAAGTGGCATTAAACTCAGAATATCCAAAAAAAAATTATATTAAGTGATGATTTAACTACACAACCTGCAGAAAAGGGGGATTAAATCCAACTTTATCTGCGGATCCTGGCCTTCAGAGTCGGGAAGAATCGGATAAATCCCTCCTCTTCTCTGCCTGGATGTCTTTTTACGAGGAATACTGTAGGGTGGAGATTTGATAAATGGTTAATTATGGAAATTATTGTGCTGAAGCTTAACTGTAATTACTTTTAATTGGCTAATTGGGAAGAATTAGTGCAATTAACTGCATAATGATGTCTTTTTTTCTTGAAAGCGTTTTGTGCAAATTTAAGGATGTACAGTGGCTCGCCAAAGTATTCATACCCTCTGAAACTTTTCACATTTTGTGGGTGTTTCCACCACAAACGTCAGTGTATTTTATTAGGATTTTATCTTCTTAACCAACACAAAGCAGTGTTGGATTGTGAAATGGAAAGAAAACAATGGTTTGCATTTTTCTATTCACTATTTTAAGTGTGGAAAAATACATTTACATTTACAAAGTATTGTAAATGTGGTTCTACATTTATAATACTGTAACTGGTCTGTCTCTGGTTTCTACAAGAATGAATCTTTTTGAACAAAGGTCATTTTCTGGACATCAATTTTCAAGTCTTGGCACATATTCTCAACCAAACCTACATCTGGACTTTGATTGGACCATTCTAGCACATGAATATCCTTTAACTTAAACCCATGTATCTTAAAGGTGTTTCATCCTTGAAGGGGTTAGGTTTGGTCTGTTTTTGCAGAAAATATTTCTCTGTTATTGAGATTTTATCCTGCTCATTTCTGCCTGTTTTGATCTCCTTTCAGGATGAACTGTCTTAGGACATCTTGTCACTTTAAATCCAAGTAAGCTGGTGCTGGCCATGCCCCCCAAATTACCGTAATGTTTACATACTCATGTGAAAATGGCTGCAAATAGATGCTCAATTATACAACTATACATCTTTGAAAATTAAAAAAAAGTAGAGCCTCCTGCACAACAAACAAGGATGCCACAAGTACTTTCTAAACCAGCTGATCAAATGTGCTGGCACTCCTATTGGGTTGCTAGGTAACAGGCTAGCTTTGCTGGGGTTTCTAAGTAACAGTGCAGCGCCCATTGAATGTAACTCAACAATCAGGTCATTTTAAAGACACCAAAAAACATTCGCTCATGGCCAAAAAAAGCAAATGTTGGGTGGCTTTTTTAAGTGCCTGGGCATTTTGGGGGGCAGTAGAAACCAAAAAGGAAATATAAAAACATGCAAAATGAGAATTTTGCATAACAGCTCCCCTTTAATCCAGGTCCTCAGATATTTGTCCTGCATGTTTAGGAGATTTTTAAGGTGTTTCCCTGCTGACACGCAGAGAAGAGGGGATGAGCAGGCGAACATGAGTGTGATTGACAGCACTTAGGCCCGCCTCCTAGTTCTGGTAGGTTGTTTGTAGTTGCATAGTTGCATTGGGGGAATTGAGAGAAGGCAGAGAAACTTGATATTTTTCACAGATCATCTGTCTTGTACCATACTGTTTATGAAATTACTTTTCATAAAAATTACAGACTGCAGTTTTAAACGTTTCCTGCTAATGAAGTCCTGAGTGAAGGTTGTTGTTTTTTTTTTCACTCTAACCAGTTGATTTTCACCACAGAGTTGGATTGTGTTAAGGCATCCTCTTCTGGTGGAGACAGTCGAGTATAAAACAAGAATTTCGATTCTCCTCACACCGCCTTCCTCCTTGTGTCACACCAGCACAGAACTCAAACCGAGTATTAGAGCGGCCTTGGCTCAAGGTGCTCAGACTCTCTGCTAATAACACCATCCAGAATTCACACCTTCCAAATGGGTTAATGTGTTTTTGCCCAGAGGGCCCTATCTACCTCAACAGCAGGACTCTCTCTGCACTTCCATTAAGCTACAACACTGCCGCCTATTAGCTGCTTTAGTGTGCACAGGGGCTACAAGTGCGAAGTCGAGTGCAGACCCTGCTTTGTGTGTGTGTTTGCGTGCGTGTTGGACCACAGAGTGTCCCGACCTGGAGCTGCATGGCACCGCTGCTGCAGGAGAGAACAATATTGTGGCCCCTGACAGCTTGTTAAAGACTTCACTGTGTTGTCTGCTGGGTGGTGTATTAGCACCCTGTAACACACTACATATATTTAACACACATACACACACATATAGGGCTTGTTTGTTGCTAGGTGTGAGCGTGAAACACAGATGAAATTCAAGCTGAAGAACGAAAAACAGACGCCGTCACTCAACGCTTGAAAACATCACTTTAAATTTGTTACTGCTTTATTTCCTTTTTTATAAACCTCTAAAAACAAACAACGATGTTATAAATTATGAACTAATCCTGGTTTAGGAAACCAGTTCAAGCAGCAAAAATCTTTTATAAATCATAGAGTAACATAGAGCACTGCAAAAACATCTTACCAAGTATTTTTGGTCTAGTTTCTATACAAATATCTTAGTACACATGAAATAAGACAAAACTAACCGATAAGAAACTTTTCAGCAAAATACAGGAGCTTTTTTAAATCAAGAATTCCTTAAGAATAATAATTTTTAAAAAGTACTAGTTATACTAACAGATAATTTCACTAAGAAAAAATGTCCTGCTATAAATGAAATAATCTGCCAGTTTAGCTAATAATTTTTGTTATTTTATTAAGGAATTATTTACTTAACACAAACACTTATGTTTTGCAAAAATGTTGTTTGTCAGTTTGTCGTATTTCAAGTGTAATAAGATATTTGCATTAGAAAATAGACAACAAAAACCTGGTAAAAGTTTGTATTTTTGCAGATAGTGTCTTGTAAATAGATATTCATGACTTTACGTATTAGTCCAACACAGAAATAGTAAAAGAAGAATTTATTTATTCAAAAACTTTTATAAAACCTGAAAAATGCAGTTTTTACATATTCAACCCCCTTTATTTTGTGACCCCTAAAACATTCAAATGTGACCAACTGAATTCAGGAATCAGAAAATAGACTCCACTTGTATGTAATTTGAGCTCAGTATAATTAATTAATAATAATTTCTCTTGATGCCTAAAAGGTTTTTATGTGAATATTAGTGAACAATCAGCAACAAGAAGACCAACAAACGAAGCAGACAAATCGGGGGAAATTTGTTGCAACGCTTAAAGCATGGTTGAGTTCTAAAAACTTTATGTGTTCACTTAACATCATATTAAAATACATGAACTTTGTGGTTGTATTTTGATAAGTGCATAGATACATACAGTAAAAAGTTTTCAAGCTCCTTGCAAATGTAGTTTTAAGATGATTTTCATTCACCAAGAAAACCAAGAAAAGCATTTCTAAGAGGAAATGAGACAAGCATCCCTTAAAAGACAATAAAACAATTTCAAAAGAGGAACCGTTTTTAAAAAAGGATATTTTTTAGTTACATTTTATTATTTTTTTATAGCTTTTCACATATTGTCACTCGTAGCTTAATTTGATGAGGAGCTCCAAACCTCCGTACTATCACCCTAGTCTTTATACCCTTCAAGACATGAAAGACAGACAGACAGGCAGACAGACAGTCAGACAGACAGACAGATGGACAGATATTAAAATCCTACTTTGTATTTCTCTCTTAAATATCCAATTTCCATTCCTTTAAAATGGACTAGAAATAAGTGGGAAAACTCACTAAAGTTAGAAAGATGGTCAGAAAGCCTGACAGACGTCGATCAACATCATTTTCAAAGAGAGTCTAAAGCAAAATCTGAACAAAAAATATTGAAGTGTCTTAAACAGAACTGTGCAATATTTATAAACTGACTATTAAATGTTTATTTTTCCCTTTGTGAATTGCGTTTGACATCACAAATAGAACCACCAGTCTTCTTGCTGGTTTCCAGTATCACCTTCCAAATCTTAACCAAATGCAAATGGGAAGTTAAGATACAGGCGGAAAAAACACTTTATTTTATTAAAATAAGAAAAGAGACGTTATATTCTAAAAACACCAGCTGATAAAACATTTCCACCACACCGCTTTTTAGGATAACAGATGTTCAAATAATTTCAGTAATCTTGTTGTAAATATTGAGGGGAATCTTGTTTAATTATTGGAGATACAAAAACAAAAAAGGCAAATATTCAGTGTTTTGCATAATTATTTAAATTCAATGTAACTTTTATAATTTACTTCAAGTCAAATATGATTCTCTTAGACTCTGCACCACATGAGCGGTTAAAATGAATTGGGACATCAGTTTAATATATCAGAGTATTTTAGCATGTCTTTTTTTAAAAATATGAAACAAATAAATTGGAGGAAATTAGTTTTGCTGTTTTCTTAGTTAAGAAAGTGAAAGAATAGCTAAAAATTAGAGTAAATAATAAAAAGGGTTAAATTATATGATTTATTATGTAAAATATTAGAAACGTTGGGTGAGGAGAAAAACTGATTATGAATTTAATCTAAAGATCTAATTTAAATTAAATGAGTTTACCTTTTCCCGTATTTATCTCATATACATATACAGTATATATATATATATATATATATTGGAGCAAATCAGAAACATTTTGTTTGGAAAAATGCTATTTTCTTGTTAATATAAATAGCATTCATTAGTATGTAGTTATTTGTTTGTTTTTCTCTCAATGGACCAAAGAAGTTACCCTGCTTTCAAAGTCAGACATTTTTAATCTGCTGTTTTTTGTTGTGTTTAATGCAATTTTAATGTTTTATATTGTTAATCAAATTAATTATGTTTTATTTTAGTTCAGTTTCTTCTTTACAAATATATTTATCACCAGCACAGACATTATTTCAACTTTAAACGGGATGAATATCTCTGTGTGCTTTTATTTCTCCACAAACAGTAGTTGCTTAATGTTTAGTGTCAGCCTGCCCCCTAGTGGACACTCTGCCCGTCCAATGATGCAAAGCCCTGCCGTTTACTGAGCAACACATACACAGAACAGTAAAAGGAAAACATCTATAAAAGTTGTATAAGTTTTGCTAAAATGAATAAATCATCTATTAAAATGGGTTGATTAGATTTCACAAGATGCACATGTTGTGAATTATGTTGCACAAAGTATTGGAGCTAAAACGCCGCAGGCCCTCGCCAGTTGTGTGTGTCTGTGAACATTTATTTGTGTTTAAGGAGGCAGAGCCATTATTCACGGTGTTTGATGCCAAAGTCAATAAAAAGCTATACATGAATGGGAGTAAAAATGGCCCTCTGTTCTCTGAAAACGGCAGTTCACTGTGTCTGACTCTGACGACAATAACTCAAGAGTCTGAATATGGATGAACTTCTGAGAACTCCTCAGAGACGCAATGCATATAGTTGATGAATTTCCATGAGTGACCGGACCAGACCGTATCAGGGAGAGTAAAATAGATCGGACCAACTCAGAGACAGCAGAACTAATTAAATGGATAAAATATATATATGGCCCCCTCAGAGTGTGTAAAATTAATAGGGGAGCAAAGAACTTCCCTGGAAGCCACTTCATTCACTCTGCAGCGCCGCACGCCTGGGCTATCAGAGGGCACAAGAGGTGCTACATACGTTAGCATGAGATAGTGTGAGCGCATTTATTGCACATTTATCTGCTTTTTATTGTTGCATGAGTAGTTCTTGAATGTTTTATAATCAAATATTTAAAACCAACATGTTGAATTTAAGTGTTTTAAACCTTGTTTGTTTAGGGGGTTTTTGCAAAGGAAATTTTAAGTCAGACAAAATTGTGCCTTGGATTCTCTTCGTTTAAGAAGAAGCAAATTAAACAACAAGCAAAAACGTTACATTACAGTAGCAAAGTAAGGGAAAACAATGGCAGTTCATATGTTCCTGTTATTTATCGAAAGCAGTTCTAATCAAATGCGTTTTTAGCCTTGATTTAAAGGAACTCAGTGTTTCAGCAGTTTTGCAGCTTTATGGAAGATTGTTCTAGATTAGTGGAGCATGAAAACTGAATGCTGCTTCTCTATGTTTGGTTCTGGTTCTGGGGATGCAGAGCCAACCAGAACCAGAAGACCTGAGAGGTCTGGAAGGTCTTTAACGTATTTTGGTGATAAACCGTTCAGTAATTTATAAACTAACAGAAACATATTATTTTAGGCAGAGTTTCACAGATTTGCCTAAAATATCAGACAGATTCACATTGCTGCTGCTCACATTTTGACTAAAACTAGAAAAATGGCGCACATCATCTTAGCTTTAAAGCTCTTAAAATGTTTCTGTTAGTTAATAAATCACTAAACGGCTTAGCACCAAAATACATTAAAAACCTCTTGTCGTTGTACCAACTTTCCAGATCACTCAGGTTTTCTGGCTCTGACTTTTTTTAAAATTAGTTATTAATAAACCTTTGCAAAGAATTTAAATGTGAGCTAGTTCTATTGCCTTCTGTGTTTTATTTCTGTCTGAAATTTGTCTTTTTTGGAGCCCCCTGCTGGCCTGGAGGCCTCAAGCAGCTGCTTAGTTTGGTTATGCCTTCGTTTTGATCTGAGACATACTGTATGTATCCAGTTTGAATTTCAAAGCCTTTTTTGTCTTTAGCTGAGATTACTGTGTGGATGGTGAAATGGGAAATGAAACTTAAAGCATTACCTCAATAAGAGACGGTTTAAAAAACTCAAACCTGATTTAGTTCAATCGAACTAGATAAGAGATCTAGAGTCTCAAAAGAAAATGCAATTAATTCTGTTTGCAATTCAATCAACATTTATCTTTGCCTTAAAACAACAATAAAATACAACATATTAGAGCAATTGATGTTTTTTTCTGTCAAAACCATTTTTGAGATTTGAAACTTTTGAGAATAATTTCAGAAATTTTCTTTTAAAAAAAACTTGTAAATTTTTAGTTTCAATAGTCAAGAAATTTCCACTTTTGGGAATTTTCTGAGATTTTTTACAAAAAAGATACTCCTCCTTTTTTCTATCTATAATGGGGCTAATACAAGAAGACAAACCTGCATGCAAACAGAATTTTCCAGTATTCAACAATAATCTTTAGCTGCACAGCCAGAGATGAGCAGCTTTTTCAAAAAAAATATCTCCCCCTCCCTTCCTCTGGGTATCCTGAAATAAAACTGTAGTAAACCAAATCCACCACTAGAGGTCACACCTGTGAGACGAATTTCAAAGGATCGTCCAGTCCTGCCAACTCGCCTGGCCTTGACCATGCACTTGGGAAGCCATCATTTATTTTTGGAGCCTTAGGCTGCATAGCTGCTGTGAGACTGGCAGGGGGTGAGGAGGGGAAGGAGGGAGGAAGAGATGCAGGAGGAGGGGAAGCAGGGCAAGTCACGCCAGCACCAGGCAGTGACACAAAAAGCATTGTCCTGATTTAATGGCTGTGAAGTCTTGCCTCCCCTTGGTCCAAGGAGCTGCTGATGCTTAATTAGGACGAACATTCATTTAAAGACACAACACCTCAGCTCCGGCATGGCCAGCCCGGAGCGAAGACGATTCAATCCATCTCCCGCCATCGCGGGGGGATGAGTTATAAGGACGGGACGGGTTCCTGTCGCCGCCCTGCGCAGCGTATTCACTCCTCGTCCAATATGGAGGCCATAAAATTCTCACCAGGCTCTAATGTGAAGAGTGAAACCTCTGATGAGTCATCAAGTAAAATCATACGGCCTGAAAATGTATTTGATTCATGAGGGGATGGGGAGAGATTTTCAGTAACGAACAACGTTAAAGACAGCTGTTCCTCACAATGCCCTGCTTAAGTATTCACACTGTGAAATGTTTCACATTTTGTCTCAATTTAATAAAAATAGAACATAGTATCACCTCTTCTGCCACCCTTGAACATTTAACTACTGAATTGTTTTTCCCTATTTGTCTCCACAAATTGATCCTTGCTCCAGATTCTCAGTTTAGTTCTGGACTTCAACTGGACCGGACGTAGTTTGTATGATGAGTTCAACAGATGTGCTGCTCTACCAGATGCTTGTTAATTGCTGCTGCTAGTCTGGAGGAGCTGAGACGGGGATAAGAGCTCCGTGAGGCAGAAGCTGAGCTGGAGGCTGCAGCTCAAAGGCGGCGCTTCGTGAAAGCAAGCGTTTAGGCACCCCTGAATGGTTGCCACGGGAGATTTCAGGATTTCTCAAAGATGCATGAAAGAATGAAGCGAGTACTCCAGGTATGTTTTTGATGAGGGAATAATATTATAGCAAGATATGCACTCAAAAAAAAGTCAATTTTACATAATACCCCCTTTAAAAAAAACACTAACCATGGTTTGATTTTGGAAATAAATCACTATAATCATGAATACCTGGGGTCCACTGCACACCATGGTTCAGCTTTTTGTTTGTAAAAATGATTTGTTAACCAATTTCTTCTCCCACTTGACAATTGTACACTATGTTGTGTTTATGTGTCCCATAAGCATCCAAGAAAATATTGACTAATCTGTTACACTTTGTAGGGATGAAATATTATTTTGTTCAAGTATCAGATTTAAACAAATAACTGATAACCGTTATTCTCTTTTAATGCAGGGATATTAGTATTTTATCATTGAATATTGTCAAATTTAGATTAGGTCTTAATTGTTGGTTGAATTATATTGACATTATTTACCTGTGAAACACTGACAGCATTATTATATTCCTTCTCATAACACAGGACCAAAATGAGTTCATGTTCCATTTGTAAAGGTTCTGCTTGCGTTAAAAAAAATAATTCAAACTAAGCTGAAAGCGTTACTGAACTTTTATTTAGAGACGTAATGATTCAAGTCAAACTCATTTTCAAGCCTCCCTTCCATGCAAATAACTGCCATAATGGTTTTCCTATTGATTTAAATCCAAACATATAAAGACTTCCTTCTCCATTATATCAAAATGCATATTTCTTAATTATTTATCGCAAGGCCTTTAAGCACCCAGGTCTTTTGAATTTTTTATTTCTGCTCAGCTTCAAACAGGAGATCTTGCATTTAAAAAAAAGAAAAGAAGAAGAAGAAGAAGAAAAAAGGGGAGACCCAATTTTGGGGTGTGGGAATTGCTGCAGGGCCAAGCTGACAGGATTCTTAGTCTCAAGGCGCCTCATGGTTTTTCATTTACAGCACAGCAAAGGCACAAATCCAGGTCAATTAAAATAAGGAGAAAGAGGCCTGTCTGGTTGACTGGGACGGACGCCACCACCCTTACCTGCCACAAGAGGGCACAAGGGGTGCGGAGGTGTTTAAACCATGAAAACGTTTCAGCCTGGGGGGCGGGGTGGCCCAGATAACGCAGTGACAGTCACAGCTCCACTTTACGCGGTTAATCTGAAGGTTAGATAGTCTTCTGCTCAGCAGGATATGACATCAGCTGTCACAATAAACAAAAAGAAAAATAATGATGTAAGAAAGTGTCCCAAGTTTAATTTTGTGTGCAGAGTTAAAAGCCCTTCTCCCCATCACTTTTGGCTCTTCATAAAAGCTTATTAGATGTCTCATCATTCGGATCGTATACCTTTAAATGCATTTGGCCTATAAAAGCTGCTCCTGCAACCCTTACATTTCTATATTCTAGGTGTGTGTGTGTGTGTGTGTGGGTGTGTGTGTGCGCGCGTGCAGGTGTGTGCGTGTGTGTGGGTGGGTGTGTGTGTGTGTGTGGGTCGGTGGGTGGGTGACAGAGAGAGAGAGACAGGCAGAAATCCTCCTTCACTTTCCATGACGGTCATTAAAAGCTCTCAAAGTGACACCCTGGCGTTAAAAAAAAAAAAAGCCTGTGTATGTAACGCTGCGGAGAGTCACTTTGATTTTAATGGCCTGTTGTTCCTGGTGTGTTGAATGGAAATTTATATCATGAACTTAACACTTTTGCTGTCCCTCAACTACAAACAGGAGCAGAAACTCCTGACTCAGTTTAGTGCGCCTGTGCTTTCAGAAGCGATTTTGTTTTAGGGTAAATGTGTCTTTGCCATTTAAAACGCGGGATTGTAGAGTCATTATGACCTCCATGCTGGCCAGAGATGGGCTGAAGTCATAACTCTTCTGTCAGGCTGCACCCCTGAGCCCCAACCCAGGCCAAAACCACAGAGCTTCCCTCCGGGACTCCAGGACCACACACATGCTGCTCGGGCATTTCCACTGTGGCACTTCCAGTCAGACATTCCCCATGTCCAAACAACCAAAAACATAATATCACTTCATGGAAAGCAGTGGTGTGACACTGGAGTATTTGCTGCAGCTTGGACTCAAAAGACACCTGAGCATCTCGCTAAATTTCTCAGTGAATTTAACAGTGAGTCTCATTGGGTTCAACCTTTTTAAATGTTTTGTTTGTTTTTGCCTCTTTATGCTTCATCCAGAAGTGCTTTATAGTAGGAAAAAAAATCTTTAAAAAAAAATAGGAGATTATTCATTGATTTAATCGTGATGAATCGATTGTTGAAATATTTATCAACTAATTTAGTCATCAATTAATGGTTAATTGAGTATACAGGCTCTACAAAATGCCATTTGCTGAAAGAACACACTCAGAGCAGTAACTGATCCAGATTTGTGCAGATATATAGAGATATTTTGGATTTAAGGTAACAATAATATCCTTTATGTATGTTTGGTAAAAATGTTCTACCCAAAACTCCTCAAGTGGTATAGACTTAGCTTCACATGGTTCAAAAAAACTCCTTTTAAGCACCTTTCACAATTCATTGAATATTGTTAATATTCAATGAATTGAATATTCATTGAATTAAACCAATAAATTGGCACATTTATTGGTTTAATTAACCAATAAATTAACCAATTTATTAATTGGTTAATCCAAAACATAATCAACAGATCAGTCCCACACTGCATTCATGTTAAGACCAGCAGAAACATGTTGATGTTAGAAGTATTTTTTTTTTTTTTTGCTCCAGATACATCCTTTGCTAAATGATCTAACATGCACTAAACATAAGGAATGCTACTGTATGTTGCTTCATTTTAGGCAATAAAATGTTCATTTTCTTGTTTAATTAATACACAAATGTAATCAAAGTTTAAACTTTAAATCTAAAGCTGCCAGGGGGGATAAATAAGTTTGGGCTGTTACCTCATTTCTGCAGTAAAAATGTTGTGTTTTGTTGTGTTTTTTTTTTATTGGTCTGATGTAATATTCTAATCTCAAGTGCTGTGTCATCAGCTTTAACCAATCAGCTTTAAGTAGAAAATTATTATAATTAACAGATGTGAAGGCTTGGAAACATCAGTCTGTGTAAAATTAATCTGCATAATGTTTCACTGAGACAAGTGAGTTACTGGAACAAATGAACTTTTCAGAAATATTCTCATTTATTTAAAATGGCTTCTGTAAAGAAAATTTAATTTAATTTCCTACTTTTAAAGGGTTAACATATCTTTTAGTGGATTTCACTTTCATGATAAGTCTGACACTGACCATGATTTCATTTTATCAATAGAAATATATATGGCTTACAGCTCTGTGTTTATTTGTCCAATCATTCATTGACGGCTGATCCGGAAACAACTTGACGCTGGTGTCTGACCACCTTTGGTTTCCTTAAAAAGACTTTCAGAAACAAAAACAGGACAAAACACCATATAACCCAGCAAGGCAGAATAAATCCTGCGCAATGTGATGCTAAAAGCATTTTCAGACTCCTCAATGCTTCCAGCACCTCATCATTTCATCCGGTGACACCCCAGACGCTCGGGTACGTTGGTCTGAGAGGAATCAACAATAAAAGACTCGTGCATTACCATTATTACTATTTTGGGTGCATGCCAGAAACACTCCATAATACCTTGCATGGCAGACAAATTGGCATTCGGAACAGCGGCGTAATGGAGGTTAACTGCCTGAATGCAGGGTTACCGTGTACTTCATGCAAATCTCCTGTGCACAGTGGTGAGACTTGGCTGATAAACAGGACAGGCAGCAGAGATTCTGAAGCAAGCCTGATTGATGTTTTATTAAGCAACATGTTTACCTCATTTTCAGCCTCGCTCACAGGCAACCGAACGGGAATTTTGTGAATCCAAAGGCTGCTACTAATGCTAACTCTTTTGTTCAACCTTCTTTTTTATTAATTAGAGCTCGAATGTGTTCAGTTTCCGGTCTTTTCTGGTCAAAGTTTTGTTGAAAGATCTTCTCTTTTGCAATGTTAAGGAAATCTAGCATTCTATCCTTTAGCAAACAGGGCAACACTTTTCTTTTTATTGCTTGATGAAAAAAAATGTGCACTCTTACTTTATTAGATTACTAAATGTCACATTTTCATTGCCGTAAGCAGAAAATCATCATAATTAACATAAATAAAGGCAGGAAAACACCAGTTTGTGTTTAATTAATCTATATAATGTGTTTCACTTAGTGTTAGACTTCCTGAAATAAATGGACTTTTCAATAATATTCTAATTCTAATTTATTGAAATACATACAGGTTACACGTCTTTAAAGAGCACTCTGTGTTCTGCTATGTTTTCTACCAAAGCGTAACCTCTCTGGGTCCAACTTTGACCTTCACACAACTTCATCTCAAGGTTAATTTACGCCTTCTAAAACTACCCACACCACCTTTGAACATTTCCACATTTTTCCATGTTACAACCATGAACTTTAATGTGAAACAGATTTAAACACAGAGAAGTACATAGTTGCAAAGTGGAAGGAAAATAAAGAAAAATCTGAAAAGTGTGGCATGCATTTGTATTCAGCCAACTTTACTTGAATACCACAAAATAAAATCCAGGACAAGTTGCTGAATTAGTCAACAAAATTCATCTGTGTGTAAAATTAGTGAACAACCAGCATCAAGAAGACCAGCAGACAGATCAGAGAGAGAGTTGTATAGAACTTTAAAGTATTGTTAGGTTATAAACCAAGACCTAAAGCTTTGAACATCACACAGACCTCTACTAAATCCATCATATATAGAAAAATGAAAGACAACTGCACAACCTTACATGACTCCTTCATATTCCTGCACTGCACTCCAGAAACACACAATAGTACTAGGAATGTTGGTTTAGTTTCTAGTGGAAATATGTTAGTACACTTGAAATAAGACAAAATTAACTTATAAGTAACTTTTCAGCAAAACATAGGCTCTTGTTTTAAGTCAACATTTCCTTAACATTGATGAAAAAGTAGTAGTTCCACTAGCAAATTATTTCACTTATAGCATGAGAAAAATGTCTTCTTATAAAAGAAATCAACTGCCAATGGAAGAAGTACTTTTTGTCAATATTAAGGAACTGTTGACATAAAACAGGCTCATATTTCTTGCTGAAAAGTCACTTGTAAGTTAGTTTTGTTTCAAGTGTACTAACATACTTGAACTAGAAACTAGACCATTAAGGGATACCACTAAGTTTGCAAAACATTGCAACATTTTACTCCGTATTTGGATTCTCAACTGTTTATACCAATAAAATTAATCCAATTTTCTCTAGAAAGAAAAACACCATCCAACCCTGACTTAAACTCTCTTTTTTTCACTGTGTTGAGAAGTGTGCTTGTGATGCTTTGTGTCCCCGGCCCTTCAGGCTGAACTGGGTCAGGTCACGGTCAATAAGACAATACGGGTAACATTCGTAGGCAACTCGGTGTGTTTCCAAAATAGAGCCTACTATTGTGGGACAGCTGCAAAGTCTTTTCTAGTCGAAGTTCAAGGACTCACGTGGAGCGCAACGTTCGAGTCTCTTCCTGCCTCAGTCTTTGGCGAGTCAGTGAATGTTCACAACAACGTGAAGTGAAACCTTACAGCTCTGTTGCTTCAGAAGGAGCACCTAGTTACCCTCTTCTAACCTTACCATCTGCATCAAGCTGCCACTCGGAGCCAAGATTAATCACAGAAGCTCCTGTCCGTGCTGGGAATAGAAGTTTTCCAGATAACAAGGTCAAGGGTCACATTTTTGGCTGAGGTTGAGTGTCCTCGGGGGCTAAATAAAGAGCCTAGGAGTTGCACAGCAGCTCGGGCTACCACAGGCCTTCACACTCAATTAGGATCAAAACAACCATCTGATTTTAACTTGGATTGCGGATTCTGAGAAACAAAGAAGGGCAACACACACACAAGGCTTGAAGATATAAGTAAGGCAGTTTTTCCCCTTATTTTTGGATACAAATCCAAACCGATGGAGATTCAATCTATTTAAAAATAGAAAGACGGGTCTATTTTATTACTTTAACAGTGACACTGTTCCTTAGGTGTTTGTTTATCTTGCTGAAACCCAGCCGGACCTGTGACCCAGACTGCAGGATGTGAAAGCAAAGGCACAAAATGAGAGGTCACGGCCATCGTTTACGTCCTGAGCACATGACAGGCTGTCAGGCAGAGGTTAAAGCCGGTCAGGATCACAAAACAACACATGCACAAACAAACAGCTGCTCATAACCAACAAATAAGAGTTATATACTGAATTCATGACACACAGAATCAATGCAAAAACACAAAATCTTACCAAGTATTTTTGGTCTAGTTTCTTTTCAAAAGGTACTTTTAATTTGACAAATGAGCCTCATCAGATTATTCTACTTTTTCAATATAACTGTATGTGAAGGGAATTTAACTTTTGGATTATATTCTAATTTCTTAATATTCACCTCAACCATAAACAGATCGGGTTCTAACCTGGTTCTTTAGTGAGTCTTAAGCTAAAAGTTTTCTCCCTAGTAAATTCTGACATCAATTGAATATGGCTTATAAAATCATGACACAACATAGTTAATGTTTGTCATGTTTATGTCCTTTTTTAATAAATATAAAAACTGTAAATGCTGTACAAGGCAGAAAAGTCAGGAGGAAGATTAATTTGTTCAATATAAATGTGTGCATCCTCCTTTTTTAAAGCCTGGTAAAAATCATCTTTATGATAATATCCACTCTGAATAGATCTGCATTAACAGAAGGCAGATATTTGTCCTTGTCCAAATGGGAACGCGGCACAGCCAAACATAAAACCCACCACCGGTTGTCCTTGTCATCCTTTGATCCCTTGTGAAGAGGCTAGACAGTCATGCTGCAGTGATCAGTCAGGGTCACATCCTCCTCCGCTCCTCTTACCTCCTCCTTCCTGCAGTTTTGTGTCTCAGGCAGATGGTGGTGCTGTAAGACTTAAAGCTGACCCCCCCACCCTTTTTTTTTTCTTTTTTTTTGCCTTTTTCTCCAAACATAACAAGGCTGTCACCTATTCTATCCTCTTTTGTCCTCTCCGCTCCATCACTCACCTCCGCACGTCAGCAGTGAACCACTGCAGCATCCTCCACCTCCAGCCTGCTCAGGAGGGGAGCGGAGACCCCAACTCAGCACAAACTATCCTTGATAAGCAACGATACACACACTAAGCTGCAAAACAAAACAACAACAAAAAAATCTATTTTTTACATTTTACTTCAGTGCTTTAGGTTAAATATAAAAGATTACTAACAAATGCTGAAGCAATAGCTGCAATAAAAGTTTTTTAATTACCAAAAAGAAGCATTGAAATGCATATCCTCTCCGAGGTCATTTGTGTGAATCATAATAATTTGGTTCCCGTTGAGGCCACACAGCCTGCAGCTCAATTATGATTCCAGTGGGTAAATATTTGTCTGCGCTAACCCCTCGCTAGGTGCCATAATGGTTCTTTGTGTGTTGCAGCGTGCACACTTCCTTTCTGTGGATCTATCACTCAGTGCCACTGCGTGTGTGTATACAGCAGCTCAATCACCCCTCCACCCCCACCCCCTAACATTTTCTCTACAGCTGCAGCTCGGCAGAGTTTGATCAATAACGCGTCCTTCATTCTCAAATCAGGCCTGACCTTGGCAGCCTTTTGTCTCCTTCCAGGGGCCAGAGTGCGCATGCACAGGTTGGAAAACAAGGCTCTCAAAAATGAAAAAAAAGAAGAAGAAAAAAAAAATCCACCCTTGGAAGGAAATTAACTGCCCTTGCTGCGTCTACAATGCGGCTCCCTCTCATTACCAATCTAATGAATCGCATATTTGTTACAATTTTTTTTTTTTATCTCGGTGCAGTGAGGTGATGCTGCTTTTGAACTTATTTGCGAAATAACCATGGACCGTGCTGAAATGAATCCCTGCATATGCTGCTGCATTGATTTCCAAACCCGACCGAGCAAACAGAACCTGAGCAGAGTCGAAGAAGACAAAAAAAAGAAAGAAAGAAGGAAAAGGTGGCCCTGTGTGCTCAGAGTCGTTTTAAAAGAACCAAACCTCCGAAGGCTGCTGCAGAGGGCAAAGGAAGTCGATCTAACAGATCCGTTTACATGTTAATGCAGCCTGCAGGGGGCACCATTTATAGATTAGTCCTGTAGTCGCTCTCTTTGTTGTTCTCTAATATACAGTACATCTGCCTGCTTGAGAAATGCTTTCTGTCACAGGTACATATTGGACCTGTCAGTAATGGTGCATTAAAAAGAACAACAGGTTACTCCAGTATGCCGTGGTGCTCCATCATGCTACCTGGCCGACAATTTACTCCCAACTCCACATCACATTACTGGAACTCCGTCCATGTGCATGCACAGATCAAATAAAGCTGCAGGACCACTTTGGGTTACATCAGAAAAGCTCCGATTAAGGCTGGAGGTAAAAGATTCAAACAAGAAATTCTGGGTTTTTGCTTAAAAACTCAATATTAGAGTCTGCTCCGTTATGGTTTCTACAGGCCAGAAAAAGAGAGATCAGTTATAAAACTGGCACATTATGGATTACAAATTATAATATTATTCTGTAATCTGTTCCAGGCAGTGTGGGAAAAATGTGCACGACTCTGCTTGCTTCAACGATTCGCCAAGGGGTTATTTATAGTGCCAGCCACACTTATTGGCAGCTTGGGTAAAGATGTGTAAAATATAATAAGTTCATATTTTATTGCAGCAGTAGTGGGGAAAAGAATTGCTTTTAAAAAGTAACTGAAGCATTTTGTGCTGCTGTAATCAGATTTGAATACAGTGGCCAAAAATTGTAGTCAAAAAATTTTTACACAAAAGTAAAAGCGGCCAAAGAAATAACTCTAGTAAAAAGTTATCTAGTTCAACGGCTACTCAAACACTGATCCGAAAATCTGACTTAAAATTTAAAAAGCCAGACAAAAATGTAGTTATGTACAAATTCTGGTGTTTTAAACACTAAAATGGGAAAAAATGCAAATAACATGGTTATAAAATAACAGATTCAGGCAGAACTTTCCCAACTATGTAACTGACATTTACAGATGATAATGCAAATATGCTGCATGTCAGAACAGAGTAAAGTACTTCCAGTACCAAAAAACACAGCAGGTAGAAAATGTTAGAAAAATAAATCTTTTCCAAAAACTGTAAGTCTTACTTCAGCTTTAGCTGTAGGTGGGTCTGTATCTCATACATTTTTTTTTGTTTTTTCTATATAATTTGAAATTAATCAGTGCATATTCAGAAATTTTACTCAAAAGTAGCAATATTTTATAAAAACATCACTCAAGTAAAAGTAAAAAGGATAGTGTAACAAAACTTGCTTTCCAGGTAAATATAATTAGTTCATGCTCACCTCTGGTTATAATTAACTGAAGATCTGAGTTTTTAGGAACTTCTCATCTATCATTCCCTGGTGTATGACAGGTACACCAGGGAATCAGCTTTTCTTGCTAAAGCTGATTGTTAAACTGCAGGAAAATGTGACATTTGTCTTTTCACACAAGCAGGTTTTTTGGAAATAATGTCAAAAAAATAAATAAAACTAATTGCTGTCCTACCATCACAAGCGTGGAGTTTGTTCAACTATAATGGATATGGATTTCACATATTCAAAGATTTTTACTAATTTTTACCTGGGGTGCCATTACATTTGGCAAGTGCTACAGTTAAAGAAATTACCAAAAAGTAAAAAATATTGGATTTTAATTTCTATGAGCTCTCCAGCAATGGCAAATCATAAAAACATAAATTTTAAAGCTTTATTTTATACTATTAAAATCATATAACCACCTACTGTTCATGTGAAACACAAACAACTTTACACAAATCCATTCAACATAATTTTATTTCTATTGTCATAACAGTGTGAAAATGTAAATGAAATCCATCATTTATCAACTTATGTCATTTGTAGAACATTTCAACTTTACAAAACCACAAAAAAACAAAAAGTCGCTCTCTAAAACAAATTAACAATAATTAAAAAAAGAAGATTTCTGCTACACCTTCCTCTTCTGGGTGCTGATGTACAGAACTGCAGGAGAAAAGAAAAAAACACAAGTTTATAGCTTTTAAAACAGTTGTTTAGTCATTTAACAAGATTTTGCTTCAAAGAGTGTTTCTCCACAAGAACAGCGCAAAACCAGCAGAAGAGTCTCGTTTCAGGTCCGTTTTCACCACAGACAACATTCCTGCCGTCAACCCAAATATGCAGCCGGTTTGGGTGGCCCAACCAAAGTCCGACCAAAAGGTTTAAAAAAAAAAAAGCGCTTGTTTTACAAAAACAGTGTTCTAAACAACAATTGATTCCTGATGCCTTCTCGTCTTTGAAGTCACTCCCACCCTTTACTTCCTGAAGCCGACCACAAAATGTGTGGGACCCACAGCGGTGCGACTGCCCGACATTAAAATCACAGTTCTGGTCGTCCTGACTGCTGTGCTGAACAGCAGACAGGTAGGTTGTTATTTCTGCTCATACCTTAAATCTACATTTAACCAGCTGCTCCACTGTGACTAAAATAATCCTACCTAGAGACTGTAAATGCTCCTCACCAGCATGATTCACATTCATGACTGAATCACACTGTAGTTGGCTTCTATCTGGGAAACACAGCCAGAGAAGGGAGGACGCAGACATCAGTTAAGAATCATTATTCTGAATTAAAATAGTAAAATCCTTAAACTTGTAGTTAAGAGTGTTTAGCCATTGTAGTAACAATAACAGAAATCAAATCCAAACTATTTTATGCAATAAAATATGGTAAGCTAACCAAATATGGGTAACCTGAAGCATCAACAAGCTGCACTGAATCAAAGACAAACCACAATAAAAGCAGTAGCATTTTTTTTATCATTATGGATACATCTGTAATGTTTGGTAATCACAAATAATAAAGAAAATCCACCCAAGATATTGTAAGTTTCTGAAATTTTTATTTTAATTTCAAAATGTGTTACTTTTCATGTTTAAAATAAGAAACAAAAAGTGTTTGTTACACCATAATCACTTTCTAAAACTTGCATAAAAACATTCAAAACACTGAATGTTTCGAGAGGTGTGTTGTGGTCAGTCTTCTCTGGTTCTCATCTAGTCACAATATTATCATCAAAGTTTGCTGGTAAATAATAAAAATGAGCATTTAATCAGCTCAACTTTACAGTTGGCTAATTAAGATATTACAGTTTCATTGGAATGTTTTATATCACTACCGTACATGATTAGTTTCTCCATCTACTTATAGCCCAGGAAGGTTTCACATCGTCTATAAACCTGAGAGTTCATGATAAAGTCTAACCTCAAAATGGGACATAAGGGATTCAGTCAAACTATTTCTCTGCTTTAGTTGGGAAAAAAAACAAAATAACTGGATACACCTCTAGACTGAAACTGAGTTTGTAGAAACAGATCTTTAAAAGATTTTAGTTTATGTCTTACTTACCTCAAGAGAAGTAAACTGGTTATGAAATTATTGTGTCAATGTGTCCAAAAAAGATACGAGTGTGATTCCAAGGTTGGTGTGACCAATGAGAACTAGCTTTTACTCATCTCAGTTGTCTAAAAACATTGGTTCATGTAAATCTACAGTGTAAGATCTCAATTAGATCCGTTTTTCAGCTGTTTGGATGCTTTAACAAAAAAAACATGTTTTTCATCCTCTGTCTGTATGAATTTGACCAAGTGTTTAAATCATGATAAAAAAACAAAACTAATTCAAGGTTTCTGTATCTTTAAACTATTATACTCGGATGTGTTACTATCAGAGGTGCTTTCCATCAGTTACGGTATTTGTGGCTGGGATGTCCCCTTAGAAACAGCTTAGTTGCATCATATTGGCAGCAATATTGGAAGGGTCTAGACTAAATAATAATGTAAGAGAACCATACAAAAATACAATTTATCTTATTTTTGACCAGGGCACAAAGCTAACATTATGGTTGGACAAAAATGTTTTCGGTTTTCATAAAATTGACCATTTTTAAATCAAAATTAGTTGACTAAGAAATTTATTTTTTATCGACACCAGTTACAAAAGTCACTGTATACATTTTTATTAATAAAAAATATATACATCCTTACCATTGTTTCCTCTCAAAAATGCATCTCCATACTTGTTCTTGAGCTGCCCGTTGACGTACTCTTCTGTCTGCTCAATAGCAATGTTCATGTAGCCATCCAGACAGGCCAAAACACCTGCACAGCGACAAACAGCAGCAGTTATTCAAATTGCATTTCATTTAATGGAAGCGGACTATTCCATTCATTTTTGTTCATCGGGATAATAATGAATTTCAGCATGGCAGCTGCAGTACCTCTGTAATCAACGCCCGAGTTGAGCTTGACCACCACGGGTCTGCCGATAATCTGCTTCAGAAAGTCACTGGGGGTTTGTTTTCTGAGACTCATCTTCACCTAAACTGGGTCGAAACAAGCAATGTAAAGGTTTGTTTATCTCAACAATGAACATTAGCATTGATAAAGATAATCCACCCATATTCGGCGATGTGTACAAGTTAAACCACACAAGAAATGCATTTAAAACGATAGTACTAAAGTACATACTCAGAAGCTATTTTAAGAAGAACCACGACAGTATTTAATAGCGTCTTGGCGAGATAAAGCTAGCTGCTGCTAATAAAGCTAACAGGCTAACCTCTTCCGTAAATGAGCGTCTACAGCTAACGACATGAAAGTGTTGGTAAGCGAATAAGTAAATTAAACACGTACTAAGGGTTAAAAGTGAGCTGCTTAATAAATCACAAACTCTTTAAATTTTTTAACAGAAGCGAAATATTGGTTAACGTTTTTACCTGCTAAACGTTTCACAAACGATTGTGTTCAGCGTGCAGCGAAATCAGCCAATCAGGTGCACATAAAGTACGGAAACCATGCCAGGACAATCATCTCAAAAAGCAAAGTTGATGCGAAGCACGGTTAGATCCACGATTTACAAAAACATAGCAAAAGTGCTGCTGCAAACAAACTTGATATTCATAACTACTTGAGATTTGAGTAAACGACAGGCATGATAGACAAAGAAGGAATGAGATGGTGTTTAGAATAGAGATAAAATAGTTATTTTTATAAAAACAAAACAAAAAAGCTTAATTTGCAGATTCATCTCAAAGATATCATGATAGAAAATGATACAGGTTTTTTTTTGTTTGTTTACAGTGTAGGGTTTTTTGCCTTGTTGTCATAGTACACACAATTCCTTTTCTACAATATATTATTATTGTTATTATAGTCAACCAGCAGGACACTAACATGTCTGTACAGGTTTAGTAAAATATATTAAATTACTGAAAAACAATCTTTTAATTTTAACTTGTGTAGATTTTATAATTGCCATAACTACTCATTATTTTCGAATTAATGTAAAAACATATTAATAAAAAATAATAGGAAGAACATTAAATAGGATTGATAAATAAACATAAGAATAACTTTATATTTTGTTTAAAAAGGAGTAGGTAGAATGTAATGCTTATTAAATGCTACCTCAAATTAACTCATTCAGAATATATATTGTGGGTAATAATAATGATAATAATATTGATCTCACTACTACAGCAGTTGTAAACTACTGTAGCAGTGAAATTATATTAGACTTATCTGATTGATTGACCATCACATTTTCAGTGTTTATGGGCCTGGAAAACATTTTGACATAAAAATGTAAAGGCTATCTTTAAAGAGATGTCATTACAATTTGATTCCTCATTTTAATGATAAAACCCTAACCTCCAAGAAGCAATAATTTAATTTAGTTTTGTTTATTATGGTATCTGAGAGCATTTCTGTGAAGGATAAAGGAAAGTCTTTTCTCTAATAAACCCAGGTTGTTGAGTGCATGACCCAAACACCGCACAGCTTGGGAGGTACATGAAAAACAGTGTAGGGGGGTAAACAAGGATGAAATGGTGAGGAGAACGATAGAAGAGGATAGAGGGCAAGAGGATGTGCCAGTTTGTGTTAGTTGAGACAGAAAGGTGGAGAGCCGAGGTACTGGTGAAACAAAGAAGAGAGAGGGAAAGACAGAGAGAGAGAGAAAGAAAGAGAGACCTGGAGAAAGAGGGGGGATTGTGAAAGGTGGAATCATAAAGTACTTCTTGTGTGTCTAGACAGGTTGCTTGTTAGCAGGGCATGGCTAGCCCTGTGGAGGCTAGAGGTTAATTTGGTATCTGCTGCTGTGTTAAACTAAGGTCAGTACTACAAGTCCTTAAGTCATAAACAAGAGTGGTTAAGAGCCATGTATACACCTAGGCACCGGTTAATGAATATTCAATGAAGAGTTTTTCTTCCCGCTTGTCCCCTGTTCCATTTGTTGATGCTTGCTTTGAGGGAAATTTTTTGGAAAGAAAAGAGAATCACATTTCTTTTCTTTGCCTTTCAAAAGTGACCTTTGTCCCCTCACATTTATTTATTTTTATATATTCTTACTCTTGGCTCAAGTTATAAGAGTATGCTGGTTTTGGTGTAGTGAAGGTAGATGTTAGCAACCTAACATCAAGTATTTAGATTTATTTAGGTTTAAATAAATCTAAATACTTTTTATTTCACAATTTTTATTTAATTGTGAAATACAATAAATCTAACCCACCATCATTTTCTCCTGATTATTTATTAAATTAAAATCCATCCTAAAATTTACAGTGGCTTTCAAATGTCCACACGCCATGGGAGAAGATATAAACTGTAAAAAATAATCGCTGCACTTTTCCAGCATTAATTTCACATATTTTTACAATTCAGCTGAAGAACAAAGAAAACATGTTAGAGGAAATTATCTGAAAAAATAAAAAGACCCAATAAAAAAAGCTCCAGCATTCACTATTCTTTACTTCATGCCTGCAATCAATATATTTATCACAGAAATTGCTAAATTAAAGGGTCAGTATTATGTGTTTTCCAGGCCCTTAGTGCCATGCACAATCAAGTAACAATGATACCTTGAGTCGTTCTAAAAATGCTATTTTTTAGAACATATTAAATGTGTATTTAATATGGCTTAAAAGAAATTTGATGAATTCGATTTTAATTTGAAAAGCATTCAAATCTAAAGTTTCTGAAACTACACCTGCAGGAAGTTATCACAGCATTGCTCCTCTAGTAATTTTAGCAAAGTTTTTACCAGCATTACACTGAGAAGTAGACTGTATAATGAGCTCAGCAGGCGCACAGTCCCACCAGGTGTTTGCTAGTTGTTGCTGGCTAGTCTGAAGGAGCTGAGTGGGGGGTGGTGGGCGAGGGGTGCTCTGTGATGAGGAAGATTGAAAGCGGGGAAGCTTGGAAACTGGAGCTCCGAGGAGGAGCAGCACCTCGAAGGCGGGGATAGGTCTACCCAGGCGTTTTGCACAGCTGAATGGTTGCCATGGAGATGACTGGATTTCTTAAACATGCATCAAAGAATCAAAGCAACACTCCAGGTATGTGTTGATGAGGGAATAAGCTCAAAAAAAGTCCGCTTAACATAATACTGCCCTCTTAACAAGTTAGCTATGAAACATGGCGGTGGCAGCATCATGCTCTGTGTAGACTCCAACCGATGAAGCCTGAAATATTGGTTTAAAGGTAAGCGCATATAGGCAGTGGGTGGATGGTTTCAAACGTATAAATCTCAAAAACCAGGAATGTTAAAATTAGTGTGTAAACTTCTGAGAGCCACTGATGTGAATCCTTGAATGCGGAGCTTGTAGCTGCAATTTATAAATATATATGTAAAACATTTACTTAAACTGATCCTACAAAGATAAATCATGGCTCCCAGTGGCTCCGCGATAAGCTTGTTTTCACTATAATAGCAAAGAAAAAAATTATTACAGTAAGCCATTCAGTTCAAAAGAGGTTAATTGTAATCATTGACTCAGTGGGTTAAAATAATGGCTAATACAGCGTCCCATTTTACCGCAGATTGCATGTCAATGATGGCCACACATTCTGCTGCCTATACATTATTTAATATGAAAGCGTGTGGGAGTGCAAATCTAAAATGTCAGACCTTTTTTTCTTCTCTTTGCATTTTTTTTCCCAAACATACCCTCCAGCACAAAAGCAGTAGTATGTTTCTTCTTATGGATTGAAATTAGATTTGATGGGTTTATTTATATTGTATTGATACACTAGAAAAGCCACCTCAGGGTAACAGAAAGAAAAATAAACAAGTCCAATTAGAATTAAATTATTTGCAGTCTAGTCGTTAATTTTATGCGCCCACTATATTGTTCCTACTGTTCAGGGTTATAAAAGGTTATAAAAGGGCAGGAGCTTTTCTGCGGCTGGACTGAGAGAGGCAGGGTAGACATCTTATCCATGTGTTTAAACTGTGGGAGAATCCATAGAACTCAATGGAAACCTGCAGAAGCACAGGGTACAAAGGAGAATTGAACTGGAGAGCTCCACCATGCCATCATCTTCAATTATTCTACCATAATTTTCAAACTATTGAGTGCATCTGAATATAAGACGCACGCACAAACCTTCCATCAGATCATATTTTAGCTTTCCTTCATTGGCTCCAGAATAGAGTTTAAGATTTCCATTCTCACAAATAAATCCCTTAACAATCACCTCTGTCATCTATTAAAAATCTGATTGTTCTGAACAGATACTTCACTCTCATACTGCAGGTTTTCTGGTACCTAGAGTTTCTAAAAGTACTAGAATGGGAGGTAGATCCTTTAGCTTTCAGGCTCCACTCCAGTGGAACCAGCTCCCAGTTTTAGTCCAACAGGCAGGCACTCTGTCTACTTTTAAGACTAGGCTTAAAACTTTCCCTTTTGATAAAGCTGAAACTTAAACTGCTTTAGGTTATCCTGAGTTATTTCTGTAGCTATGCTGCTGCAGGACTAGGCTACTGGAGGACAAACTGACCACTTTTTCTCACTTTCTTCTTCTGCTACTCTCCAATTTGGGTTGATGGATGGAGCTGTGTGATTTCTTATTGTGGAATGATGGACTGCTAGTCATTTGATCATCGCATTGTGTTACCAACCCTTTTATGCTCCAGATCAGCAGAGTGTCAGAAATCTTGTTTTTCTGTAAGTGATCACTGTCGATGATCAATAAAAAAGGGGGCTTTGATTAATGACTAGGAATAAAATTAGCAGAGATTGTATTTGATTCCTCTTGGCTGTGATCTGTTTTTTTATGTTAATTCATATAGCATCAGCTTCTAAAAACCCATGACATTACCTTAGTAAATAAAAGTGAACATATAAATTATGTTTTATTAATCTTTAAATAATAATTTGGACCAAAAATGTTCTCTGCCAAGTTCAGAAATATGTCATTGTTACAGCCAACAATTGATGAGATAAATGATCAACTCAGAGGCAAGGCGTGGCCTCGAATGATTTCCTAGTCATCACAAAGAAACAGTGAAGTGTAAAAAAATGAATTATTATTCAAATGATTATCTGTTTTGCACACATAGAGGATTTTACTGTCACAACTCACAGCTCACATAAAAGGGTAAAGTGCTAAAAAGCATTATTGGGTTTTCTACTGTACTTCATTTTCTTACCCAAAGCCACTTCTGAACATCCATCCATCCACTGTTTATTCCTGTTTGCAGTGTTTCCAGATTGGGCGGCTCTCCACCCAATTGGTCTTCTTTTAAACTTGTTGGGCTAGGAGAAAAATAAACAGCTGTGGTGAAGTTGTCAAAATATTTAAGAACATTTGTTTCATTTTTAGAAAGTGTTCATAGGAAGTAGCTCCTGTAATGAGCTCAGCAGATGCACAGTTTCATCAGGTGTTTGCTAATTGTTGCTGGCTAGTCTGAAGGAGCTCAGTGGAGAATTAGTGCTCTGTGAGGCAGAAGCTCAGAAACTGCAGCTCTGAGGAAGAGATTACAGGATTTCTCAAACGTGCATGGAAGAATCAAGGCAATACTCCAAGAATATTTTTTTATGAGTGAATTATATTACAACATGATGTAAACCTTTAAAAAGTCAGTTTTACATAACACTACCCCTTTAAAAGGACATAGCACCACAAAAAACAGAAGTCTTGTTGTGTTCAAAGATTTAAGTCCTTTGCAGTCCCAGTGGGATCTGGTTAAAATAAAATAAAGGGAAACCAAAAATGTTATGAATAAAATTTCTAAATACTATTGATGATCTATAGGACATATCTGATTATATATGACTATATATGGCACTATTAACATGATTTTCATTAGAGGTTGAGCTTTGGAATGGATTTTTTTTAGTTGGGCAGGTTTTACATTGTGTTTGGGCTGAAAACTTTCAGATCTGGCAACCCTGTAAGTTTTTTTTTCCATGCAGGGTTATGCAGGGGCTGGTGTCCACCTCCTGCAGTCATTGGGAGAGAATCGAGTTACACCCTGGACAAGTTGCCAGCGCATCATAGACACACACACTCACACCTAAGAGACCATTAACCTAACAGTCATGGTAGGAAGCCGAAGTACCCAGAGAGAACCCCACATGTGCAAGGAGAACATGCAGACTCCATGTAGAAAGAGCTCAGCGCCTTCTTGCTGCAAACCAACTGCTCCACCATTGCAGCCCAACCTCTGAAAAAACAAAGCGTATTGTTTTCGGAAAACACTTTAACCATCTAGAAAAAGGCAGTCATCTAGAAATCATGATATCATAGCAGCATTGTAAGCTGATTGAACAAATCTTGTGTCCATCTAAAAAAAAACAACCTTTTGACCCTGGGGGACGGGTTGGTGAAATAGGAAGATTATCGCCATGAGAGCTGCTGTTTTAGACAGGAAAATGGGGAGGACTGGTCTGAAACAGGTCAGGCCTTTAGGTGAGGGGGAATAAGGTGGAGGGGGCACATCACTCTTCTGTCCTAAAGCAATGTTCAGGATATGGGTCGAGGCGGGGGGAGGGGGTGGAGTAACATGAGGAGAAATTCTAGACTTCATTGACCCTTGTGAGGGCAAGTTTTCTCCTCAGGTCAAACTCGATATGGAGAAGATAATGGAAAAAGCTTGGGGGAGTTTTCAAATAAAAAAACTGATTGGCAGACATAGGATCGCTGTTCTTCTGTCTGTGTAATCCCTTACTGTATGGAGGTAATAGCTTGGAAGTAATAGGAAACCTTTTTGCCATCTAACCAGGTCATAGAAACCTCAGTTGCCTGGTTTGATGCTGAAATTCATTTATTAATATATATTATTCTACTACGTAATGGACCAAGCATAATTGTGAAGTGGAAGGAGAATGATACAGAATTTTAAAACATTTGTTTACAAATCAAAAACTGAAAAGTGTGATGTGCTTCCACATTCAGCCACCACAAGTCAATAATTAAAGGGGATCTATTGTTCAAAATGTACATTTAGCAAGTTTTTTTTCTTCCATTTATATCTTAACTGCTTTTAAAGACAGCCCACATGCTTACAAAAACCCATGCAGGCAGAAAATTTGTATTAGAAAACAGTATTTTTTTCAAAAACAAAAAACTCAAAATGCACTGTTCCAAATTATTATGCACAGCAGATTTTCTAAACATTTTATCAATTACAAAGAACTGCAAACGGTCATTCTTTGAATGTGCAGCATTAAGTGGTCACATGTACTAAAACCAAAAGGTATTTCAATCAAAAACATCTTAACAGACCGAGTTACATATTAACATTGGACCCCTTCTTTGATATCACAGCACAATTCTTGCATCCATTGAACTTGTGAGTTTGTAGATAGTTTCTGCTTGAATTTCTTTGCAGGATGTCAGAATACCTTCCCAGAGCTGCTGTTTTGATATGAACTGCATTCCATCCTCAGATCTTCTGCTTGAGGAAACTCCAAAGGTTCTCAATAGGATGGTGACCACACCATGAGTTTCTCCCCTTTTAAGCCCACATCAGCCAATGACACAGTGGTATTCCTTGCAGCATTCATTGTCATGTATGAAGATGATTTTGCTACAGAAGGTATGGCTCTTCTTTTTGAACCATGAAAGAAAGTGATCAGTCAGAAAGTCCATATACTTTGCTGAGGTCATTTTCACACCTTCAGGGACTCTGAAGGGGCCGACCAATGATTCTCTCCCCATGATTTCAGCCCAAAGCATGACTCCACCACCTCCTTGCTGACATCACAGCCGTGTTGGGATGTGGTGGCCATCCACCACCAATCCACTACTGCGTCCATCTGGACCATCCAGGGTTGCACATCAGTCATCAGTGAACAAGTATGTTTGAAAATGAATCTTCATGTACAGCTGAGCCCACCTCTTTCCGTGAAAGAGTTGTACGGAGCCTTGTGCCGGAAGCCCATTAAAATGCTGTTTACATCGTTTTAAACTGTGTGATTGTGATTGTGAGTGGGAATAAAAATAGCAACAGGTATTTTGTTCCATATAACACAGTAGGAATGTAACAGGTAAACCTTCTATGGATGCAAACTCGACTAAAAACCCACCTGTTTAGGATTGTATTTGAAACATAATCAATTACAAATTTATTGATGGAACCTGACTTAATGTCGTGTTTTGATTGTTTATTCTATGTTGCATTGTGTTTCTGTGTTTGATATGATGTAAAGCACTTTGAAATGCCTTGCTGCTGAAATGTGCTATACAAATAAAATTTGATTTGATTTTTGATTTGACTGCCACCGTTTCTGCTTGTGAGCTCTGGTTAGGGGGCCAATAGTAGGTTCATGCACCACAAGCATCTGGAGGATCCTCCATCTTGAGGTTCCAGAGGCACCAGCAGCTTCAAATAACTGTTTGCTGCTTTGTAAGGGCATTTTAACAGCTGCTCTCTTAATCCGATGAATTTGTCTAACAGAAACCTTCCTCATTATACCTTTATCTGTACAAACCCATCTTTGTTCTGAATCAGCCACAAATCTCTTCACAGTACGATAACATTTCAGTTTTTGTTAAATATCTAATGTTTTCATTAGAAGGAAAACATTGTCATACGGCACTAAACTATCTGATGATTTTCTTCAGCAGAGAAATCCTTTCTGTTGGGTTCTGCAGGGGAGTGGTTTCTCTACATTTACAGGGTGGCAGGCTGACGGGATCCAGCTGGTGCTCATCATCACCAATCAGCAAAGGCCTTAAATAGGAGCAGCTTCCCTGAGGCAGACACCAGACGGTTTTGCTTCAACAGTGGTACACTCCAGCTCTCTGTGCTGCAATTACTGTGTTTAACTTGTTCTGATTCCTCTCCCATCCATTCCCTCCTCATAGAACCAGCTTTGACCACTCCCTGGTGCTCGCTGCTCCGCTAGGCCTTGCCCCTGGATACCTCCACGACCACCAGCCAGCTGCACAATACCATCTATAAATTTAATAGCAAAACAAAAAATGTAATCTTTATGACACTTTAATCCAATTTGCATAATAATTTGGAACACGGTGTATACCTATACTAACCTGTTCAACGAACTGCAATAGAATAGAATAGAATAGAATTCAACTTTATTGTCATTGCACTGTCACAAGTACAAGCAACGATAGGTCACCTTTAACAAAAAAATGAAACACAACCATTCATAATTGTGCACTACTTTGTGTTCATCTAAATGAAAATCCCAATAAATTACATTTAAGGTGGTTCTAAAGATAGATGGGTATGTATACTCTTGCAAAGTGTTTTATCTGTTGTGTCTGTTGCACCATCTGATCTATTCACAGCTCTCCTTCTCTAATTTTAGCTGTATACACTAATAAAAGCACATATTACACATGTTATGACTGAATCCCATTATCTTACTGCTAACCAGAGAAAATTTAAAGAGCAAAGACTGTCCCTACGGTTTTGGTTTTTTATTATTTCCAGGCCAGTGACACATCGCTCAACTTCTACCTAATGACTCAGCTGTGAGCTCCGACAGTTGATGGTGGTTGGCTGGCCTGGGGGAGCAGGGGGTGGGGGGTAAAGCTGTGAGAACGGAGGGGGGGGATGTGAGGCAGACTAGGTGGGATGTAATCACTCCCTGTAATTTGGGAGGAAATCCACTGAGCTGTTCACAGTGAAGATAAAAGGCAGTCTCTTCACAGCCACCAAGCTCCAGCGCCTCTGAAAGGAGAGGTTCAGAGGAGCGATTCCGCTCGCTCGGCATCCCCTGAGGTTTGGTCCTGAGACCATCTCAAATCAGCTACAGCCCTGGAGCCATGTTCTTTCCCCAAGGAGCCGCACCGCAGCCAGACAGTCAGACGGCCCGTCCTGCGCTGTATAGCCCAGGCGCAGCCAGCCAGCTCACAACTCTCCTGAGATCCTCCTCTGTGGAGAAGGGAAGCTTGGTGGAGCTTATGCTGCTTTCTGTCTGACACCCTCCTATGCTGCATTATCCTCTCCCACTTCACTTTAATGTCTCAATCTGCAGCAGAAAGGAGCAACATTTGAGCTCCTGTTCACTTTTCACTTTCTGACGATGAACGAATGGGAGTTTTTAACAAAATTATAGGAATTAGGTCTGGTCTAGTATGAAGTGCTCACTGTATAATAACCTTAATTTCATAATGTTACTGTTTTAACACATAACGTTAAACAAAAAATTATTTAATGTAATTGCTTTGCAAAATCGCAAAATCTTACCAAGTGTTTTTTGTCTAGCTTCCAGTGAAAATACCTTAATATACTTGAAATAAGACAAAATTAACTCACAATTAACTTTTCAGCAAGATAAGGGATCCTGTTTTAAGTCAATATTTCTTTAGTACTTTTTAATATTGATGAAAAAGCACAAGTTACATAAGTGAAATAATCAGGGAATGGAACTTGTAGTTTTTCATCAATATTAAAGAATTGTTGACTTGAAACAATCTTCTCTGTCGACTCGCCCTAGTGGTTTGGAGCACTTCTGTTTTGTGGCGAGAGTTTGCAGTTGTTTTTTCTGTTTGTAGAAGTTATTTGCACTAGAATGTTGTCCCAAGTTACTTGATAAGACTTTGTATTTCTTTTTTGCAGTGTTGGATTTCTGAGTGAAATACAAAATTAATCTGAAATATTACATGTGGAAACAGAAGGAATGACAAAGTCCAAGTCCTGTTGTTTCGAAATACCTGTTACCACAGCATCACTTGGAAAACACTGACTGACGTGGTTCTTGTTATTAGAGGACCACGAATCAAAACTACGATCTATGTCACAAGTAAATTTGTCTTGAACCATGAGCAGACTGGCCAACGTGATCACTTTGTCACCCAACAGCATCCCACCAAGTTGTCACGGAGACAGCATTGTAGTGGTTTTAGCTTGATAGATGGTGAATGGTGCTTATACAAGGAGCCACTCCAGTGCTCCCATAAATATGCATCGTGACATTTGGAACAAAGCCGCTCGTCCTCTCTTTCCTGATGAGCTCTCCCTGCATACTATAACATATTGCCATACTGTCACACCTTGTGTTTCATAACCAATCTCTCTGTTCATCAACTTGGCAGATAACCTCTAGATGCTGACAAATGATATGGGGAATGACATTAGGGTTCTATTGTATGCAAAGCTGAGGAGTGATTTTCCAACAGTGATGCTTACACGGGTACTTAATGATTAATGCGTGTTATTTCATGATGTATAGAGTATTGTTATTATGAAATATGAATTCAGGCTTTGCAATCTTGTTTTTCTGGTAGTTTAGAAAGAAAAGTCCAAATTTTATATTTAAATTGATAGTTTGGGATTTTTTTATGTAAGGCTCTATTTAAAGGTTTTGTGCAGGTTTTGATCTGACCCGCTGTAGATGATTATCTAATTACACAAATGCAGAAGCTAACAACTAGTTCAGGAGCGCCAATGACCAAAATGTATGTCTTTGGTCTGCATTGTACTGTGATGTCAATATTATTGTTGATCGTGTGTATGCCTTTTTTGTGAACCTTTAAACACACTGCGAAAACACAAAATCTTACCAAGTGTTTGTGGTTTGTAGTGAAAATATCTTAGCACATTTGGTAAAAAGCATTAGTTCCACTGGCAGATTATTTCATTTATATGGATAAATTTTTCCTGTGTTACATGTGAAATAATCTGCCTGTGGAAAAAGTACTTTGGATCAATATTAAGAAATTATTGACTTAAAAATGCAAAATATTACTTGTAAGTTAGTTTGTCTTATTTCAAGTGTACAAATTCTGAATCTTTCACAATGCAAGCATAGCAAACAACATGTGAGAACATCAACTTTCATCAGCAAAAACCGAAGGTAAGACTCTGAGGTTCCAACACCAAACACTCTCTTCTCTATGACGCTGTTCAACTGAAGGAGGCCAGAACTGAGAGGGTTTTAGGCACAATGTTGCAGAGCTAAACAAATTTAAATGAAAATGTCAAAATTTGCACCAAACAGGGTGTCTGGATATCATTAATAAGTCTTCAATTGATGCATTTATAAGTAAAGCAGTAAAATGTCTTAAGCAAATAATAAAATACATTACTCATAGGTCTAAATATTTGTCATCACTATTTAATATCTTATGTTCCATGTAGTTTTCTTTCTTGCAAGACTGTCATGCACAAGTTTGAGTCGCTCATAGATATCTTCATTGCATTCTGTGTCTTGAGGTGGTTGCAGCTAGAACTAACTAGCTGCTAATGCACCCTTGTTAGGTATATAGTTAGCTTTTCTTCGTCTACCATGGGTAATAACAAATTTATCACCAGTTAGCTGGACGACATTCGTCTACGCCAACCCAAATGATGCTAGGTACATTCTGTACAATAAAACTTGGCGCTGTTGGGGTTCAGGCTGTAGCCATAGTCGGTGTGAGAAGCACAAAACTGCTGCCAAGAGCCACAAAAAGATCCCAGAAATGTTACAGAAAACTATTAGCACTAATCTAATAGCAGCGTTTGGTTCGACACAACCTCTGAAGTTGGAGGTTTAGTGGATTTTACGCGTGGAGGTCAAGCACTAGTCTTACCAGATCTTAAATTTCGTTCACAATGGTCTTAAAAAGATCTTTAAAAGTCTTAAATCTGAGTTGGTGGAATCTGCAGAAATCCTGCATAAAGATGGAACCCTAAACAACTTCTTTAGAGTTTATCAGCAAAAAAAAAAGTTGATTTGGGGATTAGTTACACTTTAAAGAGGTATCATTAACTGTTGAAAATGTTTTAAGAGAGAAGACCCTTAAAAAAATGTGAACTATCCCTTTAACGACAGCACTGTAGAGGTGAGCGAATGTGTTCAGAGCACCTTTTACAGCTCTCCCTGTAACATTAAGAACATATCTGGCCTGTTTCTCCAAACACATCAGTGCTTTGCAGGGGAATAAATATCCAAGACAGCCAGAAGCAGTTCCTTTCAAATCCCACTCACACTCACTCATATCCCCCCCCCCCAACCCTCCATGTTTCTCTCTCATTCTCTCCCTCTGTCATTTGACCAGCAGTGCTTCCTGCCACTGAGGACCTGTGACTCAACAGCCGGAATACAGCAATGTTCTTTCGCTCACCCTCTTGAATATTCATAGCAATAAGAGGACTGAAGCTCACACCGATCCATCTTGTATCCATGCGCAATTACATAAAGAACAGGAGCAGTGCATATATATACGTGTTAGCAGGTTTAGCAGATATCTAAGTGGCTCCTCGTTGGGGAGGAAAGTGAGGTGGCGAGGCTGTTTTACACTAATTTCTTTATTCCTTTTCACAGGAGTGCCATGTTACAAGAAAATTCTTGAGGCGAGCCAATGGCCCGATAAATCTGCCGAAGCCTCTCTCTCAATTTGTCTCCGTGGAATGTCAGCTGGCAAGCGCCCAGCCACCGAGAACCTCCTTTCACGACGCGCCAATCTAACAGACGAGATCCCATGTTGGAGGACTGGCGTGGATGAATCGCCACGTGCCTTATCTATGTCTCTTTATGTCTATCCGGCTGAGGTCTCCCGCTCCTCAGAGGGCCACTCTTTTTGCAGGACCCGACAGTTAACCTCAACGGCTGAGCGGGTGACAATGACAAAATGCAGGTGTCAACCCGTGATATGACACAGATGCTGTGTCAACCCGTCTCACTCCATATGACCCGCAGTGTGAACAGAAATTGCTCTGTTTGGTGTCGTTCATCACTGTGTGGCGCAGTCTCCCACATAGCTCAGTCCAGGTGGCGGAATGGCAGAGTGGGAGAACAGACCATGTTTGTGTGAAGATGCAACAACTCTCTCGCTCTCTTTTTCGCCTTTTTTTTACTCTTTCATTCCCTGCCTCCTTCTTGTCTCCCTCTTCTTGTTCAAACTGAGTGCTGTAGCACTCTTTGTGTTTTATTTAAAGGTTGTAGGTTAGAAAACAACAAGATGACTCCCCACCTGTACTCCTAAGTGACTCACGTTGGAGGTATTCGCCATTTGTTTATGTCCAGTAACAGAAAATGCATCCATGCATAAATAGATTAGGGAAAATTTAGTTTTTTTCCTCACAATACAGTGCTGAGAATGAATTTTTCTTAACATAAAGGATTTTTCTGTTAATGCATCACTGGATAACAGAGCTATGTGACATTTTATGTTTTTATTATTTATATCTTTAAAATACCTTGCCGCACTATTCACATATATTAAACTTTTTATGTTTTGTTATCTTAGAACTAGGGCTGCAACTCACACACACTTATTTTAGTAATCAATAAATCTAACGATTATTCTGACTATTAATTAATTAATCTAATTTTGAAAACTGGCACATTCTGCCAACCTTTTTAAATAAAAAAAGTAAACATTTTTCTGCCTAAACTACAACAACATCATTCCTTTATTTTAAGTTTGTAGCAAAGTATGCATTTGCAGCTAAACAAATACTGCTCATCTGTTGATTATTTATTTGATTAACCAGTTAAAATTGGAAAGTAGCACATTCTTAATAGGAAATTTTTCTTTTCACAGAATTTGAACCAGATGAAGTTAAATCTATTCCACTTGAGGAGTCCTGGGTAAAAGATTTTTAGATATATTTTATATTTTAAATGCAAAATGTATCTATAACTAAATTAGTTGACAATTATTTCAATAATCGATTCTTTGCGATTAATCTGATTAATCGTTTAAACCATAAGCAAATTATCGGACAAGAAAACCTTAAGAAGCTTCAAAAGGCTTGATACTGGTGTGGAGGTTCATCTTCTAGCAGGACAGTGATCCCAAACATTCAGCCAGAGTTACAATGAATTAATGTGTTAGAAAAGTCTCCATCCAATCTGTCTGAGCTTGAGCTATTTTACAAAAATTGATAACCAAAACATCTCCTGATGTGCAAATCCTAAAGACTTGTGGCTGTGACTGCAATTGGCCATACAAAGTATTAACTTGAATACAAATGAACGCCACACTATATCTGCTTCACAATTATTCATGTTTGTGGTTGTGAGGTGAAAAATAAATTCATAGCTGTATGAATACATTTTCACGCCACTATTTTACTGTGACTATCCGATCTTGTTATTGTAGTACTTGTCAGATCAAATTTATGCATTAATATATTCTAAGCTGGCAAAACAAATCCCTGAAGGATGACGTAAAATAAAATTTCACAAAAGCCAAGTAATTACATCCTCTAACACTCTAAAATTTGAATGCAGCCAGCCACACAAGCGTATTTAGAGGGTTCATGTTCCTGCACGACAGTTGGCATGACTGTAAAAAAAAGCCATGTGCCAAGTGGAGCTGCCAATGCTCAGCATGGCTGGTTTTAATATTTTAATGTGCTTCATTACAACATTATGGGCCAGATAGCCTTTCTTGGGTCCAGACAATTGTTCTGCAAATGAACAAGATTACATGACAAGCCCTGAATGACAGAGCTGCCCACTGTTGCCTGCCTGAGCCTGTTATCTGATGGTAGCCAAGCAACAGATCCCTGACCTGGCTTTGACCTGCACCCGATAAGGTCAACACCTGAAGGCGCTCTCATTGGAGGGCTGGCGGAGGGAGAGGTGGAGCCTGGGGGAAGCAGGGAGACAAAGGACCCACAGAGCAATGCCCTGCTTTCTCCATATTAAAAAAAAAAAACAAATCCCCCAAAAAATGAAACGAATAAACACCTCCGTACCTTATTTATCAAAGGGTGAGAAACGTCCTCCCTCCTTTCATACCACATCATTGAGAGTAAAAACAGCAGCTGTAGCTGATCATAATAAAGAAGTGTTAAGACAAATGGAAGAGACACATTATAAAGGAGGTGCTGAATGTGAAATTAATCGACCAGAGCAACCAGCTCTCATAGTCACCCCCTCCTCATTGTGTCATTTGTGTGCCGGCGCTCATGCAAACCTCAGTTGCTTTAACAGCGGTGTTATAGAACTTAATCCAAATGGCGATAGTGGCAATAGCCTATTACACCATGGCAATAGACTCAAGCTGAGACTGGTAACACATTAAAGATATCAGTGTTCGGCCCACTTCATTACAACATAAAGTGATATTAATCAGCAGGGGTCCTCTTACACATAGAACGGGATAAAACAAACATGCAACCCAAACATGAAGAGGTGCGAAATCAAAAAGTTCAGTTCAGACGGATCCAAACTGGATCTGAATCTTTAAATAGTAGGAAAATATCACTGTCCCCTTTACAAATAATTTACTATAAGATAGAAAAACACACGCAAGAAACCAGCCAAGACGAAAGTGATGAACAAAATTAAACTGATTATTTTTGCTGCTCTGGTGCTTTAAATACAATGTGATTTTTAGAGCAGGTGGCAGACATTGTATTCGCAGGGATTTTTTTAATAATTGTAATCTATGTAGATCCCATAGAGCTACAGCATATTGTACAATTTAGCAAGAATTGTTTGACTGCTTTTAGTTTTTATAACATTTTCCAAACTTGGGGCAGAATTTCATACTAAAATGTAAGTCAGTCATTCATATACAGCTCCAGTCTGGAGTTTAAATCATCATAGGCTTGAATATTGTATTTATTTAGAAGGTTAAAGGTTCATTTCAACCTTTTTTTTTTCAAGACTGGAATAACAATTAGAAATACCCCAATGCATTAATATCTGATATTGATATTGCTGTTAAGTCTAATAACCGATATTTATCAATATCATATATTGTTAGTGCCAATATATCCTTAATAGTTATGCAACAAACAACTTCACGTTGAACCCCTACTCTTTTCTGAACTGATGCAGTTCATTTAAACCGGCACAGATTTGGCTTTTAAGGGTAATCCACTATTTTTAATGTGATGGTGGTACTGATTTGAGGAAGTTTGTTCCAAAAGTTGAATATTAGATAGTTCTGTCCTTTCCAGAACCGGTTTTGAAGTGTGTTTGGGATCATTGTCTTGTTGTTGGAACACCAAAATGCGTCCAATTTCTAAGCATTTGACCCAAACTGTAGTGCTTTGTTTAAACTGGATGGACCAATGAAGGTTAAACTTCAGCTGAAATCACCACCCGGATGGTTCAAACTTGAGGATAATTGAATATTCCAGCAGGATAATGTGGGTCAAGAGGAAATGTGCATGTATCTATATATCAAAACCTGTTAAAATAAGAGAAAATTAATGAAAAAAAGTGTATTCGCACAGACACTCATTTAAGTTATGATAACCCAATGGTGGATCTGAACTAAGTCCACAGCAAGAACTTGATAGAAGACTGTTTGTTTTTCAGCTCAATGCATCATAAAGACTGTTAGAATATCTTTTTGGACATAAATGTACAGTATGTCATACTTTATAGAAGCTCTACCTTTTATATTTATCACGTTCATACAACTGCAAGCACAGTCATTCCTCCTATGTAAAAACTTTAGTCTCTGAATTGAAGGATCTTCACTTCCCTTCAGGCCCTTCATGCAAGACCTCTGGCCCAGATCACTCAGAGCAACTTAGGCTCCTCCTAAGTGCGTGTGTGTGAGTGTGTGTGGGGGGGCGTGTTGGTGTGTGTGTGTGTGTAGGCGTGTGGAAGTGCGTGTGTGTCTTTGTACAGCCGGGAAACCGTTGAAGGTCAAAGGGCAGGAAGTTGGCCACCTGCCTCTGTCACACTGTTAAAGGTAGCTGAGCTGAGAGAGGAAGTGGTAGCAAGAGACACGACAGCGACTGAGAAAGTTTTGTAGTGTATGTGGGATGTTTTTTATTTATTTTTTGATCTGGTTATCTAATGGGCAACCTTGGTGCTGCAAAAACTGAAAACAAACTCTTTCTTGTGATAATGTCCCATTAAATATTTTAATTTGCTCTATACAGAATTGCCTAAATGAGTTGCAGAATCAGACAGCTGTGATATGCTTTAAAGTGTCCTGAAACCACACCTGAAACATTTGGTACAAGGATGTCTTCAGTGGTATTTGCTAAAGGTGACAACCTGACTTGCACCGTGCATAAATGTGCCAACCGAGGACAAGAGCATAGAAGGCCAGAGGGCAAAAATGGGAGTGAACCACCTGTTTCTGTCACACTGTCAGAATGGAGGAGGATGAGTGCAAACAGGGCGAAGTGTGTTCATGTGAGTGTATGTGTTGTGGATGTTGTGCAGGAGGGGGGACAGGTGGCGCACTGGACGTTGCTGGCACAGTCCACCCCAGGATTTATCACTCAGCGACAGTCACGCCTGGGCAGGGGACAGATGTTTCTGTTTACCCCAGGGCAACATCTGACTGGCCGAGCCTAACGTTAGCCCAACCAGCCTTTAACTCTGATAGGACAACCCCTGAGAGGACTGAACTGAGGGAGAGAAAGAGAAACAGGACGATCCACGCAGCTCAGCCCCCAAGGCAACAAAACATTTTTGGTCATTTTTCTCCAATCCATTTCATCCTCCACTGATGCACCTGAAACTCATTTGGCCTCCAATAACTCTTGAGTCACAATAGGGAATGCTTTTATTTTAAGAACAGAAAATATGGAGATGCACAACAAAACCGTTCCAGTCAACCCTGAATCTGTTCTGCATTCAGTAGGGAAATGGTCATAAATGCTCACTACTTAGTCTAACATCTAAATGGACACAAATTAAAACTTTTAAATCAACACTAATTTCCATGGACTGCACCTCTACGGAGCTGTAATTGTTGTAACCTTTCATACAGGTCCTCATCATTAGTTCTCTATGTTTTCTGAATAAATTTGTTTGGAGGAGTCAGGGTGAAGTTGGTCCCAACTATCAAGTTGTGGCATTGATTGTTATTTTCTGACAACATCATCTTCTACATGATCATGCCAACATATTATCCAGGTTTTGACTGGAGAAGATTGAAAAGTGGACAAGTGGAATATAAAATGCAACCTCAAGGCAGATGAAATTTACCTGAAAATCATGTTCTTTATGAATAGAAAGAAATGCAGCAAGGTCCTGACTCAAGACCTGAGAGATGCATCCATCCTTAAGATGATCATCTGTGTTGTACGGTGACCCAGAAGGATCAACTGTTGTGTCATAGCCTTTTGTTTTGACTTTTATTGTTGTGTTGTGGCCTTTTGTTGTTGTATTCTGGGTTTTTATTGTTGTGTTGTGGCATTTTGTTAAACTTTTGTAACTTTTCTTGTTGTACTGTGGCTTTTGTTGTTGTGTTGTTTTGTTTTGGAAGTTTCACTGTTGCATTTTTCCTTTTGTAGTTGTGTTGTGACTTTTTGTTGGTATAGAATTTTGTTGTTGTGTTCTGGGTTTTTATTGTTGTGTTGTGGCTTTTTGCTACTGTTTTATAACTTGTTGTGCTGTAGTATTTCTGCTGTGGGCATTGTTGTGGTTTTTTTATTGTTGTGTTGTGCTGTGATTTTTGTTGTTGTGGCTCTTGCTGTTATGTTGTGAACTTTGCTGTTGTGTTGTGACTTTTGTTGTTGTATTTTGCTTTTTTACGTATTTTGTTGACCCTTCTGGGCCACCATATTGTCAAATTGCTGCCATCAAACTGATATATCTTTGATAGAATGAAAGAAATTATTTATTTTTACAGGTTGGTCAGGTAAACAGATTCCTTGCTAAATTCTCTACTACGTGTAAATGATGCCAGTTTATCCCTTCAGTTTGAAAGACATTTTAGGCATACTAATATTTTAGTCAAAATTAAGTTGCTTAATAATTAAACATTCACTGAAATCAGCAAAAATGCAGTTAAATGCAAAAAAAACCCTTGAAAGCTCTTCATAAAGCCTAAAGAACCATCAATTGAGACCACTTTAAAAGATGAAAAGACAGATTGGTTCATTTAAATATAACATTATAAGAAATGCTTCAAGACTTTTGCACAGAACTGGATGTACTTTCATGTTTTGTCGGTGAAACTTGAGAGGTACTGCTGGCAATGAAGCCGGTGCACTCATCCCTGGAGCGCAGAGAAATGACCTTTAGGTTCAACCCTGAGTGAGGTCATGGTATTGTTGCCATAGCAACTATCAGTAACCTGTCCTGTAGCAAGCATTACCTCAGCTGACTGGCATTGTCAGGGTCAGAGACCAGGCCATGAGCTCCCCCCGTGGTGACCGAATTCACCAGGAAACAAAAACACCATCAAAACAAAAACTACGGTTCTAGCCTTATCAGCTGGAACCATGTGTTCAGAGAAAACAGTCGCAACAAATGCAAAAGTTTCACACCTTTACACTAAACCGCATCTGAATTAGGGTAGGCTAGAACATCAGCAGGATCATTAATGATCTGTAGAAAGTTGATGTGAAGAGCCTCAACATTTAACAGGAGTTGCAATATATTGGTTTAACTTAAAACATACGCATATGTACAGATGCTTAGAAAAATTAATACATGGATGTGGCATAACTTTCTTCAGCTGAACAGAAACACAACTGAAGTTATAATCTTAGGACCTAAAGAGGAAAGATCCAGAGTCAGCACAAAGCTTTATTATAACTAGAAACTAGCGATCAAGCCCGAAATCTGGGTATAGTGAAGGACTCAGACCTGAGCCTTCAGAGACGCATAGAGACCATTACAAACTCGGCCTTCTGTCACCTGAGGAACATTTCCAGGATTAGAGGACTAATGTCCCAGCAAGATCTAAAGAAACTCATCCTTGTGTTTATCTTTGGTGGTGTTGACTACTGCAGCAGTGTCTTCACAGGTCTGTAAAAAAATCAATCCTCCAGGTTCTGCATCTCCAGAATCAGAACCAAACATGAAGTAGCAGCATTCAGCTTCTACACACCACAAATCTGGAACAAACTTGCATAAAACTGCAAAGCAGCCGAAACATCGAGTTACTTTAATTCAAAGCTAAAAACCTACCTGTTTAGAGTTGCCTTTGATTAAAAACAACTAGAACACTGATCAACATATTTGATGTATATTTGATATTGAATATTTTTGATGATTTTAATTATGGCATTTCATTAAATGGTACAATTATATATGTTTTTTGCCTTTGAAGCACTTTGAACTGCATGGCAGCTGAAACGAGCTTTGGAAATAAACTTGACTTGATGTGTTATAATGACTAGTTTGTACAAATTCTCCAGATGTGCAAAACTAGTAGAAACACATCTCAAAAAGCTGTAATAGCAGCAAAAGGAGAAAAGAACTGACTCCAAGAGGTTGAAATACAAATGCACACCACACTTTTGAGATTTTATTTGCTAAACAATTTGAATACTTTATATTTTTTCCTTCCACTATACAACTATAATTACTTTCTATTGCTCTATCACACACAAATGTGAAAAGGGGGTGTGATTGAATACAATTTTGCATATGAGACTTTATTTTGAGCCAAATTTAAGGGTATATAATTCCAAATATAATGTCTATTACATAATGTCTCCATGTATATTATGCAGTGCAAAAGCTGAACTGATCTGCAAGGAGAGGAGAAATGTCACAGTTTCCCACTTTCTCTATGCATCAGCTCTTTCAGGCTTGAGTCAGAGCACCTGTCAACAGATTGTCCATCAGCAGGTGCAGTTGAGAAACACTGCTGTTTGCATAACCACACAACCATCACCAAAAGATGATTACAATAGTCTCTATCATCGCCCAGCATTATCCTCTCCAAAACTGAAAACCCTTACAGGGATGTCTTAATTATTTCACGCAGGAGATGCAATAACAAATCGCTTTTTGCTATTTGTGGAACATGTTTGTCCACTCTCCTCCTGATAGGTCCCATTTAATCATGTTGTTCTGTTTCCTAATTAGCAGAAATGCAAAGTGTCTTTGTCACCTGTGGACAGCCAAGAGGGCTAATTTGGGCTTTTCACTAATTGCCACGGTAACGAGCCTCCTGCGCCTCCACTGGGGGTGGGGGTGGGTGGAAGGCATGGCATGAGGAGGACTGGAGGATGGAAGGATGGAGGGATGAAGACACAGCTCTCCTCACACGCGGCCGAGGTGTGAAAGAACGCGGCAGGCCAACAGAACGCAGCCTGGAGGAGTCCAACAGCAGGGAGTGGGGGACAGCCTGCGCTGTGAAAAAGCCCCAACACCCAGCTGAGAGGGAGGAGGATTCAGCTCTGGCCAGTTTTTTGCTCTCTCTCGCAACTTTGATGAGGAGATGACTGCGTTGGTTTGGATAATAGTCTGAAATTTTTCTGATAGGGACACCTGTTATTGTTATCACATGGTTGAATACAGATTCCCACACAATGTCCCCTTCTTTTTTTTAACTGTTCTTATTATAGAATAATCCTAGGAATAACTCAGCAGGCAGATTTTAAATGAACAGCCCAGGGTGTAGGATTCCTAAGGGGAGGTTGACTTCAATAAAATAAAGCTTTAAGTTTAGTGTTATTTGCTAAATTATTTAGATTTCATAGTGGGTGTTACTTTTGACCAAATACTGCTCACTTTTATGCACTTTTTTATAAACTAAGCTAATTTGCAATGCATTTCCATAGGTTACAATGATTAAAACATAATAAAATTAACTCTTATTAAGCCACAACAAATCAAAATTGATAAAGTAATAAATAGGAGAACACAATACAATACCAAATACCACATTGGCTGTTTGTTTTTCTGATGTTTCACGTATACCCACCTCACAATTCCCACTGGATGGGCCAAGACTCACCAAACCAGTGACTCTAAGTGGAACTAAAAGGGCCTTGCCATGTCAAGTATTCAGAAATAACTATGAGGTTTTCAAATCCAATGAGATTTTCAAAGCTCCTCTATTTCTTCCGATTAGTCCAAAGATATGCAGAACTGATTAACATCTTCACTTGTTTCTGGAAATACTTTAGCTGTTGAGACTTGTTGATAAGTTCACTTCTTACCAATCAAAGATAGGGACCAAAAGTAAAAGACAACTGACAGTTTTAAGTGAGACATGACTTTTCAAACCAATGCTGCAATAGACTCCAATACCAAATCAGTTGTGTTGAAAATCAGCCAAAACCTACAATAGGTTATAGCTGATTGTGTACATTGGCTTACATTGTGTACATGTAAGCCAAAACCTTAAATATGGTTTAGGTAATACAGTCATTTTAACACTAAATGAAAAAAATGTAAGTAAGATAAAAATGTTGTAAAAACATATAAGGCACAACCCAGGGGTGGGCAGAGCACTTTTGGTGGAAGTCATGTCAGTGGTGCCCTAAACTAGTTTTCTATTGCTTATTGCTTATTAATACATTGCAGTGGGCACCCAAAAAAACGAACTAAACTTACATGTGGACTGGTCATACTTCATGCAAGAACTGCTTCTGCCTGTGTGTCAACAGGTGCATCCCAACAAATTACAACGTCATCAAATGCTAGTTATTTTAGTAATTTGGAAAATCATGAATAGCATATACATTGTATAGATTAAATATAATTTTAGTGATTTCTTTCGGATGAGTATTTTTGTAAAACCAGCAAAACAAAGTTTTTCAAAGAAAAAATTATGTTATGACCATTTTTTGGCTAGACTGCTGACTCTACAGTTCTTTGCAAGAAGAATAAGGCGCAAACATTCCAAAAGAAGCTGAGTGTTCAGAGTGTTGCATACAAGCAAATTGATGGAAAGTTAAGTGGAAGGGAAAACTCTGGCTAAACATGGTGGACAAGCAAAAGTAATGACAGCAGTTTTGTGACATAGACTTATCCAAAAGAAAGACTGCTGCATCCTGTGTTAAGTCAATCTCAGAGGCATCTTACTTGGGCTAAAGAAAAAAAAACTGTTGCTCGTTGGTTTTTAATCTTCTTTCTGATTGAGAGTAAATTTTGAAATTAAGATCGCAGATCCTGGAGGAGAGGAACAGAATCCAACTTGCTTTAGGTTCACTATGAAGTTTCTGTAGAGAGGAATGATATGGCAAACCATGTCCTTTGTTGATGCTGCTCTTTTGTTTTTTCTTATGTCCAAAGACAGAGTAGGCTACCAGGAAAATTTAAACCACCCTGCTGATAAACTTTATGGAGATGCTCATTTAATTTTCCAGCAGGACTTGGCGTCTGCCTGCACAGTTAAAGTACCATTACTATCTTTAATGACCATGGTATCACTGTTGCCCAACAATCTGGTCTGACTCAACAAAGCAGATGAGCTGGAGGCTGCTTCCTTCAGACTTCACAGGAGCCACAGGTTAATCACCTCCATGACACGCCGATGCAGTAGTTAATGCAAATGGTTCTTAAAAAAACATGCAATCTGATTCTATCAATCAGTGTCATTGCTTTTAAACTGTTTTGTAATTTGTTTTAAACGTATGCATATGTTTTAATTTTTATTTACTTTCATGTACTTGTGTGTTTTGCATATTCCTACCCAGGTCCCTCTTGAAAATGAGATCTGGATCTCCTCACACTTTCTTCCTTCCTGGCTAAAAACAGGAATGAAAAAAATAACAAAATGATGGGGATTTCATTAGATGTGAGCCAAAATTATCAAAATGAACACTTAAGTCGATATATGTTTATCTGGAACTGAATTGCTGAAAAACATGTTTTGAGAATATTCTGCCTTACTGAGATGCACCTGTAAATTGTCTTGAGACTTTTGTTCTGAAATTTAAAAAATTAATTATTTGATCCATTTTTCCTCATATTAATACGCATTTATCTTTTCCTGCTGAACTTTAAAGTCATTCTCTTAATCTCTGCTTTGTGTAATAAGGAGTCAGAAATGTTAGCGACATTTGCATAAATTAACTCCCATCACTTTATTTATTTTCATTTTTGTTTTTCCTCACGGAAAAAAATGACACGACTCGGGATGCGATTCGACTCCATCAGTGTGGTTCTCTTTGTGTTTTCAAATATCTATATTTTCTTTTCAGCAACGCGCACTGAAAGCCTGGGGGCACCTTGTCCGTACGCTGCTCTCGGGGGCGAGCTCCTCCAATGCGTGCGCGCGCGCACGAGGGAGAGCGCGTGTATGTGTGTGTGTGTGTGAAGCGTGTGTGCCGAGTGTGTGTGTGTGTGTGTGTGTGTGTGTGTGTGTGCGTGCCTGCCCACGCGCGTGTGTCTGCTCTGCTGTTGCTGCCCTTTGATCCCTGCATTAGTGTTAGTTAGGGGCTCGGAGACACACTTGCACCGAGAGCAGCCATAGTCAAGACACGGCAACAACAACAGCGAGCGGCACCTCCTCCGCCCGTGTTCCCGTTCCCCCCCTGAACAATACACTTTAAACCGAGCAAAGCCAGGTGCACGACCGAGTCCCTGCCATCACTGGCGCCTCCAGTCTCAATGGGAAAAATCCTTTTTTCTCCTCATCCCCAAACAAGGACGAGAATGTGATTAAAAGCGGGGGGAAAATGCCAAGGAGGAAGCAGGAGCAGCCCAAGCGCCTGCCTTCACGTAAGTCCTCCGCTCGACGTGTGCGATTTTAGCCGCTCTCCGTGTGTTTTGCGCAGTAGTTTAGGGTTATAGAGGTGAAACAGACAAAAGGCTCGGCGTAGGTTATTTCTCCCCCCTTTTTTTTTTTTTTTTTTTTTTTTTTTTTTTTTAGGTCCGAGCGAGGCAGCCATGTTGTTGGCGAATGGGTAACGTTAGCCAGGCAGTGAGTGGATAAACGATACGTGGCTTTAATAAAGAGCAGAATCGATGAGAGGTCCGGTTCCGCTAGAAAGGTTGCGGTCAGTTTGGCGTATGTGTCGGGGCGGTAGTGTGCGGCATAACGGGCGAGCGGTTTCGGTAACGTCTTCGGTCTCTCGGGTAGAGAAAAGGGGGAGGATCTGGGAGTCTGGCCGCAATAAAATGAAGGGTCAGCCGGATCAGACGAGCCAGAGTCTGGCTCCCCTGAACACCCCCGGTGTTCTCAGTTAGCCTCAGCGCTATCTAGCAGCACCGCTCGGTAAACTTCAATTCCCTGGCTATAAACGGCCAACTTTCGCTTCAGTTTTGCTACTCCGAGCTCGCGGAATCGACTCATTTCGCGTTTGTTTTAATTTTTTTGTTGTTGATAAGTAATGATGATGCTTTTTATTAAACCCAAACCCATGTATACATCTTTTTTTACCCCTCCCTGTCTACATGAAGGCACTGTCAGAGACATGGTCGGTCACCTGAAGTTCAGGGTTTTTCCCCCCTTCCTTCCCTTTGCAGCCATTCATTGCAGACAGACTCCGATCAATAACGCGGTTAGAAAAAGGAAACAGCACTCAGGCTCAGATACGCTGCTTGTGCCGCAGCAGAACCCCATTATACTTTCCGAGGAGTTTATTTTAGTCGGTGGTTGGCTTACTTTTGCGCGTTTGACCCTTACTGTCTTCGATATGCTGCCTTTATCAGTCTTATACATATAATGAAATGCTGCAATAACGTACTCCGGCCGCTGGAGGATTCCTTAGATGTTTAGGGGCCATTATTAGTGACATTTTTTATGCTGTTAATCATTTCTGCTGAATGCACGCGTAGGCAAACAGCTCAATTAGTCATATTGATATGCAAATTTCATGAATAATTAAGTAATTCAGCTGGATATATTGTTCTTTATTTTATAAATGTCACATCCCTCCAGATGTTTTGCCATTGCAGCTAATTTTGCTCGTTTGTACCCAGCTCAGGTGTCTGACCTGGGGGTGAACTTAAGGGGAAAATTGCAGAAGCTGGGTATGAGGCAGAGATGTGGACAGTAGGTGCAGTGATTGGTGCTCTGAGTGGAAGTGACTGACAGTGTGGGAAGTCACATGAATGGGCTTCACAGCACAGAGCGTGGTTTTGAAAATAAACCGTAGCAGTCTTTATAATACAATCTGGCATCGAAGTCTTGATTTGGAACTGTGTTTTGAGTGTGTTTTAGTCACTTTTATAGGTTCAGAGATTTAGTGGCCAATTACTGAATTTTGTAAAGTGTTGAATTGTCTCTACTTATTTTAGTTGATTTTCGTTCTCTTAAAGTAGGCATTTATTCCTAGACCACAACTGAGGTTGCCCTAAAATAGTAATATTTTCTTTTCAAGCTGTTATTATTCCTGGACAGAAATATTTCACATGAAACAGGAGCCTGTGGTGCAAAGACCAAAAACTTCCTAACTAAACCATTTGGTCTTATGCTCTGGTTCAGAAACCTGTAGAGGTTAGTGGTTTAAAAATCTAAGAGCCATTTTCATTCCTGTTAGCAACACAGCTGAGGGGTTTTGCTGAAGTTTTGATTGTTCAGTTTGAGTTTGGAGATAAGTTCAATGAAAAATCTGAACAAATTAATATCTTAAGTTCAAATTTATAGCTTTAATTTGTGAAAAAATTCAACCTGAATACCTATTTTTAGGTTAAATAGTGTTCGTTTCTGTTTTAAATGGGGAATGTGTTAGTTTCCAGTACAAACATGGCCATTTGGCTGTTGAAAGTTACTGTTTCAAAGTACATAACTGACATTTATTCTGACTGCAGCTGAACATTTCTTCACAATAACAGTTCGCACAATAGTATCACAAAATTGACTGTTAATATGATCCAAGTGTTATAAACTTTGATTTTACATGCTAATATAATATTTAGCCAGCTGGACAGAGTCTCAGAACAGCAGATGCTCACACCGGAGATGAGTAACATTGCCCAAAATGCTGAACGAGTGAAGGAAACACAGATATCACCACTGCAATATTTACCAATATTATCGCCACTGCAAGATTTTTATTAAATGTCATGCAGCTTTAATTTTGATAACTAAAACGTTGAACATTAACCAAAGATTATTTGTTAAATTTCATGACAATATTTTCCCAAAATGTTCAAATTAAGCAATTATTTGATCATATTATGTCACAATTTTTATAGGTTTCAAAGTAAACTGAGGGCCCTTAAGCATCCCAGAATATCAGCCTTTACCTGTCTCCTTTATTAACCTTGGTATAAAAATTCTTTCTTCAAGTTCTTTTGACACTTTATCAAACATCATTGTATCCAACTCTTTCAACATTTTTTTCATAATGCATCTGTTTTAGAAATAACAGTAAAATGACTTTTTCTGTTTCAGATAAATGAGAACAGTAAAAACAACCCAGACTTGAAGCTGCCTCTGTGTGACTAGAAAGCTACAAATACAGTAAAAATCCTCTAGGTTAAAGGCCTAAACTTTGTATACATACAACTAAGCAGAAAAGACAGATTAAAGCTCACTATTTATTTTTTTCACAAATATAGGGGTCAGCATATTACCAATATCTAATTTTAAAATAACAGTAGCGTTCAGCTTAATATTTGGATTAAAAAGCTCTGATTTTCTATTAGTTGCTAAATTGCTATCATTAAATTTATTTATAGTGGAGCTTTATGGAGTTGCTTGGATGCAATATTTGGCTGGATATTCTAAATCAAGGGCCATGCATTCATTCTCTGCATGCAAATAATAATTTTTTGCCACTTAGCTACCCATACCTGATGTATAGCTTTAGTTGCTGAGATGCTAAAGCACAGTGTGTGTGCCGGGGACATTGGGATGTAGTAAAGAGTCAGGAATATGTGGGTTAATTATAATTAATATACATTTTCAGCGCATTTTGATGTTTCCTGAAATTATTCACCTTGAGTTTTGACAAAAGTTGAGTATGAGAGAGAGCAGCTTATGTTACACCGCTCTGCAGTAGGAGGATTTCAGTAACACCAAAACAAAGAGAAATGATCACAAAGTTGACAATTTGATCCCTTTCGCACTTTATACTAGCAATTCACATTAACTGTAGAGTTTGTAGACTAACATTTTCCAAATCCTGCATGTTCTCTGACACAGAACAGGACTTTTTATAATGATAAAACAGAGTAACTTCGCTGCAATATGTTCAGTTTTTCTTTACCTTCTAACGTCAGACTTTATTGTAGTATTATATTCACTCCTAGGAGCTTCTTGCATGTTTTGTGTTTGTCTGATCATTTGAAACACCTCAATGAATCTGAAACTGACTTCTTCACTTTGTGAAAACCTTCACAACTGGATGTGGCAATAGCTGATTGGGAAAAGCTCAGCTCTTTACTTCAGATCAGCTGATTATCTGTCAAGCATTAAATCAACTGATTTACGCTTCAGCAACTTCTGAATTTTGTTGTTTTTCCACTACGTTTGTAACAAATAAACCATATAATATATTATCTTTGGATCTCTTTTCATCGCCTGTTGGATATTTGTCTACTTTTTGTTATTTGTAGTCATTAATGTGTGGGACTGTGATATGTTACCCTTAGAGCAAAGCTGTGTGCTCATTTTTGTTACATCTCTGGGACCTTTCTCCATTAATTCACCAACCTTGTCAACACCAGCCGTATTCATGCCCTGGTCCTAATGAGGCAGGATGTCATTTCTGGGTTAGGTGAGGTTCGTGTCTGGATTAGGCATGCATTTGTTCCTGTTAAGATGTTAGTTTGTTTTTGAGGCTGTGCACATGCAATTTGAAAGCAACTCCCTCCCATATATTTGGTGTATTATGTACCTGTCTGTGTATCTGCATAGCTTGTAAAATACTTTTACAGATATATAGCAGGGATAAGATGTGTATGATTTGGTATCTAATTGTTTACCTAGAAGGATGATCTGATAGATTATCCAAAACATATAAAAACTTTATAGGTTTACTTCTTCTATAAAGAAAACAAAGAAGTATTATTTCAACAGGAATATTTTGGGTTTTAATACAAGACAATTACAAAATACACACTTGTTTCTGCTTGGTTATCATATAAATTAGTCCCAAATAGAGATAAATATGTTTCATCTGGTATATAAACACAAAGTTGTGTATATTTGTGAAAACAAATCAAGAGAAAGCCGATATTGAAGGAAATCAATGCAATGTTGTCTGGTCTATGCTTGTCTTGACATGCTAACATCTAAATATCCAGGCAGCAGAGACTAAATTCCACAGTAACATGTCTTGGATTATACCATAGATTTTTGGCAAGCATTGCTAATCCATCTCACTTGCTTTTGCCACTCCTCTGACTGCATCGTGAGAAAGCCGGGCAAAGAGACACGTTGAAATTGGTGATATAATTCTTGCCCATTATGAGTGAAGATTATATTGTAAATATAGAGATGGATTCGCTGCTTAGATGAGACCAGAACTTTTTAACCCACATCCATATATTGTTTGCAAGTCTAGTGTAGGGCCTGAAGTGGGGCCTGTGCTCCAATCACAGAACAGTATGGATTTGTTGGAAGTTTTTTTGTTTTTGTTTCCTGTTTTCTTTCTGCTCTGGCCTTTTTTCCCTGTATGAGCTAAATGATAAATATGTTTTGAAATGCAGTTTTGGTTACAAAAACTAACTCTAATGTTTGAGTTGGTAAACCCTCCAGAAATTTTGAAACCAGGGGTTAATCTAACCCCTTTCAACTACCTGGTTTCAAAATGACAATATTATTTATTGCAATAATTTCTGGGACAATTTATGGTCAAGCGAAATTTGTTATCATGACACCCAACAAGTTTTGGAAATCTCTTAAAAAGAAAAGGCCAAGCTAACACACTGGGTTTAGTGCTGTGAATAGACCCAGGTAGACTGCTTGTTCTGCCCTGCCTGCTCTGCTGGTGTCTGTTATAGACGAGGAAAGTTTTCTTTAAATTAAGGATGGCACGCTCACATGAAAACGAAAACAAACCTCCGAGTGTGTGTGTTCCTGTGTTGGTGTGTCTGAGGGTACAGACGCTGGCTATGGAGGTCACAGTGCAGTATGGCGCCTTCACTCTGACAAGCACATTTGACCTTTGGTGCCACAGAGGAACCCAGCATTCACTCTGACCTTGGTCTTTATTATTGTTTATGTAATTTTTCAGTCTAACTACTCCGTCCTAAAAGTTAGGGACTAGTTTAAATGCTTTTAAGTTCCAGTTTTATGACCGGCGCTCTGAGTCAGCGAGAATACCACAGGGAACACTTTTATTCCCTTCTCATCCCTCCTGATTATTTCCATTTAAAATATAGAGATGTTCATCATTTCTGGACTGGATTGAAGGTTTTTTTCCTCCCGTCTGCCAATAGCTGAGAGACTTGGTGGCTCTCTACCTTACTGTAATGGCGGGTCACTGGCTACCATCCACTTTTTATGATTATAATGACCTTGGTAGGGCTAGGGCTTGAAAACATTGGATTATAGGGAAAATGAGAGAAGGGTTTCCATTTCCCTCTTGGCATCAAATGTTTGGGGCTCTTTCTGCCAAGAATCCTCCACCTCACCACCGCTGCTATGTTCTCCCCTAAGCTGGCTGGGGTTGGGGGGCGCGTGCTGGCAGGTCTGATCGCACAAAACTCAAGCGAGAAACGAAACACAGCCTTGAACTTGGAAATGCATTGCAGGACAAGGGGAATAACGCTGTGCGCCTTTAACTAACCTATGCAACCGCAGACCTTGGGTGCATAGAAACTGTTTTCAATTAGTGTTCATATTCAGCTGACAAATTAGATCCCGTCGTTTGGTCTTTTTTTTTTTTTTTTTTTTACTTCATAGTTGCAGAAAACACAAAGTTGTTTGAGTGAACAGTTTGTTGGGCAGAGTTTAATGGGCCTGGTTTCACAGAAGTAGCAGAGCCTCAGGGCTAGGATCAATATTTATACACAAATGTTAACCTTATTTGCTACTTCAGACAATTGGCGAGGCACACAGACGTGGAGGCTTTACAGCACTTAAAGATGAAGGACTGGGAAGGGGAAAAAAAACTTGCTGTTGTGTTTGTAAGTCAAGATGAATGTAAAACGGTCAAATAACTGACTTAATGAAAGGGGTTTTAACCGGCCTCAATTTTATTTTACAAAACTGGAATCAGTTCCTTCGACTGTTATCATTCAGCACCCTGATAAAGATGTGTGAAAAATGTCAGAATAAATTATTTTGGAGACTTTGTAATCCTAAGATGCCCCTCTTTGCTGCTTTTTTTTTTCTGCCCTCCTTCTCTTCCTCGTTGCACGGAGGAGCAGCTGAAAGACCCAGTAGTGACCCATTTTCAGTTAACTGGCAGAGGCCATCAGATTTTTATTCAAACTATTCTCCTGTCTCATGGAGCTCATGATATAGCAAGATTCTCTGGACTGTTTTGGAGCTGAATCAGGCCCACAGCATCACACATTTAATGCCTAAATGCTTCCCAGTCATCTGATCTTTACATACATTTGTAGGACAGACCAAAAATGTATGGCCTATCCTATGTGGAGATTGGGTGACTTTCAAGACACCACTTTTTAATTATCTGATAATTACTGAGCCAGTAATTTTGTTTAAAAAATATTAAACAATAACATTGTTGTTTCAAGAGACTGTGCATAGTAAGACACAACAACCAAAACAATAAATAAAAATGTAAATATAAACCACTTGTAACCAAAATCATAAATATCATTAATATTAATTATCAAAATGGAAATTACCAAGCTTAATTCATCATGTTGCTTATTGCGACAAACTTAGTCACCAGTCCATCTCAGTGCAACACAGAGAGACAATCCTGCATGCACACTCATACCTGCCACTTTGTTGTTTTTTTTTTGAGCGACAAAAGAACAGTCATGTTTTTTGACTGTAGGAGGAACCTGGAGTACCCAGAGGGAACCACGCAAGCACAGGGGAGAACATGCAGGAAAAATTCCAGGATTCCAGGATTCAAACTCCCAACCTCCTTGCTATGCTACAAACGGCTGAGTTTGGGATATTTTGCCTATGTTTCTTAGAGTCTTTTGGGCCTATTCAGCCCCAGATTTCACACAAGGAATCAGTGGGTGATCTAGATTTGAAAAGACTCAACAGACTTCTCCTTCCAGCAGGACTTGTTCACAGTTCAGGTGCTCGCAAAGTCGGAAACAAATAATAATGGATTGTGTTTCTCTTTCCTGCTGTGTGGCCAAACATTCACAGGGAAAAGTAGTTTCTCCAACTCAGCCACAAACTTCAAGCACTAAAGGCATACAAAGCATCACAACGGCACCAAGTCAAAACTTTTCACGAGGACAGATGCATTGCTGGTTTGTCTGCCAGCAGCATTTGGGAGGAAGAAATCTGTAAAGAGTTTGTAGAAGAAAGAAAAAAGAACTAGGATTTTCTCCCTTTAAAAAATCTGGTTCAGGATGTTTTAAAATGATATTTCTTTCCATGAGTCCTACTGACCTGATGCACAAATCAATAAAATCGTATTTTGATGCTTCTAACATTTACAAAGAAACACCGATATTATAGAATAGAATAGAATTCAACTTTATTGTCATTGCACTGTCACAAGTACAAGCAACGAGATGTAGTTTGCATCTATCCAGAAGTGCTCTACGAGATATAAATATTTATTTACAGATGTACAAGACTATATATGTATGGACTATAAGGGGTTATAGCAAGAGATATAGATATTGTGTATAAATATAAATATGGGAGCTATATGCACAGATTATACAGAATATACAAGAATGTTAGGGAATGGATTATAGATAAATAATGGCAGATAAAATTTACTGGTTGTATGTGTGTGTGAAGAAAACAGTCTGTGATGTGTGTGTGTGTGAGGATAGTCCATGTGTTATTGTTGTATGAGAGGATCATTCATTCCTACTTATGGATTCTACAAATTTTGAATGACATATAATGTAAAGCTGTTTGGTTTTTTAAAATCTGAGTTGTTTACTCTCGAAGTATATATGCTTTATCCTGGAAACTTATTATTATTTTTTATGTGCCTTTAGAGAACTTGGAGAGTCAAAGGTGGAGTACCACTTTTGAAATCCCCCTCTTTGGGATCATTATGAATTTCTCACATTGCAAACTAAGCCCTAGAAATTAATGAGCAACGTGGAATTAAATTTTTCTTGACTTCGGCATGCTGACAAGGTTCTTAATGAATTAAGAAGACACAAAACTGGCAATTAATTAAATGAATGTAGTTATTTCTCACTCAACGTGTAAATGAGATTTAGCATAATCATACAGTTTATCCCCCAGTAAGCATGGAGTGCAGTGTTCCTGCTTCACAACTCTCACTGCGCCTGATTCATCAACTTGCATATCTGGTGGCATCAATGGATGCTCACCTTTTGCAGCATCTGAAACAAATGCATACAACTGAAACTGTATAAAAGCCTGGTTATTTTTAAATAAAATAGGCCAGTTCCTATTTTTACACAAAGCTCTTTGTTTATAGAAACTCTTTAACCACATTATAAAATTATGTTATGGGAAAAAAATGTAACTCAGAGTTTGCATTTGTGTTGTGATCTACTGTATGTGGAAGTTGCTTAGCCACATTTATTTAAATTACTGTTAATACCTTTTGACTGCAATTTTAACTTTTTGTCATGTTGAAACCATAAATATTTAGACTTTGAGTATGCTGTTCTGAGGCATGAATTTGCTTTAATCCACTGTTGAGCACTGGTAGCTAAAAATGTAGTTGCGTTAACCCTAAATTGCTAATCATAAACATTAGCTCTGCTAATGCTAAAGCAATACACAAACAGAACATCCAGTGGAAGCTAATGCTATAATTCTTGCTTCAATTCAAAACATATCTGCCCTAGGATGACTACAATTTAATTTGAGTCTTTCGAGAGCTTCATTCAATTTAACTCTTGAATTAAAGTTCATATACTGTAGAACTGTGTTTGTTCTACAGTTCTCAAGTACCGTATTTATGTTTAGTTTGTAGATTACCGTTTTATTTTGTTCTTGTATGTTTCTTGTTTGAAATAGTTATCGAGGGAAAAAAGAGAACATGAGAGAAAACTGAACTGCTGAGTAAAGTCTTCACTCACTTCAAAATAAGAGTAAGAATATAAACATCTAACTACTTGAATAATTATTAAGTCTATAACCAAAAATTTCAACACAGATGTTGAAATTTATTGCACTGAAAGTTTACATAACAGCCAAGCAAATTAACACATTAGAATGTATCCAGACAAAATAATTTAGAGGAAGTGCACTAAAGGTTTCCAAAATTTAGCACATTAGCTAACTTTGCTATTATCCCATTAGCAGATTTGCAGAAATGTGTCATTTCATCGTATCTCTGGCTGCATGTTTAAGGTTGATGTTCTGCTGGAAGATGAAGCAAAAGCTGTGTCCACTTTTGCTGCAACAATTTTCTCCGACCACCGCGTCGCAGTTGGCTCCATTTATCTCTCAATCAGCTCCCACTAGTTTCTGTTCTGACACTCTGATACTGCCGCCGCTGTGTTTCGCCATGGGAATGGTGTGTGTTCAGGAGTACATGGAGTTGTTTTCTCTCTCATTTGACCAGAACACCTTCTGACATGTGTTTGCTGTGTCCTCTACATTGTTTTTGGCACATAGTAAATGGAATGGCTTGTGGCAAACCTCCAACAGGACTTCCTTTATCTTTCAGGCCTGATTTGTAGGGTGAACTGTAAATAGTTTAGGAGGGGATTGCTGCTGCTTCTCCAAAGTTACTGTGGGGCTGTCACTCGGCTGCTTCTCTGATTAATAAGTTTAGGTGTTCTGCCATGTTTTGATGGGTTAGCAGTTGGTTCTTCCTCTCTCCATGTTCAGATGATGGATTGAACAGAGACGTGGGAGATGTTCAAAGTTTGGGATATTATTTTTTAATCTAAATCAGCTTTAGACGACTCCACAACTTTTTCCCTGACCTACCTGCTGTGTTCCTTGGTCTTCATGAAGCTGGTTCTCTGATTTTCTCTAACAAACCTTCACAAAACTGCATAGGTAGACTCTGTTCACTAGTTAGGGGATTTCTGAAGGCAATTATTTACGGGGATCAGAGTATAATGCACTTTATGCTTCTTTTTGTTGTTGTTTTTTTTTTTTTTTAGATTTTTTATGTGGAAAAAGAACATTTTGAGACTATGCATCATTTTTTTTCCACTTCACAATTATTCGCTTCTTTGTTTTGGTCACAAAATCCTAATAAGATAAAAGTTTGTGGGTATTAACACTTTTGCAACGAGCTGCACATCAGGCATCTGGGAAACATTTCTTTTTTTCCCATTTAAAGTTAACTTTAGCATCATCAAAGCATTGCTCTTTGTGATCGCCTCATCCCATTGGATGATGTGCTGGATTTGATACCCTAACATTCTTCCTCTCTAATTGTGCTTATGACAAGACAGTCAAAAGTATTTTCTCAGATTTTGCTGCTACTGGCTTTATTACAGGCACATTGTTTCTGATTTTTGCCTGCCGTCACTTCTTAGCTGCGTTGCACAATGAATCAATTTCATTTGATCAAGAGCATACGGTGCTGCCTACCCAGCAGTTTTGTGGATCTCGTATAACAGAAGAGGAAAGTGGGTTTTTTTCATCTGAAAATTGACATTTCAGTTATTATTCAGCTGAAAAACAAATCTATTGAAGGGAAAATGTTCAAAATAAAAAAAAATTTAAATAACCTGATTGAATAAGTGTTCACATTCTTAAGCTCACCTTTTCATTGAGTCTTTGCATTTAATCTGAGGTACATCCATAATTTATATTCATCATTTAGCTAAGGCATTAGATTGCTGAGGATTAAAAGAATCCCTTGCAATAATAAAGGTATCAGTCCGAAGAAGGATACAAAAACTCTAACTCATCATATATCACTATGGATGTGAGGGTAGCAAATAATAATTGTAGAAAATGTTGAACAACAGTACCTAAACCGCAGATATATTTATGCACAAAAAAGCTAATATTTTTGGGATTGTTAGTTTTACAATTTTTTTTCACTGTCCAAAGAAAGTGTCAATAAAATCACAAAATTTGAAAATATGATAAAATGCGCAGTTACTGTGTGCAGTTTTGTGATACAAATCACACTTCTTTATGCGACTAGTGTCCTAAAGAGACATATTATAAATGAGAATGTTTTTAAAGAGCAGTATTTGTGTTTGTGGTGCTATGATTGCTGTCAGAGCCATACAGTTACCTAAAAAGAAGCAATATACGTATATATGTTATCGATTAGTGAAGTTTATTTGTGTAGCAAATTTCAGCAGCGGCTGTTCAAGGGCTTTACATCATGAAAATACAAAAACAACATTCAGTCTGTTATTGGTTTTGTGAAAACCAATAACAGACATTACATTTTTCCATCATTAAAATAATTAATACACATCATATATGTTGGTCAATGTTCCATTTATTATGGTCCAAAAGCAGCTCTAACGAGGTGGGGTTTCTAGCATTGATTTAAAGGAACTCAGTGTTTCAGCTGTTTTGCAGGAAGTTTGTTCCAGATTTGAGATGCAGAGAAGCTGAAAGTTTCTTCTCCTCATTTGGTTCTGGGAATGCAGAACCATAAATTTTACTCATCACTTTTGAGTTATCATGACAATACTACAAAATATCGGGATAAGATTTGAAGTCCATATCGTCCACACCTAAGGTGTGTATGAAAAATGACTTACTGAAGGTAGGAATCATTTTTCAACAATTTATAATGTCACATTTTTTATATGTTTATTGCACTTATTCTTGTGGTGCTTTTTTTGGGTCCTGGATAAAGTCTAGTTCAGATTCCAGAAACGATGAGAAAGGAAACCAGAAAATGCTCACGTTGTCTGCTTTATGTGCCTGCAGATTATTTTACTGATCAGAGACCAGGCTAACCTGAAGCCACCTGGCCAGTACCTGCGTCTCTGCTTGGTCACCATCAGACCCCAACCCCCTTTTCCTTTGTGTGGAATGGAAGTGCCTCAGTCTCGATAACGATTTTTTTTTTTCCCCCCGTGTTGACAAGTCACAACATGGAGATCTACAGCTCGGAGAGCAGCCCTTTGGCTACGTAGAGCCCTGCTTGCACTGAGTAATAGCAATCTCACAGGAGTAGCAGGCTTTCAGCTGGCAGCAGTTCATACGGAACAGCTCGCCGGTGCAGCTGGGAAAGACAGAGCATGAGTGGAAGAGGGGAGCGAGGGGCCGGTGGAGATGGAGGGAGGGAGGAAGTGGAGAGGAAGAGCTGTTAAGAGCTTTGGGCGGTTTCTCTGTTGTTGTACCACACAAGTGCATCCAGGCCCTGCAGGACGAGCCTTTAACAGGCGTGAGGGATGGAGAGCATGAGAGGAGTGGAGGAGGATGCAGCGGAGGAGTAGGAGGAGGCTTTGGTTTGGGGAGCTGAAGCCGGCCGGTCGTACCAGACGCCTGATCCGAACATGGATGGGATTTATTGTTTGCCTCTGCATCACTAAAGGCATTAAAATTACTCTGAGAGATAAAGAACTTCCTTGATTAGAATCCCCTGCAGGCTGAGGATGTGGTGCATCATTAAGACAGGCTTCAGTTCTTACAGTGCATTCACACCAGCCCTGTGTAGTCCACTTTAATCAAACTAGTTTGTTTGCCTAGAAAGTCTGGACAGTTTGGGGAGGTGTAAATGCCAATCGAACTGTGATGTGGATCAAAAAAGTGAACTCTGGTCCTGGAGTTTCACCCATAAAACCTGCTAAACCCGGTGGTAGAGGCGCTATGTCAGTCCACCAGTGTGTATTTTGTTTTAAATGTTTTTGTTACATAAATTCCACGAACAGACCTAGTGACATCTCCATTTTTAGTTCTGGTGCATGATCAGACAATTTGCAAATAACTTCATGAGGCCAGTTCAAAACCCTATTTAAAATAAACAAACGATGCTTATCCTGGTGGGGGCGCAAATGAAGTCTGGTGGCCCGCCAGGCTTATAACTCAATTGGGGATCCCTCTGGGTCGCCTACAAACCTAGATCTCGGTTTAGTTGAAGTGAACACTAGCATAATTCAAATGCACATGTGAATACTAAGCAGACTGGAGATTGCTCCAACAGTAGGAAGTGAACTGTATAACAGGGGATTCTGGGTAAATACAACCAAAAACAAATGCAAAAGTCTAGCACCAGCAGGAAAAATGGCTCATGGTGTTTTGCCAAAGACAAAATCGAAATCCAACAACCTCTAAAATCTGACGACGCTCCATTTTTGTTTACATTTTGTGAAAAAGCAAGTTGCGGTGATGTAGACTTTGTGGTGTTTCCTTCTGTGGTTTTTGGTGCAGCGCCATATATATTTTAAGGATAACATTGAATAATACAAACTAAATGCTATTACACATAGCAATTTATATAATTTTATGATTGCGTCACAAGTAATAGGTTAACCTCTTCCTATTACTGTTGTTGCTGCTGGTGCCTTTATTGGGGAAACATAAGATATTAAACTTCTTAGCTTGCTTACTGTAAGTTCAGTGTTTATCTGCTGATGATACTTTCAAATAGTTAAAATATTATGGCACACTTAAATACCACTCTGCTTTTCAAAATCCAAATAATTGTTTCTAGTTAGCTGGTAATGTTGAGTTAAAATCAATAGCTATAATAACATCTGTATGATGTAAGCTAATTACAAACGATGCCAATGATAAGAGGTATGTTGCACACAAATTAACAGAGCAGCGTAGGAATGTTGAAGCATCTGGTGCTGACATGTTGGACCCCAAATGAAAATGTGCTTAGGGTTCCAAAAAGGCTCGAGCCTTTTTGGAACCAAACCAAAGCCCTGGCCACCACAGGTTTTTCAAAGGTTTTGGTTTGTTTAATACAGAGCAGTGTGAAAGAAAACTGGATCACCTAAGAATGAAATAAATGTTGCAATTTTGGTCCTCAATCAGACCGAGTCTACTGGATTATCAGATGTGAAAACTCTCCTACTTTCTGCTCCTCACTGTATAAAAAAAACACTAACTTTGCATGAAAAATGAAGATTTAATGCTTTTATACACGTATCTCTGATCTGCATGGAGGTCGGCCAACATGTTGATCTTTGTCGCCCTCGCAGAACACCCTCCACAGCGCAGTGCAGTGAGATGACCTCACTTCCTGTGTGGGTAGAGGAGGGCAGCAGGGCTCTTGTGCGCACAGAGACACACTTTCCCTCCTGAAGCCTGGCTCCGGTTTCCCCTCGGTGCTCGGGGGTGGCGGGGCCACAGCCAACCCCCGTCTTTCCTCCTCGGCATGGAGGAGTTTTCAGCGTTTTCACCTCCCCTGCTGGAGTTTTAGGGATGGAATCGGGAATCAGTTCAGAGAAGAGATTAAAAGTGCGGAGGGTTGTTACAGACAGAGCAGTGTGTGTTCATAAAGCAGCAGGCACTCTCCAGGGAAACAATAAATCAGCTCTAAACGGAGAGTGGAACTGTTTTGGCTCGAGTGCAAGAAATCCTGAGAAGTTAAAATCCTCTATATGATGTCATCTCTGTCAGTTATTGATGCTGAAAATGCAGGTAAACATCTCGACTGATTCATTGTCAGGTTAACTCCTCCTTTGCATGCTGCAGTCATAGCTGCTGTTACAATAAAACAAAGATGGACTGGGCCCTAAAATAAATTCTTGAACAGTAACTTTTAAGGCAGGCTTGTAGGTTCTTTCAGAGTATTTTACAAAAATCCAAGCTTAATCTGATTCATAGTGGGCTAAAAAAATCACAGAATTACTGGAAACACAATTATTGGAACCCCTGCTGTTAACACTTTGTACAACCCCTTTTACCAGTAGGGCTGTGTTTACTAATCTCCCAAGGGTTCTTAAAATCAGTAAGATTGCAAATTCAGAAATCTGAATCCTACTCTTCAAATCTGAAATAAGATTTTCCATTTTAGGTCTTCAATTATATTTCATCTTAAATTATTACTTCTTCCCTTATAGTTTCATTTTAAGATTCATCTGTACTGTGATGTTTTACTTCTACCTGAGGATATCAGGGAATATTAAAAGAACTTCAAGCCCCAGGATGCAGGGAAGCAGTTTGCTTGCTACTTTTAAAGAGATTTAGATCATACCCACCTTGTTTAGTCCGCTTACCTCCACTTTCAAACCTGTTTATGTTTAGACTCTAGTTACATTAAATCATCTTATGTTATTCACTACCAGTTATAGTGATGAAACACATTCTCAACTACTGAGATATACGTTTGCTACTGCATATAGTTGGAAGATTTAAGTTTGGTAACCTAAATGTGAAAGCACTAACATTACATATGGAAAAATGCTACTTTAAATCGACATAAGTTTGTTGACAATGTTGAATTATCAACTTTGTCAATGCAGAGTCATGGGGGAGCTGGTTTCTGTCTCCAGCAGTCATTGGGTGAAACAACCTTTCACACACACACCCACACACCTGAGGGCAATTTAGTAAGATCAAAGATTAAACTAACATTCATGTTTTGTGACTGTAGGAGGAAGCTGGAGTAACCGGGGAGAACCCATGAATTCTGTGTCTGATGATGAACCATTTCTGTGTGGTTCTGATCGAATGTTTCAGATCATTATTCCACAAACAGACCCAGTGACGACTCCATTTTTAGTTCTGGTTTTATTTTTAGAGACGGAGCACAGATCCTCTATTGTACTTAACAGTGGGCATGAGGTGCTTATCTGCACATTCATCTTTTTGCTTAAATAAACCCCAACAGGAGCGTTTGTTGTTGAAATGCTCATTCGTAGTGTGATCAAACTAAAGCATATGGTTACAGTTAAAATTCCAGCAGACAATTTAGAAACTCCACGTTTACATTTGTGATAGTAGAATAGAACAAGGTTGAAAAACAATCAAAAAACGAGCACAATGCAAAGATTTGATTTTTAAAAATTATTGTGAGATTTTTACAGAAGATGATTATCTTCATCTTCTATTTCTACAAAATGGAACTCTGATATTAAAAATCATTTCTGGCAGAAACTTAGTTCTCCCCCTGTAAACCTTAAGTTAGTTACTCCCAGGTGCCCATCTACATAAAAGTAAAAAATCTTTTTGTTTCTTCAGTAGACTTAATCCTTTTCCGTAGATTGTTTTTGCAAAAATAATTTATTTGAGCTTCTAAAGCATCATTGTAAAGGACGCTAATAAATGTGGCCAGCACTATAACTCCATTCTTCTTCTTTCATTGCTTTCCAAGGACATTTGTTCATTTCATATGGTTCCTTTTTTCTGCTACTAAGATTAGGTAATCACTGTTTTTCGAATTTAAGAAAAAAGATGTCGTGTTTTTATTCTTAAAATCTAGAAGCAAACAAAGTGGGACAAATGTGAAGTTTCTAAATGAGTTGACATGAGAACTGAATCAGAGGGCCCGGCTCGGTAATTGCCTGTGTTTTTTCCCACACCGCACGGGTCCTTTGAATGGGGGCCATGTTAGCTCAGATTGCCATGTCATTAATCCCTCGTACTCTACAGGGGAGTGGTCAGCGGCAGATGTGTTTGCGCTTACTCCAGAAGGTTTTCTAGATTAGGACAAATCCTCCCCCAAAAAAACCGTTTAAAAACCCCATTTGGCACGCACGGCCAGATCGTGTGGGCTCATAGCCGGCCAATGACAATGACAACCATCCCTCCCTCGACATCTAATTCTCCCCCCACTTCCTGATTATTTTTTTTGTGTTTGTTGTTTTGTTTTGTTTAGTTCCTAATCCCCTCCCCCCACCTACCTTGTGATTTTCAAAGCGTAACTCCCCCCTCACTCCCCTATGTTGGTTCGGACCGGTCAGCGTAATTGTTTGGAAGCCGGCTTCTGTCATTTGCATGTAGCAAGCAGCCACTTTTCCAGTTTCAGTGGTTTGACCTTGTTGTACCTGCCAGCCAGAAATGAGATCATCAGAAGAGTAGACGAGAAGCTGACATCTCTCCTCCACCTACCCGTGGCTTTAAGTGATGGTTGTCATAGCAATCATTATGCCACAGAACAGACTCGGTGCGTGAAGGATGGCTTTGAATGCCGCAGCCTCGGGTCACAACCTGGTTATGACAGAACAGATAGACCTACGGAGGTTGACTGGAGACTGTAAAGTAAACAGCTGCATACGCTGCTTGTTAGCGCTATAAATTCTATATTCCTATTTGAACAGTTATGGCAATATTCCCTTTTTTATAGCATGAAAATGGGAAGGCAGGTATTGGTCTAACTGAGAGGAGAGGGGCAGCGTGGTGCAAACAGCGCCTCCCATTCCCATCAGCCGCCCTGGCTAGCATTTAACATGGAGATTGGAAATGGAAAAAGCCCTTCAAAACCCCCCCACCATCCCACCATCATTCTCCCTGGACCTGCATGTAAATGAGATAGCAGTGAGCATTTCCTGCTGTGCCACAACACAGCTCAACTCAACTCTCCTTTTTGCTCGCTCCTTTCTTTTTTTAAGTGATGGCCTGGAAGCGCTCCCTTGCTTCACTAGGACCAATCACTAATAGTGACCCAGTCCTCACTAACGATAGCCAAAATCCCAGGTTTGAGTTCCTTCTGCCAAATCTGTTCAACTAAAACGCTTTTTGTCCTCCTTGCTCCTTTTCCCACTTTCTCTCCTGCTGTATTTATTTGTTGTTAATGTCGCATTATAAACCTGCCGAATTATCTCCCAAGTCTGTCCTCACCTCCCACTGGACCTTGATTGTGTGACCGCTGTAGGGCCGAGCGTCCCTCCTTACCAGTAGGACGATTTACAAACAATACATGGACACTGTCCGCGGCAACCTTCCACCCTCCTACTGTCTCTCACTTCTTTCTTGCACAGCTCCACAGCGGGGAGATAGTCTGTTCATTTCACACTCATTCTAAAGAATGCACCCTGTCTTCTGCTGGACGTTGGAGCAAGATCCACATCTCCTTCGACAATGGACGCTTTATTGGCCAGCGGGAAAATTTATGACAAACTCACTTTTTCTTTCTTTTTTTTATTGACTTGCCTTATACAATAATTTAGTTTGAAACCACATGAAATTCATAAAATGAATTTGTGTAACATAGGCATGGGACGATATGAGATTCTCACAGTATAATTTGCCACAGAATCATAGTATAGGAAACATGTAACTCTACAAGCTTTTATTTAAACCCAATAATAGAATAGAATAGAATAGAATTACTTTATTCATCCCAGCAGGGAAATTATTTCGCAGTTACAGCAGCATAGAGACAAGACACACAACATCCACCACTGAGTAGCAATGTAGACAAGATAAATAAGAATAAAATATGACATGCTGTCAATATAAAAAGCAGCTTAGAGCAGACCTTGCAAAGATTCAAAATGCAGAACAGAATGTATATGTAAATATAAGCCTTGTTTGTTCTTAATGCTCAGTTCCGATTTGGGTTTTTTTTGTGTGTTTTTTTTGACGTGGACATTTGTGCTACAAATTAAAGTCAATTGCACTCAGAATTCTGTGTGAACGATTTATGATCCCAAAGCAACCTGCATGAGCAGAAGAAGAACGTAGAGATCACACAGCAGAGCATTGTTTATAGAAGTAATAATGGACAGAGTAGTCTATAGATCACTTTTATTCAGCGACAGTATTGTCACAAGATCATGACAACACAAAGACTACAACTAATGACAACTAATAGCTATGGCTTTTTGTGGAGCATTAACTGCAATTTCTGTAGAGAAGTTTGTTTTGGATGTGTAGTTGGAACCAAGAGTGGCGTGATTGTGATCTGATGTGCTTCACCAACACAGATTTATTTCATAAGTTCATAATCAGAATTTTCAGGCATTGTTTACTTCCTGATTTACTGAATATGGCTTTTTCTGGTGCAAAATTGTGATGCATGTCTCGCATCAATGACATAAAAGCTGGATAAAATGTGATATGACCGCTCAGACTGCAGGTACTTTGAAAACAATCAGATACGAATCCAATTTAATACCAGACATGGAAGTGGCACAAATCACATTTTTTGGGGGGGCAGGGACATGGGGTGAAAAGATTGTAATTCGGTCGTTCAGACTGTGGTGAAAACGTTGGACATAGTTTGCATATGGGTAAAATAAAGCGGATTTCGCATGCAAAGGTGAGGAAAGTTTGACAGCAGAGTTGTGACAAAAAGGGCGGGGAACATGAGACTGAGAACAAAATTATGTGGCTTTTGTCACGCAACTGCGACAATGAGAACTGATTTCAGCACTTCAGCTCTGTGTTGGCTTTTTTCTTTAAATTTTTAAAAAATGTCCGACTGTCTGGTGTTTCTAATATCATGTGTAAGTAGACCCTAGAAAGTCCTATATTTCAGTAAAACCAACCGCGTTTGGACTGGAGGGTATTCCTCCGCTGTGCCCGCTCCTTGACCTGCAGAGTTAAGAAATCTAAACTGCTTTTTGGAGAGAAGTTGCTCAATAACTTGATTGGCGGAGTGTCTTCCACAGCGAAACAACGCTGAACTCCTCAGAATAAATGGAGAACTCTTGTTGCATCTAAAGGCTAGCTGTTCAAAATGCAGTCAGAGTTGTTGTTACTATGTTCTCCCCTGTGAGACCATCTTATATGGATCAGGAACGAATCATCCTCTGAATTGTTAGAATTATATTTACAGTGAACCCTCGTTCACCTTTCAAGGCCTCGCTGCTTCGCGGATTTTTTTTTGCAGTTCTTTTTCACAGTTAAATGTATTCTGCATCCTGATTGGCTAAACAGTCTCCACGCTTCTTCTCTACCTGTGTGCCAATAATGTTACAGTATTTAAATATACGTAATACAGCGTGGCAAATTTTGGTAAATGTTTTTGCCCAGAAGAAAAAAAGAGCGACAACAACTACCAATAACTATGTTCTTCTTTCGAAAAAACACACCTGCGCCACAGGATTCAGAAGAAAAAGCCACTAGAGAGCGGAGTCAGGCCGCAGCGTCACAGTCAGAGCAACAGTGAAATACGCGAGTCACAATTTGTCCTACTGTACTTCGTATTGATGATTAAAATGATTATTTTACTGTAGTTATTTGTAAGAAAGCATTATATTTGTTTAAAAAATGCTTGAGCCTGAAAACAGGTTTTGTTCTTTGGTTCAATGTAGAGTATTTAATTATGCTGTATAATAATTGTAAAAAATAAAGGTAACTACTTCACGGTTTTCGCCTATCACGGGTTCTTTTCGGAACGCAACCCCCGCGAAAAACAAGGGTTTACTGTATTCCATCCTGTGCACCACAAATCTTGAACAAACTTTCAGAAAACTGCAAAAAAGCTGAAATACTGAGTTCATTTAAATCAAGCCTAAAAACCCACCTGTTTTTAGTTTCTTTTGAACCATAATCACTGGAACGTTGATCATATTTGATGTGTATTGATGATGGCAAAGTAATGTCTGTTACTAGTTTCACAATTGGTGACTGTATGGTGTTTTTATATATTAGGTAAATCATTTTGAACTGCCTTGTTGCTCAAATGTGTTATGGAAATAAACTTGATTGATTCATTGATTATATTTTATGCACATTATTTAGCTATTTACACTCATATGCTGACTGTACTGCTGTCCTTACCCTACATGGAAATGTAGCTTCAAAAATTGATTAAAAAAGCTGCAAACTACTAAGAGTAAATTTTAAAAATCTAGTTTTTTTCTTTGAGGATTGTTTTCTAAACTTTTATTGTGAATTATGCTAGTTTTCTTGGTTTTAATAAAGACGCTCGAAAAGTGAGACCAAAGGTTAGAGTGTCGACAGTCACTGCGTTCAGTCATAGTCATGTGCTCATGACACAAATTTAATCAGCATTAGATATTTTGAATATCAAGGCTGAAATACAACTTTAATCTGATGGACCGAGCTGATCTCAACAGGCAGTGGCAGCTCAGCCGCTGGGTAATCACCAAGCTTTTTTTAAAAAGAAAGTCTTCTGTATATCAGATGCGCATTTTGAAGATTGTGTGGTGGTTCAAAAATAAATATTCTTATTGCTATCTACTCCAACCTGCATTAGGTTTTTATTGTACCAAGAGACATGCAAACTTCTGTAGGTTGCCGATAATATTTATTTTAAAACATTATTTTTTGTAATATCCATTTTTCCTCAATAAATCCAGCTAATTTGTTTCCTGGGAATAGTTCTGTTCTTTAAGCCAACTGATTGAGTGTGTGCACCATCAGGGGTAGGAAGGGGAAGGGCCACTCTTTTATATAGATCAGTGGTCCCCAACCACCGGGCTGCGGACCGGTACTGGGCCGCGCAAGAAATAATGAACTACTTCCGGATCTTTTATTTTGAAAATCCTAAACTGGATTTTACCGGTTACGTCTTGCGCGTCAAAATTGAGCCAACTTGCAGCAGTATGAGTAACAAAACAACATCGGAGTACTGCGGCGCACCCGATGCTTACCACGCCCCTCCACCCACACACACACACACACACACCCACCCCGTCCGCCCGCAGCAACATTTCGAAGGGCTGACCGGTCCGTGCATAGATGACACGCAGATGTGATATTATTCAATATTTGTAAGTGAGATTTTTATATACCGTACAGAGACAAGCCGATGTCTTGTCCTGATATATATAAATATCGTAGCAAAGATTTTGAAACATTAAAACATTATTAATTTCCAAAAGCATTGATTTGTGAAATTATAATTCAGTATTTGGTAATCCATATATTTCTTTTTAATCTTTTTTTATTATTATGAAGGTAAATTTCCTGGAACAAATTTACCTTCATTTTGCTTCTTTATGGGCTCAATGATCCACTGAGACAGATTTAGGTGGAATACTGCAGAATTAAACAAGTTTACACAAAAATGTCAGAATTTGCATAGAAACATGAAGATAACACCCTTGAAGACCAATTTAGATTGTTTTTATCCGCATAAAAGGTAATTTGGGGTTTAGTTCCTCTTTAAATAATCAAAATAATTCAGATGTCTTTGGACTTTAATAAGCCTAACAGGTCACTGGTTGGTAGTTTACATGTAGGGATCTAAAAACAGAACAACTGAGTGCTTAAATCTAGATTTATCTTCCTGAATACAAGTATGTCAATGAATTTTAAGCATTGCTGCCTTTATAGAAGGAATACAGTGCAAGACATTTTGTGAATTACTTTTTTTCATTTTAAATGAATGTATTATTTTCAGTAATAGATTTTTCATCGTTTAATTTATTACTTAAGCCATCAGTTCCTTTTAACTAATAATAAATGTGACCTATACCAGGTCTGTAGCTTGTTGAAACACTCTAATATGACGTAATTTCGTCTTGTACAGGAATTAAAGCCAAAAACCTAATGATAAACTTTGCATTCATGTTCAGAATGCAAAGTGCAGATTCAGTAGATATATCACCTCTCTCCCCTAAAGCGGGCCAATCGATTTGATGACACATCTTATGTTATGAGAAGCTAAAAAAAGGAACGGAAAAATAAACCGCTGGTGGTGGGGTAGGGGGCTAAAGTGCACTTCATCTGCATTGAGGAATTTCAGAGGTCTCGGGTTGTCTCATTCTTTTCCAAGAACACTTCTCCTTCCTGTTTCACCTCTGGCATACGGCCCAAAGAACCCACAAACCACGGAGGCCAAGGCCGAAAATACACTCATGGTAATTCGCGCTACATTTCAGTACGACTCGAACTAGCAGTATATATAGCCGCTCTGCCTGAACTCTGATCCTCACCGAGAGGATCATCTCACCTCAGAGTCCAGCTAAAAGATGATCTTTTGTGTCTTTGTCAAAGGCAACAGTTGGATGAGATTATGGAGGTAGTTTAATGAGAAAAGGAGTTTGATTCAGAGTTTTCTGAATATTACAACTTAGAATGTGCTGATGATATGTTTGTGGCTGATTTTCAGTCGCCGACTTACAGACACTGATTCAGATTCTTTTAAGAGCTAGACTTTAAGAAAATATAGAAACAGTATTAAAACGACCTTTCCAGTCTTCCTGCCCAAAGATGTCATTGATTATTGGGAGCAGAGGAGATTTCTTTGTGTGAGAGCAGTTATTGTAAACCAGAGTTTTGCTAATATTTTAATCAGAGTTGACGTTTTAAACTATCTTTTGCATCTTATATGAAAAATTTGTACTTTTAGAGTGGTTGGCTTTACTAAAACAGTGTTCTCAGACAGACACTTAGATTATAGATTTACGAAAGATTTTTCAATTAAATTAAAAAAATACTTTATTAATCCCAAAAGGAAATTAAATATTGTAGCTCAAAAGTTATTGAGTTATCAAAGTATTTTTAAAGAATTGTTGATGATGCCGTGGGAAGGAAGCATCTCCAGTAGCAGTCAGTCTTGCACCAAATATGAAGAGGTTTCTGACAGAAGACTATTGCTGTATGACAGTTTAGCTGTCATGATGCTAACAGCTCAATATTCAGGTAGAAGAGATGGTATTCCACATTAATATGTTCTGAATGACATCAACAGCTGTAATCAAGTGCTGCTAATCCACCTCATTTGCTTTTACCGCTCTTCTTTACATCTCTGTGTGGCTATATTATTAAAAAGCCAGGCAGAAAGACATTGGAGTCTGGGATAATGGCTTTTTGGCCATTATGTTCAATGGATGGTTTGATGCTCTGCATGCATGAAGCCTCCTTTTCCACTCCTCTGGAGTTTGGGGTCGTAATTCAGATATTATTTGAACTTTTGAGATACTTATCAGCTTCTCCTTTTTCAACTGTGTTTCGTTTTTTTGTTTTGGCTCCATATGGTCTAATGCTCTTATTGTATACTGTTTTTCATTGCAATAGCACCACTCTTTGTCTATGGTGTATTGAAGTAGCCTATTGTTTGTATTTGTGTTTGTTGAGCTCTAAATGTATTTCAGATATAGATGTATTATCACAAAAACAGCAATCAATTTCATGGAATATGTATAAAACATGAGCAAAAACAACCCAAGTAGTTTTAGAGCTACAAAGGAACTTTCTTCAGATTTTTTTATTTATTTATTTAATTCTTTTTAAATTTGAAATGTCACAACTGTGAACCTCCTTTTATCCAGGTTTTACCAAGTAACCCAAAATAATCACTCATTTATTTTAGTTTGACTTCTTCCTTCAGATTTTACTGGAGATTTCTGACGACTCAGTGCCTCATATTATTGTTATTCTTTTCAATGAGCAGCCTTCTTGTCCTACCAAAGCACTCACAGATGGCCCAGTCCTTTTTATACAGTCCTCCCAGCTCCAATCAGAAGATGTTCACTTTTCACTTCTCATGCATGAATTTGCCAATAGCTGTGTTGTTGTTGCCTCCTAATACGATTATCAAGTTAAAAACCAAACCAAACTTAATGAACCTTGGATACATGTCCTAAAATGTTTCAGCATGTTGAAAATACAGTACACTTACCTTTTAAATGCCTTCATGTATTTCTCTGCTTCCACTGGCAGTTAAGCATCTTGCTGATATTGAAGATACGGTATGGTGCATTCACTGACTGTTAAAAGATTAGATTTTTATGTTTCTTGTTCCCGATCATAGCCAGTTAAGTTGAAAATTGTCCAATTGTGGTTACCAGATGGATTTTATGGGGCTTTTTGGTGTGTTTTTCTAGTTTTGGCAGAACATTTAATGCCTGACAGAAACACAGTTGTGAGAATTTTGTTTTCCTCAGGATCAACACTGTGGGAAAGTAAAACATCAATTTGATGGTTCAGGGTACCAGGACTTCAGTTTATTTATATGACATTCATTTTACATTCAATTTTAAATTACTTTTTTTATTTCTTTAGAACAATTAAAAATTCTTTTAACACAAAAAGAGAAACATTCTTGTGAAACTTGGCCTATTTTTTTAGTTCATTTCATTTGCTTTATTTAATTAAAATTTCTTAATTATTTCAATTGTTGCTGTATTTTTGTATTTTTTTGTCTTTATCAAAACAGTTCTTACTTGTAAATGAGATCTTGGATCTCAGTGAGACAACTTGTGTAAATAGAGGCCAAAAACATATTGAATTGGATTTCAGTTTGACTGCTTTTATTCATTTTGGCTTGTTTGTTCCTTGTAGTATTTTGATGTCATATTTGATGTGAATAGTTTTGTTTTCTTTTTTTCTTCCAAAGTTTATCAAGAAGCTTTAAACTGTACAATCACTAAGTTTATTAAAAGTAAATGCCCACTGTGCTTCATGCCAACTTGCTTCAGTGATCTTATCCATTGCTTGGTTGTCAGATTTCATTACCTTCTAGTGAAAATAACCATGAACATAAACTAGAATTATTAGGGTTTCTTGCAGTAATGGCAGTAAAACGAGTGAAGGGACATCTATTTAATTTGTTCAATATGTATTTTATTGTTTGCTTTCTGAGAGAAATGGAAAGGCAGGAAGAGTTTTAAGTGGAGAAGTGATTGAGAAGTTTGCAAAAGGGATCAAGTAGGTGACAGATTATGCAAAAAAGGAAAGGGGGGCGAGCATTATCCAATGTGTCCCAATTAATGGAATTACACTCCTCCTTGGGAAGGCTGTTAGTCATTTGTTGAGAAGTGAGTCTGCCGTGGTGCATCTCTCCCACCATATTGTCCAGCGAGCGCTTATTAAGCCAGGCCTGACCGCTGGGCATGCTCATTAGCATAGCCCGCGGCCGTGGCAAGGCCCAGTAGGGCTCAGCTGGACACTTAATTACCGTCAAAGCTTCTTCGGCACTACCTCCATGCTCTCTGCTTCCCTTCCCGTGTCCTCACCCCCCTGCTCAAACACCCTTAACCCAGCCATAGAGGCACAAACGTGCCCTCACACAACTGTCACCCTTGCTGCCTTGGCAGGAGAGGGAGGCTAATCATTTTGGTCATGTAAATGTGATGGCTTTAGTCGGAGTGTGTTGTGGCAGTCTTTTATGTTGCCTCGCTCTGCACGGCTCTGCGGTCGCTTTGCGGTCAGCAGTCTTTGAGATTTTACTGACTCGCTGACCTACACTACCTCTCTCTGTCTCTGGGTCTCTCCCTCATTCTTATATTAGCTCATGGGCATGACTCTCCTTTTGACATCGGCGCAGTATTGATGCATCCCCTTCCAACCTTAATCGGCTAATGGCCTCTTCTTCTTGCCTGCCCAGCCAAATCAACCCCTCCCTTATTTATCCCTTTATCTCTTCCTTCTTTCCTTTGCCTTCCCCCCACCGTCACCCTGTTCCTGCCTGGGGTCGCTGACGCCACTTTTCATGCCTAGCTAAGGAAGAATAGCTTAGTACACATACATGTTTATGGGTTCATCTGGCAGAACACGATGTCTAAAATGTATTTTATGGTTTTTAACTAATTTAAACCTCATGGATGTTTAAATTTTAACTAATTTAAACCTCCATGGTCGATTGATCTTGAGAAATATTTGATTAACAACCCAAAATATTGTTTTTCGTAGCAGCTGGTAGCAGTATTAACCTCAGAATAATAAAGTGGATCAATGGAAACTAGATTGTAAGATATCTAATCTTACTGTAAATATTTCACTGCAAAAACACAAATTTTTGCTAGTATTTTTTGTCTTAATTCTAGTTTAGGTATATTGGTACACTTGAAATTAGTAGAGATGTATAGAAATATATAGACTCAGATAAAAAGGTAATTAACTTACAAATAACTTTTCAGAAAGCTATAGGAGCTTATAGAAAATGGGAAAATGTGCAAGTTCTTATTTGTATGTTTAGCCTCCAGATCTTAATTGAAGCTGAAATCATTAAGAACAGTTTGTTCTCCATAAATGCAGAATCATCAGCTTTGACATCTGTAAACAAATTAAGAAATTGGATTTCAACAGTACAGTGGAGCTTGGTCTTTTTGCTGATTTTTCTGTGCAACCGGCCTTCGAGTTATTTGTGAAAAATCCTCCTATTTGTGAAATGCTTTTGTGGAGTGTACATAAAATATTTGAAAGAAAGAAAATGCAACACAGGAAGTGGAAATAACGGGGCACAATCCTACTTGACATGCTTTTGGCTGGCATTTTCAAAAGAGCCAGTCCGGGAGCTGTTGAATTAATAGTAATAAAAAGTTAAGAAAGGTTCTACGTTTTTTAAAGGGGGATCTCAGTTATTGATTTTAACTAATTGCAGGCAGCTGTTGTCCCTGTATTCATGAAATGAGTAACATTAAAAATAATCCTTTGCAATAACCATATCTTACCCAGAACTTACATAGAAGTCTATACTTTGATTAAAAACTTGATATTCTGCATTTCTAAAATGGTAATCACTGGAGTCTAATAAGCTCCTTTCTTTTTTGCTATTGGTTCATGCAACCATTTTATATGATCAATGTTGGAGATCAACATGTACAGTATGACTTGATTTGTGTACATCTGTTTTAAGACCTAACATGGCTTGTTGTTGTCACCATTGATTCCCTTCAGTCTATTTATATAGACTCAGTCTGGACTTCCTAGGTGTCTTTATCTATAAAGTAGTGATGCTATGCATTATTTGTGGCCCAGAAAGATCATCCTTCTGCGCTGCACCAATGAATCATTTGTGTGTGAGCGATAACGGATCTCGACTGCTGAGCACCCTGCAGCTGTTTGTCTCAACATGCAAGTCATCCCCGCCATTACACTGCTAAACGGTCCCCTTTCAGTGGCAGACGCTTGCCGCCTCAGCCCGTTTCTCTGCATCTCCATCACTCGGGGTGGCGGGCGGCCGGGGTGTGTGGTTACTGTCACCACGCCAGCCACGTTCCAGAGGCAAAGCTCTTGACTGCATCTTAGAAGCAGTGCAATAGAGAGAGGGCATAAGCCTTAGAGTAACACTTGAGAAAAACGTTTGCTCCAGGGCTTTTCCTGCCGTTGTGGGGTGTAATACCACTGTTGAGCAAACAAATCTGTGTGAGTGTCATGCATGTGGAACTTGTAATGCTTAAAAATTAAGCAGAAATGCCATAAAAATACAACCAATAGGGTTAGGGTAACCTTAGAGCAGTCGTTCTCAATTATTTTCATTCATGGCTCCCTAAATTTAATTATTATTGAGAAGCTGATTAATCAAGCAGTTTAATAATTTGTCTATACAAAATACTGTATGCGTTTTTTGCACAAGCATTCAAAATTAGACCTGCAACAACTTAAATTTTAAATTGTAGCTCATTTTATTGTGCTAAACTTTAAAACTATTTCAAGTGTGTGTGATTCTCAAAAAAGAAAAAGTCCAAATGATTCACAGAGATGTGTATTTCTATACCAAACTCGGTACAATTCAAAACTTTTTAACTGTAATCATTGATTACTTGTCAGCTTCAGCAGCTTATTCCTTTTTAAAAAGACAAAACTTTTTAAAGAATTTTGTGAAAAAATTGCAACAGTATTGCTTATCTTTTAGCTTATCAGAAGACATGGAAAGTGCATATCATATTGCATTCACAGTAAAGCCAAGGGCAATGTAGGCCATGTCATACTTACTGGTATTTTTCTGTCGGCTATTGTCATTTACTCTACTTGCCTCCATCATTTTTCTTTTAACTTCTCCATCTCTCCTCCTCCTTCAGCTCTGTACGCTGGTGTACTTTCGTAGACTACTTCTTCTACTGGGTTGATTAATGGGAGCACTGCTGCCACCTAGTGATTGGATGCTTCTTTATCGTTCAATCATGAATAAAGACACTAATAACAAAAAAGTATTCCTCTTTCAAATTAGAGATAAACCAATATATTAAGTGACCAACAATGTGGATCAATATATTTGCTTCTATCAGTTTTGGGTTTTTTTTAGATCTAGAAGGACAATAGGCAGGACTCTAGTTGCTGTGGGTGTCAGGATTAATAGCACATTTTCCATCAGTTGAAGCTGATGAGCAATAAGTTCCTACAAAAAATGCATTGATACAGATTTTAAAGAGTGTCACCAATATCTTACTTTTACATCAAGCCTGTTATAAAAACTACAACAACCATAAATTAGTTTAAACTGTTTCTTAGTTATGAATTAAGTTTAAGTGGACCAGTTCGGTATTCACTGACTTTTCTGTGGAAGATTACTCCAAATTATTCAGGGAAACTTCGCCTCTTCGTGAATTTTTTTTTCTGAAATATTCAATAGAAAATGCAGCTTGGGAACCTGAAATACTTGTCCACAATGCTATATGACATTCTGTTGGCTAGAGTTTACAAAGAAACCAATCCAAGAGCAACATTCATTTTCCTGAATTAGCTCAACCCACAAGAGCAGAGATTAGGAAGGCTGGAGATGTTGGCTTCTTCAGCTAAGACAGTATCCATTGTGCATATTAATTCATATTAAGGTATATTTGATGTCAGATGGCGTCTTTAGAGAAGGACTCAAACATTCCCAGATTTTGGCTATTTGTGGGTCTCTGTGGTCCCTTACCTCTGCGAATACCAGAAATCGATTAGCATCAGAAAATTAAGCTACTACATTATCCCCATTTTTACTTCAAAGCACATGTCAGATTTTTATTTCATTTAAAATAAAGGGCATTTAAGATCCTTCTGGTGTTGAGCGTATAGACTCAACACCAGAAATTGTAGTCTTGATTCAATTCTTTGAGATGTTGTTTTCAATTTACTGGTAGGAGTGAATGAATGTGTGTATGCCGACATGGACTGAAAGATCACTCAGTGAGGAGGAAGCCAAAACTCCTAAAGAAACTTAAAATGTCAGATTGCAGTTTACAAATGTACATTGACAAAAAGCGAAATGTTTTTGGAAACATTTCCTCTGGTCTGACGAAACTACAGTTGAACTATTTGGCCATAATGACCACCGTTAACCCATGGTTTATGTAAACCTGTGGTTTCAAATGTATCCTGGGTCTGTTTAAGTACCGGTATATAGAAATACTTTAAGGGGTTATGTTGCCTAATTCTGAAAAGGAAATGACTCTAAAACTTGTTTCAACCAGACAACAACACCCACCTCCTTAGCAAGTGAGCATCATCTTTGTTCCTGACAAGGTTAACGGTGTAGAGTGATCATCCCTTTAGCAGAATCTTAAACCAGACAAAAACTTTGGGTCACACTGACTGTTCCTGAATAAAACCAAGAACTGCTGATGAAATGTGGAATGTAGTCCAGTCATCCCAGGCTGGGAAACCTTTTCTCTGGTGCCAGAAGTTGCTCCATGCAACACAGATGTGAAGCAGTTCTCAGAAGCACAGTGGTTATTCCACTGAATGTTAGCTCGGTGATTCACAGGGAAGCTAAATCTTATAGTATTTTTCAGTTTATGCAGTAAATGTTGTAGTTTGTAGGAAACAAAACATTATTTTATGGTAAAATTCTGTTGTTTTTTTGTTCATTTTCTGTATACTGGTAAGAAATATGATATGTCATGTTCTCCCAACATTTGTAATTATAGAAACAAAAGCTTTAAGGATTGACTCACTTCTTAAAATACATTATTTAGAAAACAGTTGTAAGGATCCAAATTAGTGGTGGGATGTAATTAAAATTTTTAATCAAGTTAATTGCAGGGTCTGTAATTAATTAATCGAAATGAATCATTACTTAATTGAAAACCATATATTGAAAAAATTTGTATATATAATTAAAAAAGTCTTTTTTGTTGTTAAATCATTGAAGAAATAAACATATGAGCTTAACTACAAATCGATTGTTTCTAATCTGTTATTTAGGTTATTCAGTCAAGTATTCAAGTATACTGGATGTGCTTTCAAGTATTTCAGGAACACCTGCTAATTTATAAGTTGCATTAAAAAAATAATACTGTAAATAATACTTTAGAAAGTGGATTTTTGACGCCGACATTAGTGTCATCAGCATCTGTTCTTCCTACATAATATTTAGCACTGAGATGCTACTTTTGGCTTCAATAGCTTTGCCGATGGGCTACCTCATTCTAGCACAACTTGACCACAAAAGTAGTCTTTTCCAGCATCCAGTCAGATCTTTTTTGAAGCAAAAAATTAACCCACAGTGGGCCAAGAGTAGCGACTTTGTCAGCGAATATAAGTAGCTTGTGTCAGATTTTTTGGAGTACCAGAAAAGTGCCATAAAGGTTCTGTCTTAGGACTTTTGTATGTTTAAAAAAGCAAACAAACTATTAACTGTGTTAAAATTTTCAATGCGTTTCAGTGCCACTCTTAATCGAAATAAAACAAAATCGATTAAATTAAAAAAAAATTTAAATCAAAAAATATTTTCAATTAAATAATTAATAATGTTAATCGGTGTTTTAATCAATGTTTTTACTCAATTCAAAACATTGAATACTTCAATTTAGTTTCAGTTTTACTATTTGAACGTTACATCCAATAAGTTTGTGACACAAGACCATAAAACATTTTTTCATCAAAACGAGCCAGAAGCTTAAAGGTTTAGATTTAAGTTGCATATAGCTTCTATTTTTTTTCTCTCCTTGCATGTGAACAACTTTTAGCAGCAGTTGCGAGCACACGGCTCGGCTGAAGTGCCCTTAGAGGTTGGGCTGGAGACCTCGACCTTGGAAAATGTCAGTTTGCCCACGGGGGTGGCTTGCCTGTGACACACGAAGCTACGTTAGTGAAGTTCATCGGTGCACTTTAGCACTCAGCCAGGATTCTGGTGGTGCAGTGTCGCGCTCCACTGTACCTAACCCCGGGATTTTAGCGTGAACTCAGGAAGGAAGAGAGTTCAGCCTTAAAGCTGGAACCTCAGGTCAGCAATCCAGCTATTTCCCTCTAACCATATTACAGCCATTAGTGACTCTTACTGCTTTTCGCATGTCACATGGAAATAGGTCAAGGCCTGGCCTGTATGACTCACTGTCTCTTTTTCCCCCTCTCTTTACTCTTGCTAACCATATTCAGGTGGTAAAATGGCTGCAAGGAGCATGGGAAAGGATCAGGATCAGTGCATTTACTTATTCAGCTCATATGCTGACTGCTAATAGTGAAAGGTCAAGCAGTGTATGATCAACCCTGTCAACACAAGCTGCACTGTGTACGAAGTTAGGGAATCAGAAGTGAGATCCAGTGTTTCTCCTGTAAATACAGGATATATATTGGGACTGTAAATGTGTTGGAGATGAGAAAATATGTGAAAGTGTGCGTTTGATATCTGTAGCAGCTGGAGAGCAGCGGTCATCGTGGGTTGGGATTCTGGCCACCCTTGTGGACCTCAGTGAGCTGTGCTGGCCAGATGTCAGGCAGCTCTGAAAAGAATCCCAACAGGTTGCCTGGAAACTCCTTTCCCCGTAAACAAAGAGGCAACCCACCAGGCCGCTGTAAAGTTCGCCAGGGTTAGACCAGCTTTGGTGTGCAAATACACCAATGTTTGTGTTTTCAGACATTTTGGGCAAAAAAAAAAAATTATTTGTTTATTTATTTTTGCTTTAGTTTTCTCATGAATCTCTGCTAATTGTTTTCCGTTTAATGTTTGGGAGATTGTGTACAGTAACCCAAAATAAAAAGGCCGGTTTTGACACCCCACTTCACCCGGATTTATTCTTATGGAGGTTTGTTAATATGTATCAGGAATATTCACTTTTCTTTGTTCGCCCTTGTCTGGCAAGCTGTAATGTTTTGCTTATGAATATTGATACATGAAGTGTATATTAATGACCCTTGGTGACCTTAACCCTATCCTTATTGGCTCCCTGGTGGTATCTGCAGGCTCATGAATATTAATCTGGTTCTGTAACCTCCATTACCCTAATCTTCGCTGTCTAGCCTCCCAGAAGGACCCGTTGTCATGGTAACCCCTTTACCAGGCTCTTCCTGACCAAGGGTGGGAAAAATGTGTTTAAAAAAAAAAACCCAGAAAAATCTCAATTACACACAAAAAAATCTCCAATGTGCAATCTGGAATACTTTTATACCACTAACCTGTTTGTGTTTCTGAATGGTAAAATTTTGTTTTGATTTTAATAAAAAAATCATGTTGGCAGATTTTCTTGCACAGAAACCACAACATGTACTGTATTGTATCATTCAATGTCGTACAAAAAAACATAAAGTAGTACTTTGTGGAGTGGTATGAAAATAATGCATGGTTTATGATATGATAAAAAAAAAAGAAAATCTGAAACGTGTGGTGTGCAACCACCCTGAATTAGTAAAACTACATCTTTATGTCTCAAATGTATTTTTGAGGAACATTTTTTGGACACGTTGAGGAATTATGTACATTTGTGCCGTTCATCACAAAATACCTACAATGGCTAAAAACTCCTGGATGGACATTGGGGCTGCAGCTAACGATTATTTTAGTAATCAATTATTTTTATTGATTATTCTGATGATTAACTGGATAAAAAATTGCCACTTTCTGCAGATATTTCATTTAACCACTTAAGCCTCTTTATACAATATTAGAAATACACAAAAGATGCAAATAAACAAATAATTCAATACCTTTTTAAAATAAGAGAGGAAACATTTTATTGCCTAAAATGCAAAAACATAGCATTCATTTGGTGTAAACTTGACCATTTGTAGCAAAGGATGCATAACGTATACTGAAGTAGGAGGGGTGTTTCCATGTAGTCTGCACCGTGTGTGAATACAAATGCAACGCAACTACGTCGTGACTGTGCGTCAACTGTTTGCCGCTGGGTGAAGTATGGGAGAACCTTCATTCAGATTGCATGCAGAGAGTCTGAAAAGAAAGTTTTGCTACAAATTCTCAATTGATTTTAGTCTAAACTTGAATTAGGCTATCCTAATTTATTATTATACTTTGGTATAAAACATTGCATTCATATTTCGTAATTGTCCTGATAGAAGTTATGCCTCTTGGCTTGGATTTAACTCCATCAGTCTTCATGTCAACCATGACCAGATTCACTGTTTCTGCTGATGTCAAGCATCTCTACAACATAATAATGCAACCTCCACCTTTAGGGCAGAGCGATAAATCGATCTTTATTGATTTTTATCGAAAATCGAGATTTTTTTTTTCCACCAATGCATTCTTTGGGTTGTCATAGTTCAGAGTGATGTGAGTGCTTGTTTGACAAGTGTGTCTTACTGCTTTCATTTATTTGGATGTTGAATTCAGATAAATTCTACAACAGAATATTAGGGCAAGAGAATAAACCCATAACATTACAAGACTCAAGAATACAGTCGAATTAAGATGAAGTAGAAGTAACATGAGGATAATGTTACAATATTAGAAGAATAAAGTCATATTATGAGAGTGATGGTAGTAACTTGATAAGACCTCACACAAAAACAAATAATTTAAATGAGGACTGTTGTGAAGTTATTCTTTGATATTGTTTTTACAGATGAGGAAATACCAAACATCAGCACCAAATTATTATCAGTAGCAACTTTTTTCTTGTTTTATTTTCTTTTTCTTGTTTTTTTAACACAACTTTTCTCTTGTAACTTTAGGGTGGGACATGATTTTAGAAAAGAGAGAAATGATAGATTAAAATCAGATCTTGCATGAAAAAGACATTTTAAGCCATATCACCCAACCCAATTAATAATAATGATAATACAATAAATTTTATTTCATTTTCTAAGCACTCAAAGACGCTTATCATATTGTAAATTATTTTCCCAACAAACTGCTTGTTACATCTGGTGAAATGGTTTTATTTTATGTCTTTTTGCAGATGTGGACGGCGATGAAGAAGAGGGCCCCAATGACGGTGCGGCGGAGGAGGAAGGCTGGTTTGGGAATGCCTCCGACACGCGCTCCGACTCGTCATCGTTTGGCGACACGCAGGACGAGCTCCTGCTGCACAGAGGCTCCTCTCCTGAGGAGCAGTCCGGGATCGGTGGCGGCTCCGTGGATCATGACACCTGTGGAGGCGAGAGCTCACTGGGTTGCCCGGCACCCGTCCATCGTGCCTCTTTGGAACTTCTTGGCCTGGATGGAAGTACATTCTCGGCCCAGGACACTCTTTCCTCTGTTGTGTCGTCGCTATATGGCGAGGCAGCATCTCGAGCCCTGGGGAAACCACTCAGCAGCAACCTGCGGCGCCTCCTAGAGGCAGGCTCGCTCAAACTTGATGGTGGAGAGGTCCTGGGTCGGTCATCTAGGGGAAATGCTGGCGGAGAGTCCCCTCCGATCGCACTAGCTCCACCTTTGACCCTTTCTCCATCTTCCCACCATGCCCAGCATTTAAGTGCTCTTGCTCGAAAACTGGCAAACAACAACAGTGGCTCAGCTTCACCAGCCTCCTTGGCACCCTCAGTCACCAACATAAAGCAAGAGCCCCTTGACCCCTTTAACTCTGTCACCCCCACCAATGGAAGCGGCTTTGTGTGGGCAGGCGTGGCCGACAAATGGCCGCCGGCCTCCTGCTCTACGCCTTGCGGCTCCAGCTTGTCCCCAGATTCTGCAATCCAGAAGTTAAAAGCGGCAGCTAACGCCGTGCTTCAAGACAAGAATGCCGTTGCTTCCTCCTCAACGACCTCTTCCTCATCCACCTCATCCGCAGTGCCCGCGCTGGGTGGGGGCGGTCGAGGAGATGATGTGGTGCGCTTTGATACCTTCAACTCTCCGTTCAGCCCGCAGTCGGCGAGCTCCACCCTTGCCGCACTTTCCAAGAAAGTGAGTGAGAGGACCCAAGGCTCATCGACAGCCAGCACAGTGTCGGACCACCAAACCTCGGCGAGCTCCTTCCTCTCGCTTGTGTCAATTACCACCTCCTCTGCTGCCTTGCTCAAAGAGGTGGCAGCCAGAGCGGCAGGAAACCTACTGGCAGAGAAGAAGGACGGTTCCCCTTTGTCGACTGTAGGAGTCCTCCAAGAGGACGTGAAGCCCCTGCTGGACAAGAACCAGAAAGCACCGACGCCCACTACGCCGACGCAAAGCTTAGAGTTGTTGTTACCGTCTACGCCGAAGAGCAGAGGCAAACCAAACAACCAAGCAGGTAATCTGAATGTAAAATAGTATTACTCATCCTTGTCAAGTTTGGTTTACTGTGCGATTCCCCACTTGAAATGGATAGTCTCTACTATGAAACTTAACTGGATCTTTATTTTTGTATGATGGTCACCATAGTTTTCCAGCCACATAGGTGAAAGAAAGAAACAGACATCTATTACATTTTGAAATTAACAAGATAAATACATTGTGAAATAATCAAACAGATTTCCACCCCTTTAAACTAATTATTCCAAAAGTATAATAAATAGCAAATATTTTATAGTAAAATTCAACACCAATAAATAAATTAGCATATTTATCAACATTTTGTTAAATATATTTTTAGTCAAAATTCTATTCAACATTTATTCATTTTCACTTTCTGCCATGAACAATAAACACCAAGTGTATTTTTTTATTGTTATTATTTTTTTAAAAGTTACTTGCTTGATTTGAATATTAAAACTGTTCAGTACAACAATCAATCAGAGTCCACATGCTGCTCCAATGAGATTCAGGAAATGAGCAACAGCATTGTGATGCTTACCGGCTGTCCTTCACAATTTGCAGAAAACTTTTGCACAGTTCTGAATTTACATGTGCTACCAGCACTGTTTGCTTCTCCTGCTGTGGCACTTCTTCAAACAGGAGTGACAGGTCAGTCACACCAAAAGTACCTGCACTCTCTGATTGCTAGGAGATTGAGTCCACCTGGTTCTCATCACTAACCAGCAGAGAAGTGGCAGAAAGGTGCAGCAGAGGGGAGTGGCTACCTGGCAGTTCGCCAGAACAATGTTATTGGTGAAAGATCTGTCCAGTATTTTCTGGACTATGTCACTTTAGATTATAAGTCACTTTTTTTTTTTTTTTTAGAAATTGTCAAATGCAAAGGGGCCCTCGTTCATGTTGAAAGGTTCCAGTGACACGTTGTGTTCAGCTAACAAACATACGGGACCTGTTGGCTTTGACTTGGAAGTCTGCTGGCTGTTTCTGACTTGCCAATGTCCATGCTCTAAATGTGGGTCAGGAACGACTCCGCTCCACCAGTATTCTGATAATCTGTGCTACCTCATTAGGTTTTCCTACCGTAGCTGGTGAAGTGTGCAGCAGAGCGGAGACGCCTGCAGTAAATCCAGAATGATAGAGAGGCTGTTGTTTTCATTGAAGTAGTTTCACAAAGAAGCACGTTATTTATTTATTTAAACATCAAGCCCACTAGCCGTGTTAGCCAATGTAACTGAGAAGTTAGTTGTGTTACCTCTAAAGCACTAATCATAAATCTTAGTTCTGCTACACAAATACACTTTTCAGTGGAAGCTAAAACTAGCGCTTATACTCAGTACTGCACTGTCTATATTACTAAAACTCTTATGGTGACGTTCAGAAGGAAGTTGTCTCTGTTTTCCTGCTGTGTTGATTTTATTAAAGTGACACCAGTTATACTGTTCCAAATGAAAGCCATGTGCACTTACTTAAATACGTTAAAGTGTAAGTTGACCCTCATTTACAGTCTCTGTAGTCCAAGCTGATACTGAGTTAAATGGACAAACTGTACTACAATAAATCCCCCATATATCGGGCTAAATGTTAATTTACCAGCTAGTGGCTGCTGAACACACAACCAGAACTGCAATAGCGTAGCTCAAAGCATATTTATATGTTGAAATGATCGAGATCATTGATTCCCAAACTCTCTGCCTTCTGACCCACAGAATAAAAATGTAAGAGGTCCTTGACCTCAACTCTTGGTTTAGCAGACAAGCATTCCTACTGAGTCAGTAAAAAAGTGGTTCAGTGGAAACACAGTCAGCAACAGCACCCAATATATTGACTGATATGTTGCTTTTATTTATTCAAGTCTTATTTTTTTATTGTCTATTAAACTATTTATACGACACACATGCTTTCTCATAGCTATTTTTAGTATGTAGGTTATTGTCTCAGGAGAATCTCAAGACCCTGCATTTATATAAATGTGACCTCAACTTTGGGAATTACTGTTCCAGATAGTTTGTGCAAGAGCATAGAATAGCAATGGATATAATCTGCCTTATAGATCGTCTCTATGGTATAACAAATGTTCTACCTTCCAGTCCTTCACCATATCAACCTAAGCACCTTGAATCCATTACTGATTTGAATTTGAAATTTGATAGGAAATGATAGAGATATCATTCAAATAAGTTTTGCAAAAAATGTTTTGTTTATTTTATTTTTTGCATTGTTCCTCAGTTTTTTAAAATTATTTATTCGTGGTGATGAGCTCGAAGACTTTGAGTTGGAAGGTGCCCTTGCTGTCATCCTAATCTTTAGGTCCATCTCTATCAGATTCAAGTCAAGACTCTGAATAATTAATATTACATTTAGTAAGAAGAAATGTGTTTGCAATACATATCGGCATCATTTGGTCTGAGATGCTTAGGTCTGTTAATTGATTTAACATATTTAAAAGTGTTGTTCATGATCGATTCCATCTAATATGGACTTTACCTTCAAGACGATGACAATCTTTTTTACTCCTACAAAAACTGTCATCCATTTCCCAGAGAAAGCACAGCTCTGAACTTCACTGACATGTTTTCTCGTGTTTTGTCATAGTTTTGCTCTCACTTCAACGGCGCCGCAGTAGCAGTGTAGCCTCAGCTTCAACTGTCAGCCGAGCAGAGAGCACAACCGAGAGAAAACAGCCCTGGCTGGCCTTACAGTATGGGAAATGGTCTGCAGGCGCAACGGGGGGTTCCGACTGAGACCTCGCTGCCTCCCCTAAACCAGTTCGTTTGCGCTCGGATGTGCCTGCTGCCAAAAGGGGGTCGTCAGTGTATGCTCGGCACAGCGGGGCGCCCTGGAGTCCATATCCATCTCAGCAGCCTCCTCCTGGCTGCAGCCCCCCTCTTACCAGAGCCCTCTGCACTCATCAGCACAGTAGACTTAAGGCCAAACACATCATACTTTCCACTGACTGGATACAGATGCGTGCACACTTTTTTTTTTCCCTACCCTCTCTTCTCTTCCCCTTTCTCTCTTTCTTTCTCTGTGTGTGTGTATTGCTCATGCAGTATACTTGGCAAGCATACACTCAGATGTAGACACATAACCCAAACAATGGCGCACACAAGGATCTCACTCGGGACTCTAAGTAGTCTTAAGGGAGAACCGAATGCTTTCAGAGAGATTGATGGGGACTTTTGAGGGATTGTGTCGCAACCCCGCCAAACCTAAAATGGCTGGATCAAATTGACTTCAGACAGATGAAGCAATCGATGTAATATTCTGTGATCTGCATGCTAAAAAGGGTGTAGGGGTGGGGTGGGGGTGGGTCTGCTCTAACCCAGGCTGCCGTCAAGGTCGAGCAGCGCTGTAAAAATGCAGGTAGTCATTTGGTCGCCAGACTGAAAAAATGTGACCTTGATTGTCGACTCTCGTATCTTGTTTTACTGTCATCCCTCACCAGTTCGGCTGTAAAACCTTGTCACACAGCATACCGTTTCTTCCTCCGATATGCTACGGTTCCAAACATGTTGAGGACCAAACTCCCAAACTTTCCTCCTCCTGTGTTATTTCTGCTGCAGTCACCTTAAATCTAAGAAAGCAGGGCTTCTTTCTCTTTTTTTTTTGCATCCTGATTCTCTCTCGGGGAGAGGTTGGGCCGCAGATGGCGGTTTATTGTTGCAAATAGGCAGTCTCGAGGTTTTACACCTCAGGTCAATGAATGGCTGAGCGCAGTAATTTCACCAAACACTGATTACCAGATGTTTTTCAAGGAACGGCGCTGGAATACTTATGAAGCCATCCTGACAGGCCCCTTGTAGAATTTGTAATGCAATCATGCCTCTTTCTAATAAGACCAATTAAACAGTAATGGATGCCGGATATGAAGCCAACAACAATAATCGAGACACTAAAACATGCCTGAGTTTTCTCTCTCTCATTGTTCCATTTGCTTCTAGCTGGCATTTCCCTAGATGTGTCCCATCATGAGGTGTACAGACGCATTCTCCTACTTCATTACATACTGTGCTGGCCTCATTTATTGGCACATCTGATAAAGAAATGTAAAAAATCTCTCATACGTTCACCTTTTATTGAAGCAGCAAGATCTCACACTTAAAACCTTGAGAAAGACCCAACTTTTAATTGTATTATACATATTTAATTTGATTAGAAATAACAAAACCACAACTATTGGTACCCTTCTCAATTTTCTCCTACAATACTCCATGAGGTCAAACACGGAGCGGGGACTTTGATGAACTGTTTGGAAAATTGGGATTTTTTTTTCACCATTGCATAGTTCAGAGTGATGTCAGCATGCCCAAGACCGCCATCTTGTTTGACAAGCGTGTTTTACAGCTTATATTAATTCGGACTTTGAATTCAGGTCAACTCTACGGCAAATATAAGGGTAAGGCAAAGATTTTTTTTTTATTTAATAGAATAAAGTCATAATATTACAAGAATATTGTTGTAATAATAGGAGAATAAATTTTATGAGAACTACCACACAGAGGAATGATGAGCATTTCCGAAGTTGGGGCACAAATCAAGTTATACATTTGTGCCTCTTTCATATGTGGTACTAAATCTGATACACATAGAAAAATTTTCAAATCAGATCGAATGTCGCATTTTGTACGTCTTTTAAGTCAGTGGCGTGAAACATGCATCATAATTCTTCACCAGACGAAACCAGATGCTGTAAATGTGAATGCAAAGAATAACTCAGTGCTAAGCTAATCCAAGTCTTGCTACGGTCTTGTGGTGATACTGTCTGCTCTCATCGATCAACAACTTTAAAATCGATCCATGAATGGTGATATCCATTACTTTGGTAAACAGTGCACTGCTGTGTGCCATGCAGTGCAAAATGCAGAGTACTTTGGGGTCAAAAACCGTTCACACAGAAGTCTGATTGTGGTTGCATTTAATTAGTAGCATGAACCACTGTGCAAAATTTCAGAATTGAGCATCAAGACCTGCAATGTGAACTTCATCTTTCATCCAGTTAGCAAATACTTCTTCATTAAGTTTGTGATGGTAGGACACCCAAACAACCTGTAGATGTGGTTGTTGGTGGTACTTGGTGACCCCGAGTTGATGTTTTTTGCTTCAGGATCTTCGGAAATGATTTTTTATTTTTTTTACCTCCCTTATCATCCTTCTCTGTTTGTGTGGTGGCAAGATAAACTTGGGTCATCATCCAGCCCTGTGGCCAGAGGGGATTGAGAGAGAAATGGGTCTCTGTGACGCGTCACATTTATTCCCCGGGGAAATAGAAAGTCATGGATTACTAATTAGATGTTCCTAGAAACTTAATTCCTGCGTTGTTACGGGTGATTGTGCCACTAGCAGTTTTGTTAAAAACAATTATTTCAGAATATAGGATTTTCTTTTCCACGAATTGGTTTCATTAACGGTTTGGTTTTTCTGCATCTTTAAGTCTGAGAGCTTCTACATTAATCAGTTTTTAAAGACTTTTAAACATCTTTACCCTGTTGGTTCCGCTTCTGGTTACTAGAATGTCTTTGCAAAAATAAAATAGCATTTCTCCAGTAGTAAAACTTGCATATCAATTGCAAACACCAACAGTGTTCTTCTCTTTCATTCAGGCTCTCCTGAGGATGGCGGCAAACCTTTCCAATGTCCTGTATGTGGACTGGTCATCAAACGCAAGAGCTACTGGAAGAGACACATGGTCATTCACACAGGCTTGAAAAGCCATCAGTGTCCACTGTGTCCCTTCCGCTGTGCTCGCAAAGACAATCTCAAGTCTCACATGAAGGTTGGATGATCTTCTATTTTTTTTGTTTTGTTTTGTTGTTTTTTTTTTTTTTATCTCAAATGATTTGAAATTGGTGCCACCAGGGTTATTTAAAGGTTTTCCAGTATAATATCTGATGGCTGTCATTGATTGTTCTAATTTTTCCCTACCTGCTGAAGTTTTGAGTGATTTCTTATTTCTTTGTGTTTTCATTTCAAGGTGCCAAATAATAAATGTTTGAAGAATTAAAATTCCTTTTAGAGATCCATCCATCTGTTCATTTATCTATCCAACCATAAATCTGTTCACTCATTCATCCATCCATCTATTTGTCCATCCATTCATTAATCAGCCCACCCAACAATTTATCCATTTAGCTGTTATTCATTCATTCATCCATCTGCCCATTTATCCATCAATTAATCAATAATTTAATCCGTCCATCCATAGGATGGATTAATCTATCCATTATTAGATGGATATCTATCAATCCATCTTTCAATCCATCCATCCATCCATCCATCCATCTGTCCGTCCATCCATCCATCCATCCATCCATCCATCCATCCATCCATCCATCCATCCATCCATCCATCCATCCATCCATCCATCCATCCATCCATCCATGTTAACAAAATTTGCTGAAAAAGCAATGAGGACAAAAAGAACACTGTAGAGTTTTGACATATAGAATGAGCAGTAACTGCTCCTTTCCATTAACTAGTTTCCTGATTCTGTCTTCCTCTTCCAGGTACATCAGCACCAGGATCGAGGCGAGACATTTCAGTGTGAACTTTGTCCCTTTACCTCCTCCCGACACTTCAGCCTGAAGCTTCACATGCGCTGCCACCAGCACTTCCCTCGCACCGACGTCAAGGTGAAAGAAGAGCCCACCACCGACACGGAGGGCGAGGGATCCCTGCTGGGCGACAGCGGCACCAATGACCTGAGAGCGGCCGAGGCATCGCCGCTGCAGGCCGAGGCCCAGCAGCAAACCTCCCCTCCGAACGAAGCATCTTCTAATCATGTCCACGTCAAGGAGGAGCCTCAGGAGAGGGATCTGTCAGTGCTCTCTCCGTTCAGCATTTGCAGAGACCGACCTGGCAGCAGTACTAACTCCCTAGACCTACCTGGAGTTGGTATCGGAGTTGGGATGAGATCCAGTCCAAGTGGTCCGACCACAGCTTCACTTTTTAGCCCTGACATCACTACCAAAACGGCGACTGACCTGCTTATGAAGCTTTCAGGTGAGCTGAAGTTTCTTTTCTTTTGTAATATAACAAAAACGCATTACAAAAATGACTTCTGTATCATTTTGGGACATTTAGTGGGGTACTATGACATTCCTATTACTAGTTTGCACTGAAACCTACTTTGAGAATATTTATTTTGAAGATGTGTCAAAAATACAGTATGACAATTCAACAATAGATGTTTGAAAAAAGATTCTACAAATTTCTACACGGGGTAGAAATTATTGTAGGGTGTCCTTAAAAAGTGTTGAATTAATGTCTAAATTTAAAGCCTAGGAATGTTTTAAATTCATGAGACAAAGTGTAAGTTGACTTTAAGTACGCTAATCACAGGTCTTAAATTTTGTGGTGGCAGGACTATTTTTTTCTCATTCTGTGTAGTTTATTTTTCTCATGGGACACTTCTGTCAGGCAAATGTTTGAGTTGCGATCAGTATGAGACTATCGCTAACTAACTTGTAGCATACATTGCTAACTAGTTGGCTAGGTTTTTGCGTCTATCATGAACACATATATATTTATTGTCACGTTGGTGGCAATAAATTTGTCTTTGTCACTGGATCTGTTGCCAACTCATATGATGCTACATGCATTCTGTCCAAAAATGCTTAGAACTTCTTCTATATAAAATACAACTTTTTTCTTTTACATTTCTGTTGTGTTACATGTCTTAAATTTCATTCATAATAGTCTTAAAAAGGTTTTAAATTTGAGTTGGTGAAACCTGCAGAAACCCTGCTACAAATCTAACTCTATATCACAAAACAACACATCAGTTCCTCTGTTTTGTTATTTATTGTACAAAGGTAAAGACAACATGAAAATGCAATTTTCAAATTATTTGCAGTCGGTTATTCAGAAGAGAGAAAGATGATTTACAAGTGGGAAATATTTGAGAGCGCTAACAACTTTCCCAGGAGTGGACAACTTAGTTATAGAAGAAAAGTTATTGTTCCTGTCTGTAACTCCTCAACACAATGCAAATTTACATTTACTCAGTTTCTTATCTTCTGGTATGTCTTTAATTTATCAAGTGATTGAATTCCATGATTTTAAAGTTACTTGATACAGGACTTCTAGAACAATATCCTTTAAAAATGAGACTGCCGTTGTACAATGGCTGCTGAAAGAGACAAGTGTTTTTTTGTTTTTTTTGTCTTGCCATCCAGAAACCACTTGCTTCATTTTTGTTGGTTGTGCAGGAGACTCCACTTCTGCTTTTCAAAGATGTATGGTTGTATAATTGTGCAATTGTTTGCAGCCATTTTCACATGCGAGTTTAAGCACGGAGTTGTGTGGGACGTGGCCAGCAGGAGATTATTTGGACTGAAAGTGACCTAAAACAGCTCATTCTGAAAGGAGCTCAAAATAGGCAGAGTTGCGCAAACTAAAATTTTATCATCTTTGAATAATTTTGTGCAAACATTTTGCTGAATATATTTTGTGTAGCCCATTGACCTATCCTAACCTGATCAGGGAAGTATAGTTGGTCATCTTTAAAGGTCACAAAGAGTATCAGTGACAAAAGGCAACCCTGGCGGAGTTCAATTCTCACCAGAAACTAAACCAAATTACTGCCAGCAATGTACACCAAGCTTTGAGAATCTCAGTAGAGGAACCTAAGAGCCATCACTAAGGGTTCTGGTACCAGAACATCTCCAAGTCTATAAAACACATATAGACTGGTTGGATGAACTCCCATGCATTCTCCAGTACCTGCTGAGGGAGAGGAGCTGATTGGTGTTCCAGGATGAATACTACACTGTTCCCCCTGAACCAGAGACTCAACGAACTGGTGGACAATGGCTTTGTTTCTGTTAAATAAGTAATGACAGAGGGGAATATAATGCTTAATTTTTTTAGGCGTTAGCTCTAAATCATTACCTGATAAAGGCCAGATAATTTATATTATGTCCAGATAAATATATCCGTACAGCTAATAGAGTGTACTCTGTTGTTGGTAATTACTGTAATCGTTTTCTTTTAAAGAACTAATGAAGTAAATGTAGTTTTAATATTAATCATAAGAAAAGGGAGACATTTTTTTCTAATCTTCATTGTTTCGGTCAGGGCTGCAGTTCTGATGTGTTACTACTTGATTTTGAAGGTAATCAAAGATCAGAAAATCAGAGTTTTGGGGTGCAAATTTGAGATTGTTCTATGGAAAAAAAGATAATAAAAAGTGTTTACGCCTGATCGCATTTTATGAGTTGCATTTGTTTTTGAAATGGAGGACTTCAGGTGTAGCAAGGTTCACTCATTGCCTTGCTTTTTAGAATATTTTCCATTATTGTTGTGATTAAATAAGAAATATTTATCAGACTTTTAGAAAACAAAACCTTGATTTGCCTGTGAAATTACACTCTCTTTAGCTAGATAGGAGCAGGTAGCTTTCCAGAGAAGTGTCAACATGATAAAAACTGTACAAATATTCCAGCTGCAACGCCCCGCCGGCCCACAGCAACACTAGAATAAGCACAGGAGGGGGAGATCTGGTTCTTCAAACCCGTCTAAAACTTGGCACATCTGAGTGGTCAGTTCATGTTGAGTACTGCTGGTCCAGACACATCTAAGTCAGTCTCTCCTTCTGTCATGCTGTTGCTGAGTGAGGCGGAGGGGAAAACACGATCTTGGCTGTGGATCTAAGCCACTCATGGATGTTTTTTTTCCTATTTAAAAACCGTGGTGTCTGTGGCTCAGCGGCTCTTAACGTCAATTTTTAGGCCTGCATGTTTTGTATTTGTTGGGTAAAGTGCAAGTCACCATCAGTCTCCCAGCATGTGATGTGTGATTAGTAGCAGTGGGATGGGACGGGATGGAAATCAGCCACTTTATGTAACGGTGTGCAGCCCTAATTAATGATCTGATTTATTTAAAAAAATGTTTGCTGTAGGGCCATCGGTAGAATCTCTGCATTATAATAAACATATAAACTTTCCTGTATTTTCTGATCAGATCTCCTGCAGTTCGGACAAGTGAAGAGTTTTGTCTGCACATGAAAATCTGTCCGTCCGTCTGACTATCCATCCAGTCACTCATCCATCCATTCATCCATCAATCTGTCCGTCCGTCCGTCCGTCTGTCCATCCAGCAATCCATCCGTCTGTCCATGAATTCATTTGTCCATCCATCTGTTTATCCAGCTATTATTTCATTCATCCATTTGTCCATCCATTCTTAAGGCTATGAATCATCCTCCCTCTCATCCATCCTTTCTTCAGTCCATCCATCCGTCCATCCCCCTTCCATTTAGTCGTCAATCTATCCGTCCTTTCGTCCATTCATTTGTCCATCAAATAGATATATACTGTATATAGATACTGTATATGGACATCAATCTGTCCATCTATTCTTCAGTCCATCCATCCGTCCATCCATCCATCCATCCATCCATCCATCCATCCATCCATCCATCCATCCATCCATCCATCCATCCATCCATCCATCCATCCATCCATCCATCCATCCATCCATCCATCCATCCATCCATCCATCCATCCATTAAGTTGCAACATTCTTAAACTTTCCCAGCTCTGCTGTTGTCAGGTGAAGAATGATCCGGTTGTTTTTTAGATGCATTTTTCCGTGTTGCAGAATATCAAAAGAACGAGTCTGGAGACGACTGTGAGATTGATGGAGAAAGGTTGACCGAGGTCTTGAGCGGGGGTCGAAGCTACAACTGCCACTCTCCCGCTTGATGGCGTGTAATTAGATTGAGATCTTGAGCGAGTATGTGAAGAAAAAAAAAACCCTGGGAACATTAGATTAATTAAAAATTTATGCATAATTCATAATTAAAAAGGAATTCATAATTTGAAATGATTAGCGCCCCGAGCGCCATCCTGTGACCCCTCCAGGATGCACGGGGACTGGGACGGCTTAGTTAACTCCCCCTCGATCTCACGCGCCCCATCTCCACGCAACGCCCCCCGGGTGCCAGCCGCACTCCGCCACCAGACTGCACAATCAAGGCCAGGCCGCTCCCGGAGGAGCCGAGGTGGCTCCTCGCAATGTCAGTCCAGTGTCAAGCGGCGGACATCTTAGTCAGGACATTGTGCGAAGGGGATTAAAAAGGAAAACGTGGCTTTCCAACAAATACTGCTGCTCAGGGCTCATATGGATGCTTGAAATCCTTGAAAATGCTTGAATTTTCATTAGATGTTTTCAAGGTTTTGAAAATGCTTGATTCTCAAACTGCATAGTTTTGTAATAAAGTGCAATCTAATGTTTGATTAAAAGTCTACATTTGGAAAATGTAATTTACAGTTGAAGCCAGATATTTTCATAGACGTAATAAAAAGACACTTTTTTTGTATCTGTCTGAAGTTGCATCAGACTAAGATTTTCTTGTTTTATGTTAGTTTGCACTACCAAAATTATTTCTATTTGCTAAATGCCAGAAAGCTTACTGAGAAAATTTTTTTCAATAATTATTTTTATCTCTCATTTTATGTTGTTTTTTAGTATTTAATTTTAGCAGGCAGGTCATTTGCCTTAACACAACTTGTTTGAATTTGTAATAAACCAAAAATTCACCAAGCACACAACACACACCTGCAGTCTTTGTTAGAGCTTTTTAAGTTTTATATTGAAAGAAGTTGGTTAGGAAAGATGTTTCTTTTTGTAATTACATTATTTATATGAATTATTTTAATTTTGGTTTTCAAGATACCAGCATATCTCCATAACTTTATATTTTGGTCTGTTTGCTGATGTAATTTTTAAATATGAAGTAATTCTTTTCTTATCAGTTACTCAGTGCTTGAGTCATCTTTTTACAAAATACTGTTTTACTCTTGAGTACAATTTTCTGATCCTGAATTGAAACTGTCTTTTTTTTTTTCATTCCTTTGTATTGTTTTTAACTCCAAAGTGTGGTGCTGGAAAGGTTTGAGAACTTACCTTGGAAAGGCTTGAAAGGTGCTTGAATTTTACTGTGTGAAAATGCTGTGATTAGAAGATAAACCTTTATTAGTTTGTTGGAGTAACAGGGCGGTTTTGGGCTTGTTGAAGCGTAACCGTGACATGTAGCTGCCAGGCAGACGGAGGTGAGGAAGTTCCTCCTGGGACCTCTAGACTCCATTTCCTCTGACCTCCCTGCCAACCCAGATTTAGTGCGTACACAAGCACCTCATCCCTCCTGCTTTTACACTGATGTCTCAGCGCATCAGTCCCACAAGGCCTTTAAGAGGGGTGAGGGAGGAAGCTTAAAAAGCTGCAAAAGGAACGGGGCGCGGGGGGAGAGAAAAACAAAGTGACAGCGATCGAGTGAGACATAGTAGGAGCCGAAAGAGGGAGTTGCATAGACTCCCCCCGGCATTAAAAAAAAAAAAATATCTGAACTCTTCCTGACCCCTGACATAATAAGCGTGTCAGTTTTTTGGGCTGCCCTGCTTACCATCGAGTGATACACTGATACGCTTTGATTTTTTTATCCTCGCACACTTACACAACCGTTCGCCGTCCAGTGTGATCCACATTCTGATTCACAGATGAAAGCCATAGAGGCGCTTTGAAATGCACAGGCCCTCTCCTGAGCCCACTGGACTCAGAGTTAATAATGACAGTGGGCACTGCACTCCCTCCCAATGCAGCCCACTCCCCCCACTCCCGCTGCGGTGACACAGGCACGGTGAGCTTGACCCCGGCTGGGTGTGAATAATTGGCATGCAGGGGGTTGTGGGAGGTGTTGCATCTGTCATGATGCTTCTGCAGTTGTCTTATTTATCTTTTCGCTGGCAGTGTGTCTTCCTTTCCTCCTGTAACGTTATGAATTGATTCCTAAACCCATCAAACTAATGGGATTTCTAGTTAAGTGGTTTGGAAAGTAAAAATTCCCCTTACATGGCCCTGCAAAAGTATTCATACCACAAGAACTTTTTTATGTTTTGACAGATTAGAACCAGAGACTTAATTGTGTTTATTGTGATTTTATGTGAATAACTAACACAAAATAATGTCTTATTGTGAAGTGGAAAGAAAAGGATACTTGACTTTTGTTTACTAAAAGAAAATCTGAAAAAGTTGACCATGCAAACAGGATTTTTTTTATGGTGATCTTTCAGCAATGTGTGTGTTTTTTTTTAAGCTGCTGTGCATAAAGGCCAGATTTGTGTTTGATAAAGGCTTGTCTGTCAGCACATTCTCCCACCTGAGATGTGGATCTCTTCAGCTCCTTCAAAGTGACTGTAAGCCTATTGGCTGTTCCACTGATTATTGCTCTTCTTGCCTGTGTCCCACTGTGAGTTTAGTGGGACAGCCCGGTCTTGTTGGGTTACTATTTCCATTTTCAGATGATTTAAAGATGAACGGACAGCATGGATTATTGTTCTATCACACCACTTTAACTTGACTCGGCCCATTTTCTATGTTCCCAAAGTGCTCACTCTTCATTGTATGAAGCTTGAACAAGATGAAGCTCGTGTCTACCTGGATTTTTATTTTAATTTTTTGTTGTTTATGGGACATTTAATTTTGATTCTGAATTGTAGTAAATGAGAATCGCGTATCTTATGTGAATTCCTTTTTTTTTTTTGGCACATTCCTGATGCTATGTGTTCATTGTGTTCTCTAACAAACAACTGAGACTTTTTATGTTACTACTGAAAGCTATGGGTTGCACTGAAATTGTGTTGGAAGGGGATTGAGTGCAAATGCACGCCACACTTTTGATATTTACATTTGAAACCGTTAATCAGAATAACCATGATGAATCGACTATTGAAACTACGCCAATTGCTGATAAAGCAATACATTCAGAGCAGTAATTAAACCAAAACTGTACAAAATACATATATACTGTACATTTTGCATTTCAGATAAGAACATCTGTGTTTGTAGATGGGTTTCACCCAACACTAGTAATTATTTGTAACTTTTAATGTATTTCTAGTATTGTACACAAAAGGCTTAAGTAGTTAAATGAAGATACCAATTTCTTTATCTGAATAATCATCAGAATAATCTATTTATTAAAGTAATCATTCGTTACAGCTCTATTTGTCTCCATTTAAGTCCAGACGTAGAAATACTGCAGATTCTTTTGAAACGAAACCATCTTTTTTCTTCTTTGTGAATATGAGTTTCTTTCCTTCCAGCTCTGGCTTTTTGTGCGTGACCTCTGGTCCATACATCCCCTCTGCAGCCATCAGTATCACTGTCCAGTGTCTAGCACAGTGTCAGCTGTTGTTGGATTCTCAACCTGCCCCACGCAGACTTGTGCTTTCCTCTTTTTTTTATTTTTTATTCCTCTCTGGGAGAAAACAGCAACCGATTGTTAGAGGGGGAGCAGGCCGGCGTGACAGAGGTGGAAAGCTAATGAAGTTATTTGACGGCAGCCCTGACCACAGAGCGAGAGGTGAGGTGCAGCGGACAAGCGCCTGGCAGTGAGACGGATGAGGCGAGAGAGAGCGAGGCAGAGAAGCAAGCGAGGGAACGGTGGTGGAAAGGAGCGTTGGTGGCAGGTGTCAGAAGGGTGTGATAACATGGAGACAAACTGATAGCATCGTCCATCCTGAGCTAGAGCCTGCCGTACAGTATCGTGCACACAGAGCTGTCACCAGCCTTGGTTAGCACATAACCACCCTGCCAGGAACCTCACAGAACAGAAGCTTAGTCACCCAGAGATGCCCATCTCCTCCGCAGAGATGCACTCGCTTCACAAAATGATCCGCCGGGGGACTGGACAGTCATGATGCGATTACAATTGTGAAACTTTGACAGACAAAAAGCCCAAAGTGTAAGCTTGGTGTTGCTGGCGGATGAGTGCCGCAGTATGGCTGCTTGTTACCACTCTGTGCTGCCTTTTTATTGCCTGCAGGAAGAAAGAAACTTTCCCATTGGATTGGTCTAAATGGGGCTTTTAGTAATCGATTAGTTTATCGATTATTCTGATGATCGGATAAGAAAACTGATATTGTGCAGATTTTACATGGTATTGCTTAAGCCTTTTTGATATAAAATTAGTACATTACACTAAAAAATGCTTTTTAAAATAAAAATTACTTTTTTGCCTGATTAATTAATGGGAGTATGGACTCAAAAAGGGGCAATTTGCTGAAAAAACTCCAACATACTCAATAAAGTCAAAACTGACCAAACAAAAAAACCCTATTAAGCACCTTTAGCTATTTATCAAAAAGAAAATCAACAATTTAACACTACACTGTAATGATATTAATTCCAGATGAAAGGCCTGAGGATAATTTAAGCAGAAGACTAATATTTTTATACAAACAATCAAACATACGTTAAAGGAAGGCTGTGTGGTATTTCATTTTAGGCAGTATAATATTTATTTGTTTTCTTATTTGAAAGAAATGTGAATTATTTACTGGAATATTTTAAAGTTTTTCTAATATTGTATTTAAAAAATCCTTGTTACTTTATACATCAGATTTTTAAAAAATGCCATCGTCCATGTCGACTATTTTTTGGATTAACCAGTTATTGAAAAGGTGCTTTTTACAAAGTTGGTTTTTTTATGTTAAATGTGACATACATACAGTACAGACCAAAAGTTTGGACACACAGTTGTGTCCAAACTTTTGGTCTGTACTGTATATTGTTACATTTTTGGCTTAATTACTGCCTTGACAGTTCTGTCAGGAAAATTGCCCTTTTTTGAGTCTGTATACTTCAGTTAACGATTGATAAATAGACTAGCTGATAATTATTTCAATAATTGATTCATCATGATTAATCCAATTAATTGTTTCAGCCCCAAGTCTAAATAATTCATTGTGCTCTGTAATGTAGATTCTGAGTGGAAATGTCCTATTTATAACATCAGTCCACAAAGGTCAGAGAGTACGGTGACTTTCCTGGAGCTGATTTCTTTCTTCCAGCTCCACTAAGGAGGATTTTTCTGCTGATGATTCCAACTCCGATTGGTTAAATGTGTATTTTAAGAATTCGTTTGCAAGGCGACGGCAGCCGTGTGCGCGGTCCGCATCTGATCCAACATGGCCTCAACACGCTTCTAATTAGAGGACGTCCTTCCAGGTGCTGACCAGGTTATACTTAGCCTGCCCGCTGACACCCGACAGTGTGACATTTCCAGCTGGTGCCGTGTGCTGCCCCGCGCCACTGGCCCCGAACTTGAAGGTCACCGCCACCCCTCCTCTTCCTCACCGCTCAACCTCGTCCTTTTCACCCTCTTGAACTGCAATCCAAACCTGCCCTGGCGTTGACTCTGTGGCATCACATGGGTGGTCAAAACGCCCACACCTGTCCCCTTTCCCTGCCCCACGTCCCTTGTCCTGGAGCTCTTGGCCATGGCTCATCATTAATCAGAAGCGCTAGAGGCGGCACAGATTGATGGTGCGGGGCCGGCAGCGGCAGGCCTGTGGTGGTTTGAGATGTTAGGTGTGATGGGAGGGTAAGGACCGGAGCAGATCTCTGCTGGGGTCAAAGGAGAATGGACAGCAGTCTGCTTACCTGGGAGTTATATCTGCTGGTGTCAGGGGACGGGCCTTCCAAGAGTTAGGTTAGACATTTACTGTTATTAAAACGTGGGCAGAACTTCTTTACTAACCTGGAAGATTGAATGACCCTTATGTTTTTAACATCACATTGAACACAAACGTACAAAAAAACGAGAAGTATTATCCTAACACATTAAGGAGGAAGCCTAATGCAACAGTGTAAAAATTAAGTATTTCTTGTCCATCATTTGCGTCTCTTAGTAGGATTACACTGTTACAAGTAAATATTTGCTTGTCTTTGGCCCTGATTCTCGGCAATCTAACACTTTCCAGACTTAAAATCTGTTTAGTCCACTCTAATCCAACTCCAGTTTGTTTGCCTAGACAGGAGTATCAAACTCCAGTCCTCAAGGCCGGTGTCCTGCAACTTTTAGACGTGCCTCTGCTGCACCACACCTAATAGAATAATTAGGTCATTAGCAAGGTGCTGGAGAACTTATCTACACAAGGAGGAGGTAATTAAGCCATTTCCTTCTCAGTGTTTTGTACCTGTGGCACATCTAAAAACTGCAGGACAGCGGCCCTCAAGGACTGGAGTTTGACACCTGTGGGCTAGGAACTCCAGTTCATTTGGGGAGCATGAATGCGTAATTGGACTCTGATGCGGACCAAAAAAGTGAACCCTGGTTCACCTGAAAACCTTGGTCTCGGTTCAGTTCGTGTGGTTTAAATATTGATGTGAATGCTAAGTGAAACAGAGACCCCTCCAAAAGCAGGAAGCAGAATATAGCGCAGAGTTTTCTGGGTAAATGTAACCAAAGCAAACACGAGAAACTAACTGTATAGGGATAAATGGCTTGTGATATTTTGCTAGAGACAAAAGAGAAATCCTACAACCACTAAAATCAGACGCCACTCCCTTTTTGTTTGTTTCATGAAGAAGGAAGTTGTTTAACTCAGGGATACTGAGAATTCAAACATGCTGTGATCGGTAAATCCCTTGTTCCTATACTTCAAAGTGAAATATATGATGGACAAATCTTACAGCTTCCTCCAGTGTTTGGTCTGTGTTTCTGTCACATTATAACATGCAACCAACCTCCACTTTAACAGATTAATTAGTGAAATGTTCACGGAGACACAAAGAAAGCAGCTTGGCCTGCTCTTCTTTTCTTGGCGGCTAGTTGTTGCTCCATGTCTAATTATTAATTATTCATCTAAGGCAGATTAAATGTGGCCCAGTTTCTCCTCGAGATGCCTTCGGACCAGAGCGATCCATGTGACAGTTCAGTCTCTAACCTAGGCTGCGTTAGAGTTGAGTGAAGCTGGTTTTCTATCTGGGTCTGAAACAATAAATAAGTTATTTTGATGCCAAAGTGTGGTGTGAAGGAAAATGCACCACAGGTAGAGTTTAAAACGCCAAAGCACGAATAATCACGATTAATCGTGATTATTCATGATTACTAGGTTGTTAAAACAATCGTCTACTAATTAACTACTCAATTAATCATTAAATGGCCATTCACTGAAAGAACAACACAGTCACAGCAGTAATTTAGCCAAAACTGTATAAAAATATTTGCATTTGTAATTAAATAAATTTTTTCTCTGTAAATATGTTTTATACCCAGAACTCCTCAAGTGGCAACGTTTTAGCTTCGCCTGGTTTACATTCTGTTAAAAAAAAACTTCAATTAAGCACCTTTTGCTATTCAGTCATGAATCAAAAAAATAATTAACAGATTAGTAGACAATATTTTTAGTTTCAGAGGCATTCTATTTTTATTTTCTTATTTAAAAAGGAAATTATTTGATTTTTTTTCATCTCTTACTGTATTTCTAATCTATTTCTCTTATGTAAAAAAGTCTAAGTGGTTACATGAAAAATCTGCCGAATGTTCCAATTTTTTATTCGATATGATTAATCGATCAGTCATTATAATAACTGATAGAATAATCTGTTATTTAAAAAGGGTTAGCTGTGCCCTTATTTGTTCTGTTCAACATGTTTGGATGCCTCTCTTTGAGATAATAATGTTTTTTTCCTAACCTATATTTCGCCATCACATACCCAGGTTTAACTTGAGCTTCACCAGGAATCCTTTGATCCAACTCACTCCTTTAATCTCACCGTTTTTCTCCCTCTTGCAGCAGCCAACCAGAGGGAATCACTGAAGTCTCCATTCCACCTGAAAGAAGAGCCCAAAGTGGAGGAGGCACCGAGCCCGAGACCATCCTCGCAGTGCCAGAGCCAGGTTCAGCCAAGCTTCCCTGGGTCGTTCTGCCAGGATGGGTTGACGGGGGCGGCAGCGATAGCCATGGAGTCCCTGAAGCCGAGGGAAGGAAGCCCCATGGCTAAAAACAGCCTGCTGAGCCAGGATATCAACGTTAAGGTGGCCTCTGAGCTGCTGATCAAGCTGTCAGGTAGGCTGTGCTCTTAAGACTTCTGTGATGGTTGATAAAAACAAATATGCAAACAGTTCTGCGTTTCTATTTCTTCTTTTAGATCTTATAGTCTGTAATTATGAAATTGCATATAATAACGTTAAAATTGGCATGTGAAAATCTCAAACTTTTCTGCTCAACTTAACATTAATGCAGTGTAGGGCTGATCTTGTTGACTAATTAGTAATTAGATGGCCAAAGGTGTTTAGGAGAAGTTTTTTTTTTGTTTTTTTTTTTTTAACCAGGTGAAGCTAAATTTATGTTACGTGATGAGTTTTAGGTAGAAAACATTTCCAGATAAAGGCTTTTTTTTCTTAGTTGCAAATTTGGATGTATTTTGTATAGTTTTGGCTTAATTATTGCTCTGTTCTTTCAGTAAACAACAGTTTTGAGCCTGTATGCTCTAGTTTCAAGTTTGTACTTGAAACTTGAGCACACAGTTCAATATGCTCATGCATGCTTGTTAAGATTATGTGTCTTTTGCATTCCTTGTTCATGTGTATGATTTTTATACTTCTATCATGTTCAAAATAAATAACATTTATTCATTCAAGTTAGCGATTAATCGATTACTAAATTTTTTTCAATAATCAATTAATCACGATAAATCATTTTTGTCTAAATGCTAAATGATGATGCTCTGCTGTTCTCTAACATGTACTTATTGCATCTTGTTCTGGTAGACATAGTAGATTTATGTGACTTGTGTTCATTTTATGTTCTGACATCCGTCCTAAACCAGTTAAATCATATATTTTAAGACTGAAAACTCAAATCTGGCATGTCATTGTAAGAGACACATCTCTGCGTGTGTGTGTGTGTGTGTGTGTGCTGTGTCTGAACCTACTTGGATGACTCTGGCATCTTCCAGTGCAGCATGATTTAGCCTCTGCATCTTTACTGTAACTTGACAAGAACGTTGGTAACAACTCCTAAACCAGGGACTCAGATTTTTCTCTTAATTTAGCTGAGTGCATGTGCTGCTGCTGCTGCGGTTCGTTTTAAATGTATGTGTTTTGTGTGGCTGCCAGATTTAGCTGTAAAGAAGGTGCTCAATTTGCCAGGTGTGGTTGAAGTGCAGCAAGGACAGGTGTTTGTCTGTGGGATGGTGAAGAGCTGGTCTCAAACATTTGAGAGGGAAACTGGCTGCATGTGAAACATGTGATCGGTTATTATTGTCTTATCCTGGTAAAATACATTTTAAATTAGTTGTAAACTGCACTCTTACTTTACATAAAGTACTTTGATTTGTTTTAAGTGTTCCTAGAAATTGTCAGTTTTGAATTTGAATTTTGAAAAGTTAAAGTATGGATTCAATGCTATTTTTCTTTTTTTTCTATTTTTGCTGTTTTGCAGCTTATTTATACAGTCACGGTGAAAAGAAACGGATATACTAAAAACTAGTTGTTCCTAAATTAATTAAATCTCATTTTCCTATTAACAGATTTTTAAAAATGCCAAAATGAAAAAATTGCATCCTTAAAGCTTAGAATACAATTGATGCTTCCAAAGAATTAAAAAGATGTTGAAGCTGCCAGGTGCTGCTAACTGTCTAACTGATCAGCAGCTTTATGGAACAGCTTGGAAGTTTGTGTATTTGTGTAAACACACCTGTTTGCTTCAAATCAGCAAAGGAAATAAAAACAAATGAAGTCGACCAATTCAATAGAAACATTCTTTTTAGTTCCACAATGGAGAAATTCAGGTGCACCAGCTGCAAGTTGAAGGTAAATAGAAGCATGCAGATTCAAACTAAGGCAAAAAAGTATAAAGACTTGTCTCTACAGTAGAGGCAAATTTACAATATAAAAAAATAATATTGTACAATTACTGAAAATGGCATACTCTGTGCAACTGACTACTGTAATTTAAAAAAATAAATGAATGTATATTTGTGCATAAAAAATATTTACAAGAAGTGAAATATCAAACTCTTAATGAGTTTGTTGGGAGCAGAGATTATTACTTTAAAAACTGCTGGGAGGAAGGATCTGTAGTAATGCTCCTTTGTGCACTGAGGATGCAGCAGTCTGTCACTTTTCTTAATTAGCTTAGCAGACCGCTTTCTCTCAGCTATAGTTATGCTGCTACTCCAATATACTACACCAGAGAAGATTGCAGATGCCAAAGGTCAAAGGTCTTCAGGACCACCTCCTGCATTCCAAAGACCTCAGCCTCTTCAGCAGGTAGAGTCTGCTCTTAGCCTTCCTGCAAAGAGCATCAGTGTTGTGAATCCAATTCAGTTTATTGTTCAATTTAATTCAGAGTAAAAAGGTTTTTCACATCTGGAAAATATTATATGTCAGCAGCCAATCATACAAATCGAAGAAGCAGAGAAAAAAAGACCTACCTTTCATGTTCTACATATTTCAAATGGAAAATGTTGAAGTTCAGGACTACGTCACTGAATGTAGACTTTGACTACATCCACACAGCAGGTGAATGCGACTCAAATCCGCTTTTTTCTTGCCTATATTTGATCACTATGCAGCTGTTTCACTGCAGTCCGAACAGCTCAATTCCAATCTTTTCACTCCAAAAACATCCAATCTGTGCCACTTCCGTATGTGATGCATCGCCTGCAGTCTGAACGGTCATGTTGCATTTTATGTGGCTTTTATTTCAATGATTTAAAACATGAGTCATGATTCTGACATGAGTCTGAGTCATGATTCTTCTCCAGAAGAAACTAGATTACATCCAGTAAATCTGGATGTAATCAATGGCTGAAAATTATGATTATGAACTTATGAAAGAAGTCTGTCAGCCACATCACAGTCCCACGACTCCTGGCTCCGACTACACGTCCAAACAAACATCTCTACAGAAACTGTAGTCAATAATCCACAAAAAGTCTTTGTTCCCATTACTGAATCACTTTTAAATCAGTCCATAAATATCTGCTGCTACAGCTTGTAGTTGCAGACTCTACATGTAATATTGATTTTAGACACCACACTCTTATAAAATCTTATAAAATGAACTCTTCCACCACGTCTTCCTACTGTTGATACGAGGAGCAGCCATATTGAAACACAAAGTCCGCCCTACAAGTCGTAACTGGAGGTAGTTGGAGTTACTTCCAGTTTCCCAGTGGAAAATCCAACTTCAGAGGGCGATGCAGTTAGGGGTTGGCATTTATCGTATCGTTGTTTGTTTATAATTTATTGTGATAAATTTCTTAACATATTAATTAGCGTTTAAAAAACCCCAAAATTCTCCGTATCACTGTTTTCTTCACTGTTTGTTCAATGAAAGTGTCAATAAATCTCAAAATGTGCGGTTTCTGTGTGTAGTTTAGTGATACAAATCACGCTTCTTTATGTGACTAGTGTCATAAATCACAAATACAAGAGCAGTATTTGGGTTTGTGGGGATGTGATTGGTGTACCCTGAAGTAACAGCCATACAGTTACCTAAAAAAGAAATAAATATATACTTCTTATCAATTTTTTTTATTGCAATAGTACCACAAAATATTGCAATAAAACTTTAAGTCAATATCGCCCAACCTGTAGTTCTACATGTTGGTTATTCAGCTGACATCCGTCAGTGTTGTAAATTCTCTCACAACAATGGAAATGACAGCTAAGAATTAAGTTGTTGATTTATGGGGTGTGTATCTTTTTATTTTCATAAATGACATTTTTACTTCAGTTTTGACTCATAAATAATGATACTGTGGAATATTAATTCCAATTATTGATAGTTAACTCACCCAAAATTGTCCATATTTTTTGCATTATTTGTTCAATGAAATTATCAATACATATCAAAATATGACTAAACTAGTTGCAGTTGACTTGTCCAACTGGGAAGTTGAAATTTCCCACTTCTGAATGCAACTGGAACGCAGCATAAACACCTAGACTTGATAAAGAATGAACTGCAGGATTTAATTCTGACAAATATTTCACCAGTTGACGGATATTAGATTTTAGAGCATAATTATTTTTGTTGCAAACTTTCATAGTGGATCAGAAAATGACACACGCACACGCACACACCAGGTTGGTTGTAATTTGATGGTGCTGCAGTGAGCCGCTGCTCCATCTGCAGCTCTTCATCCTGTGCCAGTGTGCGCACGCTTGACAGACACCTCGCACACCGGTGGCCATTGTTCTCTCTGGGTCGGCTGGTGTTCGCAGTGACTCATGCTGGCTGGTAGCTCGGTGGTTCTACACGTGTGCTGCTCCGCTGCTTGCCCTCGGGTCACATTTCCCTGTGTGCGTGCATGTGCAGCAGCAATGTAAGACGTTGGCGTAGAGGGGCCCTAAACAAAGAAATGCATCGCCTCTACCTGCGTTCTTTTGTTGAATCGCAGCATCTCCTCTTCTGTCCTTTTTTCTTCCTTTTTGCTTCTTTCAGCTCTCACTCCCTCCCCTTCCTCCTTCTCTCTCTTTCTCTTGTTTCTGTTCTTTACACCGGCTCTGCCAGGTTGACCCGGGTTAGGGAACGATGCCGCAGCGTTCATCCCGTTGCCCCCCCCACAATCCAACCCCCCTCATGCAGCCCTTCGGAGTGCTGTGCCATCCGTTGCCGTGGCAACAGTGGGGGCGAGTAGATGGAGAGGGCTGTCTGGAGTGACAGCCTTGACAAGAGTCTGGACCCTCAAATGACCTTGGTGGGGGGTGGGTGGAGGGGAGTCGGTGAGAGCGCCATGGAAAGGTCGGCGCCGTTATCGTCACGTGTGATTACAGTCGTGAGGTTCAAGGGCGCGTACACTGTAACCTCTCGCCGTCCTCCTGCAAAGGTCGGCCCTGGTAAGGAAGCTTGGGTAGGAAAAACGCAGTAGGAGTCAAGTCTCAGCATTTTTCTTCCTCGTTCTTATTTGGCATCGCTGCCAATGGACAGAGCCTAATTAAATTTCTGCTGCTCGACCGTGGCGTTGGGGATGTCATCATTACTGCCCATTGTGCTGTAACATGAGTTGCATCATTCCTTTAACTAGGTCACTTCTTCTCTCTCTCTCGCTCCCCCCCTCGTCTTTTCTTCTTCATCAAACATTTGTCGGCGGTGTTGCTCGCGTTACTTCCCCCACATCTGTTTAAAACCAGGCTGCTGGTGTCTGGGGGCTAATTACGCCGGGCTAAATAGTCCCCGGTGCCAGCGGCTAACGTGTCCTAGCAGATGGGCGCTGGTGTTGCGGGCCAAGGGGAACATGGCGTCAAAGGAAGAGAGGAGAGTGAGGGGGGGATTGGGGTTTCAGGGCGCAAGGTGGTGCCCTGACAGACTGGCATCGTGTGGGTAACAGCCGTGCCACCCACTCACCATCCAGCCACCCTCTCTCCATAGGTGTGAAATCACACTCTGTGTTCACTTAACTCCCCTCCACAGGGCTCCTTAACTTCCTAATTCAAGTTGGACGAAGCAACTTTGACAGATACACAGAGAAACTTTCAACTGAACTGACAACAAATATTTCTTTTTCGAGTTTATTTTAATGTGTGTTCTTTTTTTTTCTTTTGATTTGGTCTGCTGATTTTGTTGAAAGTGAACCACCATGAACACATCTGAGACTTTAGCACTTACTGGTAACATTGGCAGCAAAACATTGACTGGTTGTTCTTGCCAAAAAAACTATGCAGTCACGTATCTTGTCATTGTCAGTTCTACTCCTCAAGTTTAACTTCAAGTTCATCCTTTGGCGTTTTTTGTGAAAGGTTGCATTCACACAAGCACTGTTTGGTCCGGTTTAATTTAGCCTTAGACCGTTGGAAAGTTTGGTTTGTTTGTGGAAGTGTGAATGCGCAGTCGAACTTTGATGCGTATCAAGAAAGCAAACTCTGGTCCGTCTAAAAATCTAGATCTCAGTCCGGTTGATGTGAATGCCAAGCGAATCAGAGACCGCTCTGAAAGCAGGAAGCAAACTATATCGCACGGCATTCTGCGTAAATACAACCAAAACAAACACGGGTGTCTAGTGTTAGCAGGAGAAATGACTCATGGTCTTTTGCCACGACGAGAGAAATCCTACAACAGCTAAAGTCTGACGCCACTTTTTTGTTTCTATTTTGTGAAGAAGGAAGATGTGCTTAGTGTCTTCTAAAGAGGTTTTTGTGTCATTTCCTTGTGTCATTCTTGCTGCGGCGCCACCTCAGGCAAGGAGGGGAATGGGCCGCTCAAAGGATTTGGTTCGATTGGCACAGTGCAGACTGAAAATGTAACAAATGTTGCAACTTTTTGGTCTCCAATTGAACCAAATCCACCAGACTATCAGGTGTGAAAATACCCAAAATTTGGTGGATTTACCCATAAATAGCCAGTGTTGCTGACTACATCCCTGGTGTAGTCAGTTTTTGGGGTCACAGGTTGATATAGGTATAGAACAACAACAAAAAGAAAAGAAAATACCAAATGCCATCAGTCTTTTTACTACTTTAGTGTTGAGCCTTGCTTCATTAGTGTAATGGCTCTGAATTAAGCTATGCACATCAAAGAAGGATTTGTTTACTAGTTTTCATACTAAGAGTGATAAAATATCCAAACTGTTGAACCATTTTAAACCCTTTTATTTTCTGTTTCCACCTTGAGAAGTGTTATATAGGATGTAATACCCTTTATTTTGAATTAATGTTGAGACCATATTGATCGGTTGTAATTTAAAGAGAAACAATTAACTCACTGCTATGTGGCCTTTAGGGTAATATTTATTCCACTCACCAAGTTGGACTCATTTTCAACACTAGTTGGTAGCTGTTAAGAACATTGTAACATTTACTTAAAGCCTAGTAAGGATATTTATTCATTTTCAAAGTGAATGACTGGATACTAAAACATCAAATAAACACACAAATGGTTTGCCATAAGTTAAATTTCATAGGGCTATTGGGCTTGCCATATTTTTACTGATCCCTCACCACTCCCGCCTGAAAACCTGAACCCACTCTGTGCACTACAGATTAGAAAAAGCAGACCTCAACCTCCTGTGGCTTTTGTTTGGTGTGGAGTGCTTTAACAATCAATCAAGTTCATTTGTTTATTTGTAATGCACATAGTTTCTCACCAAGTGAAAAAAAATAATAATTTGATAAATAAATATTCTATTAGTGGCAACACTTTTCAGCAAATCATGCCATTTTTCTGGCAATTGAACTATGCAGTAAGTATGAACCTTCAATTCTCCTGCTTCTTAGCATATATTTCTAGGAAAGACTAAAGAGGTGCAAGGTAAAAGGCAAGCAAAATGTTTTATGTATATATGTAGGTTTTTAAAAAAAAAATCTCCTTTTAACCTTTTAAGTCAGTACAATGCTGTTTATATTCAACTGTTGCATTAAAAGATGTTTATTTCTTGAGTATCGCTTATCGCAGCACATTGTCCAAGCAGTTCACCGTTGTGGTTCACAACATTGGCGTCATTCTGTGGTATTACCTCATATTAAGCCATGCTCTGCTCTGACAGTGTCCTCACCGTGACCCCTCAGCGTGGCCGCTCGCTGACCTCTCTTATTCCCACCCTCCGTACCTTCTGTCTCTCTGGCTCTTCATCACTTCCTATAGTTGAATTTTTTTGTTTATTATTGGTATATTTGCTTTTCATTTGGTGCCAATTTTGATATTCATTGGTAATTTCAAGTCATTTATGTTGTTTTAGTCTTGACCTCCTTTTATTACCAGAGTTTTGGCTGTTTTTTTTGTTTGTTTTTTTTCCTATTTAATTGCTTAGATGTCTGACCATATCCAACTAATTATTGGTCGTTTATCAGGCGCGCCGCTCTGCCTCTTGCTGCAGTTTGTAACTCTTGTAAGGCTTAACTACGGCGCTCTAGCTGGTTGAGGATCAATTGTAGCAGCAGCTGTCTGTGAAGTCTGCAGGCAAGGCTGCTGTGGCTCCCACATGACATCCAGTCTCCACACTGCAGCCTTTGAAGCGCCTGAACTCTTCACCCCTGTCTGAGCAGGTCGGCTAGAGAGCAGCAGAATAGAGAGATTGAGAGAGCGAGGGAAGGGGGCAGGGATGGAGAGAGAGAGAGATGTGGAATAACAGAGCAGAGAAGAGGGGAAGAGGGGGGGGGAGAGATGTCATTTAGGCTCTGGCCAACTCTCATCGCGCTGTCCTCCCCCAGCTCTTCATTCTCATCCCGCTGTCTTCGTTTCTATCTTACCCTCGGGTGTTCTTTTTCTGGCACTCTTTGACAGTTTTTTTTTCTCTCTCTTCACCCGTCCACTTTGCCTCGCTGCCTGTCCTCCTCATTGGTTGTCCCTCTGCTTTCGATGCATCCATTTGGTGCAGCATCTTCACTTTTTCGACCTTTATCTAAGGGTAATTAGAAGCTACAGCCGAAAGTTTGTCCTGAGTTAATGGGTGACATATATTCATCAGGTCAAAGTTGACCACTAAAATCAGAAAATCAGGCAAACTGTCATCACTTCCGATCAAACTGAGCTAATAAGTGCTATTTAAGGGGCCAAAGGTAGATCTAATGTGTTTCTATTAATAAGGAATCGCTTTTGACGTCACATTTCTGCTTTACTTCCACCCATTCCTGAGGCTAATGCTCACATTTACAAAAGTTTCGATTGAAACGGAAAGACTTTTACTAACTCTGACTGAATCTGTAAGTTGACAGCTTATTAAAACAACTGGCAGCAAAAAAATGTGAAAAAAACTGATTTAAAAGAGATCTAAAAATAAAAATGTGCCCATTCTTTTGTTGTTCAGTTATTTTAACTCTTCAGATATTCTGAACATAAAATAACTAATAAAATAATATTTAAGACTGTATCACATATAGACACGATGCGTTTCATTGATAAAAAATTTACACAATTCAACCAGTTTCCATATCTTTGCGCTGCATTTCAAATATTAATGCTGCAGACTCTGCTATAGAGTATAATATATGTTGTGTTATGGCATAAATAAATTACTATTTGGTGCCTGCCCTGTTTTTTGGGTCATGATTCCCTACAGGTAAAATTCAACAGCAAAAAGAAACAAATTTACAGGCCAAACACAGGTTTCACATCTTTTAAACAAAATACTAACCCTCAACAGGAACAGTATCCTGAACAAAAAGTTTTAGTAAATCTAAAACTTTAAAAAAAAAAAGAAAAAAAAGAAACACTCTCCCAATATAAAAATGCAAAATACATTTTAAGTTAACTTTTCTTATTAGAATAGTTGTGTTCATCTAACATCTAGTGTTGTCTAGTGGCGTATGGATTACAAACGCTCAGGGTTGCAAGTACCTGTTGAAAATTTAGCGTAAAATCAAAGATGGAGAGTAAATACATAAACTTAACGCAAAATTAACAATATAATTTTCTTATAATAGAAACTATTAAGACAACTCAAAGTATGTAAGTCTTTCAATACCCAAGCTATTATAATAAGTAGAACCTCATTTTTCCAAAGACTTGTACTGAAAAGCTGACTTTGCTGCACCCAAATCAGCTTTTACCCAACTTATTAAACTGAGCTAAATGCAGCAAGCATTTTGAATGTTTTATCCTATAGGTTAAAATTAATTTCTTCAAATGACCCCAAAAGAAATTGAAAACTACATATATATTTTTTAACACAATCAACATGCAAAACAATCTTTAGTTGTGGATTTATGATGAACAACACCCTTTTCCAAAAAACAAATAAAAAAATTCTGACTACTCCATTTCCTTGATTTTAGGTTTTTTGTTGTTTTCTTCTTTTGATTTGACGATTTTGGCTCACTGGACCCCTGCATTAAAACTTGCATTTTGATGTGTGTCTTTTAAGACTTTTACTAGAAACTGAAGCAATAGTACATGCAAGGCAGCGCGTCTGCACTGAAGGGGCTGACACATACTGTACATGCACACAGACTAAACGCTGCTTTTTATGGCTGCAGAACATTAGGTCATGACCCGAGCCAAAGAGCCATATCTACTATTAGTGTGGGAGTGAGAGGCCGTATTTAAATGTTTTTTTACTTTGTGACAGGTAGACGTTTCCTCCGGCCTGCTGTGACGCTTCCAGTGTCTGTGTTTCCTCTCTTCGCAGAGGAAACATTAGTTGCTGCGTATTCTGTCCGTCACGTGTGTTTTTGTTTTTTTTGCAGAGCGGCCACCGCTGCTGTTAAAGCTGTGATCTACTGATGGAAGCTCGCGTGTCCCTTGGTTGACCTTTACAGTGCAGTCCAACCCCCGCTCCCCCACTCCACTTCTCCATCAGCCTCTCCTAGGTTACTCAGCCAACTCAAGCCACCTGATTAAAGGATTAGTGAGGCTGATGGTTGTCCGTGTCCACCCCCCCATGCTAGTTGCTACCAATAACCCAGACACCTGGCTCTGAGGGATAAAGAAAGAGGGGGTGGGGGGATGGTTGTGCTTTAATTCAGCCCTATAAGCAGTCAGATAAACAAGCGCATTGATTAAGTAGATTCTTTTCTGGCCAAACAGGTTCAGAGTTTCTGTCTTGAGTTATCAAGCAAACGAGGAGACAATGCAGTCAAAGCAGGGGTTAAAATAAGGTTTCTGGTTTCTATTCTTCCCACAACCCCTCTAACCTTCCCCCAGTGTTCCCAGTGACCTGCCAAATTCATACATCCCATAATCTCGCCTAGTCGCAACACCAGGCACGGTCTATGTTCTACTTGTTTGTCAGAATAATGCAGTACCATGAAACGGCGTTGGTTGTGTTACATTTTCTTATGCTTTTTAAATATTTCACAAAATCAGACTAATTCTAATATCAGACAATGATAACCTGAGTAAATATTTTTTAAAAACCGTTTTCAAATTACATTTTTATGAAAATGTGGTCTACTCCCTTGTCAAATTTTTTTTAGTTTATTTACATTAATGGAGCCCAATCCTTATTACAGTTTTATAGCCTGATCTACCATAAAACTGTTCAAATTATTATATAAACATATGATTCTTGCTGGATATAATATTTAATATTATTGTGCCATTATTGTTTATTTTTCTATATATATAAAAGAACCCATTCTCACCTGACAGAAAAAACCTCTAAAGAAGTCACTGAGCTCAACTTCCTGCTTTGTAAAATGTGAACAGAAACGGAGTGGTGTCAGACTTTACCTGTTGTGGGATTCCTCTTTTGTCGTTTGCAGAACACCACAAGCCATTTCTCCTGCTAGTACTAGACTCATGCATTTGTTTTGGTTTTATTTACCCAGAATGCCTTGAGCTATCATCCATTTCCTGCTTTTGGAGCGGTCTCCGATCTGCTTGCCGTTCACATATACACTCGAACTGCACCAGACGATTAGGACCTTCTGGGCAAGCGAACTAGAGTTCTATTGAAGCGGAGCAAACAGGACTGATTTGAATGCACCATAAGTTGATAAGTCTGAATGGCTTAAAAAACACATTGTTTCAGAGTGGCCTATTCAAAGTCTGGATTTGCTGTGCGACCTTAAACTGTTTCTTCAAGCTTTAAGCCCTTGTGTCCTCAACCAGTTATCCACCTACAGGGGGAAGTCAGATTACCTGTGTGTTATGGAAGAATTACCTTTATCTGTACCTGAAATGATTATGTGGCAAAAAAGTCAAAACAGAAGAAATCTGTAATTTTACGGCACTGAATATTTTTTGGATATCTCCAGATGGACCTGGCCGGGGTTCTGTAGACGAGACCGAGACGTTCCTGAAAACTGGCGTTTTATTTTTAGCTCGCTCACAGTTTGAACTTGTGAGGGAATTAAAGCAGCGGCTTGTTCTCACCTTTTGCACCACTGTTTTTGTGAGCTAGGAAACGATAATAAAAAAAAAAAACAATTTTCAGTTGAATAAACAGATTTGTTGCCCCTTTGTTAACATTCAAAGTGTTTTACTGCCTTTCCTGTTTGCTTCAGTGAACCCACATGAGCTGCTGGATCGCTCCTCCAAGCAACAGCGTGACCTCGCCGTGCACTCCTGCCCTAATAATCACCCCGCTACATGCTAGCAGACTCTGCTCCAGCTCTGGAGCGAAACCGCTAGTTTAGGGTTTATTTGGATTGTTGAATTTTTGCCCTTTTTAAAAATCTTTTCATCTTTTAGCTTAGCAGATTGAGTCAGACTTCTTATTTAGTTTAGTTTTTAATAAATCTTGGCTAAATAAACAGTTTGGAATGGGAATTAATTCCCCTCTACATGCTTTGATAAATTTGATGGATCTGCAAATATATTTTGCTTCCTATAGTTCTATGATTCTTGGAGAGTAAACAAAATTAGTTATATCTATTTTTAAACTGTAAACTTATAAGTAGATGATTGGTATAAAGAAAATAGCTAAATTGACAGATTTTATTTGTATTCTTGTTCCCAAGTTCTATAGTTTACACTTTGAGAAAGAAAAGGTAATTGTTGCTAGTAAACCAGCAAAGGACAAAGGAAACATCATTCTGTTTTTCTGGTCAGAATGAGTCCTAATTGAGCCGAGTGGCATATATATGCAACGCTGTGGGGAGAAAGCCTTACTGCATGTTAGCCTGGACACACCATCCCCAGGGTCAGACTTGTTAATGGCAGCACCATGATATGGGAAGGTTGACATTATCTTCAGTAAGATTTATTTTTCCCAGCCGGTTGGAGTTGATGAAAAGATGGGGAGAAATAGATGCATGGTTGATGTTGGAGGAAAGTTTTTCAGAAGCCGCTAAAAGTGAATGAATGTATGTACTTCAATTCATGCATGAATTAAAGTATATTACGGCTTCAACATACGGCCAGGTTTGCAATGGAAACCTGGCCGTCAAATTTTGACTTGATCAGGGGGTCAAGTCAAAATTCAAACCTAGCTCTGAGTCTTTGGCATGGAAATACTTCAAAAATACTTAATTTATCCCAAATGTAGAGTTGTCAAGGATGATGATATTGAGGGAAGGTTATTTGCAGTAGAAGTCATTCCCGCAACTAATCTGAAGAGGCCTCTGACTAAAGACTGTTGCTGTATGATGTTTTGATCAGTCATGACATACTAACAGCTCAATATCTGGGCAGCAGAGACAATAATTCATAGTAAAATATCCTAGATGACACCATCAGTTGTTTTAGTCACTTCTAATCCACATCATTTGCTTTTGCTGCTCCCCTTTAAATCTCTGTCTGGTGGTGTGGTTGGAAAGGCAGGTGGAGAGATGTTGGAGTCAGAGAAATGATCTTAGTCCATTTTATAGTTGCTGTTGAAAGATTCTCAACTTCCAGTCTGAGGAACAATGAGGAAATATGCAATTAGAAATGTTAATGAATGTGTTTAGACTTCAGTATATATACAAACACAGCTCTTGTCTGTTAGCCTTTAGGTTTTCCCTGGAAAAAGTGGCTAGAAAACTGTCTTCATTCAATCCTACCCCCTACACCAGAAGTGGTCAAAAATGTGACCGGGGGCGGGGGGCATTTATAATTTTTTGCCCCTGATTAGAAGTCAAAACAGTTTAAAAATATATATATAGCCAACAAAATAGAAAACAATTGACGATTTAGATATTGCCCTTTTTTTCTTTTAGTAAGCAACTGTCCAAAGCCCTTTTCATGCTTTGGATCTTTGATTTTTTTTAAAGATCCAGCAGATTATCTGCTTATTGTGTAGCATATAAAACTAAATAAAAATCACAATAAACTCATTTTGACCATTTTAATTTAAATAATTTTGTTGCCTCCCAGTAGTTAAAATTTTCCAGTTTTGGGCACTGCCCCAAAACGTTAAGCTCAGCACTATAACTGACGGGCTCACTTGCTTTCTTTTTTTATTTATGTTGTTTTAAATTTTTATTGGTGTTCTTATTGCTTTGTAATTACTTTATGTCTTTCATAAAAGTGTGTTTGCAGAATCATTTCATTGTGTTCAGGAGCCAAAAACAGAAGCTGCAGCCATTTTAAAATCCATAAGATGCTAAAAGATTGATTGCTGTCATTTCTTATTTGAGGATGACGAGCTTTTCAGAAAGTCCAGGATTAAAAGAATATTGTTCTGACCAGGTGTTGCTGTCTTCTCTCTAGAGAACAGCAAAGATGCCCAGTATCAGAAGGTGAAGGTAAAGGCCGAGCCCATGGAGGTGGACCCACCCCCTGCAGAACTTACCCCGCCTGCCTCCCACCTGCTGACCTTCAGCACTTTAGGGGCGAGTGAGAAGAACGAGCCAATGAGCAACCTCCCAGAGACGTTGGCCTGCCCCCAGAAAGACCTCTTCTCCCAAGACATATCGGTCAAAATGGCTTCAGAGCTGCTGTTTAAACTGTCAGGTACGCTCCCTCTCAGGACACAAACACTGTCACACATCATCCACACACACATCAAGAGGGAAAAGAAATCTGACTTTAATCTCAGAATATTGAATGACACCAAATCTAGTCTTCAAACTCAAATCTACCAAGTAAATACAGCCCAGACTTTCAGAGAGGATAAAGTGTAGCTTTGCAAATCTTACAACAAAGAATAAACAGTTATGTGATTATTTGCATATGGTAACAAGATAATTGACATACACCCAAGAATGTGTAGTCATTTATTTAGATTTGGGCATAGATGAACACAGAATTGGATAATTCTGAGATTAAAGTACAACATGCAAATCTGATGGAAAAAGTTCCCTTCATCTAAAGACGGTCTGTCAACATATAATCATTTGAGACATTTAATAAGATCTAAGTCAACTTGAAATGAGGGGAGGAGCTACTTTTGTCGTCTTTAGTGCAATAGATCAAAATTCGTAAAAATTTGTGCTCCAGAGTAATGATGCACTCATTGATTTTTTCCCGATATCAATACAGATATCAGAGGTTTAGCATCAGCCGATACCGATCTGCTACAGAGGAACAGTGCTGAATTGACTTAAAAATGTCACAGATATTAATGTACTGAATTACAAGTTTGAACTATAAGTTTATTTGATAACTATGCACCACTCCAGCACACTTAGATACACCAATACCTTTACAAGCTTGGTAAAATATGTAAAAACACCTTTAATTTGTTCAGTCAGTGCACTTAGGAGTATAACAGCCAATGTAAAATAAATGATATCAAAAACTCATAAAAATAATAGGTTGACTGCATGTCAAACATTTAAAAATAAACTATAACAAGCCTTCTTTCAAATGGTTCAGAAAATGCAATTATGAACTCAAAATGTAATGTAAAATAAATAAATAAAGCATAACCTCACTCAGAGCACAAAGCATAAAATTAGACTGAATAGATTTGCCCTTATGGATCGGGCACATTATCACTGATACCCAATATAGAATGTTTTTCAATGTTGGGACCAATACATCTATTAACATTGAATTGGTGCCTCTCTACTCTGGAGAGTATGATAAGAGTTGGGGTGTATTTATCGTCCCTTAGAGAGAAGACAGATAAGTCGTTGTGTGGCCGAGGCTTCTTTCTGTCCAACGTCTGCTTTCTGTCGCTTAAATCCAGCTTCTTTTTTGTTTGTTTTTACACATATTCACACATTCACAATTTTTCTTTCCCACATCGTCTTTTACGCACACCTTTACACGCTCACACCAAGCCCCACGGGAATCGGCGTCTGCACAAATTCCCGCTCTCCTCTGTCTCTGTCTCTCTCTTTCTCTCTCTCTCTCTCTCTTCTCTCCCCTGACTTGTTTTCAGACATGCCGGCTCAAGCACACTTGGCTGCACATGTCCCCCCTCCTCTTCTCCACCCTGCCACCCCTTCCTCATCACTTCCCCTCTCTCCCTCCCCTTTACATTTCTCCTGTGCGGCATCTCCATGGCAACGTGAAAAGAGACCTCTGTCCTTGGCGAACGGTGTGACGGAGCGGGGCGTTTCGGGTTCGGGGGTGGTAGTGGCGGCAGCGGGGTGAAGGGTGAGGGTGGTGGTGGGGGGATTATGCAGCTTGCCCACCCAGGGAGGCCGGGGCATCGTCGGCCCTGGCAGCAGCGACCGCCACCGTCTCAGAAGTTGTTTTGAACGTCGAGGGGGGGCTGGAACAGAGTGGGCTGCTGTCACACAATGAGCAATCAATATGAATTACCCAGAGCAGTAGGACCTCAGAGACGCATCAGCAGCAAGGTCGCTGTGAACACTGAGATGATTGCAGCTTTGAAATTCACTTCAGTACGTCGCCTTGAAACTCACACGTAAGTCTTCGCTCTCACTCATTTAGTGGAGTGGCCTTTACTTCTGAACACGGGGAACTACACGCTCTGAGCTCTGGTTCTGGCTGCTTTCACTTCCTTTTTTTTACACCACCGTTGAAAAGTTGCCAAAACCTCAAGTCTCTGTGTGTTTGAAACTTTTGCCTTTATTAGGCATGCGTTCAAAATTTCAGTACATTTGAGGTGTGCGGTACAGCATATAATCTCTGGCTAAACAAAATGATCAATCTTACCACACAGTTATTGATCCAACACTGATACTGACTCGGTATTGATACCCTTCCAATGTATTGGATCGATCCGTCCACCACTACTGTTAAAGTGTGGATTTGAAACCTTTAGCATTATTTGAACACAACAATAGTCTTTTCGAGCTTCCCATTAGATAGTTTTTTTAAATAAAATTTTATCGCCAGACGACTGAGAAGCAGCTTGGTCATGCATTGCTGTTGCTTGCCGATGTTGTTTATGACTCAGATTTATGGGTGTACTAGAAACACGCAAATTCAAATGTCCCGGCCAGATAGAAAGCAATTAATTGCATTAAACTTTGAAATCTATGTATTTCATTAATTAACCCTTATATTCCAATGAACATCCCAAGATGAAAATCACATAAAATCCTAACATAATACTTTTTCAATTGGATTTTGGTCTGAAATTTGACTGGACTATTCTGACACACAAGTCTGTTTCGATCTTAACCATTTGATCTTTTGCAGCCTGGTTTTACAGCCTGTTAATGAGATTTCCTCCAGGATTGAACCGTATTTAACTCCATCCATCTTTCAGTCAATTCTGGCTGTTTTCCAGAATTGGCTCTTTACATTTTTATGTGTAAAAACATTTGAAAGCCATTCACTTTCACAATTTTTAAATACTTTGTGTTGGTTTGTCACTTTAAATCTCAATAAAAAACATGGAGTTTTTGTGGTTGGAATGTAATAAAATATGAATAACTTCAAAGGTGTGAATATTTTTACAGGTACTGTGTTGTTGAAACCCTTCCAATTATTTTTTGTGAGAGAAGTAATATTAGACGTGTTACTTATGGTGTCTTTACTCATGTCAGCAGTTGATGGATGAATCAATCACAATGTGCAGTCACGTCAACGCCATTAATCTTAACAGCACTAAGCTGAGTCAGCAAAAAAAAAAAGAAAATCATTTTTTGCAAGTTAGGAAAATGAAAGACGAACTGCTGGACCAAAAAATGCCATAAATGAAATGTTAAATATTTCAGTTACTTTTCTTTAATCATAACTGAGTTTTAAATAGTCGACTTTAGTCCTGGTTTCACTCCTTTTAGTACGTCTTTAGTGTGGTCATAATGCCAAAACTGCTGTGAAATTATCATGTGTTTCCACTGAATAAAGTAAAGATTTTACAGATCACAAACTTTTCTAACAGATCTCTGTTCAGTGAAGAATTGCCCAGCTGAGGTTGGACCAATGTTTCTGGATTAAATGGCTGCAATAATTGTCACAGTTTTCAAACTAACAGCATCTTTTGAAACACAAACCGAATCAACAATATCATTTTAAATTTAACTCATGCAGGGGTGTCCAAACTGCAGATGGAGGCCATTTGCTGGCCGGTTTTGCTCGGAGCCCAAACTTGAATTCAGAATACTTTTTTTTGTTTCTATTTGTATCTTGCACATGTTGAACCTTTTTCAGGCTTAAGAATCCTCCTAAAAACCTGCCAAGTAGGGAACCAACTTTAAATCAGATCTTTCAGCTGCAGCTTGTCACAAATCGGTTTCCATTTCTTTTCCTGAATTGATAGACATAATCAAATGTAACATTTTGAAAGAAGAAATGTAGCTCAGCACCAGTTAGGTGAAAAGATTTTGAATTTGGTATGAATTTTATAAAAAGCTATTAGAAAACCTTTGCATGCAATAAATAAACTGAGGTTTTATCTCTCAGGTTTTATGCTGAGTCTTTGCTGTTTGATGAAAACAGCAAAGACTGTTAATTTTTGACTTGTCTTTATTTGTCCACAAATAAATCCACTTACTCATTTTTTTTAAAGCTCACAGCAGATGGTATGTAGTCAGGGTCAGCTACAAGGACTGGACTGAAAGGAGTGAAAAACACCTGAAGGAAAAACTTGAAAAGACCTTCAGGAAGTCTGGAGAAATATTGGTTTTGAAAAAATCTTGAAAACAAAAACTGGCTTATTTTTAAGGATGAAAACAAGAACTGAGAAATGTAAAGAAATGAAGCGTGGTTTGAACACTTTTATCACGTTTGTCATGTTTTTAGTAAAGATCTGTCGACAGCAGCTGACATGAACTTGAAAGAGTCTGAATCCTCTCACAGCTGCTGCAGATTTTCCCTTTAAATTTAAAGTCTGAGTTGTCATCTGACATCTGCTGTGAAAACACAAAGAAACAGATGTATTTGGTATGAATAATGTTACATTGACTCTACTGATGAATTTGTATTCTCTTCTTTCCAGAAAAAGTAAGCAAAGCCAACAACCACAAAGACAGTAACATGGTGGGAATAAATAGGTAGGTCAGTTTCTCTATAAATACTCTGTTTTTATTTGTGCTTTTTAAATGGTCAGTGAAAGTTGGAGTGTGACTGAAACCTGTGGGTGTTTTTTAGTGGCTGTGTAAGTGTTGGTAACATCAGCGCTGCTTCTCTGTTCCAGTTCATTCCTGGACGAGTGCTTCAGACAATCACCCTTTAACTCGCGCTCCAAGAGCTCGTCCCCCGCAGAGGCCAGTTCCTCCAACAGGGTGCCGTTCCACGGTGAGGAAATGTTACTGTGTAGTGCTCAAAATCACAGCAGTCCAACATCATTAACCAGATCAATCAATGTGTTTCTGTAGAAATTATACTTGGAAGCAGCAAATCATTCACCAGCTCAATTTTATGTTTAAAAGTGATGAGAGATTAAAAAACCTACAAAGAGGGTTCATACTGGTTTTTGGATTTCTTGAAAATGCTTGAATTTCAATTAGGCGTTTTCAAGGCTCAGAAAGTTCTTGATTTCTGTATAAAGTCATTTGAAAGTGTTTGATATTCAAACTACATAGTTTTGTAATGAATTGCAACCTAATGCTTAGCTGAATGCCTAAATTTGGAAAAAGTTATTTACAGTTGAAACCAGATGTCAAACCAGAAAGAATTTTTTGCCACTGTTTGAAATTAAATCAGACTAAACTTTTCTTGTTTTAAGTCAGTTAGAATTACCTAAATTATTTCTATTTGCTAAATGCCAGAACATGTTTAGAGATTATTTTTGTAACTTTTTTTTTGGTATATTGTGCTTTAGCATGTAATTTGAACAGAAAGTCTTTTACCTTTTCACAACTGATTTGGATTGTTTCAATGTAATGAATATTTATTATTCCTAATTGCAGAATGACTTATTGATCTGTGTAACTGAAATAAACGACGTCTTATATTTTATACGTTCAGAAAAGTTATTTAAATGTGGGAATTTTTTGTTAAATTAGTGTTTGGTTTGTGTGAAACTGTTGAAACTGTACATCAGATGAACCTAAAAGGAAGTTACAGTAGACTGTGAAGCACGGTGGGTGAGGTATCATGATATGGGGATGTTTTTTACACTATAGAGACGTGCCTAGGGTTAATCGCTCATTTGGAGGCATTAAAATACTTAAAATGGGATAATAATAATGATAGAGCAGCATGTCGGGTCAGTTTAACTTAAAAATACTTTGTTTACCTTACCGAAAAATTAAATATTGACGTATTTTTCTTCTAAGTATCTTTAAAGAGTGGCTGTGATGCTGTAAGCAGGAAGGATTTCCAGTAGCTGTCAGTCTTTAACAGATTTAATGAGGCCTCTGACTGAAGGCTAGCAACTTAACATCGATAATAATATTCACTTTTTCCAACTTTCTGCAGAGTAAATAATTGCTACACTTCTTTATGTTTTGATTTGGAGTAAAATGTGCAGAAAATGTATGTAGATTAGATTTATTAGAGTTTTGAGCTTTACAAAATGTTTAAAACACTTTTTTAAAAGTAAAAATAAAAGCAGATTTTTATTAAATATATTATGTTGGTGTCACTAGCATGTAAGCATTCATTAATCCAGAGGCTCAAATTTAAAAACACTCCTTCAAAGTTGGGTAAGTTTTAAACAGAATTCCCTAAATCCCAGATCTAGCTCTGACATACTTCATAATGCAGTGTTGTTCTGATTCCACACACACAAACTGTATGTGCACATTTTTGGAGCTTTTTTTTTTAATATAAACTGAGGTTAGGGCCCTCTACTTGAGTTGGCCTTTCTAAAGCCCGGAGCGTCCACCTGCCCCGCCCGACTCCCCCTCATCCCTGGCATCTCTCAGCTTCCCTTGGTGTGTCTTTGACAGTGAGGGATCCAGAGGTTAATTAGCTTGTGCCAGTTTCCTCTGTCCCTCTGCCAGTTAATGAAAATCTGATTGGCTTCTGGGTGTCAACAGTGTCCTGAAAGTTAATTCGTCGAGGCCTTTCCCCTGTGAGTTTAAGCCTTACATCCAGCCTCTGCTGCTTTCTGCTTTATCACCTCTGTTCTGCTTCGCAGATTTTTCTGTCTCTTAAGTTGGATTTCCTGACTTTTATTTCTTCTTTATCCAAATATTGGAGCATTGGTCAGATATAATGAAATGAAAGGAAATAACAGTTCCAGTCATATACCTGACTACCTTGGTACAGGTCCTGGGATCCTGGGATCACCCAATGTTTTTTAAAAACAACTTTTTTTATCTTAAAATGTAGCAAACCGTATCAATTTTAAATTCATACAAACTCAGACGTAGCAAATAGAATAAAAAAATACAGCGGATAAACACTGCCTAATTAAAAACATTACAGAAATTAATAAACGAATACGAATATCCCACTCCAATTAATTAACCTCTAAAAATTTATTTTTAAATTATTAGAATGAAATAACATCTTTAAATGTTAATTGATAAGAAATACATTAGGAATTATTAAATAAAAAATGTAAATAAATATAGAAATAAGCGGAATAATGAATATGTAGATAATTTTAAAAAAGTATCAAAACTCAAAATTATATCGCATAAAAATATTTAAGTTAATGAAATTAATTCTTAGATAAATTTAAATGACAAGTTAATTGTCAATCAAATGTCTGAATTAAAATATTGGCAATTTTTTTTTCCAGAGTAAATTTGAAATATATTTTTCCCTAATTATGGCAGTGTCAGTCCCCCATATAGACTTAAAATTAAACTGCAAAATGAATAAATAAAACAAGTGAAAATAAATTGCTACCAAGAAATTTTAATGAAAATCAGTTTATATTACTTTTAATAAATCAAATGTCCTAATTAAAATTGTTTTTTCACATTTCTGTTATTTTTACATACATTTAGTCCTAATTTTGGCAGTCTTAGCCCTCCGTAAAGAAGTGTTTCAGTTTAAACAGAAATGATTTCATCAGGGTTCATGTGATACTCACAGTTACCCTCTTCCAGTCGGGATTTAGCTCGCTCCTTCATTTCTTGTTTGCGTCTCTCCTCTCGGCTCTAACAACACTAATTAAGGCGTTAACCACTTCAAGGCCATCCACTTTAATTGGCTTAATCATGAGTGTATTTGCTGGGTCATGGCTTTGGGTCCCTGCAGCCTGACTTCTGAGGCCCTCGAGTGACCGACCCTTCCTCCTGCTTCTCCTCCGAATCAAGACACCTAATTCTCCTCCGCTTCTTCGGCTTCAGCCACAAGTTTGGACTAAAAGCTGTGCCGGAAATCAACTCACTTCAGTCAGATTGTATCTCATGCAGGAAGTCGGATAATGAAATATAATAATTACACATGTCACTACTTTCTCTCTAAGTTTGTACATTTGCACTACCCTCTCTCTAGGACTTTTACTGGCAAAGATGTGCACAGAAACAATGGAAACAAATATTGCTCTCAAATGCATCAAAACTTAATTCATTCATCTTGAGATGTTTTTTAATTTAAACTACTCTTATAGTCATTAATCATTGAATATGCTAATGATTAATCAGATTTTTAAAATGGCACATTCTGCAGGTTTTACATTTAACCATTAAAGCCTTTTTTATGCAATATTAAAAATGCATAAAAAATACAAATAAACATAATTGAATTCTTTTTTTAAATAAGAAATTTAAAATCTTATTCCTTAAATTCTTTTAGTGAACGGATGATCATTTGTAAAAAACTGCATCAAAATGTGAAAAGCTCAGACCTTTAATCAGTACAGTGATCTGTTGACCGATTAATAACTGGACACTAAAGGTGCTTAATAGGAGATTTCTTTCTTTCTTTCTTTCTTTTTTTACTGAATTTGAACCAGGTGAAGCTAAAACTAGATCACTTAAGAAGTTCTGGGTTGAACATGTTTACGAACAAAAGCTTTCTTTATCATATGTATAATGTATTTCTTTTTTGGCTTATCTGCTTGGAGTGTGTTCTTTCAGCAATTGGGATACTCTGGTTGATTATTAATCGATTACTAAATTAGTTGACGATTATTTCAAATAATCGATTTATCAAGATTAATCCTATTAATCAATTCAGCCCTGTAAGCACTTCAACACTTTTTCAGTAAGTTCCCGGTTTTGCTTCAAATAAAGAACTTGATTAGATTATTAAATAATAATTTCCAAGTCTATATTGCCTCTATGGATAATATTGAACAAGTGAACCAGTGAAATTGAAATGTTAAATGCAATTCCTGTCAAAAGTGTGGATGTTCCTGACTTGCCAGTTCAACCAGAAACAGTTAGTCTGGATTCCTGGTGTTATGCTTCATTCTGACTCCAATGATTTCTACTCCATGCCTCCATTGATGTTGGCTTGCTTTATGAAAGATTGAACTTTTTGACCAAAAACTCTCCTGGAGATTCAAGTGTAAAAACAAACAATGAAAATGTGGATAAATACCTTGTGTATTTAGTCCACTCATAAATATGGTGCCTGTTTCTTATCCAAAGACTGTGAAAACGTTTAGAGTACATGCCTTCATGTATCATCAGGACCTGTTAAATATAAATCCAGTCAGAAAATATAAAATGAGTCGTTATGAACCTTTCAGAAGGAAAGGATTCAAACTCAGACACAAAATCAACCTTCAGTCACGGCCATCTGAGTCCTCAGGCTTTAATCCTGCAGATAAATTGTGGGTGAGCTGAACAAAGGTGATGGTCAGGGATCTCTGTCTCTGTATAATGAGGTTCTACAACATGTTTATAAGTAATTAAGCACCTCGGCTTTAAAAATAGATATTTCTAAACATGACATGTGAAAGATAAGATATAAGGTTGCAAAAGGATTTAAAACTTTTCTTCAGCTTCAAATCATTTATTTTGGATGGAAAACATATTAAAAATAAGAAATAAAAACAGGACAGTAAAGTAAAATCTCTCTTTATTGTTTTTACTTAAAGAAAATCAAAAGATTATGTGAAAAATAAAAAATAAAAATTTCTTGCTTTGCTGCTTTAAGAAGTCCATAAAAGCTGCTCTGACACAAATGAAAGCAACGATCCAAACTGCACACAGCACGACAAAGCTGGTTTGCATTTTGGGGGTCAAAGAGGAAGTTAATATCTGACACAGAGAGGAAAAATGCTCAAGGTTGCTGGAGTCAGTGCAACAGCAGCTGAACGTCTTCTCACACCACCATCTGTTCTTTAGGGACTCGCCACAAAGTCTTCCCCCTACATGCCTGGAAAAAAAAGAAAAAGATATTTGCTTTCTCTTCCCAAAGTTTTCAGAGCTGTATAAATACCACATCATTTGTCACCAGTGGAGCACACATAGGTTTTCTTCCATAATCTCATACAGGCACAGCTCAAGGCCAAACTGTGCAGCCTGAACAATGCACTCTGGAAATAAAGTCTTCATGTACTCTATGGAGGTTGCACAGCACAATGGAGAAAAATACTGCATGTTTTCTTTACTTCAGCTCTTTAAAAGCACCATCTCTGTTTTTGAGTTGGCATACGGTGAAACGGACCTGCAGAGGTGTACTTACCATCAGAGGCTTCAGAGTAAAGGACTCCTGTTTGATGTTGACATTAAGAATGCGTTTAAGCTGCATCCCTCCTGTAGGTTAGATAAGGAGCGTCGTTTAGACGGCGGCAAGCAGCTTTCAGAGTTTTGGGTTCACTGTTGAACGAGAAGTGAAAGTCACATTTTGCATGTTTTTGTAATTCAATTTGGGTCTCAAAGGCTTCTAAAAACAGCTGAAGTTCTTAAATAAGCCACCCAGCCATTTTTGGCAATAAGCTAATGTTTTTAGGTGTCTGGAAAATGTGCAATTTTCAAAAACCTCCCTAGCTGTCACCTAGCAAACTTAGCTGAGTTCCAGTACTTTTGGTCAGTTGGTTTTACCTCTGTATGCACTGTACAATGGCTGTTGGAAAGGACAATTGTTTTGATGTTGACTTACCATTCAGAAACCACTTGCTGCATTCTTGATGGTTGTGCAGGAGACTCCACTTCTGCTTTTCAAAGATGTACAGTTGCATAATTGTGCAGTAGTTTGCAGCCATTTTCACATTTAAAGTGACAAGAGGCCCTAAAACAGCTAATAGGCAGGACTGAGGAGAATAAAATCTCATTATCTGAGAATGACTTAGTGCAAAAAATTTAATTAATATGTTTTTATATCGCCTGGAGACGTATCCTAACCTGTTCAAGGAAGCATAAAAGGTCACTTTTAAGTGAACATTTTTGAAAACCATTTATTATTTTCCTTATAGTTATGTGCTACTTTAGTTTTGTTTTATAACATGTAATCTGATAAATACTTTTAAGCTTGGCATTGTCCATCCATCCATCCATCCATTTTCTGTTCACCCTTGTCCCTAATGGGGTCGGGAGGGTTGCTGGTGCCTATCTCCAGCTACGTTCCGGGCGAGAGGCGGGGTTCACCCTGGACAGGTCGCCAGTCTGTCGCAGGGCAACACAGAGACATACAGGACAAACAACCATGCACACACACACTCACACCTAGGGAGAATTTAGAGAAACCAATTGACCTGACAGTCATGTTTTTGGACTGTGGGAGGAAGCCGGAGTACCCGGAGAGAACCCATGCATGCACAGGGAGAACATGCAAACTCCATGCAGAAAGACCCCGGCCAGGAATCGAACCCAGGACCTTCTTGCTGCAAGGCAACAGTGCTACCAACTGCGCCACTGTGTTGTTTTATAACATGTAATCTGATAAATACTTTTAAGCTTGGCATTGTAATGTGACAAAAACGTGCAACATTTCAAAGAGGTGTGTGCGAACGCAGTGAGTGATGGGAATGTGTCTTTATTTCAGATTCTGAGAAGGACGACGGCGAGCCAGGAAACGGCCTCGCCCAGTGGAAGCTACACGAGCAGCTCTTCCCCTGTCCCGTCTGCGGGAAAGTGTTCGGCAGGCAGCAGACCCTGTCCAGACATCTGTCGCTCCACACAGGTAAACCACACGCTCACACAGAAGCTTGGTCTCCTTTATAGGGCTGAAACAATTAATCAGATTAATCGTTATTTTTCAAATAATGGCCAACTAATTTAGGAATCGATTAATCGTTAACTGGAGTGTACAGACTAAACATGCCATTTTACTGAATGTACAACACAATAAGAGCGGTAATTAAGTCAAAAGTGTAAAAAACATAAATATTTTGCATTGAAAAAAAATATTGTTAGTGAATCTGTTTTACCCAGAACTCAAGTATCATATATTTAACTTCACCTGATTAAAATTCTTTAAATATAAAGAAAAACCTAAGCACCCTTTGCTAATCAGTTATTAATCAGTTAATCCAAAAAATAATCAACAGGTTTGTCATAAACTGTTGATACTTTTTTAGCTGCAGATGCATCCTTTGCTACATTTGATCAAGTGCTCACTAAAGGATCGTTGTTACGTTGTACTTAATAAAATGTGTATTTCTTATTTACAAATGATTCAAATTATTTGTTTGTGCTTTTAATGTATTTTTAACATTGTATATTAAAACCTTAAATGGTTAAATAGAATTTGCAAAATGTGCCAATTTTTTTATTCGATTAATCATCAGACTAATTGATTAATCGTCAGACTAAACGATTAATCATGACAATAATTGATAAAATAATCATTATTTGCAGCTTGACTCCTCTTTTTTCCTTTAATGCATAGATGTTGTTTGTGGCGCCCGCTGTAAATAGATAAGGTTGACCGGACTAGATTACCCTTCCTCGAAAAAGATTACTACCGTGATTAGTCTCTCTGGGAAAACTGCCGTCTAATTACCCGGCTTGAAGGATGCTGCACATACTTACGGTCCGACTGGTCTTCTCCATCCGTTTCTCTGTCCTACACACACACACACACACACGCACACACACATAGAGGCTTGGGAGGCTTCCTCACTCCCTGGTGACCTGATTACTCTGCGTTTTCTCCATTGATCCGTTCAACCCCATCCCCGTCTTCCACTGTCCCGCTCTCTGTCCTCGTTAGTTACAAGAATCTAATAATAATCCCACCTTCCCGGTTATATTTAAAGGCACATTTCCTCTGGACTCCAGATAAATGGAGCCTTTTTGGGACACCACAGCTCACAAGATGAGACTTGTGTACCAAATGCCCCCCAAACAACCGAACATGCTCACACATTTAGGATACACACACACACACCATCTGAGAGTGTTGGCTGCGAACAGCTTGGCCACACCACAGAGAGCAGAAGCAGGGGCATATGTCACTGTGATGGTCTTTTTGGTTTCCCCGGCGACATAAAGGTTGCCTGGCTTCATGTCCTTGGGGCAAATGGGTTGAGAGTTAGTTTTTGTTTTTTTTTTGTTGAGGGGGGGAGTAGACTTGTTGTTATGCTAATTTGTTTTTGCATAAAAAGGAAATGTGTTTCTGCATATCTTCTATACTGCTTATACCGAAGTTTACATACACCGAATAAAAATACACGTCCATCTTTTTTCCTAACTATTTTGAAGTGAAATCAGACCAAACTTCTCTTGTTTCAGGTTAGTTGGAATCACCAAAATTATTTCTATTTGCTAATTGCCACAATAATAAAATAATATTTCAGAGATTTATTTTTTAATGTCTTCAAGTTCAAAAGTTTACATAAAGAATGATTACTGTCCCTTTAAACAATAAGGGAAGGCCCAGATGATGATGTCATGGCTTTGGAAACTCCTGATAGGTCTACCGACACATTTTAGTTCATTTGATGCATTTCAAGGCCACACCTGGAACTCCCTGCTTTCTGATTTCACACGATGGGAAAGTCAAGAAGAGGACAGAATCGTGAAGCTGCAGCAGTCTGGTTCATCCTTGGGAATAATTTCAAGATGTTTGAAGATGCCTTGTTCTTCTACTCAAGTTCAGGCATGAGGGGAGTGTCCGACCATCAGACCGCTCAGGAAGGAGACAGATTCTAGTCCAAAATGTGCAGATTGAGCCCTGAACTAAAACTGAAAAGATGCAGCTGAAGCTGGTAAGATAAAGTCATTATCAACAGTGAAACTTGTACCAACATGGGTTGAAAGGCCGCTCAGCAAAGAGGAAGCCATTATTCCATAAAAAACATAAAATGTCAGATTGTACCATCCTAAATGTGAAGTTTGGAGGTGGCAGCATCATGTTGTGGGGCTATTTTGCTGCAGGAGGAACTGGTGCACTTTATGAAGTGAAATAGTGAAACAAAGTCAATGTTTTGTCATAGCCATCACAAAGCCCTGATCTCAATCCTGAGAGAGAAGCCGTGGGAAGATCAGGACAGTCGTGTGTGAGTGAGGCGGCCTACAGATCTGACCCAGTTCCACTGGTTCTGTCAGGAAGAATGGACCAGAACTCCAGTAAACTACAGTGAGAAACTTGTTGGAGGAAACTCAAAAGATTTGACCCAAGTCTTACTGTTCAGAGGCAGCCCTAGCAAATAGAGAAAAAGTATGAAAACTCCTAAATTTGAAGACATTAATAAATAAATCCCTGACATGTTGTGGCATTTAGCAAATGAAAATAACTCTGGAAATTCTAAGTGACCTAAAACAAGAAAGGTTTTGTTTGATTTAACTTCAGACGGTGAGGAAAAAATGGTGTATGTCCTGGGTATCAAATCTATATTTATCTGTTTTTTACCTTCCTGAAAATTGGGCCTTGTCAGGAATTGATTGACCAGGTTTAAAAGTTTGATCCAGAGTGAAGTTTAAAATGAGGTGGGTTGTGTGTGTGTTGCAGAGGAGAGGAAATACAAGTGTCACCTGTGTCCTTACGCAGCCAAGTGCAGAGCAAACCTCAATCAGCACCTGACCATCCACTCTGTGAAGCTGGTCCAAACGGACGCCGAGCAGATCGTCAGCGCCGTCACCGCCGACTCCACAGAGCGCAAGAACTGCCCATACTACTACAGGTAGGCTTCACACACAGCACACACACTCAGGAGGTGACAACACTGAGGTTTTACACAGATTAATTCATACATTACAGATCTTATAACCTACTTTTGTGAGTCAGGTTCACATTGTGTAATAAATACACAGGAAAATTGTCAAATTTAGATTTTATGTCTAACATTTCGGATGATGAACTTGAGTAATCATGCATTTATCTTTCCAGAAGAATATCTGATTCACACGTGATTTATATGAGATGTTTTAGCATCCGGTCAAAAGTTTACCGGATGGCAAACTTGTTGCATTGTGGGCTAAAATCGCAAAGTCAAAAGTTCTCGTTTGGATCATTCTGAATTTGAATATGAGGAAGGATTGTATCCCCAACTCCAACGTCTCTCTGACAATATGGTCAGACAGCAATCTAAAGAGGAGCAGCAAAAGCAAATGAAGCGGATTAGCAGTGCTAACTGATGATGTCATCCAAAGACATGTTAGTGTGAAATATCATCTCTACTGTTTTGAAATTGAACTGATAATTTCTCCAGACAACCACTGGACTTGAGTTGTGAGACTGACTGCTACTGGGGATCTTTCCTGCCCGCAGCTTCGCCATCCACAATGGTTATTTGAAAATACTTGAATAATATGAGTTACAACGTTTAATTCACCTGTAGTATAAACTATTTTGGTTGAAAATCCAGAATAAATGCAAACATTTGGTTCAGCTAATGTTTTTAAAACACACTAAAGTTGTCTGTGGTGTAATCACTCCAACCTGGTAAAAGAACGAGTCAACCAACGATTGAAAGTTAAACGTCTGACTCTACATGAGCTGCTTTTCTCTCTGTCTTGTGCAGCAAACCCAGACTGGTTTTAATTTTTTTATTGACACAAACTGACCTGTTTCATCATATGAAACCAAACCAGTTCCCATCTGGTTTAACATTTTATCGGATGCTCACCTGGACTGATTCTCTTTTTATTAAATCTTTCTCTCTAGAAATTTCCTCAGTGTTTCAACACTAGAAACTCATTTTTCTAGTCATTTTCAGATAATCTTATTCAAACTAAAATGAATGTGGAGACACCATACATTTGGTAATTTATGCAGGCAAATGTAACACTGAATCTGACTGTCTCCCTCTTCTCATTCTCACCATTTTTCCTCCCTCCCCTCTCTGCTGTCTGTTCCCTGTCCAGCTGCCATGTGTGCGGTTTCCAGACGGAGCTGAATGCCCAGTTTGTCAGCCACATGTCGCTTCATGTGGACAAGGAGCAGTGGATGTTCTCGCTCTGCTGCAGCGTCTGTGACTACGTCTGTATGGAGGAGAGCGACATGAAGAGCCACATCAGCACCGGACACGCAGGTAATGACAGCTGTCGGCGAAAAGACTCCGGCTTCGGTTGTCCTGTCAGATGTTTAGGTAAAAAAAATCTAATTAAAATGTTTTATTGCTAATTCTGATTCTTGAAAAGAGTTATTTTGGAAAACTTTTCACACGTAAGAGTGGGTGGAAACTTGTCTGGACGCTAATTTTGATCTGGTTCTACAATACTTGGGTTTGAATTTAAACAATGCGGAAAATTCAACATTTGGGATTTTATGTGATAGGCCAATATACACATTAGGTTGTAATTAAGGGGAAGAACAAAAGTTTTACGAATAAAAATCTGAAAAGTGTGGCATGCATTTGTATTTGATTCCCCTAAAATAAATCAATTGTAACCAGTTACCTTTAGAAATCATCTTATTAGCAAATGCAAACCATAAAGCAAGGTTTAGTTATAAAACAAAATACCAGGCTGTTTCTGGGGAGAATTATTTTCTAATATTATTGCAAGTAGAGAAAATATTTTAAAAATTTAAATTTGAAAAAAAAAATGAATAAAATTTTAAAAAGTATTTTGAAAAAAAAAAATAATAAAAGAAAGTGATTTGAGAAAATGAAATCTGTAAGAAAATATAGGTTCAAATATTGTGTACATATTGTGTATGTTCCTCACAAAACATATTTTTTGTTTGAGAAGTTTTTCAGTTTCACTTTTGAAATTTGTATTTTCTTGTTATAATTTTGGAACAAATTTCTCTCCATAGATTTTAAAATCATCTGACAATGGAAAGATTATGGCACAACCTACCTAAACTGGAGGGAATTATAAAGTAAAAACAGTTGAGAGGGAAACTTGGAAGAGCTTCAGAGAACCAAAATTATTTATTACTCCTTTTTTTTAGGTAACTGTATGGCTGTGACTGCATGACACATCAATTATAACCCCACAAACACAAATACTGCTCTTGAAAAACATTCCCATTTTAATACGGTTGTTTAGGACACCAGTCACATAAAAAAGTTTGATTTGTCTCACCAAACTGCACACAGTAACTGCATTTAACCATATTTTTAAATGTATTGACCTTTATTGATACACCCATTGAAAAGCTGAAGAAGAATATAAAAATAATCTCAGCAATACAAAGAGTTTTAGGGGATTTTAAACATTAACTGGAATTTATCATGACTATAATAAGTCAAAATTCTTATAAATGATATAATTAATGTCCAACCCTAGTTGTGAGCTACAGTGCAATGTTTTTATGTGTTAGAAAGGCCTAGTTGGGATGTGCTGTGGTGGCGCAGGGGTTAAGCACAACCCACATGAGGAGGCCTTAGTCCTCGACGCGGTTGTCGCAGGTTCGATTCCCGCCCTGGCGACCTTTGCCGCATGTCTTCCCTTTTCTCTCATTGCCCATTTTCCTGTCAATTAACTATCAAATAAAGGCCTCTAGAGCCAATAAAACCTTTAAAAAGAAAGGCCTAGTCAAAGGCTAGATTTGAATCCTATGCACTACTTTGTGTCGGTTTTGCAATTGTGGCGAAACATGAAGAGTGAATACTTTTACAGCTCTGTAATCATCTTTCAAGATCAGACCGTGCTTTTCATTTCTGCGTGAAAGAAGCTAGAATTGTTAGCAGAAACGTTGTGATGCAGGAGTTTAAAAACACGGGGTCAGAGGTCAGTTCAGAGGACGGGGAGGAAGAAACAAACAAGCCCGGTCCGATCGACCGTCCTCACACTTTTAGAGCCGCGGCCCTGAGTCCCAGGTTGTCGATACGCGTTTTCTTGTCTGAAACAGCTTTGTTCAGTTTTATTGCTGATGTTTTTTCCTCTTTTTTTTTCTGCTCCTCATTGTGGGTGATGGTGTTGCTGGGTGGGAGTGTCCAGACAGCTGAGGGGTCCTCGGCAGTCCGTGGTGGCCTTGTTTATCTGAGAAAGCTGGCCGTTATCGTGCCTGTTGGGGAGGAATCGATAGGCCTCGGGTCCTGAGAAGACAGGCTGGGTTCTGCTCTGGGGACGACTTTTAAACCTCGCAGCCTACTGTGGCATTTATCTTTGTCTCAAACAAGACGGACTCCACCGTTATATGTACAAAAACTTTAATTACTTTAAACTGCACAAGCAAACGTCTTTGCATCCTCTGGAAGATTCATCTGTCAGGGCGCAGCTGAGTTTACTGAGCTTAAAAAGCATCTGCTGCATCTGTTTCATCACATCCCAGAAATTAGTTTTGTCATAAAGCAATACTGCTAAATGATTGCTTTTATATTTTTGTTTTGAGCCATTTGTAGGTTAGTTATCTGCTTTTTATGTGGTTTTTCTAATGCTGGGACTGAATTAAAATTTTTAATAGAGCTAATTACAGGGGCTTTAATTAATTAATTACATTTTTATCAAAAACTATCAACAAAATAAGCAGAATTTTCAATTCAAAAAACCTTTTTTTCTGATAAATTATTGAATAAGTAGGCTCAACAACACATATATTTATTGTTTATGATGTTATTCACATTATTCAACTGTCAGATTAGCTCACAGGGGAGCTTTCCAGTGTTTCAGGAACCATTTTTCCTTCACTTGTTTAGAAATGTGAATTTGGATGCTAACGTTAGCATAGGGGACATCTGCACTGCTGCAACATTGAGATGCTTCAGGCTTCAGTTGCATGGCCAATGTTAAAGTTTATAACAGGAAAATTGGAAAAACAGTGAACAATTCTTGAATATAGATCAGAAAGTACTAGTTCCACAATTTTTTTCACTTATAACAAGATGTTATGAATAATAAATCTGCCAATAGAACTAGTACATTTCAGTATATATAAACAACTTCCTATATCTTGCTGTAATGTTACTTGTAAGTTTGTTTTATCTTATTTCAAGTGTACTGAGATATTTGCACCAGAAAGTAGACAAAATACTGGGTAAGATTTGTTGTTTTTGCAGTGCAATGGCCTAGTTTAAGTGCAGATCTGATTGTGATTGAAATCTGATAGCATTTTGTAAAAAGATTCCTGTAGAAGAAACTCTTGAATCACAGAGTGTACTTAGTTTTTCACTTTAATCTTCTCCATTCCCTGTTGTGTATTGTTGTAAACACCAGGTAAAAGAAGCTGGACTATTTTTAATCTCCTGATACCTAAAAAACCAAAGGGGGAAAAAAAAGTGGTGTAATTTCATTTCTCAATGAGAGAAGGTAAGCAGATGCAGTAAAGGAAGCTGGTTGAGTTTATTAAAAATGCGGCAAAGACCAAGCTGTAATGACCTGCTATATATAGATTTGATGGAAGGTAATCATTCATCCTCCATCCCAGAATAATTTCCCTGCCTGAAAGAGCAAACCTGCTGCGTTTCTACATTGGTGTGTGCCTGTATTAAGGAGAGAGGTCAACCATTTGGAGGCTTCTTCCTGCCTCCATTCACTCCCTCCTGAGTGAATGCCCTTTGTTGCGCTGTGCCCCAAGATGCTCCCGCCATCTTAGCTCCTTCGGCCGTGACCCGCGCTCCCGGCCCTCCCTGCTGCTGCCCCTCCTCCGTCTAATTCCCCCTCTCTTCTTGCTGAATTGTGGACTCAGAGAAGAGAATCAATAAAAGCCCACTGCATCTTGATTGGACTGGCAGCAGGGCTCCCAGTTCAGGCTGCCTGCTTTTATTCTGCATGTGTGTATTGGTAGCATGCGTGTGGGTGTGGGGGTGTGTGTGTGCGGGGGTGGGGGTGGGTGTGTAGGGGTGTGTGCGTTGGCGTGTGTGTATGCAGATAACAATGGCAGTGCCCAGAAATAAATTTTCTGCACAGTATGCAGCCCACAGATTTATTTTTGGGTCTGGATTTTATATTCAGGCTTCATACTGGTGCTTGAAATCCTTGAAAATGTTTGAATTTCAAAGTTGGGAAAAGGCTTAATATTGAAACTGCATAGTTTTGTAATAAAGAGCAATCTAACATTTTATTAAAAGCCAAAATTTGGAAAATGAAACTTACAGATGATACCAGATATTTTCATACATCTAATAAAGAGACAGACATTTTTTTCCACTTTGTCTGAAGTGAAATCAAAATAAACTTTTATTGTTTTAGATCAGTTGGAATCAGTAAAAATATTTCTGTCTAAATGTCAGAAAACTTGGCAAAAACATTTTTTGTGACTTTCTTTATGTATTGTGTTTAAGCATGTAATGTGAGCATGAAGGTCATTTACCTTAACACAGTTTGTTTGGATTGTGGATTGCGGCAATGATATTAATATTTATTATTGCTAGTGACTCAATGACTTATATTTTATACATTAAACGTTATTGAAATTGAATTTTTTTTTTTGTTAAATTAGTGTTTTATTCTTGGACCACTCAGGTGTCCAAGTGTTAAATTTCAAAACATAAAAGTTTGTTATATTTTAGTTGACCTCTGCTGTAGAAGGTAAAATACCATCACTAGATTTTATTAATGTGATAAATTACATAACATAATAGTAATTTGAAACTACGGTATCTCTTTTAGTTCATTTGTATTATTTTTATCTCCAAAGTGTGGTGCTGGAAAAGTTTGAAAACTTCCTTGAAAATGCTTGAATTTTACTGTGGTTATTATTTCTCCGTTTTGTCGTCTCTCTGAGACTTAACTCTCACTTCCTTCCTTCTTCTGTCCAGGTTTGAATTCAAGAAGTCCCCTCAGCGAAACCAAGAGCACCTCATCGTCTCTCTCGGCCCTTAGCGATTCTCTCAACAGCTCGGAGGGCGGGGACGTTGCCCACGGCAACGAAGAACTGAAGAACCTGCTGGCGCCGCCCTCGTCGGCGGGCAGCCAGGCGAGCTGCGGAAGTCACTCGGGATCAGGAACTGAGGACAAGTCGGACAAAGGTTAGGAACAGGAAACACATGCTCTGTTTTATTTTACAGTTTATAAAATCTTGACATCACATTTGATGTTTTTTTGTTTTTTTATAATTTAAATAATATTTATTAACATTTAAAATCTGTCTAATCTATGCTTTAGTTATATTTGTAATACGTTTTCAACCAGTTTTTTAACACGTGCAGCAGGAACTAAAACACAAACCACCCAGGCTCCTCCATTGAGACGGAGAACAAGCAAAGCAGGAGGGCTGAGGCAGAATTGGACTTTTCTGATCAATCAGCTACTAAAATCTAGTCCACACATGCCAAATGAAATTATAGGAGGGAATGAGATGTATACTCCACAGGCAGGGTATCTGTAAATATTTCCTTGGTAATAAATGAGTCACCACAAACTGGCTTTTTTTTTAAATAGGCTCTTTAAAGGGAGAATAATCTGTGAATGAAAAATATAGAAAATAACCTCTTCCATCTTTTCTGATTCCTCCTACTTCAGTTTTAAACATTCTGACCTTTTATCGTTTTCTTCCTTCAGTAGTGATTTCCGCACTACAAGATAAACGTCAGAACCAAGGGTGCAATTTTTGCAGTTTTCTGTCCAGTCACCAATTTTAAAAAAATTAAAAAATAAACTTGACCTTCCTATTCTGAGCTGGGCCAGTACACTTTTTTTGTTGAGATGAAGTCTCTAAGATGACTGCAAAAAGTCAAAATGGTAATTATGCTAAAAGGGAAGTTATGCTAACATATGGTAGCATAACTTTCATTGTGGCTTTTGCATATTGTTTACGTTTTTAGGTTAGAAAGGTAAACAAAATGCTTCGTTAATGGCATAATCAAGACTGGGCCCTAAAGAATGACTTCATTTCATATTATTCCTATTTTAAAATAGAGTTGGGAGCTTTTTATTGATTCCCAAAACAAGAATCAATAAAGTCACAGATGTGTCAGAATTATAGGATTTGCATGACATTTTGTTCTTACTGTATTTGATTGTTCCAGGAGGCAGTCTTGATAAAACCTAGTCTAGATCACATCCAGAATCTAATCAGACTAGATTTACTTCGCCCATTCTTCACTTATTTTGTTCTGTTATTCTTTTCTCTCCAGGCTTCGAGTGTGTTTTCTGCAACTTTGTGTGCAAGACGCGCAGCATGTACGAACGGCACCTCCAGATCCACCTGATCACGCGGATGTTTGAGTGCGACGTTTGCCACAAGTTCCTGAAGACGCCCGAGCAGCTGCTGGAGCACAAGAAGTGCCACACCGTCCCCTCCGGAGGGCTCAAGTAAGGAAAGCAAGTACAGACACAGGTTCCTAACTCCACCAGTCCTTCCTCTCCATCGTCGTTCCAATTCACCACATACAAAAGCCTCCAGAAATACAGATTTACAACAGAGATGTGCCAGCTGAATTATTTAATCTCTACCTGATTTAAATAAAATAGAACAAAATTCATTGTCCTGTAAAGAGGAAATTTAGGTGTGACAGCAGCAAAAGATATAAAGGTTCGCACAAGAAATATATAAAAAAACAAGATTAACATTTGTGCAAAGTGCACCAGAACCTCTGGCTGTAGAATTTGCACCACAGCATTATGCTGCCTTCACCATGCTTCACATCTGGCGAAAACGTCTTATTTGTGAAAGCTTCGGTTCTTCCAAACAGCTAAAACTTTCTCTGACCAGAAACCTTTACTCCAGATTTTTTTTTTTACCTATGTAAAAAAGAAGAATATATTTTAAAATATTGAGTGAAAATGTCACCCTAAATGAATTTAAAAAATCATTAGTATTTGAAAATTTTATTTTTTGTATCTGTGACGTCACACTAAACAACGAAAAATTTAAAAAATGAATAAAAATATTTTTAAAGTCCACGTGCACCAATCAGCAGACTTGAATTGTTACAGAATATAGCGGAGGGCCGCACAAAATAATTTTAGAGAGCCACAAATGGCCCCCAGGCCACGCTTTGCGCACCTTGTTTACATTTAAAAAAAATATATAAAAAGAAGTTCCCTCTACTTCTGCCACTTTCTAACTAAATAGACCCAGAGGATGATGCTGCCACCTCCATGCTTGTTTGTGAGCCTCAACTCTTCCAAGCTTACTTCCTTACAGAGAGCCATAAAATATTTCTCCATACGGCGTTTCGCTTTTCCGTAAGCTGCACAATTCAATGAAGTTTTGCTTAATTTTGGTAAAAGACGGCAATTATTTCAAACAAAAACTGGATAAACCTATACGAAATCAGGCACTTCATCAGCCACCATCTTTGTAATCAAGGCGACACATGACGGCTTGAAATAAGAAGTGAGCTGCGAGAGCCACACAGATGACACCTGTAAGCGGCAGAATCGCAGATGCACGGTCAATTTGAGGACGATTTCAGCCATGTGGCTCGAATCAGTTAACCTCACTTCTCTGCTCATTATCTGCTGCCAGGAAAACCAAACGATGCAAGCTGTAGTTTCGCTGCTTGACAGCTTCCCTTGGCAAGTCTGACTTATTAGACAGTGGTCTGTGGGTCTGCAGTGGCTGTTCTGAACAGAAGGGAGAGTGGAAAAGGAGCTGGAAATGGGCTTCCCCTCGGGGTCTGTTGTTCCTCTGCCCACAGCTAACAGCCATGCCAGAGAAAAATATCTGCTGAAATCTGCATTCCAGCAGAAGTACACAGACACTTGGATTGGTTCACCAAGTGGCTGATTATATAAAATCTGTTGGCGCACCCCTGAAAGATAATCAGACACACTTTATTAGCGGAGATATCTCAGTTCTTACTGCCTTTATTTGTTAAAAATGTTGCTCTGTCTACTATAGACGGATTATAATGTACAAATATTGAAACATTTAATCATAATATTCTGTTTGGAAGTGCTTCACACTTTATAGAACCTACTTTTCCACATTTTGTACCATTTCAAGCTCAGCCAAATCCATCCACTGACCTTTTCCCACACAGAGACGCAGGCCTTAAGTTTCTATCCATCCAAGTGATTTTTTTTTTTTTTAATAACGTTTCCAGATTAATTTCAAGCAACATGAGCCATGTTTTTGTTTCGTCTAGTCTGTGCATGTGCAGAATCATTGAAGTGTCACTACGACTGCCGCCTCATCATGTCATGAACAGGAATCTGTGTTCAACATGTGTTTTTCTGTGCAGACATCAGTGGAGTTAGCATGTACTTATCCATCACATGCCACTGGATCAGAGTAGGAAGCTGCAAACAAAGTCACAGCACTGACGTCTTCTGCAGAGATCAGAACATGAATGCATAGGAAGCCCCTCGTTAGTTCCAAAGTCTCCACACAGCAGATTTCCTGCAGCCACTGCGTGGATAAATCAACTGTATTTGGAATATTTGACATGTTTCTTCTGTCTGCTGTAAATGTTTTTCTAGTTCAAATTTCTAGCAGTGAAAATCAAACTTTTACCAAGTTAATAGAGGTTACTGAGGGAAGAAAAAGGAGCACTTTTATGTACATATAACTTGTGGGTAAACACTTTGAAACAGTATTTAGTTTTCAACTTAAACGCTTTTTAAATAAAAAACAGGAATTAGAGTTTGGTTCAGAAGTTTACATACACTGTTTTGGGTATAAATGTCATTATTTTGGGGCTTTTTATTTTTCTTCTAAACGTATAGAACTCTAAGCATGACGCTGCCACTACTGTGCTTCACAGTTGATATGGTTTAGGTTGGAAAGCCTTGCAACGACTCCACCTATTATAGTTCTCTTCACCGTGGCAAAATGTCTCGGCATGATGCTGCCACCACCATCTTTGACAATAATACTTTTGTAAAATACTGCACATCGGCAAAGAGTATTAAAATGCAGTTTTTAATCCATACAGCGTCAAAATTATTTATGTTGATTCAAATATTTACACACGCATCCACCAGTATTTAATTTGTGGTTTGACCACCAACTGCTAGAACCCAACAAATCAACTTATTTATTTGGGGTGGTTTCCTTGCTGGTTGTTTCTCAACATCCAAACTGTTTAGGCCTCTTAATAATTTCTACTGATGCACAATTGTTTAAAAAATGGCTCCAAAACACTTTCCCAAACTAAATCTGCAATTCTTCTTATACCTTAACCGACCTCCTTCGACTTTACAAATTCAAACAAAAAACTTCCAGCTGCCCTCAGTCGTCATCAGGAACCCGGCTGACAAAATTGAGACCAGTTGAGTCCAACTCTAACATCCAGTTCTTGTCTTTTAATTTCTTTGCTGTAAAAATCCTTCCAGCCTGGAAAAGAACATTCCACACTGCAAAACCACAAAATTTTCCCAAGTATTTATGTCTAGTTTTAAGTTCAAACTTACAAGTAGGTCTTGTAAGTTAGGCCTTCTAACTTGTTATAATTTATTTTAAAATTATAACAGTAAGCAATAAATCAATTAATTGAGTGATAAATTATAACAAACTCAATAATTTCCATTGGCATGGTTATTGTTTTTTCTCTTTTCTACCAAAAACTTGATGACAAAAGTTTTCAGTTTTGGTGTTTTGGTCTCAACTAGCTCTTTTTTTAAAGGAAAATTTTGTTTACAAAGACTTCAGTATCCATTTTCTTTGTTGTTTCTGTTGTTTTGTTTATTTATTTTGGATATTTAAAATGACTCAGAGTTTCAATGTTAAATGTTCATCAGAAATTAAAGTTTGTTGATCTTTAAAATTGCATTCTTGCATTATATTACTTGATAATGGTTTCAAAACAAGAATATTATCGTTTATCACAATCATTTCTGGGACAATTTATCATCCAGCAAAATTTATTGTGACAGACCTATAACAAGTAACTTCCCAGCAAAATATAGTAGCATGTTTTAAGTCAACAATTCCTTAGTATTGATGAAAAAGTTGTAGTTCCACTGTCAGATTTTATAACATGGGAAAATGTCTTGTTAAAGGTGAAATAATTTGTATAGTATTAAGGAATAATTGTAATTTAGTTTTGTTCTATTTCAAGTGTGCTAAGATATTTACACTAGAAAACACTTGATAAAATTTTGTGTTTTTACAGTGCAGATGAATAATAAAAGCCCAAAATGGATGACATCCTTGACCGTGACGAGTGTATGTAAACTTGTGGCCGTATGCGCAGACAGACGGGTGTAGCCAGATGTTTGTGTTTCTCTGTATGACGGCGCGAGGGAGAGAGGGCCTTGATCATTTCGAGGTTTTTTTTCTGAGGTGATTCTGTTCTGCAGGGTTTGTGAAGCGCTTTGGGGCCCAGAGCAGATGAAAGGTGCTATTTAAATGTAAGTGCCACTCATTCCTTCATTTCCCCCATCATGTCCTCCTGCTCCCATCTTTCTCCAGCCTGTCACTCACCCCCCACTCTTTCCACCCACACACCCCACTCACACCTGCTCACCTTCATTCTTACACCATTAAACCGACACACGTCTCCAGCATATTTTCCACACAGTTTTCCTTTATCCGTCTTCCTCCTCTTCATCACTTCCTGTTAATCAATGTCAAGCTGTGTTACTTGGTTGTGAATGACCTGAGTGAAATTGCCCTCCCCTCCACTGTTTTCAATTCAAACAAAATTGGTGTCAAGGGTTTGTGCAGCAAATGTTTTTTGTGCCGCTATCATTTTTAAGATATTAATACTTTGTGTTGCTAAGACGTTCCTGAACGAACATAGAAAAAGTGTTTTTGTTTTAGGGAAATATGGATGGAATTTTTGACCTTTGAACTTTTAAGACCTTCAAATCAAAAGCACTAAAAACGAACATTTTACCAGCGTAAATGTTGCACAGTTGACACCAAATTTGTTAAATTAAGTAAATGTGGGAATCTGGTTGACCTTATACGATTTCCAGAAACTTATATTAAAGGGAACACAATTTACATTTTGCACGTTTTTGTACCTCAGTTTGGATTTCTATAACTTCTAAAAGCTGCCCAAGCACTTAAAAACTCACCCAGTTAGTTTTTGGCAATAAGTTAATGTTTTTTGGTGTCTGGAAAATGAGCCTTCACAATGTAACGTAACAAATCAGCAGACACTGACCCTCACCCGGCAACCCCAGACCGCTACCTACCAACCCCATCTGAGTCCAGCTTGTCACCTAGCAACCCAAGCAGAGCTGCAGCACGTTTGCTCAACTGGTTTTACAGTGGCTGCTGGAAAAGACAGATATTTTGTTGTTTAATTACCATCCAGAAACCACTTGGTGCATTGTTGTTGTTTGTGCAGGAAGCTCCATTTCTGCTTTTCAAAGATGCACAGATGTATAATTGCTCATCTGTTTGCAGCCATTTTCATGTGTGAGTTGGGAGGCGTGGCCAGCAGCAGTTTTTTTGGATTTAAACTGACAGGAGGCCTTAAAACAGTTCACTCTGAAAGAACTAGCCAGATTAAAATCTCATTGATTTTGTTTAAAAAAAAAAAAGAAGTAATTTACATGTTTTGTATAGTCCATAGTCCTATCCTACCATGTTCAACAAAGCATAATACAAATGAAACTTTTTGGCTGCACAAACGTAGCACAAACATTTGACACTAATTTTGTTTGATTTGAAGACGGTAGAGGAGGGAGTAACTCCACTCAGGTTTGTGAACGTACACTTTCCCTTCAGCTGTCTTCTGCTTCTGTGTGTGGCGTCCGTCCTCCCTCCTCCCCTCTCGTTGCATTAACCAGGTGCCCTTTTTGCATCTACTCCACCAACCGTCCAGCGGCCATGGAGTGCCACCTGAAGACGCACTGTAAGGTGGAGTACCGCTGCCGCATCTGCCAGGGTCTGTGGCCGGACCAGGCCTCGCTGGAGGCGCACATGCGGGGGCATCGCCTGGGCAACCACTACAAGTGCGAGCGGTGCGGCTACCTGTCCAAAACGGCCAACAAGCTCATCGAGCACGTGCGCGTGCACACGGGCGAGCGGCCCTTCCACTGCGACCGCTGCTCGTACAGCTGCAAGCGCAAGGACAACCTCAACCTGCACAAGAAGCTGAAGCACGCGCCGCGCCAGACTTTCGGCTGCCGAGAGTGCCCCTTCACCACCACGCACCCCTTCGTCTTCAGCCGCCACCTCAAGAAACATCAGAGCGGAGGCCCGGGGGGGTTGAATGGAGGTGTAGGAGGGGGAGGCGAGGACGAGGAGGAGGAGAAGAGTGGCGGAAGCGGCGGCAGCAGCCCCCTCATGAGCCTGACAGCGTCGCAGGCGCTGCAGTCCGTCGCGCTGTCGCTAACGCTGGGCCGGTCCCGCCAACCCGAAACGGCGAGCCACAGTATCAGCAGCCCCTCTCTCTTCCCTCCCTCCTCTCGCCATATATTGGAGCAGTACAGAAACGGCGAGCAGGCCCACCTGATCCCCCTCACCACCCTTTACACATTCCACTCGCACCTCCACTCAAGATGGCGGCCGGCCACGTCTCCCCACGTCTTCGCCTCGCCCTCCCACTCCCACAAGCACTCCTTCCTGGCCTACCTGGGACTAATGGAGAGGGCCAAGACTGTGTGACCTCACCCTCCTCCACCTCTTGACCACTGCAGCGGGAGCAACGTCTTTTCCAATCAGACCAGCAGAATAAGCTGGACCAGACAAACATATTAAAGGACGAAAAATAATAATAAAAAAAAAACATTTATAAGAGAAAAACGCTGTACATGCTAAAATGCATTTATATCAAAAAGCTGCTTTTCTTATCAGTTCTATCAATTGAATTATTACTACTACAAGTACTACACTCTATTACCTTTTTGTTTTCTGTTTGTAAGCATCTGAATGACCTGGACCCAGTCGCTTTATCTGATGAAACTTGCGGTTTTATAGATATTTTTCTTTAGTCGTTTGACAAAAAAAGGTTGGGTAGGGGGGAGGGAAAAAAGACAAAACAGACATTGCAAGTGCTACATTTTAGTGCATTTATGTCCCTTTGCTATTATGCATCGAAATGGCATGCCTGTTTCTGTGTTTCAGCTAGCTGTGACGTCATTAGGAAGCTGAACTCCAGATATCCCGAAGTGTTAACCGCTGCGACTCGGACGCAACCAATGAGACGGGAAAGCTTTTCATCTGAAAGGTCACGTTTCCAAAGCGACGCCTCAGACCATGCACTTACTTACTTATTTATCAACCTTGTACATAGTTTTGTAGTCCCTAGCCCCGTTCCCGTCTGTTTGAGTTGCTTTTCTTTTGTATAACGGTGACGGCGTGACGTGCGTTGCTGCTGACTGATCTCAATTCTGTCTCAGAATCAATGTGGTTTCGTGGAACAATGAAGCTAACAGGTTGTTGTTTTTTTGTAAACTTGGAAGATTTGATTACACTGCAAAAATACTAAATCTTACAAAGTAATTTTGCCTAGTTTCTATAATAAATACCTTAGTACATTTAAAATAACACAAAACTAACTTACATGTAACGTTTCAGCGATATAGTAGCATGTTTTAAGTCAGTAATTACTTAATGTTGATTTTTTAAAAGTACTAGTTGCATTGGCAGATTTTTTCACTTATAACAAATTTTTTTCTAATAATCTGCCAGTGAAACAAGTACTTTCACATCAATATTAAGAAACTGTTGACTTAACCCTCCTGTTATGTTCGTTTCTAGGGTACAGCAAAAATGTTCGTGGGTCAATTTGACCCAGGGAGTGTTTAATCATGCAATAGTGTCAGAAACCAAAAAATTCCTCCAAAACATTTTTGTATCTGATTATTAACTCCAATACTAACCATTTCAATCAATATTTGTGCAATGATGTTTTATTATTTCTCAGAAATTAAGGATCAATGACGACAACCTGCTCATTTACTCATTTGGACATAAAAAATGGAATTTAGATTTTTAATGTCCACTGAAAAAAACCTAGACACAAAAAAACAATAATTTCCTTGAAGTTGACCTTTGGTAAATTATTTTATATTATACTTTTTTTTTTTACCAAAGGGTGATCTTTATAATTGAACTTGAGACACACATACTGTTCTGGGTCAAATTGACCCGCTGATTAAAATCAAGATAAATGAGTCATGCAGAGAGTATTTATGTTTTTCTCCACTTCTGCTGAGTGTCACTCAGAGTGGGTGGAGTTTGTCCACAGGAACAGAAAAGATTCCCGTCAAAGGTTGTGTGAACACCTGCTTTCTCGCAGTTTCCTAGTGAAGTAAAGAGAATAGCGAGAAAGTGGGCTTGTGTGTGTGTGGTTGCGTGTGTGTGTGTGTGAGTGTGTGTGTGGTGAAATATGGTTCATAACTGCAAGGAAACATATAGAATTGGACATTTTAAAATCTTTTTTTGCACTTTAACCTGACTGCCGGGTCAAATTGACCCGAACAGTATCGATGTAAAAAGTAGACCTAGGGTTTGGTACAAATGTGTAACATGAATAAATTTTCAACTTATGTCTAGAGTGCACCTATTAAGACAAATAGAAAACGTTTCATGCAAAAAAAATGCTTCTATTTTTTTTTTTTTAATTTGTAAATTTTAAAACGGGTCAATTTGACCCGGAACATAACAGGAGGGTTAAAACATGCTCCTACATCTCACTAAAAAGTTACTTGTAAGTTAGTTTTGTCTTATTTTAAATGTACTAAGATATTTAACTGGACAAAAATACTTTTTTGTTTTTTGTTTGTGTTTTTACAGTGACTGTAAATATAGAAAATATTCAATCTGAACTATAATTGAGAAAGATGCATTTATTATCAGAGAAGCTAAATATAAGGGTTTTTTTGTATTCCCAGGTGAATAAGCAGTAAAATCTTACAGAGCGGGGGTCATCTCAACACGTCATCTAGTGTTTAAAAAAACATAGCAATATATGCATCGCTGCAGCTGTGTACAGTACTGTGCAAAAAAAATCACCTTCAGTTCTTTTGTTTTTTCTTCCAAGGGGATTTCTTTAAATCTGTTAGTTTTAGCTTCTTTTCTTCTCAATTTCCCAGTAAATTAAATTAAATTGTTCATCTCTTACCTATGAAGGCATGAAAACCTTAAAACTTAAGGGATAGATACACAATTCTTAGTCATAGAAAATGATCTATTGTTGTTAGTGGTAGAACCAACCCGACTGGACCGCATTCGCAGTCAAATAAACACTTTTTATTAGTTTTTGTTTGTTTGTTTGTTTGTTTTTTTAGTGGATCTGGACCCAATTGGGTCGTCTGAACTGAAAACTGAGCTGGAAGCTCCTTTATTTGTAAATTAATGGACAAAAATGCACTGGCTACAACACAAATGATCAAATGACTATTTGCAATCAGAGTGATGGAGCTGATAGCCTGACTAACCAACCAGCTAATATCAGCTTTTGAGAGCAGAATTACTGGAAAGGAAGATATTTTATGCAATAAGTTTAGCTGGAGTTTATTCAAATTTTTTAGCTTTAGAATCAAAATAAATCAATTTATGGTATTACTGTAATTATTTGGCTTATTCTGGCAGCAGTATTAATTAAGAGATGAGATCACCTTTATTTAAATATTTGAGTGGAAATATTATGACTCTGGTGTTTTGACTCAAATGTTATCCTGTGAGATCACAGACAGCCAGTTTAAGTTTGCGACCAAAGACTTCGTCAAAGCGAGCAGCTCTTAGTTACACGTAAGGTCTTAATGTTTTTTCCTCTATTTGTCAACTTTTCTAGTGAAAACTAGAAATCTTATTTTGCAATCAAAAGAACAGCCAAGGTATGAATAAAACGTATAAAAGAGCTTCAAAAAAAAAAAGTCAGGATTGACTGCAATTAATGTTAAGTTGAGGGTTTCAAACTTTTGCACAGTACTGTAAATAATCATGATGTTTCCCCCACATGCATGCAGTGCAGCCCCCCAGTATACTGTAATCACTGGGAGGCCTGGTGTTCTGGTGTTTGGTGATCCCCGCCTTTACGTGCGTCTGTAAGCAAACCTCCTGTTATTATTTCTGAGACCAGGTTGACATCAGCGCAGCAAATATGCAGATCTATGTGTCACGCATCCATATGTAGAAGAGATATATGAGAAAACTGTTTTGTGGAGGCGACCTGCTGCGGGTTAGCGAGCTTCCCCGCCAGCCAGAGTCGCCACAGGCCGATTCAATGGTGCTTTTTGGAGCTTTTTGTAATTTTTGTGTACAAAAGAGAAGAAAAAAAAAACTGTTCCAAAATGACTTGAATGAATGTATTTTTGTTTATGTACATGAAAAAGATGCGATACAGAGGAGCGTGAACAGTTCTGGTAAAGCGGGGGAAAGCTGGTGTGTCTGGTGGCCTTTCTGTGTCTTTTTCTGTTGGATTTTTTGTGTTTTTATATTCAGTTTTGTTTTTTTATTACTGAGCCTTTTACATCATATTCAACATTTTCTACTAACGCTCACCGAGAAGCCCCTGTAGGGTGCAGAGAAGAAGAGAAGCCATGGTTTGTACAGTGTTGCGTTGGGCGGCTTCGGTTAGGCAGGCCGACTTGGTACTGCTGTTCGTCCAACTTCCCCCCTTCTGTCGATCTTTGAGTTTTAATTGCACTCGTTATTGTTACTCTTTAAGCCAAAAGCACTTAAACGTTTTATTTTATTCTCTTTTTTTTTAAGAGCAAACTTGGATCCATAATGGGACTCAATCAGCCCCCCTTCCCTTTAGTTTCTGCTCGTTTCTGACGGTGCAAAAGGCTGCGCCTCCGTGAAATCGGAGAAAAGTCAATGAACACAAATTGCAGGAATTAGACAGTAGAGGTCAAGCTCCCCTCCTGGGAACTAAAGGTCCCAGACTAAATAGTTCTGGCCAATTTTGCACAGTGCTGCACTTTTTTTGATGATGAGAATATGTATTTATCCATAAAAATGCTGAAGGAAAGGTTTGTTCTGGCGACATCAGGCAGCGTAGTTCAAGTATTTTCTTTTGATAAAGGGTTTATGTATCGATTGCGCTTGTGTTCCTAAGTGTTCTTCAAGCCAAATTCCCTTATTTGTAATGTTTTTGTATTATTACTATTTCTGTTTAACAGGTTTTTTTTTTGTTTTTGCTTTTGTTATTGTTTTTACATTTCTCTCTTGTTAAATTTGAAATTTCAAAGATCTTGGACCGTTCCTGCGTCTCGCCACCGGATGTGATGTTAGGATTGAATCCGTCACGTCCCGCTCTGGGAGCGACGCCCCAATCGTCCTCCCCCCGTTTCGTTCCCGTTTGTTTCCTGAGAGAAAGGAGCATCCTTCCCAACTGTTTTATCTTTTATACTCTAGTGCCACTTGGTGGAAGGAAACCACCTGAGACTTCTGAGAATGAGTCAAACTAATTGTCAGGGTCCAGTAGAATAGAGTAAAAATGTGTCCACTCTTTTTCTGTCTTTTCTTACAGCGGAATCATGACTTGCTGCACTTCCTCCCGTCCCCTTTAGCTTAAGTTTGATGTTTAAAAAGGTAAAGTCGTTTAAAGCACTTATCCTGCTTGTTTTTTGGGGGGGTTTATGACTGGAGGGGGTTAGCTCAGTTGTCCGCAGCACAATGACCTTCTCTTTAGCTCGACTACCTTCTCAGCACTTCAAAGGATGCATGACACGTTTTTCTCTCTGGTCCTTCAGCACTTAATAGTGTTTCCAACTTGACTCCCGGGGGTTTGCATTTAGATGCACTGTCTACAGTCGGTTAGCTTTAAGTTTGGCTGTATGTCATGATTAGAAAAAAAAAGGCTCAACTATCTTAACTTTTGGCACTTGGTAAAGATTGGTATGTGCTGTACAAAGCTTTTTTTTATTACTCCATTGTTAAGGCTGTACAGGGTTGTGACGATAACTGGTAAATAGACCATATGTACTTTTTCTTTTTGGGTTTGTATTTGTTTTTGGTTTTTTTGTTTCTTTTTTTTCTTGTTTCACTTTATTTTATGTTCAACTTGCCAGATCTAAATGTAACAGGATTTGAAAGTAAAGCTTACATCAGATATTACTTCCATTGCCTGTCGTCTCTTTGGTTGTTGTTGTACAATGTTTTAAACGTCTATTGTTACTCATGCAAAAATACAAAGTTCATTTGAGGTTTTGATGATGGGAAAAGCCAATTGAACCATTTTTTTAATGTTCAGCCGAAGCACCTTGAAAGGCAAAAGGTCCAATTTGTTCTAATTTATTCTAAAACAATCCAATGATATAGCCGTTCTGCAGGATTTATTAAACATTAATACAAATTTAGCAACTGATTCTATAATGTTGTCTAAAAAAAGAATGGGGTAAAGTTTTTTCATCCATAGAAGCCCAGCTGATTATATCAAGTAAAGATTTTGTTGGCCAAATCATAGAGGAAGAAATCCTATAACTGCTGCAGGTTTTTGCTCAGTTGTTTTTATTATTGACTTGGAAATGGAAGCTCCAGTAATGAAACTGGATTAAAAATGGAGACTTTCCACTCTTGGCAATAAAAAAACAATAATAATGAACTAGAAAAAAAAGCTTGATAATTTACTACTACTTCTACATAGCAAACCGTTTTAAATGAGTATTTTGAACACTGGAAATATTCGTTTTTAGGCTGTTTGACGGGGCCTTTTTATCACATCGTAGCAAAGACGAGCTCTGTGCTGCCTCTAAAGTTAATCAGTCATGTCATAACCACCACAGGGAGGTTGACATAAAAATATGTGGTAGATATTTTCTGAGTAAAAAGATAAAACACATCAGCGTTCAGCACCAGTCAAAAAAAAGGACGCTTTTATATTTTTAAATATAACATCCTTCACCCTGGATGTCTGACTGTTGACCCCTCAATGTAGCCAGTCTGTTTGCTCCAAGTGTTAATCAAATTACTCCAGGAGTAGTTTCACCTTAAATGCCTTTGCTAGCTCTTTACTACATCAATTTGCAAAGCTAGCTTACCATTGCATTAGCTAACCGCTTCCTCGCTTGTTTAGAAGTTCTTTCGGAAACAGTATGTCAAGTGTTTCATCAAAGAGACTTCCGTCAGAGTAGGAAGAATGGGATTGCCACCTAGCTTATGCTACACTTGACCTCCATGTTCCTCCCCGCAAGAGGAGTTGGAGTCTAGTGATGCCCAGCTGAACCGCAGGAGTCAAAGATCAACTACAAAGCACTAGATTCCCTTCCAGACCAGGAAGGTTCCCTGGTCATCCAGATCCTGGAGAGCTTTTCTTTTCAGTCTGATCTATCGTCAAAGTTGTGGAATAGCTTTTAGGATGTTCTCGCCTCTGAAAGTCCAGTGGAATCAATTTGATTTGTTACTAATTTGTTGCAACATTTCAGCTGCTGTGCTTCGTTTTCACACTGAATTATGTCAACGAACCAAATCCCTTGAAAAACCTGTTCACTCCCCTCGCCATCGAAGGAAGCGACATAAAAACTTCTGAAGACGACATGAGAACAATTTCCTACTTCACAAAATGTAAACGAAAATGGAGTAGCATCAGATTTTAGCGGTTGTAGGATTTCTTTTCCGTCTTTGGTAAAAGGCCACAAGCAATTTCTCCCTCTGGCACTAGACTCATGCTTTTGTTTTGGTTGCTTTTACCCAGAATGCCCTGCGCTATAGTCCACTATAGCTGCTTTTGGAGTGCTTGCATCCGCATGTGCATTCAACCTACACCAGAGTTCACTTTAACTGAGCCAAGACTGAGGTTTTCAGAAGGACCAGAATTCGATTGCGCTGTCAAACCTCCCAAAACGAACCAGACTTTCTAGACAAACAAACTAGAGTTTGATAAAAGCGGACTAAACAAGGCTGGTGGGAATTCACCCCAAATCCAGTTTGATGGAAACTCCTCAATCACAACCTAGTAAAAACCTCAGACGGTCAACAGCGAACCATTTTAGGCTACAGATATCGTCTCAATAATTCATCGGCAGCACCAGGTAAGCAAGAAGCACCAATCATCTCTGAGGGACGAGGCATCCTCTAATTTCTAACAAAAGCATGCCGAGATAATAATAAGGAATAGGATCTGTCACTGTGTCGCGCTGGTGTTTTTATTAGACCGATGGGAGGCCCCTCAGCCTCTCCTTCCTGTGTTGCAGTAATGAAAGTTACAGCACGTTCTCGCCCAGCCAAAGGTTGGCCCTGCCTAATGAAAACAGATGAAGCAGAGATAAAGTGTTTGCCGACATTAAGGGACTCATTTATCACCGTTAGGCCTGGAGCTACAGAACACCTTGGTCTGGAGCCTTCCTTTAACAGGCGCTGCCTCCCAGCACCCCAGTGGCTCTCTGCAGCCTCCCAGACGCATGCAGCCCTCCATCTTCGCCTCTGTTTCCTCCGTCATTCTTTACATGCTTGCATTGTGCTGCATACACCCACACCATCTTATCTGCACACTTTCCACATTCAGCAGGAGGGTATAACAGAGAAAATGGAGCGTTTTAGAGGAACCCCTATCAGATCTGAAGGATTTGGTAGTCCTTACGGGACCGCCATCACTGCGCCCCCAACGTTGACCCAAGTGGGTTCAACAGCCATCCGACGCTGAATCTCCTCTGTTGTGGGGCCATGTTCTCATCTAGCTGCTCATCTCGCCTGTGTATTAATGAATCTTTTCGGCTGTGTTTAAAGCTGCTTAATTAAGTTCAAAGCAGCGCTCGGGGCACAGCGCGGCTGCTCAGCCGACCTCTCTACGAGTGGAAGTGTTGATTAGGAAGTAAAGAGACATTGCGGCACTGCAGGGGATGGCTATTGATTGAAGGGATAGAAAAACCTCATTTGGATTTTTTTTTTGGACTTGAATATCAGGCTTCTAACTGGGAATGATGGTATTCATTCACTGAATCCCAATAACGCCCCTTCTGCCCCAACAGTTTGGTGAAATTGCCAACTAAGTGAGGAATTTCTGCGATGAGACCAAACGGCGGAGTTTTCCCACATCCCAATAAAAGCCCTTCACCCCAGGCCGAGTTGGCTGTGCCGTGTCGACCTTTCGACACCACCTCGCCGAAGTTGGCCGCTGTCGATCAATAGCATGTTAGCTTTTTGTTTGTAGGTTCAGGCCGTCTTGGCTTTATTACAGCTGCAGAGAGTCACGGGGGAGCCATGCAACGCTTTGAGAGAGTGGAGCTCCCTCTTGTTTGCCAAAAGTGTAATCCCGCCGTGACCTGCTGCAACCCTGCCCTGAGAGGAAAGCTGCTTAGACAGAAGTGTGTGTCTGTGGGAGCTCTCAGCTGCCTGGCCTCGCTATATAACATGTACCTCACTCCATTTTTTTGCCTTCGCAGCATCTTTTTTACTGCATGTCTCATCTTACCCCTCTCTCTCTTTCTCTGTTTCCTCTGTCGGTGAATTCAACGCATGCTTCATTCAGACTCGATGCTCGCCCTCTTCGCCGCTTATTCATCTACCATCAAGGTTTTGAGCCATGGCTTTGGTAAGTGGAGACAGATCTAGCTTTTTTTGCCCTCTCTTTCTCTCTAACAGAGAAAATAAACACACAGAGTCCTGCCACAGATAACCTTCAGTGAAGTCTGCAGAGCAGGACCAGCGGAGCACAGGAAGGAGAAAATGAAGGGAAGGAAAATGACCTCTGGTATCGATTCGGTTCAAGTTGAAGTCAGGGCTGAAACAAGCTCCGCCGAGGCAGCTTGTTGATTTTTGCAAATCTATTCAGCTTTGAAAAAAAAATTAGGGGGTTGGGGGGATTTGGCGAATATGAAATTCAATGTTTGTTCAGACCTTAAAAGATTGTTGAAGTTCACCCAAGCTGCAGGGAGCATATGCAGTTAAATGCAGCGGGGCAAGAAGATGACATGTTCCAGCTTGTTAAAAAAAAAACATTCCTGATTTACACCGAGACGTCACATGATCTGATGGGCTGGCTTGTTGTCATTTACTAAAAAAAAAAAAAAAAAAAGCTGGACACGCATGATGGAAAGTGCATGCATGTTATTATCAGCATCCATCCCAGGAAAATAGCATCAGTGGCCGCCCGCTACCCCGCTGCGCCCGCTCCCCCATCTCTGGGGTGAGACATCACTCGGCGGGGGTCAGCAGCAATCTGATTCAGGAGGCACTGCGGGGGGTGTTTGGGGTGAACGGCTTACCCACCAGTCTCTGGGCCAGGCATATCCAGACTTTAGGCGGCCCGAATCAGCGGGGGAGACAGATCATTCCCCCCCCTGCTGGCTGCCGCCTCAGATATGAAGCTAATGCTGGGCCACTTCAACTGAATGACAAACACATCGTTGAGCTAAAGGACCAGGAGGAGGATGGTAATGGGCTCCGGGAGACCAGCGATAAGGCAGGCCATTGCAATATAAAATCAAACCATCCTCTCCTATAAATGTATATTTACTGTCTAAGATATTGATATAAGTCATGTTGAAACTAAGATGTTCTTAAAACTCTAAAAGTTTCTAATGACCTTTTCAACACTTAATAGCTGCTCTTGATATGTATTATAGATGTCCACACTGCAAAAACACAAAGTTTTTTTGGTCTAATTTATCTCGACACACTTGAAATAAGACAAAACTAAATTACTAGTAACTCTTCAGTAAGATTCCTGAGCTCGCTTCAAGTCAATAATTCCTTAATATTGAGGGGGAAAAAAGTATAGTTACACTTTTGTAATTTGAGCTTAAAAGAATGATGGTTGAAGTACCTAAAATGTTGATTTCTGCAAGAAAAATGTTCAACTTGACCAAAGGAAATGTAAAATCCAGAAATTTGTGCATCTTTTCATTAGATTCAGTTGAAATGTATGTTACAAATCTGCTTGCCATACAGCTCTTTTCAACTATAATCTTGGAAATGGATAAGAAACAAGCCTGCTGACTCCACTATTGTCAGGCTCTGCTGTTACCATAGCATTCAGTGACAGCCACCAGCCATAGGTTACTTAGTTTCTATGGGTAACAATCGACACTGCACTTCACATCCACTGTGACACTGAACTTGCCGCTGCAACCCACTGATTCTCAGCAGCTTGCAAAAACTCTCAAAGATATTCATTTTAAAACAACAAAGCACACTTGAGTTTGTGTTTTTTATTGCGGTTATTTTAGCGATTCTGGATCTGTTGCCGTCTAAAGTGAAGGGAAGTAGTCGACAGTATACAGCCCAAGGTCGAGCCCAAACTAATCAGCCTGCTTATTTCCCTGGATGGAGTAATGAAGAAGATCCTGACCTCTGGCCGACCGGGAGAATCTGGAGCAGAAATCTGTCCTGGATACTAATTAGGCAAAAGTAAACTGAAATATTAAAATAGACAAACATATATGTCACGCGATAATACAGTATATAAGATCTGAGGCATTGTAAAATAAGACTTTGAAATCTTTAGTGCTGAAAAAGAATTAGCTTTGATGTTCTGCACCTCCTGTCACAAAATGTAAAGTCTTACAGGATAACAAGCTGCTTTTTAGTCCACATTCTAAAGACGAGAGTTGATTATAACCGGGTTAGCTCCCCTAATTATCTTCTGCACTCGAGCTTTTAATGATTTCCATGATTCAATTATCCCTAACTAAATTCCTGTCCTCAATCAATTAAAGCTATAGCAGCACAGTCATCCATCTTCTGATCAGGACATCAGAAATCCCTCCATCCATTCTCGTTTGTCCAGGGAGCGGGTCAAGCAAATTAAAAACGCTTGGCATCCATCTATGTCCTCTCATCTTTTCCTTCACATAGTCCAACCTTTATTCTGTTTACTTTTGATGTGTTTGGGATGGATGTGGACTGCTGTGTGGCTTTAACTTTACAGATATCAATCCAGTGTTTAATAAGTTTAGCCTGCAGCAACAAATAACAGCAATGCCTCCTGAGCAATGCCTTTACCTTTGGGGGGGGCCCTGAGTGGGCCCCGAGTTCATAAAACTACAATAAAGAAATTCCTAACCATTTAGATGTTCCACAAAAATGGCTCAATCTATTAACAGTCAAAATTAAAGTTGAATTAAACAACCACAATACAGGGAAAATTGCAATATTCTATCCATCAATAAAAATATCAATTTTGAATGTTTCTAAAAACTCTGCTCTGAATCTGACTAAACAGGTAAAGTGTCAGTAGCTGCGTTTCCATTAGAAACATGCACAAAACTTTGTCAATTTTTTTTTTTTGCAATTGTGGTGTTTACATTAAATAAGAAATTAAAATCACATGAATAGGTTTGTTCACACAATAAGCCATTAAACAGCATCATCCTCCTGCCACTTCCTGTCGTCGTCTTTTCCTCCAGTAGTAGCATCTGTTTGTTAATCACAACTTGTGTGATGCAAGTCATGCATCACACAAGTCATGATTATGAGATGGCAATTTAAGCCATTTCAACCTGGCACAATACCCTTTAAAAAAAAACACAAAAAACGAGTTTGTTTTTAAGCAAATTTATTTTTAAATATGGTCAATGGAAACTCAGCTAGTAAGTTATTACCATGGAAGCACAAACTATTCATTCACATGTGACATATTCATGAAACAAATACCAAAGCTGAGCTTATGAGGAGCAAATTACTGCCAGCTAAATAACAATAATGAAAGGCTAGCTAGCATGACAAAAACAACAACAACAACAAAAAATACTTGCTAACAAAATCTTAAAAAGACACTTTTTAAAATCTTCCATCCTCCACACCAGTTTAAATCCTCCATCATTTTTTCCTGGGGTGAACCTTTCATTACCCCAAATAGGGGTAAATTGTTATAGCTCTGGACGGTCGCCCATGTGTTTATGTGCTGCATGCCAAGTTATAATTGTATTTTTTAAGAAAGGGTTCTTTGTGGGGTTTTTTTTAGTATCTTTATATCTGAAGAATATAGGAAGGTGTTTAGGGGAAATCTGGAAGAGATTGCTGTTCAATGTCTACCCAAGCTGGAGGCAACATCGGACAAAAGTAATGAGTAGCTGATGTTAGTTGGGCAGCCATATAATACCATCTGAGATTAGGGACTTGAAGAGTCCACCTCTTTCATAGGGCAAATAGCATGTTGCTAATAAAGTCAAAAAGTGGTTGTCTTCCCTCTGCTCCTTCTCAAATGCCAAAGACACGCAGGTTCTTTCGCCTTCCTCGGTTTTCCAGGTCATCTGTTTTGGCCTCAAGGAGCAGGATTCGTTTCATAGCTGAAGTCAACGATGTTTCTGCTTTTCAAGCGAACTTTCTACTTCGGCAATGCGAGCCTCGGCCTCCTCCATATGAGCCGCCTGGTTTAATAGGTCTTGTTTTACCTCAGACACTTTAGCCTCCAGTGCAGCCATAACGCTCGCCATTCCAGTCAGTCTTTCATCTATACTATCCAGCTTGACTCCAAAATTCGACCGGAGTGATTTTAGCTCTTCCAACACCTCAGCTATGCTAGCCATATTAGCGTCTTCACCGCACGTTGGACTCGATGATGTTTTGGTGGCCGTCTTGCGTCTTCTTGAAAAAATTTCGCACTGTTTCACAGACGAAGCTTTAGACATATCAGTGTCGTATCTTTCGAACCTTACTTACAGCTTTTACAAGGGTTTTAAAAGAAAATTTCGAACACTGTCCTCGGAGTTGTTCACTGTGCTGCCATGCCGGATCTCGGTCACGTGACCCCCCTCCGACACTACACCTCTTATCCAGCTAACGTCCCCAACAAGTGTGTCACCTTTATCCTCCATTTCCTCCGGCTTGTTTCTCTTCTGTTTTTCCAGGCTACTAAACTTCTTTTGGATGCCATTTTGTTTCCGTTTCTTGCTAACAGCAATGATGAGTAGTTGTCAGTCATTCCCGTCATACACGTCAATGCCAAATATGATCTAACAATGTTGATATTTGCCGTTAATTTTCATCGTATCTCTTTTTTAAGTATTTAAAGGATGTAAAGATAAAGAGGGTATAGCAAGAAACGTTTGGCACCATCTGCTGGAACACAGAGAACGCTTCCTCTTAAGATGTTTTAAAGCAAAAATCCCTCAAAGACGCTGGTAAAAAATTAAACATTAATGTTCAGAATCGTCAAAGAGATTTCTGTAACTGTTGTCAGGAACGCTCAGGTCTGTTTAGCCTGTTCAGAGTTGAATTAGAGGAGGAAGAAGAAGGAGCACAGAAATGGTTGCCAAGGTGCCCAGATAGTCATTTAACCCTCATTGGTTGAGATGGAAGCCAAGGGCAGCGCAGCCTTTTCACATGCTGCTCTTTCCATCCCCATTATCTCCTCCGTCTCATCCCTTCACCCAGCAATGTGGTGTCCATGAAAGGGTTTAGCATTTTGTTAAAGGGAAATACCAGACTGTGCTCTTTCTGTGCAGGCGCGCAGGACGGGGGCCGAAGATTAGGTTTGATGTTTTATCGCCGCGGCGCCTTTCTTTTCAGCAAAAATAATTTAACAGCAGTCCCCCAGCTGCAGAGCGGAGCGTTAGGGCTGGTTTGGTCACATTTAACCGCGGGTAAGATCAAACACAAACACAGGCCGGCTGCACTGCGCCGGGCCCCGTTTCAGCACCCCGCCATGATCAAATCTGTGGCTGAAACATGGCCGCAAACTTCAACTTCATCTCACTCAGAAGTGTTCTTTCAGGCTCTGGTTTGGCACTCGCCTTTATTCCCATTTCGGATTGGACGGAGAGTACGTTCCTGGGCACATTTTTCAACAGAGCTCCCCCTGGAGCTGCAGGACAACGACTATCACAACAATTACTCTGACAGCCCTTTTCTAAAGTGCACTTGATTTATTTGATTAGCTAAGATTAATGAGTCTCCCAACTGAGATGTGCAGCACCACCCAACGATCCATCCAGCAGCTGAAGGAGTCCACAGGTACAGAAACGAGAAATAAACTAAACTAGAAAACTGCTCATTTCGCATACAGCCCTTTGGAAATGGAATCACACTCCTCGAGTCTTTTCCACATTATATTATGTACAGTCTCAGGTTTATGTGATAAACCAATAGGGCGGAAATTATTCATTGTGATTAATTATTAACTAATTTGTCAATCGATTTATCGTTAGCTGGAGTATTCAGGCAATTGCCGAAAGAACAATTTGCTAATTAAGCCAAACAAAAAATGCATTTAAGATTTAAAAAACTCTTTGTAAACATGTTCTACCCAAACTGCTCAAGTGGCAATTTTAGCTTCACCTGGTTTAAATTCTGTAAAAAGAAAAAACATATATAATTATCTTTTGCTATTCCGTTATTAATCAATTAATAACATATATCAGATTAGCCATACACTGAATTCAAAACAGTGCAGAAAGGGCTGAGCTTTTCACATGATACATGATGCTGATGTTTTTTTTACGTTGCAGATGCATCCTTTGCTACAAATGATCAAGTGTATACTAACGAAATGCTATGTTGTTGCATGTCAAAAAATGTTGATTTTCTTACTTTGATAGGAATTGAATTGATTTTTTGCATTTTTATGCATTTCTAATTTTGTACAAAGTTGAAAGTGCAAGTTTTTAAAATCCGCTTAATTGATTAATCATCACAATAACTAACTAAAATAACCAGCCCTAAAAGCACATCTTTTCAGACCCCCCTGTCACACAGTTACCTCTAAATGAAATGTCACCTAAACTATATAAAGATTTCTCCTGTGTGAGATCAAATATCACTATAAACAGCTGCTCTGTGAAGCCCTAAGGGTTTGTTAGGGAACATTAGTGAACAAGCAGCATCACAAAGACCAAGGAACTCATCAGAAAGGTGGTTCTAACTGTACAAACGAATTGGTATGTTTTCTCCCCTCCAGGCTAAATGCTAAATTATCTGCCTCTTCAAAGTTTAAATAACTTGGAGACACCCGGCCTCCCACTCTGTGCCAGGAAGTGCAGCGTTGTGCTCGCTGGTCGGCTGTTTCCAGGCCAGCAGCGGGTCACAGTCCGGTGCGGTTGGCATCGACTGCCGCCCATCTGCCCAAGTTGACACGTTTGCTCTTACACCGCTTGTTTCTGGAGGACGGAACGTGCTGCGGTGTCCTGGCAAAGCTCCCTGAAATGTCAACCTGGCGTAACAAACCCGCGCCGCCCCTTGGACCTCGCAGGCCTGGCGGCGTGGGCCGCTGCCCCACATCAGACGGGCAGCGTGAGCCAGGAACATGCCACGGTAACACACACCGCTGATGGACTGCTGGGGCGCCACCATCTTGTCCGAGGTGAATACGGCTTGTTGGGTTGAGGTGGAGGATGATTGTTCTCATTATAGGCCTTGGACCTTTTCAGGACACCAGGCCAGTGGATAACAATGGGAATCCATTCAGGGAACAAATGCAAAATCTTACCAAGTACTTTTCGTCTAGTTTCTACAGTTTCTACAATGTCTGAGCAACAAAACTGACTTACAAGTAGCTTACCAGAGTTTGTTTCCATAAATAATTCCTTATTGATTAAAAAGCTCTTGTTCCACTGGTGGATTATTTCACTTATAAAGAGACAATTTTCTCATAAGTGAAAAAATCTGCTAGTGGAACAAGTACTTTAAAAAAAATCAATAAAGAAGTTATTTATTAAAACAAGCTCCTATATTGTTCCTAAAAATCACTTGTAAATTAATTTTGTCTTATGTCAAGTGAACTAAGATACTTGCACTTAGATTGTGTTTTGCAGTGATTTAAAATATTTCTTGTCAAACTAAGGGCTACCGACTATAAGACATTGTATTTTACAGTGTTTGTACACACTAAAATTCAAGCATTTTCAAGGTTAGTTTTTAAACTTTTCCAGGACCACTTTTTGTAGATTAAGACAAAACAAATGAATAAAAAATGAGTTGTAATTCACTATTGTATGTTATCATTTATTACTGTTATTAATGATATCTTGTCATAGTATTATACATTCTATAGCAGGAACAAGGTAAACTAAAATAACTTAATGAAAACACGCAAATTTTGGAAAAAACTTGTTTTGGCGATAGAATGAGATGGGTTTTATTGACGACTGAAATTTGTTTATTTCGCTAAACTGTAATGGAAACACTTTTTTTTTTTGCATCACGAGTCACATGACCAACAACCGGATGTTACTATTGGTGGAAAAAATGACAAAGACGACAACAGAAAGTGGTTGGAGGATGATGGGGCAGCATGTTTTTTTTAATGACATTGTGTGAACAAACTCATTTACATATGATTTTAATATGCATATTTTTTATTTAATGGTAAAAGTGCAACTGTAAAATTGTGTTTTTCGACAGTACTGGAATAGCGATAGTTTTGCCTACATTTGTAATGAAAATGCTGCTACTGAAACAATTTAGTTAAATGACCTTCCTGTTCAAATTAAATGATTAAACAGTTACAAAAAATGTGTTGAAAATGTTCTCACCAAGTCTTCTGGCAATTAGAAAATAGAAATAATTTTGATAATTCTAACCGACCTAAAACAAGAGAAGTTTAGTCTGATTTCACTTCAGATAGTGGAAATAAAAGTGTCTGGTTTCAACTGTAAATAATGTTTTCCAAATGTAAGTTTTTAATGAAACATGTACTGTAGATTGCACTTTATTACAAAACTGTGCAGCTTGAAAATCAAGCGATTTCCAAATCTTAGAAACACTGCATTTAAATTGCAGCATTTTGAAGGATTTTAGCCTGGTTTGATGCTGCGTGTGCAGATGGTGCAGTGAGGGTCTGGTGTTGGCTGACTCCGGCCTGCAGGCCCCTCAGGGCAGCAACTGTGAGCGGTCATTAACTCGGTGAGCAGCAGAGAGGAGACTCCTGCAGTAGTTAACAGCTAAATCCTCCTCATCGGTGCTAAACACCAACAACAGCCGTCCTCAGCGCCAAAGAACATCGTGTTAGACCTTTATAAAAAAACAAAACGTCGTTATGCAAGAGCGAACCAGGAAGCGGTGCATCTCTACTGCTCTGTGCTGAATGTAAGGTTACAGCCAGAGCGCCTGGCAGCTGTCCATACAGTGAATCATGTGTGTGTGCGTAGATGAATATGTGTGTGCACGGATGAGCTGTGGACAGGTATGACAGGCTGACCTCCACGTGTTACCAGAGAGAGTGTGTGGCCCAGTGTTACCTGTCATAACATGGGCTGCCTGGAGCCCGGAGCAGCAGCCTGACCAGGCCACTGGGCAGCCAGAAATAATAGAGACTGGCAACAGGGCAATGAGGGGTCAGATGGAGGGAGAGACAGGGACGGCGAAGAGGAGGAGGAGGAAGGGATGAGGGAATATGACAGGAGGATTCTGCATGCAGGGTTTTTACTCCTCCATGAAAAATCTCCAGACTTTTATTGGATTTATAAATTTATAGAAGACATTTTCTGGATGGACAGACGGACGAAAGAATGGATGGACAAAAAGATGGACAGATGGACTGATGGATGGATGGACGGACGGATGGATGGATGGAAAAACAGAAGGATGGATGGATATTTCTTTAATGGGATGAGGAATAAAATCTGTACATATCAACATATTTGCCTCCATCTTGTTCAGGCCTGGAAAACCTTTAATTCGTATTCCAGACTTTTTCCACCAGACTTCATGGAAATGTTTTGTTTGGACACAGAGGCAAAGGGAGGAGCAGACAAACATTTACTGCAGTGAGAATAATGAGTAAAACGAGTCAATCAAGGAACGAAGACACGCAGTTATCCTTCACAGCTAAAAATAAAATCAAGAAAATCTTTAATTTCAGTTTCAAATAACAATAATACACTCAATTTCCCACTTGAAAAAAAACCTTTCATCACTTCCCGTTTGTTTCACCACTGAAAGGCGGCCGGCGTGCCATCGCCCGCCTGCAGACGTCCAACCGTCCAAATTCACTCTGAGAAACTTGGCCGCCAATTAAAAGCTCTGGATTAAAAGTGATTGTGTTTTGTGTCCTGAGGAGGCGCTGCCCGCCATCTTGAGGGGTCTCATTAACATGTCCGCCGCGGGCCGCGCCGAGCGGGGCCACGGGCAGTTAAAAAAATAATGGAGACATTATCAGCGTTAATGTCCTGTACCTGGAGTGGAGGAGATTTTATAACCACCATTGTGATGAGCCACAGGCAGACAGTCTTGCGAAAAAAGGGGAAGGTTGGATAAAGATAACCCTTCTTCTGACCAGACCCCCTCTATGTGTGTTTTTTGATCAGCTCCTACACGTGGGGAGCCCGAGCAGCTGGATTTCATTAATTGAGTGCTGGCAGCGCTCCGCTCTGGCGGCAGGGGTGAGTCACACTGGTGGGATTGGTCTCTCTCTCCCTGATATCATCTTCCAACCATAACTACAAATAATTATTCACTCAAATCCATTACCGGGGGTCAATCAAGTTCCCCAATCTGTTCTAAAGTCCAATTACTGGCGCCAAGGCTCCATTCGCGCCTTCCTGCAGATGAAGGCCTTGCCCACAGGCGACCCAGTAAATTACACACAGCAAACAGCGGAGTGTACATGTGTGGGAGAGTGGGCCTCCTCAGGTGTGTAATAAAGCAGAGGTACATACTGGACTCCCCTGGGGCATTCTCACTGAACCATCCAGCAGACTTCACCGGGTTAAATAGAATTAGCTCCGCGCAACGAGATGCACTTTGAATACCAACTGCGGCTCCGCACTCTACAGGCTAGAGAGCACGCAGCGCGCACACTGAAGCCTGGTATTAACATCCATCTCTGCGGTTGATATAATAAGACGTGTCGCCATGAGGGTCTTCTTATGAAGAGGCAGCAGTGTGACCCATCACAGCCGCGTAATGAGCGAGGCGCTACATGTGCCGGGGAGCCGAGCTGTAGCTCACCGACGCCACTAAGGAGAGTCCTAATCCAACATTTCTTTCTTAAGATAGGAAAGCACTTTGAACTGGCTCTGTGCTGATTGATTGATTGATTGATTGATTGATTGATTGATTGATTGATTGATTGATTGATTGATGACAGGCTGTTTGCTAGGAATGGAAAATTATAAACCACTTCTGATTTCCAATTTTTGGGTATTCTACTAATTTCTGGTCTTGACTCAAAGATCAATTTTGAATCAAACACTGGGCCCCCAAAAGAGTCAGAATCAACTCATGAGATGGTAAACGATTCCCAACCAAAGTTTGAAGCCAGGCATACGGAAAAGGAATAGGGTCACTGAAAAAATAAATGAATAAAAAAATCTGAAGTTTATTCTCAGAATTACAACTTTTCCCTGTAATTCTTTTAAACTCAGAATTCTGACTTTTTCCTCATAATTTTGACTTTTTTCCCTCATAATTCTGACTTTTCTCAGAATTATGGGGTTTTTTCTCTCAGAATTCCCATGTTAAACTCAGAATTACATCTTTGATCTCAGGATTCCAACTATAATCTCAGAATTCCAACTTTTTTCTCAAAATTCAGTTTTTTTCTGAAAATTCTGACCTCTTCTCATAATTTTGACCTTTTCTCATCATTCTGATTCTCAGAGTGCCGACTCTGAATACTGACTTTTTTCCCCTCATAATTCCAGATTTCTCAAAATCCCGACCTATTTTTTATCAGAATTCTTTTTTTTTTCCCTCAGAATTCCAACTTTTTTCTCAGAAGTCCGACAATCTCAGAAGATGAAAGTCAGAATTAGTCTGATTAGATTCCCACTCCTAGTAAAAAGCCAGGCAGGTTATCTGGCTGGACGGCTGTGTGTGTGTAAGGAGGGAACGGACGACGCTTAGGTGTGAGGTGTGCAACGAGCAAAGCAGCAGGGATCAGCAGTCCATGGCCAGTTTGTCACTGCCCCCCTCCCAAATCAACCAGGTAGCAGTGCTGCTTTGACATTTCCCTCAGTGTCAGGCTTCTCCTTACGCTCTGATCTGAGCAGAAAACAACTAAACTCCAACACTGATACAACCAGCAGGAAGACAAACACAGATGTGTTTCCAGGCTACAACATGCCAGCTCTGACATTTTTAGCAGATCCAGTTTTTCAGGGTTTTCTCTCCAGACTTTGAGGCTTTGTGAGGGGAGCAGAGTTCCTAGAATGAAAACAGCACGAAGGCTCTGTTTAGATTTGTCCTACAGACTGCTGACACCGTCTTTCTAATCCTGTCCATTAAACATGAGAAACCTCATCAAAGAAGCAGTCTCTATCCCTCTGCTTACATTCAAGAGATCCAGCAAAATGCTAAACACATGTGCAGCGACTCTGTTTAGGCTAAAATGGCTGAACACGAGCCGGCAGCAGTTGATTAAATCTTTCTTAGCGAAACCGCATGGTGTTGTTTACACTGGAGATAACTATGTGTATACCTGTGTGTGTGTGGGGGTGTGTGTGTGTGTGAGAGAGAGATCTGCAGAACTCACTGTACCCTGTTGCAAAGCCAGAGCAGTCACAGTGTGTATGCGTTTGTGTCAGCATGATGGAGGAGAAGGGAGTTACTCAGACCTAATGAATCCATCTGCATTCAGGGGGCATTCTTCCTCTCGTACGCAGACGGGAGCAAACGAGCAGCGACCTGGGAGTCTGTCCAGCAGCCTGGCAAGGACGGGCACAGATAACCGAACGCACCCAATAATTTCCCCCTAAAATACACAAAGACAGGCTAAAAGCTGCCTTCTTTTACTTTGTACTGTTCAAGGAATCACTCTTTTTTTTTTTTTTCTTGGAGGAGGAGGGGAGCAGGGACTACAGTACAGCCTGTCCTCCAGGAGAGTGGCAGCTGTTGATGTCTTCACCCCCAAGTGACCTGGCACCCTGTGCAACCTCAGTGAAGAATGGATGGAGGACAGGAGGCGTTGGGAAGGGGAGGGCGGTTTGGGAGGTGTGTGTCCCGTCATTAGGGTAATGAGCCCAGAGCTGGGTGGTGTTTGGGAGACCTCTAGTGGGGGGAAAATTTCAAGGATTTTACATACAGAACCAGGTGTTGATAAATCGAGTATTCGCGCACAGCTTCATGTCTAATTCAAAAAAAAAAAAAAAAAAAGCCTAAACTAGATATTAATATTAATATCTGCATCAGTCCTGATATTGAAAAAAATTCTGGATCAGCAGATCTATTCGATAAATTCTGTACTCATCCGCTATTATTTATTTTACATTATATTCAGAATTCCTAATTTATACTTTCTGAACTATTTGTCAGTTTATTGTTTTTCTCAGTTTCAATTTATTTTACATTGGACTCACCGAACAAATTAAAGTTGTGTTGTTTTTACCCGTTTGACCAGGCTTGTGAAGCTATTGGTGTATTTAAGCATATTATACTGGTGCAGAGTTCTCTGATAAATACTTTATTGTTGTATAAATACACTTATGTCTGTATTTAATATGACTTCTCTTCATTATTCTTCGAACTAAACCAAGAAAAGTCTAAACCACACATTTCCCATTTTTATACAGTTTACATTGCCCTGTTTATTCAGGTTCAACTCAAAATTAAGTCTAGAGCTGTAGTGCAGAACCCCATCACTATATTTCTGGGTCCATCTTTTTCTCCAAAAAGTTATCTAATGAGATAAGACTTCAATCTACAGTAAGTGCAACTAAATTTACTTCTCTTAAGTGAAATGAGATGCGACTGCAAATAAAAGAAAATGTAAATACAAAATCTACGTAAATAAACAAAACGGTCAGAAAAAACTAAGAAAACAAATAGCAACGTTAAAATAATACTGTTGAAAATGAAATAACTGGTCCTTGTATAATCAAGTAAGTTAGTTATTTTTGTTTATGTTTCAGATCTAATATTTCCTACATGAGTTACTTTACGAATCCATTAATTTATTTTGATATTTATTGTCAATTTTGGCAGGATCAGTCCGCCGTAGTCTTTTATAGAGAACCTCACCCCGGTATTTTTGCCCCCAGGCAGAAGAGAAAAAGCCAAATCCCAGGAGTAAAATGCTTGCAGGTAACTTTGATCACTCCCCTTCTTTCAAATGTAAACAACGGATGAAAAGCTTCATCAATTTCTATTACAAACACTTAAATAATCGATTTAAGATTCACATTTGTCTTTTATGTAACCATTTTAATCAGGTTAAAACATCTGTAAAAGATTTTCACAATAAAACATTGTCCATAGCAGCTCCAACAGGGTCATAATTATTTATATGTGAAGCCTCTTTTTGCTTAGCTTATTGTTTAAAGATTTTTTTTGTGCTCAATTAGAAAAGGGGTGGGAGCAGAAAAGCCTCAAAATCTGGACCTTTTTCCTGAAGACTGAGAATCTTTAATGTTGTAGAGAAAACTGGACCAGCGTTGACTTTAAAACTTTATCAGATTAATTATTTAGTCACTTCTTACTCTTATTGCCATGGAGATGTAGCGATACACCTTGCCCACCACCTCTTACGTATGACAAAGTATTAGGGCCACACTAAGAAAAAATAAAATAAAATTACAAGAATAAAGTCGTAAGGGAAAAAAGTCAAAATAACACAAGCTTAAAGTTGTATTATATGAGAATAAAGTTGTAATATTTCAAAAAGTAATATTTCAAGAATGACATATTAAAGTTGTAATATAACTATTCTCGTAACACTACAACTTTATTCTCGTATTATTTTGAGTTTATTCTGAAAATATTCCAACTTAATTCTAGTTGTACGTCTTTATTCTCATATGAGTATTCTCAAAGTACTATGACTTTAATCGTTCAAAGTTATGACTATTTTCGCACAACTTAATTCTCGTAATTTTATTAATTTATTTTTCTTAGGGTGGCCTTCATATGCCATCATACTTAAGAGTAAAAATGAATCAGAATTTGGTTGTGTCTCAGAAAGGTTAAAAACACTTTTTGTGCAAATCAAAGAGTCATAGCAGTTCACTCCGTCCTGCCTTCCTTGACCACAGGGGGCGCAGCGACGATGGCCACGAGGGATTTGTTCAACTCAAACGTTCTGTTGGTCGTCATGTTACGATGACTCTGAGAAAGATTTGAGAAGCAGGTCAGCAGCCAGTCCTGGAGAAATTTCTCCCCTGGTGACCTTCTGCTCCAGGCGGGGCAGAGTCCCTCTGACGGCCGGGTGGTTCTGGAAATGCCAGAGGACGTTCTCCTGGATCAGACTCCACATCCAGACCTTCTGCTGGGCCCGCCGCCGGCCCTGCAGCTCGCCGCTGCTCAACATGGCTGCCCTGTACGCCTCCATCTTGGCCCAGACTTCTGGGATGCCCTCAAAGGTGTGGGCGGAGGCACGGACCACCTGAGGAGGGGATTTGTGAGGGGTGGGACCGGGTCACAGACGTGGATTAAAACCCTCACTCATCTGACAGGTTTGACAAAAAAAAAAAATAGTCTGAACCTCCTTTCACACATCGCCATGAAGGACTATCCAGACTTATTCAATTGTTTTACATTATTTTACATAACAAGCACACAAGTCTACATATTTAGTTGTGATTTTATGTGAAAAATACGCAGAGTAGCAAAAAATGTGAGTTACCCGAGTAACTTTTTGAAATGTTCCTTCATTTCAAAGGAGCATTTGAAATGAAGGAACATGGTACAGGATATCTTAACTGTACCATACTTTTTACTTTTACTTGAGTAATGTAAAGTATCGCTACACTTACCTGAGAAAAATTTCTTGATACTCTACCCAGAGTGAATAACTTTGCTGAATGAACAGGTTTTTTTAACCAAAAATGCACCAGAGAAAAAAACCTACAGCTTGTTAAAGTGAGACCTCTTGCTTTTATACAATCTTTGTTATTCTAATATTCATTTCTATCTGCTACGTACATTTTTCATTTACTATAAATTTCAGAAAGAAACATATCCATCTTTTTTTCGCCAAGTTTTATGCTTTTCTTTATTTTAAAAACTAAAAAACTGAAGTAAATGGAGTTCTTTAAAAATAAAAATAGTTTTCTTTTTTTAAAAGGTGTTGTAACATTTGCAGCTCTAAACGTGTTATTTAGCTGGACTGAAGGCAAATATGGCTTCTAGGATTTTAAAGGTTGCAGACCTCTGCACTACACAATTATGCAAAATATTATATTGATCTATCACATAAAAACTTTAGGGTTGTAATGTGACAAAATGTGTAAAGGTTTAAGGATATGAAAACATTTGAGATGTTTGTTGTTTCATGTAAAGCAAGACTGAATGTAGAGAAGTGAGTTAAAAATGAGAGAAGACAGCAGACTCCACTGAAGGGAAAATGTGTGGAAAAACGCTAAAATTGATGGTGACGGAAACGACGAAGCTGTTGTTTGAAAATGAAGGATTTTAGTAAGAAAGGAACAAGGTCAAGGCTGAGATGGAGCATGAAAAATACTATTATTACGTCTTTGTTATTGTCAAACCTTTCTTCCGCCCTCCAGTGTCGGCTAACATGCATGCAGCCATCGTCTCCTCACGCAGACTCACCTTGGCGTTCCAGGATTTGGTTTGTCTCCTCAGCAGTTTCAGGGCGCTGGTGTATTCGGTCTGGATCCGTCTGGCTGGCACCACCAGATCTCCATCGGACTTTGTCACCACCACCAAGTCGGCTCTCTCAATAATGCCCCTCTTGATGCCCTGGACAGAAAATTATTTGAAAATTATTTAAATAAACTCTGACAGATCTGTGCACAGACTGAAAGAAGAATGGTTTTCAGGATCGTTTAAGTTGATATAATTAACTGTTACTCTAACAAAAAGGACTTTTGCAGAATATAGGCATGGACATTAAGAATAAGTTTTCAATGTTACTCCAAAGTTTTCTGCATAACACATTTTATAATAATTAAAACTTGTATGCCATTTCTGTTAAAAATGTTATCTTTGTAGTTATAATTAGCGCTATCAGAAGCTGCTTTCTAAGAAAAACAATTTGCAGCTTTGTACAAGAAATGTTTTCTTGGCTTTTATTAACTGACAGTAAAGTTATGCCACATGATTTCATCTGAGCTCAAACTCTTTTTGTTGTTTCAAATTATTACCAACACAGCAGGTTTGAAGCAATATAAATTCAATGTTAAGAATGTTAGCTTTAAATACAGTACTGGATAAAATAAGTTTTGTGTACATAATGAAAAAGTCAATTTCCTCTCAACATTTCTTCTTCTTAGGGCAAACAGTGATTTAACTTTATATGATCTTACACAGACTATATTTACTTTTGTTACAGATGAATTTAAATATATTTTATTTAAACAGGATAGTGCATATTAATGAATGTACAGTAATGCCATAAACACAACAGTTAGCATAATGCTAATTTCATTTCCTACAGATTGCTGCATCATAAGTACACAAAGGAGCATTATCTTAGATCCTTCCTCCCAACAATAACTTTTTACAAAGATGTTATATTTGCAGTTTTACTCATTTTAAATATTTCCACTGGTATTGCATTTTTTCCGTACTATTCACTTTTCATTGCCACTCTACAGTGACACATTGAGTTTTGTTTGATAAGCAGGACTTAAGCCACAATATAACATCATAGAAAGATTTTAATAAGTTTAATCAGAAGAACGTAATGTCTGACAGTGTGAAACGCCTTCTTAAGATCTAAAAATAGCAAATATTTCCCAACAAACACTTAATGTTCTCTACAAAAAAAAAAACATGCAGTTGTTTCGGTGAAGTGGTTAGCAATTACACCAAATTGCATTAAAATTATGTAATTAAAAACATGTTTTAACTGTTTTTCTAACATTGTTTCAGTGTTAATAAATTCTTCAATCTGATTTTAAGTCTGCATCACGTTTCTGATGAAAAAACCTCTACTATAATCAAAACGAATGTCATCTCACCTTCCTGTCTAACCTCAATCACAACAATATGAATCATAATGAGCTGGCCTAATGAAGCCACTAATTATCCTAATTAATAAACTGATTAGCATATAGTTTTTGTCAGCAAAACAAACCTAGACTTCCGCAAATAAGACATCATCAACTCGTCTGTTTTGACAAAAATGTTAACTCTACAGGAGGAAAAATGCACACGCATTCTAATTTTAACAGGTTTGGTGCGAATGAAAAAGAAAAAAAAAGAATAAATCTCATTTTTTCAATTATAATTCATCAGTAAGAAAATAAATGATCAAAATCTTCTGGAAGCTGATTGATTAAATGTAAACAACCTTAAATACTTAGTTGTTGCACCTTTTCAGCATTGAAGGTAGGATAAGTCAACATCTCACATCTTGATTTGGAAAAATGTCTCCAAATCTATCAGATTATGATTATAACCTGATACATCAAGCTAAACCACTGGGAAAACTTTACTCTTCTACTGGTGAAGCTATTGCTGTGTTTAGTTGAATGTAGATATGGGCAAACATATTTTTTCTCTAATTATTGTGACATTTAGCAAATAGAAATAACTTGGTTAATTACAACTGACCTAAAACAAGAGACATTCTACGTTTAAGTCACTCACATACCATGAAATTAAAGTCAGAGATGAAATGCAGTGACATAAAATCTGTAAGAACTGTAAAAACAACTTCTGAACCCGTAGCGGTTGCTAATTGTTAGGAAAACACAAAAACAACCAAAAACCTTTTTTATACCAGATAACAGATAAATAATGTTCTGTTGTTTCAGTGTGTTGTTCCTCACCAACCTGGAGTTCATCGCCACCTGCTGGTGGGATCAGAAGCACAAACATGTCAACCATGTCTGCCACTGCAAACTCAGACTGGCCAACACCTGAAACAGCAAAAAAATGTTTCAGTCAGTAATGCAAGACCAGAACTTTAACTTTCACTGAAAAAAGTCAAAAGGTCGCACCAACACGTCATAAAAACATCTCCTACAGAGAAATTTTGTATTTTTTTTGCATTGTATACTCAGCTTCGAATGTCTTAACAGCAAATAAAGAAGTGGATAAGGAAAAAAGTTCTTCTGAGGAATTGTTTGGGTGAATCATAAATGAATATTTATGAAGTCGAACAAACTTGAGATTCCTCTCAGTGAATAAATTTTACCCTTGATATGCAAATTAGGGGCCTGGTGACCAAACAGTCCGAGTATCACTAAAGATCGAAAAGTGTGTATTAACAGTTACAAATACTTCCTGTGACTGTCACTCCTAGCTTTGTTCTGCAGCACAAGAAGAACCAAAACAACTTTCACCAAATCAGTATAACGCAAAACTATTAATTTTTGTTTGCACAATTAAATCACCCATCTGCTGGAGTATCCTTTTTACCAGGTGTTCTTTAATCTGATAAGAAAACTCTTTTCAGGCTAATAATATGAACCTATAGCCAGCTATATCATATCAGAAATTATGAAAAACATTTCTACAGGTTTTACTGAATCAAATTTAATACTTTTTAAGACCATTATCATGGAATTTAAGACCTATATCTGCACAGAAATGTAAGAACTTCGTTCAGGCAAAAATAAATTTGCCATTTACCCATGACAGACGCAAAATAAAATCTAGCTAGTTAGTTAGCGGTAGCTTAAATGGTCTCGAGTCACAACACAATAAAGACGTCTGAGTGTCTGACAGAAAAGAACCGCAAAAAATAAAATACATTGAAAATATGAGATTAAATACAAAATCTAAGACCTGTGTGTAAAGGCCAACTTACTTTTTTAATAAATTTTAATTTTAAGGGCTTAATTTTAGATAAATGAATTAAGGGATGTGCAGATACCTGGATTAAATTGAAATAGTGTTCAACATCCGCAATAAATAATCCCCAATTTTATAAATAATAATAATAATACATTTTATTTGAAAGGCGCCTTTCTGGCACTCAAGGACACCGTACACCGTGTATAATGTAATGTATTTTATTTTAGTAAAAATAAAATACATTAAAAGATGAAAAACAAAATTTTATTGTTTTTTTTTTTTAAATAATAAAATAAATATTTAAATGCAGTAACCTAGCACTCCTTTAGTGAATTTGAATTGGGTGAAGCTAAAACTGTCATTTGAGGTGTTTTGACTAAAACATATTCACAGACTAATGTGTTTTTATTTTAAATGCAAAAAGTAAATATATTTTGTACAGCTTTGGCTTAAATATTGTTATGAGTGTGTTATTCATTCAGCAAGTGGGTATATTTCAGTTAGCCATTAATCGATTTCTACATTAGTTGACGATTATTTCAATAATCGATTAATCGTTTCAGCACTAAATGAAATTACAATGACAATTACGATTCAATTTCTTATGCGGCTTTACTATAGATTGCCTTACCAACAGTCTCCACTAGAACGATGTCATATCCTGCTCCCTCACAAAGAACGATGGCCTCGTTGGTTGTCCGGGTGACGCCGCCAAGCGTCCCTGAAGCCGGCGACGGCCTGATGAAAGCGTTCATGTCTCTAGAAAGCTCAGTCATACGAGTTTTATCCCCTAGCAAAGACCCTGCAACCAGAACTCAAGTTAGTTAGAGCTTGAATTTTATTTTGAAGGACCATATTTTAACTCTTATTTGTCACCTCCTGAAGTGCAGGAGGACGGGTCAACAGCCAGCACCGCCACTTTATGTCCCAGTCCAGTTAACATTTTTCCCACCACCTCAATGAATGACGACTTCCCAGCTCCAGGAGGGCCAGATAAACCTAAACAAAAAACAAGTAGAGAATTAATCAACATTATAGTAAAGCTGTGGTATAGATCAGAACACTTTTCAGCCTGATGGAGAAACTGAGTTACATAAAACATGCCTTATTACTGTGAAATCAATACAAATAACAAAGTGCTTCATTTTATTTTAAACATAATGCTTCGGCATTAAAAGAAATTTATTTTTTGTATAAAAGGCAGAAATTCTAACATAATGACCCAGGGCAGAAAGATTAATCATGATTAATCAATTATTGAAATAATTGTCAACTAATTCAGTAATCGATTAATCGTTAACTGGAGCATAGAGACTCTTAAAGACCATTACCAATATATTCAGAGCAAAATCTTAGCATTTTTGCATTTAAGATTAAAAAACTTCTTAGTCTGTAAATGTGTTGTACACAGAACTCAAGTGTCAATATTTTAACCTCATTCAAATTCTGTAAGAAAAAAAAATCTCATATTAAGCACCTTTTGCTGTCTAATTAAGACCAAGCTTTCCAAAAGTTGATATTAAAAGATTTTATCTGCAGATGCACCCTTTTTCCAGCTCACTGAATACTTCACCAACATTTATTTGGTGGATGCTGAATGTTGCCTATAAATGTTTTATATTTGCCTATAAAAACATTTATAGGCAAATATAAATGTTTTCAAATTGAAATTTACTCCTTTTTTATGTAAGGTACATTGGTGTAATATGATATACACCATCATATTAAACTCTTTGGAATAGGAATAAACTTCCTTCATCTTTGTTGGTGTTAAGGACATTATTTCTTATTTATGTGTTGGCATGGAAAAGCATCATTGCTGCCTCTGTACCACACACCTACTCTAAAGGCCACTGGCTTTCCTCCATTTCTGCTCTCCTGCTCCCTCCTGAAGACCAGCACCTTCTGCAGCAACACCTGAGCCAGCTCCTTCTTCCTGGGATGCTGGGTCTCCACCAGCGTGATGGACTCCGCCAGGGAGGCCCTCTGTCCAGAGATTAGTCCATCATACAGTTTATCCAACAGTCTCTGTTCGGGCCCACTCAGGGCCTGGATGTGCTGGCTGACAGCAGTGCTGCTCACACTCCTGTGGATGTGGCAGCCGGAACCCGGAATAATGCTGCTGTGACCCGGGAGGTAACCTGTTAAGAATCCCTCCTGATGGAGAAGCCTATGACCAGCGAGCGGAGGACGGTAGAAGTGGCGGAGGAGACGAACAGCTAACCGTCTCATTGTCTGGAAGAAAATGAGACATGAACCACCACCTGAAAGTCTCACCAAAAACATGGTAAACATCACATTTTCTGGGCGATATTACCAAACACCGCTTAACTTTCCAAAAACAGTTGTTTTATGTTCATTAACGGCTGCGTATGCACCTCACATTTAACTAACGGTTAAAGCTCAATGCTAGCATGTGCGTTGATAAGTTAACATAAACTGTGATAGTGTTTTTTTTCTCAGATGAAATATCAATAAACACCAAAGACCGAACTTACTGTGACCTCGCACCAGCCGCTCGGAGGTGCAACACTTTACATGTCAGTCCCGTTTAATTCATTCTTTTCCGGTTTCCGGTGACGTCATTTCAATGCTCCGAAAAAAGCAAACAAATGACTTAAAAAGTATATATTTTTTAAATAATCTAACTTTCTTTTATGTTTCGTTTGTAAAAAATATTCGTTTTTTTAAATGTGTTAAATAAACAGGCAAAAATATTTAAGTCCAAGTATTTAAATGGATGCAATTCTCAATCATTACCTCTAGGTGGCAGCGGAGGAAAACGATGTGCAGCAACCAGGAGACTCCCTGACAACTTTATTCCTAAAGCGCCACATCCAAACAAAAATAACTTTTATTTGTTGTAGCAATTTACAACACTGCTTCCCAATTTTTAGAGTTCGTAAACAAATTAAGTTTTTTTAAATTATTCATTGTATTTTATTCCAATACCTTGTAAACTACTTCAAAAGATTTTGTCAGAATTCTTTTAATACTCTGCTACTAGTTAGACTCCTATTTTAATTTATTTACTGTTGAAACCAGATGTTCAGGTATACTGTCTGAAGTGAAATCTGACCAAATTTCTCGTTTTAGGTCCTTTTATATATGCTAAATGCCACACTACTGGAAAAAAAAACAAATATGTCAGAGATTTATTTATGACTCTATTCCAGTTCCTAACAATCTTAACTTTCAGCGCCTTTCTACTAATACTGACCCATCTGGACACAGAAATATTCACACATTTACTCCAGATGCAGTATTGGTAGCCAAAGTGGACTTCATCCTTCATAAAAACATATTGCTTATTTGTAAGGCAGACACACAAAGCTTTCAACTTCTGAAAGTTTGCCCAGAGAAATGTTGACACATCCAAGGAAGAAACCGGTTTTGTGATTAATGAAACAATTTTATTCAATCTTCCAGTAGAGACTTGATATTCATGGAATAAAACTGCTTTTCTGGGAGTTTTACAGAGCAAAACAGGAAAAAAACAACAAAAAAACAAAGAAAACAACAATGAGGCAAAAATGTGAAAGTGCAGACAAACCGAAACACGTTCAAAAAATACAAAAAAAAAAAAGAATGTTATGAGTAAATCAGTTCAGTTCAGAGAGGGTTGCTAAAAGCAAGAAAGAAACAAATAGCAAAATCTGCATTTAATAAAAAACACAATAGGACAGTAACTGGCATATTTTTCTCAGTTACTGGTTAAAATCTGAATGCTCAACGTTTTCCCTTAAACATTATTATAATACACTTTGTTCAGTCACTTTAATAAGAGAATGAGCAGTCACTGAATATTTACACTACCTTTCAAGTGTTTGAAAACAAAACAAATATTCCTACAGGTTTTATTGAAACTTGAAGTCAAATGATGCAGAAAATTGATGCGAGTTCATGTGTAAAAACAGCTTTAAAAACCAGCCTTCAGAACAAAACCACATAAAAAGAAACAGTTGGGACCGTATGGTACTGAAGGAGGAGTAAAGGATGAGTTAAAAATGAAAATAGACAGGCCAAGAATTCAATAAAATTGTGTAAATAATGTAACAAGATGAGGCGGGTGGGTGGAAACAAAGAGCGCTTTCAAACATAAATTTCAGCTAATACATCCAAATAAATTCAGTAGATATTTTGGTTAAAATCAATAATTTGCTGCAGTGTCTTTGTGACAATCAGTCCCATGTTGACATAGTAGAAGCATAAACCATGCTCAGAACGGGTCAAAACAGGGGGGACCAGAAAATAAACATTTGAAGCATCTAAAGAAGGTTTATGCCACTCTGGAAGTAACAAAGAAACTAGCAGGGATATTTAACACAAGCCTGTACTTTCCTAAAATAATTACAAGTTACTTTCTTGAAACTTCTAGGATATTTTCCAGAACCAGCAGGTTGCAATGCTAACATTTAAAGTGTATTCTTTTACGTTTTTCTTAAGCAATAACAGGAGATTTCTGAGACTTTCAGGTTACGTTTCAACACGTATCAGAAAGTAACATAAATTTCAGGAAATCTTACCTGTATATTTCAGAAATACATTTTCATCTCTCAAAAATGACCTACAAGTTCTTTAAAAGTAACTTTTAAGGCCTCAGGAAGTATCCTGCAAGCTCCAGAATGTTACCTGTATGTTCCAGTAACATAACCCTTGAGTTTCAAAAGTACTTTTTGAATTTCAGAAAAGTGTTTTAAAGGAGTAATCTGTAAGTCCTAGGAAATAACCTGTAAATTCAAGGAAAGAAACCCTGGAGGTACAGAAGAGTTACTGGAAAGTAACTTGTACATTTTAAAAATACTTTTCTGGTTTAATTTTCAATCTTTGATTCTGAGCAATAAATCTGTAAACTTCATTAAAGTAACCTCTAGGTTGCAGGGAGAGTTTAAAAGACATTTTATGAAAAATGAAACATTATTAGTCCTCATCAACAGTGTTTATGTAATTACTCTCAGTACCAGAAGTGTAAAATGCTGCAGGATGGAACTTTATATTTAACAGATAAAATGGATCATGAAGTGTTTCCAAAATCTTTGAATGACAATATCAATCCCCAGTGCTCCCACATCAGACACCATTCTGCTGTAGGCTAAAAACTTCCTCTTGTGTTTTGTCTCAACTTCATGTCATGTTCAGCTACCATTCTTATGTAACGCCACACTAACCAAAAGATGCTCTGCAAATCCAGATAGCACATATTCTAATGGTGACAACATCTACACAGTAAACAAAAAGTGTAACAAGATGACAATGAAAGTTTCAGTCTTTATCTTGTGAAATGCTATTTAAGTCCCATGCTCCACACACAACCAGACACTTTGCACTTTTAAACCCCTCATTTTGTCCTTGTGTGACTAATTATGATTTCTGATGGGATAACATCAATTCATTTACTGAAAATATCAACCACTGTACTCTGCACAGCAAAAAGACAGGATTTTATCAAGTATTTTTGTCTACCTTCTAGAACAAATATCTTAGTACACTTGAAATAGGACAAAACTAACTTACACTTTTCAGCAAGATTTAGGAGCTTGGTTTAAGCCAATAGTTCCTTAACATTGATTAAAAAAAGTTCCACCGGCAGATTATTTCACTAACAACAAAACATTTATTCCATATTTTAAGCTAAATAGTCTGCCAGTGGAACTATCAGTTTTTAAGGAAATAATGTAAAACAAGCTCCTATTTCTTGCTGAAAGTCTTGCTTCAAGTGTACCAAGATAGTTTCACTAGACCAAAACCACTTGATAAGATTCTGTGTTTTTGCAGCGTTTGTACATTTGATGCCAATTCCACTTACTGAGACAGAAAACATCAGAAAACTGCAAATTTTATGACTTGGAATGTCCCACAAACTGTCGTAGTAACACAAATACAACTGTATTTCTAAGGGAAAATTGAAATGCAAACTAGATTTCAGTTGTAGCAGGAAGATACCAGAGGAGTTGTTTGCCTCAATTATTACAGTTGGTCACAAAGATCAAGTATCTTCACTCACGTTGTTTCCTCCTCTCCCAACCTGTTCATGTGTTCAACTCGGATGTCCTTCAAGTAGAAGCGCCGTGTAACAATCCATCTAACCTTACTGGTCCCAGATCAGCTTGGACTCCCATCATTTACAGACCACTGACTGGACTACAAACCAGTCTGGGACCAGTTAGCTGCTATTCTCGCTACTTGGACCAAGCTGCTGGGGTGCGAACAGCCATGTGGCTGTGGAGACTGGGGTTACTGGAGCCTATGAGACAGAGGAAATGGGGTTGTGGGGGGAACCCATCTGGGTCAGGACTTTATCCAGCCACTGCAATGGACCGTGCAGGTGGATCTCAATCCAGCAGGGCGTGCTGGTCACATCTTGACGGTGGTACTCCGCTCCCCAGCCCTGAAAGGCAGGATTCTATTAGATCTCAAAGTAGAACTGTTCAGACAGCATCTCTTAAAAACATTCATCTCCCTTCAACTTCTTCACATTTTGTCACTTTACACTTGGATTCATATTTGCTTATTTTCTCTCCAGAGACAGTTGCAAGTCTTTCGAGGTGCGTCTCTAGCAGTTTTGCACGTCTGCTGTGTAAAACATCTCAAGCTCAATCAGTCCACACAGAGAACTTCTATAAACATCAGTCTTTAAGTACTGCCACAAAGGTTTTGGCTTTGACTAGGTCAAAATGAATGTCTTCATGTAAGCCATGTCAGTTTAGCTCTGGTTGTATGATGGAGTTGTTGTCCTGCTGGAAGGTGAAGGTCCACTCCAGTCTTGACTCTTAAAGGGGCAGGATTATGTAATTTACAGGTTCATAGTGGCATTTAATAGAACAATCAAGTATGTTACCTTCAGTTGTGTATATATAAAAAAAATAAAATATGACTTAAAAGAAATTTGACTTTGCACATTTTAAAATTTGCCTCTGTCTCTTTAAGAAGCTCCTGCTGTTTCTAACAGTCCGCCTTCAGCATGTCATTACAATTTTTCTCCATTAAGCTGCAGTATATAACTTAAAAAATATGTTTTTTACATATTTGTTAAAACTGTCACCATGTTGTGACAGTATGGTATGAGACGGATAATCTGAGAAAAAATATCAAGCTTCTCCACCTTCTTCCGGTGATACTATTATGATCTGTAGTAATGTACCGCTCCCAGTCAAAAACAACCAATCAGAGCCAGGAGTAAGTTCTTAGCGCTGTCAATCAACCTTTTGTATGCAAGACAAAAAATATCTTAAAGACCTTATTTTCATTTCAATTATTGCTTCTGTGAGGTGACCTGGATTAAAAGGTAAATAAATGGAAGCTGTGAAACACAACTATCAAACAAGATGGCTGCTGTGGGTGAGCAAACCTCACTTTGAAAAATGGAAACTCAAGAAGTGCATTGGTGAAAAAAAAATCCAGATTTTCTAAAAATTTAATCTTCAAAACAGAAAATTTGGTTAATCAGTCAAATCAATGTATTTCTTAGTCCCATATAAAAGATTAGGAAAGTCTGAAAACCTCCCCCAAATTCAATCCTTTAATGTTTTATTGAGCAAATGTTTTACCAGAACTTGTCTTTTTCAGAGGGATTTCTAAAACAGATTACCTTAACGAAGCTCATCCGGATGGTACACATCTTGGTGAGCTCATAGACGGCCTCGAAACCGTGGTTAACGGACTGGGCCAACAGCTCGGCAAACTCCTGGTTGTTGAAGATCTTCAGGCTACATCTGCTGGGAATCTTGCACACAGTTGTGGGGTGGAAGTTATGGTGGTAGTTACAGTTACGACTCTGGACGAAGATACTGCTGTCGCTCAGGCACTCTGCGTACACCTCCCCTCCAACGTAATACAGGTGAACGCCTGACAGAAACGTGATAACGAGCTTTTTAATTCCAAAAAGCACCAGCACTGTGGTACAGCTGAATGATGAACAGATTGTTCAGATGGTTCACCTTTGCCGATGTGCCGCCGGGTGTTCTCGATGGTGGAGTTGCGGTTGACGTTGGAGAGCAGGCCGAGGCAGAAGCGGTTGCGGTTGTTGGAGGGATCTGTGAAGCCGTCGACGAGAACGCTGGTGGAGGAAGCCTGAAAGGCCTCGCCAACGCGATTGTTCAGCTCATAGTAAACAATGGAGCACCAGTGCTTTGGTTCCTCGTAGGCCACCGGCTGCACATCTGCACAGGAAGCGCAAGGAGAGGGTCAGTGGAGGGAGCCAAGGTCAAAGAACAGCCAGACACAGAGGGAGAGAGACGTCTCTGAGCTGGAAAGATTGTTTTTAATTCCAGCTCATCCACGTAATTATTCCAAACGTTCTCAGGAATGTTTCAGAAGATCTGCTTCCATTGACTTTAGAAGGACAACCGGATATTACTACAAGCGGAAAAGATGAAGAGGACGACAGGAAGTGGGTTAGGGGTTGTTTATTTAATGGAAATGCCGCAATTGTTAAATTTTGTGTTTTTAACATAAGTTTTGGGCACATTTATAACGGAACCGCAGCTAGAGATATACTTCTGATAACAAGACCAGTTGAAAAATGTTCAGAATTCATATTTTCCACTTTTGGATCTAAAAATCAGAGCTTCAAAAAGGCTGTTTGTTAGATGATCAAAAGTTTAAGACCATTAGTGCTGCAACTAATGATAATTTTAGTCATCAATTATTCCATTGATTATTCTGATAATCAATTAATCAAGGGAAAAAGAATTGGCACATTCTGTGGATTTTTCAAACACTTAAGCTTTTAAAAAAGAAAATAAACATTTTATTGCCTAAAATGCAATAACATTATTTTAGTGGTATGCTTGAACATTTGTAGCAAATGATGAATCTCCAGGTACAATAATACTTCTAACATCAACATGTTAAACATGTTGATGCTCAACTTAACATCAATACGGTGTGGGGCTGATCTGTTGAGCAATTAATAATAAGACAGTAAAAGATGCTTTATAGGAGATTTCTTTTTTCACAGAATTTAAACCAAGTTCAGCTAAAACTAAGTGATTTGAGGAGTCCTGAGTAACACATGTTTGCTTAGGTCTTTTTTAAAGTCATAAATACAAAAAGTATATATTTTTTGTCCAGTTTTGTGTTAATTACTGCTCTGAATTTGTTGTTCTTTCACCAAATGGCATTTTTTAGAGCCTGTACACTCCAGTTAGAAGTTAATTGTATTACTAGATTACGTTACAATTATTTGAATAATCAGTTTGTCACAATGAATCCGATTATTCGTATCTTTAAAAAGCCCAAAAATAGAAATGAAAGTTTCAAAAGCTAATTAGTAGCTTTGTCATTCTTGTTGCGCTCTAAACGGTGCAGCCTGTGTTTTGTGGTGTGATCCTGCAGCTTTCTGGGCCATTCCAGGATGACCTCCCCCATATGGAAAGAAGAATAAATCATGTTTATCTAGGTGCAACCCCCCCTCCCAAACTTCCTCTGCAGTGTGGCACTGGCTGGCAGGTGTGTTTTGTCTTTCTCCTTCCCAGAGCTGATCTACAATAGAAACCTGCTCCCCTGTACAGGATGCAGCTTGTGGAAAAGGAAAAAAAAGAAAAACATTAACACTCCTCCGACCTCCCGTTACCAGCTAACAAAACTTTCAGCGCCTCTTCCTGCTACTGCTGTAACAGAACGAGGACAGATCTGTGAGCTTTGAGAGAATGATGATACAGAATGATACAAATAAGGTACTTTATGGGCCATAAAAAGGAGATAAAAGTTCAGACAAAGGTTTTAATACACTCCCTGCCCTGTCTGTGGTGAGTCAGATTTAATTCAAAACAAACTCCTAAATGTTTTCTAATTTTGTGTGCTAAAAGATAAAGACCATGAAGCGTTTGTTAACAAGCTGCATAATGTAAATCAGTGATTATTTTCATAATCGGTGGCAACTCAGGCATAAACAAACAGTAAAACATGAATCGGGTAAAGATTTATTCTCCACTGGCTTTAATTAAACAATATAGCTACGTGGGGTGGGTGATATAAACTTTAGTTTACTTAAGATATTTTGTGGTATTTGTTATGATGATGATAAAAGTGATAAAAAATTTATTGCAGTCTTCTTTGGCAAAAGTCTGTATGGCTTTAACTGCATATCAATAAGCAATGAATCAATTAATTGTATGATAAATTAAAATGAGCTCAATAATGTCCATTCTGATGATCAATATTTTTTAAAGGAAGTTTTGTTTAGACCTTATTAATCAATTTTTTTTATGGTTTTGGTTGTGTGTGGTTTTTATTTTCTTTTTATTTATTGTTTCTGGTTGTCGTCTTTTATTTTCAATATTTAAATCAATGTCTTGCAGTTGCAAGGTGCAAAATTCAGGTTTATTGTTCGTTGAGAAGGCAAACTAGCAATATTATGCCATTATTATTATTATATTAACTGAAAATAGTCTCAAAAGAACAATATTCCTGTAAATCATAACGATTTCTGGAAAAATTTCCAGCAAGTTGTTGTCATGACGGGCCTGCATATTGCTGCATAGAAAAACACATTCATTTAATCATATTTTTAAAGATATTGATATTTATTAATGCTCTAATAGAGAGGTGTAGGAAGTGCTTACAGTAATGAAAATCCATATTTTTTATTTAACCTACCCAAAATGTAGTTTCGTTGCTGATAGACATAAATATCTAACAGCTAAAACAAACTCAAACAGTTTATTTTTATTATGTGGAAAATTAAAACCATTAAGCTAAGATAAACGATTATTGCACCAAGCTATTAAAGTAGAGGTAATAAGTAAATATTTTCATTAACGATATACGAGCCCTGCACATCATAAAGATGTGTGAGCACATCTTTACCTGCCCGGTTGTTTGTTTCTGTAGGCAAAGGTGGAGCCATGAGGTTGATGTCCATTGGCTGAGGACAGTCCTGCGTCATCTGCTCCTCTGGGGGCATGTAAGCAGGTGGGGGGGTCTCTACATGAGGAAAAAAAGGCCCAGAATGATGTAAAAAGTGACAAACTGTGGCACATTGTGGAGGAAACGGAGACTCATCGCTCCTACCAGGCAGCTGGAACGGACTTCCCGGATCGGTGCTGGATGGCGAGTGAGGGAAGGTGGTGTTGCTGCCGCTTCCGGGTGAGCTTGGGAAGCCGTTTCCCGGAGAATGAGGGAAAGGAACAGTGTTTGCCTGAGTGAAGGATTCTGGGAAGGTGGCATTCTGGGGCATGTGCGGCTCGTTCTGCTGAAGCGGGTTGCGGAAGCGAGGCAGCATTGTGTGCTTGGCATTGAACTCGCTGTTCCTCGGTACCAAAACAGGAGGCAACACTGGAAAAAGAAAAATAATACTTCAGTTTGTACACTGTTGATGACATAATGTTGGCCGACAATCTGTCTACACATAAAAAGCTCCATAAAACTCCAACTGTTTGGAAAAGATTTACAATAACAAGGCATAGCATTTTCCTCTTCAGTGTATGGTTTAATTTTTTTTTTATAAATGAACATTGATGCCACCATTCTAACATTGGTCAGCACTAACACTGACCAATGCGTTAGTGCTGACCAGATCAAATCAGATCAGACAAGCTGGGGGTTCAGTAACCTAGTAATTGAAAAGACTCCACAAATACAAGAAAACATGTACGTTGTTACAATCAGACACAGAATATCTCAACAGTCTTGCTGTATTCATAACACTTTAATTTTCCCTTATTTTGTAATGTTGTACCACAAACTTAGCGTCAGCGTTAGTGTTTTCACCACCGTGTAGTCTGGCAGAGTCGGCTTTTAGTGGCTGTAGGAGTTTACATTTTTCGCTGGCAGAAGGCCAAGAGTTGCTTCTCCCGCTAGAGCTACACACAAAACATTTGTTTTGGCTGTTTTTACCCCAAATGCCCTGCGTTGTAGTCCACTTCAATCTCCAATCTGCTTAGCATTCAGATATGCATCAAACTGCACCAGAGTTCACTTCAACTGAACTGAAACCCAGCTTTTTAGCAGACCAGAGTTTGCTTTTTGGTCCGCATCATGTTTGATTACGCATCAATCACACCTCCCCAAATGAACCGGACTTTCTGGGCAAACGAACTGGAGTTTGATAAAAGCGAACTAAACATGGCTGATGTGAATGCAGCTCTAAATAGATTTCATAGAGAATTTGAGTGACAGTCCAACATAAAGTAGCTTATAATTTTTAGATTGAAGAAATAAATGACATCTATTTTTAGAAATGTAGAAATTAAAAATCAGAGAAGTACAACATGCATTTGCTTGGTAAAAGCTGTATAGCTTTTGGGGAACATCTCTATCTGCTTTGCACACTCGGCTCAGCCAGAGTAGATGGAGATTGTTTCAACTTGTAGACTCTGTGTTCAGTGTGCAGCACCAGTTTTTCTCCAGACATTAAATATATAATAAGAATCCTCTTTGTGCAGCTTTTTCATAAAAGTCATATCTGTGTTATGACTACAGCTCCTCCAAAAGTACCTTTGGTCAGCTGTGAATTAGCAGATTTTCAGTTTGGCCAAAGGGAGTTGAGAGAGGCTAATATGAAATCCCAAGCACATCTTTTCAGATTTTTATTTGTAGAAAAAAAGTGTTTCCTTTCTGTCCCCCTTCATTTTGTTAAATGACAAAATCGGCCAAAAAATGTGAGAGGTATGAATACTTTTAATCACTCTTAATCGCCTTTGTTCTGTGTCTCAGAAATGAAGAAGGTCCAGATTGTAAAAACACAAGTAATCAGTTTACAACAGACATGACTTACAATCACATGCATGCGAGCTCAGATTAAACCCTGATGTCTTTCTGCTGCTCTCCATGATTCAACATTCTGAGTGCAGATGTCACTGCATTTTTCAAATGTCAGCTTCCAGGCAGTTGGTCTGAGCCAGCGGTATTTGGCTCCGACTCTCAGGTTTCTGCCCTGAAAGATGGTGCGAGATGAGGCATTCTTGTGGAATTCATCACTTGGGCAAAATATCCCTGGCTGATGGCTATTCAGGTGCAGCTGAAACCACAGTGATACGCTCCGCTTGCGTCTATAAATACCTGAGTAGGTACAGAAAGCTGTAGCTGACATTTTAGATGAGGCTGATACATCAGAAGAGAAGTTATTTTAAAGGTTAAAAATTGATGTTCGAGCAACGAGAGGAGGTTGGCATGGTGTGTGTTTGCTAGAGTGTGTGTGAGATGGGGAGCGTGAACAGACAGGTAGTCTGGAGTTGAATCCCCTGAGCTACCCGCCACTAAAACTAAACGTGTGCAAGGCAGGCAGTGAGTCTTTCCTCCCTTTGTGTGTGAGCGACTGTCTTCCTGTTCCAGCCATCCTCACAAATCCCTCATGCAATCAAGACTCAAGTGTGTGTGTGTGTGTGTGTGTGTATGTGAGTGAGAGCAAGAGAGATCTGGTGAGTCTTTCTAGACTGTGTGCAAGTGAACGAGCATGTGTGCTTTTGTGTCAATGTGTGCAGAAGAAGGGGTCTACCATCTGAAGCATGTGTATAACAAAGCCCCCGTTCTCCCTGACATGGAATTTCCTGCTCTAAAAACACATCAAAGAACACACACACGCATGAACACACATTTTTACCCATATTACAACCTCATATTGACTTTGATTCATTCTAGTAGCTGCATCAACTGCCTAATCCTAACAATTACAACTCAATTAAAAAGTACATTATTAATCCCAAAGAGAAATGAAATGTTGCTAAAACTCATGTAATTTTCCTTAAAAAGTTGCTATAGGTGCTGATGGCTACAGGCAGGGAGGATTTCCTGCAGCAGTCTATATTACAGTGGCTCTGTAGAAGCCCCTGACTGAAGACATTGCTGTTGTATAAGTCTGATGATGAAGTAGCTGAGGGTTTTCTGTACAGATGCAAATCTTTCAGTCAATTTTATTTTGATTTTTAGGCTCACAATTCAATTCGGAAACAATTTTTCTATTAAACGATGACTGAGAAGAGGAAAGGACTGTAAACAAATAGAGCATTTATTTAAAACAACTCTACACGGTTTCATACTGTATCAAATTCCATAAGTTTACATTTAAACAAAAATAGGTTTGTGCATAAAACACTGTAACATAAATTACCAGTATTAGGTTAGCTTAGCTGTCGGATTTTGTTCTTAAACAAAAAAAAGATATCAAAGAATTACTCAAAATACACACGGTGGCAGAGCAGAAGTGTGACGCAATATAGGAGCGGCAAAGACGTAATACTTATTTTAAAATCAATTTTTAAGAATAATTCTCTATGGAATACATTTTTTCTGCACTTCTAATTCTGTTATTTTCTTGATTTTTATGAAGAATCTTTCTTTGCACCTCCAGAGGTTCCACGGTAATCTTCAGAACAGAACCAGCATTCTTTACTTAGTGATACTTGACCTTATCACACTACACTAACCATTACCAATACATTCCTATACCAACCTTAACCAAAACCTAATTCACACAGTACCTGTAAACCAAACCTTTGAACAGGTGCACATAGACCAAGATCTAAAAACAAAACTTACAAAATAACAACTACAACAGCCTATGTTCGTCAAGAATCTAACATAGAATCGCACCATTCTATACCACTGTCATCAGGTATGTGAAGCAGAAGTAGCCTATGTTTTACCTGATGGGGTATAAAGTTGCTGTTGCTGCTCCTGCTGCTGATAGTGCTGGAGGGCATGGCTGTATTGATCTGAGACTGTAGACATTAAAAAGACCATAGGAGAGATGGTCACTGATTCAAGAAGTGTTATGAAGTACATTATGAAATAATTTCTATTCATCTATGTCTTACTAAAAAAACCCTAATAATATCTGACTGGTTAAACTGCACAGCAACTTTAAAGCAGACTGCTTTAAAGATCAAAATATCTCAGAGGGGTGAACTCTACTTTTCTAGGACCTCTGGGAAAATTAGTCATTAGATGAAGAGATAAAATAAATTTATGAGATCTTGTACTTCTCAACAAGATCTTAAGAATACTCATCCATGTGTTTATCTTTAGTCGAACTGAAACATGGAGAAGCAGCATTCAGTTTTTATGCTCCTCTAATCTGGAAGAAATGTCCAGAGAACTGCAAAACTGCTGAAACACAGTTCCTTTAAATCAATGCTAAGAACCCATTTGCTTAGAGATGCCTTCAGTTAATAACTGTAACATCATAAACTGTAGTCGATCTTTCAACCTGTCATCATTTCCTTTACTTTGCCCTGTAATGTCATGTTTTTTCTTGTTTGTTGTTTTATTTTCCTTTTTCCTAATCATGAAAAGCTCCTTGAATTGCCTAGTTGCTGAAAATGTGCTATATGAATAAACTGCCTTGCCTTCAGCACACAGCCATTAACTAAAAATATGAATAAAATTTCAAATACAAATAAAAAATATTTTATGTTATATCATTATTATCATAATTAAGATATATTATTTTAATGAACAAATTAGACTTATGTTTTATTCAGATTTCCACATGTATTAATATCAGTTTTGGGATATTTTGACTTAACTGAATTGTGGCATGTTTGGCTCTCCATATATGCCAAACTGCAGTTAAATGTTATTACATTAAGACATTTTTAGATCGGAGCGCCAAAAGTTTTGGGCTGAATCTTCCTTTAGCAGCTGAGGGTCTACAGGAACATTTTCTTTCTGTTGACGGCTGCTCACCTCCAGCCTAGATCCTGTTACTACACTCCTGGTAGTAACCCTGGGTAAAACGGTGAGAAAGTAGAGGCGATTTGGTGTGATTTAAGTTGAGTTAATTGTACTCAACTTATTGGAGGTATCAAAGAAAGCTGTCTGCTAGGAGATGTTATGTTCTCATCATACTTCAATGCCTTTGGGGCGCTTCTCACCAATGCCAACGCCTTCTTTCAACACCAGAGACTTGATGTCATTTAATATAAGTGACTCAGACAATAACAATATTCTGTCTTCCACTTAGAGTCATTTTTTAGTCATTTTTATTTTTAGGCAGTACAATATGCTGTACTGGACTGAAAATAAGGGATAAAAGAGCCAATGTCCAGAGAAAAGGAACTGAAAAGGAACATCACTATAAAAGCGGATAAATCTGACTCGCTCATTTGAAGCAAAGTATGAAGAAACTTGTTGATTTATAATTTTTGTCATTACATTTCTCAACAAAAACAGTTCAAAGCATAAAGAAGAAAGATTAACTATCTGAGCACCGACTAAAGTTGTCTAAATGGAAATTAAAGAAAAAGTTATCTAAAAATCACATAAGAACATTTTTGTTGGTCTTATTTTCTGCTAGATCGTAGTAGAAATGTGGATTCCAATCACCAATGCTTAATTTCTAAAAACATCTAGTACTTTATAATGAATAATAGGGGTGGGCCAATTTCCTTCATTTTGGGGGATCGGTGATTGGCTGATCTTATCCTCAGATCTTATTTACCTCAGCAAAGGTCTAAAAATCAACAACTATCTTCTTCTGCTCTGCTCTGAGAAAGGCACCAGGTCCTGTCTGCACGTTTTCAGTTGGCAACAGTCTCCCCACTGTTGCCAACTCAGCAACTGTCTTTCTATATTTAGCGACCTTTCAGCCAAAAAAATTTGGTATCAACCAAATTTGGAACCGGCAGGTCCAGGTTCTTAAATGATTGGTAATCTGCGATCGACCAGGAAACTGCAATTGGTTCTCCCCTATCGAATAATAAAAAAAACAACCTTCCTGTACATTTTTTGCTTCCGTGTTGAAACTTGTTGGGGAGTAAAAAGTGACAAACCCAAAATACTGTAATTCAACCGTTGCCTTGAGACTGATATTTCTCACCTGGACTGTCCACTCTCTTATAGTGGTAGGGGTTGATGCACACATCCTTCTGTTTGGAGCCGAAGGGATACTCGCAGCATTCCAGCGCCTTCAGCTCGTGGTGGGACTGCAGGTCAGGCCAGCGCCACACCCGGCAGTAAATGACATGTGGCAGACCCTTTCTGTGGGACACCTGCAGCCGTCCGTCCAGCGAGCGAGGGATGGTCACGCAGTTACTGGGCTGACCCGGGCAGCTGAGCGCCCGCTCCAGCTCCTCCATGGCTCCCTTCTTCTTTTTCAGTTTCTTAACCAGAGCATCCACGGCTTTTTCCGCCCACTTCTCCTCTTCATCGCCCTGCTTCCAGCCCAGCAGCCGTTTGACGGCCGGGCTGGTGAAGGAGAAGAGCGAAGTAACATTCATGGTGACTAATTTTCCCTCCTGAAGTCGCCAATAGAAGCAGCAGAATCAGCTAGAAAAGAGAGACGGACTGTCTGATTCTTGGATTTCTTTTTTTTTCCAAGTACTTCCCAAGTTTCCAGGGTCCTGCAAGAAAAAAAAGGGTTTTACAATGAAGCTATAATCTGAAAGATAAATAAATCCTGTAGTTTTTCTTTTCTACAGCAGAAAGGTAAAGTTAAAAGTGACTGCTGCAGCCACACCCGTCAGTCATGAGTTCTGGGGAAGTGTTACTGCTCTGTGAACATCAGCCTGACATTCTTCAGATAGCTTCCTGTCTGTATGACCTGTCACATTATTACCAATTACTAATATCACTTACAGGAAGAGGTCTGCATACTGCAACCTCCACAACCTGCAGAATGAGGGTGCTGAGGTATTTCATGCTCAGCACTTGTTGATGTTCCAGTATACAGTTATATCCATTGTAGGGCTGCAACTAACAATTACTCTAGCTATTGATTAATCTATTGATTATTCTTCTGATGATTAATTGGATAAAAACATTGGCACATTCTGCAGATTTTTCATTTGACTGCTTCAGTTTATTTTATACAATATTAGAAATGCATAAAAATTACAAATAAACTAATAATGTATTTATTTTTTTTAAGGAAGCCTAAAAGTTAGTGTTTGGTTGATCATTTGTAGCAAAGAATGTGTCTGCTGCCAAAATAAAATACTTCTAATATCAACATGTGAAAAGCTCAGACGGCTCTGCTGGATTTAACATCAATATAGTCTAGGACTAATCTGTTAGTTATTATTTTCTGATTCATAAATGGATAGCAAAAGGAGATTAACAGGAGATTTTTTAACAGAAGCGAAAACTGCGTCACATGAGGTGTTCTGGGTAGAACACGTTTAGTTTGTTTTGTTTTTTTTATCTTAAATGCTACATTTCTCTATATATACATTAGAGTTTTGGCTTAATTGCTGCTTTAAATATGTCGTTCTAACTGACCTTTTCTGAGTCTGTTTATTTCAGTCAACGATTAATCAATTACTAAATTAGTTGACAATTATTTCAATAACTGATTCATCGTGATTAATGCGATTAATCATTTCAGCCTTAATCTGTTGCGACTTCAATATTTTGCAGGCTTGTAAACCACCAAGCATTTGACAAGTAATTGTAAGTAATTTGTAGATGTACTTTTTTATTTAGCAAACAGATTAGCTTTAATTTAGTAAATTACACAACCTGTAAACACCAACCATGTGTTTGTGTAGGACAATAAAAGGGATGTGACATGTGGACCTCTGAATAAAAATGCCCATTCAGTGGGTCAGAACGGGGCAATTAAATACCCAGAAGGTCCACACCTTCCAGTTTTTAAAAGGAAAAACTAAACAGCATTAAAAACTTTCTGCTCTATTCGCCTTCTCTTTTTTTTTAATTGTCAGAACAAAATTAGGCAAAAAAATTCAGTCATATTTGAGGTTTGGCTCTGGATAAATGTCCTGAATCCAATGTACAGCTGACCAGAAATTTGGCACTAAGTGAGGATGCATCAGCATCTGACAGTAAGTCAACAGCCTATACAGAACAGATACATATTTAAGACCGCTCTGCAGTTATTTCTGGTGATGCAGCTTATGGGATGAAGAGTGTTTTCTGTCTTTGTCATCAGTGTTTTGTAAGACTCATTATAATGCAGTCTGATGTAAACAAATGCTGAATAACCTGCAAGCTGAACTAGAAACATGCTTTGCAAAAGTATAAGTAATAACCACAGAATTCAATATAAAATAGTGCAGGGTTGAAAAATAAAATGGCTTTTTTATTTTTGACAAATAAAAATCTGATTCTATTCAGAGTCAATACTTTGTAGAACCAACTTTCCCTGGAAGGTTTCAAGTCTTTTAAAAGTTTTCTCTCCTAGCTTTGCACACGTCAACACATGTTCTGCTCATTCCTCCCGGCATTTAGCTTCATCCAACTTCCTACCAACTTTGACCAGCCTTCTTTATCCCTGCTAATGAAAGTCATCCCACAGCATGATGCTGGTACCACTATATTGTGTTTTCAGGGGGATGTGCAACATTTTCTTTCTTCCACACACAGTGTTTTGCATGACTCTGTTTGTTAGTAAAGCTCTCTACCAAACCGCTGAGGCCTTCACAGAACAGCTGTATTTATACTACAGCTGCACAAAAGATTAAATTGCAACCATCACTTTATCCGTATGTGTAATATTTACATTCCAGCAGTTTTGCCTTTACTTCTCAAAACAATAAGTTGCACTGAATTTTATTTAAGACTATCAGTGGGATGAATACAAACAAAACTGAATAAAAACAATAAATCTTGAACTTCACAATTATGCATTACTTTGTGTTGTTCTGTCACATTTGAATATATTTGCAAATTAGAAAGTCCCCCAAATAAAACCAAAATTTTCAAAACAATACAATAAAAGCTTTTTGTTTTTGTCACAGAACTGCAACATGTGGAATCTGGTTCTAAGCCAATAAAATGATCACAGGATTTATCCATTTTTGGTATTACACAGTCAAGCATCCTTAAAACCACGACATATTTTTCTGCCTGAAAAAAATAACAACATGTACCTTTTACCCTAACCGACTAAGAGATTTGCTTCAATAAACTTCTGAGTTCATTTCCTTTAAATGTTATTACAAAATCTGACACCATCTCTGCTTTGTCAGAGCTCAGTTTCAAATGAAAAAGCAGATTGTGACAATGTTACCACAGGAAAAACAGACATCGGGTAGCAGCTAAGCATGAAGTGTAGAAGTTCAAGTTTTAAAACGATGTCACAGGTATATTGTGTAATAAGAAGACATTTAAAGAAGCATCCAGCTAATACACATGCTTTGAAGGCTTCTCGGTAACAGCCAGCGCTCTCAGAGGAATTCAAGACTAGCCGCATGAAAACAATTCCCCGTCTCATATGGAAGTTTGGACTATAACATCTGGAAGAGAACTAACACAATCTTTTGCTATGATTCAGCTGCAGCTGGAGGCCATGTTTTCTGGATTTTTCCATCGCTGACAGTCAATCATATCTGACTGCTTGTCTCATTACAAGAGTATTCAGAGAGCCTGATGTGGAACTGTGTTGCACATTAGAACAATGCTCTTCTACAGCTTCATCAGGGATAGTCAAAGTACAACGGTGCCAATGTGGAGTCCTCTACATTTGGTTGATTTAATATTTTTTTCTTATTTCAGAACTATTGGTTGATAAATTCCAATACAATTTGTGTTTTATGAAGAGTAAAGTTAAATCTCTGATGTAACATTCTTGTGTCTACTTTACAGGAAACTGCTGAGTTTGTTTGGCTGTCATTAGAAATCCAATTTGTGATGACACATCAAAGTTTTACCAGCCATTAAAGCTGACTGGAGCATCTGGTTTGAAAAATGTCAAATTTTTAAATAATCTCACTACATCCCAGCACACAGGAATGCACAGTATATGGTGAATATATTGTCATTGTGATGTCAGTATGCGCAATATGTATGGCACAAAGGACTGTTGGAGTGCAATAACTGTTGGTTAATATATTTTTACATTTCTTATGTTTTTTTTTTCATACAGTTTTAGTTTTCATAGCCAAGTAAACATCTTGGTCCCACATCAAGGAGTGACTGACAACATTTCTTTATTCTCAAATATTTTGCTAATATTTATTTTTGAATCAATATTCAAAATATCAGATGCTTTATTTTTCTTAAATAAAAATACAAATTTTGATTGTAGAGATAAACATACTGTACACACATTTTGACATTGTTCTTCATTTTTTAAAATAAGTTTTGTTGATCTTTTCAGTCACTGAACTACTTCCACAGATATTCTATGGTAATTGTATTAAATATGACTTTAGTAGGTTTGCATAAAAGTGAACCATAAAATAAGAGCAAATCATTTCATAAAAAAAGTGAAAATGGTTCATCTTCAACCAATAAACTTTAAAAACCATATTTTCAGGAGCAGTATGCAACAAACATTATTAGCATTAAAATGAATGATTAATACTTTAATAAGTGACCAATATGTTCATATGCTATATTTAGTTTTCAGTGAGACAAAATAGTAAATGTCATAGTTAAGCCTTTAAATGAACTCCTTATATTGAAGTGATTCCTATATGTTGCCATGGAGCTTTAAACTTCCTCCTAATCAATGAAGAGCCAACAGATGCCAGCAGTGACTTTGGAGCTGCTCTCTTCTCTATAAAACCTGAAACACTCACAATCATTTACACAACAGACCCATAAAAAACTCTCTTGACATTCCCTACAGTCGAGCCCGAGCGCAGCGCTTCCCTATTAGTTTAGCGGTAGCATGTTATGGTCATCAGTTAGCCCACTGGACAGAGACTGGAGATAATGGGAGCACAGAGTGGGATCATGCGACACAGGCAGGCGAGGGGTTTGACCCACCTGGTGCGAGCTGGTAGCCACTACACTAGTCACATGGATCACTTTGCACCGCTCCGATATCTGTTAATCAATTTAAGCCTGCGCTGTGTAGGATGAGGAGGCAGTAATGATGCTCTCTGGACCCTCCCTGGGGACGGGGCATTATGAAGAAGCTACATTATTTATCAGCAGGGTCCTAGATGGGGCGTCCATTAACCCTCGCTCAATGGAGTCAGCGGCTATAAACGGAGAAAAGCAGGAAGCGAGAGAGGGTGATGGATAAAGAGAAAGAGCGAGGGAGAAGGGGGTGAAGATGAAGAGACAGAAAAAGAGCGAGAAAGTACGAGTGGTACAGCCAAAGATGTATGACAGACGAACTGCAATCAGGGCTCATTCTGACGAACCAGACACTGTGTTTTACAAAATGGTAACAATTCAGTTTAAAAAATAGCAGAGAAGGAGATCAAGGCATCACACTGGAGAAACCCATGCATGAGTTTTACTCTTACAAAAAGACCAGCTTTTAATTTTAGTGTCTTGATTTTACCCACTAAATATCTCATCGGCTATATAACGAACTTTATATTTATAACTAAGATTTGACATCATTTCTACACCTTAAACAACTTTTCTGAGGTGAGGTGATGTGAGTTTGTCCGGCTGTGTGGAGGAGAGTAGCACCACTTGTTGCTGCGCACTGCTGATCAGCTGGTTAAATGAAAGCTGCTATGCTTTTCCTTCCCTTACAAGATCTACAAATTCTAGTCTGGAAGAACATAAAGAACTGACAAACATGTGAGTGTAGCACAACTGGGAGAAATGGCCTGTGGTCTTTCCCCATTAACTACAGAGTAAGCCTACAACAGCTAAATTCTGACACCACTCCATTTTTGTTTATATTTCGTGAAGAAGGAAAGGAAGTGTCTTCTTAAAAGTTTTCATGTCATTTCCTTCCGTGGTTCTTGGTGTAGCACCACCCCAGGCAAGGGGGGGAAACAAGTTTTTCAAAGGGTTTGGTTCATTTGTCACAATGCAATGTGAAAGTGAACTGCACCATCCGAAAATGTAACAAATGTTGCAACTTTGGTCGACAATTGAACGAGTCCACCAGACTATCAGGTGTACACTAAACGAGTTTAAAACGAAGATTTTTGATTGTTTAAAAGAAAAAAAACAACCATACAAGGTGGTGGAGTCAACAGTAAATACCTCATTTGGTTCTATGGAAGGCATCCCTTGCAGACAAGCAGTCATGCAGTAGCAGATGCAGATTCTTGCCATAGCCACTCGAGTCAATACGGCAGTCTAAGAGCAGGGCTTGGAAATAACCACAGACAGACAGGAGGTGTTGCCCTCCCTGACTAGACATGGCATTGACCCAAGAGGCTCATTTTAGCCGCTGGGGTCACTCTTCCTGACAGACATGAACACAAACACAGAACGAGGGTCGGTAAAGATGAAATAAAGCCATCATGTCTCTTCAAACAAAATACAATAGCACTATGTTTTTCTGTGTTGTTTGGAGGTAAATCATATTTTGCCTTACTGGAACCAGATTCTTTACATCCCAGACACAGATGTCCACACAAGACCACGACAGACATAACTAGCAAACACATGGGTTTTCAAGCTGCCATGTCAAACACGCTTGGCACTCAGTGTTATGTTAGAGAGGACACCTCACTCCGTCACATCCAGTCTACCATATCCACACCATGCAGACACACAAGAAGCTCTGCAACTTGGCATTGGTTTAGCGTTGTTCGCTGCAGATTTTTTTGGTAGATGTTACCATGCACAGATATAAAGTGAAAAGATTACAACAATCACTTCTAATTTGTCAAAGAAACAAGAAACAAGTCTCACAAAGCGCTAAAAATGCTCCTATGCTGGAAAAAGCATAGCAATGATCCAACTGGAACTGTAGCATGAACAAGGACAAATTCCTGTCCTTTGGGTAATCTGATATGTCATCCTCAATAATGTCAGCAGATCTAGGCTTAGCTGCTGTAGGTCCCTCACTTTGTTTTCCTCCGTTCTCTTGCAAAGATATATGAATTCACGGATACAGCAACACAACAAAACATATCCTATGATGTGAAGTCCCTGAAAAGGTCTTAGGAGATCTGAATGTACAAAAATAATAATGATAACGGTGGAAAAATTATGAAGAGATGCATAAGAGGAGGAATATTTTTGAAAAATTTCATGGATGACAACACTGACAGAAAGAAAATTAATAATTACACATATTATTATTAACCTTAAATCTGTTGGCAGTGGAAAAATGCTAATTCTGAGTGTTTTGGGTTTTCTTTGCTAAATTTTTAATGAACGTGTCAGCATTTCTAAGCTATTATGCATTGGCTGTTATTTTATATTTTGCCTAAAATGCACCCAATTTGTTTTGTTTAGAAAAAAAATGGAAATATGAAGTTTGACTACACCAATTTATTTTCTTGGTGTTAAACACAAATCAATTGTTATTCAGTCACAGCATGAAAATCTAGCACCAACCATCAACTTTATTAGGTGTTTGAAATTATTTCTGCTAAAAAACCAACTGCAGGCTCTACTCATGACAATTTACCTGCTTATATTAGCTTGTATACTTGATTGTTACTCCATGTGGAGCGGAAACAAAAAAAGGTGTAATATTCTGAACACAAAACACTTAACAGGTGAGTATCTTGTATATTGCTACCTACAATTTTGTGTCAAAATGTAATCAATGAATCAATACATGGCATTACTATAACTGTAGTAATCGATATATTTCATTAAGTTTGCAGAAGTGGTATTAATTGTTGCGTTTATGTTTTAAATAAAAGCAATTAGATTATATTATGCACTTGTGTTTTTGGGGATAAATTGGGAAAATTGGGATATTTTTACTCAAGGTTTGCATAACATCAGAACCTCAGAGGATAAATCAGTGATCTTAAATTTGTCACAGAGACATGGCTTAGTTCAGTCATTCATCCCCAAAGTGTTCATACTATTTAAATAATCATAAATGAAACATTACCACCTCAGTTTGGAGACACATTCTTTATTTTTTAGGGCTTTTTTTTTAGCACATATTTATAAGTTACTCAGACAAATTGTCATTTTGGATGTGAAGAAAGTAGATGTGTGACACAGTAACACCACCAATTTATTCACATCGTGTAACCCAACATGCATTCATTCCCAGTTGTTCTTCTTAGAGCTTCACATTTAGTTTGTACTTGGAATGGTTCCTAATAAACATTGGTAAAGATAAAAAAACTTAAATCAAGTAAACAGTGGAATCAGAACTGAATCGATATATATTTTAATAAAAGACCTCAAAATTCAAGTTTTCAGAAGGCTAAAAGGCAGCAGTTGTCGTAGAAACATAGCTAAATATGGCTCTAGTGTGACGATGTGAGCCAAAAAGGAAGAAGAAAAGTTTGAAGCTTTCCAACTGACACACAGCTGAGAGCCGCTGACCGTTGGGATCTACTTTCTCAGAAACGAAGCCGCGCAGAGTTTACCAAGAAGAAAACCTAGATGGAGAAACGTTGCGTTTGTGTTTTAATATAAATGAATAAAAGTTTTACACTACCTTTCCTGTCGCCCCGGCGCTGGGTCTGTATGCGGGCCCCTCCTCAGCGCTCCCACCGCCTCAGTTGAGTCTGCAGCTCGACCTGGCGTCAGAGAGTCGGGAGGCCGCCTCACTCTCCGCCGAGCGCCAGTATCACGCCGCGGGATGCAGCATCACCCCAGACAACAAGAGGACCAACATTTTTTTCCTACATTAACATCTTCATTCACAGCAGGGCAATCGTGGATTATGTAACTGTGAAACAATGCAAATTTCTCACTAATTTACTCGAGGTTCTCATGAAGGCGGAGACTTTTTTCCTCCTCAGATTGTTTCATCTAGGTAAAGTTGATGCCGTCATAAGAAACAAAAGTTTGACAACTTTTGTTGTAAACTGCAATTTTGTATGTAATTTTGTGGATGTGTTACTTTCTCCCTCTCCCAGTCAAATGAAACACATCCTATAATTTGTATTATAACAGTTTCAAATGGGACAAAACTCTTACTTTAAACTCTCCTGGCCTGGTAGTAAATTAAAACTTAAAAAAATGTCTACCCTTGATAAAGTCAGTTGTTTTCTGTAATTTTAGATTTGGCTTAGGTGGTTTCTGTTAACTCTTGCACTTAGTCTTCCTCTCAGTCACTTTGATTGCAATATGATAAAGAGTGGTCTTATTTAAGAAATATTGTGACCAAGAACACAGCCATGTCTTACACATGCTACCATCATCGTTCATGCATGGTTATTCCTCTACATCAAGTATGAAACATTTACTTCTTTATTTTGGTGCCTATTTTTCATATTGTGCAAATTTTAAACTTTGTGATTCTGCAGAAGTATTTGATTATATCATTTTTAACTCAGAATATCTTGAATATTTACACCAGTTTAAGGAATTTGGTTACCAGAGCTATTCATAGACACATTAAAGTGAAGCAAAAATCTCATTTAGAGTGCATTAAAAAAACAGGTGCAATGAAGAAAATTACCTATCAGGAAGAAGATATTTTTATGAAGAAAAAAAAGTTAAAATATATTATATAACTTATTTTTTAATCAAATAACATCAGTTTTTTTTTTTTTAACTAAATCTCTCAAATTCACGCCTGCCACAACGAGAGGGACTAGTTTGTCTTGAGGACTCGCGGAGGATTACGCTCCAAACGGTGGCGACTGCTGTCGAAAGTGACGTCACAGAGCTGGCGGCAGCATGTCTGAGTGAGGCGGGCGCGAGCTGCACGGGAATAAATCTGGGAAAACAGCGCGTGAAGGTAGAAAAGAAAAGCGTGGAAGACGGAGCGGGTGGGGGTAATCTCACGTTGATGATGATGATGATGAGAGGAGACAGTAGAAAGATTTCTTAACTTTTAACTAGAGGATTCCCTCTTACACACATACACACACGCGCGCGCGCGCGGCAGCTGTAAGCTCATTCATTGGACCGCAGATTTACAGTCCCATTACAGAGGAACCCACTGAGTTTATACAGACACTGTCAGGCGTTGTGGCATTTTATCTTACAACAACTTTGTCATAAACCTGTAGCACCCCAATTAGGTTAATTTGACCTTTATGGCGTGCAAACGTCTCGGTTTGAGCGTTTATACTAAGGCGAATCCAGTTGAATAAACAGTTTTGAACCTAAACTGGATCTATGCAGAAGAACCTGCTGCAGTTGTCACAGCCCGTTCTGACATCTGAAGATGCAACCACTGAATATCGCGTTAATCTCGCGAGACTGACAAAGTTAACCACTCAGGAGGAAGTTTGATGTGCTGTTGCAACATTTTTATAGGTAGCATATCGTAGTTGTAAGGACTATTTTAAGGCCCCATTTCTATGACAATGCCAGGACAATAAGATGGAGATGTTTTGTTGCGTTTTGGTCTCTCGTTTACATGGTAGTAGCATTTGACAACAGGCTCCAAAGTGGAAGTTTTGCGAAACTTGACGGTAATCATATCTATGTAAAAGTAAACAGAAAACATTTGGAAATGATGACGTCAGTCACGTCATCTTATCCAGTTACCTCGGAGAAGTTTGAATTTCAATATGGCGACGCCCTAGTAGTCATTATTCTCAGTACCTCTTATGAACATCGTTATAAGCTGTACTTTCCACATGCAAACTCCGATTTTATTTAATTTGTTCAGTTAAGAGTTGCTACATGTAACAACGGCCCTTACATGTGTGTCTTGTAAAATAAACACGTTTTCGCTTACTGTTGTTGATGCGAGTAGCGGCCATATTGAAACTCACCAGGGTTGCAGGTGATTTGTCAAACTGAAAAGTTGGAATTTCTGATTTATGACTACAAATAATTCCTTAATATTGATGAGTAAGTACTATTTTAATAGGCAGATTATTTGACTTATAACATGGGAAAAATGTCTTGTTATAAGTGAAGTAGTCTGCCAATATAACTAGTACTTTCTCATCAATATTAAGGAATTATTGACTTAAAACAAGCTCCTACTTCTTGCTGAAAAGTTACTTGTAAGTTAGTTTTATCTTATTTAAAGTGTTTTAAGATATTTGTACAAGAAACTTGACAAAAATTACTTGGTAAGATTTTGTGTTTTTGCAGTGTACATGAGCCAAAGGTTACGCTTGTAGAGCGTTCTGCATTGTTTCCAATGCTATTTGTGTTTTCATTTGCTCAAGGACTGTTTTCTCTCCTGTATTACCCCAATTTTTTCAGATATGCAACAGAACTCATTTTTGGAATACCACATGTTGACAGGACACAAAGTCCAAGACAAACCATTGCACATTATGTGCAACAACATAATACAAATCTTAAGTGTATTTTCACCTAGAAATATTATTTTAATCTTGCGTAGATTAAAAGAAATCTAAAATGATTGCACGTAATCATTCCTAGGTTGAAAAACAATGGCTCAGAGAAATCTTTAAAAGACCCAAATTAAAATGACTTTAAACCTGATGTTGAGATAATATATAGAAGTATGAAATTGGTCTAAAAACCTTTTTAAAAATAACAGCAAAAGAAAAAAAATCATTTTGGGTATTTTGCACATCTGGTACTGTGGGGAATTTATCCAGCAGTAAAAACAGTCAACATGCTATAAAATATCCTACAATAGTTTTGTGCAGATGTTGAAATTCAGGGAGACATTGTGTTTGCTATGATAAAACAATCAAGTTTAATAAAAATAACATTATGTTCTACTACTACTGCTTTATCTAAATTTTCTTTATGAAATCTCATTGACTCTGTGCTTTCATAGCCTTTTTTGTGATATACAAAAAAGGCTCAATAAAGCATCAAGGACAATCCTTGTAAATATTTCTGGCATTCAATTAGCTGTAGATCATCTGATAATGTAGTATTATCAATGCTTGCTAGCACCAACAATAAAAACAATAAAAGTTGCAATATCAGCCATTGCCTGCAAAGTTCATATATATGATAGATGTTGGGCCTTTTGGAGCTTCTAATAATCAGGTTGACTGGTATTTAGAAGACTATCCAGTTCCCATAGCACAGGAAAACAATGCCAGACTGGAATGCTGTTACAAAAACACAGTAAATATTAATAAATTATATTTACTTATTAGAAAAGCTGTTATTTCCAGTGCCCAATCAGTCATTCTACAGTGTTTTATCATAGAAAACTGAAAGAAAGAGAATGCTGCTGCTGCTTAAAAGATTTGCTGACAAATTAGATTTTGTGGTAGAAGAGTGTCAGACATCCGTTTTTTCATTGAGCATAATGCTGGCACAAGGCAAACATTTGCATCTTTAAAGCATCTAACATGAAAGAAATTACATTTCAGGTAATATATGTTGTGCATGAGTTGAGCTTATGGGAAAAATGTATTACATTTGCTGGTTTACTATGCTGATCTACTTAGGGTACCAGAGGGGAAAAAAAATCCAAAATGTCCCTTAAACGAGTTTTTCAGGTTTATTGTTTACATAAATATTTATAAATATTCTGATAGATTTTGCTCAGACAGCAGTCTTCTGTGGACTAAAGGTCGATCCTTATTGTTGAGCCATCACACAGAAGGACATAAACCACTGACAGAGGCTAAAAAGGACAGACAGAGGGGCAGGCTTCTTGCTGTCGTTACGCTCACTTTCAGTGAATTTTAATTTATGAATTAACCACAGTGACCAGGCACATGCAGGGGGGGGGCGAAGGGGGCTTCAGCCCCTGCCCCTTTTATCCTTGGTGCACCTAGTGCCCTTTTTGAGGTTTTAAAAAAAAAAAAAAATTTAATCTGTATATCAGAAGGCCTGTTTGTGTCCCTCAGCAATAATATTTAGCTAAATATAATAATTTAGTAAAAATAAACTAGTCTGGCTGCCCTCAGTCTAATAATGACTCTCAGAGCCTCCATGTTGTTCAGACACCGGGTCCATGGTGAGGAGGAGGGCGGATCTGTGTCCTCTGATGACGGAGGAGTCGTTAGAGACTGTCTTTCTGAATTCTGGAAAGAATTCTATGACCAGTGTACTACAGGAAACACTTACCAAGTGCCTTTTCTGAGACATGATTATGGACAGCAGCAGTGGGAGAGTGTAGGCCGAAGAATTGTTTTTGGATGGACAAGAGAGAAATATCTTCCTATGAAGATTGCACCTGTCATACTAGAGCAAGCAGCCTTTGGACAGGTAAGAAGTGAGGTGGTGGAGAATTTCCTTAAGTTCATGCCTGAATCTGAGCGCTTTGTGTTTCAGTCATGGCAGAAAGACTTCAGCAGTGTTGACAAAGAGGAATTGATAGAGATTCTTGATAACCACAGTTGAAGACGAATGCCCACTGCCAGCAACGTAAACGAAATCCTCCAGGAGCTTTCACACAAAACACTTGTCCAAGAGCCTGCTTACGTTATTGAACAGTGGGAAAAAACACTCAGTATCACCAGGAACAGCTTCCAGGACCTTTCTTCAGTGTATGAAAACTTGCAACCAAATGCAAGAAAAGTTTTGCTCTTGGACAAGTTCAATTCAGGAGAGAAAAACTCATATGGAGAAATCAGAGGAGGACATGGTGCTTCTTGAAAACATGAGAGCTGAGAACGCCGTCCTCCAAGAAAATACAAGAAAAGAGATTCAATTCCTTCAAGACAGCAAGAAACTTTTGCAGAAAGAATTGAATCAAATCAAAAGTTCATACAATGAACTCAACTGTAACTATGAAAGCGATGTTTCTGGACTAAAACGAGACGTGGAAAGATATCGGCAGAAGATACAGCAGGAGGAAACCGCTCTTTCAAGAGAAAAGAAAGAGAGGCTTATCCATGAAATAAACTATTCTGCGCTGCAAGAACGAGTCGAAAAACTTAATTTGCAGATAATTCAGGAGAGAAAAACTCATGTGGAGAAATCAGAGGAGGACATGGCGCTTCTTGAAAACATGAGAGCTGAGAACGCCGTCCTCCAAGAAAATACAAGAAAAGAGATTCAATTCCTGCAAGACAGCAAGAAACTTTTGCAGAAAGAATTGAATCAAATCAAAAGTTCATACAATGAACTCAACTGTAACTATGAAAGCGATGTTTCTGGACTAAAACGAGACGTGGAAAGATATCAGCAGGAGGTGGGACATGAGAAAGACGCCAACTTAGAAACAGCTAATGAGAATCTGCAGCTTATCAACAACCTGAGAGCTGAGAAGGAGGAGCTCTTCCAAAAAACGTCAAGAGAGATCACAATTCTGCAAAAGAGGGAGAAGCAGATGCTCCATGAACTTGATCAGGTTCACCTTTCATATGAAGAGCTCCAAAGTAGGTATGAAATAGACATGGATTTACAGCAGCAGGTTGAAACATACCAGCAGAAGATACAGCAGGAGGAAACCGCTCTTTCAAGAGAAAAGAAAGAGAAGCTTATCCATGAAATAAACTATTCTGCGCTGCAAGAACGAGTCGAAAAACTTAATTTGCAGATAATTCAGGAGAGAAAAACTCGTGGAGAAATCAGAGAAGGACATGGCGCTTCTTGAAAACATGAGAGCTGAGAACGCCGTCCTCCAAGAAAACAACAAGAAAAGAGATTCAATTCCTGCATCAGAAGGAAAGGAGTGCGCTGGCTGATTTGGAGAAGGTTAACGGTTTGTACCTGGAGCTAAACTGTCGGTATGAAACCGATGTCACTGCACTGAAACAACAAGCAGAACAATACCAGCAGGAGATAAATTGTATGAAAAATTATTTGGAAAGAGCAAAAGAGGATCTGCTGCCCGACACTCTGAGATCTGAGAACGAAGATTTCAAACAAAAACACATCGCAGTTTTCGAAGAGCAGGAGGAAGACTCACAGAGCCAAGTGGACCTGGTTAAGGTTTCAAGTCAAGAGGTTCCTTCAGAGGGACTCCCAGGAGAAACTTTACTAGGTTGTAACACGGATCCGGAATCCCCAGAAGAGACCGAGGACAATCTGCTTGAACCATGCAGGATGGTAAAAAGAAAAAATTTAAATTTTCAATTTGGAAAATAGTACGAAACATGCTGCGATTGAAGAAACCAAAGAAAAAACAAGAGTGAAGACAAGACGTTGATATTTAGAGAAGGAGACAGGTGTGCAAGAGAAGAACCGAGGAATCGAACGCATGGAGATTGTAGCCTCTGTGAACGGGGCGCCATGTCACGCTCCGTCAATAGAAAATTTAAAAAGGCAAAGATTTTTTCCCCCATTGACAAACTAGAAAATAGATCCCCTCCCAAACCAATTGGAAAAAACGTGGGCACCACGGCGGTGCAGCGGTTAGCGCTGCGTCTTCACAGACACCATCTGTGTGGAGTTTGCATGTTCTCCCCGTGTTTGCGTGGGTTTTCTCTGGGTGCTCCGGTTTCCCCCCACATCTCCTAAAACATGTAGGTCAGGTCAGTTGGTCACTGCAAATTGCCCCCAAAAGAGTTTAAGAAACTCCAAATATACGTGCAGTATTATTGTTAAACTCGTAAAATTTAATGGTAGATGGCTCAGTGCCACAACAACACTCGGCTCAATTTTTATAGCAACGTATTGATTTAAGAATGAAAATTTCTTATTTTAATACTAATGATTTCTTTTTATTTTCACTGTACTTGTGCTTTTATGGTTTGTCCTTTAGTTTACCTTTTCTACTCTCTTTTTAAATTAAATTAAATTGCCCTGAACTGTAACTCGTTATACTGTATTTTAAAAAAGATTAGCAAAAGGATCATGCAGTGGCTTTTTTAGGGCGACTGTGGCTCAGCGGGTCGTCTTGTGACCAGAAGGTTGTAAGTTCGATTTCAGCTCCCTCAGCCACATGTTGAGGTGCCCCAGGGCAGGGCACTTAGCGGCAAGTTGCCCACCGACCTGCATGTCGGTGTGAGTGTGACTGTAGTGTGAAACGCTTTGAGTGGTCAACACGACTAGCAATGCACTACATAAGTTCAGTCCATTTACAATTTTTTTGTTTGATAAATCCTGTGTTTATTTTCATACCAAACATAAGAAAGCTGATTTAACATGTTTGGACTTCATCAGGTTCCAGGGTGTTAAATTAAGGTTAGAATTAAATCTGTACATAATATTAGATGATAATTGTAATCATAATTTAATACTCCTGACCCTGAAGGAGCCCAAAGTTGTTATATCTGGTTTGTTTGTTATAGGACAAAAACAGGTTTTATCAAAAATAAAAGGAGCTGTGTGATCATTCTGTTAGTCTTTATTTAGAATAACAGATTCAAGATAGTACAACAAACGTAACAAAAAAGTGCAATTTAACATGAAAACCGTGTAGAAAAGAGAAAAAAGAAGAACAATCCATGAAAGTACTAGAACTAGAGAACATAATCGGAAATCATTTCCATTACAGGAAGAAGTCAATTCTTAGATGAATTATATGTATTTGTAATAAATATAAAGCTTTTGTGTTGTTGAGCTTATGTGTTGTCTGCTTCTGTAAAAGAGAAGAAAAAGGGGCTAAGAAATGCCTAATCCAGTAATTTTTTAACCAGTTTTACAATAAGACTGTTACTTATAGGTTTTGTTTGTCAACCTGGGTTTAATTCCCAGTCCTGGGGAATTTGCTGCATGTCATTCCCTTCTCTCTCCTCCCAATTTCCAGTTCAAACACTGCTAAATAATAGCCTAAAAAACTTTATTAGAGCCTAAAAAACTTTAAAAAACTTAAAAATACATTTCACCTCACAAGTGGAGGAGCTTGCAAACTGACCAAAAGTCAGAATATGCTTACCACCACATGTTAAAAACCAACTTTCTTCCTCTCTCTCTCTCATTTTCTCCCTTTCTTACATAATTAATAGGCTACTCAATATACACATATACGTACATGCACACATTTACACATCCCCTCCATGGGCTGCCACCTTAGTGCAACCCAGTAAGAGTTAAAAAGTAGAAAAGTTAAAAAATAAATATGTTCATAAATATAGGGTGACCATATTTTACTTTGGGAAAACCCGGACAACCTGCAGCGGGTGGGGGTGCTGGACAGAAAGTCTAAAAGCGGGAAAACTACATACATTTGCGTTTTCGCATGTTGTTGGCGTACTGACAGCCATCTTCTGATTAAGAACAGGGCTGCCCGCACTGACGCGGCTCAGGGATTATGTAATTTGCAGTTGACCAAAATCCCGGACGATTTTTAAATTCCCCCCGGACATCTTTTTAGGTCTGAAAAGTAGGACATGTCCGGGAAAAAGAGGACGTCTGGTCACCCTATTTAATAAATATAGGTTAAAAGTGCTAAAAATCTTTAAAAACTGTGAAACATGCCTTTAGTGTTAGTGACGGATTAACCAACCAATAGCTGGCACACTCTGATTTCACATCAGCCAACAAGATTGATTGTCCCGCCCATTTCAACTGCTGTGCTGAGATTTTGCTCAGACACGCTTGAAAGCTAACAACTGACGGTTGCTTCCGTGAAGAGCTTGTCGAAATTTGATGAATCTGGAAATCGGTAAGAAAAACAATATTAATATAAATTCGCAAAATATGTAATTCAAAATAGTAAATCCGTTTTTGTTAGATCTCGGAGGGTTTTCCCTTGTGAGCGACTGAAGCCCGGAAAAAGCCGTTGGTAGCATCGGTGGGTGATCGCACGCGCTCGGCAGTTGGCTCAGTAAATTCGGTGAAAATTGGCTAAAATACATAATATCTGATCAAATTTATTAAAAATAATTTTTTTATTGTAAGATTTTGTATTATTATTATTGTGGGTGTTGTATTGTTTCTGTGTAGTTGTACTTGTTTTCTATTAGTACATGTTCTGGTATTTCAACGGTGCTATTTCAGTTAAGTGCTTTGTAAGTGCTTTTCCGTTGGCATTGCAGGGAACTTCTAGTGTTGTAGATGTTCTTCATTGGCACTTTTAGATTGAAATATATTATTATTATTATTTTCCTTTACCACATAAAAGCTAATTTTTTTTAGTTTTGCTGATGTGTTGGTAACATTGTATTCTGATGACTTGGATATTGTTGTACAATATGAAAAAAAACTTGAGAAAATATGAAAGATCTCTTTAATTATAGCTTAAGCTTTATTGATATTGGCATTTTATATTCTAAGATGTTTTACTTTGGCTTTGTTCCAGGTCAGGTTTTTATTTTTTCCATGTTATGGTGCAATTTTTGGCCTGTGGTGCTCAGAGACCCGATGATCATCCTCATCTGAACTTGGATGGCGAGCCCCAGCCCAGAGAATCAAGAGAACCAGTAGACAGTGACCCGACTGGTCACTAGCTGTGAAACATTGAATTGACAGACACATTGGAAAAGACTGTTATTTATTTTATTTTATTTTTTCTTTAAAAAGCATGCAATTTTGATTTGTTTATAAATTTGGATCCACAATTGTTATTATATTAAATTATATTCTTTCTTATAAACACTGTATACTCTCTGTTATTACTCACACCCAGGCTCCCTAGAATTTAGAATCTTCTGATCCGGCCCAACTTTGTAATTGTATAGAATTGGTATTAGCCATTGAAGTAAATTAATTTATCTGCCATTCATTATTATCAGGTGAATTTAAAGTAACCTTTCTTGTGGGTTACATTATCGTGGTGGGGGGGGGTTGAGTGTCCCAGTGATCCTAGGAGGTATGCTGTCCGGGCTTCATGCCTCTGGTTGGGCCACCCAATGCAGACAGATCCTAGGTGAGGAACCAGACCAAGTGCAGCCCAAAGATCCCTTATGATGAATACGACCATTGGAAACAGGGGTTGTACTCGCCCGTACATGAAGTCCCACTGTGGAGCCAGGCCTGGGAGTGGGGCACGTTGGCGAGGGCCTGGTGGCCAGGCTTAACCCCAAGAGAGCCGAGGTTCCGGGTAGAAATAGTCGGGACTCACTGCAGTGGATGGCTCTGGTTCTGGAGCCAGTCTCCTTGAAAGGGGTTGGATGTTCTCCCACTCTGGAGTTGCCCCTTGTGAGAGGCGCTGGGCAGGACTGGGCATATTTGTTGCCTCCCATCTTGTTCACCCCAACGTACAGGCACCAAGAGGATGCCTGTAAGTAGTCCCCTCTACCTACAGGTTTGGGTCGGGTTCTGACTATTTGTGCTTACGCGCCAAACAACAGTTCAGATTACCCACAGTTTTCGAAGTCCTTGGAGGGGGGTACTGGAGAGTGCCCCTCTTGGGAACTACCTTGTTATGCTGGAGGGGTTTTCTCCGTAGGGTGTCTGGGCTCCCATAGAGATAGGGTGAGAAGCCCAGAAATCTTGGAGTCATTAATGTATATACACATATACATACAGGGGTTCCCCCGGTGTATTATAAGCCCCGTGGGCCCACTTACATCAAGGTAGGAGTCAAGATTAAACCCCACCGCCTTGGCTCTGCTTGTGCAGCTCTATGTGAACTGCAGGTATAACATGTATTTGCGCTTGAAGAGGTTGAGCGAATGGTGAGAATGATTTATCTTTGTGAACAAAGAATTATATGTGGCATTTACATCTTAACATGCTGTCCAGCATGGCTCTGTGTCTGCGCTGTAAAGTTTTTGTATGTTCTTAACATCTTTTAATACAAAAACACGGTGGCGACCAAAGACTACCAGGCTTAGCAAATTTTCTGGGGGAAACCCTGATGTATGTATATCACATTTACAACAACCTCAACTGATCAAAGTGTTCTACAACAGTGGTCCCCAACCTTTTTATTACTGCGGACTGGTCAAGACTTGGCAATTTTGCTGCAGCCCGGGGCAGGGTGTGTGGGAGGTACGTCAGATAATGCTTCTGCATGTTGGTGTTCCTGCTAAAGCCATTTATTTCTTCTTTTTTTTTTCCCCCCCGATTTTCCCTTCACGACAATCTTACAGCGTCCTGCAGTGTGTGGTGTGTTGCGTGGTGGTGTGTTGAATATTCAACATGGTCTTGACCCGATGATTGCAGTCTGTGGAGTTTTCCCTGAATGAATGCAGCCTGTTGAATGTGACAGGTAGCCAATCAGAAAGCGCGGTGACGTAAGAACGGAGGGAATCCAAACAGTTGTCATATGTCAGTTGTGATATGTGGAAATGTTTATTACTATATGTAGTGACCTGAAGCTGCAGATATTAGTACTCTATGAAGCTAATCCAGACTGGAACAGATAGGGTCTTTAATGACAGGATTTTTATTATTGTAAATATTTTCAGATTAAGTTAAAATATTAAAACACACACATATTAAATTTTTCTGTCTTCACGGGGACTTTGCATTGACTTCCATTCATTATTATCTTCGGACCTAAAGAGGAACTGTCATGAATCGGTGTGTTGAGGGGTGGTGAGGCAGACGCTGTAGACCCAGGTAAGATTAATAGTAGATTTTAATAATGCAATACACAGTCCAAAACAGTCCCAAAGCCGGGCAGCACGGCCGAGCTAAAGCCAGGGCTCGACGCCGGTAGCAACCGGTAAACGAGGGACGAAAAATAGACAGGGCACACAGGAACGGAACGACAAACGCCAAGGGCGGCAAGTAACGACAAGGACCCGACGAGGAACAAGGAACACAGGTGGAGTTAAATACACGGGAGGGTAATCACAGAAACGAGACACACCTGGGAACAATCAAGGGGGAGACAGGACAACACGGAGACTCAAAGACAAGGAAAACTCTAAATAAACACAGATCCTGACAGGAACAATCTAAAGTCAGAACACAACTTCTATTATTACAGCTGTAAACTAGAGATCAGCCCTAAAATCTGGATGTAGTGATGGACTCAGACCGCAGCCTTCAGAATCACATAAAGAGCAGAAGAAGGTGCATCTGTTTTTTTCAGTGTGTTTATCTGGCACCTTCTTACCAAGATACATGCACTAGTGTCTAGTATCTTAGTACCCTTGATATAAGACAAAACTAAATAAATGCAAATGATTTTCTTGTTTGTTATTTTGTACATCTGCTATTTGTCTGAAGAATTCACCCAGCAGTACTAACTTACAAGTAACTTTATGACAAGATGTAGGAATTTGTTTCAAGTCAATAAATCCTTAATGTTGATGGAAATGTACTTGTTCAACTGGCAGCAGATTAGTTCACTTATAATGTTAAAAATATCTTATCTTGCTGGAAAGTTCCTATTTGCACTAGGAACTACAAAAATACTCTAAGACTTTGTGTTTTTGCAGAAGTTGACTTACTAAGAAGTTGAAAGGATATTTTTAATGCTAAAATTGTATTTCTTTAAGACTAATGCTATTGGGCTGTGGAAGACATATATCACAATGAAACATTTGATTACAACAGGCAGATTTCCTCATGTAAACACAAACCTGTTGCTTTTAAAACTGCCATCTACAGTACTTCTCTGCTTTGACCCAAAACAGGCCAAACTCCACAACCCCATAATGCTAACTATGAAGTGTGCAGATGGGACATCAGCGTTATGGTAGTAAGCTCTGTTAGGTCAGGGTTCACACAGAGATGGAGCTGCTCAGAAACCTTGGAGAGATGCCTGTCTCTGACCAGCCAGAGGAAGAGTGGACCGATTACAACATTGGACTTCCATAAACTGGCACTGGATCCAAACGCTTTACGATGACTGACACACAAGCGGAGCCGCCACTCCTTCGGGCATGCTACTCATTTTGTCATACGAGGGCTGTTGGCAGTGACGCAAAATTTTTTGCAGCATTGCAAAGCATGACCGTAGTGCATCAAGCCAGCTCTCATTTCAAATGGGTAGCTCATTTGGCTCCCGCTTTGCGAGTCCTTCTAGAAATATTGAAGGTGGTAATATTTGAATGCTGTCTCCAGGGGATCTTGGTGTACCTCTTCCACCGTTTGCTGCACAGAGACAGCGAATGCACCAATCAGAGAGTGTTATCAGTAGTTATTCAGGCTAAACGAATTAACAGTAAGTTGATCTCTGGAAGGAGTGCAATAACATTGTGTTGTGATGTTTTTTAAATGGCTGTGTGTGTAGTCTTTGTTTTAGCTCTTTATATGTATTTTAGGTGTATTTATTGCTTGTTTAAGCATTTGTTACTATGCATAAAACACCCTTGAGTCCATGACAAATTTACCCTAGGGAGCAATACATTTGATTCTATTCTATTCTAACAATTTCTTTCATTTTGTGGTGAAAGCATTGAGAAATGAGGTACTCATGCACAATAAAGAAGTTTTTACCCTATAAGCATTTCATCTTTTGTCATGCTACAAAAATATATATATATATGCATTTCATTGGGATTTCATGCAATGGAACAACAGAACATTCAGCCCCTGTTATTCTGATGGAAGAAGGGGCACAGTAAGGGTGCATTCACACCAGCCCTGTTTAGTCCGTTTTAATCAAACTCTGGTTTGATTAAAGTCCAGTTCGTTTGGGGAGGTGTGTATGCAGAATTGAACTCTGATACAGACCAAAAAAGCAAAGTCTGGTTCCTCCAACAAACCACTGTCTCAGTTTGATTTACCGTAAGTGAATTCTGGTGCGGTTTTAATGCATATGCAGAGTCTAGTTGCTAAGTACAAAGGTGTGCCACAATTTTCCAATTTTTATTTGTAAAAACATTGCAACCATGTATCCTTGTCATCCTTCTCCACAATTATGAAGCATTTTATGTTGGTCTATCACAAAAAATATATATTCGCATCTGTGTTTGTAAAATAAAAAAGTAAAGAAGTCACTGTTCCTCTCCCAGAAAAAAAAAATCTATTTCTCTTCTTAGCATGTGGAAACTGAAATTGTGCCTTGCTCCCCACATCAACCAAACTTTGAGTGGCGGGAGGCCTGCCATGGTTTACTGAGCTGAAGAGCCAGAGACTGACAGCAGCTGTCACAGTCACTTGTTAGTAAGGCCAATTAACCCTCGATAGCACAGTTGTTGCAGCTCATTTTGCACGAACAAAGGGTGAGATGTTAGACTTCATCCAACTGCCTCTACACCTGTTGTTGGTCACCTGTCTCCTGCTCACTACTATCTGCCTGTAATGTCAGATGTTTGTGATAAAACTGGTTAAATTGTTGCTGTAATTTATACAAAAACATATTAAGGTTTACTTGTTTTGACTCTTGAATTGCATCTCAACCTCATGTCTTTGGTGGGGAAAATTCATCATTGAAACCTTTTTCAAGTTATTCCTATTTATTTATTGTATGTGCGCAACATAAACACAATATCCACTGAGAAGGTAAACGCACAGAAAAACAATCTATATATACAGCTGGAACCAGAAGATTACACACGCTGAATAAAAATACACACATAGTTCAACTTCAGCTTCTTAAAACTACAGAACATATATTAAAAAAATGAATGTTTTTCTCTGTGTTCATTTGCAAACAGCAATCTGTATTTTTATGTTTCTTTTGAAGTAATTGCTTCATCCTTGCTGAATGGGCCAAAACAAAAACAAAAGACTCAGGAGGTTAAAGCTGAAGTGCAAATGGTTCTTCCAAATGTCAAATGACCCCCAATCATACTGATAAATTAGTTACAAATATGCTAAAGACAACAAAGTCAGTGTTTTGAAGTGGCCATTGAAAACTTGTCTGCATAGCTGAAAATGTATGTGAAAGCAAGATGGCAGACAAACCTGACTTTTAGTCAGACCAGAGACCAGTTCTTTTAGGAGGAATGGGCCAAACCTCCAGCAAGCTGATGTGAGAAACATATAGAAGGATACACAAAATGTTTGAGCCAAGTTGAACTCAAAAAGAAGAAGGGGCTCATGGTGTGAAACTCCATATTTAATGCTGACCTGAAATCATTCTAAAGTTCTCACAGAAACCAAACAGCTCTGTTCTATTATTTCAGGGCCACGAAAGCTGTGATAATTGTTGAACTGTTCCCAATTTGAGAGCTGTAGGAAACCCTTCAGAGTCAAGAAAGATATATTTGCTTTTTTACTGTTGAACAGACTTCAAGTACAATCAATACTGGGAAACTTTATAAAAATGATAAAAGAAAGAGGCAGAAATCAAGCAAAAACCTAATCATGTTTTACCAACTCAATATGCTGTTTTAGACTAACATTTTCTCATCTTCTATTAGACTTTAAATGTTCCCATATAAAGCATAAAAAAAATCCTGCGCTTTTCATATCCTGCATCAGGTCAGCAAGGTCATCAAGCAGATGTTCCCCTGCTGACACTCAGTCTGATGTCATATCTCCGGAGAGGTGGAGGTCTGTACATCTGGAGCAGCCGGGGCTCTGTAAGCGATAGCCATCATGACATCACCTCTTCCTGGTTTAGCCGAGCAGCGAGGGGCAAAAATAAACCGCTTCTCAAACAATGCTGATGACTGATTGTGCACGGGAAAAATGATTACACCAACGGATCAAACTACGAGGACATGAGGAGTCAGGGAGCAGGGAATGGACTTTTTCTAAATGAATCCAATGTCAAATGGATAAAAAGCAGCAGTTTATGTTTAGATTATTTTATAATCACCATTAATTTAATTATATTTTCATCTTTAATGCCAGAAACAAAGCTTAGTTTCAGAAGTATTTTCATGTAGTTATGTAAAAATCTGATAAAATGTGAAGATTAATATGTAGATATTAGCATACATGTTGATTTTAGGCATTTATTTATCCATTGGAATAATTATTTTTCCAAAGTGGAATTATTATACTGTGTACAACTGTAATGTTTCCCTTTTTATGGATCGTTTCTAATCCATAAGTGGTCAAAATTATTCATACAGGCTTAAATAAATATATAAACCACCACTAATATTTGGGAAACTGTTCCTTAGCAAAGTAACATCTAACCCTAACACTTTTTTCGCATTAAAAAGCAAACAGTGAAAACATTAATTAGTATATGTCTACACATTTGATAAATACTTCTTAAAGGTAAAGAAAGGTAAATAATATTGAACATCTTTTTACACTGATAAGATTTCATTTGTTTTTCTTTTTGTTTATTTCTTCTTTTGCAATCAAAATCAATTCTTCTTCTTATTATTGTTATTATTATTATTATTTGTTGTTGTTTTTTTTAGCTAACTTAGAAATATTTACACGGTATTTTGCCATATTAACGCTTCTGTATGACGGTAAATATGACTTTTTGTTACTCGCTGTGTTGATCACGAACCATAATTTGACATCTCCAAAGTTGAGGCAGCAGTACAGTATAGCAGAAGTAAGAAATACTGCCACCTGCAGGTTGGCGTTAGTATCACTATAACCCAATGTTTTTCACATTTTTTTTGCATAAAATTTGTAATAAACTCACAATTATGTATTATGGCGAAACATTGCAGGGATGTGTTGATTTTCCACAAATTTCTGTGAAAAACTGGAGTGACTGACTGATGTAATTTGGCAATATGCAGATAAAAATTTATTTGACTGATAAAATATTCAAACTCACAACTGTGAGGCTCTGTTTATGTTCCCCTCTGGAGTCTAAAAATCCAGATTGAGTTTGACACATGTGCTTTGTAGCTTCTAAACGGTGGTGTTCAATACTTTACTTGTTAGGTTTATTTAAAAAAATCATGTTTGGCAGCTTATACAATATTTCAGAGCGGCAACATTATCTGTAAATGACGTGCTTGAACTGTTGACATCAGATTGTTACTGGAAGGTCAAACTGTTTGAATGAACGAGAATTGATCCGAAATACACACATGGGAATTCGTGCCTCAGTTCTCCGGGAGAGAAACCGTACCCAAAGGGTGAGAAATGATGTCACCAGGTTTCAACTGTGGCTGTCATATAACCAGCACATAATGGGGGCAGGACGGGCTGTTATTGGTTTTACTGGGACTGGATCATAACTGGACTTTTATGGAATAAAACCACTTAACTTTTTAGCATTATCAATGCTTCATCTATTGGTTCTACATATAATTCCTACAGTCAGGGCCGGCCCAAGCCTCCATGGGGCCCTAAGCGAAATTTGGTTTTGAGGCCCTCTGCTAACAACGTGGACTGGCTGCAATCAGCAGTCCGATCATTAGATCATTCACACATCTGCTAGAAACTTATTGCATCTCTGGCAATGCTGTTTACATTATATAGATGTATAATAGGATACATTTATTGGCCAACTGATTTATCGACCAGTTGATTTCTGGGCTCCGATTTCCTTAATTTTGGGGTATCGTGATCTACTGACACTTGCCGTATTTTCCGCACTATAAGGCGCACCACATTATAAGGCGCACCTTCAATGAATGGCCTATTTTAAAACTTTTTTCACATATAAGGCACACTGCATTATAAGGCGCATAGAATAGACGCTACAGTAGAGGCTGGGTTACGTTATGCATCCATTAGATGGAACTGCGCTAAAGGGAATGTCAACAAAATAGTCCGATATTTCAGTCAAACTTTATTAATAGATTACAAACCAGCGTTCTGAAAACTCCGTTCATTCCCAAAATGAATAAACATCTGTTTTATTATGTTCCCCGAGGTAAAGTAAGTGACGTGGTATGTTCGTGACACCGTTTATCTTTTAACAACAGCAAGGTATAACATATAGTGGAGGGGAACTTTTCCTCGATTCAATAAACACGTAAAAAGCAGTCTGATACTGTTACGGTAAATCAAACCTTAGTGCAATCACAATATAGATCCACTACCGCACAATGGACCTTACCACAGGGGCCGCTTTTCATTGGCTGATGCCCATTCTACATGGTCACGTGCGTGGCCATCTCACAAACACACTTAGCTTCCCGTTAGCTAAGTACAGCATAAAGGCAGAACTGATACAACTTCTACACCTTGAAGCCTGTCTGCTACACAGTCTTACGTTAGCTAAACAGATCAATATGCAATGTGTAGAGTATCTGACATACACTAAAGATTTTATTTTGGCAGAAAAGGCTTTGGACTAAACTGTTACTCGTGTTAGCCACGCTAGCACCAAGTACAGCTAGTCAGTCAACCGTCGCTGTGTTCAGGGAAGCGCTGATTAATAATCGAGAAATAAATATCAAGCCTGGAAACTTGATACCGTAACGGACTGAATGTTATGTTTTTAACGTAATCTTTGCTCGTCTTGCGGGGCGCAGGCGGTTGCCACGGTAACAGGTGTGCTTAGACTACAAAGAGAGAGAGTAAAAAGGTACGAGTGGTTTTGAGTTGATCACCTGTTCGGGTTATTTTACCTTTGTTTCCCTTTGCTGTGGCGCATTACAGCCGCTGTAGTTCTAAACGTTGGACTAACTACCTCGTTCGTTTGTGAGTTTACGTCATTCACAATAAACATCAAATAGAACAAATATATTTCATCAAATTTTAACAAACAAATGGCTTCTACCGCGATAATTGTGTGAAATTAAATTAATTATATCCCAACTTCAGAAGATTTGCCTTTACCTTTACAGAGCTCTTTGGTTCCTCCTATCAGTCTGTAGCTTCTCATATTGACGTCATCAAACCAAATTTCAGATCTACCATAACTGACTGACACCTGCTGGCCTCAGGTTTGCAACCAGCTTGTGACTGAGAAACCAGTAACCTCCTCCCAGATGATGACATGAACTTGTTAGTTCCTCTGTCCATTTAGTAGCTGATATATTGTGAAAATCCTGTAGACTAATGGAGTCATGTTTACATAGAAACAACGCGCCGCGAGACTTTGTTTGTGAGACTTGCGATGGGTCGGTTGTGGGCGGAGCTTGGTAAGGTCCATTGATTCGTTCATGTTAAATTCTCTCACTGCTGCTCTATTCCCGTGTTCTACTGCGTGACTGATCGCCTTGAGCTTAAACTCTGCGTCGTAAGCGTGTCTCTTAATAGGAGCCATTTTGGGGTCTTTACACAAAACCCAGCGTGCACCGCGCGCTTCTTCTTCTACGGGGAAAATGAAGTCGGCGGCTGATTACCGTAGTTGTGAGACCTGTTGTGGCTCAATATTGGTCCATATATAAGGCGCACCGGATTATAAGGCGTACTCTCGGCTTTTGAGAAAATTGAAGGTTTTTAGGTGCGCCTTATAGTGCGGAAAATACGGTACATGTGAAGCTGATCTTAATCCCTGATCTTATCTTCGTCAGCAAAGGTTTAAATATCCTTATAGCCTCTGTCCTCTTCTGCTCTGCAGTGAGAGGTTTGACTGACAGACCGGCCCACCAGGTCATGTCTGCACATTTGAAGTTAACTATCTCCAGGAGGAGGCGGGGTACACCCTGGACAGGTCGCCAGTCTGTCACAGGGCAACACAGAGACAGACAGGACAAACAACCATGCACACACACACAGACTCACTCCTACAGAGAATTTCAGAGAGACCAATTAAGCCAGAGAACCCGGAGAGAACCCACGCATACACAGGGAGAACATAAAAACTCCATGCAGAAAGACCCTGGGCCGGGACTCGAACCCAGGACCTTCTTGCTGCAAGGCAACAGTGCTACCAACTGTGGCACTGTGCAGCCCACCCCAAGACAATTTATTTGTTTTCTTTTTATCAATAAAATAACAATTTCCACATACATTATCAAATATATGTTATTGCAAAAACAAATCAGTTCATAGTGAAATTGTGTGTTTTTGATATTATAATGACACAGAAATTATTACTGAAATTTTATTTTTAAATCAGCTCCACTGAGGGGGGCCCTTTAGTGGCCCTGGGGCCCTAAGCGGCTGCTTAGTTTGCTTATGCCTTGGGGCGGCCCAGCCTACAGTTATATGCTACCAAAAAAAAATTAACAAACATTATGTTTCATAGGAACACATGGGAACTTTTAAACTCAGTTCACATTTTACACAACAGTGAGAAAGCTAAACATTTTAAACAGACATTAGCAGAAATTTATAATTCAAAATATAAAATGTTTGCCAAAATGCTTCCAACAAAGACAATGATTTGTCAGTCATTTCAAAAAATGTTCAAATATATAAATTCACACAATGCAGTGTACTAACTCTACTTTTAAAAAAAACAACTATATATACATATAAAGACATATTCAATCCATTTTAATGAAGTTTATACGTCCATCCATCGCGGAAAAACTTATCAATCTCTAGCACCCTCTACTGGTTGACTGCGAGACATACTTTTGTGATAAACCCCTCCAAAAAACTCCACGTCAAATATATTTGTACCCCCAGTGAAGATTTGTAATAAGCTTTAAAATAAAAATTATATTTCACGGCAACAACATAATCTTCCTTTGGAAATTTTAGGAAAAAATGTAAACTTTAAATTAATCCAATTTAATTAGTGTAAACAAAAAAATCACTTGACTTTTCTCAGTCGCTCTGGTGCATTTCTTAAATTATCCTTTACGTTTGCAAAAGTGCATTTCTCAAAACAATTTGTACAAACAGCAAAGCACCATAGATAACCTGAAACTTGTAACTTATCCATCAAGGTCAAATTTGTGGAGTGTGCATCTATTAGCGGTCCTGTCAGCAGGATCTCAGCCGCTCCTCCACAGTTCTTCTCTGATTAACGCTCTTCTTGCTCAGTTTCTCAGTTACGGTGGAACCACGTTGTGGTGGGTTTTCAGCTTCTTTTCGTTTTCCTATGGATTGAACAGAGCTCCATTGAAAGACTTGGCGTTTAGGTTTCTGCTTTAAAATTATTCACATCGTTCACTAATATTCTCTAACAAACACCACTTCTAAATTATGTGCTCTATTGTGTCGGTTATTCACGTAAAATCTCTAAAATGCACGTGCACTGAAAAAACAAAATCTTTCCAAATATTTTTGGTTTAGTTTCTAGTGCAAATATCTTAGTACACTTGAAATAAGACAGAACTAACTAATAAGTAATTTGCAGAAAGAGCTTGGAGCTTGTTTTAAGTCAATAATTTCTTAATATTAAGTTTTAAAAAAGTGTTTCTTTCATTGGAAATCATTTCACTTTTAACATGGGAAACATGTCTTGTTATAAGTGAAATAGTCTGCCAATGCAACAAATACTTTTTAAAATCAATATTAAGGAACAAGTTCCTGTTTCTTGCTGTAAAGTTACTTGTAAGTTACTTTTGTATTATTTCAAGTATACTAACATATTTGCAATTGAAACTGGATCAAAATTACTTTGGAACATTTTGTGTTATTGCAGTGTGGCTATTATGTGGCAAAATGTGCAACAATTTAAGGGATATAAATACTGCAAGACATAAATTATTCAGACTGAATGTCCACCAATACACACAGAGAATTATACATCCCAGTAATATTACATCTGTGCAGATTTGGAGTATTTTCAGGGAGATATTACTTTGCTTTATGTGAGTGCAGAGTTTCTGCTCCTCCATGAGATGTCAGTGTTGCACAAGCAAAAGCCGCCATGCTCCAGGAAGCTGAATCAATTGGGGATTTGGAAGTTTTTTGGCAGCACCTGCCTCACAGATTTTGGCGCATTTGGAAGGAAAACTCCAACCGTAACTCAGGCTTCGAGAAACATTCCACGTTAAATTATTTGAAGGTTCAATCAAAACAGACCACGTTTTTTCTGTTTGAGACCCGTTTTCAAACTGAAATGTTGGGCCGGTAATTTATGGATCTAGCGCTGAAGCCAGTGTTGATATGTGAGCTGCCAAAATGGACAAAGAAAAGCCTAAAGTAAAACAATATTTCAACTGATAGTTTATAAGATCTCAGCGATGGGAGAGGGTGCCAGCAAGGGCTGCGGCCTGGTCGGGTTGAGGCGAGGTTTTGTGGTTTGTTGGTTCCTCCTTGAGTTTAGCTTAAGTGGACATTGAGGTCAGGCTTGGCCTCGTTTGTGTGAGTTTGGGAATATAACGAGAAACTGATACACTTCCTTAGCAGCACGTCGAACCTAAAGGGTGGAAATTGGAATAAGTGAACAGTGTAAATACTGAATATTGCTTTTGTTTTACATCTCCAGCTGGATGTCAAAGTGGATCTCCAAAGTTGTAATTTAAACACTACAGTACTCAAACAATTTCCTTTAGACAGAACGCAGACTTTTCATTTCTCAGCTGGAAATCTGTGTCCAGCGGGCAGAGCCGTTAACGGGGGGAGGCATTGCACAGCCTGCGTCTGGTGTTTCTGTGAGATCACTGATGGCTGTCGGGGAAAAAAGGCCGAACCCTCTCGGATGTCTGTTTGGCTGCCAACTTGTTCTCCTTTAACTGTCCCAGACATCTGATGAGCAGCAGAGAAAGAGGGGGAAGAAAAACAGACATCTGGAAGAATGCATCCCTAGAGTGACAGCTGTTTGCAGTCATCCAGCATGGTTCTTATTAAACTTGTGCCTATTTCCTCATAGAGAGCTGAGAGATTTCACTCATACAGTAATGTGCATGAGATACATGTATTTTGTTTTGCACTTTGGCAACTATTTCTCCCATTTTGGTCCAGTTCTTGTTCTCAACCTCCTAAAAATAAGTTAAAGGAGACCCGTTTTTCTTCCTTGAACAGGCTAGGATAGGTCTATGGGCTATACAAAACATGTTCATCACATTTTTTTGCAAAAAAATAAAAATCATTCAATGAGATTTAAGTCTGATCAGTTCTGCCTATTTTGAACTCCTGTATATCTTTAAAAAGCAGAAGTGGAGCCTTCTGCACAAGCAACAAGAATGTAGCAAGTGGTTTCTGGATGATAAGTCAATAGCAAAACACTTGTCTTTTCCAGCTGCCATTGTACAGCGGATACAGCGGTAAAACCAGCTGACCAAATGTGCTGGAACTCTGCTTGGGTTGTTAGGTGGCGGACTGAGCTCCATTATGGTTGCTAGGTAACGAGGCTGTACTTTGCTGTGGTTGGTGAGGGACAGTGCCTGCTGACTTGTGGTGTTACATTCCAGAGGTTTTTGAAATGGCTCATTTTCCAGACAACAAAAAAACATGAACTCGTTGTCAAAACCAGCTGGGTGGTTTTTAAACACTTAAAAAATATTAGTTTCACTTATAGATTGTAATAAATGTTTTGTCATAAGTGAAATAAAGCTCCAGTGAAACTAATACTTTTTCATCTATACTAAGAATTATTTACTCAAAAAAGGTTCTATATCTTGCTGAAAAGTTACATGTAAGTTAGCTTTGTCTCATTTCTAGTGTACTATATTTGTGCTAGAAATAAGACCAAAAATACTTGGTAAGATTTTGTTTTTTTGCAGTGTAGCCTACGACGGCAGCAGATAAACAGTTTTGCTGAAACAGTAAGTTGTTTCTAAATTATTAGCACATTTAGCAGCGTGTAAACAAGCATGATTGACAGCGCTTTGATCCTCCTCATGGTTTTTGACTGGGAGTAGGTGGAGGAGCTCGATTTTTTTATACATAATCTGTCTCATATTATAAACTCATAACATAGTGACAGCATTAAAAAATATGTAAAAAAAAAAAAAAGTATTTTTTGTAAAAGTTACAAACTTCAGCTTTTTTTTTGTTGGCTCTAGTGGCCTTTATTTGAAAGTAGTTTGACAGGAGAGAGGGTTATGAGAGAGGGGGAAGACATGCAGCAAATGTTGCCACGCCGGGACTTGAACCTGCAACCGCCGGCACGAGGACTAAGGCCTCGATACATGGGTTGTGCTTTGCCTCTGCGCCACCACAGCACCCCCAAACTTCAGCTTTTAATGCAATAAAATATTTCTTTTTCAAATCAAGGACAGCACATGACTTCAGTTCCCTGATGCTGTAAGAGGGAACAAGCTGTAAACTGACTTAGTCATCGTTTAGCCCTGACTCCTGTGAGTACCAGCTTCCAGGAGGAACGAACCTTTGGTCCCAACCACTTCCCCTCAACTTCTCTTGCATGGGCATTCCAATAAAGATTAGCTGCAAATCTTTCCTGTTCGACTGTGGATAATCCCTCAAACACTGCCGCACGTCTCCGATACCACGACTGAATCGGGAACAGGTCGGGTCGCTGCTTTTATCTTGTAATGTGGCTGTTCAAGGCCTTGTACGTTCCTCTCCGAGACAATAGAAAAAGTCAAAGAAAAGGGAATAGAAAGATTAAAATTGTAATTTGATGGATTGGCTGAAGCTCTTTCATATAAAATAAACACGGAAGTGCAAGAAGTTTGGCTACTACCTCACTAAAATCATCAGAAGAAATTTAATCACAATTCTTAAAGGATGCATAACAAAAATCAAAACCAAACAAAAGTCTTGAAAGAAGAAACCGCTATGATTATATAACTTTTATTTTTCTTTCCACAGTCTCCACATGCATGCTGATTGTGGGAATTCTTGTAAAATTAACAACTTGTTGCAATCAACAGTCACCAAACATTTGTTTAAGGAGGAGGAATAGCTGCAAAATCATTTCCTCAATACAATCGCCTGGTTTTCTTTCTTTAGAAAAAGGTTTTCCTAACAGATAACCAGGATCAAAAGGGAATGTATGAAATTTTATTTGAATTTGTCATTGTTTTGGAAACTTAATTTACATATTTCTGACTATAACTTGGATTTGTTTGTCTTGAAACAACAATTTCTGTGCCATTTAAATAAACTGAATGGGAATCAATGGCATTTATTCAGAGAAAGTAGAAGAATAAAATCTGGAATCTAATAATAAACTCACGCAGGTTTATTTGTCAGTAAGCCTCCAATTCAAAGCGAATACTTGCTAATCATAAGAAGCTGTGGCAGCCGGCTGATCGATAGGAAGCTTGAAACCAGCAAGACATCCGTCTGTTGAAACACTGAAAAAGAGTTCAAGGTAAATTAACAAAAAGTGTGACAAAATGGAGATTTGAAGCAAATCTCATTAAATCAGGAAGGTTGTAAAAATGCGTCTTACCACTGAGGAACGAACATTTCAAACTTTGTGCTGGAAAAAATAAGCATGACCTGCAAACAGTCCAAATCTCAATCGTCTCCAAAGTTCTTGATGAAACTGGAAAGGAAAGAGATGCACATTGAGCAGAGCCGGCCTGTGGTATGAGCAAGCTTTGCATCTTTTGACTTGAGGGGCCCTAAGAGAATCTGAATTTACTTTAAAACAATTCTCTAAGCTTTATGCATCTCACAGAACTCTGGTCAATCCGGATACAGACAGACTGGACATAGAGAAGCAGCCAAGAGGCCCACTGTCACTCTGGAGGAGCTGCAGAGATCCACAACTCAAAACTAACATACAAGCAACTTTTTGGCAAGAAATAGGAGCTTGTTTTAAGTCAATAATCCCTTGATATGTGAAATAATCTGCCAGTGACACATATTTCCCATATTATAAGATAAAATGTTCACTTAGGACTAGTACTGTTTCATCAATATTCACAAACTACTGACTTAACACAAGCTCCCATATTGTGTTGAAAAGCTACTTGTAAGTTAGCTTTGTCTTTTTTTCAAGCGAACTAAGACATTTATAGAAACGAGACCAAAAATACTTCATCAGATTTAGTGCTTTTGCAGCAATTTCATATTTTTTTTTACACCTAAGCTCAAATTCATTGAGCGTGTGGGCGCCCACAAGCTCTTTTCATGTCAGGATCACAGTGAAAAACTGGGATTCACACGTGTTTCTCGCACATAATGCGATTTAAAAGTGACGGAGAGGACATTGCTGCTTTTAAGCTAATCGGCAGCCTTCAACGATCCCCGTGGCATAATTGGGAATAATGAGTAACTCACACTGCCGTGATGTGATTCTACTTTCATTTCTGCAGCGAAACAAATGATTTCCTTTTCATGTTGCGCTTTTAAACACAGATTTGTGAATGCAAGGGGATGATGATATAACACTAGAACAGATGCGCTTAGCTGTGTTTGCATGCAGGCAGAGTTTATCGACCCCCTTCTGCGGACTCTCCTAACATGATTTATAATTTGAAATACCAAAGGGTTCAAGTTTTGGCTTGATTTAATTCATTCATGGAAACAGTACTGGGTGTTTCACCTCTCTCTGGGATCGTGCCTCGGAGGGAATGGGCTCCAAATGGGAGCATAATGCGAGAATTAGCTTTCGGAAAAGATTCAAGCTCAAGTGAAAAGGACAGTATGGGGGAGACAGGGGTTTGAGTTGTTTTACAGCTCAGTGACGGCGTTTGAAAGCCCTGCCTTCCAGCAACGTGGGTGGCACGGTTGTTCCGAGCATCTCCTCCAACGTATTGTCACTGACTCTGGTGCACTTGTCAGCGTCTCTCTCTCTCTCTCTCTCTTTTGCTCTCCCTTGGGTGAAAATGTTGATTTGGTTTTATCTCAGGTAAGTCGAGGCTTTGATTTGCCTGAATTCCTCTGACATGTTTACTGTTTTCTTAGTTTCTTTCCCCTGCAGAGGTCACTCGGCCCGGCGCCTCCATGGTTCCCGGGTGACATCTCATGTTTTGCATAAACAGAGAAGCGGAAAATAACAAAAAAAATTTCCCCTGTTTTACACCCATACTCAACTCAGTACACCCCTTGTTGTCCTTTATGTGCAGCCTAAGTGCTTTGGCATTAAATCTTTTTTTTTTTTTTGCTAAATAAACCAGTTTCTGGTTGGAATTACACACAACTTGGTGTGAGGTCCCTTTCAGAGAGGGGGCCTGGATCCTTTTATCCAAAATGTTTTCTATTTCTGCTTTTGTAAGACACTTTTGACTGCTTTGAAAAGAGAGAAACCAGGTTTTTCTTGTGTTTCTGGGGGTGAGGTTGGGGATTTTTCTCGGCATTGTGGTGAGATTTATTCTAAGAGGCTGCATTTTTTCCTGATTTCCCTCTTTGTTCTCGGTAAGTAGTTCCAGGTCCCCCCTCCGCCCCGAAACCCCTCACTCACAGTCACACGCACACACTCGTTTAGCGCGCGGGTGCTTTTTCCACGCCGGTGTGCACGTGCGTGTGGGCGTGTGTGTGTGTGTGTGCGGCCGAGGCGGGGACTCGGTGTGACACCTGCTGCTGGGATGAATGGGGTCAGTGGCAGGGCCCTTCAGCAGGCAGCAGCTGCTTGTTCTCACTACAAACCCGACTCCCTCAGCGCATCAAAGGACGACAACTGAAGGACACAACACATAGTGCCCTCTACCATCATCTCCTCTCATTACAGTTATTATCTCCAAGCACCGCGACCCCTCTCTCTCTCCTGGGGTCACGGACGTAATCGTCGGGAAGGAAACTTGAAATTGACCAAGGGGAAACATCAAAAACAAACTTCAATTTCCCCTCCTGCAGCTCTCCCAATGCAGGAAGAGGTCTGCAGACAGCTGCTGACAGACAGGATTCCCGGTATTTGGTTGGTCTGACCTGTCTGTGCTCTCTTGCTGTGTGGTAGTCTGCCCTGCATGTGACTCAGTGGGTCTGAAAACATTCCCCCTCAGGCATAAAATAAAGCGAAGGCTGGTGGATAAACACTAAGATATGAAAACAACTGTCTGTTCTGCAGCGCCAACAAGTGCGTCACATCTGTTCCAGCCTCGTTTTCAGGATTTATTTTTCGCCTTTTCTTATTGGAAATTAAGAGGATAGCAACAAATATTATTTTCCTTTATCTATCCAGCAGAGGTCAGCCTTTTATTAACAAATTATGAGGGTTAAAGTCATACAAAATCAAAATTAAAGCTAAGATAGCATAAATTGTCAATGGTGCGTGTCATATTTGTGACTCCATAGCTGGAAAAACCTCCAGTAGGTTCTTTAACGTCCAGGTGGGATCATAAATGAAGCTGAAGGAGGAAAAAACAGTGGTTATAAACCTGGAAAACAGCAAAATACATCACAGATTAACCCAAAAAAGCTCTCTGTTAAAACAATTCCAGTCAGAGGTTTGCTTTCTCTCACCATTCACATGAATGTTACATTCATTTTAGGGTTTTTATGATTTTTCTCAGGGTTAAGATGAGAATCAGCCATTATCCTGGATGATTTTTAAAAATAAAAATCAGGAAATTTGCATGTTTTAATTTGCACTTGGTCAAACTTATCTTTACAGGATCAAATGCAAACATATATCCCCTCCAATATTTAATCTCCTTATCAAGTTATTTAACCTACTTTGTGCAATGCAAACAGTCCCACATCACAATGCAGCCACCACCATGCTGGTACAGTGTCATTCAAACTAAAATACCTCAACCTTTTCCTCGTCTGACTATTACATTTTTCTGCAGAAGTGTTTTCTCTGGCTAGCATGGGCAGCTGCAACATTTTTATCAACCTAAAACTTGTTTTCAGTGGTTTTTTGTCTTCCTAATCAACCCCCTTTCAGTCCATGCTGAAGTAAAACTGGTTTCACTGGGAGACAGAGATGCTTGTGTCCCAACATCTTGCAGTTTTTGATAGTTTTAAGCCTTGCTCGTGTTTGTTTGTTTTGGTCCACACCAGGATTCACTCAAGTGTATTTAAACAAAATGTCCGAACTAACAGGGGAAACAAACTCTGGCCCACTTAAATTGGACCAGCTGTGTCAGGTGTGAATATACCCACAGTCAGATTAAAACAAAACTCCCAATAATTCCAAAGCTGTGCATTTAATTCTAAGTTGTATTATGATTCCAAGAAGAACAGCTCAGCCTAAATTTATTATTGTTTTATGTCTGTATTATAGTATGTAATTTACTTCTGTTTAACTGGAGCAGCGTTGGTTCTAAAAAGCAGCTCTAGAAGAACACGGTGTGTTCGGGTCTGGTCCGTTTGGACAGTTTGTAGGTGAGGAACATGGCCACACCTTGGCGCTCTCCTGGACCAGCAGGAGCGTCCGATTCCATAGTGGTCTTCTAGACACGAGTACGAGTACGAGCCCTCCGTGTTGATGCACCGAGCGTGGCGGCTGCATGTGTGGTCTCCAACGAGACATTCGTCTCTATCTTTGGGAGAAAAAGAGCAAGAAATTAATAACACAAACACAAGGGGCAACTTGATCGAAAACCAGAATTTCTTTATACTTTTCTTACAAGCTACGATGGCGTATTAGGCTTACTAAGAAAATATATATATATATATTAAAAAAATTCATTTACAAGAATAAATTCATAAAATAACAAGAATAAAATGCTGCTTTCTTGTTGGCTGTGCAGGAGGCCCTACTTATATTTTTCAAGGATATATGGATGTGCAAAGGTTGTATCATTGCACATCTGTTTGCAACCATTTTTGTGGGGGCGTGGCCAGCAGCAGAGTATTTGGATTTGAAGAGACAGGATGTCCTAAAACAGCTGAAAATAAGCAGAACTGAGCAGAATAAAATCTAATTATATAAGACATTAGCTTTAATTTATGCAATAAATGTGATGAAACCTATTCAAGGAAGCATAATAGGTCACCTTTAAACTAAGTTGAATAACTGATGAACTGATGAACTAATGAACTTGAATTGAATCGAATATTAAGAAAAAAGACTTTGCATTATGGTCATTCATCCTTTTCACAGAAAAGCTGCTTTGCACTTTAATACTAGTGAAAACGGAGAGAGCAAAGCCCTTCAGCACCGCCTGCTGCGGATCCTGTTTGAGAGATAATTTAGCAGAGCTCCGGTTGAAGATGAAAACAGAAAGAGCTGGTGGCTGATCCCAGAGCTGAGTGGGTGAGCCGTCAAATAAACCCGGTCTCTGGATTCTCCGCTGCCAAGCTCTTCTTCACAAGATCACTCTCTCTGCCAGTTAGCGCAGATGAGGCGAACATCTGGGGACGCGCTCTGATCATTTCAGTCTTTTACAGGCCTGATGACAAACACATCTGAATGTGAAGTGAGTGAAATCTGCAGCGCTGGCGGTCGTCTTGACATTTCTGGTTTGATTCTGGAGAGAGATCGCCAGGAAAAGCTCCCAACTGAACGCTTCTTGATCGTTGCATGCATGGTGTGAGATTTGCTTTGTGTGCTGCGATCATCCAATATTATGGCGATGAATCATTTGCTAAAGAAAATATACAGACAAACTGAAAATAATTTGCTGTGTAATTGGGGCAAAACCTGCAGATTAAATACATATTCATTGGCAATCTTGCTAAATGTAGGTTTGAAAAACCTTAAATCTATATTTAATGTCATCTCACATAACCTGTAAAAAAAATCTTTTATTTGAGTACATTTATTTTATTCCAAATGTTTACTGCGTAACACAGGAGTCCATTTCCCCCAAGACATTCCTCAAAATGGGAAAGACCAGAAAACATATCGTTTAAACAAGGTTTATTTTCACATATCAGAGCTATTTTCTGATTAAAGAAAATAGCAACTATCAAGAACTGCAACTAATTATTATTTTACTAATCAATTATTCTGATGATCAAAGGATTAATAAGATAAAATAATTAATTCTGCATAAACGCCTTTTTTTTTACACTATATTTTATAAGAAAATGAAAAATTTATTGTCTAAAATACAATAATAAAGCACTCCTTAAGTGAATGTTTGATCATTTGCAGCAAAGCATGTTTCTGCAGATAAACCAATACTGTCATTTAGTCTGCTCATTATTTTTTGGATTAATAATTGGATAGCAAAAGCTGCTTATGATGACTTTTTTTTATTTTGTTTTATTTTATTTATTTTTACAAAATTTTAACCAGGTGAAGCTAAAACTAAAACTGTCACTTGAGGAGTTCTGGGTAGAACATATTTACAGACAAAGAAGGTTTTTTTTCATCTTAAATACGAAATGTGTTTATATTTTTGTACAGTTTTGGCTTAATTACTGTTCTGACTCTGTTGTTCTTTCTGCAAATTGCTATTGTTAGAGTCTGTACCCTCCAGTTAACAGTTAATCGATTGCTAAATTAGTTGACAATTATTTTGATTATAAATTAATCATGATTAATTTGATTAATTGTTTCAGCCCAAGTTATCCTTAACTTGCTCATTCCTACTGTTGGTGAAGGAAAACAACCGGAACTGTTAAATAAAACTGATTTGGAGCCACAAATGATAAATTAAGTTTTTTTTTTTTAAAAAGGGAACTTTCACTTTTGAAAAATATTTACAATGGGGAATTTGTTGTAATTTTTAAAGAACCAAAATCTTATTTCTACTTTTACATTTCAAAACAAATTAAAACTTAAAACCTTTGCATAAAGAAAATCGGTACATTTTCTATGGGCTGTTGATATAACTATGTAAAAAAAACAACAAGGATATAGATATAAATTAAGTTAAATGTAGAAGTTAAATAAAATTTGAAAAACAACAAAAACATACATTTGTTAATATGTCTATATTTAAAAACATTAGTTATCTCTTTATAGTTTTTAGCTGAAGTTTTAAAGAACCATTTTTGAAGATCCAAAAAGCCACTTGTGGCTCCGGAGCCGCAGGTTGCAGAACTCTGGTCTAAAACATGTGACCAAATTAACACAGAAATTGTTAAATTTACACACAAAAAAATGTCTCTTCTTCCAAGTTATATCAAGATCCAGAAAAAAATTGTAAAAAAAAAAAAAAATCAGTGGAAAGGACTGAACAATCTTGAGTAAAACAACAAAATATAACTAAAAGGTTGTAGATAGTTCATAATGATGCCAAAGTTGATAACACAATGATGTTAATGTGCTTTTTTTTTTTTACATACACTGAATAAATGTTGTCAAGTTAGTAAGGTGATGCAACTGCAAAAAAAAGGCTAATTTATTTGATCTCCTCCCCCTTTATTAAGAAAGAAAGGAATTGTAAATGTTTCTATAACTTTAAAAATGATTTCCTGAAACGACCTCGGTGCAAATTCCAAAACCTGTTTTCATGATTTTAAAAAGTGTTTACGCTGTCAAAACACTTAGAGTAGGTTGTTAGAGGCTGACAAAAACAAATAATAAATGATCTTATACACACTCATCTGCATCTTCAACAAAACACGTTCGACAAGCGATTCTTTCACGCCCAAACAAGAACAACCTATACTGTTCCTTTAAAAGCAAACAAACAAACTCAGGACAGGATGCCAAAGCGTGTCTCTGTCTTTGATCAAAACTGAAATGTACTTTTAAAAGAAACCAGTGATCTGGCCTGAACAGGCAGCTCGCTGTTTGCAGAGATAAAGTTCACTTTGTGCATGTGGAATGAAGAAGTTCAAGTAATTGGCTTTAAGTTGCCTGATAGAAACCAGCACCTTGTTCTAAGCTTCTCTTCGTATAGTAAAGGTGAGCGGATTGGTCCAATATATCGATAATATCGATACCAAATCTGTATCAGTACCGGATCAGTACTAGCATGGTAAGATCGATACTTTAGTTTCAGATTCTCTGTAGAAATTTTCTTTAATTTTTGTATTGTAGTTTCTCCAATTTATTTTCATCAAAACTGATTTTGGATTAAGGAAGACTCGGCAAAAACACATAATTTAACCAAGTATTTTTGTCTTGTTTCTAGTGCAAATATCTTAGTAAACTTGAAATAAGGCAAAACAACATTACAAGTAACTTTTCAGCAAGATATAGAAGCTTGTTTTACGTAAATAATTCCTGAATATTGATGAAAAAGTACTAGGTAGACTGGCAGATTATTTCACTTATAATAATGGGAACATGTTTTATTATTAAGTGAAACAATCTGCTAGAACTAATAATTTTTCACCAATTTTAAAAAACTACTGACTTGAACTCTCATATCTTGCTGAAAAACTACTTGTAAATTAGTTTAGTCTTGTTCCAAGTTTACTAAGATATTTGCACTAGAAATTAGAGCCAAAATACTTTTCAATGTTTTGTGTTTTTTCAGCTTCTGAACTCATTTAAGGAGTTCAGAAGACTTTGTTCAAAAGACAAGACATTTTTGCCAGGAAACCAAACAATTTCTGCTAAAAGGAAGGACCGAACATCCAGCCAGAACACGGTATTATCCAGTAATAATTCAGAAACATTTTCACAGCAGTGAGGATAAATTTGTGACTTCATTCTGGCTCTGGATAAATTTGTGACTTCATTTTACCCAGAGTTGCTCCCACAGTGTGAGAATGTTTCCCTAGCAGCCGTGGTAGAAACTGGGCTCATTACAGGACAGGAGCTGTCGGCTACTGAGTTATCGGAGGTCACAACCGGACGCTGATGAGAGTCCGCAGTTTTCTTTACTTTAGCTAATTATAAGGCTTTTGATAATTGGTTGGGCAGACCGCCACTACTAACAGAGCTGCAGAGAGCTGAGCTAACATCTCTGGAAAACTGTTCTTTAGTTTCTTTAAAAACAAACGTAACTCAGATGATTCATGCCAACGTTTCCGTGTGCAGGTTTTCTTTTGGTGATCACAAGGGTCGCTGGAAAAGTGACTTTAACATCCTGTGGTAGGAAGAGTTGGATTATATGTTTTAGAGACAGTTTGTACACAGTTTTACAGGATTAGGGAAACATTTTTCAGAGGTCTACTGATTTATCATCCTCTTTCAATCACTGGCTTAAAACACATGTAATCACTTACAGAACAGAACCAGGGGACCGACTTCAGTTCTCAGAGGATGTAAAAGAAGAGTTACGTTCCTTAAAAGTAACTTAAAAGACTTAAGTAACTTGTACTTAAGTCAAGTTACAGACGTAAAATGCTACTCAAATAAAAGCAAAACGTTTCTAATTGAAATGTTATTTTAAGTAAAAGTTACTTATATACGTTTTTATGAACAGAAAACAGTTCTGCTCATGGATTCACAAAGGAAAAGAGGACGATTGGTCTCAAACTGTTTAAAAATCTGACTTTTTTCTCAAAATTCAGATGTTTTTCTCTGTAACCCACCTTTTCACTTATGTATTGTATCTTGTACTCTGTTATATAATACATAAAAGTAAAAAAAAAGAAATTAGACTTTTGATCTCAGAAGATTAAAGACAGAATTCTTTTTCTGTAGTTTTTAATTGAAGGAGTTCCTTTATAAATAAGAATGCAACACAAATGGGCACAGTTCAGCTGTTCCAGTAACGCAAAAAAATATTTTTATAGAAAAACATAATTTCCTTTTTTTATTTGCCGTTTTTCCATAAAAAAAAATTGACTCCATTAAGTGAGTCAATTTGTGTAATCATAATTGTCACAATTATATGCTCAATAGAAACAAAGCTTCTGAAACATACTTGAAATTAGCGCTTTAGCACAGTGTGTGCTAAACACCATGACAGTATAGCGCTTAAGCGTTAGCAGAACTAATGCTAATCATTCATGACTCTGTTTACTTATTGGTAAGACTGGATTTTATCAAGGTCTATTGAGTAACGGGGACTGGACAGAAATGCACATTTCTCTCATTTTTAATTTCAAAAGAATTTGAAAACCATGCTTGCGTTTTCCTTTCTCTTTGTAGTTTTTGTTAGCTTAGAAAGTACCAATAAAATGCACTGAGATTTGAGGTTATAATGTTATAAAATGCTTCCTTACGGTGAATTAAAGTGAGCATTAATTTTGCATGTTAAGTCTTTTAGTTTTAGAGACTGTCATTGATAAAATGCAGTTAACAATGTCAGCCATAACAGCTCGTTTCTTTCATGGTTTTGCATTTAATCCCAAAAGTACCAACATGCTTAAAGCTTCACTAGAGAAAATACCTCAGTAACTCATCAACATGGTGGAAAAATGGGAAGAAATTGACATTTTTATGTATTACTAAGATGTTCGGTCTGTTGTGCAGAGATGTGTGTCTCTTTAAAGGGGCCCCTACCTTTACAGGTTTTATTATCGGTCGCCAGGTGGAGGCCAGGTGGACACAGGCACTGAACTGTTCCCAATCTCTCCAACTGGCAACCAAACTGGCAACGCAGGGAGAAACATGTGGTATCTCCTAAAAGAGAGAGAGAGAGAGAGAGGAGTTGTGCCGCCATGAAGCACAGTCTGCAACAATCAGACAAGAACTGAAACCAATCAATATGTAAACCTACTTTTCTACTTCTGGTTTTCCACATTTACCTTCAAATGTGGCCGTGAGATCTATTCCTGATTTTAATTTGTTGGCTATACGTTGTGGAGATGTAAATATGTGGTTGAAAAAGGACTTTACTCACTGGTGCAGGTGTATCCATCTGCAGTTAGGGAGTGTCTGGGCTCACAGTAACAACGGTAGCTGCCCGGCGTGTTCATGCAGCGCTGGGAACAGGGTCTCTTCAGCAAACCGCACTCATTCACATCTGGAGTTAATACGGAACATCATTAACGCAGTAGATAGAAATCCTTGCGCTAAATGATCCAGAAGGATACAGGTAATGGTTAAGAAATTGAAAACATAAGCCTGGCCGCGGTTTTAGAAATTGCACTCCACCTTCATCACAGTGTGGTCCTTTATATCCTGCGGAGCACGAACACTTGTCTGGTCCCACACATTTTCCATTTAGGCAGGGCTTCCTGCACACTGCTGTGGAGCAAAAACCCCAGCACAGCTTTAACCCCTAACATGAGGAGAACTGTTATTTTTTAATCCTGCTAAATAAATAAAAAATTATGCATCGTTATTGTAAGTCTGAAGGGTGAAACTAAATATCTAAACTAACAGTTTCCAGCAGATTCAAAATTCTGATTGAGCAGAAAAATACTCAAACACTTTTGGAAACTAACTATGACTCCATCAGTCAATGCAATCTCGTCAGAGTCATCTTCAACCTTCAACCTTTTTGCTGAATGACTCACATGTCTGGATTCTGGATGTTTCCAGAATAGTAGCATCCATCGGTTTAGCATCATGTGCTAAACTTGGTCCAGTTGCTTGAGTTTCCAAAGCAGCGGGAAGCACTGAGTGTTGAGATGGCAGCTCTCTGATCGCTTGCAGTTTGCCAAGAACGCCGCACTGCGTCTATATTAGAAACCGTGATTGCATTACTTCAGCCTGCATTGGCAGGCAGCTTTCTTCACATATAGATTTATTACTTTACTTCAATCTCTCCATTATTAGAAGCAGCAATCACAGCCTCAAACCTGCTCTGTCAGGGTGACTGTGTGCATATATGCGTATGCCTGTCGCAGAAGTTACTGCTGTAAATGATAATATTGCTGTTTTGAGACCATTTTCAAGTAATATAATGGTAATGGCAAACACTGCATAAACACAAAACCTTTCCAAGTATTTTTGCTCTAGTTTCCGGTGCAAATATCTCAGTAGACTTGAAATAAGACAAAATGAAGATATTTGCACTTTAAATTAGACCAAAGATGCTTGATAATGTTCAATCAATACTTTAATTTTTGCATTTAACACTAGAAATGGAAGATATTTTAAATATCCCGAGTAAATAAAGAAAACTGAAACAACAAATAAAAAGGATGCTGAAGTATCTGTAACCAAAAATGCTCTTCTAAACATTGTTTTTAGAAGAACCTCTGACTGAAGCCTTTTGTCATCCAGTGTTTGGTGGAAACAGAAAGATCCATGAGAAAAACAAACAATCATTTTTTTAGTCACTTTGACTGTTTCTAGAAGCAATTGAGAGCCAAATGAAAGTATGAAAAACATGCAAAAAGCTAATTTTACATAATCAGTCCCCTTTAATGTTGGCTTATCAGGTCACTGTCAACTGTGACCACTAGGGGGCAGGCTCAGAAATTAGCACAAATTTTGGTTGTGATGGTGTTTGTGTTTCAGCTTTGTAAAAGCACCCGAAGAACCACATCAGGGAATCGGTCACTCTGATGGGGATGTAACTGTTTGCAAAAATACTGAGATACCGTTCGCATTCCTGCACCCGAAAAAACAGGAAGTAGTTTGTCCAATGGGAACCGGCCGTGTTTGACCCCAGACGTCTCCCGGAGCGACCTCCACCAGCCTGTAGCGACTGGAAGACAACGGAGAAAAGATGTCTGCTCATAAAATATTGTTTAGACTTTTGAGAAATAAGATATGGAATGGTGTTTATGTGGAAAGACTTCGATGCTAAAAACACACATTTGCACTCTAATGAAGACTTTTCTGAGCATTTTATGTGATAAAAGGATAAATATTCACCACTGCTAATAATCTTCAGTCTGCTGTCTTCTTCCTAATGCCTTTAAAAAAGTGCCTTGCATATATATATGTATATATTGTATATATATATTTACTTTGTTGGATGTTTGTTTGACAATTTGAAATATTTTAGTGTTACTTAAAAGCAAAAATAGGAGAAAAATGTGAGAAGAATAAATTTTAAGGCACTAAAATCTGTGTGTTTGGAAATTTTTGACCATCTATGTCATTCAGGTTAGTAACATTCTTCTGAAAAATCTTTTCCACCATTAAGTGGGCATTTATTGTTGCATTAATGTGGAAACAACTGCACTGACGCAAACCACCTTTTTATTCCAACACACTTGCAAAACACGGACTTCAAGGGTCAGTAAATGATCTGCAAACAGCGAATTACGTTTGAGTCTCTGGCAAAAGTTTCACCACTAAGATGTTCACAAATATGAGAGACTTTCTCTTTTATTTAGATTGCATCGGGTTGGATGTCAGTGTCAATGTCAAATTTATTTATATAGCACTTTAAAACAGGCATAAAACTGCACCAAAGTGCTGTACAAGAATGACAATAACACAAATGAATAAAAACAGAGTATCAAAACACTAGTTCAATTAAATGCTAAGTAATAAAAATAATGTCTTGGGGGGGGGGGGGGGGGGGGGGGGGGGGAAACTACTTACAGCTTAATACAGTAAATATTTAAAGAAATTGAGTCCAATAAAATCCAAATTGTTTTTGAAAACAAACAGCTTGAAGTAACTATTACCTTTCCTGAAGATGAGCTGATGAGAGCAGAAAAATATGCTGTCACAACAAGATTTTTTCCTGCTTTGCTCATTTTCTCCGACCTTAAAACCAAATAACTCAAATTAGAGTCCTCCATCTGCCATGATCTTGTCTCTATCTGCTGAGAAGTGTGTTCTGTTGTCTCCAAAACACAGAATTGTTGAGTTCTTCTGCAGAGGAGTTTCCTGTGGTCTAACAGCAGGCTGCTGGGAGTATTTGATAGATACCTTACCTGAATACAGAGAGAAAAGCAGAGGGGCACAAAGACACCACAAAAATACTCTTACAGATGCACCTTTTCCTCTTAATAATGAGATTTTTGGGGGCCAGTATGTTACTGAAAGAATAAATCAAAAAGAAATTTGAAATAAATTTTAAAAACTGGTGTGCAAATGATGCAAAAACCTGTAAAATCCCAATAAAGATTGTTTGAATGTTAGTTCTGCGCTCTGTGAAATGATGAGATCATTTTCAGTTTGACAAAAGGTAAATGTGGAAAGACATGAATCTTTCGGTTTCTAACGATTGGATTTCGATTTTCGGGGTAACTATACAATTCAGAAATAATTTTTGATTCAGAAACCAATTTTTCTATTCAAACGGCCCCAGAGATTCAGTTTAGGTTGTTTGACTGACAAGAAAAAAAGTTCCACTCCAAAATATTTCACTTATAACAAAACATATTTCCCATGTATTAAGTGAAAAAGTCTGTATTGTTTACTTAAAACAACCTCCTATATCTTGCTTAAAAAATAACTTCTGTGTTAGTTTTGTTTTATTTCAACTGTACTGAGATATATGTGTTAAATTGTAGATGAAAAATACTTGGTAAAATGTTGTGTTTTTGCAGTGGATGACTGCATTAAGTCCAAATTGCTCCCATCTGCTGCGTTTGGTGGCCGTTTTTGCATCTGCATGTCTTCAATGCAAACTTTGTCGCAAACATTGTGCAAAAACAAAGCAAACAGCAGAACCAGACTTCAGGGAAACATGCCGGCGATTGCACTGCTTTACGATTTCCTCCCTGAATCTTTCTGCCGATGATCTGTGGATCTACATGAAGCTGTAGCCTGCAGCTTTTGTTTTGCTTGGTTTTGTTAAATTACGCCTTCATCTTCATTCTGTAATGGTCTAAGGTTTTGTGGTGCTTTTGATTTCCTATGTCTTTCATGACTTTGCATTTTTATGGGTATGTTAAGGTTTTGTTAAAGTCATTATAATTTGTGTTTGGTGTAATTTATGTCATTTTGTTTCCTTATTTCCACTGTTTTGTCTCAGCTTGTCTGGAATGCTGCACACAGACTTCTTGTTTCTTAATTATAAAATCTGATCTATATCAATATTGACTCCCTCTGTGTACAAATGTTTCTAGGTTTTCAGCTGTCACAGCCTTGTTTTTGTGCTTGCATCAGTTTTTTGTTCCTATAGTGGTTTGAAATCTCTCCCCCCCCATTTTGTGATTTTAAGTTGTCTTGTGCTGTAACCTACCAGCTAAAGAGGCAATAATTTCTAATCGTCGTTAAGCATTTCCTTGCTCTGAATGCAAGGAGAAGAAAACTCTCTAATCTTGGAGATTAGTGTGTTTTCTGAAGGCTCAAACTGGGATCTTTTGGACGGAAATATCTGCTGGCAGCCTCAGACGTGGTGTCTTTGAAGCTTTAACTATTACCAGGACTGATCAGAGCGCAATCAGTTGTATTAAGCTCAAAGGCGGAGTCTGCGTCTGGACGCCCGGTGGTCCACTCACTGAGCGACGTGAACACATGGTCGTGTATCTAAGAGATTAGACATTAATCTGACCTACGTTCTCCCTCTGGAGGGTTTTTTTTTTATTCTAATTTTAACCATAATCACTGCTTGCAGTTCCTCAAGATTGTCCAAACCTTAAATCATGTTTTCACTTTAAAAATGTAATGATTTATAACATGAGGACCAATTTCCCACAAAGAAAATCAGGTCCCTATTATAAGCAAACAGCTTTCGACAAAATCTGAAATCTGAATTCTGGTAATGGAGGTGCTTGAAATCCTTGAAAATGCTTGGATTTCAAATCAAGGTATGGAAAGGTCTTGATTTTTGCACAGTTTTGTAATAAAGTACAATCTAACATTTGATTAAAAGCCTCAATCTGGAAAACCTTACAGGTATTTCCACCTAACAGAAATACAGACAATTTTTTTCTCGCAGTTTGAAGTTAAATCAGACTAAACCTTTCTTGTTTTACGTCAGTTAGATTTACCAAAAATAATTTAAATGCCAGAAAACTCAGCACTAAAATTTTCAGAGATTTTTTTGTGACTTTCTTTGAATATTGTTTTTAAGCATTTAACATGAGTTTGAAGGTCATTTACATTAACACGATTTGCTTGGTTTGCTTCAGTATAATGACTTATTGATCAGTGTAACTGAAATAAAAGTTTGCTAATCTTTTATACTTTAAGCACTTTTTTAAATCGAAATTGTGGGATGATTTTTTGCTAAATTGGTGTCAGGTAAATCAGACTAGTCAGGTGTGTAGGCTGTGTGAGAAAGATTTTACAACATAAAATGCTGGTATATTTTAGTTTGCCTTGTCCCTGCTCCACAATGTAGAACATTATCACAAGACATTAAAAAGTAATAAATGATATGATATGATAGTGATTTAAAATGGATTATTTAGCTTATTTGATCATTTAGTTCATTTGCATTGTTTCCAATGTGTGGTGTTGGAAAAAATTGAAAATTTGCCTTGAAAAGTGCTTGAATTTTACTTTGGGAAAAGTGTACATAACCTGGAGAGAAGAAAAAGCTGCTTACAGTTACAACAGTAAAACAGTTAGTAGGGGTATAACGATGCATTCATCTCACGGCGTTACCTCGCAAAGGTTTTGTGGGGGATTGCAATACTTTTACAAGACAACGCAGAAGAAAAAAATTCCCACATTATCCTCTAAGGGGCTCCATAGAGTAGAACATTCCAGTATCAGATATTTTTTAGCTAGCTTAGTCAGCTTAGAAAAAAACAAAAACACCAAAACATGTTTTTTCTTTCCAGACCCAAAATTTTTAAATTACATCATATAATAAAAATAACTTTTTACTGTATTACCTCACAATATATTTTGTAAGGTAGTGCAAAAGTACTGTTTGGGTATGCAAAACCCAAACAGTTTTGCATACCCAAAACTGTTTGGATATGCAAACAGTGCAAAAACTGTTGTGCACTGGGTAAAACAGTGCAAACATGCTCCAAAGCGTTTTGGAACATGTTTTGTTCCAAAACATTTGCGCTAATTCGCAAATGTTTTGGAACAAAACAACAATTTTGCGTTGACTTGCAGTAAAAAGATATTTGTATTATATGTTGTCATTTAAACCTTTTTAAGTATGGAAAGAAAAAAAAAACATGTTTTGTTTGTTTTTGTAACACTTTAGTCACGTTATTTCGCTTTACCCAGAGAACACAAAATAAATAAATCCCCCTAATATCCTCTAGGGGGCTCTAAAGAGTAGAACATTCCAGTATCAGATATTTTTATGCTAGTTTAGTCAGTTTAGGGAAAAAAACCAAACAAAAAAAAAAGTTTTCACCAAACAAAAAAAAAAGTTTTCCTCTGACCTAAAACTGTTGTAGATATAATAAAAATATATATTTCTATATTTTTTTTAAGGTAACGCAAAAGTTTTGCATGGGAATGCAATACTTTAACGTTACTTCTCTTTACCCAGAAAACACAAAAGAAATTCCCCCAACATCCTTTAGGGGGCTCTGTAGGGTAGAATATTCTAGTATCAGACATTTTTATGCTAGCTTAATGAGCTAAGAAAAAAAAAGCATGACTTTTTTCTGACCTCAAAACAACTGAAGACATATTTTGTGGTTTCTTTCAGATCCATTAAAACTTTTATAAAGTTACTGGAAACAAAACAAAAACAAAGTCATCCTTGAAGGTGCTTTCAGGTACATTGGTGAGTTTGGTCCTGGTTCATTCCCCACTCTGGCTCTCTCTGAACCCCAACCCTTCACCTTGGATGGTTTTTGTCAAATGTGTCACCACCACACATCAGTGAGTGAGGTGGAAGGAAACCACAAAATAGCTGTCCACAGCCTGTATCGAATTAGTGTCAAGCTCCGGCCTGTCATACACAATACAATTAAACCTACTCCTGCCTGCCAAAGAGGCAAGCAGGAAGGAGGGGAGGGGAGAGGAAAAGAAAGTGGCCGTCAACGGTAAAACAGAATGACAAATGTTACCGGCGTCCACTCAGTGTGTGGCAAGTGCAGGAGTCGATCAGAGAGTCGAGCCGTGCTCTGCTCCATCCGCCAGCGTGGACAGGGTGGGAGAGAACCGAGATGTTTTGGGGCCAAAGCTGCAGATCCTCCCCTTCCTCTTCCCTCCTCCTCCTCCTCCTCTGACCACATTAGAGGTGTAACACTCCGGTGGTCTCTGATTCCTCGAGCTGAAAAGGGATGCCCCACAACGAGATCAGATATCATTTAAAGCTCGCGCCCCACCTCAAATTGCTCGAAAAATGCAACATATCCATCATAAACGAGGAAGGCGAGCAAATCCAATTATGTTGAAAATATGATTCCTGGAACTTTGTTGGTGGTCATTTGAACAGAACGTACGAGCAATGCTTCATGTTTTCTGTTAAATTTACATGTTTGTACGTAGCAGTAACTCCTCAGATGTATTTCTGTTCTGTTTTTAACATAAATTTTAAAGCAAATTGATGCTTTTAAGTAATAATTTCATTTTTTACTGATAAATACCAAATTCCAGAACACTGCAAAACAGCCGAAACACTGAGTTCCTTTAAATCCAGATTAAAAACCCACCTGTTTTGTAATTTTTTAAAACATTATAAATGAAACATTAACCAACATTCTGATATTTAACGATAGCACTACAAAATGTAATGAAAGCACTTTGAACTGCCTTGTTGCTGAAACCTGATATACAAATAAACTTGATTGATTGATTGATTGATTGATTGATTAATTCCTGATTCAGCTCACTTTACTTTCCAGAATGGAGTTGTGCAAATCTGGCCAGACAAATGTGTTCAAATGTTCATAATCATTGAATAAGAAGAAATGTGAGTTTTGTGTCTCACTGTCTGACTTTAAACTAAATGCTTCCTGCTTTAGGTCAATTAAAGGGGGAAAAAAATTCACATTTTTGTATTTCTATTTGGGTCTACTGCTCGTAAAAACAGCTCACGCGAGAATAAATTGTATTTTTCTTAAAACTTGTTTAAATTTAATCTATTTTTCTTATTGCATGTTGTTTTCAACTTCCTTGTACCAACACTTTGAATAGTTTCTTTCTCAAGGGTGCTCCATAAATAAAGTTACCTTGCTTTTAAAAAATCCACCCAGCTGTTTTTGGGGTGATAAGTTTATGGTTTTTGCCGTTTTGTTAAGTCAAAATCGACAGGCACTGCGCTGTTGCCTAGCAACTCCAGCCCTTTATTTCTTTTAATTATGATGACTTTCTGCTAACAGCAAATGAAAACACAACTTTTAAGATCAGACTAATAAGAAAGAAATCTATTTTTAAAAACAAAAATGTGGAATTAATTGAAAGTATGTTTGACACCTGCTTAAAGATAAAAAGGTACAAAAACAAACATTTTTGTGTGTAGAAAAATAAATGATTCTAGATGTTAGAAAAATGCTTTGCAGCTTTGGTCACTGTTTTTAGAGACCTGAGTGAAAAATCACACTGAGTGTCAAAGTCATCATCATCCTGCTCTGATTTAAGAGCCCAGACTTTCAACGCTACAGAAATGCTTTTAACAGGTGACCCCCAGGATGATCCACAGTACGCGGGGTCAGAGTTCAGAGAGGGTCGGCCAAGGCGTCGCCCAGGTGGGAGGGTTGGAAGGCCAAAGGTCGGCAGGCGGGACACCTGCGAGGACGTGATGAGGCCACCTGGGACGGCTGTGACAGCAGGACAATGTGTAAGGTTCAGGAAGGGAAACGTGGCCTCAGGTGTTGACACGGCAACGCTGAACCCGTTTTCTCATTCTGAACATGAAACTCAGCTCAGGCTGATGTGGGTTATGACTCTACAACGGGTCAGAGAAAGAGATGTTTTTTTTTAAATTACGAGAATAATTTCATACAAGTGGAATAAATAATGCAATAATACCAGAATAAAGTTGTAAAATGACTAGAAAAAAAGTAGTTTCAATGAAAGAAAAGCTTCAAAAGAGTTAGCAAGATCTGGTGATACTAGCATTTTATTCTTGTACTATTAGGACTTTTTATAGGTAATATTATGAGTTTATTCTCATATTATTTCAACTTCATTGTTGCATGACTATATTCTCGCAATATTCTGACTATTTTCTTGTAATTAGATTTTTTTCTTACCCTGGCCCTAATACTCTGTCAGAAAATTAAATTTAATCTAACGTTAAAATTAGTTGCATTGTGTGACAAAAATAAGAACTTTTTTTGTACACCTAGTGCTGCTCTTCCACCTGAATTTCTCGTTTTTGCGAGACATTAAAGTCTGTTCCCGTTCTGTTCTATTCTCTAAATCTAAACTGATGACTGCAAATTAAACATTTCTGAAATGAAGCTTCAAAACCTTCCTGACTTATCGTTTAGATGTTTATTTCGCCTCAACGTGAACTGAAATGTCCAAACTGTGTATTTTCAAAACAAATCTTTTTAACTCCTTCCCCTCCTTGCAGTTTGTGTTGCATCCTCCTCGTTTTGCCTGCTTGGCTGCAGTTGGAGTGGAGGCACACGGAGAGCAGAGAGGCGGCGCGGCCATTAGACACAGAGCTGTGGAGAGATTAGGATGCACACAGCACAGCAGCACCACAGGCAGTCTCTGTACCAAAGCGAGGATTAAGGATTAGGCAAGGTTCAGGCAGCAGCACCAGAGACTCTCAGCTCGCCAAGAAGATTCTGCTTTTCTGGTTTTTATGGCACTGAGGATGAACTGCTAGTACTTTCCGAAAAGGAATGGGACATACAATAATTCACTAATCGAGATATATAGTTTTACTTTTCTTGATTTGTTTATTTCATCTTGCAGAACATCTGGTGCTGGATTTGATCTGAACCTTGTTGTTTTTTAGCCTTTAGTCCCACTAAACATGATGTTTCATTTGCAAACTTATTTCCTTGTTTGTTCTTTTGCGTGTTTAGATTCCTGTTGAGCTTCGGTGATACTTTAAGTAAAGTCAACGACATGCTGATGAGGGAAATCAGATATTCGGTTAAGAGGTTTTGGAGAAAACATGCATCTAAAAGCTGGATTTGGGCATCCTTGATGAAGAAAATGTGGATTATGTCCAGAAAATTAGCAAATAATATAGAAAATCTAGTCATAATGTGGTTGAAAACTGTGAGAAAAAGATAACAGTCATGATAAACTCTATCGATGTAAAACTTGTTTAGAGACACAAATGTTACATCACCTTTTGGGAAAAAATATATATCTACTACAAGACTTTTGTTGTTATTTTTAAAGAACCAGAATATTATTTCTATTACAATTTGAAATAAAGAAAACATGAAACTCAATAAAAATAAGATAGAAACATTTAGTGTTTCCAAACTTAGGACAAAAAATAGATCTAAAAAGTTGTGGAAATTCAGTGCAATTATTCCAGGACAAAAGAGGAATTAATACTAAAACCTTGCATTTGGTATTATACCCATATCTAAAAACATTAGTTGTTTTTTTATATATATATATATCAGGCTCTTTGGACTGTCTGCAGTGCCTCTAGAGCCTGATTCTGTTTCAGCATTTAAGCATTACAATCTTTTAAGTAAAAGACATTTGTTCCTTTCTTTTGGCTGCTCACCTGAACCTGGAAGTAAACTTCCTCAGTTCCTATGCTGTGTCTCCCATCCATAAATAATTACTGCTTTTATGAGACAGTTTGCTTCACTTCCTGAATATTTTTTCACATCTGCAAAACAGTGAGTGCATTTCTCAAAACAATTCATACGAACAGCAAACAGCATGGATTACCTACAAAATCCAGCATCTTTTTCAAAATCCATAGTCCATTTCTCATAATTAGATATCTGCATCAATGAACATTTCAAGACCTTGTTTCACTGAGTTGGGATAAGAGATCCAAATTGATTAGTCGTGTTGTAAATAAAGCTGTGTATTTTGGAGGGATATTTGATATAAACTATGGCAAAGGTTTTAATAACGAGTTGTAAATTGTCATGGTGAGAGACCAACAGCAAGAGAGACTGATGTCACCCTGATACAGAAAGCAGAACACAAAGGAAAAAACACAACAACTAAAGTCGCAATAGGAACGTAAGACAATCTCCTTAAAGAAAACAGTACATGCAGTGCTGTAGGAATTACAGGTCAGTCTTCATACTTTCCATCTCCCTGCTGAGAACAATTCCTTGATGGGGTTTAGGAATGAGGAGCAGGGTGAGAGAAACTCCATCAGCATCCTGTTGTGAGTTGCAAACCGTTGCCTGATGATGATGGAGGAATGGAAACTGGCATCATGTCCTCAGTCTCTTACTTTTGTTGCTTGTTTCCACATGAAATATCTAAAGTTTTCCACTGAAAAACACAGTGTGAATCTTATATTCTTCCCCAAACAGAGCTGTTTAAGGCATCAGGGTGACCTGTATTCAGTTCCTGTTCGGCATGTTGATAATACTTCCAAACATTTTCATACTTAACATTAAATACTTTACTGTAACTTCTGATGCCTCACCAGAAGTTGCACCAAAATCAATCCTACAGCAAAATCGCCAGTAATGGGGAGTTAACAGAATAAATCAAATTCGCCTAAATCTGCCTGGGTTCTGGTTTTATTCTTACTTAAGCCCAGAGTTTGGTAGCAACTAGTTACATTTACCCAATTACATTTACTTGAGTAACTTTTTTGAAAAATATTTACTTTTAGGAGCATTTTACTACGCTGTACTTTGAGTAATTTTATTATGAAGTGTTTCTACTCTTAGTTGAGTAAAATTTCTGGAATTTCTACAAACTGAATGAAAAACAAACATGTTTTAGCCCAAATTAAAATAAAATTTAAAATACCAAAATTTCCAATTAACTTTATATTCTGGTCCATCTGAGGATGTATTTTTTAAATATTAAATGACTGACACTTTGACCAGTTAATCAGTACTTGAGTAAACTTTTTACCAAATACTTTTTTACTCTTATTTGAGTAATTTCTTGGACAGCTACTTTTTACTTTTACGTGAGTAAAAATATGTTAAAGTAGAGCTACTGTTACCTGTTATAAATGCACACAGACCACTGAAGTGGACTGTGTGCATTTAACTGTAATCAAGTACCTAAAAACTTGCTTACAGTCTTTAGGTACTCTGCCCACCTCTGCTGACACCTAAAATTCAAAATATGAATCATAAAAATCTAGAAAAATTTCTGGACTCTGCAACAAAATAGCTTTACTACTTTTGAGTTTTTGCTCATTCTCTGCAGGAATGCCAACCTAAGGCTGCAGTGGGATAATGCTTGTTTTCCTGCCTGTGAAGCTAACAATGCAGCAGGCGTCTGATGGAGTCCACTGGTTTGGACACAGAAACAAAGAAGACGACTCAGAGGAAACCGCATGTTAACTCTAGAAGGAAATCAGACATTACAATCGGCCTAACTGGGAAATGAAGGAAGCGTCTTAAACAGGATGTTGTTGCTGTGGTCAGGTGTCGCCTGCCCTGATCCACATCCAGACATTTTACCCTCATGTTAACTTTGGTCCAAGTAAGTCTGAGGCTGTTGTCTCTTTCTGTTGCATCTAAGGGATGTGAACTCAAGATGAGCCCTGCAGATTAAAACAAAGGCTCCTGCCAAGCAGAGCCGCAGTGTATGCAAATTAATGCAACAGCGCAGCCACGCGAGCGCTGCCGTAAACCATTTGCATAACTTCTTTTAATGGGTTTTGGAAAATTTCTTCGCTTTGCTTAGAGGATGTACCTCCGCATGGAAACTTGTACTTTGGTGGTCCATTCCAGCCTACATCAGTTGTTTATCTTGCACGACAGACTGAGGATCAGAGAGGGGAAGCAGACCAAGGGCAACATGTTGCATTGGACAGCCAGGCGAACGTTCAGATCAGAGACGGCCCAGCAGAAAATTTAGATGCTAATTTGCTCCAAAGATTCAGGCAGATCCTCAAAAACAAGAGTGGACAGCGTGCAGTACACAGTGAACTGAAACCTGGTGCCAACTTAAAGCACTTACACCTCTTGAAATGGGTTTTGCTTGGATTTCATGCTATAGACTGACACAAGGTAATGTCAGAAAGGAAATACAATAAAAACCTACAGAAATATAGCATTTGTATTGAGCCTTGTTTACTGTGACACCCCTAAATAAACTACAGTGTACTCAGTTGAAGTTTAAAAAGCAGCAAATATCTAAAATCTAAAAGTAATTTGCAGTTTATTGGAGCCGTTTGTAGTTACACATTCAAAAAGCATTGATCTCACAAAGCCAAACAGTCAAATGTTTCAAACTAAATATTGAGTTAGCTAGCTAAATATTTCAAACTAACTATTTATCTAGTAAGCTATATATTCAGCTCTGAACTAAACATTTAGTTTGTAGTTAAATATTTAGATTTTAGCAATCTAAATATTTAGTTTGAGACTAAACATTTAGCTGAGAGATAAATAGCTGACTAGATACATATACAGCTTGAAGCGAAATATTTAAAACTTATTACGAGTTAATCTCAGACCTAAATAATTAGCTCCAAGCTAAACATTTAGTTAAATGTTGAACTAAATATTTATTTGAGTACTTAGCTTCAAACTATATATTAAGTAAGGAAGGTATATATTTAAGTCTTCGGTAAATGTTAACCTTCAAGCTAAATATTTAGCTTCAAACTTTACATTAATCTAGCAAACTATATATTTAGCTTTTAGCTAAATATTTAGTTTCAAGCTAAATATTTAGCTCATATCTAGAAATTTAGATCTGCATAGATCTAAATATGTTAGATATTTAGAATGCAGATCTAAATATTTAGATCTGAGCTAAATATCTAATGTTAAATATTTAGCTCAAAAATTACGTTCAAATAGCTTCAAACTTTACTTTTAGCTTCATTTAGTCATTTAGTTTCAGCTAAATATTTAGCTCTGATCTAAATATCAAGCTAATATGCAAATTCACTGCCATCTGTGCACTGCAGCAGACAGACGACCTGTTTATTGAGGGCATTTAGCAGCAGTCTCTTCAGCGGCTCAGTGTGCATTGCGCCTGTGCCACAGAGGCTGCAGAGCGTCCAAACCTCCTGCTTGTTGTTCCCTCCAAACAGCAGGAGGAGGAGGATGATACTTTCATACCTTGGAGAAATTTGAAAACTTTTAAAACTGACAGTGAAACACTGTCAAATTGGCCCTCCCAGAACATAAATTGCATTTTTCCCCTCATTGTAAAAGGTCAATGTGTTTTTCTGAGTCATGAAGAGCCACAACACTTTCCTCTCAGTGCCGTTTTCACTTTTTCCAGGTTTTAAATCTAACTGCAGCTGCACAGCAGGTCAATAAGCCGCTGTCAACCAGCCAGTCAGTTTTACCTGTCGCTCCGACGCTCGCCGCTTCTCTCAGCCCTCTGTGGGGGTTTAGCATGTGCTAACATGACAGATTGAGCCCCCAGTAGGAACCTTAATTGCATCATTTCATGGATGCGAGTCAGTGCTGTGGTCCGGGAGAGTAAACAAGATCTGAATCCAGGGAGGAATGAAGAAAGGAGGTGAAGGAATTTATTACAAAACAGAGTAGACAAATGAAATATCCCCAGATTTTTGGGCAGGAAGGTAAAATGTATTAATTAAAGAAAATGATACAAAACCAAAACATTTTAATATTATTAGTGTCTCTGGTTAAATTTTAACTGGCACAATTTTTTCAAATTAATGTCTTGAGCCTGGATCTTACTGTGGGGATTTATAAGGTTAACCAGGTCTTTACAAAGCTGTCCTAATATGCTAATTAGGTAATTCAGTCCTTTGGTTTAGATTTATTCCTCCATGGAGGAATAACCAAAGGTTTTTGGTTGGATGCAACCAAAAGTTACAGGACAAGAAATAAATGGCCAAATGAAGGTTTTCAAACCTTCTGATAACGTTTAGATAAATGCACAGAGATATTTGCAGACTAAATGTTTACAAGTCTGAGTTTGAATCTCAGACTTGAGTTATTTTATTATTTTATCCTAATAAAATAAGTCATTGCTCTCGAAAAGCTGTTTGTGTTATGCAGATTGTGTTGAAGATTGAGTCTAAAATATGGGGGTAAATTTGGGTCAACTGAAGAAAAAGAGAAGACAAGAAAGTGGTTTTGCTGCCTGATTTTTTCGTAAATATGTTTCTTTTCAGACAAATTAATCTGGTTAGGATCCTTTCATTTTCTGCTCCACTTCCAATTGTAAAAGCTGACATAAAAATAAAATGTATCATCAAATTATTTTTCTAAATTAACTCAAACACAATACATACACAACCAATTGGTACATTTATAGTACAGTGGACCTTTCGAAAACCTATTTATGGTTTTCTGTGGAGCGTGACTTTTGCTTATTTTTCTTAGGAATGTATTTAAGATGTGGCTATTTAAGAATTAAAAAGGAAACACAGTCAGTGGTGAAATATCCATCAGTGTCATAATTTCTGTTTTACATGATTAAAAATGTGGAAAAATCTTCTTGAAATAGTAAAATATGTATCAAATTCAACCTAAATATTTCTGAAATGTAATATTTTTATTTTATTCATGAAACAAAGCAATTGTTTTCCTATACCGTCTTGTTTAATAAATTAGAATATACATCTGGGTAAATTTTGTTTGTCAGATTAAAAGAACCTTTTGAAAGTAACAACCTTTAAGCAAGTATTAAATTTACTTTTCAGTAAGGCTGCATTTCTGCTTTTTTAAATTGGTTTGATGTAATATTGTAGTTTTAAATGCCATATTTTCATGAACTGTAAGCAGAAACTCACTGTAATTAACAGAAATAAAGGCTTTCAGATTATTTGTAATGGATATAATGTTCTTGTAAATTGACTTTTCACTAATATTCAACTTTATTGAATAAGTCTGTATTATTTTCAGACTTAAAACTGAAACTCCTACTTTCAATAAATAGCTAAATATCCTTACAATTTCTAATGGATTTTATAATTCAAATAAACATTTCTACCATTTTTCTAAATCAGTTAAATCCGCCCCTAATCCCAATCAATTGAGATTGGTAATATTTTACTGAAGTGGTAACCCAAAGATTGAGACGTTTAGGGAAGTTTGGGAGAATGGAGTTTCTGCAGAGCATTGTATCCAACTTCCAATAAAACACATAAATCACAGTTTAAATATAAAATCCCAAAGAGAGACAGACACATTGTGAACAGCAGGAATCCCTCAGTTAAAGAGACCTCATATGTTGACAAATGACATCCAACTCAGCTCAAAGCGCCACACACTTCAAATTTAGCAGTGACTTTTGTGGCGTTGTGGTCAAGTGGTTTTGTACGGTTAGATCATGGTGGAAACAGTTACTCATTCTGTAGGGAGAGTCAAACGAAGCTGAAGGAGATGTCACAGTTGTAGTGAACGTGTTTTACAGAGACGGATGCTGTCAGAGCGACGGCTGTAGACTCAAGTTGCTTTTAGACCATTTGCTGCTGGTTGATTCCTGAATGCGTTGAACAGAAGGCAGCAGGAAGTTTTTTATGTTTCTGTAAGACGATTCTTATCAGAAATTTTCCTTCAAATTTCAAGTTGGACACGTCCGGTTTTTCAACTCAATTCAATTCAGTTCGGAAATACTGTCAAGTAAACTCCACTGCCTCCGAATGCTACCAGAAGTCACTTTATTAATAAATGGAGTCCAGCTGTTTTTATTTTAATCTTTGTATAATGGTTCCTTGAGGGCCTCCAAGAATGAGGAGCCGTTTTTAAAGTTACACAGTGAAATATTTTGATGATAATATTTGGATTATTCAGGGTGTCATAAGAGAAACAAAGGTTTATTTTTCAAAGTCAAATATCAACCAAGCTATTCATTCATTTATAAATGTTAGCGTTAGCAAGCTAAATATTTAGCTTTGCAACTAGTTAGTTTGAAGCTAAATGCTTAGCTTGCTTTGCAACTTTATGAAGGAATGTTGTGATGACATAATGAATGCGGCGTGTCAAAGCTTCTTAAAGAGACAGAGGCCCAATTTCAAGGCGTTAAATTGCAAAGTCAAATTTCATCTAAGTCATTTGTGATACATACAGCATTTTTATAATAACTGAAGGTAACACAGTTGCTTGATTGTGCTATAAAATGGCATCATGTGCCTGGAAAATACATAATACCGCCCCTTTAAGATATTTAGATTCAAACACAATTAAACATAGAAACTGTTATGTTTTCAAACATCAATTATTACAAACATCAATAATGACATATAACTCATTTACCTCAATAACTTTTTCTTATTATATTTAGTACATTATTTTGTGTTTGTCTGCTTTTCCATGCATATGCAGTCAGGTGAATATTCTGTACACCTGCAGCAAGCCGACGGATACTTTAGCCGTTTAACTCTAACCCAGATCTCTAAAGATCCTCAGTGAGAATCCAGGAGAAGCTTTGAGTTGCATTCATCATGCTGTTTGATCATTGAATGGAAAATAAATCCTGCACTTAGGATTTAAGAAAACCTACACTGCAAAAACACAGAACCGTACCAGGTTTTGTTCTTGTTTCTACTACAAATACCTTAGTACACTCTAAAAAAAAACAACCAAAAAACTAACTTACAAGTAACATTTCAGAAAGAAAGTAGGAACTTAATTTAGGTCAACAATTCATTAATATCAATTTAAAAAATACAAGTTCCATTTCACTTATAATCTGCAAAAATGTCTTGCTATAAGTGAAATAATCTACCAGTGGAAGTAATACTTTTTATGAGAATTAAGGAATTATTTATTTAAAATAAGGTTCTATTTCTTGCTACAAAGCTACCTGTAAGTCAGTTCGGTATTATTTCAAGTATGCTAAGATATTTGCACTAAAAACTAGATTAAAAAAAAGTATGTGGTAAGATTTTGTGTTTTTGCAGTGGAGATAAATACTCACCAGAGCCGGGGTCAGTTTAATCAAGGGAATAGTTTTATTTTTCCATCTTATTTGTTAATATTTAGCACAGAAACTCTGCATCAGTTGATTATTCCAGCTGATACTGGACATTGATTACAGTTCACAAAGATCCCAGTGAAAAAATATGACAACAGAAGAGAATCAGGAGTAAATACAACATAATAAATGAATGTTCACTTTGTTCTGGATCAGAGTAAACACAGCTATTGTTTTCCCTGCTCTCCTCCCGTTGCCCTATAAGTATGGCTTATGCTGACTCTCAGTCATGTATACAATATTATGGCATGCACTTCTAGCCTTCTCAGTTTTACAAATATTTGCTATACAAACTCCTCATGTTTATTAAAAGTACTGAATTACACTGTTACAGAAAGACAGCCAGGCGAGGGCCCGTTGGGAGGGAAAAGGAAAACGATTCCAAATGAGAAGTAATGATTCATGCCACAGATAGTGTGTAAACTCAAATATATGCTGGACCTCGCAGCTCTATTGGACAGTTCCACTTTATGCAATTTTGATTGGACCTGAATGTTGCATAGACAACTCAGGATCGCGTTTCTCTAAATATGGCAGCGTGAGCACTTCTGGACGTGTGTGGATGTGCGAGTCGGACCGGTGTGAGGTGGGTGGTCTCCGCTCACTTATCATTATACAACACAAAAGCCTCTTTGGTATTTTGAAAAGGAAATTAATATTGCCATCAGCAGTCGCTCTTGCGTGTGTGCTTCCAAGCGCGGCTGTGTTTGTGTATGTCTGAAGCAGAGCAGTGAATTTCCACAGCAACACAGGAATTTCCACCTTGAACTCCAAATGATACCGTCGAGCTGAGCGGCGGCGGAGGTTATCAATCCTCTCGCTCCTGCAGGTTTTTCCACGTCAGTAGAATTTAAAGGGGAAACCTATCGTGTGTGAGCGCAATCTGCTTTCTCTGCATCCTTTTCTCCAGCATCTCTACCACGAAATTCCTAGAATGAGGTTCATTTCACTTTGTTTTTTGATGACATGTGGGAAACTTTTACCCTTGACATCATCATCTGCAACATGCATCATAGGATCCAGGTGAAATAGACATTTCACTGCAAAAACACAAAATATTGCCAAGACTTTTTCACTACTTTATAGTGCAAATATATTAGTACACTTAAAATAAGAAAAAAATTACTTTGAAGTAACTTCCAAACAAGACAAATAAGCTTGTTTGAAGTCAATAATTATAGCACTGGTACAACTGGAATGTTTTTTCACTCATTTTTTGACAAAATCTGTCACTAGAAGTCAGTGATGGCATAGTTACTTTCAAAAAGTAACTTTAATCGGATTACTGATTACTCCTTGAAAAAGTAACTTAGATTACTGATTACTTGATTTGGAAAGTAACTAAGTTACATTAAAATTAATTTTTTTTTACTTACTGTCAGCAGCTGCTAACAACAACGCTCTGCCACCTGTGAAAATTACATTCATCTTTGCCAATACTTAATTGTAAGTTACTTTATAACGGAAACATCAACAATGTGTCTCCACTTATATAGTTGAACTGAAGGGGAGATTGTTTAATGGCTGTCGCATAGAAACGGCGGTTTCTCCCCAAGACGCGTAGAGGAAATAAAATTTAATTACAAAAGAAAATAGTATTGCAAAGTAATTTCGATAAGTAACTGTAGTCTGATTACTGGATTTGAAATAGCAACGCGTTAGATTACTCATTATTGAAAAAAGTGATCCAATGTCAATAACACTTTACTAAGTAGCGTTACTATTGTAATGTTTTTCAAAATCAATATGCATAATGGTTTAATTTAAAGCCTTCTGCTATTTTGAAGTGTTGATTTTCTGAAAATTATGCTCCGACCAGCTGAGCTAACCTACCTTACATAATGATGAGTTTTCATCGATTGAAGAAATCTTACCACAATGAAGATTTGACAAAAGTGGTCATATTCTAATGTTTTTCAAAATCAAAATGCACAATAGTTTATTTTCCTGCTTTTTTTATTTTGAAGTGATGATTTTATTTTCTAACCTTTTTTTATTTTGAAGTGTTGATTTTATTTTCTAGCCTTTTTTTATTTTGAAGTGATTTTATTTTTGAGCCTTTTTTTTTGAAGTGCAGGAAAAGTCAAACGAGTCAGGATAGAGGGAAAGACAGAGACAGATACACCCTGGATGGAAACCTGCTCCAGAGCCTTTTGACCTCAGACTTGGGTGAAGGTTCATTTGTCAGCAGGACAATGGCCCAAATTATATAACCAAGATCTGAGAGGCTTCAGATCCAGTCTGGGAATGTTCTGGAGGAGCAAAGTCAGAGTTCAGACTTGAATCTGCTAAACATTTCTGGAGAGATCTGAAAATGGCAGCACAGCTGTCTCCCATCCAACCAGATGGAGCTGGAGAAGAACTGCAAAGCAGAATGACCCAAACTGCTAAAAGATAGGTGAGCTAAGCTAAGCTAATTGCTAGGTTAATTGCTGCCAAGCTAATTGCTAAGCTAAATGCTACCAAAGGATATGAGTACTTATTTACACTACAAGGTAGAGACCCCTTGGCACAATAAATGACAAAAAAACATTTTTGTTTACACAAGAGACATCCTCATAACATTGTTTCTCAGTTTTGTTTTTTAAATATCCATAAGCAAATAAACACAGAAATCCAGTCCCCACAAAAAAAGTCCTGAAGGCGCCCACATAAATGGCCTCACAGCAAGAGCTGTGAATAAACGTAAAAATACATAAGCCCCATAAACAAATGTTAAAATGCATCACAAATAGACTTACAGGTCACATGGAAGGTCTTTCACAAAGAGGCAGAACCAGGAATCAGTTTTTTCTGCTAAACATCTGGACTGGACAAATATCACATTTAAATGTATTTTATGTTTTATATGGTAGCACAAATGATTTATTACTTTATTATTATTATTTATAGTAATTTTAAGTTTTGATTAATTCTAAAACTTACCAGCAAGTTTTTGAATCGATTACGTCACCAGCTTCCGGACTTCCGGTTTGACACGTTGGAGCGGATGGAGCGCAGGTGCGGACGTGTTTTTATTCCGTAGTTATTTTTGTTGGTCCCACGAAGAATGTAGCCACCCAATGAAACGGTGCGACGAGGAAAACAACGACGATGTGAAACAACCTCGGATTTATTTTAGTTAGCGACTTCTGTTTGCGTCTGTAAGCTGACGGAGGGAAACGCCATCTTTAAACCGAAAAACAACCGGCTGGAGCAGCGGACCAATCAGGTGAGTCCATTGGGAGGCGTGATGCAGCGCGTGTCTTAAATTGAGAAAGAGGTAAATAATGAAAGTGAAATTTAGGTTTTGTTTTTAATAAATTTACAAAAATTTCTAAAACCTTTTTCCACGTTGTGAAAATTTGATATTTTTTGTCAAAGAGTCATAAAGCTGTGAAAAAATAACTTTCCATTATTATGTGACATTGTAAACTCAGAAATCTGTAGGATAAAAACTCAGACGTTTTCTGTAATCGTAAAGTAAAACATTTGCAACAAAAAATATGCTAGAGAATAAGTTAATGGGAATATTTTGGCTCTTTTCAGGTAACAGAATCTGCTTCGATTCGCTTTCAAGTCTGAACCCGAGTCATCAATCCAAAGTCATCATCAAAATGTCTGACTTCTGAGCTTTTCTTTTAAGCTTCTGAAGTTATAAGACAGAATCTTAGGTTTAATATAGTAAATTAATGCCTTTAAGCATGAAAATGATAATTTCTTTGAAATATCAACATTTCTGAAATTATTCTTTAATATAAAAATATATATATATATTTTGTAATATCAGAAATGTTTTTCTTTGAGTTCAGTTTCTGGAGTTTTTTGGTCGAATTATATTCCTCCATGGCCACATTTTCTGTCATATCTAGAATGGCCTTAATATTCTGCCGGACAGAAGCTTATTTTAATTATTTAATACGCAGTCAGTTCTGAAAAGAAGGCTTAACTCATCTTTTGCGTTAAATAGTTACTTTGCTTACACTTGATCTGACTTTTATAATAATTAACGTCTTAGCAATTTATCTTTCATGTGCTTTATTGTCATTCTTTAATATTTGAATGTACTGTGCACTAATTTGAAAACGTAAAAATCTTAGTTTTCCATTAACTTTTTGTTAAAAATATTTTTGTAAATTTAAAACGAACATATAAGTGTACAAAAGTAACAGTGAGAATTAAAGAGACGAGTTTTGAACACATGCTATAAATTTTAATAGACATATTGATATTTCTGAGGAGAAACAGAGTAATCCCTAGTTTTATTTACAATACAAGAATAAAAAAAATGTCACATACAGTACAATGGTAAAAACAAAATAGAGAACTTAAATAATTATTTTATTTGTGTAACTACTTAAATAATGAAAACGGTTATTCTATTCGCCCCATGCCGTCTCAGCAGCTACAATGCAACTTTCACATTAAGTGCTAAAAAAGTTATGATTTTTTTTTTCATTTTACAGCATGAATATTCCATCCTGATACGTTAAACCCAGGTAGAGCTGAGCAAAGCAGGAGATGAACGACAAATATAGAATTTATTGGATTTGCTTTTTAAAGTACACGTAGAAGAAAAACAAAACAAAATAAAAACATTTTACCATCCAAACTGTTAAACAGAACTGGACTCATTTTCATAACTTTGGGGGAAAAAAAATAAAAAGATCAATTAAAGGAATGCGTGTATGCATATGCATGAATGCCTGTGTGAGCCAACTAAAAAACACGCACTGATGGATCTCCTGACAATCCCAGCTGTGTTTAACGTTTTGTTGCTCATGAGACAGTTTAGTCACGACGAATATTTTCCCTTCGGTTATTCAAAAATCTGCTCTTGGTGGATAAGATCTAGCCCTGACTGTGAGCTACTTCCACTGCGACTCGGAGGCCCGACTCCATCTTTGATCATCTCACAACAGAGACACATTTTTGACAGTGGTAATATAATCATATGTCAGGGGAAATAGATGTCCTCCCCCAACTGTGGTGAGTTATTCTATGCAGGCACAGACATGCAATACATTAACACTGACCAAAAAAAAAAAAAAAGAAAGAAAAATCCACACGTGTCTCTTTAAAAGCTGCAATATATATATATATATATATATAAGTACAACATGACCTGACAAGCTTAGTGTAAAACTGCCTTCTAGGAACATCATATTCTCCCATATATTATTACGATTAAAAAAATAAACTCTCTTCTATGAGAGTAATGCTAGATTCTTTTTTTTTGCAATGCTAAGTAGTAAGCTCTATTGGAAATATACATCACTGTGTTGTTTCTTCCCTTTGTAGTTTAGAGTTTGGATTTTAGTTTCAGTGTGTGACATTAAACTCAGTTTGTTGGTGGAAGCCTGTGATTTTTCTGGTGTTTATTAACGTCAAAATTCATTTCAGGAAGTGAAAAGGAATACAGTGCATGAAAGCCAGATACGCATTCAGAATCCTGAAACTCGCTTGGTTCTTTGTGTTTTTGCTTCTTCGATTCAATTTAAAAATACTTTATTCATCTCAAAGGTAAACTAAATGTTGAAACTTGTTTAATCCTGGCATCTTCAAAGAGTAGTTGTGGATGGTGATGCTGTGGGCACTAGCAGTCAGTCTTGCAACAAATCTGAAGAGGCCTCTGACATGCTAACAGTTCAGACGATATTCCACAGTAACATGTCCTGCATGACACCATCACTGCTAATCAACCTCATTTGCTTTTGCTGCTCCTCTTCGTATCTTCTCTATGTTGATAATAGATGAATGGTGGAAAACAAAGTACGCAGACTGCAGTTTGCTTTAGTTGTCATGACAACGTGCCCACTAACTAAAGATAACATCATAGATGATACAACATAATCTTTACAAATGCAGGCTCAATGTGGCTTCTCTTCCTTCAATGTTTTGCGTTTGCAGGTGAATGTCTTTGCTTTTGACTGAGAATGAACTGGTTCTCGAGCTGAGCCAGGCTTTTTAATTCCTAACAAAGTCCTGAAACTGGTCTTAGTAAGCCCCTGAAAAAAAGAAGAAGAAGAGCCAGAGTCTCGGTTTGGTGCGGTCCGTTCCAGATAAGTTCCTGAAGCTGTGGAGGCAGCCGAGAGCGGGTGAAGAAATGTCTGCAGGCCTCTTCCAATGTGAACACGGCTTGGATGCCAGGCCCAGTGCTCAGAACAAATAGCTTATAGGCGAGAGGAGGGAGAGTTTCTTTAGGATGAAAGTGGATCCAAAGCAGTCTGAAGGGATCCCGGGTGTATCTGTGGTGTTTGTGTGTGCGCGCGCTCGTTTGCACTCAGGTGAGGGAGATTACATAGCCACGTTAATGACGCCTTGGTACGAGTTTGTTGGCGGTGATAGGTAGATCTGTGTCAATGTGGCGGCGGGGAGCAGGCCCCTCCGCGCGCCCCTATACGATGTAGGTGGTCAGGTCCAAGAGGTACGAGGTCATGTCGATGATGTGATCCAGGATGCCGTCTTTCTCCTGGTCGTTGGGCATCCCCCGCTCACTCTTCTCGCATTGAGCGCCAGAGTAGCCGCTCTTACACAGGCACTTGTTTGGCTCTATGCAGACTCCTCCATTGCGACAGGCTGGTTCACATTTAGCTACAGTCACAGAAAAGCACGAAAATTAGCCTTATGCCAAAATAAAAACTTCAATTACTGTACATGTCAGGAGGGAAAAAACAAATGTATTTTAGTCCTAACGATAATAAGGCTGAAACAATGAATTGGATCAATTGTGATTAATCAACTATTGAATAATCGTCAACTAATTTAGTAATTGATTAATCACCAACTGGAGTATACAGACTCAAAAAAGGCAATTTTCAGAGCAGCATATTCAGAGCAATAATTAAGCTAAAACTTACAAAATATATATAAATATATTTTGCATTTAAGTTAAAATGACCTTCACTGTATAAATACCTATTGTTTAAGTTTCGCCAGGTTCTAATTCTGGGGAAAAAATCCTGTTAAGCATGCTTTTGTTATCCAATTATTAATCTGTTAATCCAAAAAACAATCAAGAGATCAACTCTAGACTGTATTGATATTAGGTCAAGTAGAAAAGGCTGAACTTTTCACATGTTGATGCTTGAAGTATTGTTTTAGCTACAGAGGCGTCCTTGGCAACACATGATCAAAAGGAACGCTATGTTATTGCCTTTTTTAAATAATAAAAATTCAATTGAATAATAGTAATTTCATTATTAGTATATTTGCATCTTTTAATGTATTTCTAATATTGTACAAAAAGGCTTAGAAGAAAAATCTACAGGGTGTGCCAGTTTATATGATTAATAGATGAAGTTGCAGCCTTAAATAATACTAACCTATTCGGCAGAAGGGTCCCTCCCAGCCGGGGCTGCAGCAGCACTTGCCAGTCGGAGTGCAATGTCCGTTTTTGCAGTTTCTGGAGCAAGCTGTCATTAGTAGCTCTGGTGGCTCCACCGGGCGCTGACACTCCTTGGGGGAATGAGGCCTGCAGAGAAGAACAAGATCAAAGTCAATATGATGAAGCAGAAACTTATATTATCACAGAAGATCTAAAACAATCTGCTAATTCCCAAACATTATGCTAATAAGTGAACCTATTTGGACACTTTGGGTGCATTCACCCAAAGTCCTGTTTAGTCCGCTTGAATCCAACTCTATTTTGTTTGCCTAGATAGTTATGATGTTCCACTTGTGAAGGTAAATCTTTTGGGCTTCACCTTGACACTGACAACAATTTTGAGTGCTACACTGCCGAGCAGGATATGTAAAAAAGATAAAATAATAAAAAGAAGATGGACAAAATATCAATTTTAAAGTTGAGCTATTTCACAAGAAAATGTAGGATTATTTCAGATTCTACAAATGCAAAACTGGTGAAGGGATACCCTTAGATACTTGCAGCTGTGACTATAGTTGGTTGTTCTAAATACAGAGGTACAGAAAACACACACACACTGGACTTCACTGATTTCATTTGTAATAAATCCTATAAAGCATATTCCTTATGTTGCGTCTATAAACATGAAATCCAAGTGCGAGTGAAAGAAAACTTCGGTCACATTTTAGTACTGCACGTTGAAGGGTGAGGCTGAAAACAAGAAAGGAGTAAGTAACAATTTATTTGCTTTTTTAATTACATTTTATGAGGATTTTCCTTTTATTTGAGTCATGAGGCCATTGTTTTTTTATAAGTCCCAGAAGAAACAGCTATAAACTTTCTAAATGTTAAGAGCTTATAAATCAGTGTGAAGGACTAGGATAACAATAACATGCAGGACAGCAGCCAATGAGGAACTACAAAGTCGTTCAAAACTATTCATATCGCTTGAAGTCTCACAATTTGGCAGAATAAATACACACATTCACTACATTTCATTTTGAGGTTTTTGACAGGCAAACACAAAATAGTGCATAATTGGAAAGTGGAGGGAAAATGAGTACCGGTTTCCACAATTTTCACAAATAAAAGTCTGCCGTGAATTTATCACACCAGCATGAGTCAGATTTGATTGCCACATAATAGCCATCACACTTTATTTATCCTTTGACTAGGCCACTCTAACGTAGCTCTGGGCGTATGGTTTGAGTCATGACTGGGTGTAAGTTTACCCTTCGACAGAACAAGCCTCTAAAATGTTTTCTTCTAGAACTAAACTGTATGGAGTTCCATCTATGTTCCCCTCCCCACAGAATAATGTTGCCACCACCATGGATCTCCTTAGATATTGTGTTTTCAGGGTGATGAATAATGTTAGGCTGTTGTCACACTGTTTCCTATCTTGCCATAAGTGGGCTGACTATTGAGAGATGTGTGGTTTGCATAAAGGTCTGAACCTGCCAAAATGAAGGACATTTTGTGGAAGTATGCGTGGCACTTTTGATGCACACCTTTTCTGAATAGTGCATGTGTGATGGGATCAATGATGTGGAATTCAGTGTCTCACTGCATCAGGAAACAGTATGTTACTTTTGGGCTTAATGAAGTCTGGGGACTCCAAAGCACTTTACACTATAATCAGTCATTAACCAATTCATTCATGGTGGCAGGAAGGACCAGTCGATATGGCTTAAAAATAAAATCTACGATTGTTTCATACAAAATCTAATTTCTGATTATGGATTATTTTCTTCTCACTGTCGTTTCTTATAAAGAATTAGTAAAGACAGAATATATTTTTCAGATCTTGCCTTTATTTAAATCTTCCCGTCTGAAGTTGACCTGAATTCAAAATGCATACAAGCTGGAAAACAAGATGGCGGGCTCTAGGTAGACCGACATCGGTCTGAGTTACAGAAACCCAAAAGTTTATTGGTGGAACAAAAACCCACTTTTCCAAAAATTTTATCTTCAAAAACAGAAAATTAAATTATTTGATCAAATTGATTTAAAGCCCAGCTCTACTGGTAAACTACGCATGTCTTGGCTACTTCTATTTCTGTTAAATGTCCAGCCTACCAGTTTAGGTAGAGATGTTGGGTCATCTCCTGGTACATTTCCAGCTTAGCCAGACTCATACATTCTTCTTCTTTAACTCCCATTTAAACTTTTCCACAACCTTTCCCCTGACCTTTCCGTTGGTCTTCATGATGCTGTTTGTTCAGTAATCTTCTCTAACAAACCTCTGAAGCCTTCACAGAACAACTGAATTTATGCCGAGATTTACACTTCTTGTGCTGAATTTGACCTAAAACTCAAAGGGAGGCTGAACACAAATGCTAAACGCACTTTTTTTTAAAAAAAAGTTTTATTTGTAAAACTATAAATTGAAACCTTTCACTTTTACATAATACTACTTTGAGCAAATCTGTCACATAAAATCCCAGTGAAATACATTGAAGTTTGTGGCTATAATGAGGCAGAAAATGACTACTTGTGCAGAGCACCGTAACAATCCTTGTACATTCTGTCTTTTTGTGGTTGCCCCTCTTATATTTCTCCAATCTGAGGAGCAAAACAATTCATATGGCTAGGACAAGGCCACTTCTCGGATATAAACATGACTTGGAAAATTCACACAGACACAAACACAAACATCTCCACACCATATGTGTCAGGTTTGAGAACCAAAGAGACACACTACGACCGTTCCGTATTAAGACAAACATCCAGACACGCACATCGGCAAATGGGCTGAAACTGAATCTTTTCACATCACGCTCCATGAGTCTGGAAATAATACAGAGTGCGTAATCAAGTTCAAATGTGAAGTGTCTGTTGTACACTGGGCCACACACAAACACACACCCCCATATGTACAAACACATCAGTGTGTCTGTTTGTGGGGGAGAAAGAAATATTGTTGCGTTAACATTTCTGTTGTGCTGAGGGACAAAACACTGGACAACCCAACACACAGTAACACACTGGACTCTGGTCGACTCAGTCTGGTATGAGAGGCAACAAGCATGAGAGTTGAAGTCAGTGTGTGTGATGTTTAGGCCATTAGAGAACGAGCCTCATCAATCATGGTCTAAGAGCAAATGGTCATTCAGCAGCAGAGGCCAAAACTAGATGCAGTTCAGGACCAGTGTTGAAAATGTCTTCCTTTTGAGCCAAAGTTTCTTTATGAATATAACGTCCACCTGTGGTTGATATCATTGACCTGACAAAAAGACGGTTAAGTGTTTTGTGTGACCTTGTGTAAGATTTATAAAAGAAAAAACATAAAATAACATTTTATTTTGCTCTTGTGCTCTATTTTCTTACATTGTGATGAAATCCATATTTATCAGAATATTGTTAAGAATATTCTTGTGCTGCAATTTTAACAAACGGTCTACTTTTCAATAAAGACTTAATTATTTGACTGAAATGATGGCAAGATCAACAGTAGTAGACTTCATTGCTGGTTTATCCACAGATAAACAGGCAGTGATTGATTTCCTCCTTTTTTCTTGGGCCTTCCACCATCACAGGTGCTTTAATAGCATTTTTTACCACTCTATAAACTGACCTGCATTTAGTCATAGTCAGAATCCTGAATTTTTGTTTTTTTTTAATCAAAAAACTGCTACCAGAAAAAGTTAATTGTATTAACCCTAAAGCACTAATCATAAGCATTAGCTATTGCTAAAGCGCTACACCAACATTATACTTAGCAGAAGCTAATGCTAAAGCGCTAACTGCAAGTCAAACTACAATTATTGGGCACAAAATTAATTTTAACATTATAATTTATAGGTTGTATTTATTTTTTCTAAACTGTCCCTGTCTTATTTTGTTCCTGTATGTTTCATGTTTGGGAAAGAAAAACAAAGTGAGGAGAGGAAACGGAAGTGCTGCATAAATAGTCTTCACCACTTTAAAATAAAAGCATGAATATGAATGTCTAACCACTTGAAGAGTTTTTAAGTCTATAACCAAAACTTAAACACAGATGTTGAACTTTATTCAACAGTAAGTTTATAAAACAGCCAAGAAAATTAGCACATTAGAATTTGTCCTGAAAAATTAACTGTGCTAAACGCTTTCAATGTAAGCAAACATACAAAACGAAAAATCAGCGCCACTATTAGTGCATTAGCGAAGTGTGGCCATCGCTGGTTGACCTACTGTCTTAAAAGTCTGAGGAATTGGTTTGGGAATTTTTACACTCTTCAATCACGTATCATTCCACATTTTCTCACCTATCTTCAAGGTTGCAGTCAGTTAAAAGAGATGATTTACCTTGATAAAATATATATTTTGATATTTCTGTTTACCTCTCTGCTTAAAAGACACCCACCAAATGCTCTGATAAACATATTGACTGATAGCAGTGACAATAAAGTGGCTGTTCATGTGCTGTAATGGCTTTTAATTTCACGATTGAAGGTGGGGAGGGTGGGGGTTTGATTCCCATGCTCCCATCAGCACCCAACTGCAGACTCCATGCCTGTTGGCTTTTGTTGCTGCAGGCTGCATGTAGTTAAAAAAAGAGCAAAAAAGGAAGAAAACAGAAAGAGAAGGAAAAAGAGAAAGAGTAAGAGTCCCTGGAGAGTTGGGGGGTCTGTAGCGAACACTGTTAATAGCAGGCAGGGGTCAGCAGCACTGCTGAACAGCCTGTACTGCTGCCAGGGAGGCTGTGAAAACAGCACCTGCTGGTAGCGCCACTTGACAAAGGCAGCTGGGTCAACAGCCACTGTGGGAATTTATCAACTTTGGAAGGGGTGGTGCATGTGTGATAGTGAGAGTAAAAAAGGCAACACTGCGCTCACGTCGGTCAGATAAATTCACAGAAAGAGATACAAATAACTCAACTTCGATGGTTGCATTTACATTACTATATAATATATATATATATATTATAGGATAATATTCAGGATTGGAAACAGCTGTTCACACAATATATAGAGGAAAAAAATCACGCATACATTTGTGTTGTTTCAGACGTTTGTTAAATATTCTTTTAAAATTTTGTTTCAGTTCTGATCTTCATGGAAGCCGGGGCGTATTTAGCTTGTTAGCTTGTGAGCCCTGTTTGACTGACATGAGGTATATGTGAGAAAAGCGCTATGGAGTGGTGTACATTGTGCACCTTAACAATGGCTTAATCAAACGGCCCAGTGTGGTCTCCTTTGCTGTTTTGTCATCTGACTCCATTGTTTGCAGGCTCCTTTTGTAGCTTCATTCCTTGTTTTCTCTTTGTGCGAGAAATTTACTGTGCATTGTAGAATCTGGGGCTATTCAGTGGGGCTGGCATGCAGCTTTGTGAAGGAAAGGACCACAGCAGAGATGTAGGAAGATTTAAGAGGGACAGGGAAATAGAGAAAAGGCCTTTTTTTCCTGCTGGGTGCTGGGAGCAAACGCAACGCATGCTCACAAAGACTCACAGATGTGCGAGTAGCCACCACCCACACAGTTTGCATCCATACACACAACCCACAGAGAAGCACCCCATGTCCGCTTTCTGAACACATTAGAGATTTGTAACTTCCAGAGCTAACACAGTTCATAAACGGGGAGCCTATCTGAAGAAAATTAGCGAGCCTCCAGTTGAGAAAGCCTTGAATATGTGAAATATCCTTCCTGGTGATGCTCTCTCTTGTTATCTGTGGTGAAGGGTCGCACTGATCAGAAAGGCAAATAGTATTTTACACTAGAAAGCATCACCAGGGTTAGCTCTTTTTTTTACTAACAATGGCTGTATGAAAATACATTGTGTTTTTCTCACTGCCTGACACTGGATCAGACTGAACCGTAGCTGTTTAAGGCCAGTTAGGGCTAAAATTATTTACATTTGCTAAATATTTATTACTTAGTTCAAATTGAGAAGCTGACAGTATATTCACTGAGATTACTATGCCTTCGAACTGTTTGGGAAAGCATAATTATGAAACTATGTCCTGTAGGGCTTCTGACAAACATCTCAATTAACTGGAGGAACATCTATGGATCCAATTTAACCTTAAATAGCGCTTTGTGTGTGACACCGTTGGGAAATCAAAGGAAATCAGGAAAGATATGAGATAGAGAACTAAGTAGCTCAAGAAATCTGGTTCGTCTTTGGGCATTGATCTTAATTAAGAAATTATGCCTAGCTAGAAAGGTGTGTGCAAGGAAAGCAGCCCAAAGGCCTAAGCTACAAGTTTGTCAAGCAAAAAGAGCCAAATTTCCACTAAATACCAAATAAATGTCTGTCAATTCCATCTAAACCGGTCCACTACAGTGTGAAAATGTGTGTAAAGTTTAAAATTTAACAAAAAAAATTAAAAAGTGAAGAAAAAAAAAAGTTCTGATAGTTAACAAATAGAAATAATTTTGTTAATTTTAACAGAATTAAAGCAGGAACAAATATATCATATCTGCTGCTGGTCAATAATTTATGTTGGGAGGAGAGGCAAGATCACAGTGTCAGAGATAAATCGCTACAAAACAAGGATTTTAAAATGTATTCTTAAAATACTATAACTGTGTAAATAAGTGGTTAGACAACAGACGAGTGTCAATGAAACTCAAGTCTCAGTCTCGTTAACCTGCTGCTTTGCCCACCTGCTGTGAGCTACATTAGCATTCTATGTAAAGCACTTTCTTTTACCTTGATGTTGAATGTTGCGGCACAACACACATGCATTGATGCCCAAAGCTGTGGCAATAATTATGGTGGTTATATAAAGATTATATCTTCTGAAATCTTTTCATCCCACTGCTCTGCCACAAATAAGCCCCCTCCAACATTTTTTTTTCTTCCTCTCAAATCAGTCATACCGCACACATTCAGAGTGTTTCAAAATGCATGGTGGCCTATTTATTATTGGAGGGGTACTCCAACTGACAAACAAATACCTAGGAATGAAGTCATCTGGCCAGGACATGTTTACACAAACACTGCTGAGCGATTTTATGGCTGATGTTTTTTTGTAAGCCTTTACCGCTCCCGCTAACAGTTCCACCATTTTCCCTCTGCTTCTCTATGTTCCCAAACATAAAGTCGATGAGAAGATGCTGTACCGGACCACAAAACCCACTACACCCCAAAGCAAAGCTCGGTCTGAACAAGCTTTAGGGTCTGGATGTGAAAAGACCACCAGACTTGATAACGTGCTACGGTCAGACACGTTAGCTGCTTCGGTCCTCGTCAACCCCTCTCTATTCTCTTTGTAACAAGATCCTAATAAAGAAGTCGTGTGTATTAGGAGTTGGGCCTCCAGCACCACAGGATCCGGTCAGACTAAACACGTCCAGTTGATGGTGGAAAGAACTGTTCTGTTGGAGAAACGCGTTCAGCAGCCACTCCAGAAAACATAAATACAAAGCAAGCCACGAGGGCCCCTCTGAAACATCTGCGGTTTCATTAATTGCGTGAATGCCTGGGTGGCACTGTCGTCACTCAGGAATAATCAGCTGCAAATACGTTTCTATTATGAATCCGATGCATACAAATTCTCCTTCTGAGAGTCTGCTTTGCTTATTTGATCTGTCTGATTCAATCAAGCATGACAAACCTTTAAGCAATAAAACAGATCAGGGATTTTCTCTCTACATTCCACTTGATGACTTCGTGACTTGAGTGGTTAGTTTAAGTCCTACGAGAACGTTCTCATCCATCTTCAGCAGAATGCTGATGATAAGATAGGTGGAAACATCAGCTGTGGTTTGGCTGGGCGCATAAAACAAAATTGATTTGAAAAACAAAGTCTCTTTATGTCTGAACTGTTTTCTTTCTTGTGACTTTTTGCTTGCTCCTCCCGTACTGTGTGGGATATTTTTTTTTTTTTCTCCGTTTGGGAGACAAATGTTTTTCACATGGGTTTTATAGAGCCCTTATTTTCAAAATGATTTTTAATACTTGAATGCATGTGGAACAGATTATGACCTACTGACACGCACATTTATAAATGATAAAGTTGCTTTCATGCACACTCCCTGCACATTTCCCTGCACGTTACAGTTGCGGAGCATCAAATATTTGAGTATTAGACTGCACACAGAGAGATTGGGCTTCACTCTGGAAAATCGATGTGTGTGTGCTGAAGGCTTGTGACACTTGCGTCAACTTTTACCCCAAATGTGCCCATTAAAATGGTTGAGAACAGGTGAACTTTTCAGTAAAACACCACCAACAGAGTCATACAAGTTAATCAGTTTAGCTACTAGCAGTTCCTTCCTTACAATAACAGTTTTGAAATATTATCCACTAGTTTCTGCTCAACTCTTTTTTGAAAAGGCGCTTGGGTGACGACCTGTTGAAAAGTGTTATTACTTGACATGATGTTTAGGCTGTTCTGGAACAATTTCTGTTTTTCTTTGAGGTTTAGTGTGCGGAGAAGTATCGCTCATAAAAAAGAAAAGAAAATGTGGAGCAGGTTTCTTGATACAGGTAGTAAATTTAACAGAAAAAATACCCCTGACATAAGAGTTAAATACAACTCTGACTAACTGCATCACAGTAAATACATTTAAATGACGCATGTAGACCCAAAATGACAGGAATTGTAGTTGGGAAAGGAGTTGCTTAGTATTTATTTTGTGGATTACTGATCTGATAATTATTCCGCTCTTTGGACCAATAATTGGCGCATTTTCAATCATTACTTTGCAATATATCTAATAGGGGTCTAATGCTAAGCAAAAATCTATGTTTGGGATGCTTTTGGTTCACTTTGATGAAGAAAAACCAATAACTAATAAAGAATAAGTGAGTGAAGCCACTTACAGCATGGATGGATTAGACAAAAATGAAACCACTTGAAAATGATGAAAAATAAATGTGCAGACCTTTGAGAATTCAAAAAAATGTTTAAATGACAATGGAATTTTTGAAAATATATTTAGACAATCTAGTGTACCAGAAGTACTTTAATGCACCATAAAAGCACAGCTGTTGTGAGTCATCACTCCACAGTACCAGGGTGTTATTATGCTGTGCAGTGTTTTGGACTGGTTGAAAGCTGCAGGCAGCTGGATTTGGACTTTAGGTGATTTTTAATCTAGTACCAATAATTTTTATGGTCCCAAACAGCAGAGTTCAGTGATAGCTGGGAGTCCTCTCTGTTTTGTTTTGTTGTTGTGCTACAGAACATTCTTAGTTCCACACACACACATCATTCATGTGTTTTGGTTTAAAACAACACTGGATTTGTTTGGTGCATATGAGTACCAAACTGACAAAGCTGTGCTGGATGTGTTCGACACAAATACGAGTGTCACTTCACTCCGGAAGTAGAGAAGGGCAAGAGCTAAATGAGTAGAAAAAAAGAGACATATTTGCATTGCAATCTGATACACTATGATCCCTGCTTTCATTTGTGTAAGTTGGAACCATGAGGGATACAACATAAAAACAGAACAGCATGAAATTACGAGTGAAGGACTAGTTGGTCCTTCTGGACAAACAAGAATCACTTACTCACTGAGCAAAGACTCAATTAAATAGAACAAAAAGTACAAAAGAATTTGCTGAGTGTACCTTTTCGGGTCTACCAACTTGTAGAGTTTCCCGCTGTGTGACTGTGCCATGCTTTTACTGCTCGCTAGAATGTAGACTTCACCTGCAAAAGTGAAACAGTCACAGCAAATTCCTGTTAATATTTTATCGTTAGATTACATAAGTCTATTGTAGCATGCATGCAGACATAAGCAATTTATAAAAAGAGATAACATGTGACAAGACAGGCAGACAAGAGGATGAAAGGAAAGGACAGATGAAGAAAATAAATGTAGCTAAAGCTTCCACAATGCTCCACTAGCCAAGGCACTTTAAGAAAAAGTTTAATGGGACAATTGGGTACTCATGACTGGGAAACAGGCGGATAATTTAATGAGGAACAAGCCTGCAAGAAAATTCCATACGGGGATAAATTGTAAACATGTGTCTGTGAGGCCCCTTCATTGGGACATATAATTCTAGCGTTGCTGGCAAAGCATGAGCCAATGCAGGAATCTATAAAAAGCTCATCAAATAATAACTCCAAGACCTGGCAATAACAGCGATCCAACATTTATGAAGCCTGTGTGAGCAATTCACATCATATGTACATTTTGATTCAAAACATCACAGCCCACCGACAACCATTTAGTAAGTGCGAGTGCATTCATCTCTGTTTACGTTTAGTAACTGTTCATTTCTACAGTTGTCTTGTTAGAAATTAACATCATTAGCAAAGCAAAACATTGCTTCAGACACTGTTTTGGAGCAATGACTTCAATATTGATTCTACTTTTTATGTTTTAGGGACACTCGTCTTTCCCCAAAGCCATTTTTTAAGTCAGAAACTGTTTGCCATACCATGTAAAATCTCAATCACTCTGCGTTATGGTCCTGATCTGGCACCACTTTCTTAAATCCTGTCAGAAAGCAATCGCATGCTAGAAAATCCTGCCAGGTCAAACTGCCATTGATAACATTTCTGTGCCAAGATGTTTCCATGATCTTGTCTTGATTGCAATATTTAGCAATAATACAACAGCCATATGATTTTTTCTTTTTAAATTATTATTCACTCTAATTTAGAGGTGGGTGCTCCTCTTCCCAGCTGAGAACGCTACTGCAGGACGCAGTGCTAATAGCAGCCACAGAGTCAAGAGCATTGTGCTTCACTGCAGTGTTTGTGAAAATATGTCGAGGTCAGACATTACCAACATATTTTAATCTTGTCTGACAAAAAACCTAACCTTGTTGAACATGTTAACCTTGCAGATATATTGCCATTAAAAGAATCTTAAAAGCCACAAACTGCAACTATTGTATCAAATTATTATCTACCATGTTTGAAGTACAGTGTAAAATTTGCAAATGTCAGAGGTCACTACAATACCTACAAATAAATTGGTACAAATCTGCATCACACAACTATGTTGTCTTGTGTGTTTCGTGTTCCAGCCTGAGACGCTCCCAGGTCTGCCAGTTTGGCAGGTGTAGCTCAAACGATTTGCAAACATTGACTTGAACCAAACTACACCAGACTAGCATGTGCTAAGAGCTAGCTTAGTGTAGTTTGTGAGGGGATCAAAGCCAAAGCATGAAGACAAGTCTCACTTCAGCTTCTCTTCTGGTGTGGATACACTGTGACTTTCAAACTCCTCACCTAATAGGCTTTAAAGCACAATAGTTGTGCTTTTCAAGTATTTTTGGTGTAGTTTTTTGTGCAAATATCTTAGTATTCATAAAATAAGACAAATCTAACTTACAAGTAACTTTTCAGCAAGGTATAATAACCTGTTGTAAGTCAATAATTCCTTAATATTGATTTAAAAAAACTACTTAAGTTATTTTTCCCATGTTACAAGAGAAATAATCTGCTAGTGTAACTAATACTTTTCCTTCAATATTAGGGAAGTATTGACTAAAAACAAGCTCCTATATCAGGTTGATAGTTTTGTTTCATTTCAAGTCTTCTATAATATTTGCACTAGAAACTAGACCAAAAACACTTGATAAGATTTTGTTTATCTCACCCTTACTAAACCTCCGCAAAGACCGTTTTTCTGGCTGAATGCATACTGGTGTGGAGGGCCTTTTTTCTGAAAAAATAGTTTTCATTCTCAGTTATTCAAGTCATTGTTATTGTGGTGCATTAATAAAAAACTGTCATTACTTGTTTGATCTGGACAATGTCTCACCTCTGATGCAGAAGACATTTCAACGAGAAGCTGATTTTTTTTTTTTCTTGAGTAAAATCTCCAGGTTGGAAAATTTTATAAAGTAAGAGACTAAAAGAATTATAATGAAGTGAAAATAAGCAGACTAACATATCTAATATCGGTCATGTAAATTGTTAGACTGCTTAATGATTAGTGCTTTAAGCCTCTTAGTTTGTTAGCAGCAATTTGAATGAAGCAGGAAAGGACAAAGATTGATGGCTCAGTGACAGATTAGTTTATTAGAGAGGAAGAGGTGATCTTTGGGTTTCTGTTGCAGTACTCACCGAGTTCATCCTCTCCGAAACCCAAGACATGCCCCACGAGGGGAGAGGCGCAGGAAACCGAGCCCAGACACAGAGCCTTTTCCTGCCACTGCTCGCTGTCAGACGATGTGGCAAAGGGAGACTTCTGGAGGATCCGCAGGTTACTGAGGCAAACAAAACACACAGAACGTTTAATGTTGAGCGAAATTTTAACCTGAAACAAACTGGAACAGAAAGATTTATTTTACACTTATGATTCACAGTTCTTGCGACAAAGCCTGAGTTAATATCTGGAATAGGGCTGAACTATTCTCATAATATGGTTCAGGAATCAATCTTCTTTTCCAACCAAAGTCGCAATTGGTGTTATTTAAGACCTCCGCTTTGGTTTCAAAACAAACATCGTGCCGGGGCTTTTCTACAGCCACAGCGCTGCGCTCCCAAATGGTAATGAGACACAGAATTCAGCGACCACACATTGTTTTAAACACGGTGCCAACTCCTGATAGCGCACCAGCACAATATTTACTTCCTTTGCTTACTCGAGCGTCAGAGTTTGACATCAGCGAAGCAGGATGAATTACAAACCAAGGGAAAGTGTGAACAGCACAAGACAGGATGCCTAGGCTCCATTTACACTCATTGGGCAATACTGCTGTGCTGATAGTAACAGAAAACCTGTTTGCCCTACATGGATGGAACTGGGTGCAGCTACTTACTGCATGTGTCAACTTTAGGAACAGATTTTTCCATTATCTTTTCCTTTTTTCTTTTGATATCCTTATATTTCCTCATTAATTCTGACTGTTTTTAAATCACTTTCCCACTAGAACAGATGTTGTTTCAGCCCTTTTCCTGCTGGAAACATAAATTTAGACTGATTACTATAAAAAAGATTAAACACTACTTTGAGACACTTGGATCATCCCCCATATGCTTCACATGTGAAAATCAGTCATGCTTACCCATTTCTATCTCCAAACACATAGCTGCCATACAGTCTCCTCGACTGGCAGCCCCTATAGATGAAGCCCCCCACAGGTGGCGCTCCTCCACTGGACTGCAGGTCATACACAGAAGGCTCATTTTCTATGAAGGAATAAGGAGATATTGGTTTGATTTAAGCCCAACTTGATGAACTTAAAGACTGCTTGCTACCTGCAAGAACAAATCTAATATGGCTGCAATATAATTCAGCACTTTTTCCTAGAATGCAATGTTTTGTTTTTGGTGGCTCTTTATTAAATCTAGAAAAGAATGTGTTGCACTTTTAGATTAGATTAAATTTTATTGTCACTACGCATGTCACAAGAAACTGGAAATGGGAAGGAGTAAATATACAATTTTAATTGTGAGTTAAATAGTAGAAAACATCTATTTCTGAGATGGTTTCATTAGTAACAAAAGAAAATCGTACAACTAAAGTAATATGAATCATTTTCTGGGAAACAATCACTCTGGTAAATAAAAATGTAAAGAATCTTGGCTACTTTAAAAAAAAACATGAGGAGCTGCAGTTGAGTGCATTTCAAACTAGTTGAGTGCATTTCAAACTAGGGTGACTGGTCAGATCCCACATAAAACCAGATGAGAGCTGGTCTGAAGTAAGAAATAAATTCAGGTGAGAGATTTTGGACTAAAAGTGTCTTAAATGACACTCAGTTGAAGAAGAGCTAGGTCTCTCTCTGCTGTACTTTTCAACACTTAGGCATCATATTTCTAGCCATTATTGTTCAGAGCCTTTAAAGTATTTTTATGTGACCCAACTTACATTCCCTTTCACAATCCAAAATGCACAAAAAAATAGATTATCTCTGGTTCCAATCATGGTTTTTGACATTTACCCTTCACTGGGATTTCAACATTTCTATCTAAAACAATGTGCTCTTGCGAAATGAAATTGATTTATAATAACAGATGTCAGTTTTAAAGGGATACTTTCGAAAGGTTATCCAAGAGGCTGAAGTATTTCCATTCTGTACTCAAAATGTAATGGCATCAAACAAAACTCATGCAAAGGATGTGAATAGTTACTGGTATGATGGACAACATGAACATTTTAGAACAGTGAGTTATTTCTTAACAAGATAAGGTAAGTATTATGACTCTTAAAAAAACATCTTGAGAATTGTGACTCACCATAATCCTTCCCCTTAGTAACTTCTAATATTCTTCCTGCCGATGTGTTTTTACCACTGGCGTCTGTGCAGAGGATAACCAGACTGCCGTTGTCTGTCTGCAGCCGATCCACTGCACACCTTCAAAACACAGAACGATAACAAATGCAGTTTAATAGAATCAAAGTAATCATAAGCCTTTAATTTATTCACATTTTGTCACATTAGAATCACTAACTTGTACATTTAAATGGGATTTTATGTGACAGACAAAAACAAAACAGCAAATAACTGAAGGGAAAGGAAGATGTTTCAGGAAGATGTCTGAGAAAAGCCTCGGAGGTTTGCTGGAGAAGGTTAGTGAATAATCAGCATCATGAAGACCAAGCAACACAGGAGATGGGTCAGTTTAAAGTAGAGTCAAGTTTTAAAACAATAGCCCAACGTTTCTGTTCAATCAATCATGTGAAAATTGAAGGACACAACTTCTGACTGAAATGTCCACCTAAACTGACAGAAGAGAGTTAAACATAGAAGCAGCCAAGCATCCCCTGGTAAGTTTAGAGGAGCTGCAGAAACCCTGAAGCTCACATGCAGATCAATATGTTTCCTAAATAACGGGAACGCTCACATCTTTCATAAATTTCATTATCTACTTTGCCCAGGAAGCTTGGGTCTCCTCAGGGTCTTTCATAATACACTGCACCGTTTTATCTGTTTATGATCGAAGTAGCAGCTATCTACTTTTTTGATTATGTTTTTATGTTTGTATAAGCAGCAAAGGTTGTGATTATCGTATTGGCAATAAATCACTTGACTTGAGTTTGAGTGGGAGAATCTGTCGGAAGGACAATCATTAGTGGTGCACTCCACAAATCTGGCCTTTGTGAAAGAGAAACGAGAAGAAATCCAGATGCAATTTGCTACTCGCCATGTAGGGGACACACCAAACACGGGGAACAAAATGTAACTTGCAAAATGCTACATATGACGGAAAACTAACACCACACATTTCCCTGAAAACAGCCTCTCCGCATGAAACATGGTGATGGCAGCATCATACTGTGGGACTCTCTGACTTCAGCAGGGACAGAGAAGGTGGTAAGATGCATGGAATGCAGAAAAAAATCTGCGGAGAGGTTGAGTGAATGTTCCCCTCCCAGCAGGACGACAACCATAAATAAACAACCAGAATTACAGGTCGACAGTTTATTAATGTGTTTGACTGTTTCAGACCTAAATCAAATTTAGAGTTTGATCTGATGCTCAGAGATAGCCTCAATTAAATCTGACTGAGCTTGAGCTATTTTACCAAGAATGGACAAAAAAAGTGGAAATCTAGATTTCATAAGCTGGCAGAGCCGTTCTTCAAAAGACTCATTTTACAAAGTGTTACCTGAGTGCACCCCTAGGTTTTTTATAAAAGATTGTGAAAGACATGTGTTTGTTCCAGTAAAAACTGTGTTGAAGTTTGTGGTTGTTAATGTGAAGTCAAGTAACAAGGCAGTTCAAAGGGCTTTACACCAGAAAATCGTCATACAACATAACATTTTGTCAAATGCCATAATCAAAATCATCAAACAAATATACATCAAATATGTTGGTCAATGTTCTAGTTACTACTAATCAAAGGCCGCTCTAAAGAGGTGGGTTTTTAGCATTGATTTGAAGGAGCTCAGTGTTTCAGCTGTTTTGCAGTTTTCAGGGAATTTGTTTCAGATTAGAGCATAGAAGCTGAATGCTGGTTGTCTATGTTTGGAAAAGCAGTCCTGGTTCTGGGAATGCAGAGTAGACCAGAACCAGAAGACCTTAGTGATCTGGAAGGTTTTTACAACTACAGAAGATCTTTAATGAATTCAGTCGTTCAGTGATTTATAAACTAACATAAGTATTTTTTTAAGTCTATTCTCTGAGCTACTGGGGGCCAGTGGAAGGACTTTAGCACTGGGATTATGTGCTCTACTTTCCTGGTTTTAGTGAGAACGTAACCAGCAGTGTTCTGGATCAGCTGCAGCTGTCTGATTTTTTAGACACTGCTGCAGTAATCAATGAGACTGAAGGTTCAGGTATGAGTTCACTATATGCAGATTTCAGGCCTGATTACTAGATTCTAGCTGTAATTGCAGAAGCTGCTTGCTGACTAATGTGAAAGCTCAAGGGTATAAATAAGTATCGCAACAAAACACCCCAAGAATCTCGGATGCGTTACTTACCTGCCTGGGTCATGTAATCCATGTGCAAAGATCTCAGGTGGCTGATTAGTGCTGTTAAAGTACGGATTGTTCCGTGGTATCGAGTAGGACGACGTACAAATGTCCGTGTCCACGTCCACCCTTAGAATGGACCCTGTGAAATCACTGCATTCAAACACACACAATCTTCCGTCACAACACGGTGTTGAAACGTCCTCGTTGTGATTCTTTTGACTTTTGATCTGACCTGAGTCCATCCATTTCCTCCATGTCGTCCAGAGTGATCATACCGTCTCCCAGAATGATGTGCAGCAGACCATCGGGAGAGAACAGAAGCTGACCTCCGAGGTGCTTCCTGTGCAACTCAGCCACTTCCATCAGCACATGGGCAGTCCTGGTGTCCACCTGGTTTGGGTTTTTCCTGCAAGCAGAGAAAACAGTTTTTACTTCGATACTGGACCAACAAAAACAAAAACCTCTAAACACTTCCACAGACATTCCCATGGTTTTATGCTTTCATATAATCCCATGTATACTATAAGTTTATTAAACATAATTTTATGGTTGCTTGCAAGAAATGAAACAGTAAGGGTAAGTGAAACTACATTACCATATAAAATGCTGACATTACTATCCATAACAAACAAAATCCAAAGTTTAAGACACTTTAGTTTCTGGAGACATTCAGTTTGTCAACCGTAATGTCTTTCGCAGGAAAAATACTTTGGGTGGGGAACCACTCAGGCTTCTTCAAAGTGCTGCAGAACTATGCTGAGAATTTAGTTGGACAGTGCCATCAACAAATGTGCTGTAATAGGTTAGGTGTTATTTTGGGTAATTCTAGGACTTTTGAAAAGCAGATTGCCAAAGAGAATCTACTTTAACTGTTGTTACTCCATAGAAATTCTCCATTTAATAACTATGTTGCCGTCACTAGGACTGCCTGGCAATACTATAATTAAGATTAGCTCATTGAGTGAAAAATAGAACAGTGGTTAAGTACATTAAAACGTAGCATTTAAATACCTTCGTGAGAAATCGCAGTTATCTTAAACATAAGTAATTATGAAAAGAGCTCTAGGTACCAACCCAAGTAAAATAGTGTCATCATCAAAGGAGTGCTGCTCAGCACAACAAATCATAGAACATCATGAGTCTCCATTACACAAAGACGTTGGTGTTTCTCTACAATGTTGCCCTTACAGCTTTGTTAATGTTGCCAATGTTAGTGGTAAAAATCTCAACTGATGAATCAACATTGCCATTCATTTAATCATAAATATATCTGTAGACAATGCTATCTGATACGCTATTTGCAAAGGGCCAATCCGAGAGCGTAATTCATTTTTCTTTATGCTGATTGGCTGAACTCCCAAAAGTGGAAATAAAGAAGACTGTAGCTTCTGCGGTAGTGCGGTATTACTGTGTGTTTTAATGGATATTTGTGTAAATTTGGCGTTTGAAGTATTAAAATTGGCATTTCTAATGCCTATTTTAATAGGCATTAAAATAGTGGATTTCTGTCATGAAGTGGTGCGGGTGAGGTGGTGAGGCAGAGGCAGCGGACCCAGGAATGATGAATGTGATGATGAATTTAATTGTAAATAAGTCCAGTAACAAGCAGCAGGCACAAGGAAACACTGACGAAACATAGACGCTAACATTGACGAGGACCCGACGAGGAACAAGGAACACAGGTGGAGTTAAATACACGGGAGGGTAATCACAGAGACGAGACACACCTGGGAACAATCAAGGGGAGGACAGGACAACGAAGAGACTAAGGACACAGAAAACTCTAAATAAACACAGATCCTGACAGTACCCCCCCCTCAAGGGCGGCTACCAGACGCCCAAAAAACAAAAACACAACAAGGGTGGGCGGAGGGGCGCTGGACGGGGGGCCAGAGTTCAGAAAAAACAAAAAACAACCCACCATTGCGGGCGGAAACACGGGAAGGGCCAAGAGTCCAAAAAGAAACAAAAAACTACCCACAGGGTGGGCGGAGGCAAAGGAGGCGGGAACCACGGAGGTGGTCCGGCGGTCGTCCGCGGCGGCGGGAACCACGGAGGTGGTCCGGCGGTCGACCGCGGCGCTGGAGGCGGGAACCACAGAGGCGGTCCGGCGGCCGTCCGCGGCGCTGGAGGCGGGAACCACAGAGGCGGTCCGGCGGCCGTCCGCGGCGCTGGAGGCGGGAACCACGGAGGCGGTCCGGCGGCCGTCCGCGGCGCTGGAGGCGGGAACCACGGAGGCGGTCCGGCGGCCGTCCGCGGCGCTGGAGGCGGGAACCACGGAGGCGGTCCGGCGGCCGTCCGCGGCGCTGGAGGCGGCGATGATGAGTCCCGGGGGCCGCCCACAGACGGCGACGACGAGCCCCCCGAGGCAGGGTCTCGGTCGGAGCACAGGGGGTCTCGGTCTCAGGTGGAACACTGGGGGTCTCGGTCTCGGGTGGAACACTGGGGGTCTCGGTCTCGGGTGGAACACTGGGGGTCTCGGTCAGAACGGATAGGGACTGGGTCTCGGTCGGAACACTGGGGGTCTCGGTCTCTGGAGGAACGCTGGGGGTCAGAGTCTCTGGAGGAACGCTGGGGGTCAGAGTCTCTGGAGGAACACTGGGGGTCTCTGGAGGAACGCAGAAGGTCAGGGTCTCTGGAGGAACGCAGAAGGTCAGGGTCTCTGGAGGAACGCAGAAGGTCAGGGTCTCGGGTGGAACACTGGGGGTCTCGGTCTCGGGTGGAACGCAGAGGGTCTCGGTCGGAACGCAGGGAGTCTCCGAAGGAACGCTGGGGGTCTGGGTCTCGGAAGGAACACTGGGAGTCTCGGAAGGAACACTGGGAGTCTCGGAAGGTGCGCCGGCTGGAACGCCGGCTGATTCGGCCTCGGGTGCGCCGGCTGGAACGCCGGCTGATTCGGCCTCGGGTGCGCCGGCTGGAACGCCGGCTGATTCGGCCTCGGGTGCGCCGACTGGAGGTGAGCCGGAGCGGAGCCTCGGGGCCGGTTGCGGGGGCGAGCCGGAGCGGAGCCTCGGGGCCGGTTGCGGGGGCGAGCCGGAGCGGAGCCTCGGGGCCGGTTGCGGGGGCGAGCCGGAGCGGAGCCTCGGGGCCGGTTGCGGGGGCGAGCCGGAGCGGAGCCTCGGGGCAGGTTGCGGGGGCGAGCCGCAGCGAAGCCTGGGAACCGGCTGCGGGGGCGAGCCGCAGCGAAGCCTTGGAAACGGCTGCGGGGGCGAGCCGCAGCGAAGCCTTGGAAACGGCTGCGGGGGCGAGCCGCAGCGAAGCCTGGGAAACGGCTGCGGGTCCGGAAAGCGACGAGGGGCCGGGTCTGCCGGCGGCTCACGTCGCTGTCTCCGGGCAGACAGCGGAGGTGACAGCTCCGGAAGGCGACGAGGGGCCGGGTCCACCGGCGGCTCACGTCGCTGTCTCCGGGCTGACCGTGGAGGTGGCGGCTCCGGAAAGCGACGAGGGGCCGGGTCTGCCGGCGGCTCACGTCGCTGTCTCCGGGCGGGCAGCGGAGGTGGCGGCTCCGGAAAGCGACGAGGGGCCGGGTCTGCCGGCGGCTCACGTCGCTGTCTCCGGGCAGACAGCGGAGGTGACAGCTCCGGAAGGCGACGAGGGGCCGGGTCCACCGGCGGCTCACGTCGCTGTCTCCGGGCTGACCGTGGAGGTGGCGGCTCCGGAAAGCGACGAGGGGCCGGGTCTGCCGGCGGCTCACGTCGCTGTCTCCGGGCAGACAGCGGAGGTGGCGGCTCCGGAAAGCGACGAGGGGCCGGCTCCACCGGCGGCTCACGTCGCTGGCTTCCCGGACGAAGGAATCTACGGGGGCCGTATCCGGGGGGTGCTAACACCAGTCTTGTCCCCTGGAATAGCTCCCGCTGCAGGTCGGCGAGGGCTTCAGTCAGCTCCCTCTCCTCCCCGCCGGATCTCCGCCTTGGTCCGCTCCGCCTTTTGGGAGGGAACCTCACTCCAGCTGCGTCCATTACCAAGCGAGCCTCACCGTTCGGTATGGTCGGGTCCTTCTGTCATGAAGTGGTGCGGGTGAGGTGGTGAGGCAGAGGCAGCGGACCCAGGAATGATGAATGTGATGATGAATTTAATTGTAAATAAGTCCAGTAACAAGCAGCAGGCACAAGGAAACACTGACGAAACATAGACGCTAACATTGACGAGGACCCGACGAGGAACAAGGAACACAGGTGGAGTTAAATACACGGGAGGGTAATCACAGAGACGAGACACACCTGGGAACAATCAAGGGGAGGACAGGACAACGAAGAGACTAAGGACACAGAAAACTCTAAATAAACACAGATCCTGACAATTTCATCTAACAATTGGTTGAAGTTCCAATCCCCTGTGAATACCGAGGTCCATTGTATGTCTCCACCTAAATTTTGCAGATCAACAGTTATTGTTCTATTCATTCTTCTTTTCAAAATGGCAGAAGCTCATTCAGGTTGGACATTGAGCATCTGTGAATATCAGCTTTCGAATGTCTCAAATGACTTTCAGTTTAATTTATTATTTCTCGACTTTAACAAGGGCTTTTGAAAACTGGGATGCGTTTTGATTTATACAGAAAACTAGAATTGTCCTGCTGGAAGGTGAAAGGTTTTGATTGCACTGTAACACCATCCATCTTTCCTTCTGACCAGCTTTTAATCTTTACTGTACCGCCATGAGGACATTTCTGATGTAATGTTAGTTTTCACCACACATCATTTTGTATGTCGGCCAAAGGTCTCATCTGAATGTAGACCTTCTCCCACCTGTTTGCTGAAACCCCTGCATGTTTTGCGGCAAACTGGACTTCCTTCTTCCTCCACTTCTTCCATATAGGCCAGACCTACTGAGTCTAATAGTGTCGTTTAGATATTGTTTTGTAGCCTTTGCCTCCTTTAAATGCCTCCATCACACTTACACCAACTTGTCTGCTTTGTTTCTTGGTCTTTACGAGGTTAATTATTAAATATGTTTTTCTAACAGGCGCAGTAAGAAATTATTGCACAATAAATTAAAATGAGGTCAATAATTTTCATTGTTATGATCAATATGTTTTGAAAGGCAAGACTTCATACGCTATTTTATGTATGTTATGCCATTACCATCGTGTTTGGTGAAAATGGCCTCAAAACAACAATATCATTGTTTATTACTATAATTCTTAGGACAATTTACTGTCCAGCAAAATTTGTTAACATGACATACCTACTAACAAAACCCTAAGATTAGATTATGGACCGGAGGAGAAATACTTGCTTATTCAGCAAATATTTAGCTTATATGAAGATAAAACATAATTTTCCTTCCACTTCACAAATTTGCACTATATTGTGTTGATCTATCAGATAAATTAACATGTTGTTATTTTAACCTTTAAATGTGAAAAACTTGACACGATCACTCTCAATATTTTGAAACAACAAATATTTTCAGTAAAAAAAAAAATTTCTAAAAGGGAAATATATATGTTAGAGACTTCTCCATTACCTTGAAACGGTGTATTCAACCACACGGAGAATGTGGTCGTGCGGTCCGATGGCCCAGCGCTCTTGGTTGGTGGTGTAGGAGACGTATAGTTTGCCATTCTTCTTGTAATTGGGGTGGAATGCCAGGCTTAGCAGGCCCCTTTCATCACCACTCTGCAGTCAGATGAGAAACACAAAAGATCCAGGAGTTAATTATGTCCCTGCTTGGCTTCTGCTCCATGGTGCGGGGCTGGAATCACCCCCCTCAGTCATATTCATCATCACTAACATGCCAGCTCCACACACCCAGCACCCTCCTTTCTCCCCTCTTTTTTTTTCAAACTTGTCTAATCCTCTTTTATATTCGTCCATCACATTCCCCTTTCACTGCTCTGCTTATTATCTCATTCTCTCTTTTCCTACACAGCATTGTTCCGCTTCGCACCTTCGCCAGGCCCCTTTAATATACCATTACAGGCCATTATAAAACATTTGACTCTGGGCAGAGCTGCACTGCCGAACCTTTCCTGCAGCCTGGTTATGCGACGCTCGGTCCCTCCCGGTGGCCTCCATTGTGCAGTGATTTGTGTGTGTAATCTTTGGGGGATATTTGTGAATACTATGCTGAGTGGCTGGAAGAATTTATTAGCTCACTCACAGTTCATAGAGAACACAAAGAGCAGAGTGCTTCAGTCCGTGCTTTTTGCTCCCCAATCCTCCTGTTTCCTGATTCGCTCAAAAATCCATACAAAATTAAAGGCGGGGATGTGAGGGGGGGAAGAGTTAAAGTAAGGGAGGGATGAAAAAAAAGGAAACCTAAACAAGGAGAGAGCTGCCAACTCCCACTGTCTTGGCAACATGTTTAGAAAACATCTAAATTGCTTGTGTAATATGTAAACCTTTGTCTCACCCTGGAGGCAGTTACATCGGTTGTCACTACCCTGGTGGTCTGCCCATCATAGTTAGCCGTAATAATCAGCTATAGCATTTCATTCCCCAGGCAAAGTGAACTGGGTCAGCCTCTTTCTGCTATATGCTCCCTGTTTTTGTCCACAAAAGAATCAACAGAATACGAAGCTGAGGTGTGATGAATGTTTATACGTTGTGACCATATAAGGATGTTGCTTAACTTGTGAGTTTTTTTTGTGGACTCGAAGGCATACAGATATCTATTTTTGCTGTTATGAATAAATGAAAAGAAATATGTTTGGGTGTGGCTCGGAAAGGTCTAGCTTGTCACAAACCCATGAGAGTACACAACAACCCAAATGTCCACTGTTACAACAGAGAAGTTCCAGTAAGCAACAAGAGAGACCAAAGTAATAATTTAGATGATGTTTTCACAACCTCATTATAGAGAGAAATATTGAGCAAGTTGCTGAAACCCTTGTCGCTCCAGAAGTCAAAAGATCCTCCGCCAAAAAATATGAATAATAACAATAAATGTCAGATTCCTGAAGTGCTTTATGGATGTGAATGCAGTACAATATTCAGATGGGTGTTAGTCAAAGCAGAGATGGTTCTGTTTGCCAGATATTGTGAATATTGGAAGAAAACAGTGCAAACTTCACCTTGAAAGGTTAAATCCATATGATGGAAATGGATATGCAATGACCCACATCCCCAAAATAAACTTGTGACAGGGAATGAAGCAAAGAGGCATAGACCATGAGCCAAACTGGGGACCACCGGGACACACAGAGGTTTATTGGGCTGAAATATTACCTCGCCTGCTAATGACTGACTCGTTCAGCAGCAGAGGAACAGCAGAACTGGCACCAGAGCCATAAGAAACAAACACTGCATTCGAAAGCAGTCTGAGGAGATAGCTTGATTAAAAGAAGACAAAGTACCACCCTGAGATTTCTTAGAACTAAGCACAAACTGCTGCCAAATCTGCAGTAGATCAGATTCTGTTCAGATATTTGGAAAGTCGTACTGCGCCTAACAAGATCAGTGCAAACAGTGTAAAAACGTCTCAAAATGACTGTTGTAGATTGAACTTACTGCCAAGTACCACAGAACAAATAAAGAACCACTGCAACGCCTGCACCTAGCTGTAGTTTTATACGAGATGTGTCTTTTGTATTTCCTGTGGCAGTGTGTTTACGACCCCCACAGGACCCTTGTGGTTAGATTAGGTATTTATCTTTCCTATGCAACACTGATTACTGATATGGGACACCTGAGGACCTGGTAAGCCCTTCGGTTATTTAAACCCCGACTGCCAACTAACTTGCCTCTGCCCTCCTCCACCGGTATGCTGCCGCCGCCTTTTGCTTTATAGATTATTTTGACTGCACATTACCACACTGTTTTCATTTTATTTTATATGTACTGATTTCACACTTCATATTAGGAACTTTGACTTTTTTTGCCTCAGCTTGGGTTAGAAAAAAGATATATTTCAGAATTTAAACAGTGGTTTTTTTTTGTGACCTTTAAGATAGGACATAACTGAGGGCTCGACAAAATTGTGTAACTGGATGCTTGTTGCTCTTTTCGTAAGGTAACAATTGGAGCTTGTGGCCTTATATTGTTTTGTGAAGATTATGAGTCTTTTGTTGGCACTGGGCAAAAGTATTTATTCATGCTGACAAGACGATGCAGTCCAGCTGAACTTTGTTGGTTATAGGAAAACCTGTGTAGTATAGTTGCTAGTCTTTGCTAAAGGTTTTTCATCCAGGTGTTTTTGTTTGTTGTAGTCATTAAGTATAAGTACCATACTTAATGAATCTAAGTAATTAAGTATGGCTCTTTAGTAGTAGAAGGCACACTTCAGCTAATGTGCTAATAGCGGAGCTACTTTTTCTTTTAGTGTCTTAGCTAACTTTGAAAACATCTAGCTTTCCCTAAATTAAATTTTCTGGATAAATTCAAAACCACAAATTATTTACTTGGCTGTTTTGTACATATTAAGTTGAATAAAGTTTAATGTCTGTGTTGAAGTTTTGGTTATCGACTGAAAACAAGAGATAGAGATAAATACAATATCTAAGGACATTATAGAACATGTAAATTATATGGTCAGAATTAAATTGGTGCTTGAGGGTTGTAGTCTTTCAATTCCATTTAGCATACTGTTATCCAGTATAAATAAGCTGAACTAAAACACCAGGAACTTTAATAAAGATTCAAATAACTACATGTCAGTAATGGCTGATTGTTTATTAGGAATGCAGTCGCTGTCTCGTCTTCTTTCCAGAGCTCCTGGATATGAATGTGTGACATTTACAGTTTGTGTGTAGAAACAAATTATAAAAATTATAAAAACCTGACAGATATATTAAAGCGTTTGCATAAACAAAAATAAATCTGTTTGGTTTCCCACTCATAATCTGCTCATTTTGACTGGAAAAGGTCTAGCCGACAGACAGTCGCTCTCATGTACAACATCTGGTCGGCTGCACCTCCCTGGTGGAGGTGTGCTGAGGTGTGCCTGTGTTTATTTGTACTGTAGAATGTAACCACTCTGAAGCAATTGGTAAATAAAGTTTTATAGCTCTGATTTACTGTTGTGTTCAGCATCTGGAACTGTCTTACGTCTTCAGCTCAAATGTTGCTGATCCGTCTATCTTTCACTGAGTGTGTGTCTTTTTCATTAGGTAAGGATGCAAGAGCCAAGAAAATAATGTTGAAGTTGCAAACAGCCAGCAAGTACTTCTGCTTATTCTGCCTTTAAAAACAAATTGCGCTGGTGAGCGCTGCTTTATAGAAAGCCTTGATGTTGATGGAAGACAGAAATAATAGCAAAACACCATATTTTTAGTCGAATTCTTCAAATTAAATTTAACCCAAAAAGACTTGAATGGTTTATGTCCGCAAAGAGAATGTAGACGTCACACAGCAGCTTACTGTTTACAGAGGTAAACAAGACGAAGGAAGCTAATAAAAGGAAAAGACAATTAATAGCGATAGCCTTTTATGGACCATTGACTGCAAATTCTGTAGAGAAGTCTGTTTGGATGCGTAGTCGGTACCAGGAGAAGTGTGAATGTCATGTGTTGCACATCGCTGACACAGTCACTTCAGAATTATAATTTTCAGCCATTTATGTCCAGATTCCTCACATCTGGCTTCTTCTGGTGCAGAATTATGGCCCATGTCTCACGTCAATGACGTAAAAGTTGGATAAAACCGTTTTGACTCCAGACGCTTTGAAAACTATCAGATTATCCAAATTACTACCACATATGGAAGTGGCACAAATCAGATTTTTGGGGGGTAAAAAGATCAAATTGGGGCATTCAGAATATCATAAAAAAGTCGGATATGGGTCGCATTTGCCTCCTCAGTATGTAGCCAAAGTGGTTCATTCCTATCCACTTTTCACTGCAAAATTCCACATTTCTCCAGTCAAAGCTTTAGGGATTTACACTGGTCACTCTTCCATGTTTTCTGCATAAGGCATTTAAAAAGTCTATTTTTCTAAACTACAAAAGGTCTGAAACTCCCAGACTATGGCTTAATTCAAACCTCACTCTTCACTATGGTATCTGCTTAACCCCAAAGCCTGTGTGATGTAAATGTCGTCATCTTTACCACTTTTAGTGGACATATCATGCAGGCATCTAAAAGGGGTGTGGCTTGTAGCATTCACCAGAAGACGTGTTGGGGATTTCCCTGCTATTAGGTTAAACTCTGTGATTAGGCCCTCATGCCGGTTGTCTAAATGCAGACATTGATGTGTCATATTCAACATGTAATTATCTGGAATAGGTTCTGTTGGCCAGAGTATTTCTCAGATGTGATAACGCTGGAGGAAGCGTCGGGGCAAAGGATGGAATTATTGGGCCTTCGTCCTAAGAGAACACCCACAGCGAAGGTGGAAGCCTATATAAGCCCAGCATGCTATTGTTTCTGTGCAGTTTGTCTTAATTGGCACTGGGGGATCCATGAAGTATGGTAGAGGGGGGGCAAGCAGCAGGAAACACAGAACATTACAATCAAAGCATGTGCATGCGACTGAAGATAACCTGCTATCTGCCCCGTCCCCTGAGTGCCTGCGTTCCTCTCTCTGTATAAAAGCAGCTCCATCCTGTTGATGCTCCCAGTAAACACCTCAACCCTCCCTGGATCACTCCATCACTTGTTGTCGGGGTCTTCTTCCGGCAGCCAGCATCACAGAATAGGACTCCTGGGGTCGGCACAGGATTGAGCCACATCTAATTGTCATAATAAGTCACTTTATCCACAGCCAGTTTGGATTGAATGATGATAAGAGAGCTGAGAAGAGCAGGAAGTTCATCCCGCAGGGGGCAGTTTCATTTTCAAATGCTGTGCTACGTTTGACTCCTTATAAACAAAGTGTCTTGTCAGTGGAGGAGCAAGGGGCGTGCAAGCTGGATAAACTTCCTGTCTGGGAGTGTGCCCCTGAAAACATCCCTGCTATTCCATCTCCTTGTGCAATCTGAAGTATTTCTGGACATTTTTCAAATTCAAAATCTGATTACGCAAATATTATTGACGGAAAATATGTTTCAAGAATGTAATCCTGAGGCCTGAAGTTTCTTTGAAGCTGAGATACTGACAATAAATTATTTTGAAAAGATAGTTTTTGGAACATATGTTTAGTATCAAAATGAGACAACAAACTTTTCAAATGTTATTTCAGATGCAAAAAACTGAGACAATAATGGCTAGTTAGTATAAGTTACGACTTCACTGCCTGGATTTTATGACATATCTGAGACACTTGTTCACTTGCCCTCTGAAACCCCATTATCATCTCACGGTCCTCTCTCCAACTCTGCAGGGTTATGGCTTAATAAATTTCTGTAAGGACATGTTCTTCTGGAAATATTTTGAAAAAAAAATATTTATGCATGCAATTTATGGCCAGTTTGAGATATTTTAATTTCCACTAAATTGTTATTCAGTAACTGCCCTAAAAATAACCTCATTTTATTTTTTAAATATGTAACAACTAAGTCGGGGAAATTGAGAGGCCTGACTTCTATCCCTGTCTCAACATGAGGTCAGGAGAAGGCAAAAAGTTTCTTAGCCCGTGTAGCCGGTGCGTCCCCGGTACCAGGGGCAGCAGCACTTCCACCAACAGAAATTAATCCAAACACATGCTATACGTTAACCGATATAATCATATTGAATATCCACGTAATGGGAAAAGACTGAAACAACATTTTCTACCACAATAACATTCAATTCCAACTCTAGGCAGCTAAATGAAAATACAGATGCGTTCTGGACAAACACCCAGCAACAACAGTGCAACACAGTCCTACCAACATAAGCAAACTTTCAAATTAAAAGCCCAAACTCTGCTCTTTCCAATGACATAAGCATCACTGTTCTATGTGCAAAACTCACTGAACCAACAGCTGAAGAAGAGGAAAAATAATTATTATTTCATGAAGTCAAAATCATAAAGTCTTACCTTTACTGTTTTATGGCCATAATCTGCATTAGAGCTGAATTGAAATTACTTTATTTTGGTAAAGTGCTTTGAAATGACGTGTTTTGAAATGCTGCTATATAAATAAACTGAATTGAATAGATTTGATTAGATATGAGAAAAAGAACTTAAGAAAGAAAAACTGAACAATTTCAAATGGGACATGTAGTGCCAAAAAGACTATCTAGGAAGGTTCACTTGGACTTTTATCAACCAATACCTCTAAACAAACTTGCATGCTTCACTGTTTTTACATGAATTTTGGTACAGCAAATGGTCAGATCTTGTGGTTTACCAGATGCTTTGGTTCGCATTTGCATGTTTATAATATGACAAAACGTGAAAATGTTCATCAATACTTTCACAATATACTGAAAGTACTGAATCAATCATGAATATAAACTCCTTATTTTTCTGGTATGAAGTCCATAATAATCCTTTGTAACTTACAAGTCCTTTACACAATCTATGAAAACATGTCTAAGACCCTGCAGTTTGGCAGAAAAATCTCACGGAAGCAGGAACTTTCCTACCTTCAGTCCGCTCTGCACCAGCTTGTGGAGATCCAAGAAGGGCTCCTTGATAACTTCGAGGTTATGGTTGAGTATCCTGACAATTCCCTCTCTCTCCACAACAAAAAGCCGCTGAGAGCCATCGCCACAGTGCACCACAGCCACCGGTTGCCTCAGACCACTCAACACCTCCTGAGGACAGTAGCAGTTGTGTTTGTGTTTCCTGGGAAACATGGAAAAGGCAAAAGGTCAAGGAATGATGTGTCCCTCAGTAATCCAATTATAGCGGCATAAGAAGCAGAGGGGATTTTTAGGTGGCAGTATTTAAAATCAGGAACAGCACACAGAGGATCAGCTTAACTTTTTATTGTATTTATTCTAGAATGAAAGAATTAATAAAGTGAGTTGAATTGTTGGCAATTTTGCAAAAGTCTCAAAAGTTTGACCACTACATCTGAATTTCTTTGTATAATGTGTGTCTAATAAGTGGTAGCTATTACCATCATAATGATCACTCAATGGTTCCTGGAAAGTATCAGTTCTACACATCTGGCCACAAAATAAATATTTCTAGGTTTCACACCCTTTGGTGTAGAATGTCAGAAAAAAGAAGTACATTTCCACCACAAAACCCAGAAATATTGAGATTAATCTAAAAGATTTTCTAGGAAAAAAAATAGAAAATTATTGTAGATAAAAAAGTCAAAGATTTTCTAGAAAATTTTTTTTTAGATCAATCTCAAAAAAATTTTTGTGGAAATTTTCTGAGCTCAACAAGTTGAAAATTTACAACTTTTGAAACTCAGAAAATTTCCTAAAGTCAAACATTTTTTGCTTTAATTTTTTTCTGGAAAATTTTTGAAAATAATCTTGGTTGGATTAAAATTGGATTTTTATTTCTCGCAAACATACCAACTGATATTGACCACATGTATGTATATTGTTATTGATTTATTGTTCAGTCCTACTTAAGTCATAGTTGAACATGTTGAACATTGAACTCGTACCAGTGAAGCCTGAGCGTCTAAACCGGTCATCTTACTTACAGTAACTCAAGCACCACATAAAATAGAACAAGGTGAAAGTCAGAGTACAAACCTGCTGATATCTTCTATTTTCTCATCTTCCAAGTAGTTGGAATCTTGCCCAAGCAGTTGCCTTCGTTGATAATCGGGAAAACACAAGCCGGCACCTCTCCTCCCATAGTACTGACAGAACTCATCCACATCAGCTTGGAACAGCTCTAGCGAACACAGCACATACAAGGCGACACTTACTGCTGATGCTGAACAATTAAAACAGCTTTTTACACAAGTTTCAGGCAACTGAGTTATGTTTATGAATGTCTTGCTTTGTGGCTACATGTACATGCAACAACTAACAAAAGTTGCATAGGGACAGAGAAGGAGGAAAGTTTTCTAAAAAGGATTTGTGGAAAGGAATCTAGTTGAATCAATTCTGGTTCGAAGAGGCTGTAAAGAGCAAGTGAACAGAAACTGAGAAAAGGACAGCAGTTTAACTTTGAGCAGAGCAGAAACACTCAATTCCAACTGAGACATCTGTGCATATTATTTTAAATTCTTCACATCATATCCTTGTGCAGTTGCCTAAAATGTATTTTTTAAATGAATCTAATCTTGTTGTCTAAACAGTTTCTAACAAAATATTTCTTAAACTCACAGAGGAAACTCATTTTGTAACCTGCTGTTATAGTACTGTCTGTGATTTTCAGCAGCAATATCCTCGAGTGCAGTCATTTTTTTAAATTACAGCTGAATTTCATGCTCATTCCTTTTACAAAACCAGATTTTAGATCATGCACATTATGTTGTTTATCTAACTAATCAGGGATTTCCCTGATAAATAAGTGTTTTGCACTCTTTAAAATGTCGCTGACAGTGAAGGAAAGTCATATTACTTGGATATCCCCAATTGTCAGGGAGAAGAAGCGCAAAGTTCAGCTGAAACTTATAAGAAACAAAACTCTTTCAGTAAATTTTGTCTGCACACATTAACTGGAAATGAATGTTTTACAAGCCAAATTATCAACAATTCATTCAACCCTAATATTTCAGCTGCAAATTCAAACGTTGTCGTTGATGACTGTAGCTGCATGTGTCGGGTTGAATATATCTTTGTACAAATAATAAAACTAAGGATACGCTGATAAATCGGACTTGATTTCCTTAATTTTGGGAGATTGTGATCGGCGAAAGCGACTTTATCTAACTCACGAAAGATGTGAAAATCTGCCACTGTCCTCTTTGCCTTCCTATGAAAGATATCTGACTGACATATCCAGCCACCAGGTCACAACTGCAGGTGTGCAGTTAACAATAGCTTTGGGAATCAATATCAGCAAATTCCTAATCTTAACAAATCAGAATTGCCACCACAACCGAGGAGTTTTGGTTCCCAATTGAATTGAGCCTATCTGACTATCAGATGTGAAAACACACTTAGATGCCAGTGACTGACACAGTGTGTTGGAAGCATCGTAATGGCAGGAAGTAGAAAAGTGCTCTTATTGCAACTGATTTTGCATATTCTTTGAATATCCCACATAAACAAATACAAGAAGATGCAGCAACTTGGTTTAACTTTGATAAAGCTTTCGCTGTTTTGCGTTACTGAGCAGCACTGGAGAACAGCATGTGAATTCAAACAATCAGCCTGTTCAATATGGCTTGTCATTCAGAGTAAACAAGATGTTCCCATGGTGAGATATGCTCAATACCTAATTTGTGAAACAAAGACGGGATGTTCTAAAATGATGACAGAAGGTGACCATCGCTCCGCAACACCTCCAGCCAGCCCCGTCACAACACCATTCACGTAAGAAAACAAAATGTGCAGTGGGTCTCGGAGGCACTTTGAGACCTAACAACAATCTTGACAATTTTGTTTCCTCTTGTTAATCCCGTGGAGGACAGAAGAGAGCAAATACACCAGCGATAAAAACACAAACAGTACTCTCCCAGTCCCTCCTTTCATCTCCTTCTCCTGCCACACACCGCAATGATTGACCGCATCAAATACTGGAGGTGATAGGATATCCCCTCAAACATCTAAACATAACATGAAGATCAAACACACACAGAGCTCTGGTTATACCACCCACACACTTGTTTCTGCAGTTATCTTAACCGTGGTGGTTGGGGACCTTGGGTGCAGGATGAGGGAATGAGTGAAGGAAGATATGAGAGGAGTATAGAAAAGGTGGGGGCAGAAGTAAGACTCGAGGCAGGACACATCTTTAGGGGGCCGAGTACGTTGCCTAATCAAGAGACAGCAGTAAGTTTTAAGGAAGCAGGGTGATAGGTGAAGAATGCTTTAAAGGCTACTAGTTCGACTTAAAATAGTTGCGTTTAAAAAAGTCCAGTCAAAGCCACATTGGTTTGAACATCACAACTGTAAGAAATTCCTACTTTGCTTGTTGTTGTCTGTTGGTAAATCTAAAAAAAAAGATTTTAAAATACCAACATTTTAAACAAAAAAATTAGAGTTTGAGCTAAGAAAGGGTGTAGGACAAAGAGAAACAGTGTCCGTATTCCTGGCTCCCCAGCTCTAAAGTTATACTTCCATCTGGTTATCTTCCAAGCCAACCTGGGTGGCCCACCCAAAGCACTTGACATCTTGATGCACTTCAGCAGTTTTACATACACACAAGCTTTGTAGAAAAATAAATGTGTCATTCGTCACCACATATGCTGATCTGTGGTGGGCTGAGCGGAGCAAGCAAGAAGGAGCATAGAAGCAAAAAAAGAAAAGAAAAGAAAAAGGAAGAGAGCATTTCTGTCCTCAGCTTTTTTGATGCAACTCTTGGAGCGCATATGTCTGTTGGTATTCAAGCAAGAAATCTATAACTTAGAACAAGTGTTCTTCCACCTCCTTCTTGTTTTCTGTGAAGTTGCTGTCACCACTCTCGGCTGTAGCTTTGGTGTTCCACTTTATATACAAGCACCATGTTTGATGCAACCGGATATCTATTTGGATGAAATATATGTTTGACTTACAGCTTACCATGTTGTCGACATGTGTGTTTGAAACTGTTGAAGTCCCTGCTGATCTAATCAGTTTGAGGAGACTAGCAGCCTAAAGTGTTTGATCATATTTGGCATGTTCTCTGAAATCACAGCAAACTATGATCCTGCATCTCTTCAAAAGAAAATCTTCTGAAGAGCAGGTGCTTTCAAGCGCAAAACCAATTCCTATGTGACAAACCACATGCAATGCATCAAAGAGTTTTGATGCCATTTCCATCTCTTCAGCTATGTTTAGAATCCTGTGCGGTTGAAACTTCAGAGAAAACAGCAACGCAGGAGCTGAGATGTAGCTTTTTAAGTGACAGTTTGTACCTGAAACAAAACACTCAGGAGCTGTCTACACCACAAAATAGGGTTCACATGGTTTCTCAAAACATTTCCCCAGGAGAAACAAAGGCCAGTTCCTGGTATCAAGGTGTACCAAGGTTTACAAGAGTTCCGTTTTTAAAACAGCTTACATTTTATGTCATACTGCTGCTATGCTGCTGGTGGTTCCTTACCTAGCTCTAAAGTTGCTATGTCAGTATTTCAGTGTTTACAAAAGTGATACTTGGTATACAAAAGTTTCACGATGACTGACCTAAAGAGAAGTAACTATATTTTGAGGGAAAATGTAAAAACATTTTATAAATGAAGTTGTTTTTTTTTATATATATACTGTATATACAGTATATAACACCTATTAACATTAAGTTGTGCAATTGTACTGCTAAATAGTACACAACAATTATTTTCAATGACCTATATTGATATGTATTGATGTTCCATGTGAACATTAATGTTTTAGGGATCTGCAAGCATAAATAATTTAAGTTCATTGCAATAACAGTAACTCAGAATTACTATTCACCAAAATCTTTCCACAGTAACAATAATAGAGTAGATTTACCATTATATGGAGTATGAATGTCTGTGCTCTGAATGAAATGAGCTCTATCAGACTGATTGAATGCTTGGTCTGCATAATCAAATTCTCGTGAATAATTTTTATCAAACTTTTATTGATTCATCCTCGCCTCATCAGTAGAGCGAGAAGCAGACCAATGAACACGTTTTAGGACAGGCTCAGCTATGAATGGAGGTGAGGTCAGATGAGGTAAGAGCTGGATAAATAAATATTCTCTGACCAGACTACTGACGCGCCACTTTCTGCATAAACCCGGAGCTTTGCAGGGTCCACATGTGCAAGTAGAGTCTCAGTTACAAACAAGACATGTTGTGAATTTTTATTCAACACAATATGCAGGGCCCCAAAAAATGGGAATGTGTTTGTGCGGATAACGCTAGGTGACTACACAGGCACCAATTAAATCCGCATTCATTGCCTTCATTATGGGTTTCATTACCTGGTATGTGCCCCCTGCAGGTGTAATAGAACTCCCGGCAGAAGTCCTGGCAGAGCCGCGGCAGGTCCGGCTCTCTGTGTGGCATCCGATCCATGTCCAAGGAGTGGAACAACACCTGGGCATTGGGGGAGCAGCGTGCACACTTGATCTCCTCCAGGAGATGTCCACATTCTGTGTTGTTGGTGGAGAAAATCTGGAGACCACACACAAAGAGAGCCAGCACCTTGTTAAAGGGGTGGAGAATCAACGAATAAACTTTTAACTTGTACTGCGATGTAGTTAAGAATCAGTGAGTTGTGTAAATAAAAAATCATCAAAACTGAGAAACCTGGATTAAAGGTTGGAGTTTTAATTCTTATGGATTCCTAACAACCTGCACCTGGTGGCTATTGGTCAAGGATATGATCTCTGACCTTATTATCAGGCAAAATATAGAAAGCAACTGCTCCTATCTGACAAATGTAATAATAATAAAAAAAATTAAATAGGTCTTTGCAAAGTTCTGCAAATATAATTTTAAGGCTTAAACACAAACATTTTTAACATTTAATTTCAAATCTAATAATATTTTCTATTCAGACCAAATAATCTCATCCCCTGCCTGCTCACTGAGGCAGGGGATGTCTGAGGTTGTCTGAGGTTTGCATACAGTTAAAAAATAACTACAATCTTCATGTCTTACAGTATTCAGAACAACAACAAAAAAAAACAAAATAAAGAGTCTAAGTTGCAGTCATTGCACAGAACTACACAAGGAGTTAATCCAAAAGAAATTAGCAGGATTATTTACATAACAAATTAGCTATAATAAAACACAATGTAATCTGTTTTAGGTCAAAAGCTGTGCTGTTGGGGCAGCCAAGCATGCTGGTGGTGTTTTGCTCTGTGTGAGGTCCATGTGTAAACACCAATTTCAAGATAGGCAGGCACATCATTCCCACTCTGGTATCAACAAATTAGCAGTCTGTCGAAGTCAATTAAAGCAGGGGACCCAGGCCTAACATATGGACACCTTACACTCGGGTTGCAAAATAAGTCCGCAACTCTGTAAAAGACTTTCTGCTTTTAAGTTGCGTGGAGTTATGTTTGTGCAACAGGTGGTGGAACCCTTGACACAAACCGGATGTTCCAGTACAGAAATACGCCGCCATAAAGGGGAAAAAAAGGTATTTTTGGAGTAGACAGTGTGACGGTCAAAAACAGAACAGCACAAAATGTTATTATTCCATTTCAGTTCACAAACTCCAACCTGGATCACATTTCTGCTATAATTGATCAAAAGTCAATTTTCTTTTACTCTGAAAACGAGCTGATATGTTCCTCTGTCACAGCACTCTCTGCTCTCATGCCTTCCAGTGTTGTGGGCATGCCTGCTCCCTTGCTCTAAAGTGCCTATTGATTCTGTGTGCCATGGCCTGGCACAAGGTCCACAGAGAGAAGCATTTGTGTGCTCTCAGCCATGCCCCGTGTCCATATGTTGCTGGGATGGACTCCAATGTTGCCATCATCCAGACCAGAACAAGCGGGCCCTTTGTTTGTTGTGTTTTTGCTGAATCTCCGGGGGCATAATTCTCAAAATGAGGAAGAAAATAACAGGCGAGCTAAAAATGGCCAAAACCTAAACACACAGGTTGTCAGAGTCCATTACAATATATTTTAAAGAGATGCCAACACAGTTGCAAGGTTTGTGTAGGAGAACAGCCATAACAAGACTGCCACTATGCTCCTGTGCCAATCAGAACTTAACAGAGTAATTTCAATCAAAATATAGTAATATTAAGTCATAATAAGGATGAAAATATCCATCAAACAAATTTTGATTTACTTATTATTTGTATACTTTTGAAAGAATTGGTCCTTTTAAAAGACATCCAGAACAACTTTCAACATCTTTCAGTTTTAGATGATGTCTCACTTCAAACTATGATAAGAATTGCTGTGACTAATCTTGCATATGAAAACACCAAACTATTCCTCATCTAACTGAAGTCTGTTTTGCAAATTTCTAGTCCAGTCACTGTCAGCAGAATTTTCTAGATCTTTCTTTAAGAGTTTAAAGCAACAAAGGAAATAGTTTCTGTGTAGCACTGACAGACTTGGCTGAGATAGAGTCATCCCCAAAACACTTATCTAAATATTGACAATTTGCTCAATGTGACATCTTTTTGGGTACTTGGTAGAAGAAAGCCATGCTCAGAGGATGGGGAGTTGCAATCGTCACAAATGTGAAGATGCACCTGCTTCCTTCACCTGCTTCCTGCTCACCAATATAAGCAAAAGGAGGCTTCTGTTTTTTGTAAAAGAAAATTGCTTTCACGCTCACTACCATGAAAATTGCATGTTTGGTTTTTAGTCTACGGCTGGTACTCAACAAGCCCACAACCCAGAGCCAATCTGCAACACACTTTCAGCCTGGCTTACGCATAAAGCTGGAACTTTCTGCTTTTATTCCGAAAAGCAGAAAAAAAAACTAACAGAGCACAAATATAGGCCTGGGTGGGCCACCAGTTCCAATGTTTTAAAAGGTTATGTTCTCAAAATCACGTAAAATTTTACAGCATACTGTTCCAAAGGTTTTAAGTGCTTTAAATTATATGCTAAGGAAGTGTCACAAAAGAGTGAGTCGGTCATCAGGCTAAAAGAAGGATGGTGGACTTTTCTCTCACTTATAAACTAACAAAAATTCAGCTGTTTTGAAATATTTTCTGTTGCGCAAAATATGGAGAGGCATTAAGTGGAAACTAAAGCAGCGACACCTTTAGTTTCCGCTTAATGGAAACTAGCTACGAGTGACCTCTACCCAAACAGATAGCCTGCCTACTTGGAAAATTGAGAATATATTGTTCTCAATTTGCCCTTGAAAAACGACATAACTTAGACTTAGACTGACTTTATTATCATTTTGCATGCACAGGGTGTATACAGAACGAAATTTCGTTGCATACGGCTCAGAACAATGTTTGCCATAGGTTACTATTTGATTAATACGACTTCCACTTCTCTAAAAACATTTTGTTTTTAAAAAGGAAAACTTGTCTTCAGGTTTTCAAAATGCTCGTCCAGTCAACCATAAGAGATGGGGGAGCAAAGGCTGCAAAGCTTAAACAAAACACTTGCCCTCAGGGAATAGGTGTAAGTTTGCTGGCAGGGGGAGATACTGGAGAATACACACCCTCTCAAAGGCATTAACACCCGGACAAGGCTGATTACTGGGAGGGGGAGAGAAGAGAGTGATGTTTTCCAGCTTCTCCTATTAGTGAAACCAACAAGCACAATGGTGTTGTTGTTATTCTTTTGCCATAATCAGAAAAGGCTCCGTGTGTGGGCAGTGTAGTAGGGGAGGAGGAGAAGTCGAGTTCGTCCTATTCAGTCCCCACCTCCACCACCCCCTCTAACCCCCACCCTCCCAACCACCACCTCTTATTTGCATGACTTGAGCAAATTAAATGATGCAATATGTGCTTTTTGTATCACACAAAGTGAGATACCACCCAGCCACTGAATTATACGAGGGGCACTTTTACATGAGAATGGCCCGATGAGAATCCAAAGGAGTCGCCCGTTTGGCGCATATAGTTGCGTTTTGTGCTCGTCCCAGGAGCGATTCAGACTCTCCTGCAGGGTTTTTAATTCGCGTTTTAACGGTCAGAGCTGACGTGAGCCAAAGGCTGCGGCGGGAGCGACGATTTTCTCTTTTTTACGTTCGAAGTGAAAAGAACGTCAACTACCCATACTTATCTTAAAACACCTAAAAACAACTGAGGACGCGCGATATAAGTGACAAGTCTATGAGCTCCAGGTTATAAAAAGACTAAAAAAAAAAAAAAAAACACACACAAAACAAAACTCCTACCTTTTTTCACGAGCAAGCGGGTTCGACAGCTTAGCTAGCAAGCGCTCTGTCTGGACGGTTAGCTCACAGTGAAGCGAGATGTAACGTGAATCGGGGCGATTGATTGCCATGGTAACGCAGAAGCGAATTGGACACACATAAACGTTACACCAGCGAGCTCAAAACGCACAATAAGCACGACGGTTGTTCTTTTGCTTTCAAAAAGGAGAATAGGCGCTAAATATGCACAAGTTTTGTTATTAGCGACGAGGACAAACTATTTTAGTAACATTTCCGTCACATTCCCTACATTAATAACAGGTACGACAGTGATTGTAGGCGTTTGAGTATATTTCTCCAGTAAAATTATACTAACGTCTTCTTCAACCTACCCGGGCATCCCCGCGGTGCAGGATCTGATAGGCGGCTCTCCTGGTGGGACAACAGGACACACGGGGGTACAACCTATGGCAAACTTCTCCGCTGCTGCTGCCGTCAAGCAGCACTTTTCGCTCCCTTTTCTTCAGTCGCTTGGGCAAGCTTCCGTCGTAGCATCTTCTCCTCCTGGGGCTCAACTCTCCTCTCTCACCGAACTTTGCGTCCCCACATTCCCACACGTTCACCGCGATGGCCAGGACGAGCACGAATTGCAAGTGCTTCATGGTTTCAAAAACATATACAAACAAAATAAAGAAGAAAAAGGGGGACGACTTCTTTTTTTTTTTTCAAAAATGCAAATGTGCCCCTGCAGAACAGTTTGTATATTTAGTTGTATTATCCAAACACCAGAAGCTGCTAAAAAAAAAAAGGTATTTTATACTATTATTCCTAGATGAAACTGTTCTTAATTTAATTATCTCAATGAGAAGAGTTGTTTAAAAATAAATTAACAAACTCCTTCCTCAGAATAAACGGTTTAACTTGACATTTACAAACCAAATAAAAAAGAGACCAATAAAATTTATCCTCAAGAACACAAAACACACACACAAAAAAAATCCCCAACAGAAAAGAGCCTGATGTTCCTTTAAAAGGGTAAATTCCTGCAGGGAACGGCTCGCCAGCTTGTGCACCCACGGCACAAAACAACATGAGAAAATAAAAGTTGTCTCTAAGTCCTCTCAGAGCGCTCACATGTTTTCTCGTGCTGTTTCCTCCTTCTTTTTAACCAGCGCGCGAGAAGCGGAGCGAGCGCTGTGACGTATGGCTGCGCGGGGGCGCGCGTGGCAAGCACGGTCGCGCCCACGTCGAGGTGGAAACGTTTTACCTGGCAGGCAGAGCGTAGATGGAGGCTTGGAGATGAATGCTGCTCCTGCAATGCTCCACATACCGCGGTATATGGCGCATGTTACTTGTAATGTAAATGAGAAAACAAACAAACAAAATCGGATTTTGTTTGTTTGTTTAGATCGCACGTGTGTCCTTTGACGTCACAGCGTTGATTACATTGCAGAAATAGTTTTTCCAGTCTGCCAAAAGCACACTGAAGGATAACAGCTACGGTTTTCCATGACAGTGAGAAAAGGCTGATTCTGAGCCACATGTGGCAGGTACATTTCTGAGATTCAGGACAGAATTTTGTTCAACACCGTTCTGAACTACCTGATAAAATAGTTCAGGATTACATAATTACGAAATGATAGTTATGTATATTGTCCTAAATTAGAACATCGTAACTGACAGCAAGTCACATCTTACTTTAAACCGTTCACAAAATTAGAGAAGAAAATTTGAATCTATTGAGATTTTTTAATAGTTGACAAGAGGGCAAGATGGAGTTCTTTACAATAGAGCATCCATCCATCATCTAGTTGTACATCCATCCATCCATCCATCCATCCATCCATCCATCCATCCAACCATTGCTCGCCCTAACAAGGAGAATAAACCATTTTTATGCTCCTCAAGTCTGGACCAAACTCCTAGAGGACTAAAAATACTGAAACACAGTTCCTTGGAAATCTTTCTTTTTTCTGCCTGTTACTTTGTTATTTTGCTATTTATTCTATCATTGTTATTTCCAAATTTGGACATTTGTTCCATTTTTTGAGCTGTTTGACTATTAGGCAAAGGAAAAGTCAAGTCTGGTATATCACATTTGAGCAGTATGGCAGTTCAAATTGCCTTTCAGCACAAAATATAAAACAGTAACCATTTATGAAACAAGCAACAAACCTTACATTATGTCAAATGCCATCACCAAAATCATTAAGTAGATATACGTCAGATATATTAATCAGTGTTTCAGTTATTATGAATCAAACCTTTTTAAGGGATCTCAGTGTTGCGGCTGTTTTGCAGTTTTCTGGAAGTTTGTTCCAGACCCTGTCACAGATTACTTTGTTGTCTTGCCTCACATTTTGAAAGGCATCTTAATCTGTCCAGTTTCATGATAACAACAAATGTGGAGCAATTCCTTTCAGAAAACTCTCTTGATAGCAATCTAAAAAAAAGAGGTGGAGGGGACGTCCAAGTGTGGCAGTTACCGGAGAAACAACAGCCCCTGCTTTTTTCAGAACAGAACCTGAAATCATTAACTTTAACAGCACCTGTTCTTACTTGGGGGTCTGTGGCACTCAGCAGATTCCCGGCTTAGCTTATCTACAGGAATCTGGAGCGGGTGGAATCCAAGAGTGGTTGGTTTGATTGTGGGCTATTATGGAAATGACTTTGTGTGCTAGAAGCTGTGGCCGATCTCTCACGTTCACACACACATTCGTAGAGTCTCTACCTTATCCAAATGGAGACATTTCAGGACCAAATGCAGCAAAAGTGCTTCTGCCCTTTAGAGCAATCAGCCACCAACAGCAGTGTCACCACAAACGAGAGCTGCAAGAACAGAGAAGAACTGCATTGTTGAACAGCGTGAAAACATGTGGGATGCAGCTGTGGAGCCGAGCGGAGTGCATCTGCGAAGGACAGATAGATGAAGAGAAGCACAGTTTGACAGACCGCGCTTCTGAGCTGTCAGACCAAGAGTAGCTCTCTAAACATACATAAACAGAAATCCATGCAACATTTCCATCTTTAATTTCTGGCAGAAACAATAGACTTTATCAACGAACACAACGTTCACTTATCAAGCTAAGTATCGATACTATCAATACTAGCGGGATAAGATCAATACATTGTTTACAGTTTCTCTATGTCCAATAAATTACTTGAATTTCCTCACAGAGTTCATACTAGTGCATATACAGGAATTAAAATGCCAAATATTAAGAGTTTACATTTCAATTTGAGCAAAGGATTTTATACCATTGTAATGTTTGCAGTCAAAACATTTGCGTTTTTCAAATACAGTCTGTTTAATTCTCCCATAAGAACAGTTTCACTATTTTCTACTCAGGCAGTTGAAATAAATCTTACAGGAACTCAAGAATATACACTTATGTAAAGATATAAACCTCAAACCTGAAATGTGAATATGGCTGAATGTTAATTATTAAAGGAAATATATTATTTCTATATAGGTTACATGCAGATTGCAGTTACAGACTCACTAATCCTAATAAACAATTGTTTGCAGTAAAAGATAATAAGGGAATTATGTTATTTCTATGCTGCAAAATTGCTTTCTAGTGCAGTTAGTTAATAAAAAACACTTATCATAACACTGATAATCGTCAATAATCAACTAATTGAAGTCAAATAGCTAAATTATTCAATGATAATGATATATATGTTTTAAAAGTATCTGTAGCGGTATTGACAGTACTGGCCCTGTATTAACTTAGTTTCTGATTAATAACAAAATTTACAGTATTGCACATCTTTTTTAGAAGTTAATGTTTTCCAGTTTACATTTTAGGAGCTTTGTCTCCTACATTAAAAATGCAATAGAGTACAAGAGGCTAAAACCTGATCAACTTTCACTGCTGCTTCTGCTGTTTCAATCTGAAATCATTAAATATTGTAGGAATTACTGGGTGATAGATTTACCAGAATGTTAGTACATATCTTCCACTTCAACATCTTTGATGATCTCAAGTCATTTATATCCAGAGTTTGGGATAACTAGTTAGGTTTACTCAGTTAATTTTACATGAGTAACCTTTTGGGGAAAAAAATACTTATAGGAGTTTCTTTATTTAGCTGTACTTTTTACTTTTACTCAAGTAATTTTTTAAAATTAAGTATTGCCACTCTTACTTGAGTAAACTTTCTACCCACTTTGAGTATCTTCAGTAAATGAAGAGCAAACTTGTTTTAACCAAAAAAAAAATCACCAGACAGACAAAACAGTTTCATAAGTTTAATATTTAAAAAAAAAAAAAAAAACATCTGGAAAATATATTTTTTAATAATATTAATTATTTTCATTCGGACTTTTAAATACCCCCGCGAAAAACGAGGGGTCACTGTATTACTTTCTAAGACACTGTCTTAGAAATAGTCTTACTTGTAAGACTATTTTACTCTTAAAAGTAAGAGTAAAAGACAATTCAATTTCTTCGATTCAAAAGCAATTTCTTGCACTTCTAATTTTTACTTTTACTTGAGTAAAAGTAAGTTAAAGTAGAGCTACTCTTACTTGTGCACATTTTATTGGTACTGTACCCACCTCTGTTTAAATCCTCAAAAAAATGACCAAAATATAGTAAATAGTGACATATGCATACATGTAATATCTAATGTATTTATATAAATGTCATAGTTTATTGAAAATATAACAGAATAATGTCAGCAACAGATTGGTTGATCTGCAATGTGCTTAAATCCTGGTGAGAAATATTCTTTCTTTTCTGTTTCACCGTCCTCTTTTTCTGACTAAACAGCTGACAAAAAAGCTCATTATAGCCCCTATCAGGCTCTTGTAAAAATCGTAGATCTGTGAGTCCCTTCCCTTCCCAGAGTGATTCATCTCAGCTCAAAGAATATGAAATCGAGCACGAGAACGTGAAGCTCCAAGAGTGTGGAGAACCTTAAAGCACGCCAGGCGGTGCCTTTAGCACTCACTGGACAGATCACTGGGATTCGGTTTAATCAGAAACATCGACGCTTCTGAAAAGAGCAGGTTTGAAAAGAATAGTGGACTTCACAGCGCCAACCAGATGTTTCTGGGGAGGGTTGTTTAATAGAAAATACTCTGATGTCACCGATGTGTTTCATCTTCAAGATAAAATAAACTGCTACTAGGCATGCTGTATTTAAGATAAATAATTATATACTTTTGAAAATATAAGTATATCTATTAAATACATTTATGTAGATATAATTTTCATTTAATATTACTTACACATTACTAAATTATAATTACATTTCGTATAGAACAGTGGCACCTGCATACATCTGTCCAATCATCAGGAAGTATGGAGGCATTTCACAGAGTCTGATGTCCTTCCTTCCTACCTTCATTCTTTCCTTCCTTCCTTTCTTCCTGCCTATTTTCCTTCCTTCCTTCTTTTGTTAGTTAGTTCCCCTGTTCTTTCCTTCCTTCATTCCTTTCTTATGTCATTCTTTCATTTATGGCTTCTTTCCTTCTTTCCTTCCTTCCTTCCTTTTTTCCATTTTCCTTTAGTTTTTCCTTCTTGTCTTCCTTTGTTCATTTGTTAGTGCGTTAGTTCATTCCATCCTTCCTTTCTTCCCTTTTTCATTCCTCTGTTTCTCCCTTGCTTTGTTGCATCCTTCCTTCCTTTGTTTAGCTTTTCAAGGTAAAAACTGAATTTAAATCTTTAGACTCACCAGATAAATATCTGCTGTGAATTAGTATGAAACTCTTATATTTATATGCTCGGAATGGGCCAGATTTATGTCTGGAAAAGTGTGGAATTTGGAGACAAGAAACGTGCTGGAAATTTAACGAGACAAACATTACACACTCAGTGTCAGCCTATCACAGTCTTTATGTCTTATAAAGTTTAGCACAAACATGAAATCATAAAAGTCAGCCCGATGCTAACCATGTGTGTGCTTCCCTCTTCTGACAGCACACAGCAAGCAGCATTGTGTTCCTCTCACACCTACTTTAATGGCCCGGCTTTGTTTGGCAGTCGTATGCCATACGGCATACAGACCTCTGCAAGTGTTCACAATGCCATTAATAGTCCTGACAACAGCTTAATGAGCCTCTGCCATCTGTTTGTGAAGGCTTCAGGGTGGAGGGGGAAAAAAAAGGAACAAGAAAATCAGACTCAGTAGCGATTTCCAGTCGTGTGAGTGCCTCTGATTTCCACTTGAACAGATCCAAACACATGAGGACATTTTAAGTGTAGTGACTTATGTAGCGTCATCCAGCCTGAGTCAGTGACTGAGGCTGGGCTGTCTGCCCAGCATCAACAGCCTCTAAATCACGGGCTTCAGCCATCAGACCACACAACCTCGCTTTTAGCTTCCTCACCCCTCCTTCGCTCTGTACCACCCTGGAGTGTCCTTAGGCCTTGTTTGGCTGAAGTATACACATGGCATAAGTAAGAAAAGCCACCCAGGGCTCCCTAATGTGGTGGCACGAGACACATACAAAGTTGCAGAACACAGTGACACTAATGTGTTGCCTGGTTAATGCCGCCGTGGTGTCTTTAATTACGCCATGCAGGAAATTGGATTGCCTGGATTTGACGCAGCAATGCAGCAACTTCTTAGAACATTCCTGTTTCATTTTCAGCTGGACATGGAACAAAAAAACTGTGTTCATATGTGAGGATTTTTAATCTAAAAATTATTTATTCAACTTGAACCGCTTTACTTACATTTCTAGAACTGCACTGCTTATGGTGACAGAGACTTGGAGCAGCTCTTTTATATTTATTTATTATTATTATTATTATTTGAGACTCAATTATTCCCTCTGGTTTTGGACGTTGTGCTGCTGGAAGAGGTTTTGTTTTTACTTGTTCACTAGGAGCAGCAGATTAACATCTCCGAAGCTCAAACTACACCTGAACTACGACTCCAAATCCCAGGGGAGTTGAAAGGGAGGCTTCATGGATGCAGAAAAGAGAGAAAACCATCTCTCCTATTGATCATAATGGTCAAGAATGGTATCCCCAACTCCAACATCTCTCCACCCGGCTTTCTAACAATATGGCCAGGCTGACATTAAAAGAGGAGTAGCAAAAGCAAATCAGATGGATTAGCAGTGTTTACCAACAACTGATGGCGTTAACCAGGACATGTCACTAGCATGTTGCCATTAATATATATATTTTTATGTGCATTTTGATGTATCATATTAGAAAGGTAGATGGAAATGGGAAAATTCGGAAAACACATCCTAAATTTCGCAAAAAAGTTATGCTCACTTTTTTATGCTCACCACAAATTTCAAAGTCCAAATCTCCAAAAAATATTTAAAAAATTGCTCAAAATGTGCTTCATAATTGAATGGAAATGTAGAATATCGTCTCTGCTGCCCGGACATCGAGGCATTAGAATATCATGACAGTCATACAGCAACAGTCTGCAGTCAGAGGTTTCTTTAGATTTGTTGGAAGACAGACTGCTACCACAAATTGCTCCTGCTCACAGCATCGCCATCCACAATTTCTCTTTGAAGATGCTTGGATATGAGTAATGACAACATTTAATTTTCCTTTAGGATACATGAATTACTTTTATAGTTAAATTGAATTTAAAGTTGCAACAATAAAGTATTTTTATACATACTTTAGTAGCATTTTATGTGATAGATCAACACAAGAAAGAGCTTTACTGTGAATGGATAGGAAAATGTAATCAATGACTGTTTTAGCCTTTTTTGTACAATATTAGAAATACATTATAACACACAAAGAAATAATTTAATTACGTTCTTAGAAAATGAACATTTTATTGCCTAAAATGCAATAACAGAGCATTCCTTAAGTAAACGCCTGATCATTTGTAGCAAAGGATGCATCTGTAGCTATTACAATATTTCCGACATCAACATGTGAAAAGCTCAATCCTTTCCGCTTGACTTAACATCAATACATTGTGGGGCTAATATGATGAGTATTTGTTGTATTAACTGATTAATAATTGTATAGCAATAGGTGCTTTTGAAGAAAGTAAAGCTGCCTCTTAAGGAGCTCTGGGTAGAACATATGTACAAGCAAAGGTGTTTTTTTTTTTATCTTAAATGCAAGATTTTTATATTTTTTGTACAGTTTTGGCCTAGTTACTGCTCTGAGTATGTCATTCTTTCAGTAAATGTTCTTTTTTATGATCGATTAATCATTAACTACAGTTAGTGGTTAATCGATAACTAAATTAGTTAATTTCAATAATCAGCTCATCACAATTAATCCGTTCAATTGCCTTAGATATATAAAGCTGGTCGAAACGCATTAAAAAAGATTTGACATTGTAACTGCAGATAAAAGTGACTCTATAAAGTAATTGTCAGGGTTCCCGTGTGTGGGGGTGTGGGGGTTTGTAGGTGTGTGGGGGTGTGTATGTGAGTGCGAGTGATGCATCTTTTCCAGCAAAGATCTTGGTGGAGAACCTGGGCAGCCTACACAGGTGGAGCTCATCAGCCTCATCAGAGTGCTGGGGATAAAGGAGCAGCAGAGCCTTCACTCAGTGCTGGATGATTAACGTTTACCGGTAGTCTCTCTGGCTTCCTCTTGCATTCAGCTGTCACAAGCTTTTGATCTGTCTCTTGAGCATTTTCCAGAAGTTTCATAGTCCTTGTGTTTGCTGCCTCTAGGTTTGTCACTGGATTTTCCAAGAAGGATCAGTTCAACTCTTTTCTCCTCCTGTGGATCCTACCTGCAAGTCACCTGCCTGCTTATTCTGCCGTTCCCCTTCTCCACTCCACTCCATCAGACCTCTGGCTTTCTGTCACCACCTTCCTCGCACTTGTCTCGAGAATCGCTATCAACCATTCTCCACACAGGACCCTGCACACCTTTCCCCCACGCCTCACCCACAACCATTCTAAAGTCAGCTGTCTCATATTGCATCTCAGATCAACTCATTTCAGGCCTCATTATTTCATGTGATCATGCAATCACATAAAATAAGATTGAAAAGAAGATGGCTGCACAGTGGCGTAGTTGGTAGCACTGTTGCCTTGCAGCAAGAAGGTCCTGGGTTCGATTCCCGGCCGGGAATTTCTGCATGGAGTTTGCATGTTCTCCCTGTGCATGCATGGGTTCTCTCCGGGTACTCCGGCTTCCTCCCACAGTCCAAAAACATGACTGTCAGGTTAATTGGTCTCTCTAAATTCTCCCTAGGTGTCAGAGTGTGTGTGCATGGTTGTTTGTCCTGTATGTCTTTGTGTTGCCCTGCGACAGACAGTGTACCCCGCCTCCCGCCTGGAACGTAGCTGGAGATGGGCACCAGCAACCCTCCCGACCCCATTAGGGACAAGGGTGAACAGAAAATGGATGGATGGATGGATGAAAAGAAGATTGCATGATTACCAGGCCACCAGTAACCTCACTCTCGTTTCAGGCGCCACCGATCGTGTGACACTTGCCACTCCCCGTAAAGATCAAGAAAATCTGTCAGTTGTTGCTTATTCTTTTGAAAATAAAACCAATTCCTTAACTTGGACTTTGATTCTGCATGTGGATCAGAAAGTTAAGACCGGACGTCAGTAACAACGATAAGGAATGTGTGCAAATGCACTTCAGATTTGGAAACCTATATATTTTTTTTCCTTAAGCATCTCAATCAGGCACTTTAAATCATAAGATTGCCATAAAATATATTGTAGTTCGGGATGTGAATACTTTTGCGAGGCACTGCATTTCCCATCATAAAAATTCCATATGAAATAGACTGCAACTTTAACAAATATCTTTTGTCTGAATTAAATTTTACAAACTGTTGTTGACCTAAAATAGTTCCCCAGAGCTGAAAATCTGATTTACTTTAAGTCTGTACTGGTGTTTTTACATTTTCTGCTGGGCGTAAATCGGAGCAAGCTTATCTGTGCTTGAACAATATCTGCAGACTGATTGTCATATGAGGAGATTCTTCCCTGCATTCCTTGCCAACAGCAGACATGAGCCAAATCTAAGACATGCATCTGTTCTGCAGTGGTGAAACATTGAGCCAGGAAATATGTTGGACATCGTCTTCGTTTGTACGACAAGGCACGGATATTGAAATGCCTTCAACAGAATGAGGGACATCTGGTCATCTTGTGCGCATCTAAAACCTTTTATTTCACTTTAATAATATTTTGCATTCATGAAGTTCATCTCTGTTTCAGAGTCTTTGTTCTTGCCTTTCTCATGCAATAAAGAATCCTTCAAAGGAAAATAAGGAGGTGATATGCATGTTTCTGTTTCGTGGTCACTTGTCTGTAAAAGATTTGATCAGGATGAAAAAGATTTCAAAGACTTTAGGCGCAGTGCATGTATGTGCAAATTGCAGATTAATTACAGATAAGAGTCACTGTGCTGAAAATGGTTTGGTGGGATGGAGGTGGGCGGCTGGTGGTAAATGTTTGGTGTGGGCAGCAGTGATGGTGGTCCCTCTCTCTCTCCTCCTTTGCTCCCTTCTTCCCAGTGTCCCGTTGTCCTCAACCCATCTGTTCCTGCTTGGCCTCCCAGGCTTTCCATCAGGTAGGCCTCAGTAACTGAATGCTACTTTAACTTATGGCATCTGAATATGTCTGGCTGAGGAATCCGTGTCCACCTGAATATGGTTTTGTAACATTTTGTCTGTAATTGATGGTAAACACTCCTCTTGAGCTATAAGTGTGGTGAACTGATTGCATGTAACCAGATATAAACCTAAAATGATAAAATGGATGTAATATTTTTTTTCCTTCTGTTGGAGAATTTTTTTAATTCCATATTTTAAATCCTTCTCACCTCATTTTTACTGTCTATAAAAAGCATTCACTCTCTTGGGCGTTTTACCCTTTTTGGTCAAGATCAACAAAATACATCTTTTTTTTGTTTTTTTGTTTCATGATTTACAAAACAAACCTTTAATGTCAAATTGAAATCTGATTTCTACAACCGAATTAAAATATTTAACATAAAATGAGTGATCGCATGATTATTCTCCCCCTTCAAGTCAGTATTTAGTAGATGCACATTTGAATGCTGCAGTTTTCCTCCATTCTTCCTGCTAAACTTTTCTATCTCTGTCAGGACAATGACACCTGGGCTTTGACTAGGCCACTCCAGGACATCCACCTTATTGTCTTCAGACTATTTCTGTGTAGCTTCAGCTGAATATTTTGGGGTCTCCTGTGGTGTTCAGTGTCTCAGCAGCTCTGCAGAAGTCTCTCTTTTTTTTTCAGCTTGAGTTTTTTTTTAAAGTAAGCTTGGATTCTTCCAACAGATGACAAAAGCAGAGATTAAACTCTCCACAACAGACTTATATATTCAGCATCTTGCTGCAAACACTGAAGACGCTCCCTCAACAAGTACAGTGGGTTTACCATCAAAGTTCTCCAGCTGTTTTGAGCCTGCAAAACATCTACCTCTGCGTAAGGTTGGCTGATTATTACTAGAATAGGAGTTTACGGGGACAGCAACAACAAAAACGATCACCACACCACACTCAGACGTTTGTCACTGTGAGAATCTGCACTGCAGCTGGTGTAGCATGAATCACAGTCAGAGAAAAGGACAAACGGCTCCAAATTGTGCCCATTATCGACCACAATGGAAACCATAGGAGGACATTTTTTAAATTGCAGCTTTAATGGCATATACATGTATTTGTATTTTGCATTCTCTGTGCATGAATCCTATTGATTACAATGCAAAAACAAAATTCTCACCAAGTAGTTCCTGTTTGGTTTCTAGTGCAAATATCCTAGTACCTTTGAAGTAAGACAAAACTAATAAGTAATTTTCCATTGGAATCCATACTTTTTTATAATCAGTATTAAGAAATTATTGACTTAAAACAAGTTCCTATATCTTGCTGAAAAACTGTTTGTAAGTTAGTTTTGTGTTATTTCAAGTGTACTAAGATATTTGTACTAGAAACTAAACAAGAAATACTTCTGTTTTTGCAATGTGAAGAAGTGTTTAGGCACGAGTGAATGGCTGCCAGGGGAGATTAAAGGATTTCTTAAACATGCATCCGAGAATCAAAGCAACACTCCAGGTATGTTTTGGATGAGGCAGTAACATTATAACATGATGCAAAGCTCAAAAAAAGTCAAATTTACATAATACCCCTCATTTAAATGTTTCAGATCATCAAGCAAATGATGAAAACTAAGCATTCTGAAGCTGATATCATCAGATGAGTAAGAGATTGAAAATTGATAGATTACATGGGAAAAATGTCGTAGAAGTTAAATAATCTGCCAGTGAATTAGTATTTTTTCTCTTTTTTTGCAACCAATTAAGGAATGCTGCTACGTCATGCTGAGAAGTTACTTGTAAGTTTGTTTTGTCTTATTTCAAGAGCACTAAGATATTTGCACTAACAAAAAATACTTGGTAAGATTTTGTGTTTTTGCAGTGTTAATCATCAATCTATAACCAACAAGTGAGAGGTTTTTCTTGTGCTGAGAAAACGTCCACACAAAAGGCTGAAACTGATTGCAAATTGCAAAAACATTGAGACAAGATAATGGAAACAACTTTGTGAAGCGATGATTAAACTGCAGACATGCAGGTGGGAGCCATGTTGTAACAGTGTGATGTGAAGTTCTGGTGCTGGATAATGACGCTGCTCGACAGAGAGAGGCCTACCTGAGTGTGGTTGATCCCCAGGTGGGTGTAGATGGTGAGGTCGTTGTAGAACGGTGGCTCTGCTGTGGAGCATGTTGAGGGAACAGGACAACATCTGGGGGAAGAGGAAAATAGCAGGGACCTAATTGTTGATTACCAAGAATGCAGCAGCATGACCACTTTCACACTGCAGGGGGTCCTTCAGGTTGTCATTATCCAGCTACTTCCTAATGGGCTGTATAAGTGGTGGAGAGCTTAGTGAGGCCTTCATCCTGCGTGAAGGTGGTCTTAACTTACACTACCAAAAAGGTCACCCTCTCTAGTATATCATTAGGACCACCTTTAGCTTTAATTATACCACACATTTGCTCTGGCATTGTTTTGATAAGCTTCTGCAATGTCACAAGATTTATTTCCAGCCACTGATTTTTCATCAACATCTTGTATTGATGATGGGACAGTCTGACCACTGAGCAAAACCTTCTTCAGAAAATCACAAAGATTCCCAACCGGGTTAAGGTCTGAACTCTGTGAAGACCGATCCATGAGAAATTAATGTCTCATCCTCCCTGAACCGCTAATTCACAGTTTCATTTTGGAATATCCTCGCGTCATCAGGGAAGAAACAATCTGTTGGTTGAATAATCTGGTCATTCATGATCTTCAAGCAGATCACAGCACTGCCTCCAGACGCAGGGGTGGGCACTCCTGGTCCTCGAGGGCCGGTGTCCTGCAACTTTTAGATGCATCTCTACTTCAACACACCTGAGTCAAATAATGAGGTCGTTAGCAGGACTCTGGAGAACTTGACTGCACTTAGGAGGTGATTCAGCTGTTGGATTCAGGTGTGTTGGACCAGGGAGACATCTAAGAGTTGCAGGACACCGGCCCTCGAGGACCAGGATTGCCCACCCCTGCTCCAGAGGCATCACTTCATCTGCCTCTCTTCTCACCCTGAAGTGCCCATCACTCTGGACGTGGGCAAATCTTAACTCATCAGATCACATGGCCTTCTTCCATTGCTCTAGAGTCTAGAGTTTTTGCTAGATTTGGTGTCACAAAGCATTTAAGTAACCACAAATCACTGTCATTCATTTCTTCCTCAAAGACTATGATCCCCACTATCCTTCCAGTTTTTTACAAATTTTAGCAGTTTATGCCATCTCCTTCAATATTTTTCTGCTTGATGCCAATGATATGAACTTTCTTTTTTGAAAACAGAATGTGCCTTTCCATGCGGTTGTTGAAGAAATGAAAAGCTGCTGGTGTTAAATAACTTGCTGGCAGCTTCTCCATGAAGTAAGCATCCAATGTGAAGTTCTTATTTATTTGCTCAGTTAAATTCATGTGGTGACTTTTTATTTTTGACCTGGTAGCTTATAGATCAGTGATGTCCAACAGGCTAATTTAAACCACTGGCGGGACACAAACTACATTCCATTAAAATATGCTAAAATGTGTTTATTGTGATTTTTTTTTTTTAAGGTTTAATCTGCTCAACAAAAGCAATGTTTTTATGATCTCTGCTTATTATTAAATAGCCGAGGGCTTTAGACTGTTGCCTTATTAAAAAAGAAACAGACAACTTCAAATTTTGGGTCATCAGTTGTTTTCTATTTTGTTGACCAAATTCTCGTCAACATGAATTTGTGGTCAGGGACCGAGAAAATCATTTCAGGGGCCACAAACGGCCCCCAACTCACACTTTGGACACCCCCGGTGCAAATGATACAAATACATTTTGGAATAGATGACTAACTTATAATATAAAGTAAAAAATTGATGCAAGAATTTAATCAGCATGTCACAGTTTGTAAAGGTTTGCTGGGTAAATATGGAAAAACATTGATTTAATTTAGCAAATGTAGTTTTCATATTAAAAATAAATGCTTCAGTAAATTTAATTGGTCATTAGGAACAAAATGTATTTGGTTTTGGTTGGAAAATCCACATTCTACACTTTTTTTAAACTTGATGTGAACCATAAAAGAAAAGATGGAGCAGCCTTTCTCCAAAACTAAATCTATTTGGGAACTTATTGTGGTTGCTTGTTCCCCAGAAACATTTTGAGTTCTCATTTCAGAATAGCAATTTCTCAACAGTTTTTTTTTTTATTAATTCTTTTCAAAACTGAAGTGAAAACTTCCCCTTTGTCTTGGGTCTGATTGCCAGGCATTAGTCATTTTTACAATGTGTTTTCCTATTTTTTGCTCTAATCCCATTCACTTGATCCAAGATTGCATGAAAACACAGCCCAGTTCTTACAGCATAGTTTCCTTTTATATTCCCAAGTATAATTTAAACGGATCTCTAATTTGCGATCATGGTCCATACAAGCCATGAGACATATTTAGTGGTACCTTTGAAGCAATGTGCAGAAAACTGTAAAATGCCAGATTTGCCACCTCTTTTATTAGCCTCCCTTGCCCTAAGCTCAGTGTGTCATTATTACCGTGTTTCATTTTTTATGTCCAGGTGCCTTTGTGCTATGCTGCTGCGATTGTTCTTTATGTGTCACTCACCTCTTTAATAGCTACAAAGTCTCAGAATTGGTCATGGCCGCCAGCATTTTTGATGTGTGCTGCCTCCTCATGGTCTTCAGGTTGTTTTCATTAATGGCAGGCAGAGCCTCGTGTCAGAAGGTGGTCTCCACGCTGGACTTGTTTCTAACAATGCTGGATTCAGTTATTACCAAAACTAAAATAAAATAAAAAGAAAGCAGGAAGAAGGAGAATATTAAAGTCACCACACAGCTAATAATGGAATTAAATGAAAAAATGTGTAGTTGTGTCAACCCAAAACCTCTGCAGCAATGTCCCATCCAACCGTCCGCTGGCCATTTATCCGTCCATCCATTAATCCAACCATCCATCCGTCCATACAGTGGGGGCCAGTGATTATCTTGGGATGTTACACCAAATTAATGTTTAGTACAGTAAACTAAGAACAGTGTAAAATATGCCAACAAACCAAACATAAAGCCATTTGTAAAAGATAAACACTGTCAATTGTCCCACTAAAGTCATAGAGACGAAGAAAAAAACTGCTTCAGCAAGCAATGTGGTATGAATCAAATCTTGAAATGTCTGTGTGGCTCTTTACAGTGATGATAAGGTTAATTTGGCCCTTAATGCTGAACTGGCCACCCTTGGTGTGGCACATTTTAGCAACAAGGCAATAAGTGTTTTACATTGTAAAAATACAGCAACCAATTATGGAACAAAGGCCATCAACAAAATCATCAAGTTAATGTACATCAAATATTATTGATTAATGTTCCATTAACTAGGAATCAAAGGCAGCTCTAAACAGGTGGGATTTGGGCCTTAATTTAAAGGAACTCAATGTTTCCAATGTTGTGCAGTTTTCTAGAGGTTTCTTCCAGATTACAGCATAAAATCTTAACACTGCTTCTCCATGTTTGGTTCTGGCTCTAGTAGACTAGAACTAGAAAACCTGAGAGATCTGGAAGGTTGAAACCAAACTGCAGATCTTTAATGTACTTTGGTGTTTTAGTGAGAACACAAGCAGCAGTGTTCTGGGTTAGATTTTTTAGGCAGACCTGCAAAAACACTGTTGAGGTAATCAATGCAACTAAAGATAATGTTTCTCAAGATTTTGCTGTGACTTTTTTCTTTTAATCATGGAAATATTGTTTAGGTGATAGAAGGGCAACTTTGTAATTGTGTTTATGTGTCTCTGAAGGTTCAATTCTATAAGGACAGACAACTACTGCAATATTATTCAGAATAATAGAAAAAAAAGCCAATAAACCAATAACTGCAGTGTGTTTTTTACACAGAGAGTCCTTGACTTATAAGAGAGGAAATCTCAGCTTTTTGCTAATATTTATAACAACCCAGTGAAAAAAAGAGCACCTTGAAGCACTGAGAGGGGTTGAGTACTTATGTCTCATCCTCAGACTTCTCTCAACAGAGTTCATCTCCCACTAATGGGGTCACTACTGTCTGCCACTGTATACTCTTTCCCATTCGTCTAATCCTCCATCACACCGACACACAGACAAGCTGTCTGAAACGGCCTCAAACTCACAGCTGTCTTCCATGCATGCACACAGACCAGTCTGCACAAGAAAAAAAAATACTCAAACTGTTTCAGCGCTGTTACCGCCAAGCACTCAAAAACATAAACACTGCTTCATTATCAAGCCCTCCCTCATGTCCTCAAAGCCAATTAAAGCAGACAGCAAATTAACACAAGTTAGTGACCATAAAGACAGGCTGGATGTTTTGGCTTTCTTGTGGGAAAAATCATTTTGTAAATAATTGGGGGGGAAGGGATAAACAGGGACAGTTTAAACTGGGAGTTTATCTTCGGCTAATTGCAGAGATACGGAGCAGAGCTTTCTGGGTGAAGTCGCCATGATGCTCCGTTCCAGATGTTGATAGCAGCAACGGACCACCAAGGAGCGTTTCAAGATGAATACAAGAGCCGAGAAGAACGAGAGCTTTGATAAAACAGAAACATGGTTTCATTGGCAGAGATGCATCCAACCATACATCCAACCGATGGACCGACCGTCTGACTAACCAACCATCCATCCAACCAACCATCCAACCAACCATCCATGATTTCCAACCAAATATCAAACTATCTAAACATCCAAACATCTATTCAAATATACATGCAACCGATGGACCGACCGTCCGTCCGTCCGTCCATCCAGTTTAAATTGTAATTTATCCTGATTTTTCCCTAACAGCTGATGCTGTGTTTCATGTTCATATTTATGTAGTTATTAAAATTTCTGGCATCCCAAATCACTTTGGAAAAGGTTTAGCGTAATTATAAACAGCGGTGTTGTTACACGAACTGCGGTCATCGTGAGCAGGTGTTCAACGTCAGCGTTTGCAGATGTTGAATTTGTGGTAACATGCTGTAAATTGCTGTCTGTACCACCAGCCCCCAATTGCCAGAGAAATATGAGGGAGTAAATTGGATTTCTTGCCAACATCAAGCCATAACTGCAATCTGACGCAATGTCTTTGATTAGTAAGGCTGTTATGATTTTACAGGCCAGTACGTAGGAACCATACAGCATGTTTTACATTACGATGCTAAATGAACCGAGCCCTTATGTTGTTGCGGTGCATTCAGGCCACCAAAGAGCTGTGTGAATTCTGATATTCACGAGCTCGACAATGCCAGGAAGATAAAACGGTGAGGAAATTAGAGGACGTTTTAATCATAAATCATTTTTGCTGCAGTGTACAACAGTCAGATGGATTTCAACACTTCTCCTTGGGAAAGTGGATTTTTTTTTTTCCACCAATCTTTCACAACCTGTGACTTACAGGCTATTTCAAAGAAAATGAGGCTGCCAAACATCACTATAAACTCTACAAATATTTGTACGGTCATGTGGTGAGTGCTGTGCCCTTAGATTACATAAGTGATGCTAAAATACTCGCGTTTTGCAATCAGATATTCAAAGACTGGGGTTTTGCTCATAAATACATTAAAGGATAGATTTATCTTTTTCTTCTTTTCTGCATTTAAATTTTGGAATAAATTGTGATAAAATTGTTTCATATTTGCAACAAAAATGTCTAAATAAACTTAAATTGCTTTGTGTGTGCATGTTCGGCGTAACGGGTTACATGTAACTTTTCTTTATTATCTAAGTCCTTATCACTACCCAGAATATCTGATTTTCTCTTATTTTTACTGTACCAGGTTCTTAAGTGATGAAAGATCCATTAAAGACTTTGATTCAATGGTTTCTTTATTTGCGTATGATTGCTCTAAATGTGGCTAACGTGAGAACCTTAGAAATACGTAGCTAAACTATATATTGATGACTTTGGTTCTTTATACTGAGCTATTTTAAGTTCAACTTCAAGTTGTCAGATAGTTTCAGTTTTGGAGTTTTTTGATTCAGTCGTTCAGGCAGTAATCAGATCTGGTCTATGGAGCTTGAACCAACAAAACGTGCTTGGTCAGCAACAAATAGGAAAATGATGGATTTACAAAAGTTTGGAAAGTTTTCCATCCTTTATAAAATAATTGAATATTTCAAAGCTGTTTCTTTATTTACTTGGGTTGACTCATTAGATATTAACATTTATTTAATGATCTGAAAAGTAATTTTACACTGAAATATTAAATGAAGGGGGTGATTCCAGTTTTCCTGATTGGTGTTCTTCTCATAAATATGTTTCTCCGCTCCTGTTCTGTTGGACCTTTTTCAGCTTTTCCATGTTGGATTTGTTTTTGTTTAGCAATTAATCACTTTAATAAAGACTTAAAAATGTCACTTCTTAACAGAGTAACGCAGCAACTGTAGTTTTGATTAATGTAAAACTAAGGTAAACACTTGTGTTTATTGAAAATGACAGCAAATCCAGTACATTAATGTTTAAGACATTATTTGTGGACCTCACTGACAGACTCATTGGTTTAAGATCATATTTTACAAATGTTTGCACCGAAGCGACAACTTCGCCAGCAGCCAAACAGAGATCCTCCATGTGCTTGTAACTTAGAAATCCATTGCTTTTGTAAACTCAAATGACAAAATTGGTTTCCATAATAGAATACACAAAGGAACTCTTTTATTATTCTGGATAGCACAACGTTGTATTTGTAGTAAATGTAATGTCATTTTTCACAACTTTTGTTTGTTTAACTCTCCTGGCAATAAGATATGCACTGTTTAATAGAATTTATATATCAGAACAAGTACAAATATTTTGTTTAAACTATCCTCCAAAGTAAAACAACCCTATGTGCGAAAATAAAAATAGACCCTTTTAGATTTTAGAGGGGAAATAGCAACAACTTGCTGCTAATCAGAAGCACTTGACTGACTCATCATCAGTGTGAGCGTTTCAGGAGCTGTTTTCTTTACAAATGTGCTCAAAACTTTGTCAATTTTGTAATTGCCGTGTTTCTGTTAAATAAAAATCACACGTGAATAAGTTTGTTCACACAATAAGTCATTAAAAAACATACCATGATCGTCTATGATCGCCCCACAACTCCCAGTTGTCTCTGCGGTTTGCGCCAGTGGCAACATCTGGTTGATAATCATGTGACTTGTGCCATGTGAAAAAAGTTTTCATTGCAACCTTGCAAAAGAAACCAAAAAAGACTACCTCATTTCAGCACCAAAACTTTTTAACAAAAAACAAGTTTTTTGTTTTAATTGGTATGTTTCCATTAAGGAAGTTTATTTCAAATGTCAGATTGTGCAATTATATGGTCATTGGAAATGCAGCTCATGAAAGCTACATTTGCAGAGTACAGGTGTGATGTATTACAATGCCAGTCAGGATAGAAAGGCACTGTAACCGTCACCTCTCCCAACAAACTCAATATTTTATTTCTGTTGGTATTTGCACAGTTTTACTGATTTTAAATAACATTCCTGCTGGTATTTCCACAATTCTGCTGTTGTACAGTTTTATTGTCACTTATCGTAATTCACAAATATATATGCACAATTTGTAATTTATTTTAATTAACTTACTTAGCTGCACATTCCTTAGGATTGGAGGATCTATTTTTAATAACTGCACAGTATTGTGTAGTGTAAATTTGCCCGTAATGTACAGTAGGTTCTTGATTCTGTCGTTACTTTTTTTTATATACAGTACAGACCAAAATTTTGGACACACCTTTTAATTCAATGAGTTTCCTTTATTTTCATGACTATTGACATTGTAGATTCACACTGAAGGCATCAAAACTATGAATAACACATGTGGAAATATGCACTAAACAAAAAAGTGTAAAACAACTGAAAATACCCCTTATATTCTAGTTTCTTCAAAGTAGCAGCCTTTTGCTGTGATTACTGCTTTGCACACACTCTGCATTTTCTTGATGAGCTTCAAGAGGTCGTCACCTGAAATGGTTTTCACTTCATAGGTGTGACCTGTCAGGTTAATAAGTGGGATTTCTTGCCTTATAAATAGTCATGAAAATAAAGAAAACCCATTGAATTAGAAAGGTGTGTCCAAACTTTTGGTCTGTACTGTATATATATATAATTTATCAACATGATTGATTCTGTTGTTCACTAGAATATCCCCACTCTGGAACAATGAAGGGCATTTCTATTCTATTCTATTCTATTCTATTCTATTATATTGTACTCTACTCTACTCTTTGCATTGCTCTTCCTTAGGTTTTTAGAACCCACCATTCACCGTTTCTGCATTCTTATTCTTATTATCCAGTTTTGAAATGAGGTCATCTTGAAGACAAATTGGTAGAATTTCATTCAGTTGGTTTTACAAACATTTAGAGGGCAGGAACACAGTGAACCCAGCCACTGAATAATATTTATAGTGCCACCTTTGCAGCTCGAACTGTATGTTTTCTTGTTCTGCGGTATCAAAAAGAAAGTCAGGAACAGTTTGACATCTGAAGCTAACAGAATATCACAGAACATTTTCAATCCAAATACTAAATCCTCACATGGAAACATGAAGGAGGCCGTGCAGTATACAGATGATGCCAGTGATAATTGTGTAGCAGGTTGTTTGGACTGGCTGTGTGTCACAGTCGGGAGTCCTGGCTAAATATTTACTGGCTGCAAGGGGGTTTAGGAGGCATACTTGGCCTTGCTTGTGTCTCTGGTTCAGGAGCAAAGACATGAAGAGAATCTAAGATGTTGAAATCATCGTCACCAACTGATGTTGTCAAAGAGAGCCCTGACTATTGCTCCTGACCCTTTTACCATTTAGGGGGTCCTTGGACTGATACGAGTGTCACTGACCCAGAGGCCATGTGTGGCATGTTTGGGGTCTGCAGAATATATCCCAAGCTTTAACCTATACAACAGAGCCAATTACAGCTGTGAAAGGCCAAATAATACAATCCATCAGTCAAGTTTCTTTGGTAAACAGGAGTGGGCGGCCCTGGTCTGGGTATAAACTCCAAGTCTCAGAGAAGCTAAGGGTCAGTGGAGCTGTTTGATTGTCTAATAGGGGGAAGGCCAGACTCCATATTTTATCCTTCATGTGACGAAATAAAGGATAAGAGCAGAATATAATCACAGGCATAAATAATCTCCAATACAATGTTTTGTTCTGTCTCTTTTTATTTGTGCATAGTCATTTTCTGACTTTTTTTTTATAAGCAACTACCCGTCCTTCATTGAAGGTTTTTCAGGCTTTATGAAGATCTTTTAAACATTTCCTTAAATATTTGATCAGATTTTAGCACATTTCTCAACACTTTCAAAAGAATGTTTAGTCTATTGCTGTTTTGTTTGTTCTTTATTCTGACCTGTCAATCATTTAGCGGTGAAAGTTTCATACTAACTCTATCAATGAATCAATGTTGTGCCAACACAAAAGCCTGTTGTAAAACACAATTAACTAATTGTCAACATGGTAAATTAAATTGAGCTTGATCATTTTCGTTGTGATGATTAAGCATCAATTTTATTTATTGCGTCCATTGAGTGTGGTTTTTGTTTCCATTTTTTTTATTATTGCTTTTGGTTGCTGTGTTTTATTTTGGATAATTAAAATATTGTTCAGTTCCAGTGGAAAGTGTTCTGTACAGAATTAAAGTTTGTTGGTTTTTGAGAAGGCAAACTTGCATTATTATGCCATTTTGAATATATTACTTGAAATGGTCTCAAGACAGCAGTATTACAATTTATCTCAATAAATTGAGATAAATAAATAGACAATTTATCGTCTAGCAAAATGTTTTATTGTGACTGGTAAATCAACGCAAAACTTTGGAAAGAATTCTTCTAAATGAATCTTTAGGCTTTTTTGTACTAATAATTAGGAATAAAGACATACATTTGCTTCAATTTCAGTAGTTGTGTCCAAAAAACTCAGCATATACATTTGCTGAACTCCAAAATACTGTTTGTGTCAAGTTGGTGATGCCTGAAAAGATGCTAGCTGACATACCTGAAGTAGAGAGAACAATCAGCTGATGTTACTGCTCGTCTTCTGTCCGGAGTCTGGATTTGTTCCTGCTTCTGAAAGACCTGATTTTCAGAAACTTCTCATCTTCTGTGACATTTTGCACATGACTGAAATGAGAATGAACAAGAAAGCAGAAGAATACAAAAGAACAACTCTAAAAGACCAACAGAAAATTAATAAAAACTCATGAGGAAGACCAGTTTAAAAGATTGAATCAATGTGCTTTAAGACTTTTGCACAGTTTATTTCAATGTGTGTGAGAGTGTGTGTACATCACATCTCAAACAGAGCAGGTCTACAGGCACAGAAACACCTAATGAATGTGTGTTTGTTCTTCAGACCCCACACACATTTGTTTATTTGAACATGGGATAGTGTTCCTGAGCTGTTTTATCCTGCCCGTGTTTGCCACTTAACACATGCACCGCAGCGTCGGCCTGGTCAGCACTGCGCTCCACTTTTCTTTTCTTTTTTTTCCCCTCCTGCTTTTTTTGGGAGAAAATTATAACTCTGCTCGAGAATAATGACAGACAAACAAGCTTTATCTTGTAGTTTGTGGACACAGTGTTCCCCTTCGTTACTGTTCGGTCTTCATTATGGAGCTGAGTTATAATTCAAACAGCCCCGGAGCGAGCAGTGCCAGAGGCAACGGGCCAACGGGAGATTGGCGGTCGGTTTAGTGTCAATGATGTGGTGATGTGGGTCAGGGACAGCAGCAGCAGTGGTCATTGCACAGTGGCTAAGAGCCCAGGGAGACCACCGGGGAGGAGGCTTTCACTCTTTTACTCAGTCAATCACTCACACATGTGAATGATTCAAGCAAACACTAGCAGACACTCTTCCTGACACCTTGACATCATAATTTAAAGCCAACCTTAAAATAGTACAAGTTTTCAGTTCAAAGTACTCACAGCTTAACAGTGGTGAGTAAATTGCAAAGGATGCACAATGATTGACTACTAACAGACCAATTTCTGGTTTTTTTTTTTATTGTTTTGTTTATGTAAGCATCTCTTACCTACTTCAACACTCCCACAGCTCCGAAAACCAAATGAGAGTTGAAGCAAGTGATTTCTAAACACTGAGAAATAGATCTAATTTTGACGTGAGGCAATGTTCCATCAACCCATGCCACTGGTTTAGACTTATATTTTCAGACCAAACAAATAATTCAATCTTACCATTTTTAAAAATTGCAAAACCCCAAAACAGTTTGGAAACCATGAAACAACTACCAGAAAGAATAAACCAAAACTTAAAGACAGCCTCATTTGACTTGGTATGAATAAATGTAATCTTTTCCAGTTGGAATCTCCCAGTGCAAAATCAATCAGTCTTCATTTTTATTCATTTGAGGATTATAAACTAACACAATGGTGATAAATATGACAACACATTCTCATGTAAAGTGTCATTAAATGTTTGAGCTGTGCAGGCTGAGCACCAAACACAACATGCTGTCATGATTTCACCTGAGATGGCGTTCATTTTCATAATTGTAAGATCGTCAGTCATTTAGCAGGAATCATAAATAAATCCCCTGCTCTGTTGCCAAGCTGCTCGCAACACAGATGATGCAACGCCGCCAGAATCTCCCAGAGCCAGAAAAAAAGATGTTCAGTTCAAGAACTGGACCAATTTGTTGGACACTTTTGCAACTTTTTATTGACAAATTTGTATCAGAATCAACTTCAATTGCCAAGTTTGTGCCTACAGAAAAGGAATTTGAGTTTCTTTCTGCTTTAAATTTAAGACCTTTATTATAAATATGTATAAAAAGGGGCAGAAATAAAAATAAAAGTGTTCTTCTTTTTTGTAAACAGGCATATGTGTAAACTGGTGTAAATATGCATGCATACAAGAGAAGAGGGGAAGGAACACACCCCTGAGGGGCGCCGGTGCAGATATATATAAATATGTATTTTTTTGTTAGCTATGTTTTTTTCAGTTATTGTTAATTTTACGGTAAGGATGGCCAAAAATATCCATGCCCATTTATTCAAAAATAGACTAAAGCACACCCATTCATTAAACTTGGCTAAATACGGCGAGGGTTTTCAAAGAAAGTTCTGGTGTTTGTTTCTGGAAATAGACTGAAGATATTTTCTAGACCAGGTGTCTGCATCCTGTGGCTCCAGAGCTTTCAATAACTTTGGCCAAGACAAGTTACAAACTGATCAATATTTTTAAATAAAGCTCATGAAAATGACTTGCTTGGGCTGTTTTTCGGTGTGTTTACTCAATTCCTGTATTGAATTTCTAGAAAACTGAACTACAGGTGAAATTCATCTTTTTTTTAAGGTAACAAGATGAATTTTTAACATTTTCATAAATCTATAACTTAAGAAAATACATTTATTGTCACTGTATTAAAGTTAGGGATTTGTTTTCTTTGTGTTTCAATCTAAAATATATGAAATTGTTTATTGATGTAATCATAGAACAAATAAAAATTCTGCAGTATAGTAAGTGGACAAACTTCATTTGGGACGACACAAGACAGACATGTCATGTTTTCATTAAATGTAAGTGAAAAATTGTGATAATTAACAGAAAAAAAGGTTTTGAAACATACATCTGTAATTTATCAATGTTACAATATCGCAATTACAATATTAATTCTATAAAATAAAATTTGTTTGCATTTTTAAAGAGGCTTTGACTCTTTTACTCAGTGAAAATGTTTAAAAACACACATTATGAGTACTGACAACTAGACTCGTGGTGCAGATAGTTTGGACACCAATGGTTCTCCAGTTTCCAGTTTTTGACTTCTTGAATCCCAGTCTGTGCGGATGAGTTCATAATTCATAACCTGATTCACATACATGTCTGATGTAGGGGTAATGGTTGCATAAAACCTGTGGTGTTGGGTGTCCTACTGTACAATTTTCCCAAAATGAAAGAGTTATTAAGAATAATGAGTCTTATTCCCAGACAGTTAAAATGAACTAGATCTTCTAATAGTTAGCTATCTAGCTACCAAGCTACAAATAGCATCTGAGTAACACCAAGTCTGTAATGGAAAACAGCATCTCTAAATTTTAAAACATTATTATTTTACAATATATCATGTTGATATGATATCAGATGAATGTTATTTTTTAACAACAGCTAGCTAGCTGATACTGTTGATAGCTAGATATTCTAAGAGCTAGCTAGTTAGCTATCCAGCTAGCTAGCTATTAATGTAAGAGTAACATTAAGTGTTTAATGAAAAACAGTGTCTCTAAATTTAAAGACTTTATTATTTTACAATACCTCATGCTGATTAAATATCAGATGGATTTTATTTTGTAACATAACACTGATCATTTTTATATTTTTCCTTTTATTTGTATAGCATATTTCAGCAACAAGGCAGTTCAAAGTGCTTTACAATCACCAATTATGAAACAAGCATAATTTGATATTTATTAAACAAAATAAATATCAAGTTTTCTATTATTTTAAATAAATTTCCCAGACAGACAGAATAAATGTGGATGCACCAGTTTATGAGTTGAATATTTTCTCAGAGGCTGCCCTAACGGAGCCTGTGTATAAATCTTGCCTGCCCTCGCTGTTGTCTGCTGGCGATGATGTGATGGCGCTCGCTGAGAGTCATTCTTCCAAAGTCTTTCAGTCACTTTGAACACTCTACTTCAGGGCAAGGCCTTACTGCCCACCCAGATAGGTTATAGGGATTCTCCACTGCCCTCTCTCTGCCTCAGTGGGTGGTCCTGTGGGGTATGGCTGAGACACAGGTGGATCATTGTAGGGGTGCTCACAAAAATACCTCCACACACACACCCCAACACACACGCCCACACGCCTACACACTCCTCATCAGCAGCACTTTTTTTCCTCTCTTTATGCTCATTGGAAAGGTGAACTTAATGTTGCACAACTGCTTTGCATCAGGAAGACACTAATCTTGATAAGTCATTGTTGGATGTAGATAGGAAAACACATAGATCATCCCCTCACCAGTCTGACTAGCTAACCTGTAAGCAATGAGCAGTGAAGGGGGGGTTGTGTCAATAAATAAATTGGTAAATAAATAAGACCGCCGCCGCCGCCGTCGTTTACCAAAAATATTCCCAGGCTCTGGATTTGTAAATAATTAGAGTTCTGCTGAACTTCGTTTATAAAGTTTAACTTCAGTGCAGCCTATCTCTTGTTTGGGACCCCACAAACCACCAGCAAGATGTTGACATATGGCAGTTCTGGTGTAGAGCACAAGGCATGGATTAGTTGGGAGCATAATAAACAGGGGGATAAAGAAGGACCTGCACAGGCTGCCGTAGGCTGACTCTCCTCAGACCTCCTTGTTTTTATGTCTCTATTTCTGAGACTTTTCAGAGGCTGAAGTGGGGAGTAATGCAGGATTTGATCAAGTGACATTTCAGTGGTAGGTTATTGATAGACACTTGCTCATGTGTCTGTCATAAAAACATTGGTGCACACAAAATAACACCAGATAGGCGCATTTAGCCAGAGTTGGGTAGTAACTAGTTCCATTTACTTGAGTAACTTTCTGGACAAAGTGTATTTTTACTTTTACTTTTACTTGAGTAACTTTGTTATTAAGTTTCATTACTCTTCAGTAAAATTTCTGGACAAGTGTGTTCTTCCCTGGTTGAAGAACAAACTTGTTTTAACCAAAAATTCACCAGACACAGACACACACGTTCAGTTTTTGTTAAAGTTTCATAAGTTTTATATTTAAAGAAACTGATTTGAAAAGATGTTTCTTTTGCTCAATTTTGTTATGTTTGTAGTTATGTTATTTATATGAATCATACCAGTAAATTATATAACTAAAAGCAGAGTGGATCCACACAGGTGGTGTATTCCTCAAAAAGGTGATATTATGCTTCCTCGAACAAGTTAGGATCGGTCAAAACTTATTAATTACAGGACAAGTTTTTTTTCCAACAGCCATTGTGCAGCGCATACACAATGGCTGCTGTTGAAATTGGGTGGAGGAGATGAGTGGGTAAATAGTGAGAGCAAGCTCTTAGGCAACCTGAATGGTTTCATTTCAGATTCAAGAATTCCCCAAAAATGTACGAAAGAATCAAAGCAACAATCTGGGTACGTTTTTAATGAGGGACTAACATTAAAACATGACAAACGTACAAATATAAAAGTTCATAAAGCTGATTTTACATAATGCTCCCGAAGCCCCTCTAAAAACAGAGTGCTCACAAAGCCATTGTCACCTGAGACCTGAAGGCTGAGTGACGGATAAACTCCAGAAATATTTGACTGATCTAAAGTGTCAGGTGCTGAAAGTTTCCAACCTCAAAAACTTAGTTTTGCTTCTTGCTCATTAAACTAATAAGAAACTATAAAAGCATCTGATCTCTGTAAAATGTTCTGCACCCTGGTCAAGTTGTACAGAAGGTCCCATACAGAAAGACCAGAAGTGTCGATCTTCTTCATTAAATACTACTGCAGGTCTCAGAGAAGTAAAATAGAGAAAATTTGGAAGTTTTCAAATGTCTTCATATATTTTTACTGTAGAGGATTTCTCAGAAAGCTGACAAATTTGGCAATGCCCGTGGACTCTCAGTAACAAGCATCTGAAGCAATGACTGGAATGTTAAAGAACCAGCCAACTTCATGTGAGGCTATCAGAGTTCCTATCCTCTGACGTCTCACATAACTTCCTACTCTGATCTTTTGCAAAGGCCAGATGGTTACATTGGCCACTGGGGAGAGCAACAAGCCCAGATAGACAGTTTTACAATGTGCAATTACTGGACAGATAAACTAAACGCTCAACAAAGCTAGGCATTTCCAGATCCCCGGCTTTTAGACTTTGATAAGGCAACAGTCTGCATTCCTTGGCCAATTTACTGCCTTCAAAACCAAAATACCTCTACTGATAGACACTTATGCTTTAGTTGTAGCTGATGAAGGAGACTTTTGTCCTGTGTGGTATTTTATATATTTATGTCTAACAAAGTAAACTCTTGAAAACCAAATCCCTCAAATCTGACTAATATGTCTTCTGCTTGGCAAAACAGCAACTGATGCTAAAGGGGATAGAGTTTCTTCACCAATGATCCTGGCTCCAAGTATTGCTACACTCTTAGTTCAGCCTTTTTTGTTCCACATTAACATTTCACAGAAGATCAGGCGCCTGCCCTCTGAGCTTTACTCCAGGGAGCAAGAATCCCCCACAAACTGACACTGATACAATCTCCAGGTAATGGCCGCCCATTTGCAAGGCCAGGGGCCGTCTGATGAGATGCCACTTGTGTGTGCGCAAGTGCGTGTTTTGCTTGAAGGGGTACGCAGCTCATCTGGTGTGGTCACAGGGCCAAAGTTCACTCAGAAATGTGTGGCCCGGGGTCGAGAGGTGCTACAGCCTCCGTTAGCTGTGAAGGTAGAGTTTCAGCATCCAGCCTCACCTATTTCTCCAGGCTTCAACTTTCATTTCTCACCGTGACACATGAATGCCCTCCACCACCATCATCGTTAATCAGCTGACAGGAAACTGATGAAAGAATATGTAAGTTATCTCAATTTTGAGGAGTAAGAGTTTGTTTCAAAACACAAGTTCACCAAAAATGATTACCCTTCATTTTAGGATGCTGTGATGCAACAACAAGGAGGAAAGAATTGCAGCAGCTTGCCTGGTTTGGATAAACATCGAAACAGAAGTGTGACAAAACATTAGGGGTTTTTTTCTAAAAGGTGCCCTTATTCGGTCAGTCATTCTTTCTTCCTTTCTTTCCTTCTTTCTTCCAGCTTTTGGTACCTTTGGCAATCTGTGCCAGTACCAAGTTCTGCTGGAAAATGAAAACAGAATCTCCATAAAGCTTGTCAGCAGCATGAAGCATGAAACACTGTAAATTTCCTGGTAGACGGCTGCGTTGACGGTGGACTACAGAAAACACACCAGAGAGGAAATGAAATGCAAACTCTACTTTCATCTGAAAAAATGACTTTGGATCACTGAGTAAAATGTAATTTTTTTTCTCTCCTAAGACTTGTGGGTCATGATTTGCCTGTTTGGTGTCTCTTAGGCTGTGTTCACACAGCAGGCAAATGAAACCTGTATCCAACTTTTTCATCTCAATCCAAATCCAATCTTTTCACCCAAAAAAAATCTGATCTGTGCCACTTCCATATGTGGAACTAAATCGGATACAAATCTGATTTTCCTTCAAAGCATCTGTAGTCTGAACAATCACTGATTTGATACATGCTTAATGATTCTGGATATAAACAAACATTAATCTGGATGTAAACAATGGCTGAAGATTATGATTATGAAATTCTGAATGAAGTCTGTGTCAGTGAAGAGCATGACATCACAATCCAGTCAGGTTTAGTTAATAATATGAATGACCACACGCACAAAAAAATGGATTTCAGCAAAAAAACTCAGAATTGAGCATCAGGACCTGCTGTGTGAACCTTAATACACTCAGTTCACTTCTATTGAAGTTCCCCTAAATACTTCACTTGATTTTTCTTGACAATTCACTCAATTCACTATGAATATGCTTGGATAAAGAACTGTGAGAACAACAAGCTTCTTCAGCGTCCTCTTCTTGTGGACAGATTCACTAGCTAGGTTTCCATTAACCATGACGTTGCATGAATTAGAATTAATAGAAACGTGTCAATTTTGGAAAAACTCGTTTTTTGATCAAAGATTTTGCGGTAGGATGAGGGAGTTTTTCAGTCGTATTGAAATAGATGTATTTAGCAAAACACTTTTTTCACATCACACAAGTTACGTGATGAACAGCCGCATGTTGGTGAAAACCATGAAGAAGACAACAGGAAGTAGGAGGAGGAAGACAGTTTGTGTTTTTCAGACAATGACTCCATCAGAGCTCTCACAGCATCACACTGTTCATAAAAAGTTATGTGTGATTTGAAAGTGTTGAAATCAAAGCTCATCTATAAATTTGCTGACTACAACCTGATTAGATTGGGACACTATTAGCTTCCAATATTTCACTTTTAGTTAAATTAGATAGTTAAATGTTTTACAGTACATGCAATATATGGCTGGAAATAGTTCACAAAACGTAGCGACAATATTTTTTAGAGGTTTTGTTGTAGGAAGTTTACATAGATTCAGTCTGTATCAGGGATAGTTGTCAGAGTTTTACTTTCTGGAAGGAGTGAACAGATGTTGAAGTTTTTCAGGAGTTTTGAGTTTTATCTCTGCATGGTAGAGTTCAATCAGTCAGTGATTAGAAACGAAGTCATCGTACGTGCCCTCTACTGTTTTTATTATAGGAATTTAAAGAATAAAAGTAGAAATAACAAAAAACAAATTGACCTATATTAGAATTTCTGCTAAATATTCTTTTGATTAAAGACTATATAATCCCAATGAATATATTTTGTTTTCAAGCAAAGACAGTTTAATTCATTTGGATGAATTTCTGAGTGAAAATATGTTTGCAACCTGCTGACTCAAGCAACAAACTGGGGAAGCGATCTACTTATTTATAAAGGACAGACATGGAAGGATGTTTCTTCCTGCACAGTTTGGGAACCAATCAGTTTTTGTGGAATAATGTGAAGACGTCACCGATGTTCCTGTTCCAGTTCAACACCTTCCAACCACAGCCACTCAAGGATGGCTGCATAAAAGTATGTGTAGTGAAAAAGGGAAATGGAAACCACAAAGCTTCCATGACTAGAATTTTGGCTCTTTCTTGCGTGGACTCATGTATTTCATTTGACATTTGTAAGATTCAGTCAGTGTTTTAAGTTCTGTGTTTTCTTTGTAAGACGTTGCGCAAAAGCAGTGAGCCAGATGTAGTCAAGCATGTTTTTTTTTAATATGCTGACAGAACAAAAGAGCAAAAGGACACAATTAACAAAACTTATAGGAGAAGGAATCAAGTAGAAGCTCAGTAAAAAGAACAAAACCTTAAATGTCATAAAGGACTTTAACTTATGATACCAGAGTTGATTATTTAGCAAAGCAATAGCCTTCTTATTTAATAAGAAGGCTATTTAAAAAATAAATTGTGGGATAAACTGTTTCAAGTGCTTAAGAATGACAAAGATGAAAGAAACTGGTTATTCAGGAGCAACCCAGGAGCCATAAAGCTAAAATGAACTGGAAACCATTGGGAAAGAAATGTTACCATCCACACAGAGGAAGAAGCTCTGTTCCAAGAAAGACTCCTTCAAGGGCCAATTAAATCAGAAGAAAAGTTAACATTTCTTGGCCAGCAAACAAACTCACTGTTCTTAAAGATGAGAAGACTTTCCCTTCTATCTGGCAGGGTGATGGTGGCATCATGCTGTGGGATTTTTTCCTGGGTGTTACAAGACGACAGTTGCTGCGTTTCCGTTACAAAATATGTGCAAAATTTTAATATTCTGCTAATGTAAAAAAAAAAAGCAAACAATTTTGAAATTAAATGTTTCCAGTAAATAAGAAACTTAATAAAAAATCACACATGAATAAGTTTGTTCCCTCAGTAAGTCAGCGCCATCATCATCCTACAACAGAGGTGTCAAACTCCAGTCCTGGAGGGCCAGTGTCCTGCAACTTTTAGATGTGCCTCTGCTGCATCACACCTGAATAGAATAATTAAGTCATTAAGGCTCCGGAAAACTTATTTACATAATAAGGAGGCAATTAAGCTATTTGATTCCGGTGTTTTGTACCTGTTGCACATCTAAAAACTGCAGGACAGTGGCCCTTCAGGACTGGAGTTTGACACCACTGTACATCGTGTCGTCTTCTTCATCTTCCAGTAGTAGTAACATCCGGTTGTTGATCATACAACTCGTATGATGCAAAAGAAGTGTTTCCATTGCAGTTTGGTGAAATACACAAATTTGGATGCAGCCGAAAAACCACCTCATCATAACGCAAAAACCTTTTATGGAAAAATGTGTTTGTTTGCTTTTATCGTAATTGGATGGACAGACGGATGGATGAATGGGTTGACTGAGAGTTAACATGGATTGGATAAATTGAGGGAAGAAAGTTTTTGTTAGTTCAAAGAAAATGTGTGGTTAGAGCTGAAAAGGTTTATGTTGAAAAGGCTGCACCAGTTCTGTCCAGAGCAGGGGTGGGCGATCCTGGTCCTCGAGGGCCGGTGTCCTGCAACTCTTAGATGTCTCCCTGGTCCAACACACTTGAATCCAACAGCTGAATCACCTCCTAAGTGCAGTCAAGTTCTCCAGAGTCCTGCTAATGACCTCATTATTTGACTCAGGTGTGTTGAAGTAGAGACGCATCTAGAAGTTGCAGGAGACAGGCCCTCGAGGCCTGGAATTGCCCACCCCGGTCCAGAGGAATGGGCCAAAATTAGAGCAAACGTCTGTGAGAAGTGTGTGTATGGACACCTAAAATGTTTAACCCAACTCAGCCACTGTGAGGAAAATTCTACCAACACTGGGGAAATGTTTGTAATGTTTTTCTAAAAATTTCAAAATGCTGTTGCTCGTTCTGGTATTTAATAGGAATAGTTTATGTTTTCTGAATGGCTGTAAATGAGGAAAAGCTTAGTGTGATTAATATCACACTGCAAAAACAGCTAATTTTAAGTCACAAATTCTCGCTATTCTTGTCATTTATCTTGCTGGACAGATATTTGTGCTAAAAAGTATTTTTGCAGTACAGATGTTGAGGAAAAGTGTTTAAATGCACACAAACTAATATCTATGCCCTGATATACAAAATAACATATTTAACAAATAAATGTTTAATTACTATAAATGCATAACGTAACCTTCACATTTTTTGACGTTTGCTATTTATAATACCATAGAAAAGCTTTTTAATATCAAAGTAATTATTTGTCTAACACCAGATGAACAAAGACATCTCTCCCCGTTTTATTGCTGCATGATTCTCTGTGGAAAGCAGAGCTTTAGAGTCCTTTTCCTTCTGCTTTGGAAGTGACCACTTCACGTAATATATGGTATTTTCTTTGCCACATGCTGCAAATTTGAACCCAGACAGCATGTGATCCTCAGACAGGAAAGTGTTTCCTCATCTTGTAAGATGTCCTGTCTGAAGGATCAGCGTGGCGAGGTCACCCAGACGCAGAGAGAGAAAGCAAATATCTGTTTTATGATGCTTCTGAGCCCAGAGGAGATTCTTACTTATTGTTTCAGTTTTTTCATTCATTAAACTCAACTTGTCTGCTTTATATCATCTAGATGTTCTTTTATTGATACATTTTTATGACTCTTTCCAGTGCTTTTTATTTTATTATGTCATTTTTTTCTGCCTTCGCTGGTTTCCTCTCCTCTTTTTTTCAGTCTCCTCTCCCTCTATCTCTGCCTCGGCGCTGGTGTTTTTCTGAAACATAACAAGGTCTGGAGCTGCGGTGCGTGTGCATGGATGCTCTGGCTGCACTGAGGTGGCTTCTTGTGTGGTCCCCCGGCAAGCTTTATGATTTATTCAGCTAAAGGCAGAGGAGCACGACCCCCAGTGACCACAGAGAGAGAGCTGCACGTGGGTTTAATGATTTCACCACAAAAATGTCTGCTATGGCTGGGTCTGCGAGGAGCGAAGAGCCCCCCCACTGGATGGATGAGGAGCTGGGGGGCTGAAAAGAGAGCCTGGCTGACCGGCCTAATTCAATACAAATCTTACTGCTGCATCTGTAGATGCAGGGAACAGGATGGAAGGCAGAACTACATCCATTGGCTCGTTGCAAACATTTTGAACTCTTGCCTTTCAGCTAATCCTAAGTGTTTCCTCAGGTTGTGTTTTTCTTCATTAAGCATTCTTTTTCTCTCTCTCTCCCTATCCGTGATGTATTATTGAAATGTGGACACATAAAATGATGTAATGAAGCTTTCATGACCAGAAAGACAGGGGGTGGGGGGGATAATAACTGGAGGTGTGGATGGGGGAGGCGGCGGTGGTATTTGGCATATTTTCTGTCGCTGCTGTCCAGGTCTGCTGGCCAAAGAGTGTGACTGCTGAGGGTTTGGATCTGGACGCGATGCTTGGTCCAGCTTTTCTCTCTGTCTGTTTGGCTACAACTCCGCAGAACAAGATGATGTCATTCACAGGGATTTGTGAATATTTGTGATAAAGAGAGGAAATCACAAGGGCAAGCCCTACAACATGAACAGGTCAAACAGCCGCTGTTTTCTATTAGCTCAGAATGAGATGGTCAGTCATTTCGGCTCGCAGTGTTTGTCAGCAGTTCAGAAAATACAGTATATATTTACATTTGTTTAATCTTTAATTTATTTAAAGTGTTAATTTTAAGGGTTCTGGAAATTATTATTTCCCAATGGATTTGTAATAAGTTTTCATCAAAGCCTACTTTCAATCTGCAGTTGGGCAAATTTTCTTGCAAACGACAATTTACAAAGACCTAAATAATACCTAAAAAAAGTCTTAAGCTGTCTGATGGTGACTTTTTCCACTTTTAAAAAGGCATTATGTCATTTATTAATAAATGCAAACCTATTAAAGGGAAAGTATAATGTATTTTCCAGGAACATAGTTTTAATTTATAGCAAAATCAAGAAACTACAGTATGTTACCCTCAGTTGTTCTACATATATCAAATATGACTTAAAAGTAATGTGACTTTCTAATTTACATCCTTGAATTTGTGCCTCTGTCACTTTAAAAACTCCTGCTCTCTCTGAAACTCCACCTTCAGGAAGTCATCACAACGAAGCTCCTCTATTCACAATGGAAGTAGCTGGTTTATGTGCAGTTCCACCAGGTGTTTGCTAATTGCGGCTGGCTAGTCTGTAGGAGCTGAGTGGGGGCGTTGTGGGAGAGGGCTGCTCTGTGAGGCAAAAGCGTTGTAAATTGTAAACTGCAGCTCCGAGGAGGAGCTTCACCTTGAAGGCGGAGCTAGGTCCACCCTGGCGTTTTGCACAGCTAAATGGTTGCCATGGAGATTAAAGTAATTCTCAAATATAAAGCAATCAAAGCAACACTCCAGGTATGTTTTTGATGAGGTAAAGCTAAAACAAATGTATTTTTTGCATAATACTGCCCCTTTAAATTCAAAAGAACTCTGATTATGAGATAAATCAGCGGTTTCTGCCTGTAGGAAACAAATAAACATTGACAATAGAAGACTAAAAACACCATAAAAGTAGCATAAAATAAGTTGAAAACCACATAAATAAAAAGCTCTACAGCAAAACGAGTACATGCTGCTGCTACCAGACACCAGACAGGCCTTTTATGTTCAGTATATGACAGGCTGAAAGTCCTGAGTAATGTTGGTGTCTTTAGCTGCTGGAGGTTTTTGAACCGGCTACATGCATTCCTTCCCGTCTGATGTTAGGTTATTGTATAGGCTTTATGCTCAACAGGAAATCACGGCACTGTTTAGCTTGCACACGACACAACTATGATTAAACTCATCAAAAACAGTGATGAGTGGGACTGCAGAGAAGAGGGAAAGCACCTGGTTGCATGGGAGCAATCACCATGTGCATAATTATAAGGAAACGGATCATAATCTGTCCAAAATATTAATAAACCTCAGACTTGGATTCCCAAAGAGTCTGTGCAATTATTGGTCAGCTACTAGCATGAATATTTATGCAACTTAATGATAAATAGAAATTTTCCTATCTCACTCATTTAGTTTTATCTGCAAAAAGTGAAAATAACATCTTAATACACAATTGTCTCCAAAATTATATGGCAAGTGTGCATTTTGACCATGTTACCATTTTATGCATAATCTCCATATTCTTGTGAGCAGAAGAAGTACTTATTGTTCTGCTCATGGAACAAAAAGTACTTGTTCCAAATAATAAACAAAAAGTACTTGTTCCATTAGCAGATTATTTCACTTATAACCAGACATTTGTCCCATTTTATAAGGGAACATGCATAACCACTTATAACCCATGTTATAAATAAATAATCCATAGTAATCCACTGGCTCCCTGTTGCTCAAAGAATAGACTTTAAAATACTGTTGTTACTTTATAAATCACTGAACGGCTTAGCACCACAATACATTAAAGATCTGCTGTTGTATCAACCTTCCAGACCTCTCAGGTATTCCGGTTCTGGTTCTGCTCTGCCTCCCCAGAACCAGAACCAAACGAGGAGAAGCAGCATTCAGCATCTATGCACCACAAATTTGGAACAAACTTCCAGAAAACTGTAAAACAGCTGAAACACTGACTTCTTTTAAATCTCGACTAAAAACCCACCTGTTTAGGATTGTATTTGAAAAGTAATCAATTACAAATTTATTGATGGAACTTGACTTAATGTCGTGTTTTGATTGTTGATTCTATGTTGCTTTGTGTTTCTGTGTTTGTAATGATGTAAAGCACTTTGAAATGCCTTGCTGCTGAAATGTGCTATACAAATAAAATTTGATTGATTGATTGATAGTAAGGAATTATTGACTTAAACCAAGCTCCTACAGCTTCCTAAAAATTACTTTTAGGTTAGTTTTGTCTTGTTTCAAGTGTGCTAAGATATTTGCACTAGAAACTAGACAAAAAAATACTTTATAAGATTTTGTGGTTTTGCAGTGAAGGTATGCAAATTTTGGAAAAACAAGCTTAAATGTTGATGGAACAGCACAGTCTGTAATACATCCTTGTTGACACGGCCATTTACATAATCTGTAAAGTTTATGGGTCTCAATGCGGTACAAGCGTTTCCTGCCTGTCCTCCAGTTCGTTAGCTCGGTCAATGACTGTCCGGTCGGCTAATATACTTTCCCTGAGGATGTAGAGCATTGTGCACTATAACCTTCTGTCCCAATTTTTTCCCAAAATTAATATACCTTTTGGGAGGATTTCTCTTCGCCTCTGCACTGATTACCTGTACAAACCTGAATTTCATTTTTCTACTGAACTGTACAGAAGCTGATGTGTGGCAGTATCACTTACATCACAGCAGGTTTTTGTCTGCGTCTGCATGAATGTCTCCTGAGTGCCTCTGTATGTGTCAGAGAGTGAAACCATGTCAAACCAGTCATCATTACTAGCTCATTCCAGTACCCCAGGAGGGATTACACGACGGTCAGTGCACAGTGGGTGTGACACAAGCCTCTCTGTCAACCCCAGGCTCCGGGTGCGCAGCGAGTAATGATTCCACCCAGCACAACCCAAACCCACGCCCACGGCCCGACAACGTGTGTATGCTCACCGTGTCTGGAATGACAACCCCCTCTCAACCCTCGCCTGGCCAGCAACAGGAACTAATATTTGACTTTGATCTCCCAAAATCCCTTTGACAGAACGTATTAAAAGGCCAACAATGTTAGTTTTAATCACTTCAAGCATCCCATTTCTCCACAGCTGAACACGTCAACGTGGATATCAGCCTCTCATTGCCTTGCAAAATGTAACCTTATCTGACAAACCTTTTCAAAATTTGCTGCATTACAGCAAAAAACATGTTCATGTGATTTGCTTGGATTTAGTTTGAGACTCAAGTGGCACTGCAACTTTTAGATTAATCTCTGCTCCAATACACCTGAACCAAAAGGCTGAACTCCCACGTGAATTCCCTTCTCAGCTCCTTCAGACTAGCCAGCAGCAATTAGCAAGCACCTGGTGGAACTCCACATCTCATTCTCAGTGCAACTCTGGCAAAAACTTTGTTAAAGGGTTAATAGAAGAGCGATGTTGTGATGACTTTCTGAAGGCGGAATTTCAGAAAGAGCAGGAGTTTTCGCAACTTGAAGTTGTTAAATTATTAAATTAAATACAGGCTATCCCTGGAAGAAAACAGAAGGTGCTAACACTGTGACAGAGGCATGTTATTCTGTTCAGACAAAATCCTTCCTCAGACAACATGACTCTTAAACATTGACCTAAAATAAAAAAATATGCAAGCAAGTTTTCATAGCACCAACACCTCAAGTTTGGAAACAAGTTAATCTGCAGCAGCAGCTGATTTTATGTCAGAATGTGGCCGACCATGAGCAGAGAAAAATGTTAAATAAATGCAGTTTCTAGATGTGCTAAAAACTCTTAGAGAAATATTACAAAACTTGGCTCCATAAAGTCTACAAATGTACAACACACTTTTTTACTGGCAAAATAATGTTGAAAACCAACAATACTTTTTTGCACTTTACAATTATCCTCTACTTTGTATTTGTCTAACTTTAGAAAGATGCTGTAGGAGACGGTCAGACACCACCATGCAAAGAAAACACTAACCTAAAATATCCAGGTGTAATTAAGACAATAATCAGCTCCCAGTGGATTCTGTGCTGACATGTTAATCAACTTTTTGAATGAATTATGCAGTAAATCAGCATCCAAGAACCTTGTTGAACAATTATAGCAGACTGTCTGAGTTCACACCTTCACAATTCTAGGTTATTGTAAAGTTAGGAGGAAAATTAGGGAGTTCCACCATCCACATTGGAAACTTGAGGGGAAAATGTGGTACGGATGTACATCCAGGCAATGAAAGCACTTTTTGTTTGTCTTGTCTCTTTCCTCTGTCTCACCTCTTGTCATTCTGGTTTCCTCCTCCCCTTTGCTTCCTCCTGCTCTTTGGAAGGATTTGGTAATCCCACTTGGATCCAAGTGTGACATATCCACCCGTTCCTGCTCCCTTGCTCTTCCGTTCTTATCCTCCTCCCTTACATCTTTGGCACCCGGTCACTCTTTAAAGGACCGTTTGCTTTGGGCCCTGTCACCAACCACGTAGCGCAGGACTCGAGCCCCAGCGGCGGGGAACCGTCACTTGTTAATTATTGTAGTGCAGTTGAGTCATAAAGAGAGAGAGAGATGGTGACAAGCATTCTCCGCTATTTTTGGCCCCTGACATTGGCCCCATAAGCCACTTTGCTCTCCACTCCCCCCGTTTCCCCAGTCCCTCTGATCTCTGGACCTCCTCAACAGATGAAACGATGACTCTGAGGAGGGCCCAAACTCTGGACCCGGTCCCGTGTCCGGTGGCCTGGTGTGAACAGCTGTCTGTTTTGGTTTGTGTCATACATGCAAACATTCCCACACCGTGTTTGAGCTTGAGGCCTGTCTCAACAGGTCCTCAGTGTCCTGTGAGTTATGGAGAACATTAATGTGCTGCCTTACACATTATTTGAGCACATGCTGCCAAAACAGAGTGTTTTCCTAAAGTATGGGTCAATTGACTGTGTAATGTTTGAACAGCTGTGTTGAGCAGTTAGCAGCAGAGGCAGAGAAATTCGCTATACATGAAGGTTTTATAATGAGAAGGGGACCATTTGGTCAGTCAATACAACATCTTACTCCTTGTGGTGTAGATTATCCTAACTTAATGTTTGTATTCCATAGCAAAGGTTACACTTTAAGAGATCAACTGTAAAATAATAACATCTAATGTTTCTCAAAGTATGTAGGAAACTGAAACAACTGTACTCACACCCATTTAAAGCCACTAAAGCATGACCCAAATTAGACTATGAGCTAGTGTTGTAATGACTAGCTATGGCCCCAATCTTATCCCTCACAAGTTTTAAATAGGGACCCATTTGCTGCAGCATCAGTGGTGTAGGTAGCATAGCAGCGAGCCAACCATCCACTCTCAGCCAGAGAAATCTATCATTACTGGTGTAATAAAGGGATTGGACTACTTTCTATCTTACAACTGAAAGCAAACTGAATGCTTCCACATAAAGTGATAATCATGAGGGGCTACCAAAGCTGAGATTGCACAAAAGTTACTGTTGCTTTTTTTGTGTGAGTTTTTCCCTGTGGTCTTGGATGGCGTACTGTTGTTAGGTAGCATTAACAGAAAAGAAAGAAAAGGAAGAGCAGATTAGAGCTGCACCCAGGTGAAAACCCAAGAATCCTTCAGTTGGTTGGCTTCTAGTGTGACCCAGAAAAGCTGTAAGACTTTAAAGAGGCAGTATTATGTATCTTCCAGGCACATAGTGCCACTTTATAGCACAATCAAGTAACTATGTTACCTTCAGTTCTTATACAAATGATATACATATTAAATATGACTTTAAAAAAATGTGACATCGTAAATTTTCACCTTGAAATTGGGCCTCTCTCTTTCTGAAACTCTTCCTTCTGAAAGTCATCACAGCACCGCTCCTCTATTAAAACTTTAACAATGTTTTTTCCAGCTTTTCATTGAGAAGTAAACTGTATAATGATCCCAGCAGATGCACATTTCCACCAGGTGTTTGCTAATTGCTTTTGACTAGTCTGAAGGAGCTGAGTGGGGGAAGTGTGCCTTAGTGAGGCGGAAAGCTGGAAGCCTGGAAGCTGCAGCTCTGACGAGGAGCTGTGTCCGGAAGGCGGGGCTAAGTCCAATCAGGCGTTTTGAACAGGTAAATGGTTGCCATGGAGATTGAAGGATTTCTCAAGCATGCATGAAAGAATCAAGGCAATACATCCAGGTTTGTTTCAGATGAAGAAATAACATTAAAGCATGGATGCCCCTTTAAATAGGGATAGCTACCTTCAATGCTTAGTCTTTTTAAGGCCTCATTTGCATCAAATTAAGCCTTCGGACTCCATGACCTCTGCTGCTATTCAGACTCCTGATGTTGCTATTTTCTCATTGCTTGTAAAATCCAGTATTTTGGCAGAATCTTACTCTCATCTGTCACATCTTGATGGACCTCACTTTGCTCACTGGTGTCGTGTTGTGAAGTCATTTAGAAACAGGAGGGAGCCATCCCCAAACTGCTTCCACAAGTTAGGAACAGGAAATCAAAAAGCCTCATGGTAATTATCTCTATACCAAAACATTACACTTGACTCAAACCAAGTGTCATTCTTCTGCCTTGGTTTGGCAGATACAGAGAACTTGGCAAGCAGCTTCCACCCAGCTCTCCAAACACCGCTTTTCAGTTAACCTGACAGTTTGGAAGTCTGAAGATTTTGACTGCAGAAAGTTTGAATCCTGATAATTATTGTAATTTAACTGTATGTTGTATCACAACATCAAAGTACTGTTTGTGTACTGTTTATCCTAACAATATTTGATAGGATGAAGTGCTAATTATATGTTGGGCCAGTAAGATGATCTTAAACTGCCCTTAATTCTCACTGATATACACTTAAAACCAGATATTTACATATAAAATCTTTTCTTGTTTTAGAAATACCAAAATTATTTATATTTGCTAAATGCAAAAAAGCTTAATTAAAACATTTTGTAGATAATTTATTTTTTTTTGCAACTTTTCTCGAATTTAAAAGTTTACATATATTTCAGTATCAGTTATGACTACTTGGACACATTACTAAAGTCAGAACTTTAACTATCGATTAATTACGTAGATTTTAATTTTAACTCAAATAGTTGCATTTTGTTCTAGGAAAATATCCCAAGACTGAAATTTCTTCTTGTGTTTCTGGTAAGCCCATAAATCTAACACATAAGGGGCATCCTCAGACAGCGATCGATGACAAAGCCACTTCTCTGCTGGGGGATAATTTTTGCTTCAAAAAGTGATTTGATGAAACACAGGAAAAGACTAAAGTTATGCACAAGTTGTGCTAAGCTGAGTTGGAATGTCATCAAATCTATTCAAGCCTAAAATGGCATCTTGATATAAAACTGGATGTTAACACTAATGATTACATTTCAAAAGAAGGATTTATTTATTTATTTTTAATGAAGGTACACAAATGATCAGAAGTTCCTGACACACTTAAAAGCTGAATAGGTATAATAGCACTTTGGATTCTTGTTCAAAGTGCTATTTGGACAGGAGTCTTGTAATATTGAAAATTATAGCAGCAAAAAGTGGGTTTGAATTGAAATTATTGCTCATTTTTGTAGATATATGGTTTTTGATTAATTACCCTGCAGTTAACTTGATTATTAAAGAAACTACCGAGTCCCACCACTACATTAAATCTGCTGTTACTTATGATGTATTTACGCAAACAGCAAGTTTATTCTCAGCTGTTTTGTGTTAGTCAAGATTCTGCTGAACTTTTGTTTTTGTTGAAAGAAACTTCCTTCCAGTCATCCTAAGATAGAAAACTTTCAACCAACTGAACTTCACATTGTTTTAGAATTAGGATTGCATTGGATTATGATTACGATTGTCTAAATAATTTAGTTGTGCATTTCTATATATAAACTTCATCTGTTTGTTTTGTAAAGTGCCTTGAGATGACATTTAGTTGTGAATTAACGCTACATCAACAAATGGTCGATGGTTTATTGTAGAGCTTTGTGCTTTTTTCTCTTATAAAACATCATTGACGCATGTTTTTAAAATTCTAAATCAGAGTTTAGGTCAGCCACTGTGTTGGAAATCATTTATTGTTGTGTGGTCTTCCACCCATTTTCCATTGTGTGGTCAAGGGAATTGAGAGAGCCTCATCTAGCACTCCATCCTGCCCAGTCAACACACTAAACTGGTGGGGGTGGCGGCTTCTGTCAGCAACCAACAGTCATTTGAAGATGAGGTTTGTGGCTAGTTTCCACCCGCAGTGCCAAGCTGCCTCTGATTAGACCTGGGGATCTAATTTGAGTAAGGAGCCATGCGAGTGGGTTTGGGGTGTGCTTTCAGAGTCTGAGCAGTGGAGAAATCCTCACTGGGGCTTCCACAGAGGGCAGAGTATCCAAACACTGCACTCTAGTAAGAAAAGCACTACTTCAACGTGATTTTATTTAAGTAAGAGTCAAAAAGCATCTGGTTACTCAGTCTACTCAAGCACTGAGTAACTGATGAAATTATCAATCATTTAATGATTAAAAATTAATTAATCAGATGGACCAAAATATAAAGTGGAAATTTTGGCATTTTAAGGACAAAAATGACAATAATTCCTAAAAGCAACAAAAAATAAAATCAGGCAAAGTAATTTTTTTCTAAATCAGTTTCTTTCAATAAAATACTTATGAAACTTTAACAAAAAAAACTGCAGGTGTGTGCCTGTGTCTGCTGAATCTTTGGTTAAAGCATGTGTGTTTTTCCTTCAGTGGGTAGAGAATCCAGACATTTTACTCAGATAAGAGTAGCGATACTTGATAATAAAATTACTCAAGTAAAAGTAAAAAGTAGTGTTACTCAAGTAAATGTAATTGAGTAAATGTGATTAGTTACTACCCATCTCTGGGTTTCAAGCAGCACAAGTGCTTGAGTTTCTCTCACGAAATGCATCACAAAACACATTCCGAAAACTTCGAGCAATATGCCCCCTGCACACACTCGTACACGTATAAAGGTTCTGCTGATCCCTGTAATCACAGCGCTGCTTGACCTTCTGACCTACGTGATGCAGCTCTGCGCACCGTGTCACCTCCCTCAGTGTTCTGGCTCCAGTCTGGGTCATGCATTGTCAGGAATGTTGATGAAAAATGACAGGCCATTATTACATGCTGTCCCCTCCTCCCTTTTCAACCGCCTCCGCCTTAATAGAGTGATACTTTTGAAAAATGATCAAGCCAAGTAGCTGCTTAAAAAAAAATCTATTTGCAAGCCCCATTTATGAGGAGCAATTTATTACACATTTTACACAAGGTTTAGCTGCCATTTCCTCTTTTTTCCCCTTCGTCCCACTCCGTTAGGTTCTGACGGACTCAGGTTTCTCTGTTGAGGTCATTGTAGTGCTAATGTTCTGCAGGGCAAGGAACAAAGCACAAAGCATGTAAGAGAGGGCTGGGTTCCTGAGGGAGGAGATGAAGCAGCTGCAGGCAACGGGTGTTAAGGTTTCGGTTACCTGTTCATTGCCCAAACGATCTGAATCTACAACCCACAACTCAGGACTACCTGGGTGGGCCCTGCTACTCCTCAAGAAATCTTATAGTGTGGACACAAGCAGAGAGAGAGAGACACACACAGCAGCAGCTAAATGATTATCACACACTCGGATGTGATGAGCCCACACATCTCAAGGCTCCACTGACCCATGTCTGCTGTGCACAACTCCCAGGGTATTGGGTGGATGTCAGGAGGTGTGGTGGCTGTCAGCGGTGGCTGACCCTGCACCAGTTCCCTCATATCTCCTGTCACACATCACTGCTCAGGAAGCACTTTCCTTTCTCTTCTGGCCTCTGCACACTTCATCATGCTGTCTAACTGCAGCGAGGCTCTAACCACACACTGCCGACCCGTGTGAGGCCGGGTGTGTGTGTGTGTGTCTGTGTTTTAAGCAGGATTAGGGCTAGGTGGAAGGTTTAATTTGTGATTATTAAAACTTTCTTTTATTTTCTGCATTGTTAATAACAGCAAATATATTTCCCAATAATTGAATATTATTCATTTCCCCTCTTTGTGAACTAAGAAATCATTTTATTTGTCCTTTGCACTCTAAACATGAATTCCTTTATATATATATATATATACTGTATATATATATACATATACAGTACAGACCAAAAGTTTGGACACACCTTCTAATTCAATGGGTTTTCTTTATTTTCATGACTATTTATAAGGCAAGAAATCCCACTTATTAACCTGACAGGGCACACCTATGAAGTGAAAACCATTTCAGGTGACTACCTCTTGAAGCTCATCAAGAAAATGCAGAGTGTGTGCAAAGCAGTAATCACAGCAAAAGGTTGCTACTTTGAAGAAACTAGAACATAAGGGGTATTTTCAGTTGTTTTACACTTTTTTGTTTAGTGCATATTTCCACATGTGTTATTCATAGTTTTGATGCCTTCAGCGTGAATCTACAATGTCAATAGTCATGAAAGTAAAGGAAACTCATTGAATTAAAAGGTGTGTCCAAACTTTGTTCTGTACTGTATATATATTTTAGGGAAATCCTATATTGAGGTACCCTTATTGTTCACCATGTGTACATGTTTGTCTTATTTAAAGAGACTCTGCATTTCTCATTGAGAGCTCAGGATCTTACCGTGAACAAAATTTCTAGCAGTTTGACGTTTGGGGCATTTCCTCTCGTCATCTATCGACTCACCTGCATGTGATGCTTAACACGCATCTCATTCACTAATGTCGATTTAGTATCATAACTTATTTTATCATGCTGCGATAAACAGATGTAGTTCACTGACTGACAGCAAGCTAGCTAATGTTTAAACAGCAAGATTAATACGAGTATCCATAGCAACCAGCGAGCGTTAAAAGGCCGGTCTGGTTCTTTCTGCAATCAAATTGCGCAAGCATCCTCTGCGTTTACAAACAAACAATTCCTCTATACGAATAAAAACAGATTCTATTTGACTAATTAAGTAAAATTTTAGCACACAACTCTTAAGGGGGGACTCTAGTATTCATGGGCAGCTGTGGTCCCAACTCCCTGCGAATTCTAGGCGTCCAAGAAATTTCCGCTGTTGTTGCAAAAATGTTTATCAAATTCAGTTCTAGTTCATTTTATTTATATAGCACCAATTTACAATAAACTAAGTTCCAAGACAATTTACAAGTCCAACACATATCCAATTTATAAACAAAAATCTGCAGTCAGCCCAATCCAATCATACGCAGTTTCAAGGTTAAGTTCATCCATTCAAGCTGATTTTAGTTACTTAATAATCAAACGGTAAAAACATGCAAATTGGTGAAATGCAGCAGATTGCATTAGTCTTAGGAAAAGGAAAGAAGAAGGAAAACTTTCAATAAATTAAGTTTTTTAAACATCCCATTTCTGTGAATATTAATTTCATGATTTCTGCTTTTTTGAAAAGTGAAGTTGCAGTCTCAATCAACAGTGAACATGTCTTTTTAAAAATAAATACAATTTCTTTTCTATAAGCTTCCTCTGGCTCTGTTGCTACTAAATGTAGTTGATTTTTCCAGAGTGACGTCAGCCAGAGACAACAGATCAGATTTTTGTTTAACAGCTTCGGTCATTCAGACTCTTTTTGTGAATCTTTTCTTCATGCAGGTTCAGGTTCTGCATTAATCCCAGTGTGAGAGATCTTCATACTGCAGGTGCCCAAGTTTATGCTCACTTGGTCCAAATAATAAATAAACAAAATTAAGCAAATTAAGTTGCTAGATGTTTTTGTATCATTATTATTATTTGAGGAAAGAGATGTTATTTATCTGAGATCCAAACATTTAAAATGATTTTGCATGTTTACCTTATTAAAAAACAGGCATCTCGCTTTCAAGTTCTTTTACGATCAATTGAACAAATTTATTCTCTGTTATATCCTCCTGAGACCCAGAAAAAAAAAAGTTTTTGAATTTTTTTTTTTTTCACTACATGACTCTTTGGAGTGAAAAAACATCACTACAATTGAAAAAGTTTCAAAACATGTTATTATTTATTTATTACAGTATGTCCTTTGGAGAGGACATCGGGACTCTCTTGTGGCAAATATGAACACATTTCGAGGCCCAGGATGTCCTCTCTAAGGACCAACAGGATTTAACACAGTGGCATGTATGGTTTCAGAGTTATGAACAAAAAAACCTATGTCCTCCACAGAGGACAAAAATGTATTGCTGGGTCTCAGGAGGATATGAACATGAGTTTTAATATGCTTGCTACAGTTTGCAGTGTTTAACAAAAAATTAAATAAAAAACAAAGTGTGATTCTACTTATTAAAAGAGTTTAAAGAGATGAATACATTTTTTAAAAACAATTTTCACTGTAAAAGAAATTATGTTGGCAATAATTTTACCATTATTGAAAATCAAAAGGTTTAATAAACAAATTTGTATAATTCTTAAAGTAAAGTTAGGGGGCACAAAAAAGCAATCCAAGACACACAAACGGCCCCCGGGCCACACTTTGGACACCCCTGACATAACCCATTCAGATCTCCTGTCAACAAATGGCTTGTCTGGTATGACAAGCCATTTATCTATATATATATATACAGTATATATACAAATATGTAATGTTATTTTCTTGGCTCGAGTGGTCTTTATTTGACAGTAAGTGGACAGGCAAAGAGGGATTGTGAGAGAGGGGGAAGACATTTAACAAAGGTCAAAAGGTCGAGACTTGACTTGAACCTGTGATGGCGGCATCGAGGATTCAGGCTTCTGTAAATGGGTTTTGAGCCCCTGCGCCACTGCCTCACCACACATTTATATTTAAATACATCTCTCCCAGAATTACCTGACATGAACATCATGTTTGTTTTTAAATGTTTTTTTTAATGGTGTGTGTTTGTGTGTGGGGGGCGGCGGGGGGTGTGTGTGCGTGGTGTGTGTGTGTGTGTGTGTGTGTGGTGTGTTTTGAAGTGACAGGCTTTGTGGCCGACGGCAGACTTTTGACATTAAACACAGACGGTGCTCCTCAGCAGACAGTCTCACTCTGGACGTTTCCATTCATCCCCTTATTGATGTTGCACTTGATCACAGTCCAGGGTTGAACACGTGGAGCGCGGCTCGCCGTCCACTTGGACACAGGTCAGGAACGTGGGTCAGGATCGCGATGTCCCTCTAATGCACCTTCCTCTTTCAGCAACGAGACGTAAACAACTTCAAGAGTATTTCACTGCGCCGCTTCCTGCTGCTATGTGTGTGGCAGCCTGCGTACGTCAGCTGATGAGACTTAAAGCGAGTCTGTTTTGGCCTGTTGTAAATACTCAGACACTGAATGGAAGCAGCCACATTACCGAGGACTGTTTTGATTTAACTGTGGGGTGGGAGATCTTTCTGAAATTGATGATGATATGAAGCTGACAATGACATGAAAATCATCTTTGGACAAAAATGGTTTGGCCAGGATTGAATGTGTTGCAATGTGTTTTCCATGTACAGTTATGATTTTAAAATAAGCCTGAGAGGTTCAGACAGTAAAAAGATGTTTCTCTTAAATATAATGGACTCTAAGCTTCACTGGATTGTTTATCTGTTAGCTGGGAAGTTTCTTAGAGAATCAATTACTGGAGTTCCACAAGGATCTATTCTGGGATCATTTTTATTTAGTTTAATATTTTGCTTCCATGTTTGTTGTTCAGAAAAGGTCAACGGTTCTGCTTTAATAAAAACCATTGTTTCATTGTCTCACTGTTGTCAGAGACTGTTTATTTTGTCTTTTTGAACATTAGTCAACATTACACAATGCAAAAACACACAAATATATTTGGTCTAGTTTCTGGCACAAATATCTTAGTTTACTTGAAATAGAACAAAACTTTACAAGTAACTTTTCAGCAAGATATAGGAGATTGTTTTAAATTAATAATTCCTTAATATTTAGTAAAAAGAAGTCCTAGTTTTACTGGTAGATTATTTCACTTAAAATGTGATAGTAAGTCTTCAATAGATATGACCCTTTTTATTCATCTTATGCAATATTCTGTGGATTTTCTTTAGCTGTAAACCATGAGAATCAAACTTTATTGAAAAAATATTTGTATAGTGACAATTGTTTCATTTATTATAAAATGTGTTACAGATTTTTACATAATAGTCATTTATTTAGATGACTATCATCTAAATAAAATGTGAAAAATATCTTGTTACCAGTAAAATAATCTGACAGTAATAGTTTTTTAAAATCAAAATTAATGAATTTGTGACTTAAAACAAACTTCTATATCTTGCTGAAAAGTTACTTGTAGGTTAGTTTCATCTTATTTCAACTACACTAAGATATTTGCAGTATAAATTAGACATAAAACACTTGGTAAGATTTTGTGTTTTTGCAGTGCACTTGTTTTTTTAATGTTATGTAAATACATTTAAATGTGTTTCCTCTTTACATTTAAAGCACACAATCTTTGGTGAAAATAAGTGTAATACAGAAATTATTGAGAACAAAAATCACCAAGAGCCAAACATTTTATGTTCCTAGCAAAGATTTGGAACTAATTCAGACACGAATCTGATTGTTTTCAAAGCGTCTGCAGTCATTTCGCATTTTATCGGGCGTTTCTATCAATCAATGTGAGACATGCATCATAATTCTGCACCAGAAGAAAACAGACGCAGTAAATCAGGATGTAAACAATGGCTGACAATTATAATTATGGAATTATGAAAGAAGTCTGTGTCATAAAACAATCAGACAACTACTGGCTCTGACTACACATTAAAACAGACTTCGCTACAGAAATGCTCCACAAAAAACAATTGCTATTTGTTGTCCTTTCTTTTTATTAGCTTCCTTTGTCTTGTTATGATCTCTACTGTCAGGTCTTTTTGCTGAATAAACTTTAAAATCAATCCATAAACAGCTCCATCCATTATAACTTCTGTAAACAGTGCGCTGCTGTGTGACGTCCATGTTCTTCTTCTGCTCATGCGGATCACTTTGGGAACATAAATGGTTCAAACAGAAGAGTGATTGCAGTCAGGTTTAATCCGTAGGATGAACGAGCATGCAAAAAAAATAAAAATAAAAAATCTGATTTCAGCTAAAAATTGGAAATGAATGCCAAAGTTTTAGACTCAGAAGACACTAGAAGTTTCTGGAGTGTGTTTGTGGCTGGACAAAGGCAAAGCAAAGACGGAAGCTAAATAGAGAGCAGGACTCCATGACCCAGAGGTCTTCGGCATTAGATGATCTGCTATAAGCACATCTGATATCCTGTCAGTAATGATGGGGCCTAATGTGGGGAGAAACAAAAGCAGAGGGAACTGCAGGAAAAATAGCAAACCTGCTGAGAACTCCCTTATGTTTTTTCGCATCTGAGTGCCAAATTAAGGCGAGGAGGGGGTGAGGTGAGTGAAAGAGAGAGTGCAGATGGACCACACTGGCTGACTGGTTGGACTAATGTGGACGTTTTCTCTCCAGGGTCAGATATTTACTCTTAATTAACTGGAGGAATGCGATGCATGAGAGCGGAACAGATACGTTACCGTTTTGGCCGGAATTTCCTTCCCTTCCGTGGCATGTGCTCCTTTAACCTGATTAGGTATGGCACTTATCAGGGAAGATGAAAGCGCTCGGGAGATCGCCGATGCATTGCTGGACACCCCAACTCACTTCACCCCCCATTTCCAGCATGGCCATGCTGATGGCCATTACTGTGTGGTGATACAACCTGAAACGGTGCCTGCGATTAACAGTAAAACCGCCACTCTGACCTCAGTCTGGCACCTTTTTTGGAACCAGATCAAAAAATAGTTCTGAGGGGTTGAAGCTATGACGCTAGACTGGAATATAAAGTTGGTATCAGACCAGGTTTTGTGGTCACAGTAGTTTTTAGGCCAATCCTCCTCCTAATGATGGATCGTATGGATTTAATGGCAGATGAGGCGAGTTGATACTGCCAGTGTGGTGTAGTTTGACTTTTATCGGCCACATTTGTGAATTTCCAAACAAAAAAAAAAACATTTTTCCTTCATTTATCATGTGTAAGAAGATTTGGTTCCAGTTCACAAAGAGGTGTTTGTTGGCACAACAAAAAAATATTTAGTTTATGCATTTTTGTTATTTTTGTCAGATTTATTTAGTTTTACCTTGTCTGGTTAGCTTTATCATGTTTGGTGACATCACCAAAGTGTTTTATTGGGGTTTGTGTGATAGACTGACAGACTGAGAGGAAAGATAAAGTTAACAGTTCAAATAACAGCAGATAATGCAAACTGGAGAGTAGTAGAAGAAAAAAGCACCAGAATGAGGAAAAGTGGTCAGTTTGTCCTCCAGCAGCCTAAACCTAAAGGAGCATCGCTACAAAGAAAGCTCAGAATAATTTAACCCTCAGAATGAAACATGAGTGAAGCAAGAGAGAGCCTGAGGCTTCTTCCTGTTCAAGTTTTTTCCTCTCCACTGTCACTGTATGCATGAACAAACGGTATGAAGGATTCCTGTAAATGAAAGCAATTGGAGTGAATGCCGCCTCGATACCATGTGCTGGATTTTCTTACATAGAAAACTTTTTAAACTAATTTGAATAATTAACTGAGCTTAATGTACTGTCTGGTAACTCAGATTAATTGAAATGTGATTGAATTGAAATGACTTTTTTTTGTAAAGTGACCCGAGACGACATTTCGGCGCTACATAGATAATTGAACTGAATTACTGAAGTCAACCCAGAACATTAAATCCAAATTATTTTTACAAATAATTTGTGAAAAACTTGATCTCCTCTGCCTTCTCCCAGTGCCACTGTTGCTGTCTGAAGAAATGCACCGCTCACAACCAAAAACAGCCAGTCAGAACCAGGAGGCGGGTCTTAGCGCAGCCAATCAATCTCATGTGTGTGCTGCTCAATGTGCTCGTGGCAGAGGAACAACTTACTGTTACAGGAAAACTATCATCTGCTGAGCATTCATGGAAGAATTTGCAGCATAACAGATCAAGAGGGGACAAGCAGCACATACACAGGCATGATTGACAGCACTAATTGGTAGTTTAATTTGTTGTTTCTAGTTAGCACTGGGAGCACTGGGAGAAGGCAGGGAAGCTCATTTCGCTTCACAGATTATGTCTCATAAACTGTCACAACACAGGGACATTTTTCAACAAATATGTGATAAAAATGAAAGTTTATATAAGTTACATTCTACAGCTTTAATTCCCCAACCAGGTGCTTCTGCTGAGCTCCAGGTGTAGCTCCAGGAGATTGCCTCAGTCTCACTAGTCTCCATCAATTATCTCCTTCCGCCCACCTTCCAAACACATGCATGCTGTGTTAGCTAGGTTTCTGTGTGTTTCTGTCCATGATGCAGTAACAGCCCAGTCAGGGTCCCTCTGCCTCTGCCCTAATAACTGGTGGGATCGACTCCTGCTTATTGAAACATGAGTTATATTATGTGAATGTGAACTCCATTCAGATACAACAACAATCAAACCTTAATGTGTGTGTAGGGAGAAAGAGCTAAGCGTCATTTTATGGAAGGACATGGTGGTCTTCCTTTTGAAGGTACCACATTCCGGCTAAACAGATATTATTAAGAAAACCTCAAGACAAACAAAATCAATCACCTGCTGTCACACAAACCACCTCTGAGGTGGAACTGCTTAACCGTCAATCTTATCAGGAATAGTTTTTTTCAAGAAATAAAAGAAGACTGCTCGATTTATACGATTTAGTCTCAGTCTTTCCTCCATCTCTGATCATCTGATCAAAGAACAGCAGTGATGCAATATTTCCCTGCTGCTGCCATATGGCATATGAGAGCTATCACTTCTGATTGCTAGACCCACTTCTGCTTGTGGCCAGGGGCACATCTGCGAACCGTCTGTGGTGGTCTCTGCCTCTGTCAGTGGGCTTCGTTTGAGTGCACGTCTCTGCGCACGTGAAGCAGACAAATACACTCACAGAGCACAAACATGCTCACCGACAGTCACAGGTGGGCCGACTGGGTGATAGAAACAACATCACTGTCGATGCTTAATGAGCAAACTCTGTCCAGAATGTATTCCCAGACATGGAACACACTTCCTGCGCCTAATGTTCAAGCAGAACATGGTGCCTCAAAGCTAATAGTTAATGTGTAATCCCGTTACGGTAAATGACAATGAGGTAATACCCCTAATTTTCATTTTATACCCCACACAGAGCATGTTCCCAGCTCCTGCTTTTACTGCTGCTTTCCTTCCTAAATACACACACACGCACACCCCCACCCCCACACACCCATACACACACACACACACCCACACACAGGGTGATTGTCTGTATTTGCTCAGGAGTTACTGGAAGAGGCCAAACTGAAGTCTGGAAACAGAAGGACATCCAGGCTCGGTGCCTCCAGGCCCAGTGGTTCCACTGATTTGACCTAAAAAGAACCAAAGAGTCCCCATCATCAAGTCAATGCGCCTGCGCGTGAGAGCAGCATGTGTGTGGGCAGGCGTGTGCAGGTGTGTGTGTGGACACCACCTGACCACACACACAGTTGGATAAAGCATTATCATTTGCACATTAAACCACTGCTAAAACGCTCCGGAAAAAGTTAGAGCCAAAATCTGTTTTGAGTCTGTCTTCACCTTCTTTCTTTAATTCCACATTAGACGGCCAACATCAGCGGCCTGTCAAACCTGTGTGGGCGTGGGCGTGTGTGTGTGGTTGTGTGTGGAAAGATGAAAGTCAGCATGCATCTTGTGACAGACAGAGAGATTAACCTCAGTCCTAAGTCCATCAATCCTGCTCTACTGTCAGGCTAATGGCAGGCTATGACTTTCCATTAGTTTGGCCATTGATTAATCCCTTGATGTTTTTAATTTAAATGGTATGTTTTAGACCGAAACAATGCAACATAATTGATGACATTCATTACAGCTTAGAAGATACAAGTGATGCTTAGCCAGCAAACTGTCATATGATGTGGAAAACACATAAAATATTTCAGGTATTGTAAAATCCATCATCAAGTAAAAACATTTGTCTCTTTCTTAAAAATATTGTCAGTTTATACTATGATGTGCAGGACAGACTTGACAGAATGAAAACTCAAAGTAAATATTACAAACCAAAGCCTCCAAGGCAAAAAACAACACATATTCTCACACTCATACACACCCCCACACCCCTGCATGCACACACCCCCCCACACACACACACACACAGGGGTTTGGAATCAGGTGTTTACAGATACACTCTATCTTGGGCTGCGGTTTCCACTAAGTGCTTCTTGTACTAATTAGTACTTTTCTGTGACATTGTTGTTATATATGCATATGATGGTCGCTGTGGTTTCTCAGCTCTCGTTTTTTTCTCTTTCTGCAGGTGTAGAAGCAGATTTATAGGATGTATTCTGGCCATCCTTTTTTCTCTCCTTTGCTTCTCAACTTTCTTGTGTTGCATCTAAGGACCGCGTGCGCACATCTAAGGTGTATGAGCTCAAAATTTCACATGCATGAATTACGCCGGACGCTCAACTGGATGAGGACAAGCGGCTGTCACCTCATCGTACAAGATTCATGGGAAATAAACGGAAGGGACATTTCTAAATTAACATTTAAAACAAAATGGCTTCCTTTAAACCTTTCTGAATATAAAAACCTGGAAAACTGAGAATCTTCTGCCATGTTTTGGCAGAAATATTTTCTTAAGCATTTTTTTGAATCTGTGCTTATCATGGCGGTTTTTGATATGGGCAGTTGCCCAGGGTGGCATTAGAAAGTGGTGGGGCACCCAAGAATTAGAAAATAAAATATATTTTATCTGTAAATTAAAATATATTGAACAAGTTTGGTACTACTTGTATGTTGTATTGGTTGGAGTGCGGCATCTTTCCTGCAAAAACCACAATGGCATGCATTTTTTATTTCAAATATATATATATATATATATATACTCTGCTGATTCTGATCACTGGCAGAGTATGTACAGGTAGTACCTGCACATACACTACATGCTAGATCTAGTGTATGTGCAGGTACATACAGGATCAAGATCTAGCAGGTACAAGATCTAGCTAGATCTTCAGTAAGTACTACAGTAAATATGTAATATTTATCTTAGTGTTACATAAAGGTGGGTGGACTACTCAAAAATTGTTACCTAGTAATAGTTGTAGTGTTCTTATATTTTTTTTATAAATTAGGAACGAGGCGAGAGCCAGTTCTAAGCTTGTGTCTTGTTTAGTGTTGTCATAGCAACTCCATAGAAACTACCTACCAAGATGGCAGTCCGCTGCAAAGTTCCCGGAAGTATGACACCATATGAGAACTACGTAGTCTGTCTGTCCCAGCTTCATGCAAATCACTGAATACAGGGGCAGGAAGTGTATAATGCAAGTTTGGAGGTTGTGGTGCAAAACACAGACCATGTGCTATAAGGAAATATCATTTGCTTAATGTCTCAGTGATGCTGTTGACAAATGGACAGTTTTACGTTACATAGTCTTTACTAAACACCAACACTTCTTTTTATTTAACTTTCCTTGGCAGCCATTCTTCTCATTGCCGGCTGTCAACACCACCATCCCTTTTCTTTTTTTCACGTGCCCAGTTCCTATTTATATTGGACTTTCTGGTGTTTCACATCCCCATCAAACGGGGTAACAATGCCAATACTGTAAGCTGCTTTCATTCATCAAACACACTGACATCAGCTGAGTGATAAATCCACTCCGCACTGTGTGGGTGGTAAGCACTGTGTTCTCTGGGTGGTCATATTTGGGGAAATGTGAAGTCCAATAAAGATGTATTATTTGGAGGCTAATTTCATTCAGCCTTCTCCAGATGTACACAATGCCCTGTGATAAACAGTTGTTGCAACACTTTGCAGATACAGTACATGGTCTCAACATTCTCCCAAACCAAGTAAAAGTTTGAAATTTAATGAATTCCCTTGGAAGCAATTAACAAATTCCAGGTTTTTTAATCACAAAGCAATGAAATGAAATTTGTTTTCTTTCTCATGAACTGGTCAGTCTCATGCCAAAATGAACTTTGCTTTACAGATGCATTTGTTTTGAAAACTTCCCTAATTCTTGGAGTTGCTGGATGTAAGTAGCGAGTGGATCAGAGCGACCTTATAAGAGAAGTGACTGACAGAAGGCAGCGGGTAAGAAAGAAAGGAGTGGATGAGTGTTTTGGCTTTTTGACCTCCAAACACAAGAAATCTCTTAAGTTCAAACTCCAGTGATTACAAGCTGAGCTGGTATTTAAAGCGCCGCTGCTTCCCCTCAACCTCTCTTCGTCATGTGCAAATGTGCCAGAGTTTACTGCTTCAGTATAAGATATATAAACCTGTATATTAGTGTAAGTGTGCTGGCGTGGGGGGGTGTGTGGGTGTGTGTGTGTGTAGGGGTTTAGCTAAAAAGGTAAGCAGGGTCAGGGGTTGCTTGGTGGGGTTCTGGAGCCAGTGGGCCTTCTTCATTGTTCAGGCTGGAGGAGCAGAAGGGGGCAAAGAGTATTGATGCCGAAGATATTGCTTGCTTGCGGCAGGGGGTTAGTGTGTGTGTGTGTGGGTGTGTGGGTGTGTGTGTGTGTGTGTGGGCGTGGGTGTGTGTGTGTGTGTGTGGGGGTGTGTGTCCTTAAGCGTGTGTGTGTGGGGGTGTACGTAGACCCTCATTCCTGAAAGAACCCACAAGGGGCAGGAAAGGGAAAGTAATTAGAGATGATATAGGACCAAAGAGAGGAAATTGATTAAAGAAATGGTAGACCAGGAAGTACACGAGGATCTTTGTTTCCCCTTCAATTACAGTGAAATGTTTCAGTGGTGTTTCTCTTTGAGCTGCACATGGCAGAGCTGGAGTGTGAGGGAAGTCAGGGGATCTCTTTGATGGAGGTTAAAGACTTTGACGGACAGGTGGTCTTATAGACTCTGATACCCTCCATACCTTCTTATTTTGACTGTATTTATTAAAGTGGAGGCCATCATCTGTTGGTAGTCTGACGCTGTGAACCCTTAAATAATAAAGTGTTTTTCCAGTTTGTTGTAGGATTTTAAAAAGCAAACATGTTCATTTAAGGGAGTAGCATGAGTGTCTAATCTCCAGCTATGTTAGAAATGCGTGCTAAAAGGCTGTTGACATTTAGATAACAAGGACAAAGTCTTATCACTCTGAAATATTGAGCTTGAGATGCTGGAACATACAGTATCTGTGAAGAAATGCTGCAGAATCAAGTAGAGATTTGATCCTACCAGATTAGCCGATGTACTTTGAACATGGTATCACACTGAACACCGAATAAATTTATCTTTTCTGTATGACACCACAAATTTACCCCAGTTAATAAGCGAAACCAGATCAACAAGACTTTACGTTAGAACTTAGATCGAACATTTGAATAAATGTGTCATCATTTATCAAATGTTTTCTGTCAGATACACATGCTCAAGACTTTTCTGGAGTTTAACATGCATTGTGAATCATGATAAATAATCTTTTTTGGTGAAAAGATTGAAACTTTGAATAGGCCCATTTACGAAATGTTTTCTTTCAGATTTTCAACTCTGACCTACAAAATTGCTTATAGGACTAATGACAGATATCACAGGAACTGTATTCCACAGTTTTAAAATAAATACATCATGAATTATGATAAATATCAATCTTTGTAAATGAACCAATACATTTTTAAACACATTTATACGCAAGACCATCCATTAACTTTGTTCAAATTATTATTTATTTCAGCTAAAACCAGAAGATCTCAAACTTTTCATAAAAGTACCACCTCTTCTTTGTCTTCATTTTGTCTGTTTCGACTAACCAATAGGACTCTATAATGCCAATAAAATGCAACAGAAAGAATCAAGTGCATGTGGTTCAGTCTAAAATTTAGACATATGTCCGTTTTTCTACTAAAGGTTTTCTCTTCCTCACACTTACTGTTACTCTTTGGTCCCCCTTTGGCGAACGTGTGCATACAGTATGAATAGTTTTACAAGGCCAAGGGAGGAATAACAGTGAAGGAAGCTGCTTGGGTGTGTGTGTGGGTGTGTGTGTGTGGTAAGGAGGGGGTAAAGAAAAAGAAAACAGGTTGTCAGTGTGGTTGAACAGCAAAATAGCATTTTCTCCCCTGGGCTCAGCCTCCACAGATGTTTCATTCAGGCCCCATGGCAGGGCCACTCTAAAAAGTGCTCCAGCCCGACACAATTCAGCCCCTTTGTGCGCTAAAGGAGAGAAGCTCAGCCCACTGTTTACTGCTCATCCACCACCGCGGCCCTCTTGTCCGCCCCCCTCTCCCCACGCTAGCAGGCGGAACAATTGGGGAGGGCCTTGCACGGAGCCGGGGCAGTGTGGCAGGTCAACAGAATAGGCTGTGAATCCTGTGCCTCTGAATCCTCCGGGTGGGTGGTCCGGCTCTCTCTCCTCTCTGAGTCTCTCCACACATTTGCACGGAAACAAACCGTCTCCTCTCTCCGCGTCTGACGCTCCTGTTTGGGGTCTGTGACGTGGCGAGAGGTGGAAGCCGAGCGCAGGCCCACTAACTCCAAGAGAAGGTCGCGAACACACCGGGTCGGGCCAGACGGCAGGAGGGGCCTGCAGTGGCCCACGTGGAGCCTGCCAGCGACTGGGTGGCAGTTAACACTAATCCTGCAGCTGATTACCATTGGCATGGGCAAATAAACAGTAATAAAATGAACCTCCAGGACCAAGCGTACATGCACACTCAAAACCACATAAGTAAAGTGACATTGACACACTTGTAGCATAGTGCACTCACACTGGGACAACCAAAACAATTAAGAAACAAAAATAGCCTCTAATCTCCTATTTTATCACTCAGTAAACAGATGATTTGGTCCATCAAGGTCCTGATATCAAAATAAGAATTCCCATGTTCAAACTTTGTTAGTAGCCAGTTACATTTACTCAATTACTTTTAGGAATATTTTTACTATGCTATACATTTTACTTTTACTTGAGTAAAATTTCTGGATTCTCTACCCACCGAATGAAGAACAAACATGTTTGAACCAAAAATCCACCTGATAAAGACACACCTGCAGTTGTTTGTTAAACTTTCAAAGGCCTTTTATTGAAAATAAAAACTGATTTGTAAAAAAAATTATTTTGCCTGCTTCTGTTATTTTTTGCTACTTATATGAATTCTCGTCATGAACTTGATATTTTGGTCCGTCTGATTATATAATCTTTAAATATTAAATGATTGAATATTTGATCAGTTACTCAGTACTTTAGTAGATGTTCTACCAAATGTTTTTTCATCTTTACTTGAGTAATTTCTTAGACAGCTACTTTCTACTTTTGCTTGAGTAAAAATATGTTCTACTCTTACTTGAGTACAACTCTGCCCACCTCTGGTAATATTTCGATTCAAGTAACAAAAACAAAGCAAGTCATTAATATTTAATTAATTAAAGCAGATTTTGCATCTAAGAGGGAAGCACATTGATTATATATGAATGGATTTTGTTGTGGTGTAAATTTAATGACAAGTGTTCTGGTAATTTGCAGTCAGAGACCATATAATGTGTTTTCCTTAGTCACAGTGACATCTAGTGAGCATAAACCTAAATAGCCACCTGCTACAAACAGAACTATTATGCAACATGCTCAGTGTCCCAGGAACAGGATAAGAAATCCATTTTTAAAATAATAAAAAAGGTTTTTCTCTTTACACGTTTGAGAAAAAAAAATTCAACTGCAGTGGCAGAGGAGCAGTTTCCTCTCCTCTAACCTGTTTGAGCAACAGTGTTGTTTTTTTTTTAAGCATCCTGCTGTGGTCACAGGCAGGCGTTGATCCTCTTTTTGTTTCTTCAGATGCGTGCAATACGTTGAAAAATTAAGGAAGTACCGCCGCATATGAATGCATCACCTCTTAATGCGGAGCTGTACTCTTGCAAATTTTTCTGGACTGTTGGACTGGTGTCATCAAACAAACTCAAAATGCCGTCAAATTATTTGTTTTACCTTGGTAAGAGAACATTTTTATCTACATTTTGTAATAGAAACATGTTCTAATTAAGAGATTTTGCAAATGAATAAATAGAGGTAATGTCAGTTATCGGAACTGAAGATATCTTATACAAAAATTGTAATTACATAGATTTTATTTTGTCTTAAATGTACAATTGTACCCTTTTCAAAAATATTTTAATGTAATGCACATGTTGTTCTCTTTTGTTCCCAAATTGCTAAATATGATTGCAAAATAGAGCAATAACTTGAATTTTCAACCATTAAATGATCTGTAGTGTTAATATTTTGTTTAACCAGGAAAGTCCCATTTAGATTAAAAACCTCTTTTTCAAGGAAGTCCTGGCTAAGAGGCAGCAAATGATATACGACACATTCGAGAAAGATGTCATCATACTGCTCTCATCTACTAAGGATTTTTTTTTAGTTTTCAAAGTCACACTCGTTCCCTCGTCTTTAGCTTTCTGGTATCAGTTTGCATTTATTAATTAACAAAATCAAAATTCTTACTTGAAGCTGAGAGACTGCATACCGCAATTTTATTATGCTAAGTTTTGACAGCATGAGAGACAGAAATAGCAATCTTTAAATGGTAAAGATTGAACGAAACCCCATTAACAAATTAGGCAGTAAAATATAGTTGCATAAGTTTGAGTGGGAAGCAAAAAGGGGAGGGAAGTGTAGAACAACATTTTGAGTGGGACAAAAAGTGAAAAATAATGTTGCTCCGAACGTAGTGAAGACGACTTAGTGTGGTTCAAACTGAGAATTAGAACAAAGGAAGAAAATAGGTTGTTCACTGATGTACTGGGACTAAATATTCAAAAACATATCCAGTGTTCAGCAGTTTGTAGAAGGTCTACTATTTAAATAATGTTGCATTTTCCATCAACCAAAAGCAAAAAACTGGGGTCCTTTGCAGCTGCAGGACCCACTCTTTGAACAATTTACCCCTGCAGATACATATTTATCTCAACTTTTTGTCTTATTTTAATATGTTATTACTTTTGTCATCATTTTGGTGTTTCTTAGTATACAGTAAAATAAACCCTCTCTTAAAACCTTTAGAACTACCTATTTTAATAGTTCACACACCAAATATACCTTCAAATGCACTAATATGTACAGTGTTTCAGTCTTAGCTCTACTACAGAAGCTAACATCTTAGGGGAGCATCAAATCAGCACCAAGAAAAATAAATGGTGTTCCTGCAATAGCATGTCAAGTAGCATATTTTAAGTTTCCCAAGTTTCATTTTCTTTTGAATATTTAAGATAAGCTCACTGAAGAAATCAATAAATAGATGAAATTTCAGCAATTAATTTGGAGTTATGGTCCTGCAGAAAATTCTGTGAATACTGAACCATGAATAGATGGCGATCCACTGACTTTGGTCCAAATAAAGTGGTTTTAAATTTGCTTTAAAAGTAAATTGGCATCGATGGAATAGATGTTATTAGTGAGAGTTCATCCTGATCAATTGCTTGAATTCCAGGAGAGAACCGACATTTCTTGCAGGAAGGAAAAGGTGCTAACAAATGTAGCATTGAGAGTCGATGACAAACAGTTGAATCTAGTTAAAAATAAAAAAAGATTACAATAAAATATAACTATGAGTGAAATATTACACACTAATCAAAACTTTATGGCCAATCCTTTCCTCAAAATGCTAATCTTTGTTAGCTGTGCTAACTTTTGAACAGATAATTCTAATGCTAACTGAGCAAACTTGTTTCCTAGCATTGACAAAACTCATAAACATAATGCAATGATATTAGTTTTATTATAGGACACTGTTACGTCATTCTGTGGAAGAGGTTTGGTAAAATCTGATCAAAATGGCAGTCTGTGAACAATTATGAGGTTCCTTAAAGTCCCTTTTCAAGTCCAAGCCCAATTTTTTTTTTCTGACAAGATAAACCCAGCATTTCAGAAGATTGATACTTTGGTGAGATGGAGGTAGATGATCCACTGCGGTGGTGATTCCCTAAAAAAGAGCTGAAACAAAGGCCGCAAAAGCAATTTGAGTTGTCAAGACGGCTTGACTGTAATGCTAATAACATATTTACCACTTAAATGTTTTTCTGTAGGATTGGTTTTGACCTCCGTTGTTGCAAATGATGTGATGAACACAACCCAGGATTCCAGTACTCTACAAGCAATTATCACCACAGAAGCCACTGACCCAGTGGTCACCAGTAGCGCCACTTCCACGACCGCCAGCATCACCACAAAGACCTCAAATACCCTGGAGACCAGCAGAAGCATGAACGCATTTGATAGAAACACCAACACCACATCTACTCCAGGAGACAGGAACAGTGAGTGCCATGAACACAAGCCAGTAAATGATTTCTCCTTCAAGTCCCATTTATTCTTTTTTTTAAAATATCTTTAAGAGTTCCTAATGTGTTTATGATTTTTAGAGACTCAGACCAGTGATGGAGGTGTTGCCAGGACTACCATCCCCATGAAGAAGCCTTCATCTAAGCCAACTCCCATAAATAAAAACCTTTCATCTACAACAAAACATAATCCAACAACCACAAAAATGGCCAACAAATGTAAGCTGCAGCGGCTGCAGGACAATCACATGCTATAAAGACATGATATTTGTATAAAAAGAATCCCTAAAACATGATATGATAGTTAATTCACAATTATTATTTTTTTTCGGGAGCAAATTACTCCCACAATCAAACAGGAAGTGGATCAGGTTATGTTGGATAGATCTATGACTAACCACAGCCACTACTGAGCATTCCTATGGAGAAAGTTGATCCACACAATGTAGAATCTTTTGGAAAAAATGTCTTTTATATCATATCATTATTTTAATGTGAATAAATAGATACATTTGAATATTAGAATTACTCTCAAAACTTTGCTTGTGTTGTAAACACAGCATGAGTATGCACCTGGAAGCTTCATTTCAAATGCACCACTTATGACAAGACAACAGTAGGTTCCTATTTTTGTTTGGTGTGTTTGTGAAATATTTCCTCTTTGAAATTCGACATTTTGCTTTTCTTACAGCTACAAAGTCAAGCGAGAGCACTGGTGAGTTTTTTTTTTTTCTGTTTCTGAGGTAAAAATAAAACCAAAGAGTGATTTTGAAGGTAAAAATGTCTCTTTGGACACAGATATTTGGGGCCCCTTCAAACCAGTTAAAGACGACCCTGTGGGTTCCTGGAATTCAAAAACCGTTCAAAAACCTAAATTACATGAAGGCAATCATGGCATCCGTATACTCTGAGTCATAACACAACACTGCCAGATGTCACATCTGTAGCAAAATATTTCTTCACAATCTGCAGATAAAATGAGAGATTTCTGCACCTCTGTCTCCATTGGCAGTGTGTTTCTCTCTCTGTGGGCATGAATACAGGCAGGAAGGTGAGATTTGGGCAGACCGTGAGCACTCAGGAGTTATTAAATGAGATAACCTTGATAATTTAAGCAGATCCAAGATAAAAGAAAAACTAAATCACAATTAAACAAATGGAAAATTAAATTTCTGTTTATGGAACAAATATGTGGAACAATTTGTCTGACGTGTTCTCTTTAAATGTTCGCTATTCACAATCGCTGCTGTTCTGTCTTCAGGAATCATCATCGTGGTCGTAATCGCCCTTGTAATCGTTGCGTTTGGTGTCGTTTGCTTTGTGTCACGGAGAAGAGGAAGGGTAAGAGGAGGCCTTTAATTCAGCCACCCAAACATGTTGGCTGGTGCACGGCAAAATAAAATAAAATGCTCTGTCTAATGATTGCACGTAAGCACTAAAACGCTGCTATGACTGCCTTCTTCTGCAGCGCTACTCGGTTGATTTTGCCGCGAGCCCCGATGAAAACGTCCCACTCAGCACCATACACCCGGAAGTCCGTGCTGAGTCTGCGCCTCAAAACGGTCCGGCCGACATCTCCAAAAAACCATAACCTCAAAGGAAACATAATTTAAATCAGACAAGCCTTGTTTGTTTAATTTAAAAAAAAAAATGTTGTACATTTTTCAGGTCTGAAATCCTTTGATAGCACAGAAACGGCTGGTACTGAGCCAAAAGGACCAGAAGTAGCGCCTGAAACACAGGAAGAGAAAAAAGGTGAGGTTTATGAGTTTTTTTTGTTGTTGTTTTTTTTAAATAATAAACAAACATTAAAAATGTATTGTGTAAATTATAGAAACTCGTGTTGGCATGAGTACCAGGCTAATTGTGTGCTGTTTTCCTTCCGCTTTCCTAATGGCATAAATGCATAGAGGAAGAGGAAGTTTGGTTCACATATTTAACTAACTATCTTTAAGCCATCTAAGTTTCATGAAGTAAGTGTGCGAGTGCAGTTACCACTTGTATGGAGTGTTTCAATACAAAAACACTTCAACATTATTTTTATACCAAATATGGGTTATGACAGCTGGCGACACTCATTCCCAGAAACCTAAAACTGACTTCTTCCTGTTTAAATCTACTTGCTGGTAGTCATGACTACAAGTTCTTGCTGTGGCAAAAAATCTTACCTTCTTAACTTAAAAGCATTAGTATTATGTGCACAGTTAAAATTAATGCATTATTAAGAGATTTGTTAGATTAGAAAGTTTACTTTAAAACAAACAAAATAATTTTTTACTGAGTTATTTTTTTTTTTTTTAGAAGACATGGTAATCTGACTTCATTTTATGAAAGGATCCATCTGAAATCTCATTATCAATCTAAATAGTAAACTCATTGCAGTAAAAGATGAACTATGTACTCAATAATTTCTTTTGATGTCTTGGATTAGCAAAAGTATTCATTCATTATTGTTTTTCATTAAAATGGGCCAAACACTAAAAAAGTTGCTCCTAACAAGATTGCAACTAAAAGAACAGTTTTCAGGATGTTTGAGAAAAAACCTGTGCAGAAGTAAGAAGTTGAACTGTAGCTAAGATGTTTCAGGAAAGTCAAGAGAGTCCAACAAGCATTAAACCCATTTATATTGCCACCAATGCACAGCTTGGTTCTTGTTGGCAGCAGGAGGATTTGTTTATTCCAAGATAAACATTAAGGAGAGACTGAAATTCTGCAGGAAGAGTCAGGATGATCAGCAAAGGTCTGGTGCAGCATTATTCTATCTTAGGAACCTTCCTTCTGATGCATCAAGAAACACATTTGCCAGAAAATGTGAGCACTCCAACAAGTCCAACATGTTAGGAATCTAAATGTGCTGGATTGCTTCTGTTCCTCACAATCTGCCAAATAATACTGTCATAAATAAAGAGTGCAATCAAAATGTCCCACAAAAGCAATTCAGGGGCAATTTGGAGATGATCTGTGAATCTTCCCCTACAATGGAACATCGCAATACAATGTGGTAACAAAGAAGCTTAAATAGCAACATAATGAAATTTTGTACCTGTGGTCAGGAAACTCCGCATCACCACAGTGAGAACATGCGGTCAGTTTTTAAAAAAAGTGGTAAAGAAACAGAAAACAATAAACTGATCAACTTCAAGCACCAAGAAGACCAGGATGGGTAATTAATGAATGATTTTAAAACATATGAAAACATTTTTAAATTTTCTTTGGCATGCCACGGGAATTTGTGTGGAAAAGAGCCAAAAGATGATGAAGCCACAAAGTGCAGAAGTTTTTTGTGGGTGATATGATTGTAGAAAACAGATGCAGATCTTTGTAACACGTCCTCTGATAGGAAAGGAAGTTTGGTTTTGTTGTTTTTCAGTTACTGTTGGCTTTTGGTAGAACACAAGTTTCATCATTGTTTCCGTTTCCACCTAAGAAATGTTTTGAAATATTGGTGACGGAACGACTTCCTGGTCGGAGGGTACAAATGAGCTGCAGTACTCTGATTGACCGCAGGGTGGAAACAGAAGCTCAGCTGGAGGTTTTTATGCAGCTGATGCCTTTGAACACTTTGTGGTTTTCTTTACAGTTTAAGTGGCCAGTTGGAGAAATTTGTAAAGTTGTTTTGAAATTTGTAAAGTAGAAAAGATAAAGTATTTAATCATGCAACTTCCTGTGTTCATTAGTTGGTCTATTTTATTGTCCTCATTTGAGACCAAGATGCTCATATTTGCTTGTAAATGTACAAAGTGTTTCTGTTTTGTTCTGGAGAGTTGGTGGGTTAGAGGTAAACGGCGTCTTCATGTCTGGACTCGTCATTCTGCCTTGAGCCATATTGAAGTTAAATGGAGTCTGCTGATTTTAGAGACTGTTTAATCCCAAAAGATTTACTTCCTGTGAAAAGAAATAATCCACAAACAAAACAAACAAAAAAAACAGAAAATGTTTTCCTTTACTTTTCATTTCCCACTGGTAATTGCTGCAAACAGCTATCAGATGTTTGTTTGCTGCAATTTTTTTAAAAAACTCCCAAATTTACTCCTCTGAATCATCTTCTTGCGACAAATGTAAAATGTTCCTTGTCATTAGGAGAAGTGTTTCTTCCTCAAAATGATTACTTCAGTGCTTGCAACATTTTTCCATCAAGAAAAGCTAACCCACAACATTTGCATAAAAGGACTGCTGGCAGAAAAGAAGCAACTTTTTTTCTTTCTTTTTTTTATTTTTAGATTTCCTGAGCTAATTTCTAAAGTGAAATGACAGGAAACTTTGTTTTATTGCATAACCACTGACAGTAAGATAATGATGTAGTTTTATTTCAAAAACTTGGAGTTTTTCATTATCTCAGCTTTGAAGGGAATCAGAAGAATTAATACATTAACCAGCATTTTTCACCTGTTAAAACAGCAGCATACCTACACAGGTGTTTAGTGGACAGGAGCTCAGAGTCTGCACAGGTTCCCGCTGACATGAGGAAGGGTCTAATCAGGCGCAGTAAGTGAAATCCCCATGTGGGTGGAACTTCAAGGACCAATGCCTTTAGCTAAGGAAGCTGAGAAGGCAGCGGAGGGAGTGTTATGGTCTGCTGGAAGATCTGCAGTTTCTGAAATACCCAGACCTGCCCATCCAGGTTCAACCTCACTGAAATCTGCTTTTTTTCACCTTTCTGATCCTTGATTTGCATCAGTGGCACTTTATTAGGGAAATCTTACTTACAGCTGGATGGGAAAAAAATTAAAAGGAAAGAGACCGAAAAACTGACAAAAAAAACCTGTTTTGTCAGGGTTTTTTTAACCAACTCAAAAAGAAAAAGGTCTGTGCAATATAAAACTAATAGACTGCATAAGAGTCATGCCCAGTTTTATTTTTATATATATCTGAATAACGACCTGACTAATGAAAGAGTTTTTACATGATCAGTTTTTGAGTTAGGCTCTCTGAGCTCAAATTTACTACAAAGTGGATAATTTGGAGAGAGGAGAATATTTTCCGTTTTTTTGTTTGACTCTCTTTAAAATGCTTGTAAATGAAATAATTTAACGCCTATAATTTTGCTGGCCACTTTTACAATTTGCTTCATCTTGTTTTAGTCTTCTATTGATTGACAATTATATAAAATGAGCATCAACACACTCCAAAGTTATTTAATTTGGTGTGTGATGAAGTGGAATCTTTGATTAGGTTTTTGTTGCTTATCAGAATCTTTACTGAATTGCTTCTTGTCAGTGACAACACTCAGATACTTATAAGACTGAATGCACACCCCCGATTTCCCTTTAAAGGACCTCTTACCCTGCTTTCATTGGAAAAAAAAAGAAAAAGAATGGAGCTCCAACTTAATAAAAATATTGTTAATTTGTCACATGTAATTGCATTAAGTTTGCATGAAGTTTTATGTACTCCATGTGCATGCATGTGAGTTTATTGCACATTTTCTACAAAAATGATCAAAACATTGGGTTTTAGTGACTAACTCCCACCTGTAGGTGGCAGTATTTCTTACTTCTATTGCACTGCTGCCTCAACCTTACTCGATGTCAAGTAGTGCTTGATCCATGGGGCGAGAAACAATTTTTTAGTTCTTTGGGTTTGCTAAAGGATAAAAATGTTTGTGTGCCTCATCAGAGTGCTTGCTACTTTTTAAAATCTTTTTCCTTTGGAAGGGATTCAAAGAGGGAAAAAAATTGCAAAATTCCTTGCAGATATTTCTGAAGTAGCACCAGAAAATTAGTGAAAGGGTTTTCAGTCTATGTTGAAAACTGAGCCGCAGGAAAATCATAATGAGGACATGAAATGAAGTAACACCCACTTTGTAAGTAAAAACCTTTCTGGGTGCCAACATGGCAGAATTATCCAGGCCATTTATTAAAAGAAGAAAACCAGGGAAACAATTGGCATTCAGGGAATTTGGCCAGTCCTCCTCTGGAAATCGCCTGAAGACAATCGACTCCACCAGCAGGCTACAGCTACTGCTGTGATTCTATGTTGCTGTTGTATGCGAGACAAGTAAAAAACCAAATTCCCAGCATTTAAGAGGAGAATAATAAGCAGAAAGTGATATTAGTGGTTATGGTAGTGGTAGATTTATGCTTTGATCATCAAACATCTTCCTATTCCCCTCATCTCGCCTTTCCCTGCTGTAAAAACTGGGTCAGGTAATGACGGGGCAACCCGACTTTCCCACAGACTCCAAACAGCTGCATGTCTCTGGCTTGTTAGAAGCTGCCCAGTAATCAGTCGCCTCATTATAAACTCGCTGGCCCCCTAACAACGGCGTCGCATAGGAGAATTGCTGCCTGTGTACAAAAATGCCTCAGGCAGGATGGGTGAAAAGGTTTCTACTGCTTTGCAGCTTTGCATAAAACATGTGAATGATGAAGAAATTACCTGAAAATTTTATGCAACATGAACTGCAATGGTTGCGCTGAATGAAAACTCAGAATAAGTGTTGTTTTCTTTCTAAATTTGGCCCATAGATGCAGACAGAAGCTTTTAATTTGTAATCAGGGTAAAAATTGTTACCAACACGATGTTTTTACATAGCAAAATGTAAACAACAACATAAAGTATTCGTCTTTTTATAACCATGTTTTAACAAAAGGTTAAACCAAGTTCATCCAGAGACTTTTACTGAAAAACCAAGTGAGCTTTTATTCTTTCTTAAACTTGGCAATATATACCAAGCATTTTGAAACAAAGTGACCCAAATCCTGTTCTTATTCCTGAAAATAATGCATTTGATTGAGCCCAAACAAAAAGGAAAACTAAAGTACTATTACTTTACTACTGTTTAGTACAGTAAACATGCAAAATGTGTAGAAAAAAAGTAGCACATTTCTGACAAAAAAATTCCCCAAATTTTTGAGTAATCTCAGAAATTTTCTTTTTAAAAAAAACTAGAAAATTTGCTAGAAAGAAAATAAAATTTTTAAATTTCAATTTTCAGAATTTCAAATGTCAAAATTTCTACAAAATTTTTGAGTTATTAGCAGAAAGGTACTTCTTTTGTTCTGTCGACAATGTCCCTAATACATGGTCTTTAAAAATGTTCAAAGTTTGAATCTACAATAAATATCGGGCCACTTTATTTGCTTGATTTTGGGTTGTTTCTGGTTTTTTTGACCCAGTACTACTTTTGAGTCTACAGTTTTGGCCCATGTTGCAGAAAGTTTGGACACCAAACTCAATCAATGTCAACATTTGATTTTGTTCAGAAGAGGCTGCCATATCTACTGCTGCACCCAGCGCTGAGGCTGCTGCTCCACCCGAAGCTGCAGCTGCATCGGCATCAGAAGCTGCACCTTCAGCTGCGGCTCCTTCTCCAGACAGCTCGGAGGTAAAACCAAAAGCGGATGACGCCAAGCAGAGTTCCTCAGCACCCGTGGACCCTCTTGCTGAAGAGAAAACCGATGATGAAGGTGCCGTCTCCAACAAGACTTCGGTGGAGTCACTGAAGGAGACGAATGAGAACAACAGCAACAACTCTGGCTCCAGCCAGAGGAGAGGTTGGTGTTCAGGTCATATCTCCACTCACTAGTCACAGTCTGTCTTCATAAATGTTTTAATTTGCAAGGAACCTCCAGGTCTTAAAATGGGGACCATGAGTTCAAAATCATTCACGGTCAGTCAAAACAGTGGCTGAAGGATTGGGACTGATTTTGATGTTGGTCATATCAAGAGTTTGCATGAGGCTGAGTAGTCATAAACCAGTATGTTGGATGTGCAGATGCATTGACAGAGTTTTGTGCCAGATATTGAAACTCTGGGGCACATCAGGACACTCTTATATCTTAAAGCTCCAGTATTTTTTCCATATTTGTTGAATCTGTCACCATAGTGCGGTATGAAACAGATAATCTGTGAAAAGATTGAGCCCCTCCACCTCCTCCAAGTGCTACTACTGCGGTTTGCAATAATACCAGTCAAAAACAATCAATCAGAGCCAGGAGGACGGTCTTAGCGCTGTCAATCAACCTCTTTTTGCTACTCAATGTTCTAATGGTGGAAAAACAACTTACCATTTCATCATCAGTGGCTATGCTAACTAGCCTTAGCATTCATGACCTGCTATGTTTTGGTGAACCAGCTGTAGCGTAGCAGAGAGCAAGATGGAGGGTGTAAGCAGCACATACAAGGGTATGATTGACAGTGCTAAGACCCTCCTCCTAGCGCTGATTGGTTGTTTCTGACATGTATTTCTGTAGTTAGTACTGGAACAAATCAGATGAGCTTGATTTTCTTTTCATAGATTATCTGTCTCATACTGTCAGGACATACTGAAGTTTAAAAAAATAAAATTAAATACTACAGCTTTTACCCTTTCATGCATGAATTATGATCCTTTGTGTCAGAATTTTTTTTCCCATTTTTAAAAATTTTTTTCTTAAGGCATAAAAAAAAGGTAGGAAAATTTTTTTGTAAAAATAATTTTTTATTTTTTTTTTTATTTTTATGTGATCAATTGTAATTTTGTCCAAATACAAAGTTGTTATTTGAAAAATACATCAGTAGTATTGTTCCTTAGGGGTTATCTGATGTCACAATATTTTTTTTACTTGCAAGAGTCGTCTACAGTAGAAGGAGGGACCGGGTCGGTTCTCATGCTTTTTTGTCTGTCGGCCATATTGTATTTAACAAAAATAATTTCTTGCATTTGCAGCTGATGGCCAGTAGTTGATGGTATATTTTATGATGCATCAGTGTCCACTTCAGTGGTCTGTGTGCATTTATAACATAAAAATCCACAGGAAGCCCAAGAAAATGGCTTTTAGATAGCTGTCCACTGTAGTGACCACTATGCATGAAAGGGTTAAGCAATGTGGCCAGTACAAGCCCCACCAGCTGCATTTTATGGTTAATACCATAAAATTGCGCAAATTTTAATTATGAAAATAAATGTGTTTAATGGAAACACACCAAATTAGAAAGAACTCATGTTTTTGATAAAGTTTTTGCATTAGGATGAAGTGGTTTTTCAGATGTATCAAAATTGGTTTCTTTTGCTAAACTGCAATAGAAACACTTTTTTTGTCACATCATGGCAGTATGTTACAGCAGCAACATGTTTATCCTCCCAACTGTCCTCCCACATTCTCATTCTCCCACACATCCACAAAACTCAATAATCACTTTGCTAACTTATCCCACTGGTTCACAGCCTGGCAGAGGAGCAACACAATCTGGGAAGTCGGTGTGGACTGTCCGGTGTGAGGTACGGCGTCCACCTTGGATTCCTGCTGTCCCTCAGAGGAGAGGTAAGACGGCAACTGCTGCATGTTGAACTTCAGCTGCTCAGCCTATTAAGGTGCTCATAAAGTGGCGGCACCCCCTTCTCCCACTTTATAGGCTACAAGTCAACACGCCGCATTCAGTTGGCTGGAGTTACAGCTTCCTGTCCTGATTTAATCTGTTATGAATAGAAAACTCATAACCATTAACTCTATAATTATGAAGTGTGCTTTTCCCTAAATTGTATATAGCCTGTCAGCTGGTGGTTAAAAATACACACAGTGAAAACTACTCTAAAATAAAATAGCATAAGAACATGTAACATTTTGTTTTCTTATTTTTCACTTTTATTTTTAAAGTTTTTTTTTTCCAAGTCAGCAGGTATTGGGTTGTGCATCATTTCATATTCAACTATCTGAGACAATTTAATTATCAAAAATACAGTTAGTTTCTTTCACGGTGACCTATTGAATTCTCTGCTTTTATAGCATGAAATACTGAAGTTAGTGAAATTTCAAATGAACCAAATTTAGTTCAGAGCAAAAAATAGTCATTTAATATCCATGATTCCTATAAAGGAAGGAAACTATACTTTAACTGTGCAGTGAGTTCAAAAAGTGTTTCCTGATTTCCTGGGAGAAAAACATCCAAACCTACACGGCCCTGTGTGAAAAACTGATTTCTGCCTGACATTAATGACTGGTTGTTTCACCCACAGCATGAACGGTCTTTTTAAGGTCATGCCACTGATGTTCTGCGGTTCTGAAACACTGAAGTGTGACAAACATTCAAAAAAAAAAAAAAAATCAAGAAGGTTTCACTTTTTCGCTACACTCTACACATCTTTAGAAATAGCGGTTTTGTTTCTGTATATATTTCACAGTAATGCGAGTGTTGAGTTCAAGCAAACTTCTTGAATAAAACAGTTTAAAAAGGAGGCATAAACATGTTGTCTATTTAAAACACAAAGACGAAAATTATTGAAATTTAGTTGATGTTTTTGTCACATAGTTGATACATTTTTACTGATTAGATTTTGTTGTTAAAATTATTGAGGTGAGGTAAAACAAGCATACACTACTTCCCTTTCCTTCTGAATCACCTAAGATGGGTCTGTATATTAGAATATTTCTGCTTTGATTTATTTTGATGGGCAAAATAAAACTGCAGTTGAAAATGGGGTTTGTAAACCCAATACAATAAAAACAACTAAAAAAACATGTTTATAACTAAATTATTCTTGTTCTGGAAATATCAAACCGTTGACTTTAATCTTTCATTCCTTTAACTGGCTGCTACAGATGGGTGAGTGTCTTGTAGCGTGAGTAGAAACTTGGCCCTTCTCAATCTAATCATCAAATGCTCCAGGTTGTAAGGTCCACCACACCTGCACCTGCTTCCTCTTCCTTCTGCTCATCAACACGTTGGGCTGCAGCAGCCCGGGGTGAAGGAATTCACACTGCTCCTCACACCTGAGAGGACGGGCTTAGTTCGGCTCTTTTCTCACAAAAAGAAAAACATACTTTTCACCATAATATCATCACTATGGTCAAGTCTGGTCTAGTGAAGCAGTAAATGGTTGTGGTTTTCATATTCTGGTTATTTATGTGATCTCCAACATCTAAACCTGTGAAACTTTAAGAAAAAATTTGGAAAAATGTAACGTAAGTTCTACTGTCATTAATTCTATCAATATAAACTGTTTATGCATGGTGAAGCAGTTCCCAGACTAATGTTGTGTCTTAGATTGTTGCTTAAATCCTCTGATTATCTTAGATCCCGTCAGACTACTATAACTGGAGCTTAAATGTCTCTATAATTATATAATTGACATTCAGAGATGTTAAACCTTTTAAAAAAAAACTACAAAGGGTGACACAATATCAAACAAAAAATGGCTTAAGGCATAACTTTAAATGCTTTTGATCTGATGTTGACATATTTTAAATACTTATGTCCTCCGCTTGTTCACTTCCTCACTCTCTCAATGCGCATTGCATCATATGTTGCCATGGTTGGTGACAAGCACTGAAAATCACTTTGCAGTGTTATAAATGGCAAGAAATGATAGATTTAAGAAAATACAGATGTATCCCAAGACTCAAGTCTTAGCCCAATATGTATATAAAACCAGTATGAATATAAAACCAGTCTAACCTGAAAATGAAAACATGAACACTTATTCCCACCTGGTCTGCGATGAGACGAGTAAGCCGGAGTTAAAAGGCTGTAGCCGGAGATGATGGACATGAGCTGGCAGCTCATAAACTCAAGCTGCATAATTAGACCTGTTCTTTACTCTGCTATTTTCCAGTTAGGGTGCAGCTTTCATGTTTGATGGTTAATGTTGGAGGAAACAGCCTCTGTGGTCTGAGATGAGTATTTCACAGAAAACTGAAGCTGGAGGTGAGAAACTGACAAAGTAGGGTTTGTCAGTGTCTCACAGACACTGTCCCCTATCACAATAAAAAAATCATTTGTTTTATTGGCGAAGTCATTACAGGAAGGAACTGGTTAGTGCTGGTCATGGTGGTAAGAGCAGAAAAATAATGTAGGAGCATTTGAAGGGTAATGTAAGCACAACTGTATATGGGTAGGGTTAGGAAAAATATCTGCATGTCACTAATGACAGTGAAGAGAAACTTCCTGCTCATGGGGTTTGATGTGGTTTAAACTGGGCAGCTCTACAGAAGGGAGGGACTGTTGGGAATCACAGACTGACACTTCCTCTACGCTGCAAGGTTAAAAGTTGGTAGAACTGACCCCGCCCCTTTTCCCCTAAATTTGTACCTTAGACCAGTGGTCCCCAACCACCGGTCCACGGACCAATTGGTACCGGGCCGCGCAAGAAATAATGAACTACTTCCGGATCTTTTATTTTGAAAATCCTAAACCGGATTTTACCGGTTACGTCTTGCGCGTCAAAATTGAGCCAACTTGCAGCAGAATGAAACAACATCGGAGTACTGTGAACCTTCGCTATATCGAGGTTCACCTTTCACGGTCTCGCTGCTTCACGGATTTCCATCTTGCGTTGTGTTCTGCATTCTGATTGGCTAAACAGTCTCTCCGCTTCTTCTCTACCTGTGTGTCAACAACGTTGCGGTATAATATGTACACGTACGTAAAACAGCTTGCCAAATTTAACATAATCGATGGTGGCATGTCGGTTTATAAGAATCTTTTCGCCCAGAAGAAAAAAGAGCGACAACAACTACCGATAACTATGTTCTTCTCTCGAAAAAACACACCTGCACCGCGGGCTTTAGAAGAAAAAAAAAACACTGCTACAGAGCGCAGTCAGGATTTAAGAAAAATCCTTACTAGTTTGTAATTTCAGTTGGTGTTTTGATAAAGTTTGGGAAATCTTATCTGTTCCAAACCCATTGGTTTCGGCTGAGACAATATGGTGCAAAAGTCTTAAATCACCAATGTTTTCACTTGTGTTGAACAATACCTGCCCAGGTTTTCAACATTTTTATTTGGATCTTTATTCCATATGTGTTTGTTTGAGGTTGTGTTGCTACATGTGTACATCAGAATCGTAAACCTGGGCCCTGTAGCTTCGTATTAGAATGGAGAAAGCATGTTATTGTTACCACAACGACATACAGTATGTTAGTGGGGGAACACATGCAATTATCTGTGAACGTAGCTTTACAAACAATATGAAAATTTATGTTCCTTAAAAAGCTCTGAAAGCAGTCAGTAAACACACACCGGGATTAAGCTGCTTGATGCTGATGGAGTGAGCTGCAAATAAGAGAGTTTGTTGAGAAGCTTTATTTCTGTAATTCTGTGATTACTTGACCTAAAATATCAAACATTATCTTGATATTTCTAGAAATAATCTAAACTTGGTCTGATTTCCTCTCAGAAAGACAAACAGTGTGAGTGAACAGTAATAGATCGTACACTACAAAACCAAGCGCAAGGAGCACCTCAAGGATGTGTACTCGGTCCTTTAGTTATTATTCTTCTGACACTATATTAGCCAGAAAATACACTTTTCTGTCAACACTACAGTTGAGTTGGGATGGAACATTTTGAAATTGGGAATGCATAACATCTTGCTATTTAATGTCAATTTAACTTTTTAGATTACTTTAAAAAGGGTAAATATATAAAGGCATAAAAGAGTCATTTAACTACAGAGTAAGAACAGAACCTACCTCATTCTGAGGTAATTTCACAGCTACCTCAGATTGTTAAAATTAAAGCTTCAATATTTATGCTAAAGCTTCCTTACTTCTGTGACCTGCAGAGGTTCGCGGTTGGGCCTTTCCAAAGGTCACAGGTGAGACGGTATTAATGAAAGGGTTCACCATGACGATGGAGAAATACTGTTGTTTTAATGTCAGTCATCTGACTTACAGTTACAGAGGCTATTGGGAGGTATTGTCCAAATGAGGATATCTTGACAAAAGAGAGGTAATTAAAAATATAACTGTTGAAGATATGAAAGTATCATGGAATTATTTAAAATCAGTGTTAAGAATTTGTATTTAAGCTGAATGGCTGTCCTAAAACTGGGAGGTAAAAAGTGAGTTGCCTATTAATGGCTCAAACCCACTTTTCATTTTGCCAGGGAACTACTTTTTATTTTAACAGGTGTGAATTACACCAGAACTATTTAACATGGTGACAATATCTAGATTCTTACTTCTTCAAGTGGCCTGTAACATTTTTATAGCCCGTCCTAATTTAGTAGAGTATGTTCCACGTCTTTACACCAAGCCAGCCGGCTCTTAATGAGGGAGGGAGGGGCTGACATAGTGACAACAGTTTGCAAGAAACACAGAAATAACTTTACGTGGGTTGGTTGTTAACAACCCCACTGTGTAATTTCAACTCTGCCTTGCCTAGATACTAAAACTTTACTTCAAATCAAGAATTTGGACTACAAAGGGTTAGATTTTTGTCCCAATTTTGGGTACAAAAAAGATCCAAGAAATGTTTAAAAATGTTGGTCTAATATGCTTTTTAGTTGCTTTACAATTTACATAAACACAGCAAAGATTTTTAAAAATAAATTTAAGTAAAGCCTACAGCAATTTATTCTTTATATTTCTGAACAAGAGCTGGAATAATCATTCTAGGTTTAAACAGTTTACTTATCTCACCTCTGCATGCTGGATGCTTAAAGAGGACCTATATGCAAAATTTCACATTTTTGTATTTCCATTTGAGTCTAAAAACAGCCCAAGCATTTAAGAAAAAACACTCAGCTGATTTTGGTGTCAAAAACCTTCAGAAGGGGTGTGCTGTGGTGGCGCAGGGGGTTGCACGCCCCACGCTTGGAGGCCTTAGTCCTCGACGCGGACATCGCGGGTTCGACTCCCGGTCCCGCATGTCTTCCCCCCTCTCCTCACCCTCCTTCCTGTCTGCTTACTGTCGAAAAAATACGAGCCACTAGCGCTGCAAAAACTCTTCGGAGAAAAAAAAAAAACCTTCAGAACGCAACGTTCAGAACGCAACGGATGTCTTCCCTCAGAGCTTGAACATCTACGATGGGGTTGAGACGGTTCTATTGACAGACTCGACACAATTTTGCAAGGCAAGGCAGAAAGTTTGCATCTTAAGCAAACCACCTCAATGTGGAGTGTGAGGAAGATCAAATGGAAATTAACTGTGTGACTTGGTCTTCCCTGGTTGTCCTCTCTGGATGGTTTAAAGGTTCTGAGCTTTTAGGAGTTGGCAGCCCGGAGTCCTGCTGACGGATGGACATTCATCTGCTACAGCAGCTCCACATTCCTCGAACAGTCAAATTCACACTCGGCTTTGTTAGATCTCTGTCTCTCATCATCATGGTTAAAGTGAGCTTAGGTGAAGTCAAGTATGGAGCTAAAAAAAACATATCAACAATTTTTACAAGTTAGTTTTCTTTAAAGTTAAGATTTCGATGCATTTGATATATAATTGTTTCTGAAAAACCTTTTAAAATTCCAACTATAACTTTTTTTTTTGAATTTCTTTTTTGATTAGCTTTTCTTAACTGCATAAATAAACTCAAGTAAAAAGTTTAAGTTTTAGAGTGTGAGATTATTCTGCTGGAGATAAATTTGAAAGTTGAGCATCCTTTCAGTCAGTTTAGTTGAGCATTTCCTTCCAAAGGTCTTTTAGCAACCTAGATTTCTATGATTGTAGGGCCATTATAGACAGACAAATTTAGTAAATTTCCACCAAAAAACAAAAAAAATTTGAGTTTAATCTTAGAAATTTTCTATAAAAAACAAAGAAATTTCGGAGCTCCAAAAGTCGTTCAAAAGCAACTCTAAACTCAATTTGTAACTGATTTGCACTGACAAACCTAAAACCGGAGACGAGGAAGAGCAAAAATACCTCAATAAACCAAATGTTATAAAAGTTAAAGACATTAGTGAAAGTTGTTGGACATAATCATCTTGAAGTCATGATTGTGCAAAAACCACCAAGTAATTTGGGCAAATTTAGACAAATAATTCATACTAATGTCACCTAATCTTCAGGAGCTAGACTGCTTTTCAGCTGGGATCATATCAGTTATCCTCTTCCCCTGACAGATGTTTCACCTTTGAGGTTAAAGGTCATGCCTGAGGCTTTCTTATACTTAGTCAAACCAGAAGTTAAAGCAGTAAAAAGCAAGTGACTGGAGGATATGTGGCTGTGGCAGAAGATGCTTTGTTTTCATTGTTCTGTCCTTTTGTTCTTCCTCTTTCAGGATGCAGAAGAAGCCAGATTGACTGCAGAGGATTAACTCACTTCAGCTCATCCTCTGGGTTTGAAGCTTGATCTCTTGTTGCAAAGTGTATTTTTGTGTAAAAGTGTGAAATATTGTACATCATTTTTACATGGCTTCTGCTCCAACTCAGTGTCTGATGTACAAAGTAAACTGTGTATGTGATGACCTTGTAATAAATAATGTTTTTCCCCTAAAAGCATAAAGAATGCATGATCTGCAAAACCATTAGATCTTACCAGGTACTTTTGTCTTGTTTCTACTGCAAATTTCTTAGTACACTTGAAATAAGACAAAACCAACTTACATTTACTTTTTAGCAACATGTAAGTGTTGCTTTAAGTCAATAATTCTTGAACATTTATAAAGAACTATTGGTCCCACTGGCAAATTATTTTACTTATAACATTGGAAAAATGTCGTTACATGGAACTAGTACTTTTTTAAAATCAATATTAAGGAATTATCGACTTAAAGCAAGCTGCAACATCTTGCTAAAAACTTCAGATTCTCCCAGTTGAAGTTGAAAAAATCTGTACAGTCCGTTACTGAATCAAGTTCTTAGGTCATGTGTAAAACTTTCTGAAGCCAATCATTTACTCAGTCTTACTTTTAACTCTATAGTGATTTTAAAAGATTTACATCTTTAAAAAGTTCTTATTCATGAACTATTCATGTTTTCCCAAATTCTATTAGTTTATTTACTAGTGTTTATGAGATGCACTTATAGATTTGAGATGTGCCAAAGCCATTTAGGGTCTATTTATAAAAGTTATGAGAAAGTTGGAACTGAAGTTTAAAAACTGTTAGAAATCTTTTTTAAAAGTTGTGATTGGAGTTTATTGTAACTAATAAATGTTTGTTAAATTTGCCCATGTTGTTATTCACTTTTTTTTCAAACAAAACAAAAATGCTACATGATAAAGTGTAATAGCCACAAGTTGCCAGAGGCCAGGAGAAGGTGCATGTCAGCCAACATGTCAAACTCTACAGAAGACAGAAAGCTAACATCAACGTACAGGCAGATGTTTTGATGGAAAAATAACCCCAAACATACAGCCAGAGCTACAAAGATTTAGATCAAAATATAATTATGGATTAAAATGACCAATCCGATGGATTGAGATTGAGCAATTTTGTAAAGGACAATGGGCAAAGCTCTCGATTTACTGGTCGATCTATATTCCTACTTTCATCTTAGGTCATGAGCTTTGGGTCATGACCGAAAGAGCGAGGTCATGATACAAGCGGCCGAAATGAGTTTTCTCATTTGGGCATTTGTTTTACTTCTAGATGTACGAAGCTCGTAGAACTTATCAGATTCTACCATTTCCAGTCCAATGAAACGTCAGGCCTGGTCAGTGGTTTCTAGCTCTAATAACTCTGCTCTGGATCCAAAGTACTAAGTAGCTTGATCATGTAGAATCCACTGTTTTATTTATGCTATATGTGTATAGTCATGGACACAACTTCACAATTTATCACACCATAAAGCTCAGTTAACATACAGTACATTTCCTGTTTAATTTCACGAGCTGTATTAACAGTGATGACTTCCCCGGTTTTTGGGAGCGGTCCAGCTGCTATATAAAGCCTGTTTCCACGGACTTCTGCTCCGGTTTAAAACCAAGCGATGGCAGTGTGTCCACAGAAGGCTTTAATCCACCATTAAGCAGGTGAAACGTTGCACTGAGCCTGCGGTGCAGCGGTGACGGCAGGAGCACGCTTAGACCTGACCACAGTCATGAATGCGCTGCAACAAACCCCTCAGTGCAGCAGAACACAAACCTCTTCTTCCTCGAAACTGGATCCAGAGGTCTCAGTATCCTCTATATTTATGCAGAGTATATTTACATCGGCCTGGATGATTTGAATGCTAGAAAGTGGCGCAAAGGGAATGTCAGGGGGAATCTTATTCGGCTATTCTAAGGAGGCACGAAGTTCATCATGGGTGAGCCTCCTGGTCTGACGTCAAAACAGGTTTTTATAGAATCTGTTTGAGCTTCTTATTTATCCATCTTTGCAACCTTCAATCAAAACCTGTTGGCTCTTGATGGATAAACATCTCAGCATAACTGTTTAAGCTGTGCTGTTGGTATCAATGGTGCATTTCAGTTCAAATCCCTGCCGGGGTTCTTTCTGCATGGAGTTTTTATGTTCTCGCCAGGTTCTCCGACTTTATCAGGACAGTTGTCTCATAAAATTGTCCATAGGCAAGCATGTGCGAGTTCGGAAGAGGATTATTGCTCACTTTAAAAAAAAAAAAAAAAGGATATTGACAATATCAGACCTTGATTACAGGAGTCTGACTTTAACCTCAGAATCAGAATTGTTGAAATTGTTTATGCATCATCAAGAATTGCCATTTGTGAGCTCAAAAAGTTGGGAATTTTCAACTTTTAGAACACTGAAAATTTCTGAAAGAGTTTTGACTTCACAAGCTCAGTTTTTTCTAAAAAAATATGTGTAATTTATTTAAAGATTTCTGAGTTTATTTCTTGCAGACATTCAACTTTTCAAGCTCTAAAAATTTCAAGTTTTGTCAAGAAAACATCGGCAATTATTCTCAAAATTCCTGAGTTTTTTCTTGCAATTTCTTTTACTTTTGGAGCTCAGAAATTTCCTTGTTTTTCTAGACCTGTTCTGAGATTAATCTCACAGTTTCTGAGCTTTTTGGCAGAAATGTACTTCTTTTTTTGTATCTGCAATGGCACTAACGTACTGTTGTAATACTGCCTATTTGCAGTTCTGTGTTCATGGATTTTTTGTTCTGTGGAATATATTTCCAAAACATGTGCATATTCACAGAATCTTTTGTAAAGTAAATCTAAAATTTTCAAAAGAAGACGCAGCTTGGGAACTTAACACTCTATTGACTGCTGCTTGTAAAGTAACTAATCCAGGAGTGCCGTTCATTTTGACTGTTGTTTATTGGCTTCACCTCCAAAAACGGAGATAAGGAAGACCACAGATGCTAGCTTCTGCAGTAGTGTTAAGACAGCTTCTACTTGGGGTATGAATGCATGGTATATTTGGTGTTTGAACCATCACAATATCCAGATAAAAGCATATTTAGAGGGGTTCTCAAGTATATTCCCTGATTTTAGGGCAAATACCAGGGGTTATATAAGCTTAGCTTATTTACCAATTACAGCTCCCCACAGGCTCAAGCTAACAGAGGAAACTGTAGTCTGGATTGAAAGGACAACAGACTGTGTATTCTGTCTTTGTGGCTGCTCAGGATGAAGGGACTCAGACTTTGTGTTTCATCCATCATCGGATCATTAGCGACTGCTGTCATCAAGAGCTTTCCCCAGGATGAGGAGTTGATCCTGGGCGTCTGAGCCTGGCTTCCAACCAGCATCTCTGTCTGTTTACCTTAGACTCCCATTAAATGCATGTCATGTCTTTCAAGTCTGAATTAAAAGGAAAGCTAATGGCTGCATTAATGTTGCACTTTAGCCCAACAACAGGCACAGTTAGGAGCTAGCCTACATAAACGATTGTACTTTATTTATCACTCAGTTCCAGATAAATAAGTTGCTGGCTGAGTCCACAGGTGCTTGTTTTCTGCTTCTTCTTTTTAAAGGAAGAAATGTAAGATAAACTCTGGAGAGCATTGGTTTGTTTCTGTAGTTACACCATTTGGTATGTGTCCCACGTGTATTTTTGGACAAGCAAGGAGGCCAGGATTTATTTAGAGGATGCAATGAAAAGTGTGATACAGAATGCCTGAATGCAAACGGCATCTCTGCTATTTGGCTCACACATCAAGGAAGGTTGCCCTAAAAACATCTCTATCCTCAATCAATTAAGGGTTTATTCCTCATTTGCAATCTGAATTCTTCAGACATTCTGAGGAGTGTTTTTAAATTAAAATTGTCCATTGACAAGAGTTCCAGCCAGCAAACATATGAGAATATGACACACCATTTTTTTTGTAGGTTTGATCAATTATTTAAAACATTTACTTAGTGTTCAGTATGATGAAGACAAGGTAAATGCTGGAGACTAAAGCATTAAAATTAGGATCAACTGGGAGGACAATCTGACAAAGGTCCCTCTGTATTTTTATCTTATCACAACCTTGCGCCAAGAGTACAGATCCTCATGTTCTCACTGGAATGACGGCTTCTTTCCAATTATTTATATAAGCTCTGTTATTTTTTTGATCCTTTGTCTATTTTAGAAATGTAGTTTATTTCTAGATTTATAGTTTTCATCTATACCACAGAACCTATTTCCAAGGCAGAATACATATTTACAAAAAGTAAATACATTTGGCCCCATAAGAAATTTCAGAGTTGATTTTTTTTCCAAGTCAGAAATTGAGCACATGTGATTTTTGCCATAATACATACACATCTTTTTTGTTGTTTTTTATGTTCCTACTTTAATTAATCAAGGTTAAATGTATCAAGTCATTAGAAGGCACTACAGCCTTGTGCATGAAATGTCCTGTACATCCGATTTTAACATTAAATCTACATGTAGACGTCATTTAGAGATAAGTCAGCAGTAAGTCTATTTGTAGTCCTGATTTGGAGTAACATATTTTGTCTAGGCTTAGACTAAGTAAAACTGCCTCATTTAAGTGGTCTAACTTTACCTTTTTGATTTAAAAAAATCATTAGGATTACAAAGAGAGTTACAGTCTGACTAGTTATGAGATTGCTACGTCATAATGATCAGATTTAAGTTTGTTTTTTCATCAGAGTGGCACAAATGGGCTTCATATTTTTCTAATTTTCTAAATAGGCATTCACACCTCTTGGAGGTTACGTCTGATCGTCATGATACATAACACCTGGTTAATTATTTGCAAGTGATTATCAACAAATTATGTTTTCCACCTCAACAAAACACATTACATGCAAGTACATTTTGTGTTTACTTAGGTTTGCAAAATAAACCCGCAAGAAAACAAAAAATGAATTATTCCCAATGTATAGGAAATAGTTTGATTAGATTATGAAACATAGGAAACATTTGTCAAGTATAATTTTTTTCTAAATTTCAAATTATATTTTGATTGTTGATTTTACACAGAATCAACAACCATACTCTACAGATGCCAATAAAGTTGGTTTATTTGTTTCTTTTATTCTCCCATTGCAATTTTAATGAAGGAAGAGAAGCGGGGTAAATGTTGGTTGGAGCAGCTCTTTTTCAGACTTGTCCAATGGTCTTTCTTAAATTAGCCATGGGGGCTGGAGGCTCCCTCCCTGTGCTGACAGAAGGAGGAGTCTGTGCCTGTCACTGTCTACTGTTTCATTCTTACCTGCACAACTCTGCAGCCTTCACCACACTCGTGTCTCTGTGTAGCCTCACAGACACACAGGGCCTGATTCAAAGGCACAAACCAGCAGGAAAACGTCTCCATTTTCATGATTTTTCATTACTATTTCATCCAGAGGCGGAATCTGTGATATAGATAATCTCCAGGACAACTATCACAGGACATGGCTGGTTGTCTGCAAAGTTCCCAACTTTGCAAAAAGTGGGCATTTCTTAGATGCCTGCTCTTGACTCTGTGTCTCAGTTCATGTCTTATTTCAGTATTTTCTGAGCCCTTTGATCCCAGTCACCTCTATTACCACAAGTCTGGACCTAATGAAGACGACATCATCATTGCTAATAATGGGATCAGGGTGCCTTTCGGGAGATCAGTGTTTTTGGACCCTGGGAAAGACCTGATTACAGAAGTGCAGCCCGGTGACCGCTGCCAAATAACAGTTTTGGACAATGACCCGCTGACTCAGAAACCTGGGATGCTGACCCCAAAAAGGTTTCCCTGTTCATTTGGAGCCAACGAAGTGAAATACACTCACTTTGGATCTCGGAGCCCCAGCAAGGACCGTGTAAAGATGCAGCTTCGCTATGATTCCCACACAGATACGGTTATCGTCCCATTCATGTTAGAAGTGGAGGTGGTTTTCCAGCAGCTCGAGATCCTCCTCAGGAATATGCCTCTTAATGTGGAGAAACTCAATGGGGACAGCAGCCTGATTGACAAAAAGGCTCTGGAGTTTTCCTTTGAGGATGGGGTCACGCAGTGTAAGATCACCACGCTGGTTGGCGCCGGAGGCCTCCCCAGGTATGGCACGCTTTTGAATAGTCCCCCCAATGGCCAACTGGTTGATTGTGATGAGTTTGTAAATCTGGGTATTCACTATAAACACACTGCTAAAACCAAATCACCGAACAGAGACTATATTCCAATGATGGTAGAGCTGCAGGATATTGAGGGCAACACAATAATGCAGGAGCACTTCCAAACAATGGTCAGAATCAGAGAAGGTGCAGAAAACACTGCTCCTAAACCCAGCTTTGTAGCAATGATGATGATGGAGGTTGATCAGTTTGTGATGACGGCTATTACAAGCGACATGCTAGCAGCTGAAGATGTTGAATCTGACCCAGACAATCTGATTTTCAATATTACTTCACCTCTGAGCCCTCAGCAGGGTTACATAATCAGCACAGATGATCAGAATCTCCCCATTACTTCCTTCAACCAGAGGGACATCAGAAATTTGAAAATAGCATACAAGCCTCCCTCAGAGGACTCAGATGAAGAGAGGATTTTCCAATTAGAGTTTGAAATTGTAGATACTGACGGCGCAGTGTCTGACCCATTTGCTTTTATGATAGTGGTGAAACCTATGAACACCTTAGCTCCGGTTGCAACCAAAAATACAGGTCAGCTACTGTTTGAAGGCCAATCCCGAGCTCTTTCCAGCTCCCAGAATTTGGAAATCAGTGATGAGGATAACCTGGAAGATGTAAGGATTACCGTTGTTGATGGTCTGAAACACGGAGACCTGACTGTGCTCGGCATGCGCAGGAAATTTTTTACACCATCTGATCTGGACGCTGGCATTGTTGTGTACCAGCATGATGGCAGCGACACCTACAGTGATAACATTATTTTGAGAATGACAGATGGAAGGAATGAAGTGGAATTTTTGTTTCCCATCACTATTGTTCCTACTGATGACGAGCCCCCAATAATCAACGCCAACACCGGTCTGGTGCTGTTTAAGAAAGAAATTATGCAGATCTCACCCTTCATCCTGAGTGCCACAGATATAGACTCAGAAGACTCATTTATAAGGTTCATTCTGGAAGCACCGTACTCCACCGTGGGGGAGCTCTTACTCAGGCAAGTTGAGCCACCCGCTGAGCCCTCTCAGTGGAAGTTCAGTGAGACAGATGAGATGTTTGAGCAGGTGGTAACTGAGTGGTCTCAGAAGGATATTCTCGATGGAAAGCTGTTCTATCGACATGTCGGACCTCACAGCACCACCACAGTGACGGATTTGTTTGTGTTTCGTGTCCAGGATGACAACAACCCCCCTAATCAGTCAGGTGAGCACACGTTCACCATTAAAATCCTCCCTGTCGATGACCTTCCCCCAGTGCTGTTCCCAGGCACCACGCTTCATATGACTGTCCAGGAATATGAGCTCACTTTCTTCAGGAAGAAATTCTTGTGTTATACTGATTTAGATTCAGACGACAGAGACCTGAAGTATACAATCACTAAAGTACCAACCGATACCGATGAGAACAATCTAGCCCCCTTGGGTAAGATTGTACTGACTGACAGCCCTGAAACTGTAATTACAGAGTTTACACAAGCCCAGGTTAATCACCACAAAGTAGCTTACAAGCCTCCAGACCAGGAACTGGGCATCACTCCAAAAGTCGCTCAGTTCACATTCATTGTGGAGGACACAGCTGGTAACTCAGCAGATGGCTTATTCACAATTTTCCTCCAGCCAGTTGACAACAAACCCCCAGAAATTATCAACACAGGATTTACTGTCAAGGAAACAAGTACTTTTATAATTAGCAGCAAGGAGTTGTACGCCACTGACACAGATACAGATGATGAAAATATCATCTTCACTTTGACCCAAGCTCCTAAATACGGACAGCTGCAATATTTAGGCATTTATATGTCAAATGGTGAAACGTTCAATCTTGAAGATATTGCAAACGGCCTCTTGACTTATCTCCATGGTGGAGAGGAATCTCTCAGTGATGTAATCAAACTTTCTGTGAGTGATGGTTTCCATGAGGTCCCCATTACGGTGAGGGTAACTATAGAGCCAGTTGACGACGAGACCCCGACTATCATGCTCCCAGCTGGCGTGTTGGGGGCCGCCATCGATGTGTTGGAGAACGGAGCAACAGAGATCACCAGTAATGTCATTCAAGGACGTGATAAAGACACGGATGACCTCATGCTGGCTTTCATTGTTGAGGAACCTCCAAGGCTGGGCGAAATTCTAGTTAACGGCGCTCCAGCTGAGAGGTTCACCCAGGAGGACATCATCAACGGAGTGGTGGTGTATGCTCACACTTCTGGTGAAATCGGTCCAGTCAAAGTACATGATTCCTTCAACCTAACTCTTTCTGATATGTCTGATCAGTGGGTTGTAGGTGGCAACAAAGTCCAGGGTGTGACTGTTCATGTGACCATCCTTCCTGTTGATAGCATTCCACCTGTTGTCAGTGTTGGGGGACAATTTGTTGTGATGGAAGGAGAGAAGAATGTCATTACCATAAGTCACATTCAAGCTGAGGATGTTGACACCAACAATGATGACATCCTATGCACCATTATTGTCCAACCAACATCTGGTTATGTAGAAAACATCTCCCCAGCCACAGGATCTGAGAAATCAAGAGCTGGTACTGCCATCACTGCCTTTACCATTAAAGATATTTTGCTTGGTCACATCTACTACGTCCAAAGCATCCACAAAGGAGTTGAACCTGTAGAGGATCAGTTCACATTCCGCTGCTCCGATGGCATCAACTTCTCTGAACGCCACTTCCTCAACATTGTCATCATTCCGGCCAATGATGAGAAACCAGAGATCTTCACACGTGAGTTTCTGGTAATGGAAGGCATGCACTTAGTGATTGACACTCCGGTTTTGAACGCAGCTGATGCTGACATCCCAGAGGACGAGCTGTTTTTTGAGATCATCAAAAGCCCCAAGCATGGGGCGATAATCCAACAGCTAAGCACAGGCACTGTCCCTGTAGAAAGGTTCAGCTTAGAACAGATCAAAGAAGCAGCCAACATTGTCTATGAACATGATGACTCTGAGACCAAAGAGGACAGTTTTGACATCAGGCTTTCCGACGGAAAACATGCAGTAGAGAAAACAGTTCTCATCATTGTTATTCCTGTTGATGATGAGACGCCAAGAATGGCTATAAATGATGGCCTTGATGTTGAGATTGGGGAGACAAAGGTAATCAGTAACAGGGCTTTAAAAGCAACAGACCTCGACTCTGAAGATAGAGAACTAACATATGTTCTGCGATATGGTCCTGGGCAAGGCTACCTTCAGCGTATAAACAAATTTGGTAATGTTTTGGGAAACATAACCCTGGGGATGAACTTCACACAGGATGAAATAGACAAGCAACGCATTCTGTATGTACACACAGGCCAGGAGGGCATCCGAGACTTGCTGAAATTTGACGTCACAGATGGCATCAATCCTCTTATTGATCGCTACTTCTACATCAACATTGGCAGCATTGACATGGTTTTCCCAGATGTAATCAACAAAGGTGTGACACTCAAAGAAGGGGGAAAAGTAACACTCACCACTGACCTCCTTAGCACATCTGACATCAACAGTCCTGATGAGTATCTCAGCTTTAGCATCACAAGAGCACCCAGCCGGGGGCATTTAGAGTGCACTGACCTCCCAGGTGTTCCCATTTCCACCTTCACCCAACTGCAGCTGGCTGGCAACAAGATCTACTACATCCATACCTCAGACGACGAGGTCAAAATGGATAGCTTTGAGTTTGAGGTGACAGATGGTTACAATCCCGTCTTCCGAACCTTCAGAGTGTCCATCACTGATGTAGATAACAAAAAACCTGTCATCACTGTGCACAAGCTTGTTGTGGAGGAGGGAGAAACCAAACTCATTACACCATTTGAGCTGACGGCTGAGGATCGGGACACGCCTGACAACCTGCTCCGCTTCACAGTCACGCAGGTGCCCGTGCACGGCCAGCTGCTCTTCAACAACAGCCGGCCAATTACATCCTTCACCAAGCAGAACCTGAATGAGAACCTTATCAGCTACAAACATGATGGCACAGAGACCAACGAGGACAGCTTTTCCTTCATAGTCACGGACGGCACTCACACAGACTTTTATGTTTTTCCTGATACGGTGTACGCGACTCGCAAGCCTCAAATGATGACCATCCACATCAACACGGTGGATAATGGTGTGCCCCAGATTGTGGTCAACAAAGCTGCTGCTTCATTGAGAGTCCTCCAAACGGGACACCTGGGCTTCGTTTTTACCAGCAAGGTCCTTAGATCAGAGGACAGAGACAGCCCCCAGAAGGTCCTGAAGTACAGCGTGTCTGAGGAGCCGCTGCATGGCTTCATCATGAACGTGGAGCTGGGCAATCATAGCATCAACACCTTCACACAAGGTAAGCAAGCAGCACACCGTGAAATTATTTCACACTGATGTTCAATAACATCAGTGTCTGCATGTTTCCTGCACATGTCAGGTGTTTCCCTGGTTCAACACATCCAAGTAAAACAAAAGAGTTATTACCAAGCCTCTAAATGACGTGATGAGAAGGTTATTTAGTCATTTGTATCAGTGTTGGAGCAGGGAGAAGCTGAAAACATGGAAAAACATTGACCCTAAAGACTGGAAGATGATAGTAATAATTTGCAAAATGTTGCATTAAATGTCCATAACTAACTTTTATTATTAACCATTGTGTCACTTAAATATTACATTCTTTAAAAACACACTTCTGAATGATCAAATACATTTCTCTGTAGATTTTCTGAAATCAACATAAAACAGCATCAATTATGAAAAAACTGGTTAAATGGGGAGCAACTCTTCTGTAGAAAAAACTGATACAAATGTTAAACTAAGACTTTAGTTTAGGAGAGATGAACAAGAAGCTAAAATTATGTTCACATAGAACGTGTTTCATATATTTAATCAGTGTGAAAAGTGTGAAACAAATTTGGTTTAAAAATTCTGATTTGGAAAAATAAAAATATTCTTGAAGTACAATTGCTTTTCTGTACGCTTTTCCTTGGAAAATGATCAAAGCTAATTCCATACTCAATTTTCTTTAAGATTGTCTTTTTTTGTTCTAGCTTTTCTTTCTTTTATTGAATTTTTTGTTGATTTTATCATATTTCTTACTTTTATTTATTAATGGCTTAAAATCAGAAGTTCACATAAAGAATGATTAAACAGTGAGATAATGTGATGTCATACAGACATACGTTTTTCAGTTTTCATTACCAAATCAGTAACTAAAAGTTTGCAAAAGGAATGTTGTCATTTCATCTATATTTTTGTTCCTCTCTGTTCATCATAACAGCTGAAATCAACGACATGAAGATCTGTTATGTGCTGTTGGATGGTAGCAACGCCACAAGTGATATCTTCTATTTCACAGTCGAGGACAATGGTAAGAATCCCAAATCCTTTTACCTAAGAGCTGCTAAAAATATACAAGTTCTTCTCTCTGTCAGTCACAACTGCTTGCATCACAAAGACTTAGAGCAGCTGGCCATGACCGACACCAGGGACACGGTGCCGCCTCTGTTAGCAGCAGTGGAGAGGGTTGCAGGTTCAAAGGACAGGGGTCAGAGGAGACCTAAAGCTAGCTCTTATTGTGGGTTTGTAAAAGTGAAGGACTCTAATTTGCTTCAATGTCCATGAACAAAAAGCTTGTTTCCTCAGGGAACTTCTCAAAGCTTTTAAATGTCACGTTTAAAATGCCTGCAAAACAGTTACACCTAGAGTTCAGCAGTTCATTTTAAGAATGAGAGCTTTTTTGTTTTGGTTGTGTACATGAAAACAACAATAAAAATAAATGGTATCGCAAACTAATAAAGTAAATCTCTAAGACAGGTGCAACAATTGAAGGTGATTTCTTCCAAACATTTTACACCACAAAACCCTCATGAACGCACAAAGAGAGACAGAGGTAACAGTGCGTTTCTGGAAGAAGATGTACAGTTTAAAAATCTATTTTTCATCACATTGTGAATTGGTTGGTACTTATGGATAATGTTTAATGTTAGGGAACCATTAAGCATGACCGTTGAATAGTCATCAATCAGATAGATAGATAGATAGATAGATACTCATGGTTCTAGAATATAATTTTTGGAGCTTTACGCAACAGAGTTGTTATTTTACTGTCTGCATAAAATAATAAACGCCAAATAACATGTCCAAATTGGGGACAAATTGTTTACAGAAAACTGACCAGGAACTATTCAAAGTATTTTATTTGTTACTTTATGCTTATGTTCAATGTCAATGTCAAATTTATTTATATAGCACTTTAAAACAGGCATAAAACTGCACCAAAGTGCTGTACAAGAATGACAATAACACAAATGAATAAAAACAGAGTATCAAAACACTAGTTTAATTAAATGCTAAGGAATAAAAATGAGTTTTAAGAAGGGACACGCCAACATGCATGTGACTGCATTTTTTGTTCACAGTTAAGTATTTTTGATCAAATCCGTAAATAATTCCTCTCAAAAATGCTTAAATATTTACAATTTAACATGATTGTGAGAAGTTCTTCCTTTTAAACCATTTGTGTTGGTTATGATTCTGACAGTGGACTCATTAAACAACAACAAAAAAAATTTAGTGGCAGGTTACCATACTCAAATACTAAAAATCCAACCATAAAACAAGTATTTTACTAGTAAAACTCATGAACCAACAATGACACCTAAACATCCTGTGGGGATTAAGCTGGAAGATTACTCCTGAGAAGTGTTACAAAGTCTCTGCTGGTGGATGTGGCTGCATCCTGGACATGCAGCAACATGCCGCTGCAGTGCCTGCTAATGGTCAGACATCTCATGATTAATCTAAGCAGGTGAGCTGTTTGTGTGTGAGGGTAAAACTTGAGGTCAGAAGAGATTTGCACCTGAGATAATCCACCCAGTTTGGACAAACAAACTTTTCATCCAACATATTTAAACTGTGAAGTCACTCAACCACATAATACAGCTTACACTTAATATGTCATATATATGACATCCATCGTCTCCTTTTAAAGTTGAATGTTCTTTCTTAAGCAGAACATACAACTTTAAATAAATAGTCTAAAACTTTATATTAAAAAGCTACTTGTTTATTATTTCTAAAATATTTGTTATAGTTATTAACAACGATGGCTGTAAATGCTACTTGGGTTGAACACCTACATGCTTCTAGAAGCTCTGCACTAATTTCACCCATTTCACAGTTCAATTAAGTAATAAATACAACGTCTATAATCAAAGGGAATTATAGAACATGCAAATTATAATGTCAAACCTAAATTGGTGGTTGAGAGTTGTAGTTTTTCAAGGGCAGATATAATTTTAATTGGCATTAGCACTGTGTTGTTGTAGTTCATTAGCATTAATGGAACTAAAGTTTATGATTAGCACAACTAACTTTTAGGTTAGCAGTGTCTACCACTAATTTACTAGCTTAGTTTGTCTATGCTTTGTGCATTCAACATGTTTCTCTTTACTGTTTGAGAAGTTTCTACACGTTGCTCTAGGTGACCTGTGATGACTCCGTCCTCACAAATCAAACAAATTTGCTTCAAAAGTTGCAAGGAGACAGTTAGTGACTACCTTTCGTCTGAATTATTTCTCTTTTCTTCTCGTATGGCAATCATAGCTGAAACAGGGCGTTACAGAACTGCTGATGTATTGCTTAGTATTTTGAGTAAATGATGAGTTCTTGTAAAGCAGCTAGAATGCTAATCTTCACACTAATCACTAATCAGGACACAAACTGTAGTTCATGTTTGGTTGCACTCGCTGTCTGCTGGGAAGGCAGTAACTTCTCTGAAAGATGACCAGGTCAGAATCTCCCTTCAGGCTTTCAAACAGTGGGATTCTCAAGCAATAAATACCTCCGCTTACAAGTGGATACACAACTTGTTAATGTCCGTGTCCAGCAGACATAGTTCTAACACGACATGGAGAAATAATAATGTTCACCACAGATGAAGGAAATATGTTAAAATATTACACTGTTGTACAAGTTAAATTAACAGTTTAAGAAATAACAAAAGAAAAATAATTCAAGGCGTGTATGTGTTACCAAAAATGTTATCATATTTAGTAAATAAGAATGTTATTAAAAAGTGAATCAAGTTTAGGTAATTCCCTAAGTGAACACATTACATAAATTAATTACACAAGCTCATATTTTCAAGCCTTTTACGATGATTTTCCAAAGTAGTGCTACTTTCGCTTGAGGACATTTTTGTATTCAAGAAAGAGACAGTGGAATCATTACTTTTTTAAAAATTGATGTTAAGGAATTATTGACTTAAAACAAGCTCCAATATCTTGCTGAAATGTTACTTGTAAGTTAGTTTTGTACTAAAATATTTGAAGTAGAAACTAGACCAAAAATACTTGGCAAGACTGTATTTTTGCAGTGCACTTAGACTGGCAGGTTTCTGATCACCAGGCAATTTTTCTGTGAAACTCTAAAAGAAATTGAGGATAATCAAAGCCTTTGCCATAAATTTTACACCATTTTAATCGTTAAAATAGCCTTTTTTTTTATTAGTAACACTTGGTTTGGAGGAACAGGAGACTCTGGAGTGTTGAGTGTTACATAATCACTGAGTGGCAGACAAGAGAATGCACTTCCTGCAAGGCTCCAGACTCCAGAACCACAGACAGAGAACGGGTTTGAAGTGAAGTGACATCCCAAGCAGACAGGTGTGTACGTGAGAAGTGGGATCCCCTTTCAAAGTCTGTGGTCACTCTGCTCTTAGCCCCCCAGAAATCCAACCCAATCTCACAAAGCCTGATAACCCCCTCTGCGTGTTTTCGAGCGGATAGAGGAAGATTAGGAGGAAAATATCACTCTAAGTGGCCATTTTTGTCATTTTGCTCAGGTATATTCTTATGCTGTAGCGTTTCATGCTGACTGACACGACCGCGGTGTACTTCCTAACTGTGTTTGGGGATCTTAGGTGTCAGTCGTGTCAACAGTCACAGGAGATTTAGTGACTAATGGTGCCACAGTCAGGGCCCCCCGTGACTCCTGGAAGTCTTGGCCTCTCAGTCCTCCACAAAACTCCACTCTGCCCTCACTTTCCCTTTACAGCGCCTTAAGGGCACCACCATTCTCGTTCCATCTGGTTCGTTCGCTAATTTCCCACTTCTCCCCTTCTAATATTTGTGGGAATTCCCCTTCTCTTTGTTTTTTTTTTTTTTAAAAACAAGGAATCTCTTCACTCTTTATGTTTCTGTCCTTTTATCCTCCAGCATTGATTTATGGTGCTTGAGGGGCTTTTAGGGTGTGGAGTTATGATGTATGGCTTCAGCAGTTATTCTTATCTGCTCTCAGATGGCAAAGCTGTTGCAGCACTAGCGAAGCTCTCATCAACTTACTTCTGCTTTCCTTCATATTCCAGTTTGTTTGACTGTCAGGCCACTGAAACATCCATCATAACCAGCCCAACTGTGAACATTTTTAGTTTCATATTCTGATGTGTTTCATTGGACATTATTTGTTCCATTATTAAGTTAAACGTTATGAATCATAGTAAAGTAGACTGCAAAAATACAAAATATTACCAAGTATTTTTGTCTAGTTTCTAGATGCTCTGTAATATTGAAAAATTACAGAAGAGTATTACAGCCAATAATAATAATAAAAAAAACTATCTGACTTTAAACTCAAAGTTCTGACTTGAAATCTTTTTATTACCTGTGGTCCTATTCCACTATACCTTGATGGAAAGTTAATTTTCTTGTTTTTCTGCAAGGCATAGGGGCTTGTTTTAAAGAGATCCACGATGAGTTGTAGCAGTCCATTTTATTTAAGAAATATTTATCTTTAGCTGTAAAAACAATACAGTAAAAATACTGTAGGCTGTTTGTTTTTTTATATCGATTTAAATTAAATATTGTCACGTGGACATGTTTACGCTGCTATGCATTCTGGGTAAATGGCGTGTGCTAGGTCTGATTGCGCTAGCTCCGACTAGCTAAAGCAGCGACAAGTAACGTAGTCGAGCCTTTTCAATTTGAACCGCAGCGCGTTGAAATGGATGGGAATGTAGGAATTACAAGGAGTAAAGAAGATGAGGAGGACCAAACGGAGGAAGAGGAAAGAGTTGCAGGTGTTTGTTGCTGCTGCTGTCACCTTCAGCTTATGGGGGAAACAATGAAAGACACGTACCTCTCTGGTCCGGTAAGTAGTTACTGTTTAGGGTCCGGTCTTTGGCATACCTATCAAGTCTTCCATTTTGGCCGGAAAACTATTTATGTTTATTTTACTCCTTCTCCCGTTTCAGTATCTTTCCGTAAATTTCCCGTTTTGTAGTAATTACGTCACAACCCCGGAAGTCGGTTCCCATTGGTTGTCTATCTCGCTTCTCTTGACCAATGTTCTGGCGAGCCGCTTTTTACACAAGCTTCCATATCTTGCTGAAAAGTTACTTGCAAGTTAGTTTTGTCTCATTTCAAGTGTGCTAAGAAATTTGCACTAGAAACTAGACAACAAATACTTGGAAAAATTATTTGTTATTTGTTTATTTGTTCTTTCAGTGTGCGGCTCCTGCTGATTTGTTTAGGTTCTCATTCATGGAAGCAATAATTCAAACATTAATAAAGAAAAACTCTGACTAATCATTTTTGAGATTTACATTGTTACCTGTAAGCCATCGTCTTTCAGCTCTTTGATTAACCAGACCAAACCTTTAATGTGTGACGCTGACATTCAGCTGCCTGGAACTCACACATTATTTATACTTTTAGGATGATTGATGAAGAGGGGCGATGGCTGCTTGATGAAGATATTCTTAGCAGATTGCTCCTCTTTGCATCATGCTGATGGACGTCAGAGCATCATGTTGACCTTCCTCTCCTGTGATATCTCTGGCCTAACCCAGTATCTTACTGTATCTATGTTTGGCTCTGGCAGCAGAGTTGAGAGGACCTGTTCTGGTCCTGCTTTGTTGTCTCTATGGTTACATCGACTATTATTTGCAATGGCACTGTACAATTCACATGGAATTATCGTTTTAGTTGATTTGTGTTTTGTAAAGGAAAATCTTATGTTGCTGTGTTGATATGTCTCTGATTTTCCTTCTCTTCCCATAGTAGTAGTGGATTATACACTAAATGCAAACCTGAATTACAAACACAAGTGTGAAGCTCTTAGTAGTTCATTGGAACCATTAATAAAACACATAACTTCATTACATTTCTACAGTATGAATTTATACAATAATTAGATGCACAAGATGTTATTTTTTCTAAATTAGCAGTCCCTAAATCTCTCTTTGCAAGTTGCAGGATGATCACTTGCTTTTTGTTGCCATCAAGCTTCCAGCACAAGTGACGTCTGGACATTCAACCACTCTTGATAGCAGAATCAATGAGTGTTCATTTCAAGTGAGTTCTTTTGTATTTCAGCAACTTTGTCAATGCTGCCTCTACTGCGCTATGTGCACTGCAAAAATACAAAATATTACCAAGTATTTTGGTCCAGTTTCTGGTCCAAATATGTTAGTCCACTGGAAATAACACAAAGCTAATGTCCAGGTAATTTTTCAGCAAGATATAAGAGAGTCTTTTAAATAAATAATTCCTTAATATTGATGAAGAAAATCATTGCTCCATTGACAGATTATTTCACTTATAACAAGACATGTTTCCAATGTAATAGCTGAAATAATCTGCCAATGGAATATCAATATTAAGGAATTATTTGCTTAAAACAAGCTCCTATATCTTGCTAAAAAGCTAGTTAAACAATAGTTTTGTCGTATTTTACGTAGAAATGTTATTAGAAATGAGTAAAAGTGTAGAAATAACAGCATAAACACTGGGAGCAGTGATGATATACAGAGTTTCACTTGTACTGGGAGGAAGAATCGGTGATAACGCCCCTTTGTGCAACTAGGATGCAGCATTCTGTCACTGAAGGAGTTCTCCACTACAGTATCCGCTTCATCTTAGGGATGGGAGACATTGCTTTGTCTTTTTCAGTAGAAGTAGCTCAATCCTCGTCTCGTTTCACGGTATAACTTTCCTCTAGAAGACGGTTAACTTTAAGTTTGAAAATGTTGATGCCAATGGAGCCGATTCTTTCAAAGCTATAGTTCTTGGCTACCTTTAGCTTTGGCTGTTTTCAGGTTCTTTCTGAATATCCATCCATTTTCTCTTTACATTAGACTGACAATTTAGTTTTTTTCTCCAGGCCTTGACAACTATACATTGTGCTTATGTATAGTTGTTTAATCTGGTAATCTTGGACCCTGCAGCTGGTTAAATACTCCAAAAGACTTTCTGGTTTAAATCTTCAATCTTTACTAAGTTCCTTGGACATTATTGGTCACTCCCCTGAGGACATTAATCAAGTTATTTTTGTCCTTTCAAGTGTTTAAGTTTGAGAAAATCCATAATAAATTTAGATTTGTGTGCAAATCTTCTGTTTTGAGTTGTATAGGAAAAAGATGGGTTGAAAACTTATAGAAAGTCTAAAATCAATGCAGTATTTCAGGATAGGTCTATGTGACTATAACTGTAATTTATGAAATAGCTCCTAACTGTGGCATTCAGAAATACACTGCCTGGCCAAAAAAAAAGTCGCCACCTGGATTTAACTAAGCAAATAGGTACAAGCCTCCTATTGGATAAGTACTGCATAGGCAATTATCTTTCAGCTGGCAACAAGTTATTTAACCCCAGCTGATGCAATGAGTAACTCCTCATTTCTTAAACAACCATGGCAAAAGACACATCCTGTGGTCGTGGAAAAGACGTTAGTCTGTTTAAGAAGGGTCAAATCATTGGCATGCATCAAGCAGAGAAAACATCTAAGGAGATTGCAGAAACTACTAGAATTGGGTTAAGAACTGTCCAACGCATCATTAAAAACTGGAAGGATGGTGGGGAACCATCGTCTTCCAGGAAGAAATGTGGTCGGAAAAAAATCCTGAATGATCGTGATCGGCGATTACTTAAACGTTTGGTCAAATCAAATCGAAGAAAAACAACAGCAGAACTCAGGAGTATGTTTAATTGTGAACGCAAAAGCATTTCCACACACACAATGTGAAGGGAACTCAAGGGGTTGGGATTGAACAGCTGTGTAGCCATAAGAAAAGATCTAATCAGTAAGGCTAACCAGAAAAAAAGGCTTCAGTTTGCTAGGGAGCATAAAGATTGGACTCTGGAGGAATGGAAGAGGGTCATGTGGTCTGATGAGTCCAGATTTACCCTGTTACAGAGTGATGGGCGCATCAGGGTAAGAAGAGAGGCAGGTGAAGTGATGCACCCATCATGCCTAGTGCCTACTGTACAAGCCTGTGGGGGCAGTGCTATGATCTGGGGTTGCTGCAGTTGGTCAGGTCTAGGTTCAGCAACATTGTGTGCCCAAAGAATGAGGTCAGCTGACTACCTGAATATACTGAATGACCAGGTTATTCCATCAATGGATTTTGTCTTCCCAAATGGAACGGGCATATTCCAAGATGACAATCCCAGGATTCATCGGGCTCACATTGTGAAAGAGTGGTTCAGGGAGCATGAGACATCTTTTTCACACATGGATTGGCCACCACTGAGTCCAGACCTTAACCCCATTGAGAATCTTTGGGATGTGCTGGAGAAGGCTTTGCGCAGTGGTCAGACTCTCCCATCATCAATACAAGATCTTGGTGAAAGATTAATGCAACACTGGATGGAAATAAATCTTGTGACACTGCAGAAGCTTATTGAAACAATGCCACAGCGAATGCGGGCTGTAATCAAAGCTAAAGGCGGTCCAACAAAATATTAGAGAGTGTGACCATTTTTTGGTGGCGACTTTTTTTTTGGCCGGGCAGTATACATGCAGCCTATAAAATGTTTCATCCCAGCAGAAATTACGAGGATGGTCAGTTTGAAAGCTAATGGAAATGTGAGTTGAGCCCAGCGGCTACTGTAAGTATTGGATTTGACAGCCGGTCTAATATAGTGAGAGCATCATAAAAAGTGTCATAAATCAGACCATCAGTGGGATCTAAATCCACGTCTCTCATGTTTAAAAGGGCTGTGTTCGCATGAGCTTTTCCCAGCCTCTTTCAAATTTTCATTTTGTGTTTTTGTTACGACCGTCTGTGCCACCGTGGGAAGTCTGGCGTCCTGATTATTTCTTGATTTGTCATAGCCCACACCAGCTTCCAGTTCACTGTCTGACAGGATGTACAAAAGCAGCCAGCGCGGGGAGATTCCCCACTCCGGCTCTGTTTCTGAACAATGTGGAGGCAGGCAGGGAGGCATGTCATGGTGGTAGCTCTGGCCCACCCAGACTGTGGCCTGCTGTCCTCCTTGGTTGCCGCTCCCCCAGCCCCCAGGTGAACAAAGCCGGCACAGGGAGGAACGGCAACGAGGAGGGGGAGGAGGAATCTGAGCTCAGCTGTCAATCTGCTCCTCAAAGTCTGGCGGGAAATAAGGAAAAGGAATGAGAAACTGGAAGATCAAGCCGAACGGAGAGCTTTGTTTTCATGTTTGTAGCTTAATAGCAGCCAAGTTAGTATATTTCTGGAAGATTAGCTACTAGATAGAGAAAATGCTTGATAAATTACCTACTTTTTATTATTTTTCTTTGAGAGAGCCAGAATTATTTTAAACTTTTTCTTAAAACATAGTTCCTAGATCTTTAAAGCCGTAGTACGTAATTTTCATAAAAAATATTTTTTAAAGTCGTGATAGGTAAGACTTATGTAGTGCTCCCAGTAGTAACTAGAAACAACCAGAGCCAGGAGGAGGGTTTTAGCGCTGCCGTGCTTGGCGTCTGTTATGGTTACGCTAGAGCCTGTCTTGAATGTGAAAGCCAACTAGCATACCACAGATGATGGTAAATAAACAGTTGTCCTGTAGCTGTAAACAGTTTCTCCACCACACATTTAGCAACTAGTTCACAAAATTGATTAACAGCGTTAAGGCCTTCCTCCTAGCTCTGATTGGTTGTTTTTGGTCAGGGGTGGTGCATTTCTTCAGATGGCAATAGCAGCTCAGGAAGGAGAGAGAGGAGATTTATTGTTTTCACAGATTATATGCCTTGTATTATACTGCCACAACATGGCAATAGTTTTAAGAAATATGTAAATATTTACATACAGCCGTGAACTGAAACACAACGGATTCTGCAGCACATCTACATGTCAAAGTCAAGCTAGCATAACTGACCTACTTCCCACTTCCTCAACATTTTTTTTTTCAATCTAGAAAACTATTGATAAAGATGAACTACAAATGTCTGGATACTTGCAAGTAAAGCATAGAGGAAATTATAGATGTTTTGGTCATTTCTGTACATCATGAGCTGCAGCCGATGACTGTGCAGTACGGTGTCTAAGGTGCAGCAGTTTATGAAATACCTGCTGCTGATTCATTAAAACTCCTTTGTTTTTTTTCACTGCCTATTTTAAATCTGAAAAAGAAACTTTTCTGATTACTTGATGCCAAACCTGAAGCAGCTTCTTGCCTTCACCATGTTCATTCGGTAATCCTCGATGATAGCCACTGGCAAAGCTTCACCTCCGTATCAAATTCAAACGGGCGCTGCAGCCAGTTTCCTGAAACTCGGCACAGAAACAATCTGATAACTGAAGCTAGTCAAAGACTTTCTGTTTTTCTCTCTTATTTAATGCACAAAGCAGGAATGTAGGTATTGAATAATTTCTGTTTACAAGTATTATAGAGCAAAGGTGAGTCTCAGGGTAACAAAGAACAAGTCTTCTCTTTATTTTATGAATGTAATACACAACTTGAATAATTTATGCCAGGCAAAAACAATCATTAATAATGGTGATAATTGTGTTTCTTTGTTGCAATTTTAGCAAAAACAATCTGGCATTCACTTCATTAGGCCTCAGCATATTAGCAGTTCAGTATTCACTGATTCACCTATTTGCAGCTTTTTCCTGTGTAATGTGAGTCCAAATTATTTGCAGATTTTTTTCATGGAGCATATCCAAAATATTCTAACGAAAATTTTGCACTTTGACCTGCCTGAATGTGCTCTCCAAATAACCTTAAAACTTGGTAAATCCTGAGTCCAGGATCTCTTTGCAGAGGTTAAATCTGGTCATGCTTCTGACTGCATCTCAGTTGTTCGGCGTCTATTGTTACTCTGGCTGCTACTGTTGAAATGTTCCCCCTTTCCTATGCTAAATAACACCCTCACCCTGTTTTCATTCTCTCCAGTCACATAGCATAAAGGCTGTGGCCTCTTTCTTTGTCGCTGAAGCAGAAATGAGCTGAATGCTGGTTTATAGTGAAGCTTAACCCCCATGTTCTTTTGTTGTTAACTTTTTGTTGTTAACTTTTTCTTGCGAAAAAAACGTTTAATTTTAAGTTCACGTTATGATTTTTGATACCTGTATCATGTGGCGTAAATACGGTGGCCTTGAAGTGCAAACCGCTTTTACAAATCACTAAGCACAACTACAAATTGAAAAACACAACATATTCAAAAACACAACGTTGACTAACTGCAAATTAAGAAAAGACAACATTAATTACAACTACATATTAAAAAGACACACCAACATTAACAAGACGGAATGGGAAGTTCTTGTGGGAAATCTCTAAAACATCGCTGACTGGACAACACCACCTTTGCCTTTGAAACCAGAAGTTATTCTGGCTTTAGTGTATAACCAGATGATTTATTTGAAAAATGTGTCCCAATATAAACATTTCATATCAGTCAATATTGATAATTATTGATTAGTGTTTTGTTTTAAATATCTGAAATACCGACAAATTGGTGACATAACCTTTTCTGTTATCCTCAGTTTTCACTCTGTTTATTTATTTTTAAGCAGTTATGAGGCACGGTGGCGAAACCTTTAACTGCTGCTGCACAACAGGTTGTTGCTAGGTAACCAAAGTTGGGGAGGGAACTTGAAACTTCTTGTGACCCAGCAGGTTGTTGCTAAGTAACCAAAGAGTGAGTGAGTTAGTTAGTTGATGCGACCAACCTACCTGGTTGAGCAGCTAAAACCTTTCCTTTGCCTACATCCCCCAGAATGCTGTGCGGTCCTGGATTGGAGTTCAGTGAAATTATTAAATATTCTATCAGACACATTATCTATTGATATTCATCGTGTGTCTATCACCATATATATTGTTATTTAATATTGCCCAGCCCTTTTTTGGGACAGGAATATTCTGAATGGGGACATACTACGAATCTCAGCCTTTTTTTTTTTTTTTTACAGTTTGGGCTATACAGGTCTACCCTAAAATCTAACAAAGAGAGTGAATCCCAGAATAATTTCCTATTTTAAAGTCAAAAGTGGTGTCATCCAATCGACGATGTCTCAAGTTTCCCATTGAGACTTCTTCCGTTTTGTTTTCTTGATTTGTAGTTAATGTCGTTGTATTTTGAATATGTTGTGTTTTTCAATTTTTAGTTATGCTTACTGATTTGTGGAAGAGGTTTCCACCATTCTTAAAGCTTTTAGGTTTTCTAACCATATTGCCAGGCAGCTTTCCTCTTTCTTGAAGAAATCTAGGTCAATAGGGCTGCAGTCAGTGTGATTCTCAGTGCAAAACTCGTTTCCCAACCTCCTTCACCAGAACTCAGAGAAGAATCTGCTAAGTTTGACCCTTTTCCTGTCACATGTCACGGGCCGCCACACCAGGCTCATCTTACTGCAGGATCAGCTCCAATTACACATAAGAAACCTGTGATCTTAAGTATTCCTAAAGTATCAAACTCCAAGCCTACAAGCTAAACTAATCTGACAGTTAGAGGGATTATTTGAGTCATGAGATAGTGTGGATTAAGGAGTAACTTGAAGGTTGTGGATCAAAGCTATGGGTCTTTGAGCTTTAAATACTTCTTATTGAGTGTGATATTTGTTTTGCATTACATTCAAACGAGATGGTTAAATGTCCCATGGAATGTTTCACAGAATTTTGGAGCCACCAATAAGTAAACTGGATACTTAACTTTTTCCTGAAGTTGTTGGTGTTCATTTAAAGTAGGAGGTTTCGTAGCATGGAATTGGATTGTAAGCATAATTTTCAGTGGAGGGGATGTCAGGGATTGGGGAAGGTTGTTCAAAAAGTTTAAAGTTGATCTTCTTTAAATATCCCAAAATTAGTTTTGATGTCTTTTTTGGGTCATTGTACTGTTGTCTAAGCCGGTGTTTCCCGACCCTGGTCCTCAAGGCACACTGCCCTACATGTTTTAGAGGTTTCCCTGCTTTAATGTGCCTGATTCAACATATTGCTGTTCAACAAACGCCTGTTAATCAGTCATCAATTGAAATCAGCTGGACTGAAGTAAGGAAATACCTAAAACATGCAGGGCAGTGAGCCTTGAGGACCAGAGTTGGGAGATGGGTGGCTTGTTTAGTATACTTTGTTTTTTCAACTCGTTTCCATTCTTTCTTTTTTGCGTTCTGTCTTAATCTATTTTTAGAGTCCAGGAAGTGGTTGATTCTAGTGTTCAATGGAGGAGAGGCAGGTTAAAGTGTCATTTGGACTGAGTTAACTCCAGTCAAAAATAAGTTTCTTAAACTTTCTGCATATATTGAAACTATCTATCTATCTATCTATCTATCTATCTATCTATCTATCTATCTATCTATCTATCTATCTATCTATCTATCTATCTATCTATCTATCTATCTATCTATCTATCTATCTATCTGTCTGTCTGTCTGTCTGTCTGTCTGTCTGTCTAGGGAAAGGTTATAGGGACATATATATATGAAAAATTAACAAATACAGTGAAATTATTCAGGTTATGGGACAGATAATCCAATCTAAAAAGAATTACGGCATATCTTCTTTCAAAGATAGATTATACCTCACCAAAATTTTCTTCCTTTACATTTTTTGCACATGTCAAAGTATGAAGGAGGGCAGTCGACGTTGAGCAGCTCTGCAGTTAGACAGGACTACACTAATATTTCAGTACAAAAACAACTCTGCAGTTTTTTAAATAATTTCTTTTAGCACAGTTAGTATTATTGAATGTTAACATCAGTATCTCTGTGTATTCCTAGTAAAATAACTAGACCTTTTCTTTAACTGCTAAAAACTCCAAAAGACTGAAAACAGTTCTTGAGCCTGCATGTCAGATGAAAGACTGAATTATATTCTTTAAAAAGAAAAATAAAGCTACTTAACTGTATTATGTTCAGCTTCATACCTGAAGTCTTATTTATTTTTTTAAATTAGCTTTAGCTTTAGCTTTAGCTTTTGGAATGAATGGGTAACATGTCTGTATAGTAAATGCACTTACCAATCTAAAACCTTTGTACAGCTTGAATATTCCTCCGACTTTCATTTTATTCACCCCAGTAGCGTTGAAAATTGCACACCTCAACTGCTGCTGTTCAGTAGCATAGAGTAAGTTCGTCATTTACACTTGCGCCATTAAAGTTTGGAAAGCAAACACTTAAAATCCTCTAGATGTGGAAAAAGAGGAACTTGTGAGACTTCTTAAGCTGGAGTTAAGCTCAGTTTCAGGAAACCTTGGTATTAACTTATCATGTTTCCCTCCTGAAATGAAAGTCTCTTTATTTCTTTTATCTTTGAGCTCACTGCGGGTTGCAGTTTACACACTTCACTGAGTCTTAATGAGAACAAAGTCGATTGTGGTATAGTAGAAAAGGAGCTTTGAATGAAGGCCCTTTTCTCCCTCTGCAGGTGGAAACAAACTCAAGCCGCAGCCGTTCCGTCTTAACTGGGCCTGGATCTCTCTGGAGCGGGAATACTACCTAGTGGATGAAGACGCCAAATTCCTGGAGGTGACTCTGAAACGCAGAGGCTTCCTGGGGGAAACCTCTTTTGTCAGTAAGTGTTGACTCTTGCTCTGCTGTTGCAATGTAATGTAAACAAATATTTGGTTTCTTTTTTGTTTACAGGTAAATATTCAGTTTAATTCACTTTATATATGTAGTGCAAATTCGCATCAAATACAGGAACTAATTATTCTTTTAAAAACTCCTTAACTGTGTTTATTCCTTTCATCAAGAACAACAAATCCTGTGGCTTCGGAAACACTTGCTTTTTATTTGCTGACGTTACAGGGACAGGGGAGTTGTGAGCCAAATATTTCAGTTCTCCACAATGATTGGTTAATTCTTGTCCCATTGGGTAACAAAATTACAAAGTGTGAGCTTCAGGCTGAAATATTATGAATAAATTAAGTATCCAGGCACAGTTTAGTGATATAAATCACACTTATTTAAATATGTGGCATCTTGAAAAAGCTTATTTCCAATAGGAATGTTTTTCAAGAACAGTATTTAAGTTTGTGTCACCATAAATGCTGTGCCATGTAGTTAACTAAAAAAGAAGTAGTAGTTTTTTACCACAAGTTTTATAAAAATGAGTAGATTGTTTAAAATCACTTTAAAGGATAAGAAACATCCCAGAAGGGGGGAAAATGTGAGCAAATCCTGCAAGAATATGGTGGTCAGAAAAAAAACATCTTCCTGTCTTCTCTGCCTCAGTTTGGATTGGATTTTTTTTTTTTTTTAAATAAATGAATCTGAGTTTCTAACCTCACAGTTCAGTGGGTTTCTCTCTCTTTTAGGTATTGGAACAAAAGATGGCTCCGCTGAGAAGGACAAAGATTTCCGTGGCAGAGCTCAGAAGCAAGTCCAGTTCAACCCAGGCCAGACGACAGCGACCTGGAGGGTGAAGATCTTCACTGACCAGGAGTTTGAGACCTCGGAGACCTTTGAGATTCAGCTGTCGGACCCGGTCATGGCGGTGGTGGAGTACCCTGATGCTGCAACGGTGGAGATTGTAGATCCTGGAGATGGTAGGAATGTCATGTTGGAGATGACTTTTCTTCTCTAAGACTTGTAAATTTTTCTGTTTTTTAAAATAAAACCACAATTAATTGGTTTTGCTGTGTTGTTCTTCCCAAACAGAATCAACAGTTTTCATTCCACAAGCAGAATTCAAGATAGAGGAGGATATTGGGGAGCTACTAGTGCCAGTCATGCGATCAGGCGATGCCAGCCAGGAACTTATGGTTGTCTGTTTCACTCAGCAAGGTGAGAAAAGCCTGTTTTTATAAAAGCAGAAAAACTTCATTTCCTACTTTTGTCCACCAACGAAAATAAAGTTCCTGTTAATCCACAGGTACCGCCACTGGCACCATACCCACCACTGTCCTCTCCTACTCCGACTACATCACCCGTGCTGAGGACCACACCAGTGTGCTGCGCTTCGACAAGGACGAGAGAGAAAAAGTTTGCCGAATCATCATTATTGATGACTCCCTTTATGAGGAAGAGGAGAGCTTTAACGTCAGCCTCAGTATGCCGATGGGCGGTCAGCTGGGGGCCAGTTTCCCATCCACCAAAGTCACAATTTTGGCAGACAGCGATGATGGTGAGTGGAGTATTGAGTTTTTCAGTTTGTTTAAAATATCAAACTCCTAATTCATTGAACTAGGCATAAAAAACACAGTTTTTTTTACATAGATACACAAAATAGCAATTTCTGCTAATTGACAAACATTGCTATTTTTGACAATTAGCAATTTTGTTGAGGTAACTAGCCTCCAGTCCACTGCTTTACACAAAGAGCTTACATATAGCTTGGGAACTGTTGTTTTAAAACAGAATTATCTTAATGGGTGGTGCTTCTTTACTTTAAAAACTACAACCGTACTGGTTTTTCTAAACCAGTTCTTCAGTTGCCATATGAAGCAGAATTCCTAATTTTATAAAAAAATTGTTTAATTGTATTTACACAATTAAAAACATTGTTATTTTGATATACTGTATAATAAAATAATATCACAAGAATAAAGTCAAAATAATACAACAAAGTCATAATATTTCAAAAATAAAGTCAGAGGATTGTGACTTTATTCTCGTAATTTTATTATTTCTTTTCTCATAATTTAGTATGGCTCTAATACTCTTTTGTGGAATTTAGCGTTGCAAAATGAAATTCTTGCAATTTTTCCAAGGCTGGGATCAGTCTATGTTTAGGCTAAGAGCTGCATGAGGGTCAGATGTGAGTAATCCTGCTCCCTGAAAGCCTTTGGTGCTTTGTGTCGATTCTGCTGTCTGAGAGGACGGCGACTTTACCACAGATGATGAGACAACAGCATTCTCATTTCCATACATTGGCCTGGCTGCCTGCATCTTTACAAGGTAACGGCAGACAGGTGTTACCTTAAACAGGCGATGTTATGCTGCACCCAGATAAAAAGTGACCCCCATGTCATTGTTGGTGTATCCTTTTCTTCACAAGGCCTAAAACACAGGTGGTGGAGTAAGAGGGACCATTGTCCACATGACAGACATGTTTTCCTTCTGTCCCATCTGCTTGTTGGAATTCAAGACCTCACTGTCTGTTTCTTTTGAGGTTTTCTGACTCTTCAGATTTGCCTTTCCCTCCCACTCATTTCAAGTAATTTACTGCATTACATCAAAGTATAATTAAAGTTACTGTCTAAACAAACCACATACATTTCCAGACATGTGAAAAACAAGAGAGGACACCTCTGTCTGAACCTATATTGTGGCTCCGCTTCTTGGTGGGTCCTGAAATAACACCATAAATCTGCTTCAGTGCCTCCATATGTCTGTGAATGTGTTAAAGCATCTGTCCGCCTGAGTAAACTTCAGGTTTGGGTTCTTGCCAGCATTCAGCCTCCATTGTTACTGTCTTTGACTCTTCATCCCATTGATCTCCAGGCTCATTTCCAGCTTCCTCGCCTGCCTCTGTGGTGAATACAAGCAAAGTGGAGCTGAAAATGTGCCAGCAGTGCTGCAGCCTCAGCTTGAGATTATATTTATGTTCACACTCCTCAAATGTAGAGCAAATATAGCATAAAAATTAATTTCTGCTCTATGCCCTAGGGTGTTTTCACACCTGATACAATTGGTTCGATTGAAATGAATAAGACTTTCATGCAAGTGATCATTTGTTTCACACACTTTGTACACTTTGGACGAATAAAAGTTTTGCACACGTCTTTGTGAAGGCTGGATGGATCCCGCAGGTTTTTTCCTCCACCATGCGCAGTGAGAACGATGGTGAGATGGTAATTATGGAGTGAGCTCTATTGCACCAACATCAAAATGTTGTTGCACAACCTGGCAGCCTAAATCTACTACCTGCAAGTAAGGATAATAATATAGATGTTTATTTTTCCTTCTGCACTTTCTGCAGTCTTAGTGTTTAAAGACTGCAGCTCTAAATCTGCCCATCTTTCAGTTAATCTCAAAGAGCTCTCACCGGACACAGAGTAATGAAAAGCCGCTTAATGCAAAAGTGACAAGAGATTAAAGGACTTTTTGTTCCAGCACTCTGAATTCTTGGCCTGTTTCTTTTTGCAAAGTGGTCGGTTGCCTCCTGGTCTCCCTTCTTATCAGCCTCTGGATCAGCATGAAGCTGGAACTTCCCTTCACGTCAGTCTGCATGCATGTACAAGCACACGCCTCATTCTTCAGGTGTATCCTCGGCCCTTTGGCCTGGAGCTCAGACAGTGCTGTCTGGATTTAGAGGAGCAGGGGGAGGAATGGAGAAGGAGGGGAGGACGAGAATGACAGCGCTCTTCCTGTGGCGAAACAGAAATAATGGCTTTTGCTAAACTATAGTTTTGTCAAACTATAAAGCAAAACTACTGGAATGTACTTCAGAGAACGTCCCAGTGTCCAACGTTGGTTTTTTCCTCTTTGAATGGACAAAAAAAGAGTATTCACTACAAAAACACCAAATTTTACCAAGTATTTATAGTCTTGTTTCTTGTGCAAATATCTTAGTGCACTTGAAATAAGACAAAACTACCTTTCAGGTAACTTTTCAGCAAGATATAGGAGCTTGTTTTAAGTAAATGATTCCCTTATTATTCATTAAAAATGTACTAGTTCCACTGGTAGATTATTTCACTAATAAGTTACTTTTTATTTTTTAATAAAAAAATAGTTTTTTTTTATTTTTAACAAAACTAAAAAATAAAAATGACAAAAATAGTCGTAATATTGCAAGAATAAAGTTGTAAGAGAGTAAAGTCGGAATGACACAAGAATAAAGTCGTAGTATTACAACTATTGTGATAATATTATGACCTTATTCTGAAAATATTAAATTTATTCTCATACTATTACAACTTTATTGTATTTTGACCTAATAATTGTAATATTATGACTTTTTTGTCAATTTTACTGGCCATTATCAGGGCCAGTACTTTTTCATCAATATTAAGGAAATATTTATTTAATACAATCTTCTATATCTTGCTAAAAGAATATTTGTAAGTTAGTTTGGCTGTATTTAAATTTTGCACCAGAAACTAGACTAGAAATATTTGGCAAGATTGTGTGTTTTTTCAGTGTTCATGTAAATCTTTTGAGAAGTTTAGTTGTTTTAGAAAAACTGTCGTATGTCATGTCAAAATCATGTTGTCTGTTCTCTCACAGAGCCTTCGCTGTACTTTGGGGAGCCTGAATATGTTGTGGAGGAGAGTTCAGGCTATGTGGAGGTGAAGGTCTGGAGGACGGGTACTGACCTGTCCAAAATCGCCACGGTTACGGTTCGCTCCAGAAAGAGCGATCCTGTTTCTGCAGAAGGTAAGACATTTGGTTTGACAGCATCCATGACTCCTAGTCACTGTGATAAACCACCTTCTTCTTCTCTGTCTTTTAGCTGGACTCGACTATGTCGGCATTAGTCGCAACCTGGACTTTGCTCCAGGTGTCACCATGCAGACATTTAGAGTGACCATCTTGGATGACCTGGGTCAGCCAAAACTGGAGGGGCCAGAGACCTTTGACCTTGTGCTGAGGATGCCCATGAATGCTGTATTAGGAGAACCGAGCAAGACGACCATCACCATCAACGACACTGTCACTGACTGTGAGTACAGGAATTATTACCATTGATCTGAGAAGGTTATAGACTGAAGGAAGAGTTGATTAATTTTATGTCACACTTATATTTAATAATATTATTAATAATAATAAGATGTTTGAGCTGAATGTGTGTATGGTGGATTATGGTGGAATTCCAGAAAGAGTTTTTGCTTTCTGGAATTTTTTTATGAGTTTACTTTAAAGGTCTTATTTGGTCAAAATAAATAAATATATTTATTGTTATTATCTAATTATTAACTTAGACTTGAAAATATTACTATACAATGATAATAATACTAACAATTTTCTTACTATTACAACTAATAATAATAATAATAATTAGAATTAATGTACATATTGATATTACATTAAATATATGTTAGAACAATGTTTCCCAACCCTGATCCTCAAGGCACATTGCCCTACATGTTTTAGAGGTTTCCCTCCTTTAATGTGCCTGATTCAACTGATTGCAGTTCAACAAACGTCTGTTAATCAGTCAACAATTGAAATCAGCTGGACTGAAGCAAGGAAATACCCAAAACATGCAGGGCAGTGAGCCTTGAGGACCAGGGTTGGGAAACACTGTGTTAGAACATTTTAATATTTATGATTCCTAATCATAAATATGATTTATGATTAGGAAATCATAAAACTATTAATAGCGAACTATTAATAGTTCACTAATAGTTATTAGTGAACTATTATTCACTAATAATAGTGAATTATTATCCCATATTATTATTATTAGTATTATTATTATTATTACACAGTTTATTAATGACAACCACAATTATTTAGAAGTTTTAAAATGCACATTTAATGATGCATCATTCCCTAAGCTGCTTAGCCTGAATTTCTGCTCATGCTGAGTTTGATTCTGCTGCAGGTCTTTTCCTGTTCAAAGGCAGTTCGTCTTTCCCACCGTCGCCATGTGCTTCCTGAGTAGGAGGGATTACTGAAAAGTTACTGAATTGATGCAATAAACTTCCTGCAGTTAGATAAACCATTGAGAATTGTGTGATTAACTGACTTTTTGGGTTTTAAATTTATTTAAATTAATTAAACTTGATTTTAATGTGCCTGTATGATTGTATCTCTAAAGAAATTTAAATTAATCTAGTTAAATAAGAACCAAATTGAGTCTCACATAACAACATATGATTTTATTGTAGACATATTTATATGAAGTTTACATTTAAAAATCCAATAAAACAGTTTTTCGGAATTTATATCTGAGAAAATTATAATCCCATGGTAAAAACAAATCACCAGCCTTAAGTTACGTCTTATTTTTCTCAAATTGATTTAGATTCAGACATTTATTTTACTCTTCAATTTACTTTTGTTTTGATAAAGAAAACTAACAGGGTCAGAGTTTTTGCTGATCTGTTTTTGCTGACAGTAACCCAAACTTTCAGTTACTGTCTTTTCTGAACGTACGATAATTGTCTTGTAACAGAACAATTTTGTTTCAGTGCCGAAGGTTCAGTTTAAGGAGGGGAGCTACAAGGTGGATGAATCTGACGGCGAAGTGAGCGCGATGGTGTACCGCAGCGGAGACATCAGCCTCAGATCCACAGTGCGCTGCTACACCCGGCAGGGATCCGCTCAGGTTATGATGGACTACAGCGAGAGGCCCAACACTGACGCCTCCATCATCACCTTTCTGCCAGGTGGAAAATCATTGAACCTCCACACACCTCACTGTCCCTATTGTCAACTCTTGTGTTATCTGAACGTTTCTGCTTTGCTAGGCGAGTCGGAGAAGCCGTGTGTGGTTGGCCTGATGGACGACTCAGTCCATGAGGAAGATGAGGAGTTCCGCTTGGTGCTGGGGAGTCCGAAGAGCAAATCCCCGTACGGAGCCTCAATCGGGGAGCAGAAGGACGCGCTGGTCACCATCACAGACGAGAAAGACAGTATGAAATGCATCTAGTTGTCAAAATGTTTCTGTTTGGGAAAACAAATCTATTCTCAGTTATAGAAACAGGATTCAGTCACCTTCTTTTATTTAGAAGAGTTTAATAAATTATACAAAAGCTGATTTGGGTGCAGCAAAGTTGGCTTTTCAGTAAAGGTCTCTGGATCAACATGTTTCTACTTAGCATAAAAGTTTAGTTGTAAAAAAACAAATACTTTGTATTGTAGTTGCATTACAAGAAAGTGATCTTGCATAATAAAGATTAATAAACATATTTTTATCATTCTTGAGCATCTAGAAAAAAACGTGGTTATTTCTGAGTTTCAACGTCCAAAATGTTTGAAATTCAGAAATTTACATGATTTTTTTCTGGAATTTTTTTTTTTTAGATTAATGTCAAATTTTCTAAGTTTTTTTTTCTAGCAAATTTTTGACCTTTCAAAGTCAGAAATTTCCACTTGTTTTTTTTTTTTTTAGATTAATCTCAAACATTTTTGGTGGAAATGTACTAGTTCTTTGGCGCCATACTTTCTGTTGATATGAGTTAAACTTAAGTTTATTTATTTGTGTGAAACAATATGCTCTTTCACAGTTTTGCTGTATGCATCTCCCTGTTTTTAGAGCCCATCATCCGTTTTTCTGAGATCAAATACAGCGTGCGAGAACCTCAGGTCAAAGGTGAGGTGGCCAAAGTGAAGATCCCCATCTTGCGTTTTGGAGACGCATCAAAACTGTCAGTAGTGCGGGTACACACGAAGGATGGCTCTGCCACGTCTGGAGAGGATTACAACCCACTGTCTGAGGGTAAGAGGCCCCAGGTTGGGTTTCTGTTTTCTGTTCCTTTCAGCTGCCCGGTGCTCACCTCCCACTCTGCCTTTCAGATGTGGAGTTCAAGGAAGGTGAGAAGGAACATTTTGTTGAAATCGAGATCCTGTATGACGGTCACAGAGAGATGAGAGAGGCCTTCACGGTTCACATGAAGCCTGACGACAACATGGTGGCTGAAATACAGGTGAGCCAAAGACCGCGTGGCGCACATAAACAAATAGAAACCTGCAGCGGTCCGAGTGCGTCCTGCACAGCCGCGCACGAGAACACGCATCCCCTCGTGTTAAAATAGGCAGGCAGCAGCTGGCAGTGCTGTCAGCACAGCCGAAGCTCAGGCCTTTAAAAAGCTTTTCCCTCTGGAATGAGATGCTGCAGAGCCCAACAGAAGACAAACCTATAAACAGAACTGGGACATTCTACCCATACGCTCTGCAGCAGCCACATGCCATTCAGGTTGGAAATAGGTTATCACTTCCAAAATTGTTTTGCGTTTCATTATATCGTAATTAAAACTGTAAATCCCAAAAGGAGCACAGTGTTCTCTGATTTAAATCTGCATTTATGGAATGTCACCCACTCCCATTTGATCTCTGATTATAATTAGAGTCTGAAAGACGCATACGAATTAAAATTAGGTGCAGAAATGATCTTAATACCCAATGAAAGACAGAGAGACATGTTATGACCTGAGTGAGAGATTTTAAAACTTTCTGACAGAATTACAGATATGGATCGCAGATGTATTTAGAATTAGCAAAATTAGAGATAAAATTTATATGAAAACATTTGAGATGATTAAAAACAAAAAGAAAAACAAGTAAGTCTGAAGCTCAGAAACTGCAAGTTTTAATAAATCAAAACTTGCAGATTAAATCTCTTCACTTTCTGTAAGAGGTGACAGTGGAGAGAAATTAAACCACAAAAGCAACAAAAAGAGCTTTCAGTGAACGAATGAAGCCAAATTTCTTTGTCACCATTATTTATTAGAGAAGTTACAGTTTCCACATGTTTATGGAGCGAATGTTCTCCTATTCCTGCCAGATGAACAAGGCGATAGTGTACATTGAGGAGATGGACAGCGTTGCAGATGTCACGTTCCCTGCAGTGCCTCATGTGGTGTCTCTCCTCATGTACGACGACACGGCCAAAACCCGAGACCGGCCCAGCCCACCCAACGGATACCCTGTTGTGTGTGTGACGGTGGGTGCCGTCCTGCTTCCTCTGGTCCATCCACTTATGTCCAAAATGTAACTTACATTAAAGTTGACTTTTAATCTCTTTCTCTTTGCTTCCAGGCCTGCAACCCAAAGTACCAGGACTTTGATAAAACGGGTTCCATCTGCTCTGCAGAGAACATCAATGACACTTTGACCCAGTACCGCTGGTTGATCAGCGCTCCAACCGGACCAGACGGAGTGACCAGTCCCATGAGGGAGGTGGACACCAACACCTTCTTCACCAACACCAAATCCATCACCTTGGACTCAATCTACTTTCAAGCTGGCTCCAGAGTTCAGTGCGCAGCAAGAGCCTTCAACACCAACGGAGACGCTGGCTTAGAACTGTCCAGTCCCATCTTTGTTATCAGTACAGAGGAAGGCGAGTATTGGAAGACGAATCTCTCAGTTCAAATGGATTCCTCTGTGAGTTAGGGCTGAAACGATTAATCGGATTACTCGTGATTAATCAATAATTGAAATAATCATTTAACTGGAGTATACAAACTTAAAAAAGTCATTTGCTGAAATAAGAACATTTTCGGAGTAATTACACCAAAACTGTATCAAAAATACATTTTGCATTTAAGATGAACTAAAAAAAAACCATTTGTAGATATGTTATACCCAAGATTGAAGTGGCATAGTTTTAGCTTCACCTTGTTCAAATTCTGTCAAATAAATCTTCTATTAATCACCTTTTGCTATCCAATTATTAATCAGTTAATCAATGAAATGGTCACCAGATTAGCCATATACTGTATTGATGTCTAGTCAAGGAGTAGGGCTTAGATTTTGCAACAAATGATCAAGCGTACACTATAAGAATGCCATATTGTTGTCTGTTAGGCGATAAAATGTTCATTTTCTCATTTACAAAATAGACCAAGTGATTTGCATCTTTAATGTATTTTTAAATATTCTATAAAATGTGTCTGATTAATCAATTAATCTTCAAAATAATAATAATGGTAGAGAAATCAATAACTTAAATAATTGTTAGTTGCAGCTGTACTGTGAGTTAATTCATTTTTAATTGATTTTAATGCCAGGAATGTGTCAGCCTCACATCCCGGGAACTGTCGGAGCAGAACCCTTCTCTGCGAAGATCCGCTACACGGGTCCAGATGATCCAGACTTTCCCAACCTTATCAAACTGACCATCAACATGCCGCACATGGATGGTAATTATTTTCGAACACAACTATTGTTGTTTTGTTATATTGACCAAAATAATCTATGTTGAGTTACTTTTCCTTCCCCAGGAATGCTCCCGGTGATCTCCACCAGGCCTTTGTCTAACTTTGAGCTCACGCTGAGCCCGGACGGCACACGCGTGGGGAACCACCGCTGCTCCAACCTGCTGGACTTTAATGAGATCCAAACTGGTTACGGCTTCATCACAGATGCAACAAAGAACCCTGAAATCATCGGGGAGACGTCGCCGTACCAGTACAGCACCGCCATGCGTTCAGCCAATTCACTGCGCTTCTACAGGAACCTGAACCTGGAAGCCTGCCTCTGGGAATTCACCAGCTACTACGACATGTCTGAGCTGCTCAACGACTGCGGCGGTTCCATCGGCACTGACGGACAGGTCAGCTGGTTCTGTTTTACTAAAGGTCCACAGTTTTGTAATCTCGTGTGATGTAACTGGTGGTTTAGCCATGATAGTATAGGTTGTTTGCCGTAATTCACAGCTGGAATAATGTTCTCAGCCTTGCAAAGCTTCCCCTTCTTCCTTCCAATGCAACGATGATCTTCAATCTTGGTTCCACATTTATTATTGTGCTTCCTTAAACAGGTTAGGACAGGTCTATGGGCTACACAAAACAGGCACATTACATTTTTGCACAAATAATTTTTACATAATGAGATTTCAGTTTGGTCAGTTCTGCATATTTTGAGCTCCTTTCAGAATGAGCTGTTTTAATGCCTCTGTCACTGCAGGTGCATCCCTTGATACAAAAAAGGAATGCTGTTACTGAATTTATGGAATTGAATTATTTGCATCTTTTGTGTATTTCAGATCTTGTAAGCTGAAGTGGTAAATGAAAATCTGCAAAATGTGCCATTTTGTTAATCCTATTAGTAAGAATAATCAATAGGACAATCAATTACTAATATAATTGTTTGCTACACCAAAGTATTCTAGACTAAAATTTGAGGTAATCTGACAAACACCTAAAACTTGGACCCAACTGGGTCATCAACATGAGAGAGTAAAGATGAAGGTGTTACAATGTCCGATGGCACAACTACGTAAAAGATTGATGGAGTCCTACAGAAAACTACTAGATTACGTTTTTGCTGATATAAGTGGCTCTACAAGATTTTTAATCCCTTTGGCTTCATTTTTGTGAATAAATAATAACATTTGTGTGTTTTGTACAGTTGAGATTCTACAATATCAACTGTGATATTGTATAGTTGAAAGAAGCTGTACTTCCTTTTCAATATGAACTGATTAACTTTCCAGGATGTTCTTATTTCCTACCATCTAGGTGTTGAACCTGGTCCAGTCTTTCGTCACTTTGCGGGTTCCTCTGTTTGTGTCCTACGTCTTCCACTCCCCTGTCGCTGTTGGAGGCTGGCAGCACTTTGACCTGCAGTCGGAGCTTAAGCTCACCTTCGTTTATGATACGGCCATTCTGTGGCAGGACGGCATCGGCAGCCCACCTGAAGCTGAACTACAAGGTACTTCAACTCTTCTCTGCTGGTCCCTGCCAAGACAACTGTAGCTGCGTTTCCATTACAAATCTGTGCAAATCTTTCTCGCTATTCTGCAAATGTCGTAAAAACACAATTTCGCAATCGTGGTGTTTTCATGAAATAAGAAATGTCCTTAAAAATCATGATAGCGACAGATGTAAACAGTTATGCTGGTGGAGCATTGCAAGAGCGGCTATGTAACTTGTAGTTGCCAATTTTACGGAAGTGGATCCAGCTGGATCCAGCTGCACATTGTCAGAAAAAGCAATTGTCAGATTACCACTTCCTGTTTTCTTCATGTTTCCGCCAGTAGCAACATCCAATTGTTGACTCGTGAGATGCAAGAAAACTGTTTCGGTTGCAGTTTTGTCATTTATATCTATTTGATACGGCCAAAAAAAATCTTTTTATCGAAAAACGTGACGTTTTTTTTAAAAAATTGGCCTGTTTCCATTAAGCAAATTAATTTTTGTAATTTCAATTCTTTGCTAGCTGGAAATGCAGCTAATATGGTAAAACTGAGAACATTGTATTGTTATCTTCTGTTGCTATAGGAGCCATGTATCCCACCAGCATGCGCATAAATGAGGAGGGACGCCTGGTGGTCAACTTCAAGACCGAGGCTCGCTTCAGGGGACAGTTTGTTATGTCTCATCCAGGTATGAGCTTGGCGCCCTCGTGCATACATTCATACCCTAAACTTGTCCCGAAGGATAATTCTGTACAAGCAGGAGCATATTGGGTTACTCTGTGGCCAACATCCTCTCTTCATCTATTTGTGGAGTTCCGCCTCAGGGGTCTTTCTCTTGTGAAACTGCCAAAGGTCATTCAAGCAAATGTTGAAGTGACCCTGCAGCATTTACAGTTGCGAAGCCTGTGGCTCCAAGAATGCCCCTATAAATATTAACAGACTTGCTGTTTAGATTAGGTATAATGCTGCCCGTATTTGTATTTGTCTTCAGGAACCAGTGTATCATCCATGGTAATGTGTGCTGACATTCCCGGACTGACCTTTACCCTCGCTTTGGTCAGAACTGAACCGACCTACAACCAGCCCATGCAGCAGTGGAGTTTCGTCTCAGATTTTGCAGTGAGTCATTTTTTTCCACCCTTAAAAGGAGAAGCAGCTGAATGCTCCCAACGATTCACTGGGCGTCTGGTTTGTAGGTGCGGGACTACTCTGGGACCTACACAGTGAAGCTGGTTCCCTGCATCGCTTCGCCCAATGGGGAGTTCAGCATCCCTCCTGTCTGCCACCCGAGAGAGCCGCTCACTTTTGACATGGACATTCGCTTCCAGCAGGTACATCAACCCCATTAGTTAACCAGGGCACAGTTAAGCAGAACGAGTTTTTCTTGGAGCAAAAGGAAATTGAATTGTGTTGTGCACAGTATTGGCACTACAGCAGGCCTTGATTCTCAATTCCAGTTCTTTGCTGAGATTTGAATTGGGGTTTTTTTAGTGGTCGTTCATACTGTTACTTAAATATGGCGTCAATAAGACCTTCTGTGTGAATGCTTTACAACTCCAAAGCCTACCTAGATAAAATTGGTTTTAAAAAAACACATTGGAACTTGTTTCAATGCTAAAAAGTGGAAGATCCTTAATTAAAAAAAAGTTTAAGTCAAGTTATTTGATTAGCACATTTCAGCAACAAGGAAGTGTTTACACTATAAAACAACACTACAAAAACCAAATGAAATTCTGAATTATGAAGTCTCTATAGATGTAATTGTCCTTTAAAAAAGATGCTGGTTGGGGCGTGCTGTGGTGGCGTAGGGCGTAGCGCGACCCACGTTTGGAGGCCTTGAGTCCTCGACGCGGCCGTCGCGGGTTCGATTCCCGGACCCGGCGATATTTGCCGCATCTCTTCCCCACTTTCCTGTCAGCCTACTTTCATATAAGGGACACTAGAGCCCACAAAAGACCCCCTGGGGGGGAGAAAAAAAAATGCTGGTTAAGAGCAAAGCGCCAGACTATCATCCAGTTTTTGGTGAGTGAGAAAAGAGAAAAACAATGAGCTTGTTTTAATATATCATGCAATTAAATGATTTATTGCGACAGGCGTCGTAACAATTATGGAACTAACACTAAACATCACATTTTGTCAAATGCCATCGTCAACTATAATGATCACTCCTAACAGCTGGGTTGTTTAAATGAACTGTTTCGCAGTTTTCTTGAAGCTTGTTCCAGATTAGTGGTGCATAAAATGACTTGGTGACCTTGATTTACCTCCAGAGTAATGGTCTGTTGGATGTGTAATCCTTCTCTTGTAGGTGAGCGACCCAGTGGCGGCTGAATTTAGTCTAAACACTCAGATGTTCCTGCTGTCTAAGAAAGAGCTCTGGTTGTCCGACGGCTCCATGGGCTTTGGAGAAGGAACTGATGCTGCTTTTTCAGAAGGTTGAACACCACTGCCATCTAGTGGCGCCACAGAATACTACAACCTTTATGATTTATAGACTCTCTCACACGTCTGCTGTCCTTTTGTTTCAGGCTCCACGATTTACGGCCGTGTTATGGTAGACCCTGTCCAGAACCTGGGCGACTCCTTCTCCTGCAGCATTGAGAAGGTCTTCCTCTGCACTGGGGCGGATGGATACGTCCCCAAGTACAACCCTACCAACAGGGAGTATGGCTGCCTGGCAGACGCTCCCTCTCTGCTCTACAGATTCAAGATCTTGGTAGGATGCAACAAAATTTGAGGTATTTTAGAAGATTTGTTGCTGTTACTTGTTGTAATTTTAATGTGCGTGGTTCTTCAGGACAAAGCCCAGCCAGAGACTCAAGCTTCAGCATTTGGGGACGTTTCTTTTAAGGCCAAACTGGCCCAAGATGCATCTGGAGCTCAAACGTTGGTCACACAACCAGGGTCAGACGGTTTCATGCTCTCTTCTTCACCACTTTTTCAGGTCCGTGTCTCTCAGACCGATGATGTCCAGCAACAAAATGTGGAAAAATGTTTTTTTCTTTTCTTCTGAAAACTTGAAGATGATGCATCTCTCAGGTCTTTGTTCAGTTTTCCTCCTGCTTTTTAAAAACACACCTCAAAAATACTATATCTTACCAAGTATTTTTGGTCTACTTTCTAGTGAAAATAGTTTAGTACATTTGAAATAAGACAAAACCAGCTAACACGTAACTTCAAGAAGTAGAAGTTTGTTCTAGGTTAATAATTCTTAAATATTGATTTAAGAAAAAAAGTACTAGTGCCACTCACAGATTGGAAATAATAACCAATTATCATTAGCACTACCTATAAAGTCTACAGTCTTCCTTATCTCTGCTCTTGAGGGTTCAGCTAATCAGCTCCAGCAGAAATAAATGATGAGTGACGAAAGTGATTAACAGCACTAAGATCCGCCTCCTGGCGCTGATTGGTTGTTTCTTACTAAGTGGTTTCTTACTAATTTCTGCAGTTAGTACTGGGAGCACTGAGGGAAGACAGCTTGAGTTTTTTTTCACAGATTATATGTCTTATATTACACTGTCACAACAAAATTATAATTTTAACAAATATGTGAAAACCATATTTTTATAAAAGTTACTGCAGCTTTAAGAGGGAAGAATAATAGAAATATTTTTGCTTTCTTTTCCAGGTGGCTGCTGGTCGGGAATGGTTCATCCACACTATCTACACCCTCCGCTCCAGAGAGAATGCGAATCGTCACATTGGCAAACGCAGCGTGGAGTACCTCCAACACAGCGTCTCTTCGGTCGCGCAGCCTCACGTCTCGAACGCAGGCGGTCGCCAACGCAGGGCCGCCCCGGCGCTCTCCGGTCCCGCTCTGGTCCAGGACATTGGCATCAAAAACAACCGGGGCACCAACATCCAGCACATCGCTCTGGACCGATCCGACCGCATGGTGGTGAGCCAGCGGCAACCCTGGTCGCCCAGCGGTGACCGCCTCCTGGAGCGCCCCCTGCTGGAGAGCTCGGGCAGAGAGCCGGCTGACACCTCCTTCCTGCCCATGCTGGTGGGAATCGCAGCTCTGATCTTGCTCATCTGCCTCATCGCCATCGTTGTCATTCTGCTGCTGAGGCGCAAGAGGAAGGAAAAGGAAGCTCAGTTCCCTCCGTACGCCACTTCCTCCTCATCTGCCTACTCAGGCTACAGGCCTGCAGGCATGTGGAGCAGTTCAGACAGCTCTGAGGTCTAAATGCGGGCTCCGATTCTCTTCATCTTCAGTCTCCTCTTGAAAAGACTGCAACAGTCTTCCTCACCACTGTGCCTTTGATTGTAGCACTGGATAAAACCGAGTGCAACGTGTGGACAGCGAAGGCTGTCGGCGCTCAGCGCCCTCATGCAGACAGCGTCCCAGCTTTGAGGCTCATTTTAACACTAGTATTCTGTAGGTTGTGCCTTGATGAAGCCTTTTCAGAATTATGGAAATATGTGGATTCTACCCTAAAATACTGGCCTTGTTTATCTAATGTCCTGCTGTAAAATACTACAGTTTATCTTGTGTTTGCAGATGCATGCCGTACACTGCAAAAACACAAAATCTTACCAAATAGTTTCAGCCTAGTCTCTAATGTAGTTCAAATGTCTTAGTATTTCCTGAAATGTGTAGGAGCTTGTTTTAAGTAAATAATCCTCTAATGTTGATTTTAAAAGTACTAGATCCACTGGTAGACGATTTCACTTATAACATGGGAAAATATATTATAAGTGAAACAGTTTGTCAGTGGAATTGCAGCACATTTTTAAATCAACATTAAAGAATTATTTACTTAGAACAAGCTTTTATTTTGCTGATAAGTTGCATGTGAATTAGTTTTGTCTTATTTCAATAGTAAGACATTTTAACTAGAAACGAGACCAAAAATATTTGGAAAGATTTTGTTTTTGCAGTCTAGATGAAACAAATTTACAACTAAATGGAAACTTTCATCTCAAAAGACAATTTTTCTATGCATAACTTTTATTTTATTTTTTATTGTTGCAATTCATTATTGAGTTTTGTGACGAGCAGAGTAAAAAAGACTGAATGGACAAAGCAGATCTGAATGAATGTGATCAAATGTTACGTCAGCTGATTAATGGCACTACATTGTTAAAGGGATTGTAAATGCACCATGAAAAACCTTTGTTCAGATTGAGCTGTGTAAATATTAAAGGAGGGTTACATTTAATTTTTCAGTTTTGTTGAGCAGTTCAAGAAGAAAAAGAAAACATTTTCATAAGGAAGATATTAAAGAAGCAAAATGCCATTGGTAACAAATCCCAAGCTTTGGATAAACTACACTTTTACAGCCAAATAAAAGGTCATTTTTTCCTTTAAGAAGTGTCTTATTTAAAGAGGGATGTATTTGCTCCTTTCTTTATTACTGAATTGTTCCTTTTCATAAATGAAGGGAGAAATAAAAACTACATTTACGTGATGATTTCAAAATTTTTAAAACTGCTTTGAAGATCTAATCCAATGCTGCTTTGTGTACATATGGGATTGATGACATCACGAGAGTAGAGCTGAACATCCAGCACTATGACAGATGTGCGACTTTTGTTAGATTTAGATTGTGAAGCATTCAACTAGGCCTGTCTCTTTAAGACACGCCCCCTTCAGTAAGTCTGTGCCGTCCATTCATGTCGTTTACGACCATTCTTAGGAGCAGTTGCAGAATGAGTCAAAATGCTTACGAGTCAAAGAAACACTGGGTGTGTTTTCAATGAGGTAATAACATACGAAGCTGAAAAAAAATAAAAAATAAATAAAAAGTATTTTATATAATACGTAGGGTTATGTATTTTCCAGGCACTTAGTGCCATTTTATAGCGCAATCAGTGAACTATTACCTTCGTTACATACCAAAAATAACTGGTTTTGACTTCGCGCCTTGAAATGGGTCTGTCTCTTTAAGAACCTCCTACAGTTACCGACTCGCCTCCTTTTTCAGCTCATCACAACAATGCTTCTCCATGCCGTTTGGACTGTTCCAGAACCAGTTTGGACTGTTCCAGAACCAGCTGCAGAATGAGTCAAACACTCTGGGTTTGTTTTTGATGAAGGAATGACATTTTAACATGATATAAAGCTCTGAAAAGTTTAATTTACATAATAATGCCCCATTGAAAAACATTTTAAAGAGTTACGTATTTTGCAGGTACATATATCAAAATCAACTACATTCCCTTCAGTTGTTATATATCAAAAATAACTATTTGACTTCGGATCATAACTGTATCCGTCTCTTTAAGAACCTCCTACCGGTTCCAACACGCCATCATGCTTCTCCAGTCCGTCCATTGATGCCATTTGTTCTTAGGAGCATTTGCAGAATGAGTCAAAATACTGCTATGGGTTTGTTTATAATGAGGGAATGACATTATAACATGACATAAATCTAAAATAAAAAATGGAGTCCATGGCCTATTCTACTGGGGGCAAATATGATCTAAAGCTTAATTTCATAGAAAAGCCTAACTAGAAGTTTTAATATAAAAAGGGGAGATTTATTTGTGATGCTCAAAAAGACATTTTTTACTCCAAAGAAATGCAAGAACAGATGTTTCCAAAAAAAAAAAAAAATAATACAAAGGGTACATTTTGAGCAATGGAATGCAGTGCAACCAAATGGCATAAATACAATTATTTCAGTTAACATCTAATAATAAAAAACAAACAAAACTACCAAACAAAAAATCTAAACCAGCACAGCTGAAGTGTTCAGGTCAGTGACGACAATGCAGGCCCATAAAGTAACACTTCCCTAAAACAACCAGAGCAGTTGGGGTGGATTTTAAACACAGTACATCATCACAGCCTGCAGAACAGACGGAAGCTAGGACTAATGACGCTGGAGCTGGTTGACATGGTAAAATTCTCAACTTTTATTTTGTGAGCTGCCTCACAACTTGAGCTTCTTCCTGCGTCCTCGGCCGTCGGGGGTTCCCTCTGCTTTACGTTTCTGCGCCTGGAGGAGAGAGAGATGGAGAAACGCTTTCAGTGATACTAAAAATGAGTGATGTCAGTAAAACTGCTAGTGATGGATGCAAGTAATTATTTCAGTAATCAACTAATAAATTTTTCTGACAATTCTACAGATTTCTCATTTAACCACTTCATTTACCAGTCATTAAAAGATGCAAATAAATAATTGAATTCCTTTATTAAATAAGAAATTAAACATTTTATTGCCTAAAAGTATACCATAGCATTCCCTTAGTAAGTCTGAACCAGGTGAAGCTAAACTATGCCACTCGAGGCATTTTGCCTAAAATACATTTACAGATATTATTTTTTATCTTAAATACAAAATGTAATTCTGGTTTGGTTACTGCTCTGAATGTGTTGTTTTTTCCACTAAATGGCATTTTATTTGAATCTATACACTCTAGTTTAACAATTAATTTATGACTAAATTAGTTGCTGATTATTCCAATAATCGATTAATCATTTCAGCCTTCGCACAGATATTCCATCTATCTAAGCTCCGACTTACTGAGCTGCTCTTTGGTCCCCTCTTCTTTTTCTCAGCCTTCTCTCTCTCCTCCAGCTCCATGTTCTCTCTCTCTATCAGTGTGATCAGAGTGTTGCATCGCCTCTGCAGCTCCTACATCAACAGAACAAGACCCTAAAGTTTTACTTGTGTCAACCAACACAAGAGGTAAAACAAAAATCAAGAAAGCTCTACGAAGACCGAATTCACCATGGCTGTCCTGGACTTGAGGAACCAATCGAAGCGGAACTGGGGCGAGTTGCGGATGCACTGGCGGAGCTCGTCGTAGACGCTCTCCTTGTCGAAGCCCAGCTTGTGCAGCATGCAGATGAGGAAGCGGTCTTCCTCCTCCGTGTAGTTCTTGCCCTTGTTGGTGCCGTAGGAGATGCGGAGCTGATGGAAGGGAGCCTTGTAGCGTCCAATCTGCACACAGGAACATGTTGCAGGGTTGGGACACTTACCACAGCAAAATTAAAGCATTTTCAAAGTAAGTTTTTTAACTTTTTCAACACCACACTTCAGAGATATAAACAATACAAATGAACTAAAAAAAGATAGTTTTGATTTACTAATATTTATTACTGTTAATAATATCTTGTTATAGTATTCTATATTCTACAGAAGGAAGGAGGTGAGCCTAAATAATACTATTTTAAGTTTTGAAATGTCTCACTCACACACACACTGTACAACTGACTGGTATGAGAAAAAATAACATTAATGACCTTGTTTAAAGTATAAAATATAAGCCAACCTTAATTTCAATTACACAGATCAATAGGTTACTAAAAAATTAGAAATAATATTCATTATCCTGAAACAATCCAAGCAAATCATGTTAAAATAAATGACCTTCTGCTCAAATCAAATGCTTAAAAACACAATATACAAAGAACAGTTATAAATGTCTACAAATATTTTCGGCAAGTTTTCTGGCATTTATTAACTAGAAATTATTTCTTTAATTCTAACAGATCTAAAAAAAATAATAATAATAATTTTTGGTCTGATTTATCTTCAAACAGTGAAAGAAAAAAAAGATGGTGTGTCTCGATTAGGTGCATGAAAATATCTGGTTTCAACTGTAAAATAGCGCTTTCCAAATTTAGCTTTTTAATCAAATGTTAGATTGCACTTTATTGCAAATCTGTTCAGTTAAAATATCAAGCACTTCCAAGAACTTTATACATAAACGAAGCACTTTCAAAACCTGGAAATTTGAGCATTTTCAGGCTCGAAGCCTGATGTTGAGCTGCTACTTCAAACCAACAGATGGCGGATCACCTTCGAGTCCAGAGCTTTCTTGATGCTGATTCTTCTCTGAATTCTGGCTTCTCCTCTCTCGATCTGGGCCATGATCTTTTCGATATCCTGCAACTCGTTGCAGCGCTCCCAGAAAACGGCTGCAAAGAAATAAAGAATACACACAAAGTTAGAAAAATACTCCACAGAACACTAAATACATATTTAAATTATTTATATGTATTTATTAATTACCAGAATATTCCATAACTTCTTCAGGTGTTTTCCCCTCGACTTCTCTGGCAATGTTCTCGATATCGTCTCTTCCCCATTTCTCGTTAGCTTTAATGAACTGGTTGAAGTCACGTTTACTCCAAATTGTGAATCCCTGCAAGAAAAAAACCCAAAAACTGATGAATGTAGCAAAGCTCCATGATGTTTCTCATCATTTACTCCTAAGAAACATAACTATGCTGTGCATTGTAGAATTATATCAAAGGAATACAATTAAATTGATTTTTAAATACTTTTTTTAATAGCTTTGTGGAGAATATTAGAGGTCAAGGTGCAAGTATTTATTAAAACGTACAGTAGTCAGGAAATACAGTTTGGTGAAACCATAAATTTAGATAATAGTTTATTTGTCATGTTTTGCACTTTTTAAAATTTGAAAAGTATCAAAAGAAAATTTCATAAATTTCCATCCTTAGAGACTAAAATACCATCTGACTTGAGTCTAAAGTCTGATCATGTAGGGTTTTTAATTAATTTATGTTTTTGACTTGGAAAAAAGGCTAAAAAACAATACACAGTGCTTTTATTTTGAAAATCCCGACAGAATAATGACAGAATAAGATGCGAGTTTGTTTTGTTGTAATCAGGGTTGTTATGAGTGAATAGGAATATATCTGGTGAATAAATCAAACGCACCATTTTACAGAATATGCTCATTCCTTTCAGAGCTGCAGCATCAGACTGACTTTCTCTTGTGCTTTCACAACCACAAGAGAAAGTGGTTCTGAAACCATAACAGATCAAAGTCTCACTACGAGTCAAGTCGCAGTTCTTTACAGACTGACTCCGTGTTAAACCAGCCGATCTGGGTGAGAAAGATCTCTACCTGCTGCAGTAGATTCTCTTTCTCCTCCAGCTCCTCCTCAGTCAGAGCTTCGGCCTCGTCGATCTTGGCCTGCTCTTCTTTTTGGACCTGGGCCGAGTTGGGGATGTCGGGATTACGTGGAACCTTGTATCCGATGGTCTTTCTGTAGAACAGGATCTCCTTCTCCAGAAGCTCAAACAGACGTGGAGGGAAGAACTGGAAGTCCTGAACGTTTGGCTGCTTCGGCGGACGAGGAGCCTGTAAAAACATGGAACACATTTCCATTAAGGATAAAACAATCCTGCTGTCCCTCTGCATTATACAGGGTTCATACAATGTAAAATTCAAAAGCACTTAGAAGGTAAGTTTTCAGACTTTTCCAGTACCACACTATGAAAATAAAAACAATGCAAATTAACTAGTGTATATATAATTTTTTACTATTATTAATAATGTCTTGTGATAGTATGCTACATTCAAGCTTTTGAATTCATAGATTGTCAAAAAAAGTTTTCTGGCATTTGACAAACAGAAATAATTGTGGTAATTCTAATTAAAACAAAAATAATAATAAAAATAATATCAAAATAAATCATATTAAGGTACATTTCTGCTCAACTTAAATGCTTAAACAAAATATACACAGAAAGTCACAAAAAAACAACATTTTGCGAAACCTTTTCTGACATTTAGAAAAATGAAATAATGTAGGTAATTTAGCTTATCTAAAAGAATAAAAACTTAATCTGATTTAACTTCAGACACCAAGAAAAAAAAAATCTGTCTTTTTATTAGGTGTATGAAAATATCTGGTTTTAACTGTAACGCTTTCCCAATTTAGGTTTTTAATAAAACAAAAAATTGCAGTTTGAACATCAAGCATTTTCAAGAACTTTGTGAGGAAATCAGGCACTTTCCAAACCTTGAAAATTGAAACTCAAGCATTTAAAGCACCTTTGTGAACCCAGATTGCTAAGTCTTGATGTTAGTAGAGCGATCTGGTCCCACCTTGGGTGCTTTGGGCTCACTGACTCGCAGAGCTTCCCTGAAGTACGCATCTACGGCGTAATTGGCTTTCCGTTCTCTTTTGGGAGGCTCAATCCAGTTGGTGATAACCTGTAAAGAAAAAAAACAAACCCAAGTTTTAAAATTTTACACATGGAGTACGACAGCTGCTGCTGGTCAGGATTTTTACCTTTTTCTTCTCTCTGTAGTCCTCTCCTTCAAACGTGTACACGCTGGTGTTCTCGGTGTCCATGGTGAAGTTCCTCAGTGTGCTTTCACCCAGAGATGACAGCTTCTCTTTCATCTCCATGGTCTACCAGAAAACAATCACAGGTTTACATTCACAGGAACCTTTTAGGAACATTTTAGGCTCATCTGAAATGCGACTCTGCAGGATTCACCTTTCTTTCTCCGCGCTCCAGGATCGCATCAATGTCATCGTCTGTGATCTCGCTCTCTTTGGAAGCAAACACGTGTGTGGCACCGTGCCGGATGATGGACAACATCTCGTCTTTACCCAGCTTGTTCGCACTTGGATCCACAAGTCTTCCTGTAAACAAAATATATTTTAGTTTTGCTTCCTTATTCCACTAAATCCACTCACAGAACGGACACGAGGCTTACCCTGCTGGATGACGATAGAGTCCAGGCGCAGCTTCATCTCAGCCCTCTCCACGATTCTCTCCTCCACAGTGTTTTCTGTGATGAAACGGTAAACACGCACCTGCTTCTGCTGACCGATTCTGTGAGCTCGATCCTAAAAGGCAAACCAGATAGCTCTTAGTCTTTCTACTATCTTCAGTCAGAAACTAATTAACTGCGGCCGCGTTTGAAAGCAGAGCGCTCACCATCGCCTGCAGGTCGACTTGGGGGTTCCAGTCCGAGTCGTAGAGAATGACTACGTCGGCTGTAGCCAGGTTGATGCCCAGACCGCCGGCCCTGGTGCTCAACATGAAGATGAACTTTGTGCTGTTTGGCTCGTTGTACGCGTTGATGGAGACCTGATGGCATTAGAGAGAAACCGTTTTGTTAAGAGTCAAATGATACCAGCAGGGTTTCCCTTTAAAATACATTATAAGCCTGATGGTAGGGGGAGCCCACCAGTGACCACCATGTTTTTGTGATAAAAGTTGACAAGAAATTTGATTATGTGTTTTTGGAATCCATTATAATGTCTTAAAACAGGCAAACACAAAAATTACACAATTAAAATAATATTTTTTTAACTTCAGTTAAATCCTAATCTTAACTATGTAAGGCAGGCCACATTTAAAAATAAAATAAACATTGTTTTTACGTATTCAATACACATGAACATTATGTACCTGTCTTTCTTCGTGTGGAGTTTGTCCGTCCAGACGGCAATACTCATAGTTCTTCCACATGCAGTAGTCCTCCAAGATGTCCAGCATCCTGGTCATCTGACTGAAGATGAGCACACGAGAGCCTAAACAAAGAAACAAAACGGCTTAGGACCCTCGGAAGTCATCCATCCATCTTCTTCCGCTTATCCAAAGTTGGGTATCAGCCTAAGTAAGGAGGCCCAGACTTCCCTCTCCACAGCCACTTGGGCCATCTCCTCCGGGGGAACCAGATATACTTAAACTCCTCCACTTGGGGTAGGACATCTTCCCAGACCCAGAGGAGGCACTCTACATTGTAAAGATCTGAAGCCTTTGGAAGAAAACTGAACCTTTCAAGTCTTTAATAAAAATAATTTCTGTAATCCATTTACTCTTCCAGACCGTGTTAGTTTGATATGAAAAGCCAGCTTAATGTTAAACAGCCTACACACCCTGCTCCTTCATTTTGGGCAACAGCTTGTCCAGCACCACCATTTTGCCGCCGTTCACCACCAGGTGGAGGTCGGTGGTGTAGGGCGGGCCGGGCTCCGCCCCATCAAACAGGTACGGATGGTTGCAGCATTTCCTGAGCTGCATGAGGACGTTCAGCAGACGCATTTTGTCCATTTTGCCTGCAGAGTTGAGGATGTCGATGTCCTTCATGAGAATCTTTGTGTACCTGATGGGTGGAAATACAGCCGATGTCGTTAGACATTAAGTTCAGATCAAATTTAATGCCAAAGAATCTTGAAGCTTCGATGCTCACCACTCTCGCTGCATTTTACTCAGACCCACGTAAATCTTGATCTCTTTTTTGGGAAGCAAAGTTTTCTCGACGTCTGCTTTGATACGACGAAGCAAGAAAGGACGCAGCACCTGAACAACAACAACAACAACACCACGGCATTTAAAGGGATATTCAACCCAAATAAACACTTTAAAAGAATGAGATTTACATTAAATGTTTGGAACTTACGGTGTGAAGACGTTCAACCAGCTTCTGGTCGCCCAAGCAGTTGTTTGTGTCAAACCATGAGTCGAAATCCTAGAAAGAAATTAAAACTTGATAAGTAACCTGATGCATGAACTTGGGTTAGGAGACAGAGGAGAAAACAGGATGGAAGTAAACACCTCTGATGAGTTGAAGACATCAGGCAACAGGAAGTTGAGCAGAGCCCAGAGCTCATGCAGGTTGTTCTGAAGCGGCGTTCCAGTCAGGAGCAGCCGGTTGGTGGTTTTAAATTCACGCACAATTTCTGACAGCTGAAAAACATGACATAAATTATTACTGTCATTAACAACATTCTACATTCAAACTTACTAATTTGAAGTTACAAAAAACGTTTTCTGGCTTTTAACAATTATAAATAATTTGGGTAATTTTAACTGAAATAAAAAAATAAGTTTAGCCTGCTTTAACTTTAGACTGTGAAAAATATGTTCATTAGGTGTTTGAAAATATCTAGTTTTAACTTTAGTAATACTTTTAAGTCTTTACTCAAACATTAGATTTCACTTTATTACAAAAATGTGTAGTTTGAATATCAAGCATGTTCAAGGACTTTATGCAAAAATCAAGCACTTTCCAAACCTTTAAAACACCTAAATGAAATTCAAGCATTTCCTAGGATTTTCAAGCACCCATGTGAACCTTGAAGAGGGCAAAATGTCAGCAGCTCCTGACCTTTGACTTCTCGTTCTTGATCCTGTGAGCTTCGTCGATGACCAGGTACCTCCAGTTGAACTTCTTAAACACGGCCTTTTCAATGATGAGCATTTCGTAAGACGTGACGCAGACGTCCCACTCTCCTGGCAGCAGAACGTCTCTGATCAGGGCGGTCTGAAGGAAACCAATCAGAACCCAAATGTTTCGAATGACAGAGTTTTAAATCAAAAGCCTTAAATTAATCATTTTGTCACAGCTTACACGCTGATCCCGGTCTCCGATCAGGCAGACGGCGCGCAGAGAGGGCACCCATCGCTTGAACTCGTTCATCCAGTTGTACAGAGTGGACTTGGGGACCAGCACCATGTGAGGACCTGGAATGTTTCTGTAGTGCTTCATGTAACCCAGCAGGGCGATGGTCTGGAGGGTCTTCCCCAGTCCCTGAACAGGTTCAGAGAACATGTTGAAGGCCAGAAACTAACTGGAATTACGGCTGCAACTAACCATTATTTTAGTTATCAACCGATTACTTTTGATGATTAATCCGTTTAATCCCAAATTGCTTCCTAAAATGTAAGTGCATGCATTTCAATCCTTGGACCTCCCCAACACATATTTATGAATTATTACATTTTATGTTGGTTATGTTAGTGAAAATATAAGTTGATACTCTGCAACAATTGTAGCCGGTGGGATTAAATGGGTCAATTGGCATAAATGCATATTATTCATTTAAGCCTTTTTTATACAATATTAGCAACACATTAAAAGATGTGAATAATTCAATTCATTTTTAAAATAAGAAAATATATACTTATTGCCTAAAATGCAAAGACAGCATTACTTTAGTGAACATTTGATCTACAGTGGAAAATAAAAACTTTTAACATACAAATGTGAAAGTCCAGCCTTTTCTGCTTGATTTAACATCAATACAATGGAGGACAAATAGTTGACTATTAGCTGATTAACAACTGGATGATAAAAGGTGTTTAATGGGAGTTTTTTTTTCACAGAATTTGAACCGGGTGAAGCTAAAATTATGCCACTTGAGTTTTGGGTAGAGTATATTTACAAAGTTTTTTTTCTTTTATGTCATCTTAAATGCAAAATGCATATATTTTGTACAGTTTGGGCTTAATTATTGCTCTGACTGTCGTATCAGAAAATTGCCCTTTTTGAGTCTGTTTACTCCAGTTAATGATTAATCAATAACTAAATTAGTTGACGATTATTTCAAGAATCGATTCACTAGAATTAATATTTTCAGCCCTAACTAAAATTCACCCACATGCTTTTATAAACGAGGAAATACTGACCATCTCATCTGCCAGGATGCCGTTGATTCCATTTTCATACAGAGAAATGAGCCAGTTCAGACCACGGACCTGGTAGTCCCTCATTTTTCCTGTTTTCACATCTGAAATGAGACGCAAGAAAGCGGTTAACCTGAAGAACAGCTCTAAAATTTCCTTCAGCTCTGAAAGACGGTCTGCGCTTACAGGAGGGAGACTCATCAAAGCGAGTGCACACATTGGTGGTCTTTGTGCTCTCGTTGAGAAGCTCTTCGTCCTCCTCTTGCTCGGTGCGGCGGTGCCGGTTGCTAAAACACAGAACAGGAAATGGGTTTAAGTTTCCGAAGGTTACAAAACAAGCCGAGTTTTTGGGCCAAATACTCACTCTCCAGCAGAGAGCAGGTTCTGCTTCTCGTCTTTTTTGATCCGAGGACGGCCCGGCTTCATCTTCAGGGGGGAAGTTGGGGTCTTCTGTGCAGCTGGTTGGATGAAATGTGCAAACAGCTCCGTTTGCTTTAACAGATATTCAAATCTGTTGGTTCGGTCAGTTTGCTGCAACAAACAGGAAGGGAAGTCTCTTCACTCATTTACCCAGAATCACAAGTCAGATACTTCGACTACACAAGATAATCTATTTACCACTTTCTCCTCATAACCTGGAGTGGATTCTTTAGTCTTAGATGATGAAGAGGAGGATGCATCTTGTGCATCAGCACCACCTTCTGATGAGGATTCTTTTCCAGCATCTGAAGAGTCTGATTTTTCCTGAAGCACAAGATTATAGATTAGATTTGGAATATTTTTTTCATATTTCAAATTCCATAGGATCGACACAAATAAACTGATGAGGAACAAGACCTCAGCTGCTTTCAATAAAAATAAATTATTTAAAAATGTATTATATTTACACTAACAACCTGATGTCATGTCATGTTTTAAGAGTTATTACTTTAGAACTGAAAAATGATTATTAGAACCTAAGTGCCCTAAATAATAGGCATCATAATTGAAAATTAATAAGTTGAATCAGCTGGTGTAACACAAGACAATAAATTAGTGATCATTTAATGTCATATTAGTCTTAGCAGGACTAAATTGTCCAATTGACAGTCCAAAGAGCACAATTCTTATATAATAGCAGCAAATCTGGTTTTCTCATTTGTTATAAATTGCCTATTGTCTTTTATGCAAAAAATAAATAAATAATACAAATGCACATTTTGTTGATTTTTTTTATTACAATACCCGTTTGTAATTCTATTTTATACAAATATGCAATTTTCAATAACTGCACAGTACTATTTGTGTTATGTTGTAAATTTGCCTTCATTATATAGGTTATTCTTATTTTTATATTTCTGATCCTAGTTTTAATACTCATGCTTCTATTTATCTATAACTTGCTGCTGATACACCAATTTCCCCACTGTAGAACAATAAAGAATATTTCTATTTATTGTGCATTTTACCTAATAATAAAATGTGGACTACTGTGGCGACTTGTGTGCAGATTTCAGCTTTAACGGCGACTTAATTAGTACATAGATACATACATTTTGAGTTGTTTGTGCTCGTCTCAATATATCGTATTTTGTTACATATGAAAGGCCATATGAAGTTAGTAGGATGCCGTTTTATTTGTTTTGTTTTGTTTTTTTGAAACACAACAGAAGGTGCGACCTATCCTCAGCAGTTAGCAGGTTTTTTCTAATCAGACTCATTGAAAACAAAGAGACTGATAGGAAAGTTGAGAAGTTATCCTCCTCATTGGTCCAGTTAAAATGTTTACATTTACAAGCACCAATATGACTGCGTGTATTTTACCAGTGAACAATAAATGAGGGGATAATTTTGGTGCAATAACTTGTGGAGTATAAACACTGCTTATGGGTAACGTTAGCTTGGGCGGCCGCTGGATGCATCTGATGCTGCTGCTGTTGTTAGCTAACTGTAGCACCCGTCGCGGAGAGCTAACTAGCCTGGATACCTCACATGAACACTCGCACAGTCAGCATTTAACACAAAGAGGACGGAATAACTTTCAAAGCGAAGAGAGGGAGCATTAATGACAACGGTGGTGTGTTTGAAAAACATTTAGTCAGTGATGGGAATAGTTTAAACCGTGTTACCTCCGCTCCTCCGGCTTCTTCAAGTTCAGTTGGTTCTTCCCGCTGTTCAACGCAGTTTTCGCTTTCGGACATTTTGACGGAAATTTCTCTTCAGTTCAGAGATATGGTCGGTTAATTAGTGCCTTAATATATCTTGTTGAAACGACCGTTAATGTTTTTCCTGAACCTTAACGGGCTTAGTCTGAACTACTGTTTATAATGAAAGACGCGCCGGTTGAACAGCCAGCACGCTAGCAAGGTTTTTCTCGCGCTACAAAGCTACCCGGTAAACGTGATCTCTCGCGAGACTTGTAAGTGCTGCTTTCGCGGACCCTTGAAAATGTCACTAAGACTGACCTCGTATGGCATACACACCTTACAGTGCTGGAAAAATATGTCCCCCTTATATATATTTTTTGTCACACTTAAAAATGTCATATTGTCAAAACATCCTGTATAAATATCACCCAAGTAAACAAACAAGAAGCAAAAAAGGGAGCCAACAATAAAACACTTTTCAAATTATGATTCAATTATTCAGTGAAAAAAACTATTGTTCAAACAATACAATACAATACAATAGTGCATAATATATTTATAAGCTACACAAAACACATTAAATTAAAAGAACAAAAAAATTAAGGAAGTAAAATTATCACATAAAAAATTACACTTTCTAACTTTGCACTCGGAAATTCCGACTTGCGATTATGGAAATGAAACGCACCATGCGTTTAGTGTGACGTAATTCCTAGATCCAAATTCTGAAAGTAAGATGATTGATTGCTGTAAATTATATTATTAATTTTATTGTTTTGCAGTAGCAATGCGTCTTGCTATTGCTGAACATAATTAATAACAACCTATAAACCAATTAAAGGCAATTCTTTGTATGAATTAACGAGTTTGTAACAAGTCGGTTTTAGACAAAAAATAAAAGCCCAATGTTAATTTTTATTTTATTTTTATGGGCTAATACGTAATAATGAACATTTACATGTAAATACATGAGGTTACAGGCAGATGGCTAAATTAGGCTGAAATAATTTGTTGGTTACCAGATTTGTAATTTCGAAATAACATTGTGTTAGTCAGATTAACTTTGACATATTCTCCATAGTTTTTTCAAAGGATTCCGTAATATAATTTCCATATTTTAAAAATAATTTTTAAAATATTCTGACCTCATGTATATTAACTTTAGAAATAGCAACTGACAAGCTTCCGTAGATATTCAAACATGAAATGGACGAGAGCGTTTGAGTGAAACGCATTTTTAAATATTTGTTTTGTTAAAATCCATACAATTTTTATGACGTATAACCATTAATAAGAAAAAAGGATTTATTCGAATTAATATTATAATGAAGCACATCTATACTGTAACAGGCATCAGTAAAACAGGTTCTTCGTCTAAAGGTCCTTACGATGACGCTGGTGTTCTGGCGACAAAAAGCAGAGAAGCACCCCTGATGCAAAAAGAACTAATTATCTATAAATAGACTAAGTATGTCCATATAAAGACAAAGTAAATCTAAAGCGTTCTTAGTTACTATATAGAAATACCCTACTTATTTTTAAAACATCAAAACAGTATTTAAAAAAAACTATCTGCCTTTAAAAACAACAGTTACGTTTTACGGCAGGGGTGCGTTTTTCAGCACAACACCGGTTGTCGGCAGTTGGAATGACGGTAGTGGAAGGTTAATCAGCTGATTCTGAACGCTCAAATGAAACCTGAATAAAACTGTTTCATCTGTCAGGAGGTGTTTGACTCGGCCTGAGAGCTTTTACATTTAGTTTGGAATGTGTTGACATGCTGAATTCAGGTAAGTTCAGGTTGATACGCTTATGAATTGCGGGTGTATTGTGGTATTTATGCTAAGTCAGAGTAGTACCTGACGGTTATCGGCCTGTTTCGTTGCTTTGTTGTTATTATGGTGTGATTACTTTATTTATCGGGTTGGAATATGGACTTCTGCAGGTTTTATAATAATCATTACCGCTTCGGGGTTACATTTTGTTAATAATCTGCTATAGCTCGTAACCGTTTATAGGCATTTGTTAAATTTAAAGAAGCAACTAGCATTAGCACGCTAGCTGCCAGTTTCTACAGAACAGAAACAAAACAGCAATTACTGCTTTCTCATTCAGTGTATTAAATGAAGCAGAAAACACTGTTCATTTATTTGGTATTTATCGTACCAAATAAATAATTTTCATTTCTATAGTTAAAATATATAAATAATTATTAAATGTTCACATTAGAATACTTAAAAAAGGAAATGAAAAAAAAATCTTACAAATGATAGCTACCTGTCTGCTAAAGGTATATTTTAAAGCTGTAACAGTAAAAACGTACTTGGTGAAAAGCTTACTTGAGTAATTGAACATAACATTTGATCATCAGATTTAATATTTGAAGTAATGAAACAAACCCAAATTACTGCTTAGCTTTGGGTTTCTTTTGTTCTTTAAAAAACATATCTATCAAGTGGATCATTGTAGCTGGGACAATAAAGAAATGTATTAAAAAATTCTGTCATCAGACAGACAAAGAAATACCGGTATTTTAAAGACTACAACAAAAAGAAATGGAGTATCTCTAATTTTTACCAATCTACTCCACTTATCTCGATCTCTCAGAGATTAGGGATTTTCTAATATAAATCAAAGCGAAGCGATCTGTTCTGGAACCTGTTGCCCGGTTATATTTCAGATCTCACTAAGTTACAGACTTGTGACTTCATGGACAGGTGTTGTGTGTTTGATTTAAAGAAGGCTCTAGTTTGGTTGTTTGAGACTTGAACGATCTACTGATTCACAGGAACAGTGTGCTGCTCACTGGTCTGCCTCCTTGGTTATTTCTGAGAATGTGTTCATTAAAAAAAGAAGTCTAATGACTAATTTATCAGGCCGCCAGATAAACTGGCAAAGTTCTGTGAGCTTTTACGATATTAGAAATGTGTAAAATGTGTTTCTTTCTTCCAATAGTTCTGTTATGAGGGAACAAAACTACTTTTAATGTCTACAAAAATAACAAAAGAATGACAGCTTACTCAGTATTTCCAAATATTACCACTTTCTACCAACTAATCACTTTCTTCTGCCCTCTGCAGCTCGACATCATGGACAAGATTCTGGAGGGCCTGATCAGCTCCGATCACTCTGTCCCGGTGAAGAGGGCCATAGTGAAGAAGGTGGTTGAAGCAGCAGAGAACGACGTGACGCAGGAGCAGTGTCGAGCCCTATTCACACTCACCACCCGCCTCATCTTGCTCGGTGACGATGCTTTCCAGAAGCAGATTGGCCTGCAAGTTCTGGAGGCCTACGCTCGCTACCACCGGCCCGAGTTTGAGCTCTTCTTCTGCAAAGACTTTGTGCTCTGTTTACTCCAGCAGGGCTACGGGCAGCTGGAACACAGAGATGCTGCAATAATCGATTACATCCACTGCTGCCTGCGGCTGCTCATCAGCTGCCCCTCCGTCCTGGAGACCTTCAGTGTCATCCAAGTGGAGGTTTTGAGGATGGTGTGCGAACGGCCTGAGCCAGCTCTCTGCGCCCGACTCAGCACTTTGCTGTCAGACTTTATGCAGTGCATCCCGAGGGAAAAGTCAGGTGTCTTGTTCTGCCAGCAGCTAGTGAGGACCATCAGCTGCTTTCAGTGCTTTGCCAGCGAAGAGCGGGAACTGAGAGAGTATGTAGGCCAGGTGACAAAGGTCAGCACTCTTCTACAGAACATCTGGAAGGCAGAGCCAGCCACACTGTTGCCTTCACTGCAAGAAGTCTTTGCTATTATCTCCTCCACAGGTAAAGCTATATATTTAGTCTGCTGGAATTGTTAGACTGTTTTTGTTTGTTAAAATTGACAAAGGAACTAATATTTTAAATTAAATACACTGCAAAAATACAACATTTTACCAAGTATTTTTTATCTAGCTTCTAGTGCAGATATATTGGTTCACATGAAAAAAGTCAAAAGTCAAAACTAACTTAAAATAACTTTTCAGCAAGACATATAAGTTTGTTTTAAGTCAATAATTCTTTTGATATAGATAGATGGCAGATGTTTTTCACTTTTAGCAAGACAACTTTCATGTTTTCAGTGGGGGAAAAATCTGGAACTAGTACTTTTTGTATCTATATTCAAGAATTATTGAGATATTTTTGTCTTAATTCAAGTCTACTAAAATATTTGCACTAGAAGCTAGACAAAGATTCTTGGTAAGATTTTGTGTTTTTGCAGTGTATAACTTTAAATGCTCTAAAATCTTGAGTTAATACCAACTGAAACTGCAGACATATTCACAAATTGGTATTATTCATAAAATAAAACAGGAAATAACACGTCTGAGATTTTTGTAGACCAGAAACACATGTTGAATTGTGCTGCCACAGCTGTTTTTTGTACAGTTTGGCTTTTTATCGTGTCTGAAGATTTTAATTTGTTTTAAATGTTTCTATCTAGATGTTAAGAAGTATCTAAATAGAAACATCTCACAAGCTACAAGGAAAATATTAAAATATTTTATACAGAAAAGTGACTCGATGTTGTTGTTCTTTCAGACCCATCCTTTGACCCATCTATTGCCCTGGCTAGTCTGGTCCAGCACATCCCTGTCCAGATGATCAATGTGCTCATCAAGAGTCTCACCACAGACCAGAACGTCAGAGATGCAAGCATGACCAAAGCTCTCAGCCGGTAGCTTAATGTCTTTGTATTCTACACTTGTAAGCTATAGGATGAACGCATGTTCTAATTTCAGTGTGTAATATGCAGTTTATGCTTGTTAACACTTGTTTGTTGTGTGTTTTAAAGAATGATCGACTGGTTGTCTTGGCCGCTGGCCCAACATGTGGATACCTGGGTCATCGCACTACTGAAAGGACTGGCTGCTGTTCAGAAGTTTACCATTCTTATAGATGTCACTCTGCTGAAAATTGAACTGGTTTGTAAAACTTCCCTGGTTTATGGTTCATTGTAGAGGAGGTTGGATTTAAATATTATGTTACAAATGTGTGAAATAGATTAATTAATTACTGTAGTTCATATTTATTGCTGGTTAATATCATTGATTTCATATTTTATACCTTTTATGACAAATGTGTTAAAGAAATTGACTTTGATTTGACCTAAATTTAATTTATAAATATTTGCTTTCTGTTTATTTTGACCTGCAGGTATTCAGCCGTCTGTGGTACCCTATTGTACGGCAGGGGGCGCTATCCGTGCTTTCCCACATGCTGTTGAGCTTCCAGCACTCTCCTGAGGCCTTCCATTTGGTAAGAGGTCCTCTGTCTCCTCACAGCTCATTTCCTCCTTATGTGACCAGATTGTTTGTTCTCTCATTTTCCTTCTGTTCTTGCTTAAATTACTGCGAGGCCACACAGACCCTCCTCAGTAATGATCTGCAAAGCATTTTAAATGCCAAGCAGTGGCCCGTGAACCAATTTAATTAAAACCTAAAAAACGTGAAATGATCAGCTGAACTCTCTGTGGAGGTCCTGATGTTCATCTCTTTCCTGGTTGACCATGCTGCTCGTTTGATGGGAAAATTTTATCTTTATCATCCAGAATTTATTGTTTTTATTTCCTAATTTCCTGTTTTTTTCCTTTCAGGTTGTTCCACACGTGCGCTCTCTAGTTCAGACTCTAAACACAGACGGTCTCCCCACCAGTCAAACTTTCCTGCTCCAATTCACTGAACTTATACACTGCATGATGTACCAGTACTCTGGCTTCCCTGACCTCTACGACCACATATTGGAAGCCATAAAGGTGAAGAACTGATGTTTATGTTGGTATTTTCTGAGTTCATTCAAATCAAAAAGACTGCTCTGTAAATAAGGCCAGCCTTCAGACACATCTGCATTAATTATTCCGTATTCTTTCCAGGATTTCCCAAAACCTTCAGAAGAGAAGATCAAGTTGGTGTTGAATCAAAGTGCCTGGACATCCCAGTCCAATTCGTTTGCTTCTGGTTTATTGAGGCCGGCTGGGAAGTCTGAGACAGGAAGGACAGGTCTGATCAACCTGGGGAACACCTGCTACATGAACAGCATCATCCAGACCCTTTTTATGGCAACAGAGTGAGGCACTCAGTCATACCAACACACATGTCAAAGCTGAGAATGTGAAGAATTGAACCTGAGTTTTTGCTCTCAGTTTCAGGAGGCACGTTTTGTCTTTACATCTAAATGGCTCCAACACAGTAATGAAGAGACTCCAGCTCCTTTTTGCCTTCCTGGCACACACACAGGTCTGTTATGTCTTGACTAATGAAATATGTGTGAAGTTAGTGGATGTCAACATGAGTTGTGGATGTGTGCTTTCGCCTACAGAGGGCAGCGTACGCTCCCAGGAACTTCTTGGAAGTGTCTCGTCCTCCCTGGTTCAACGTGGGCTCACAGCAGGACTGTTCAGAGTATCTCAGATTCCTTCTAGAAAGGTACAGTGAGTCTGCAGCGTTCCTCCTTATGCTCAGCTGTTCCTGTAGTTTTATTTTTGCTTAAAGCCAATTAAAATAGCAATGATGCGACGCTTATTGTGGAAACATGCGTTGTTTTCATACACCTTGAACTTGTCCTGCATTACAACCACAAACTTCCCCTTGTTTATGTGATTTCATTCAATTCAAAAATGCTTTATTTTTCCAAAAGGGAAAGTAAATGTTGTAACTCATATAATCCAAATATCTTAAAAGATTTGTTGATGATGGCGATGCTGCAGGCAGGAAGAATCTCCAGTAGCACGTATTCTTGATAGTACCATTTTGTAGCACAATGGGACCTTTTGATCAGTTACTCAGTACTTGAGTTTTACAAAATACTTTTTTACTCTTACTTGAGTAAAAATATGTTGAAATACAGCTACTCATTTGTCTATAATCTTTGGCTACTCTACCCACCTCTGCTAATGCCAAGTGTACTTGTATTTTTAAGGTTGCACGAAGAGGAGAAAACGCTTCACGTTCTGCAATCAGCCAAGCCAACAGTAGCCTCCCTGGTTGATCCGATTAGCAGAGACCCAACAAGTCCAACAACTTCTGAAGACTGCAAGGATTCCCATTTGGTTGAAGCAGAGAACCGATGTGCAAATGATGGAAGGACCTTGATAGAGCGAATGTTTGGTGGAAAGCTGATTACAGGCATTCGGTGCATGCAGTGTAACGGCATCTCCGAGAAAGAAGAGCCTTTTACAGACTTGTCTTTGGCCTTTTGTCCGTCTTCTTCCTCTCAGGGCAGTCCCAAAGCAGAGAGACCTAAAGAAGAAGGCAAGGTGCTCTGTCAGGGATCTGTCAATGGTGGCAGCGAAGCTCCTGAATCAAGCAATCTAGCTACTAATGTTCAGTATGAGCCAGTGACGAACGAACCCCCTCTGTCTGTGCCTGACCTGGTGAACTATTTTCTGGCTCCTGAAATCCTGGACGAAGACAACGCTTACTTTTGCGAGAAGTGTGTTTCCCTCCAACGAGCTGAGAGGACCATGAAGGTGGTTTCCGCGCCTGAATACCTCATCCTCACGTTGCTCCGATTCTCTTACGATGCCAAAAGCCACATCCGCAAGAAGATCCTAGATAACGTCATCATCCCGCCAGCTCTGAGACTTCCTGTCCATGCCTCTGCGACGCCAGTGCAGTGGTCCTCCGCCTCCTCGTCTCCTTTGCAAGTTGATTCTCCGGAAAGCAGCGAGAACCTGGCTAAGAAACTCAAACCATCACAAGGAGAGGAGGAGGAAGAGAGGAAGTTAAGGTTAGATGAAGCTGAGAAGATGACAAGAGGAAGAGAGACTTCAGTCCAATCAGTGCCCTATATGCTCAGCTCTGTTGTGGTGCATTCTGGGGTTTCCTCGGAGAGCGGCCACTACTACTCCTACGGACGAAACATCAACGGAGCGGATGGGACGCAGCACCCAGCTGGTTTCTCTTCTGTCAAACAGGATTTAGCGAGTGACCAGGCCGCTTGTAGCCTCTGCAAATCAGAACAAGGCGACTCATTACCCAACGTGGGCCTGGAGGCGAGGGACTGGCTCCTGTTCAATGACAGCAGAGTGACATACACTTCCCTACAGTCAGTACAAAACATCACCAATCGCTTCCCCAAAGACACAGCCTATGTGCTCATGTACAGGAAACAGGAGCTGCCAGGGTTGAATGGAAACGAGGGACAAATGGCAAATGGAATGAGACTGAGTGCCGAGCCTCCCCTGCAGAAAGAGCTGCTGGATGCTATCATCAAAGACAATAAGCTGTATTTGCAGGTAATTCTCACAGATTTGCATTACTGTGCAGTGCATTTGCAAAGTTGCAACTAGGGCTGTTAGGATTCATCAAATGATTGAAATTTTGAAATTTCTCAGGGCAGATTATCTACCTCAAGGTTTTGTCAAAGCTGCAGTATGTAACTTTTATAAAATAAGTTTTGTACATATTTGTAAGTATGGAATGAGAGATAATCTGTGGAAAAAAATTAAAACCTGGCCCTGGACCCTCCTCCAGAGCCAGGAGGGTCTTATCATTGTTAATCAGACCCATTTGTGCACCATTGCTCTCTGCTACGATACAGCTTCTCCCTGTCATGAATGATGAGACCTAGTTAGCATGACCAACGATGGCGGCGGATAAACGGTTTTTCTGTAACTGTAAGTTGTTTCTCCTCCATCAGCACATTTAGCAACATGTTCATGAGGTTGATTGACAGCACTGGCTCTGAGAGGTTGTTTTTCTTCAAATGGCAGTAGCAGCACAGGGAGGAAGTGGAGGAGCTTGACCTTTTCAGATTATTTATGTCATTTTATGATGCCACTACATGGTGATAGTTTTTACAAATATATAAAAAATCAATATAAAACATATATAAAAACATTTATAAAAGTTATGTACTGCAGCTATAAATTATGTTTTGTTATTCCGCGCACTGCATTCCAATATTTGTGTTGCGCATCACTCTCACTTCTGGCAATAAGTTGTTGACGAATCCTAAGTGCTAATAGCAGCTATGGAAGGAGAAGGCGAGGGTCAGAAAGAAGCGCCGCTAAGGGAGACACAAAATGTCGGATCACTTTAAACTAAATGGAAACGAACACACAGCTCAGTACGTTTACTGCAAAATGGAATTGGTGTTTCACAAAGCAGAGCCTCGATGCTCCACCCTCCAATATCTCAGCAGGAAACATCCATTACATGCATTGAGCTCACTTGTGCCTGCTGACTGTTGACATTTACGTTCCCTAAGAATAAAACAAACTTATCTTAACTTATCTGTGATTGTTAGTAGAATCTGGCATGTGATACTTGTGCAAGGAAATGCATGTGGCTACTTGCTGATCAAAACTACTTGCTGATGTAGAGAGAAACTTGTTTTATAGAAGTTTTTTCATACTTCAAACTTGAGACTAAAAGTGAAGTGTAAAATACAAGGCATTTGTTACTAATTCCTCGGTTTAAGTTAGTTTTTTAATTTTTAAAGATTAATTTGAAATGTTTTATTTCTCATCTGTTTTTGCACTTTCTAAAACAGTTTTTTCATACATAAAACTTGAGACTAAAAATGACTTGAAACATTTGGCATTTTCCATAGTAAGTTTTCTTATTAAAAGAAACTGTTTTTTACTAGCAGTTCTCTTTCATATATTTCTTTTACTAGCTCTTACAGAACAGGACAATTTTTTATTCAATAGCTCGATTAATCGTCAGAATACTATCAATAATCATTTGCAACAGCCCCAGTTGCAAACACACATTTTGACCTATTTTATAGAAATTTTGTAGAGTTGGGCAACATGACTGAAAAACCTATCACCACATAATTGATAATGATCAGATACCAATAATTGTCAATTAGTTTTGTTGTTTTAAGTATCTGAAATGCTGCCAAACCTGTGACGTGACCTGTTTTATCCACAGTTTCCTTTCGAGTTGTTGGACTCATTTTCTCCCTTCACTGCACGCCATTGTTTTTTTTTTAAGCGGTTATGAGGCACGGTGGCGATACCTGAAACTGCTCCTATGCAAGTTACTCAACAAGTTATTGCTAGGTAACAACAGAGTGAGTGAGTCAGTTGATGTCAGCAACCCCTGAGAGGTTAGCATGGCTAGCAGCTAAAGCCTTTCCTACAACTACATCTCCCAGAACGCTGTGCAGTTCTGGATCGGAGTTTAGTGAAATTACTGAACATTCTATCTGACATATTTTCTATTGGTACTGATCACATGTATATCGCGATATATAATGGTGTTGATTTATTGCCCAACCCTGGGATTTTGTTTTGTTGATCAAATCAAAGCATAAAGGATACGGGAAGTTTTGCACGTTTTCCAGAATTTGCGTGTATTTTATATTTGGTGCTTCCAAATAAACACACCTCCTTTGCTGCCACTACATATTTAAATTTTTTTATGTTTGCCTCCATCATCTTTGCACATGTACACACTTACGTTTTTGCTCATGCTCTTTCTTAAGTGGTAGCACATGCTAGAATAAATAGGGAAGATTGAGGGGGAATCTGTGAAAATGTGGTTTGGATTGGAATCCATCCCACACTCATCAGACTTGTATATGTAAAAAGAAACTGAAAACGGGTCATTTATCTTCCACTTTGTAACTTTGCGCTGCTTTATGATGCAAAGTGAGAAAATGTGGGAGAAAAAAAGCTTGCAGAGTTTGATTACATTTGCAAGAAAGTGTAAGTGTGAAGTGAGCTGTAATTATGCTTACCACTGATTTAGAAGTTTGTGGGCATGTATTTGGAACAACTGCTTACTTTTCATTTTCAACACACAATCGATTTAAAACATCATTTCCGCTTCTCTTCGCAAGTAAGATTTTATCATTAAAGTGGAGGATTAATCCAGGTGGAACGTAGCAAACAGCAACTGAGCCACCGACTAGATTGATTTATGTATTCTGGTACTCGAGTGAAATTCAGACTCTTCTACTCAAAGATGTGAGGTGTAATTTCACAACTCACTGAGCTGTGGTGTGTTAAACTGAAACTCTACTGCGTTCGTGTAAATAACTTCGATGCTCCTCTAGAGGGAGCTATCACAACGCGATGTCCTTTGGAACGCCTGCACTGTTTCTTAAAGAGTTTATTTGTCTGTACTTCCAGGGTGCGTTTTAAACTTAATCAAGCTTGGTAAAATATTTGTCTGTCTCCTTGGCGATCAACAGGAGCAGGAGCTCAGCGCTCGGACCCAGGCTCTTCAGGCGTCTTCGTCTTCCTGCTCATTCAGGCCAAACGGTTCAGATGACAACAACCCACCAGGGAGCTGTGGCCCATCTGGAGGAGGAGGAGGAGGAGGAGGAGGAGGCTTCAACACCATTAGCAGACTGGTCTTCTAAAATGAAATAAAATTCAGAGGGAGACCCACATGAACTGGGGTTGACTGTACAGAAAAGAAGAGCTCTGCTATAATTTAAATGTTTTCACACACTGAATATCAGGAAACTGGCTCTGATTATTGGTTTTCTTACACCCAAAGAGATGGATACATTTTTTTTTTTCTTTTTTCATTTTTTAATCATCTAATGATTTATATTTCTTACTTTTAAATCCTGGAGAATACATTTTTAAATGCAGTTAAAACCAGCTCTTTACATATAGTATAAAAAGACAACTTTTTTTTTCATTAAATTATATAGATTTTTTACTAGGTCAGTCAGGATTACTAATTTTTCCTAATTGCTAAATTGCAGAATAATGAATAAAATATATATTTTTTACTTTCTTCAAAGATGTATACCTATTACCAGTAATTGGTAAAAGTGCTTTTTTTGTTAACCATATGATTGGTTCCAACATTCTTGATTTCCTTCCACAAACTTCTCACCATAGTTTGCTGGAATTTTTGCCCATTTCTCCTGTCAGAACTTGTCTGAATCGGTTTGTTAAATTTTGTTCTCACACCCACATTTCCAATTCTATCTGCATATTTTCTTTGTAACTTGGAGATAAATTGGAGATGCAGTCTCCAATTCATTGATTTATTGTCCTTTAGTCACTGTGAAACTAATTAAGCATTTGGAAAACCTGTCTGCATCCAGATTTTTAACTTGGTGTCTATTTTGTAAATTGCACCAGTCCCACCAAACATGATGCTGCCACGTCTACACTCCTTTTACCGACCTTTTTTCCCCTTCAAATCTAGTGATGGTTATTATGGCTAACAGTTTCATCTTAATTTGATCAAAAAAGCGTTTTTTCCAGATTTAAAGTCCTTTCCCCTGAGTGCATGTGTAGGCTTTGATCTGGCTTTTTACGTTATTTTTAGGGTATTGACTTCTTTCTCTCTATTCAGTCCCATGTCTGTACAGGACTCATTTCACCAATTGTAAATTTAAATGTTGAGCTTTCACAAACGTTAAAGGCAAAACAATTTTAGTAGCTGTAAATGTATTACTTTAAAGAAAGCATTAAAAGTGTGATTTTAAAAAAAAATCCTTAATTTTGATAATTTTAGTGGAAATAATATAAACATATCAAAAATAAAAGAAGAACGGTTTAGTCTGATTTGATGTCGGTGAGAAAAAAAGTTGTCTTTTTATACGGTCCATGTATATCCTCCATGAATAATAGACAATATAGCTCAAGTACCTGTATAGTTCAAACTTTAAAGGTTTCCTTGTTTTTAAATGCACATTTTTACTTTGAAATATGTAAATGTTTTGAAATGCCTGATTGGGGGATCAGTGTTTCTAATATTTCCTCACACAAACATGATAATTCATGTTTGTGTTATAAAACTACAACTAAAATAACTGATCTGTAATAAAGTGTTTTTATTATCTACTTCTAAACACAGCTTTGGGACTTTGCTTACTTCTATGATGCATCACAAGCTGCAGACCTTTTCTCAGAATGGAAAGTTTTTCAGAAAATTAGGATTTCTTCAGCTTGTGCCATTTGTTATTTTAAAGGTTTCATGCAATAAAAATGTATATATACGAATGAGTCATGCATTTTTGTATAATTTTAGATTATCTACCTGAAAATAATTTGAAACAATATAATTAAACCAGGCATCCCTCTGCTCCCAGCAAACAGAACGGATATATGATCCCTCCAGGGGATTCTGAGACCTCCAGCTGATGCTTCTTTGCACAGTGGGAAGATTACACTCGTTGTCTTATAGATAAGCAGGTCAAGACCCAGGTTCAGATTCTGTTCAGGTCAAATAACATGTTTTTTTTGGCATGAAATGCTTTATTTTTGTTGTTTTTTATTCCCTCTCAACCAAACCCAAGCTGTCTTAACAGCAGAAAACCCTTCCCTCAGCATGATGCTTCCCTCTACATGCTTTACAACACAGATGGCCAACAACATAAAACTTGGTGTCTGACTTCCTCCACAAACATTGCAGGAAAAGGTGATTACTCAGCTCAATATTTTTTAAAAATTTTATTTTCATTTACTTATTTAATCTCTCTTTTGCCAGTAAAATCCCATTGAGATTTTACAAGAGAATCCTGGTCATGAGTGGCAACATTCACAACAAAAACATTAAAAATTAACACTGTCATAAATAAATAAATTAAAACATTTGCAGACAAATGATTTCTTCTCAAAACCAGTAAGAACAACCATAAAAACATCTGTAACCATAAAAACAACTTCTCATGGCAATTTTGTTTTAGCTAAGTTAATTATTTTTTGTTTGTTTTTCTGTCTTTGGCCCTTTTTTTCTTCAACTCATGTCAAAACGTAATATCTCCCAAGCCTTTCCAGTATGCATGAGTAGAATTACCTTTAAACAATTACTCATTTTTTCCTGTTGCGTCTTCAGCTTTATAGTCTCCTCTTGCTGATCTAAAGAAAATGTTCTAAACTTGATTTACTTTGGCTTTTATTTTAGGATGAGTCAAAAGCATGGATTAGAAATGGTTCTAATCAGCCACTGTACGTGTTAACAAGCTGCTCAGAGAAGAAAAACAGGACTGTGATTTGTGTGATTTGTCAAAACAAGCCGCTGGATTCTCTGCTCTTTTTTTTTTTGTTTCTTTTTTTTTTGCTTTGGCTGCAAAAACTATTTTGCACAAATGGAAGTGGGTAAAGACAAAGCGGGGACTGAAAAAAGGAACTGGGAAATCACAAGAACATAGCCCCCTTGCAATGTAGAAACAGCTTCTACACAAGGCTTTGTTCCCAGAACAAATAAAGAAACAAATATTTGCGTCTCAGCTGAATTTCTACTTCTTTATTTCAGTATTCAGTTTGTGTTTGCAGTCAGTTTTCTTAACATGTTCAGTGTTTTGTGTCACTTTTGTCTTTATTAAACTTGACTTATTTGAATCTCTGCAGACAGTAGTGCTGTTAAGGCCCTCTGGTTTTTCTTTGTGATCATTTTGTATGGCCGGTTTTCTGCTATATAAATCTTTTACATCATTTTTTATAGACATGTTTGATGTTAAAAAGTTGTGTTTATTTTTTTATATTTTATACTAATTTGTTGTTGATGCTACAAAAATACAGCCACGTTGTTGTGTCAAAGACATTTATTTGGCCAGAATGTCTGATGTGTCAAAAAGTGCTTATTATTCAGGCTTACCACAATATTATATTATAACAATATTTAAAGAAGTGCTGTGTCCTTTCAGTGGATGTTCTTGTAACAATAGCATTCCAGTAACATTCCTTGGATACCAGTCAGAGGGGACGGGACCAGGCTTTTGGCAGTGGACTGGATCATTTATAAATAAGTCAAGTCATTTTGCTCACTCGGTTGAAACGGAATAATATTTGGTTACATTTTTAGTCTGTACCCTATCTGTTGCCTTTGCATTTCTTAAGTAGCTATTTAAATAGATCCGCTAAGTCAATTTGTTTATTTGAAATTGCATGTCAGCCACTTTACAAGTGCATTGTGAAAACTGTTGTGCTCAAAACGGTTCACTTCAACAGAGATGTTGCAAAAGTAAAACAATCATTGCATTGTTCTCGCTGGGTCACCGTGCGCTTTTCTCTCCGCATTGTGGATATTGTAGTTTAGACGTGCACGGTTCTGCTGGTACACCTGAGGCTGTGCCAGAGAGGTTGGGCCATTCTTTGTTTCTTTTTAAACTATCCGGATCCTGTTTTGTGTTTTCGCACAAAGCTGACTTGTCTCTGTTACCTCGTGCCCTAATTACCAAATGGAAGTTTTCCCATGATATAAACTCAAGCGGGGGTGGCAGAATACAGGCAGTCACTGAACTACATGTCCCATAGTTTTTAAAGTCTTCAGCTTTCCTTGCACGCTGCCGCCTCTCCGGTTCGTCCTCTGAAGAAATCTCAAAGCGAGGTCAAGTTAAAGTGCTTGACTTTAATGCAACTTCCGATTGGGATTTCCAAAATAATAATAATAACATACCTTAAGAAGTCATGTACAAAATAAAAAAGGTCTCTACTGTTAAATACATCTTAGGAAGTCATTCAGTTTTCTTGTATAATGCTAAAACATAATTACATCAGTGCAGTATATTTAAATGCAGACCAGGAGAAAAAAGACCAGCTCTAAAATTTATATCTATTATAAAACTTCTCTAATGTTTGTAGCATGCAATAATTTTAATATCCTGTTTATGTTGATTATGAATCCGGAAAAGCGGATTTATATATATAAATTTCAGTACCTATTACTATTTTAATATATCTACCTATTACTATTGTTATGGTTATTTTTGCTTTAGCCTTGTTTATGTGTTGAATAGTTTCTTTCTTTTGTTGTATTACTTGCTGCTTAGATGATTCATATTAGCCAACACAGTTCGACAAAGAAGGGAAATATTAACCTAACCCTTTGACGATGTGCTTTTATCTTGAAAGCACGACATTCAAACTTCCGGGCTCTCTTGCTGTAGTGTCAGCTAGCTTAACACAGTCATGTTCTAGTGGAGACTTGAGTTTAGGGAAAAGACACACTTTAGCCCGACTGTCAATCACAATTAAGGAACCATGGGAGTAAACTGCTAGCGAAGCTCGGTGTAAGCTCTGTGTTTACGTCCAAAGGTCGCTTTAAATCGAGCATTATGCAGCGGTACGCTGTGGGACGTTTGCAGCCGACCTCGCCAACTGGGATTTCTCGCTCCACTCTGGAATGGAATTAGCATGGAACGTTATAGTTAAGAAAACAAACAAACAGAAAAACTTCACCAGACTCCTTGTTGTTTTGTCGCCTCAGCGTTTCAAAGTACGCGGATTAGCGTTTATCTTCGTCTAAAAAGCGACACGGAGGAGGACTGCGCCCGCTCCAAGCGTGGGAAACAGTGCGTGGATTTGACTACAACTAGTGGGAATCTGTTGTGTTCATTTCTGAGAAACTACCCTGCTCTCTGTCGGTGAGTCGACTTTTTGGAAAGACGGATTGACCGCGTCTGTGTGACTCCCACAGACAAGAAAAGTGCTTCGTTTTTAACTTTTTTTTTTCCCTCTCCTGTTTTCATCACACCACTGTGTTTCTTCTTTTTTTTCTTCTGTTTACTCCAGGCGGACGGAGACACTCCCCAGATCAGGCGAAGCCAAACGGCCACCGACCGCTGGGAGTCCGGCGCGCAGGGAGCAGAGATGAGTGGGGGAGAGGTGGTGTGTTCAGGCTGGCTGCGAAAGTCTCCTCCTGAAAAAAAGTTGAGACGTTACGTAAGTGCACTTTATATCCTATTTGTGACGTTGCGATAAATCAACCTGTGGGACCGCATCTCGCCTGCTTTTCTCTGGAGACCATGGAGCGAAATGACAGACATGTTTGCAGGCCTCATGTTGTGCACATTCAACAGCCTGATTTCGATTTTTTTTTAAATTGTTTTTGTTCCTTCTTGCGTAAACTGTGTTTGCCTCCCATTCCCGACATCCATGAGTTTACAAAGAATTGAAACTGTGGGGAAACAGCAATATTTTGAAATACACAGTATTGTCAAAGCCAATAAAGCTGCCTAAGAAACCTGCAAATAAATCTATTTTTGATTACATAATCTTGCACATCAATGTAGAATTTATTCAATAATTACTTCTTTCAGAGTGGAAAACTTTCCCACATCAAAAAGAAATAAAAGCATATTCCTTAACATCATAAACATGGCATGGCTCCTCTTCAATACGGGAAAGATAAAAGAACATGTTGTTAACTAAGGCAGGTGTTTGTTGATCTTGGTGACTCCGGAAATTGACACAATAAAACATCAATTCACCTGAACATTCCTGTATTTACAATCCGAGAAATAACTGAAAAGTTTAAAACAGCAAGAATTTCAAACAAGGCTGGATGAGGTTCCAAGTTTTTGCCTCCATATTTGGGTATATTTAAAAAAAAATACTATGATGAAAAAGTTGAATATGTTTTGTAAGGTTGCAGAGGTACATCAACTTAGATTTCCTTAATTTAGGGAAATCAACCACGGTCTGATACTTTTCCACAAATCTTATCCGCAAAGGTCTGGAAATCAACTATTGTCCGCTTTTACTTTGCTGTGAAAGTGGGCTGACTAACACACAGACAACTTAGAAACTTTCTTGCTGTATTTAGCCATTTTCCAGGCAAAAAAATTATGTGTCAGCCAAAATCGTCATAAGCGGGTCAAACTTTTTATAGATTGGTGATCGGCCGGAAAACTGCAATCGGTGCTCCCCTAGTTTCTGGTCGCTCATTACGGTTATTGATACTCATATTGTATAGATTCATTACACATAGTTAGTTTTTTCTTAAAAGCCACCATTTCTTATGTGTTAATTTTACATATGATAAATAAATAAAAAAAAAAAAAGATTATTATTTTTTTAAACAGAAATGTGCAGTTTCTGAAAAGTATCCTCATTTCTGTTTGGCTGATTGTGTGGTTGTGGGTCCTTTTGCATGACTTTCTGCATCAAGGCGGAGTGGCATGGAGGGGATCAGCCTGTGGTTCTGTTGAGATTTAATGGAAGTCCTAATTGGTTGGATATAGCTGCCTCCAGGCAACATGGATAATGACCCTCTCCACTCTTTCTTGAAATACTGGAACCTTTATTTCCAAATGAAATACAAACTTAATTTTAATCTAAAAAGAGGATGTTTGGATCCTCCAGTTCTTTTGCTCTTTAACTCAGGTTGATTGAATTTTGCTTTGACAATCCTCTCCAGGCTGCATTTATTCCTGTTTTTAGTGCAACCTTTCATACCACAGTTTTTCCTTCCACTTAATCTTCCTTAAATATGCTTGGATAAAGCAATTTGTTAAAAACCAGCTTTCCTTTTTTGTTTGCTGGCCTTCTGTGACTTCCCCTCCTTGTGGAGGGAGTCGTCGACTGCCATACTGATACTGACATTTGTCAAGTCAGCAGTCTTCCCCATGATTGTGTAGCCATAATATGGCCTCTGTGTAACATTTTAAAGGTACAAATGAAAGTTTCAAAACTTGAGGCATTTAATTTGGAGTTATCTGTAAGCTCAATCATTAAAATTATGATAAGCAATGGCTTGAAATATTACTTACAGATTTATTCTGTTTTAGTTTTTGTCACGCTGAAACAATATACTGCAACCCTATGTAAAATAAAAAGAGAAAAGAAGTTGCCCCTTAAATCTACAGACAGTTTGTGGCAACAACTGCCATTAAGTGTTTGAGATCAGCTTTACCTTTGCCAACTTTAACTAAACCACTCCATTACCATAATCTGTTGGAGTCATCCATGTATAAATTTGTTTTCTGAAATCCTGTCTTAGTTTTACCCAAGATGTAATGCAGTGCACGCCTTCCAAATAGTTCAACTCAGAATATTTTCATTGAAATGTTGAGAATCAGTCATCAAGATGTTTTATTGGAAATGCGAGATCAGCCTTTGTTTCTTTTGGGTCACCAGTTGTTTTATTGAATCAGGAATAGTGACCTTTGGGGCAAGTGAACTAGATGTTGTTCTGGGCTTATTTGTGACCTCCTGGATGTGTTTGTTCTCTTAAAGAAATTTTGTTGGCAGGCCACTCTGGGAATGTTCGCCGCTCTATGTTTTCTCTGTTATGTAGTTGGCTGTTCTCTCTGTAGTTTTCTGGGATCAAAAACTCATAGAAATAGTTTTTGATCTGGACAATGATTCATCTCTTTAAGATTTTTTAGCTCATTTGAGAGATTTTTATGTTCTTATAATCTTTTATGTTTATGTTCAGATTGTGTCTAGGGTATTGAAGCAAAATTGTAGCTAATTCAGGATTTAACAAGGGAGGAAAGTTATACTTTTTACCTGCTTCAATGTTGGTTGGGATGGTAATGTTGATTGGGATATAGCAATGATTTCACAAAATCATTGTTACAGTTTGGCACTAATACAGCAGTCTTCCTTGCTCACATTGGTTTTTATATGAAAATGCAGCTGATATATCCCTTTTGTTTGGTGTAAAATCAGCAATCTTGACTGGATTTTATGTATTATTACATTTTTAAAATGTGCTTATTGTATAATTTTATTCAAATTGGGTTATTTCTTAATAAGATAACTTCAGCTAATGTGGAGGTTTGAGCTGCCATGACGTTGAGTATTATTTGGTCCAAAAAAGAGGGCAAATGCTTTATAAAGTAAACAAAAGTAAAGATATTTTGGGCAATTGTTTAAATTTGTAATGGTAACGTGATGGACATCGAAATTAGAACTACACCAGCCAATCAGCACGGCAGTCAGATTTCAACTGACCATCTCTGATTATTTATTTTAGTAAAATATGTGTTTATAAGGCTCTTGACTGCATGGATCAGATTTATTTCCATTTTTTTGGGTAGATTTGATGTATTAACTTCCATCTGCTCTTAAAGAAAAGCTAGAGTTTTATGACTCCCTCAAAATGTTAAGACTATTTACACGATCCTCCTTTTTCATATGTACCTCCATATGTTTTGCCAGCTCCAATATAAGCATTGAGGACAGCGTGACTTTGCTTTGTTCATTTTTTTTGTGCCCCTGAAATCAAATAGGTGTGTGCATGCAGAAGAGGTTTTAAATCACTGCTGAATGAAGGCTGATTAGATGAGTTTATTACCTAATTATAAACATTTTTATGGTAACTCTGCATCCTTTTTCATTGTGGTGATGAGTCAGGGCTTCTCAAAACAAACCGCGGCAGTGTCCTGTTCAGTGTTGACCCGTCAAATGTATCTCTACAGCAAATTTTTCTTTATATAAACTGACAAGCAAAGGTGTATCTGATAAGGTAACAGTAATGCAGTTAAGTGAGGTTTTCTGAAAGTATGAGGAAAATTTTGACGCGTGTGAGACTTTCCATTTAGTGGCAACAAGAGTTTTTGTTTTTGGACAGATATATATTGCAACCACTTATTGCAAGTGGTTTCATTGCAAGGTTTTGTACAGATCCCATAGAGAACAAATCAGGTGGAAAAAAACCTGAATCGATGAATGAAACTGTCTGATCATTTATGTTTGTTTCAAATCTATCATGACGCTGCGTTATGTTGGTCTTTCCCCAGCCACAGATTGTCACAACTATTTATGCTCCTGGGTTTTTCCATTTTGTTGCAGCTGCCTCCTCTGTCTGGTTTTCCCTTTTCCTCTTTTCAATTTTCACACCATGAAATCAATTTTTTTTTAGATGTTCTGTTGTAAAACCCTAAGCAAACTATTTCTAACACTTTTAGTTCGTCTTTATTGAGGCTATCAAAGAAACCTTGTGACTCAAAGAGAAGGAGCTGACTCAGCATTTTCAATACTTATCCTGAGGAGATGTAAAATCAGTTTTGCTTTTATTAAATATATTTTGTGTACATTGATGGAAGGTCTGATATCTACAAGAAACTAGAAGTTAAGTTGAATTATTTCCAATTGGAGATGAGGGATTACTTGAAACAAAAAGTAAATGTGAAAGATTTTCAACTTCCTCTTTCAGAGTTTCTTTAAATGACTGAAGCTGAAATCAGATGGAAATAAAAACACAGTAGTGGGGATTCTTCAGCTCTTCACCACCCAGAATAATGGCAGATTGGGAGAATATTCAAATTTTGAATTGCAGAAAAAGTACACACTCTCACACCGACACAGTCCAGTGACGTGCTGGTTTGTTTACATTTTAAATATTTACAGTTTTAAAATCACAAAAATATAGCCGCATACCTTTTTCCCTATGGTTTAAAGTCCTTTTGATGAGAGATGTGAGATACATTTCTGGAATGACTAGAATTTCCAGTCCCTCCCCAACCTGTTGCTGCACAGTGGTAGTCGGCTGGCTGAAAGACAGTTGCTAAACAGTCGTACCATTTGCATAAAAACACAAATCTGCCTGTTTGGAAAAGGCAGTAATACAGTGTAATATTCTGTATGTTAGTTTGAAAGCCATTAATTTAAAAAATATTTTGAATTAGATTATAAGTGTAATAGTCTTCAAAATAAGAACAATTGTTGCTTTATGATATGATAATATAGTAATATATGCCACCTTAGCAATCCAAAAGGCCATTTTTGCTTTCAGTACAGCTAAATAAAACTCATCTTGCACCACAAATGTTACCTTATGACTATGTAACTTAACATTTTCAAAACATATTTACAAGAGGAAATGTATTATTTTTAAACAAAAGAAACTTTTACTAAAAGATAGATGACGTTTATATCAAAAGTTTCTACGTAATAACAAAAAAGGAAGAAATAGTTCTAAGAAAAAAATCTTTTGTGAAGGTTTATAGGCAATTATTCCCAAATAATAAGTAAAAACTCAGTTTGTTAAAGTTAAGTTACTGAGAGTCATTGTGGAAAATCTAAAGAACAACAAGTTGCAGACCCCTATGTCAGTGTGAGAACTTGATGCCGGCCCATGCTTACTGTCATACTCAAAGGTTATGTTTGTCATACTTTGCCCCCTTTATTGCTTATAAATATTGTAGGGAAAACATAGATGTTCTCAATAATGCCTTTCTAACTTGACTCAGTCAGTATAACTTCTGTATTTCCCTGATATTACCCCACTGGAAGCATGTTCGGACTTTGTTGTGGAGTTTCTGTCTCCCTTAAAAGGGCCTCAGTGGGAGCAAGCGAGGCTTCGGGGTCGAGCGGATGAAGGAAAACATTGAACCCCGGAGGTCCTCCTCAGATGGCAGTAAACGGAGACAAGGGACCAAACTCCATGAGGCCTCTCGGCAGGGCGAAAGCAAATTTACAGCGCATGCTACTCTCCGGATGAAACGGCGGCCGTTTTCCGACAATTGGCCAGAGAAACCTTTACCCAACAAATGTGACGGCACAGCCAAAGCGAAACAAAGGCCCAGCTCTTCGATTAAGTAGAGGATTCATTAAATCTGCTTAGCAAGTGGAACAGAGAACAAACGGTTTCTGTTGAACCCCCCACCGCCACCACCCTGCACCCCGCGTGCTTCAAGAGACAAACAAACAAGCAACCTGGACGGATTGTAACAGAGGGGTACTTGTGTGGCATTAGCCTCTTAGGCTAACGAGGTAATATTATTGCACAGTGTCCTCGGGATTGTGGGCAGCACTCTGTTTTCAAATTGCTGCTGTGATCTGCCACAGCTTGAAAATGGATTGCACATGCCATTAATAATTTAATATCCATTACAAACAAATGACCATTAAAAATTGATATTAGTTCTGCCGTTTCCCCAGTCCACTTTTATCCCTGACAACAGGCTATTGTCACTGTGTTATACCTGTGTGTGTGTGGATCAGTTTCACAGCAACCACACTGGTAACCAAACCAGTTCAAAGGTGAGAATGTGAAGGTGAAGTTGTACACTTGATTTTTAGAAGAAATTTTAAAGGTAATACAAAAATTTCTGAAAGCTGCATTAGTAGAATATCTGTTTTCTCCAACTACAAAGCTTTCTCTGTCCTGACGTGCTCTTTGGACAAAAGTCAACATGTTTGTGGCCCGTCTGCATTCTTGTTTGGATATTTATAGTGGAATAAGCCAGAAATCATGTCATTGCCTCAGAAAGACAAACAAACCCTTGAAAACAAAGCACTCAATTTGAGAAAGCCCTCAGGAAAAGCGGTAGCACATAGAAGGGTGTCAAAGCAGTCTTTTGTTGCAGGGTAACTGCAGCGAAACATGGCTACTGAATAATAACACCCAGGTTTGCTTATATTTTGCAAGACGAGAGTTGCACATAATCACATTAGTGGTTCGCTAATCACAGCTTAAATTTGATAAAAGTCAACTCAGAAGGATCTGTTTCTAAAATTGCATTGCAAGACATTTTTGCACTTTTGCTTTGTAAAATTAAATAAAACTGTTTATGTTCATCTAATAGTAGGTTGCATTTGATTTTGTATGCATAGCTATATTCTACAAAAAGTATTTGCACCCTTCCGCATTTTGCATTAGCCACAAACTTTGTTGCATTTTTGAGAAACGCAAAGTTATGCATAATCATGAAGAAAAGAACAAATCAGAAAAATGTGGCTTACTGCTATATTCAGATGCCTCTACTTAAATACTCCTAAAAAACCACATAAATCCAGTTCAATATTTATAACAAAAAGAAAATAAATGTTGTTATAAGTAGCTCGTATCATCTAAGAATCTTAAGTAGCAGTCAGTTTTGCATGAATCTAAAAAAGCCTCTCACTGAAGATTGTTGCTATCTGACCATCTCATGGTTATGTCATGTTAACAGCTCAATTTCCAGGCAACCAAGACAATATTCCAGCAGTTGTTGGCGAGCACTGCTAATCCACATCACTTGCTTTTGCCACTCCTCTTTAAATCTGTTTGGCCTTTTTGGTTAGAAAATCGGTCAGAGAGAGATTGTTTTAAGAAGCAGAGCCTCTCTGACTCAATACTTTTTAAAACAACCATTCACTGCAGTCAGAGCTGCAGGTCTTTTGTGCTAAATCTCCACCAGCTGAGCTCATCTGCACACTGAATTACCAAATAGCCCAAGCCCACCCAGAATGCATGGAAAACATTTACAAATGACACTCCTTGCGTTTTTACACAGATTCTGTGGCTGTATGTTTGGGATTGTTGTCCTGCTGGAAGGTGAACCTCCACCCCAGTTTAAAGCCTCCAACAGGTTGGCTCCCAGGATTGTCCTGTATTTAACTCAATCTTACCATCAACTCTGACTAATTTCAAAGTTCCTGCTGAACAGAGCATGAATCACGGTTTCAATGTTTCATTAGCTTCTCGTCAGAAACCGCTTTTCAAACCAACAGACAGTGCTACAAAATAAGCAAAGAAACATTGACTTTTAGAATGTTTTTTCCCCTCTTTTATTTTCTTTTATTCACTATTGAATAATTATTACATTTGTTTAGCATAAATGTTGCCTCATACCTTCTAAGTTTAGTTGGTCATCAGTTCTTAGGATTTTCTTGACAATGTCCTACAGAGCATAGATCCCGGACAGTTTCTTCTGTCTTTTTTTCTGTCAAAAACTTTTCCATATGTTCACCCCTCCCATGCGACTTAGCCTCTCAGCTCCTTCAGACTATCCAGCAGCAATTAGCAAACACCTAGTGGAATTGCTGAGCTCATTATACAAACAATTTCTGAGTGAAAAGGTGGTAAAGACATTGTTATAGGGTTAATAGAGGTGTGATGTTGTGATCACGTCCTAAAGACGGAGTTTCAGAAAGGGCAGAAGTTTTTAAAGAGACAGAGGCCCAATTTCTAAATTAGTCATATTTGCTATATATAGCAATTTTAAAACAACTTGACGTTACTTAATTGTACTTAATAGTTACTTGATTGTGCTATAAAATGCAACTATATGCCTGGAAAATCCATGTTACTGCCCGTTTAACTTACTGTATATTTTACAATAAATAACTAAATACATTTTTATAACGTTCCAATTGAAAATTTATGATTAAACATTTTCTTTTTACTTTTTCTTTTCCTCATCATCTCTCCAACTTTCTGAGGACTTTGAAAAACCGTGACTTAAATCATTTATTCTAATATATTTGTTTACATCTAATCTATTTGGCAGCTCAATTTAGACATTTTACATCTTGAACCTGAAGTTTCAGAGTGTGATTATTTTATATGTAAAAAAAAAAAATCAAGCTGCCAAGATAAATTTTGCTGATTAAACTGAAGTTTTAGTTTTAATTATTCCCAATTTCTCTTATAATCAAGGTATTGTGGGCTTCTTGTGTTGGAATTTGTTTGCTAGTGGATTAGTGATGTAGTGAACTGGAAGGTAAAGGTTAACTTTGGGATGTTTGTGAACAGTTGACTCTGCTTCCTGGTGCAGCTGTTTACAGTCCCGTGTGGCAAATCCACAAAGCCAAATCCACAAAGCCGTGTACAGTGCTGCCGCTGCAGTGTTCCTTTGCATCTGGATGTTTGGCTAGCTGACTTTAGCCTTCTCTTTTATTAGAAATCAGTTACCATCTAAAATAATTCCTCTCTCCACCAGTATTTGGTACTTTGCCAAGTTGAACAGTTTGAAGTGCAGGTATAATTAAAAGCAGAAACTCAGAACTGCTCTGCAACGTTCAGCCTTTTTTTTTTTCCTGTTTCACTGCTCTGGATTATTCTCTCATACTGTGAACTAATGTGATCAAAGGTTTCATGCAGGGTTCAGCTTATTTCATGTTCCAGCTTGTCAACTAATGACACAAGAAGTAAAAATAGTGTGTGTCATAAGAGTGCTTTCTATTTCCAGAGTGTAGTTGTAGTCTGGTGAGGACTTAAAACAGGACCAGTATGAGAACACAGATGGCCAAAGATGGTGGGCACTAACCGCGCTGCAAGACCTGCCATCAGATTGGCATCCATGTTATTTCAGAAATGTAAAATAATCACTTGTCAGATCTGTAATAACATTCTTTTAACTGATTCGTGCAGTGTAGATTAATAGTAAATAATTGCATGGAAATAACCGATGACTCTGCCAGGACTGCAATTAATAACTATAGAAGGTGCAAACAAAAAGCAACGGGGACAAAAGAGATGAGTGCTTCTCAATGCAGCACCATGAGGCGGCCTGCAGAGAACAGCTCTCTGTTCTCTCCCTTCCCAGTGCTTCTTGGCAGACTGAGGCGGCAGGAATGTGAGGCTGCTCTGTGCTGCTCTTTGCTGGGCTGCAGGGTTGTGAGTGCCTGGTCCCTCATTGCCGCCGCCGACTGTTTTAGTTTAGGCTGCGATGGGCCGGACTTCGCTGCCCTGCCCTGCGCTGCTCTGCATTGCAATCCTCTGGCAATTGTTGATTCTTTTAACACCAAGAGGGAAGAGGAGCCGCTCCCTGGCGCCCCAGAAAGGCATGGCCGCCCCTTCCTGTGTGAGCCGCTGATGGCTACCAGATGGCGAGTGAAGAGAGGGAGAGAGAAAGAGGAAGGGTCCCTTACTCCTTCACTTATATTAGTTCTGCCTTTGTGGTCTTCTGTTCACTGTAGGGGTTTTGCAGAATACATTTTTTTTCAACATTTACCTCCATCAGTGCAAAAACATAAAATCTTACCAAGTATTTTTGTTCTAGTACCTAGTGCAAATATCGTAATACACTTGAAAAAAGACAACACTATCATACAAGTAATTTTTCAGACAGATATACTTTTGTTACTTTTGAATATCTATAAAAAGTACTAGTTCCACTGGCAGATATTTTTCACCTATAGCGTGAAAAAAATCTTGCATGTGAAATAACCTGCCAGTGGAACTAGTACTTTTTATATTTTAAAAAATTATTGACTTAAAACAAGCGCTTATATCGTCACAGAAAGTTACTTGTAAATTAGTTTTGTCCTATTTCAAGTGTACTCAGATCAAGCCTGTCACAATAAGCAATAAATCATTTAATCACTTGATAAAATAAAACGTGCTAGATAATTTTCACTTGTGTGATTGTTTATCTCATATCATTCTACCAAAGACTTTTTTTTTTGGTTGTTTTGTTTATTTTCTACATTTAAAATGCCTTCCAGTGCCAGTGTTAAATAAGTTTATTGCTCTCTGGAAGGGCGTACTTCCATTGTTATGCTAGTACCATTATTGCACTTGAAAATGGTCTCAAGATTTTGTTTTGCAGTGATCACATGCTCCAACAAGTAGTTTAATTCTCATTATGCAATGTAAGTGGCTTATTTTAAGCCTTTTCTTGTAGGCATCCAAGCTATTTTACCTGAAGTCATTTTACAAGCGGGAAACAAAAAAGTGTCAGTTATTACTGACTCACGGAAGAGTTGCATGCTCCTTGAATGTCTCACCTATGTAACGTATTACTGAAGGTTTTCTCCTCATTCCTCTCAGGCAGAAGAGCTTGTTTGTGGTCATTCAGGAGTTTCAACAAAGACTTATGGGTGGACCAGTTCTTCCAGATTGAAAATCTTTTTACTTCCCAACAGGAGGCTGTCTGAACTCTGAACACAGAGACGGCGGTTAAATCCAGAACACTTTTTTTGATTTTTAAGCACAAGTCGTTTAAAAATAGAAATAGGATAGAATTATTGCAAGTGTAACAAAAACAAAGCTAACTAATTAGACGATTATCTGAAGATATATTTCAGCATGAACTGAAATGAGATTCCTGTTGGACTAAAATAGTACAACTTTGCAGTATCATGGTGTTTCCTCAAGGTTTTAAAATGAGTCCTTAATATGTTATTTGTTTGGTTAAAATACATAAAGAAACAAACAAATATTATTTCCACTGTAAATATTGCAGTTGGGTTTAAAATGGAAAAATGACCAATTAGTTGCATTAGGCTGCCATTGAACGTAGAAATATGCGACGGACCGAACTTTAGGTTCCTATTATCTGTAAGTCTAATATTCAAAATGATAAGAAATAAAGGCTTGAAATATTGAAGTCCGTTAGGGGTGTATATTTATTATTGTATCATTTATCATGCCAAATTTCTTATAATAAGAATTTGATTTATCCTTGTCATGATAAATTCCAATTAATTCTCAAAATCCCCCCAAAACTTGTCAGCATTGTCAATTTCACTATTTTCTCCAGTGTTCAACAAGAGGATCAATAAATATTAATAAGATTGAAAATATGGTTAAATTTTGTTGCGGTGTGCCGCTTAGTGATATAAATCACACTTTATGTAGTGAAGACTATTACAAATGGGAATATATTTGTGTTTGTGGGGCTATAAATGCTGTGATGCAGTCAGAGCCATACAGTTACTTAAAAAGAAGCAATTTTTATTGTTTCTTTTATTACAATGGTCCACAAAATATCGTAAGTCCATATTGCCCACCCCTACTATGGGTAACAAATTGAGTTTCACTTTCTGAAATGACAAAAAACATTTAACTTTTTCATGATATAACATTTTTTGTGAGGTACCTATATCCACATTTATCAGGTCACCTCTCATTTTAAACACACTCACACACACCCCACACACACACAGCAGGCATTCTTGTCATGTAGTACTATGTGATCTGACCCTAGCTGCTATGCCCGCAGCCCCTTAATATAGCCCACTGCTGTCATGGTACTTTTTGCCCCTCTTCACCTGCTCTGCTGTGAACGTCAGTACATGTCCATGTTTATCCCAACCTGGCCGGGGATTTCGGGGGTGTCTATATTACGACTAGCTGTGAAATATTGTTACCATCTTGCGTTATTTCCCAAGTAATCGTGACGCAGACAGTTTTCTGTAAAATGAGATTCATTCCTGTCTAACAGCCATTTGTTTCTCTTTTTGTTTTTTTAATATGTCTTTTTGCTTTGAAAGGCCCAATACTAAGATGAAAGAAACAGGCTGATAAAGAGAAGAGGTTCTGGTCATGTTTTGGCCACAGTCCCTTATTGCATTAGAGCTACTATGGCTCAGTGAGATATCTTTGTCCTGGCCATCAGCCAGAGGACATGTACACACACACACACACACACACACTCACCCCCACACTGAGAAAAGCAAAGAGATGCAGCAGAGACCCCTGCTCTCTGAGACGAATCATTTTGGGGACTGACTGGAAGCTGTGAGGACCTCTCTTTCTTTTTGCCGGCATTCCAAGGAACTTTCACATGTCCGCCGCTTCCTATGTTTTGCTCTTTTTCTTGACATGTCCTGGAAAACTGGAATACCTTCCTTAATTTTTCCATAACATTCAACAAATGGGACTGTGAGGAGCCACCTGTGGTAAAACTCAAAGGTATGTTAGATTTCTTTATTTGACATTGAAACGCTGTTTGGTAAATTTATGAAACACCGCTCTTTCTCTCTATTTTTTTTTCTTCTTCTGACCTCAAAGGACTAAACTTAATTAACCAGGTGAAGATTTATAGCAAAATGTGGTTCCTTTACTGTGTTGCATTTCAGATGTTTGAAGTATTGAAGGGAGTTATGAGGCATTTTGATGAGTGGTTAGGTTACAGGTGGTAAACGAAGCAAGAAGATAATAGGCAATTTTGAAAGATTGTATTCTTTATTATTAAAACTCTACAAACACACTGGCTGGATAAAAACTTACAAACTATCACATTAATTTTTAGAAGAGGTCAAGGTTGTGATATAATTTATTTTGGTTTTATTTTGCTAAAACTACCAGTCAGTTTGACAGCTGGGAGTTTTTTCAAACTATTATTGCACTAATGCAATATTACCAGTATCACACATTTGTAAGTCATCCTCGTCCTTTTTTCTGTCAACATAACTGAAAGCTGATTAATTATTGTATCATTATATTGTATTTTTCTAACTTGGTAACAAATTGTTCCTAAGCACAAACCCCTTAGTAAAATTTCCTAAAACTGAACAAACATAAATGAAACTCCCATCATGCCTATACTGAAACTAATTTGGCCAACCTGTCTCATATTAAACTTGAAGCTTTTAAACACTAAACTAAAGGCCAATAAATAACCCAAAAGAACAGAAAAAAGTTTTCTCTTCTTACAGCTAGTTCTTGAGGTATATTCAGTGTTTTTATCTGAGAAATGGAAAGATTGTGTGCTGCAGTGTGAAAAACCTATGAGGACTACCAAGAAAATTGAATTCTTGAAGTCTGAAATGCCCTGTTCATGTTCTAGCAGCCCTTGGAGAGAGAACAAACTTCTCTGTTCTCAGTATATTTTGGAGTACAAGTGGTTTGTAGGTTGTCAGACAGCAAAGATGACTGATGGAGTAACTGGGGATTCCTTGTGATGGTTTTAGTTGTGCCTTTAGATAAGGGTTCACAATATATCGCATGTATTGCAATATCGGTGTGTTCACTATTCATATCGTAAAAAACTGGAGTGCAATAATTGTCAGCTACTATATTCCAATATATATTTAGCCCTTTGGACCAGATGCTCCCAGGGAACACAATTTACATCATCCAAAATGCTAAAGGTCACAGAGTGATGGAACCACAGCTGAAAAAGGGGAAAGAAAAAATAGGCATACTCTGCAACTGATATCGTCATAATATTTGCAACCTATGCGTGATGGCATATTTACAGGTTTCTTTGTGGAATATAACTCCTAAATATTTGCAGAAAATTCTCCTATTCACAGGTTTCTCTGTATAACATATTGATATGCAGCCTGCAAAGCTAAAATACCTAGATGCAAACCTTCTTGATTGTCTATTGGTTGAGGTTTGCAAAGCAGCCAATCCAGGAGTAACATTAATTTTCCTTGGCACTGATTGGCTGTCCCTCCAAGGGCGAAGATAAAGACCTGGGATGTTCTGCAGTAGTGCCAAGATGTTTCCCACTGAACGTGTTTATGCATATTATGGTGTATCCCTTGAAGTATATCTGGTGCAGAAGGAGCATGCTGTGGGATTTCCTCCTTCTGAACCTCTGAAGTGCTTATGGTATCAGGAGACTCCCTCGTTCAGAAAGTCTTGCTGACCTCTCATCTTTTAAATTGCAAAAATATTCCCTGATTAAAAAACTTTGCCTGACGCATTGCTTGTAATTCCAGTGTCCAGTGTGACAGCAAAGCACAGATTTATTCTCTAGATCAACATCAAAACCCTGAGATATTTGATTACACACAAGCAGGTGTTTGGTCTGCATGGTCTTCCTCATGCAGGCCAGGAGGAAGTTGTGAGTTTGCGCGTTCAGGCCACAGCAGGTGAGTTGTTCATAATTCAAGTGCAAGTGTTTAATTTCATTGTTGTATGTAGTTAGTGGGGCCATAGTGTTTTTGTCATTGTGGGGAAAAAGTTACTTATATTCATCCGCTTGATGTGTTACGGCTTAATGTGGCCTCTGTTCAGCTTGTTGAATACTAATTAAACTAGATGAAAATTAAGCCCAATTGAATATGTCATAATTTTAATAACTGACGGCTATAAGTAGATTATGACGGGATTTTGGTAGTGTTTGAAGTTCATTTGGGTTTTTGTTGCCTCGTTTGCCAGAATGACTGGTGGCTTTTAATTTATTTCTACATAATAAAGGAAAATTGCTTTGACAAAAATATTTAACTTCTTTGTCCTTTATGCTCCAGGTTATGCATAGCTCCTTTTTAATTGCCTCTTATGTAAACTTTGCCTTCAGTGTAAATGACTTGAAGGAAGATTGTGTGAGTTTGCCTTGTCAGCAGTGAAGGAACCTTGTGATCATGTGAGCCTCGTCTGCCATGCCAGAGGAATGTGTTGCATTTTAAGGATGTAGCTTTGGCAAGTGCATGTGACCAAAGGAAAAGAAAAAAAGGTTCTGTATGAAAATGTCAAGGTTGTGGAGGAACAAAGCGTGACCTGCTAGATACATAGATGGAAATGCAATGGGAGAAACTGTGGGAATGTAATAAACTTTGTTTCAGGGAGGAACATGTCTTGATGTCGGCTGAGATTCTTTTATCTGTAGCACAGCTTTAGTTCCCATGGCTCTGTGTAGGCTGCCATCTGTACGTACAAACCGTCCTCAGAGTGTGCTGATTGAATAGAGCACTGTATGAAAAAGCCTAATTGAGAACATTGAGTCTGGGAATGATTTTCATCATCAGTTCCCATCGGTTATAGTCAGAGAGGAATCATAATGTTTTTCTAACGCATTAGCCAGAGAGACGCTCTGTTTTTATCTTTTGTCAAAGAAACAATCAAACCAGAAGACATCCTGATTAATAGTTTGTATTTGATCAGATTTTCAGTAAAATTAAGATGAAAGACGGAAAATATGAAAACAGTGCAAGAAAGATTTATTCTGCATGTTTAAGTTTACCGAAACACCTGAGAGAAAACTGTCTTCATCTACCAATAAATACATTTTCTTTTCTATGTAGTTTTTAAAAATGTTTATGTGCCCTAGAGCAGTGTTTCCCAACCCTGGTCCTCAAGGCACACTGCCCTGCATGTTTTAGGTATTTCCTTGCTTTAGTCCAGCTGATTTCAATTGATGACTGATTAACAGGCATTTGTTTAACTGCATTCAGTTGAATCAGGCACATTAAAGCAGGGAAACCTCTAAAACATGTAGGACAATGAGCTTTGAGGACCAGGGTTGGGAAACACTGACCTAGAGGTCATAAGATGGAGTAAATTATCCTGCATTTATAGAAACTTTTTAATGAAAGTGAGGCCTAATTAAGTTAGATTAGTGGTAAAAATGAAACAACTGATACAACATTCCACGTCTGCACATATAAATATTGAAAATAAAAGCAACAAATATCACCTTGCTAGTTTTATAAATGCAGTGTATTCAGGGTTTATATAGCTGTATTATATTTTATGATTTAAAATGTTTTTACAGGGCATGAACATGTTCTCTTTAAGATGCAGCTTACGGTTTAGAGATTTTGGTTCTGGTTGTGGAAATGCAAAAATATCCATTTTCATGTCTTTTATTTTGCGTAAGGAGCACCATGTTTTGATAAAATGATCAAAACTGCTATATTTATTAATGAAGCCAGACTTCCAAACTAAACGCATGGAATCAAAAATCAAGTTTCTTGATTTTCTCAAAAACCTTTAAATCTTGTATTGCGAGTATAATCCTATACACCTTGTTGCAATGGACCTATAAAAAGATGGACAAGAACTGCAAAAAAATCACATTTTAATATTTTGGATATTTATATGTAGACTTAAATGGGAGTAAATTAATATTTATTTTAAGAAATGGGGCCATCAGAATCCACAGGTGTGCAGGCACACACCCACAGAAGCCAGTTGAGAAGTAAGGACATGATGTTGTAGGGACAATGTGAAGTAATAGTTTAGCTGCAGAAACAATTCAGCATTCCTTTCTGCTTGTGATACGTTTGAGAAATTCCACAAGTTCCTCAGTGGCTGTGAATCAGCGTATGGTGAAACAACACAGGAGCGCATATGCAGGGCATGACTTCCAAGGTATGTGTTGACACTACACACACTCACTCTCAGCTGAAAGTAAAGCAGTATCATCTGAATGCGACACCAGAGAGTGGAGGTGTGCGCCAGTTTCAAGGGACTGGTTTTAAATGGAGGCGTGCCGCTTAATTTGGCCGGGAGACAAGCCCAGGCATGCAGGCAGCTCTGCTCTTAAGACACAACACCTAGCATGGGACATACAGCAGCACGACTGGAAGCTTTGTTGAAGAATCATTTACAGAGGAGAACAACTGCAGGGCCCTGCAAAAGCAATCACACTTCTGCAATCTTTGATCATTTTGAAGCCCCAGAAGTTTTTTAAATTGAAATTTTAAATGACTTAACAACTTGGCATTATTTTGAAAGTAGAATGAAAAATTGTACAGCTGTACATTGGCTTTGCACATTTACAGACTGAAACTTCTTATAGCTTAAAGTCAGTCAGTTTAGATGACGAGCATCTACAAACAGAAGTTTTTAAATCTTGCTTCTCATTCAGATTTAGGCTGGGACTTTGACTAGGTCATTTAGACATTATGCTTTGATTTAAGCCATTCTATTGTATTAAAATTTTCAACCGACTTAATTGCAGGATCTGTAATTAATTAACTGCATTTTAATTGAAAACCATGTATTGATCAAATTAACATATTCGATTCCAAAACATTTTTTGGAATTGAAATTTTTTGAATAGATACACAAATGAGCTCAACAACAAATATATCTAAAGGCAGTATTATGTATTTTACAGGCACATAGTACAATTTTAAATCACAATTAAAACTTCAGTTGTTACAAACATTCTATGTATTTCAAATAACATTTTACCAGCATCTCACTGAGAAATAGCTCGTATAATGAGCTCAGAAGACGCGCAGTTCCACCAGATGTTTGCTAATTGCTGCTGGCTAGTCTGAAGGAGCTGAGTTAGGGTTGCTCAGTGAGGCAGAAGCTCAGAAACTGCATCTCTGAGGAGGAGCTGTGAAAGATTAAATCCCAGTGGGCCAAGAGGGAGCGGCTTTGTTGTCCTTCACTGTTTGCAGATGTAGTTTGTGCATCAGATTTACGGGGGTACTGGAAACATGTGAATACAAATGTTCCGGGTGGGACTTTTGCATATTGAACAACAAAAAAAGTGACTAAGTCAGTGAAAATGTTTAACACATCAAAATATTCATAATTAATCTAAATTAATGCAGTAAAATTCTAGCCCTCCTTTTTGAATATTGTCAATCCACATCATGTTGCAAGGAACCTGAAAGCTACTGAAGGCTGATCTTTTGCTGAGCAGCCAGGCACCACTTTTTTATTGCTGCACAGATATGTTATCAGAGTCCATTTCCTTATTATATGCTCAGTATCTCAAGCCATTTCCTCATGGACTGACTCTTGCAAGAGAGCTGCTAATCAGATCATGTCCGAAGCAACCTCTCACTGGCCACTTAATGTGATTTTGAATAATTTTCATTGGAGTGATTGGATTAGACTGCTGTTGCTCACTTCATGGACCATGATAGGGTTTGATGCACCTGCAGTGAAGCCCAAGACAGTACAACGCTGTAAGAAAAACACTCTTTCTGTGGGTTGATCAGAGAGAAAAGAATATTAACATACTGTAACAAGTAAGCAAAGCATTCACACATTAACACACATGCACCCACACTCTCCCGCAGATGGTTTTTACGCCTGACTGTAGAGTCATCCTTCTCACTATGCAGTGATCCACGCCTGCAGAAAGCAGAGAGGACCACTTTGGATCTGTAGCTTGTGAACTGGAACAAAAGCATATGCATTCATCACTGAATGCTTGTACTATTTGTTTTTATTATTATTTATGAACTATTTCAGATTAATTTAAACGTGTGAGGTTTCCCTGCAGGGCCTAGCAAATTAAATTTAGAAGACTAGAATATGTGATGCTTTGTAAAATGTGCTTCGTTTGTTCTGCATGTTGGGTAAGGTGTTATCTCGTAACAAAGTGGTAAAGCTCATGATTCAGGGCAGTAAACAGAAAAATAATTTCTCGCGCAACATTTAGATTTTCCTGCAAACTCACTACAGAAATCAGATTTTGAATCAGGCTGATTGTAGTTTGGTTCGACATCAGAAATCAAAACATTCTTGTTGCATGATCTACAATGAACCTCTTTATATTTGTAGTTTGGTATTGGCAGATTATTTTTCTTCTGAGGAACATTACTCAGAATATTTGTGGAAAATTTGCCTGTTTGCAGACTTCTTTCATAGAGGTTATCTAAAGTATCTGAAAGAAAATGCAGCTTGGGAATACCTTGAAGCAGTACCTTGACATGCCATTGGCTGGTGCTTGCAAAGGAGCCAATTGAGGAGCTCCATTCATTGTCCTTGTTGCTGATTGGCTGTTCTCCCAACTGTGGAGATGAGCAATACTAGATATTTACTTATGTAGCAGTGCCAAGACGTATTAATGCATATTGAGGTATATTTGGTGTCTCATCTAGTAAAATAGGCAGTTGTATAAAGAAAATGATGCAATAGCTTGGAATGTCAGAAAAAAGTGCTGTAATTTGTAGACTTTCTTGTAATTTTTCCTATTAATAATGACAATATAATAATGATTTCTAACAGATCTTTTAGGTTCTGTAGGAAAGGAGAGGGTCAGAGGTGAAAAGGTCAAATTTCAAAGTTTGGTTCACTCTACTATACTAAAGCAATTACCTCAAACAACAAAACAAGGTAAACCGACACTTATATTTAATTTTAATTGCTAAGTATTTTAGGCTGTTAAGTAAGTAAAGTGAATAAAGTTACACCCAAAACTATTCATACCCTTGGCAGATTTGGCTTATCAGCTTTTTTCCTGTTTGATGATCGATCTTTGATGATGAGCTCCAGTTTTTGAGACTGGAAGGCCTCATTTCAATCACCCTAATCTTTAGCTTCCTTTACAAATTCTCTATCAGAAGTTGCCAAAACATTATTATTGCTTCCAGTCAAAAGAAACACATCTGTAAAGTCAAACACATTGTTTTTAAGTTGACCTATTTTCCAAAAATTTATTTAGCTCTTAAACTTAAAAATAATGTCAAATTAACACAGATGTCAATTTTAAGATGTACATTTTATGGTCTTTAAAAATTGTCCTGAAAATTGCAGAAAAATGTAAGCAAACTGTGAACTGACAATGGGACAAAACCCGCTTTGGCATGCGGAACCGCCTGTTGAGCAAGGGGAGATATTTTTGGTTCTTCTCACCTATCTTAAGCCGGCCTCTCCAAGGTGTTCTGTATTGCAGAGGGCCGTGTGTTTCAGGGGGTGGTGGGCATTTGTTGCCAGGGGAGGTGATGTGTTATTTTCAGTCCATTGTGTCTACTTCCTGTGGGTCATGGGTTATTGGAGCTGGGTGTTGCAGACTTTGGAGAACAGGAGGAGGAGGGGGAGAGTCAGTGGAGAAGGCAGGAAAGTGGTCAGAGCAACTGGACAACAGTGACTGGTCAGCAACTTGGTTTCTTTGCTTGTTTTTCTGCTCTGCTTTTAGCCGAGCCACGCTTGGACTCTTCAGAATCAGGTAAAAGAATATCTACATATTGCTCACATGTAAGCTGGTTATTAGTTTAAGTAAAAATCACAATTTAAAAAATAATTTTGTGACTATCGTCAGTGGAGCAACTCCTTTTGAGGAGAGATATTGCATTTTAAAAATAAGTTTTAAGGTTTCTACAAACAGCTTTGTCGGGATGCCAGTACAGAATGGTGATGTTATTTCTCTCGACAAGAAAAGGCGCTTTGATCATTGCATTTGTAGAAAAAGTTCCACAAAAGATTTGGTTACTGTAGTTTAGAATTGATATGTCTTTTGTTTACCAAGAATACGATATTACAGCTACCTTTAGTATAAATGAAGGGTTTGGACCTGTGCTTCATAACAATAACAAAACAACAGGTTAGGGCTTTTGACCACATGCAAAGTTTTCTGTCTGATTTGAGATCTTAACCCAATTCCCGCTTTTTTGCAGTGTACTGTCAGCAGACCTATACCGGATAGATCCAGGTAACTGTTGAATGTTAGCAGAGCTTCTAAACTTAGAACCTGACAAACCCCCCCAACACGACGGTGACAAAAAGAGGCAAAACAGGAAACCTTTTTGCACAGAATGCGTGTCGGGAACAGATGACCAGGAAGATAAAAAGCGCTAACAAAGTGGAAACTTCCACTCAGGGATGTTATTTTGCTTTGTGTGTGTTTTTCTCTTCTTTTTTATGTGTTTATAATTAAGCACCAAGTTGGTTGAAACCTCTGGTTGAGGGATTGTTGGTTTGGTTATGGTTTAAAAGGCAAAGGAACGCGGTGAACCAGTTCAGTTTCAGATGTTATAGGTAACCCGAGGTGCTTCTGTGCTCCTTCAGTCATACACGATGGGATGTTAATATTTAAACCTGCTCCATTGAAGTTAATGCTTCACCGGGAATCTGTGTAGTGAGGCTGGTTTAACCAGCCGCGGTGCTACTGATTGGCTCGTCTCTTTCTTGTGCACTCATCTGTTACTCCTTCCCCACATATTTCCTCTTAATATCCATCTCTGCGTCAGACTGGCTGTCTGAAACTTATCAGCGATACAGTATGATGACGGTTTCTGTTCTCACACCACAAGGAAGAGTTGGTGCCCCGTTTATGTCTGCGGCTTTCACACAACAACAATGTTGTCTTGAGCTGTGCTGACTAAGGAGAGACCGTAGGACCTCAGCAGGAAATATCTGAATAATCTGATGCTTTCTACAGAAGTATCTGGTAAACAACAATATTTGATTTATTAATTTTTGTTGTGTTGTTGTTAATTTCATTTTAAAAAATTTTTAGACAATATTGTTTGTGCTTGCTTGTGTTATGACAGATCCCAGCCACCTTGTGAGTTGGTGTAAAATTTACATTGTGGTCTTAATGGGAAATACTTTGGATAATCAGAGCTGTCTAATTATAGGTCACCTGTGAAAGCCTAGAGATTATCACCTGTTAATCATTTACATAATGAGCAGAAGAAAGATGGCTGCATGACTCATGGAGGTTGTATCTTTGTAGGACTGGGCTTCAGAGTAAACTTAGGCTGGTGAGAATTTTACAGCTGCACATGAAAGCTGAGTAACTGAAATGGTAAACTGAGAAAGGGAAGAAAAGATTGTAAAAGGAAAAGACTAGAAACTGGCTTGGGTTCATGCACTGCTGTGAAAAAATACTATTTCTTCTGCTTTATCTTTGGTAACACTTTATTTGATGGCGTGTGCATAAGACTGATATGACACTGTCATAAATATGACATAACACCCGTCATGAACATGAAGGAGTCTTTATGAATGTCTGACTGTTGTCATGAAGTGTCATTCGGTAAATAATGAGTTTTAATGCAAAGTTGCTTTAAAAGTTGCATTAAAAGTCCCAAATTTACATGATTTTGCAAACAATGTCACTTTAGTGCGAAGTGTCATGTCAGTTTCATAACAAATAAAGTGTTACCTTGTCTTTTTTGTCACAGTTTGGTCTTTCAAATCAAACAGATTTTAATCTCTCTCAAACCTGAGTGAATACATAATGTTCCATTTTCAAAAGAAAAGAGAAATTATCCAGCCTGTTCTTAATACGCCTGATTACTCCCAATATTTTCAAATCAAGAAATAGGTTGAATAGAACCTGTCTGACAACATGAGATGGGTTCACTGGTGACATAAGGGAATTTACTTATTTTTATTCAGTCATGTAGGTTTGGATAGTTTTTCCTCCTTAATAAATGAAATAATCTCTTTCTTTGTCTTTGTTTGATTTGAAACATTTAAGTGAAACACAAAATCAGAAGCAGAAGGAATCTCTAAGGGGGTGAATACATTTACACAACACTGCACATTGTCTGTATGTCATGAACAGATACAGTATGAACGTAGTAAACGGTGATATTTCTAACTATATCAGGTGTTTTCTATGCAAGTATATCTGTTGAAAGTTTGTCTTCAGAAACCCTGCAGCTTCAAAGCCTCCAATAACCTCTCTTAACAGGAGTGGGCGTACTCTTGCATATTTTTTACAGTGTCTACAACAGATGTTGGTTAACCAGTTTATTTCTGGCCACACAGGAATGCACAAATGTTACCTTTAAACTACATGCCCCAGCTGCACAAAACAACTGCCCTGCTTGGCCCCTTTTAGCTTATGCTGGCTCAGTTTCTTCACGCAGCAGTGTTCTGTTTGTTCTGTGCATCCGAACGCAACGTTACCAAGTAATGAGCTACATTTGAATGAAGAAACCAAAATCTGGTGATTACTGCAAGGTTTTTGTAACCTATTCACTATGAAACTGCACGCCAAAGGAAATTTGACTTACCGGTAGTTGTTCTTCTTCACTTCGACTCATTGGCACAGATGCACTGATCTGACTTCTACCAGCTGATACTCATGTCTGTTTTTCTTTAAAGGCTGGCCTGCGGATTTCAACTGTGGCGATTTTTATCCCATTTGCTGTAACACAAATAATCATCTTTTAAAGAAATGTTTTAATTTACCCACTACTTCTGCAAATTCAAGACAAAGATTGTCAAGGCAAGTGTTTATTGATGGGTAAGCAGAGACACAACATGAGAACCCTCCACTAATCCAAGGTTTCACTCAGCATCCATTAGAAGATTCTGCACTGAGCTTGCTCTTGATGATAGATGCATTTAAACATGATCTCATCCTTCTTACAGCTGTCCTATAGGTAGCCTTATGATCACACCTGTAGGTGTAGCTGTAAGTGCTACTTTGTTGATGTCACCACCATCAAACTCTGGGTATAATTTAAACCTCTGTTCTTTTTTTCACTCAATTTGATTCACTTCTGTGGTATTTATCCCCCCAAAAAATCAAAAGACATTAAAAAAGACAAAATGGTGGTGCTGTGGGCAGCAAGGATCTCCAGTAGCAGTCAGTATTGCAACTAATCTGCGGAGACGATATTTCACAGTAACATGTCCTAGATGAAGCCATGAGTTGTTTGCAAGCTCTGCTAATCCACCTCATTTTGCGTTTGTCGCCCCTCTTTAAAAACTCTCTAAATCTCAAATTTAGAAGAGATTTTTAAATATCTTCTAAATTAGAATGTTTACATTGCTTTCAATGTAAATATCTTTACAATGTTTGCAAATTGTCCAAATAAATATGAGGACAAAAATCTACAAAAAGAATAAATCAGAAATACCATAACAGAGCTTCTCCAACATGCTGCCACCGTGAGCAATGCAGTTCTAAAACAAAACTGCAATGCTCTCTGAGATTTTATAGTGCCAAAAATCACCAGTACACATTAGTTTAATTTTGTTTATTTTTTTAAACTGGAATTTACGTCCATTTATTTTTTACTCCATCAACAACCAGATTTAAACTCCCAATTGCTCTTTATTTTAGATCTATTTTAACTCAGTTGTCCAGGCTACGTCTGGCATTAACATCCCGATGCACTAGATTTGTGGTTTCACAATGCTAGGACAAGCTAATTTATCATGTTTTTTTTCTGTTTGTCTTCTTATTACAGTTGCATGCAAAATTTCTCATCAGAAATCTTTCGGCTCTGCAAGGTGCTTCTTTTTTATTCAAATTTATTGGGGTGTAACAAAGGTTGATGCCCATTTTAGGTGAAATTCTGCATGTCAAGCTTTCATTTCTGAGAAAATTAAGGCTTGAGCTCTTCAATAGCTGTGCTTCTGACCTGTGTGGGAGAAAGGTTGCTTACACACAAAGGGACCATGTGATGTTCCAGTTTAACAAAGATTTGTTCTTGTTTTCTCCCAGAAAGGGATGAAATTAAGAGGTTGACACTGATTTGGAAACACAGCTACATTGTGGAGAAATAATAACTAACATGTTCAGAACCAATTGGGAGTTAAAGGTTCTGGTGGTAATACTTAGGAAGATGCTTTAGTTGGACACGGAGGCGCACACAGTGTTGTTACTTCTGATTGTTTGCCTGGGTGGTCCTATCTTTAGCACTACTCTTCTTCTACTCTATTTTTTTCTCTGCTTTCTTTTGCCTCTCTGTTTAGGCATGGACTTTGTGTTTCTTCTTAAATTGTATAATTTCATTCTTGTGTACTTAGTTATTGAATACCACTTGGTTGTTGGGAATGTTTTATTTAGCTCTGGACAGAATTGGAAAAGTTCACCAATCGAAATTGATGTAATTTAATCTAATTGTGTGTTTTCTTTACATCCTCCTTACAATTTGCTTCCATTAACTGTGGTACCGATCCCTGCATAAATCAGTCGAATTTTAAGACAGTTTCTCACTCCACATATCTGTGAGCGGAAAATGTCGACAAGATTGTGGAAACTAAGAAAGCAAATGGAAGTAATTACTCTTACAGAGTTAATTTTCCAACATTGTAATGCTCAGAGCTTAAATGGAACATATATATATATATTCTTGCATGGTGTTGCAGTACTAACTGCAAAACCATACAGCCAGTTTGTTTGAAACTATTGGATAATTAGTAATATCTTTAAATCATTCTAATTTCACTGTAGGTTATTATACCTACAGAAACTCATTCCAGCTCACACCAATGCTGCCTGGGTTTCTAAAATTGTCTTAAGATAAACAAATCTTTCTAAATTATTTGTGTTTTGCCTTAATTCTGGGAATTTATCATCTGCAGTTCTGTTTTTGGGAGATAGAAAAACTTGTTCTAATAAGATTAAAAATATGATTATATAGTTCTTGCATGCAAAACGGGATGATGAAAAGTTAATTTACCACATTCGTCTTTGCACTGAGAAAAGTGTAAGTGTGGGGAAGGTCTGCTTAGACAGAATGGAAAAAATTTAAGTAGTTTACTGAACATTTAGAAGTCATTTATCTTTACTAGTGAGTTTAATCTCACTGCAGCCAAACAGTGAGATAGCATGTTTTTCTATTTGTATTATTTTATTAAATGTATGTTTTTGTTTCTGGTGAATAATCAGTATTTACTGAAAAAAGGAGGTCACTTTCACACCCCATTTCAAATTGACTAGACACACAAACACCTGCAAAATTGATAAGGCAGAGGACTTACTGTCTTCAAGCTAATATGTCCTGACCGATCTCTCTCAGAAGAAGAAGGGCCAGTGAATTTTTGTCCGTCTGCACCGTCTGGGTCTATTAGTTTTTAACATGCACTGTCACTTCTTGTTATGGCTGCTTCTTGACCTAACTGACCTCCTTTGAACAGCTATGACTGCAGCTTTGGGAGATGGGTTGCAGAGGAAGAGCTTTTTTGAAAGCTTTTCATGTTGGGGTGTCTGACATCTTTCTATTGACTGTGTGGACAGGAAACTGAATCATGGATGCAGGGAAAAGAAATGAAAAGAGAAGCCAGACTCTAAATTACAAGGAGAAATACAAGAGAAGGGATTTGCTTGTATTTAAGTGTTAGTTAGCTTAGATATTTGAAAGATTAACAGTTTTCATCTGTCTGCCATTCGCTCTAATGCTTTGTCACAGTTTTGTTTCTGGCAAATGACTCTAAAAATGCAATTTAAGCAATTCAAACTATCCCAAGACTTTAATATTAAAACAAATAGGAAAGAAAGCCAGTTTTCATTGGAACGAATCCGTTGTCATCTTGCTGGTTGACATAGACTTCTACCACGTCTAAGCTGCCGCTTTCTGAGGCTCAACCCTGATGATTTAGCTGTGGCGGCTCTCAGAGGGTCTGGGCCGACCCTGATTACGTTAAACAGGAAGTCAGAAGTGGGAGAGGTCACGAACTGCAGAACCCACAACACACTGCAACACTTGATAAAAGCCAAAAGGCGCAAACAACAAAACAGCACACGCTCCTACTCGCTGCCAATAGCTGAATTACGTCAAAACAGACAGCAACTGCTCTGGGAACGACATTTACAGGGTGAGCTCGTTGTACTTTAGTCACTCTTTAAAATAATTATTTCATGTATAATGTTCTAAATGCTGCTTTTGTCTTGACAGTTGAAGATTTATTGTAAATTTTAAGGTAACGTGATGACTCTTGCAGTTGAAGTTGATGGTTTACCATGAATGCTAACAGAAAAACTCTGAAGAAAAACACATGCAGAGGGTTTTTAGATTGAAAGAGTTTATTTGCAGTGTATCTATTGCAGTGAGAATCCATCCATCATCTGGATTGGCGGGCATGACTTTATAATACGTGAATAATTACCAACACACATTGCATCCCACACATCCGTTTGCAGTTTAAATATTGCAGATAAAGATATTGTGATGACCCTTTATTTGCTGTATGACTGTTGCTTATAATGTGTAGAAAGAAACAAAAATTGTATAAAACTGGATCAGAATTAGCCTTCCGAACTTCAGTTGGTGTGTTTTTGTGATTTGGATTAATTTAAAAATGTTTTTCACAAACAGAATAATCTTGTTTTTACCTTGAGGCCACAGACTGATGGTAGCATTAGCTTTCTTCTTGCTAAATGTTGGTGTAAGATACGGAGATATTTTATGGAAATCCCTTTGGCTTCCAGCAGGAGGCGTTCGATGACGCATTGCTTAGCCAAAGGCCATGGTTCTTCATGGTTCGTTAACCGCCTTCTCTTGTGCTCATGGATGTAAAAATAGCAACTTAGCAAGAATCCCAATCCTGCCCTGCTAACAAAGACTGATTTATTCAAGTTGTGACACAAAACATAGAGGAGCTTTTGTCCTTCCCCTTCTTCCCTCACTGCAGACCTCGTCACACAGGCCATGGGTGCTAAAATCTCTGACGTTCCAAAGCCTCTCTTAAAACAGCCTTTCTACAGTTCTGGCTCAGGAACCTCAAGTTGATCTGAATTGAATGAAAATAGACTTAAAAATTAGTTTTCACCATATTTGTGTAAAATCATGTTTTCCAGCCTTCTACATCATCAAATAGAATTATGTAATATTTTGGTATTTAGTCGAATATCTTAAAATGTCAAACTCATGTAGAAGGTATTTTCTTCTTTTACTGTATATCAAGTAAAATGGTGGATTATTGCTGCTTTACTGTTGCTATAGCATAATCTTTCTGCTGAAGCATACGTATAAGAACCATTATTTGTTTGTATACATGATTTCCCCCCAGAATAACTTGCTAAGCCCGGTGGTTAGGGCAGTAAACCAACAGTCTGTTTTTGTCTTAAATGGTAAAAGTTCTCAGGACAACATTGTAATGTGGCAAAACAGTGGCCAGAGTTACTTATTGGCACTCTTGCAGATCAGAGAAAATATTAAAAATAACTCTGATCTGTCAGGTTTGCTTTTTTCTTTCTATTGTTAATTGGAATTTATTAAGACAACAATAAATCAAGATTCATATCATAAGAAATTCTTCACAACAATTCATAGATAAATGCCCACCCCCGCTGACGGTGTACGTTTTATATCTTTATATATATTCAAAAAAAATATCTAACTGAATCGGCAATCTTTTTTTTTTCTTTTTCTGATTGCTGATTGGCCAGAAAACTGCAATCGGTGCATCGCTAAAAATCAGCTTTTTGTCTTTGCTCAGCTTATCTTCATCGTCATTTTTATTATGATGTAAAACATTCAGGTGTAACAAAAAACAGACGTAATCTTTGAGGAAGCAAATACTTTTTTACAGCACTGTGTCATAATGCTGTAGAAATAAAAGGACCTGTCATCCAAACAGCACATAGTCTTGTTTATTTCTGAACCTAATGTATTCTGTATGATGATTTTTGACTGATAAGAGTAACACATATTTTTTATCATCTAAATCTTGACCTTCTCTGCATCAACTTCACCCCACGCATATTGCACCCAGTCTCTTTGTTCTCAGTGTGTGTGTGTGTGTGTTTTCCTGAGGAACAGAGAAGCTGTCCTAGTCAAAGATGAGTCAGTACAGCTGGGGTGCAGGTCACTTAACCACAGCCCACTCAGATGGGACAGATGGCTCAGCCAGTCTCATGCTGATACATCTTAAATGTACATTCAGGTCTTTGTTTTTGAAGAGAAGAGAGGTATCAAAAAAAACAACTTGAAAAGGTTAAAAATGAAACCAAGCCCCCTTCAAAAAAGGTTACTTTCATTTAAATCAGTTACATTTTCATGAAATTTGCGTTAGTAGGAAATGGTGCTTTGTACTCGTAAGAAGTTCCTTAATGCTGTTAGTTCTTGTAGAAAAAATAATCTGTTCACACCCAAGAGTTGAAAGCCATCTGACCTTTGTTCAGACCTTTTAATGTCTTCTGGGATTGATCGGTGTGAAGTTATTCATTTTTGCATATTAGAAAACTAGATATTGAACACAATGTTGCGCCCAAAACTTGCTGCAGTTTTATCTGGTCCAGGAAATCACAGTCCGAGATACACCTGCCACATGGATATTAGTTGTTGCTAAAACTACAAATCCCAGGGTGCACTAAAACACCCACAACAGCATATTTGTGCATTCAGTTTGTATCTAATTGCATATTCCCAGTGTCCGCCAAAAATACAACACGAGTTCCCTGAAGTTGTAATTCATTTGTAGGAAGTTGGAAGTCTCTCCTGGTTGCCCTAGGTTCAAAATGCAATATGGCTGCCATTGTTTCAAAACGTAATGTTAATCTCAAATTTATTTCTAATTTAAATGTAAATTTTCACTTTCAACCTTCCACTGAGGGCTCACTCATTCTCTGCTTTTTACCATGTGTAACCAAAATGTTTTTCCATTTCAGGAACCTTTTGCCAGGAAGTAGAGCAGTTTATGGGGCTTCTATTCAAATATTTAAATAAGAAAAAATTTGATTATTTTTCCACATTCATAAACTGCATAAAAACTATAACCTTCCATCGCTAAATGCATGCATTCTGGTCTCTAAATGCATCAGCCAAAACTAGGGATGCCCAATGTGGCTGCATAAGCATTGGTGTTGGTCAATTTTAGTTATTTTTAACATATTGATATCAGTCCAATATAAACCAGGCAACAATAATAATTAATTTTTTTGCCTTTTTTCGGGATGGGGAGGAGGGTTGGCCATGTGGCATTTGTTTGGTCATGTGACTGCGATGGTGATGCAGAGCAGGAATGTGGGGATTTTTAGATGCCTTAATTTTTTGTGTAATATTTTTTGTATAAAATATTTATAAATAAAGAAATCAAGCTGGTTGCTAAAAATATTCAGTTTTTTTGTGTAAAACATTAATTGCAGAGCAACTGAATCATTTAGCTTTTTATTGACTTCAAAGCAATTTAAATGGTTTGCAATTGTGCACAGCATTGGAAAAGTAGCACCAGATAGAGCAGTGTTTCCCAACCCTGGTTCTCAAGGCTCACTGCCCTGCATGTTTTAGGTATTTCCTTACTTCAGTCGAGCTGATTTCAATTGATGACTGATTAACAGGTGTTTGTTGAACAGCAATCGGTTGAATCAGGCACATTAAAGCAGGGAAACCTCTAAAACATGTAGGACAGTGTGCCTTGAGGACCAGGGTTGGGAAACACTGAGATAGAGGATCTGCATTCAGCAGTGATTTTTAAAACATTTTCTGGGAAACGAAAGCCACGTAAACCATGTTTTATTTCTTGTTACAGAGCCAACACGCCTCCTTATTTCAGTGACTCGAGTCATGACTCCTTACTGCTTATGACATATTTCGTCATTTAGTCACAAGGCCACTAAAGATGAAGTTGTGTAGCTTAATAGTCTGTGATGACTGCATGTTGGCATTAGTGCATATAAAGACCTTTTATGCTGCATTAAGCTGTCCAACCTATGAATTACAATTCAGCTTTTAAGAGCTGTACAGTAAAACCAGAGACTGAGAACCCTAATTAGTGTAGAGCGGTTAATTAGCTACTGGTTTTATTTATTTATTTATTTTACATTTTTCATTCCCACTCGTGATTGACTAGACTGGTTGTAATTTCTGTGTCTTTAAGCTTTTGCATATTTAAAGAAATTAGCAAGTTTTGAATTCATTCATACTTTGTTGGTTCTTGCTTTGACTTTGGCAAATAAGGTTGACTTGCATTTCTTCCTCCCCCATTTGGGAATACATATTATACTCAAACCACTCCTACATGCTTTTTTTTGCTTGCACAAGTGAGTAGGGGTGGGCAATTCGGACGTAAAGTTTTATTGCAACACTTCACGGTACCATTTTGATGATAAAAGTGGTAAGAACTATTTATTGCAACTTTTTTAGATAACTGTATGACTATTACTGTGTGTCACAGCAATTACAGTCCCACATATACAAATAATGCTCTTGAAAAACATTCCCATTTGTAATACGCTTCTTTAGGACACCAGTCTAGAAAAAGATGAAATGAGAGCTAAGAATTTATTGTCTATTGAGCTTCTGTGAAAGATTACATTTGGCGACTCAATGACTAAAGAATTAAGGGTTTTTTGTTGTTTTTTGCATTTCTTTTTGGTTTCTGAAAACCTTCGCTGCTCTATTGGCATTTTCAAATGGTAAACTGCAGGAAAGCTGCAGTTTGCCATCCTTACTTCTTACTCATAGTTAGCTCTCAATCATTTTCTCTGACCTTTAATGTTTTCCAGGTAGTCTTTATGAGCTCATCCACTATAGACTCCCTAATGGTTCCTTATCTTAAAGCCTTAATTGATGTTTCATTGCAGTAAAGACTGTGGTGGTGTGCTAACAACATAGTCTCATTGTCTGGCATTTTAGGAACTCCTGTAGATAAAATTGTGAAAGCCAAACACTCCTGGTTCAGTTGGCACATGTAAAATGACTTTATCCAAGGCATGTCTGATATGAACGAAACAGAGAAGAAATATCCAGGTTCCGAACAAGTTAATTGTTGATCAGAACAATGAGTTGAATCTGTATATGTTTTTTGCACGTGGGGTATTTCCCGACTTGCACAGTTTGGATTCTGCATGAGTTTTCTCCATGTCCTTCCCAAAGTCCTCGATCAGATTGCGGTTGGACAATGGATATTTATTGTATTGTTTATTGTTAATCAGAATATGGATGTATTATACCAACAATAAAATGCAGTTAGTGGTGGGCACGTGTATTGTTTATCATCTATCATGATAAATTTCTTATAAGTGTTTTGATTTATCGTTGTCACGATAAATTCCAATTAATAATGTTTAAAAAAAAAAAACTGTCCTTACTGTGTGGATTGTTAGTTTTATTATTTTATCCAATTGAAATTCAGTTACCATCTGCAGCTTAGCATTGCCAATCACAGTGACTCTACTTACTGTCCTAAAGAAGCGCATTGCAAATGTGAATATTTTTCAAGAGCATTATTTGTGTCTGTGGGGTTATGAATGCTGTGACACACAGTCATACAGTTACTTTAAAAAAGAATAAATAAATAGTTCCAATTTTATTATCACAATAGTACTGCAAAAGTATCGTGATCAAACTTTAGGTCCTTAACGCCCATTTGACCATTTTCTTCACTGTTGCATCTAGGGCTGTTGTAAGCGAATATTTTAGTAATCGAGTAATCTACAGATTACTTTTACGATTAATTGAGTAATCGGATAAAATGTTTTTATAAAATTAAATATTGGTAAATATTTCATAACACCAGTGTTACTATTGGATATTAACATCAGTCCAGTTTTTCATGTTTGAGCTTCCCTAACAGTTACTTTTCTGTAGTTTAGAAAACTAACCTGTAACAATAAAAGCTCACTTCCTAAGTTAACCTGAAGAAAAGTTATGCAAAAATCTGAAATTCTATTCAATTTAATAATAAAGAGGCAGGCTCACAAATACGCTTATAAAAAATGTCTATGATCCAGCTTTTAGTTTATGTATTCATCTTCAGTCAGTTTAATCGATGAATTCTCACCTTGCCCCATACCTGTCAAGCTTTGGGTTTGAGAATATGGGAAATGTCGCCTGGAGTGGGGGAGAGGGGCAGAAGTCAGAGCTCCGCTCAAAGCAAATAATGCTCCGGCCGGAACAAGGTGCGCTAAATAATAAAACATAAATTAACGAAGCTTCGACGCAGGTACATTTTCCTCGAGGAATTTCAATAATCGAGGTATTCGAATCATTCGAAGAATCGTTTCAGCCCTAGTTGCGTCCATTAAAGCATCAATGAATATTAATAAATTTTAAAATGCGAGTATGCTGTAATACTGTGGATTTGGTGAATGAGTCCATTAATTCCCGCTCTCTATATTTATCTACACATTTCCCACTATCCGGAGCTGCTCAGGATTTTCCTTCATGCATATTCCGCCATTTCTTGTTGACGTACTTGCCTCCACTCCACCTTTGCCTTTTTCATGCTCTAGTGATCTTGGGTCAGGCCTCCTCTGACAGCAGCATGACTCCACTGGGTTGGCATCTCCTCTTAAGCCCCTCTGCTTTCTCCTCTGTCATCATGTTGGTGAGCCCCTCAATGATCTCTCTGTCTGTCCCCCTTTTTGGCTGTGGGATATGGGAGGGATTACATAGTGGGACATCTTCCTGTGTTTCATCCAATCAGATGTGAAGCTTAGAGGAACAGGGGTGGCGGGCGACTGTTTAGGAAGGGTTGTCAGACACTGTGGTTATGCCAGTCCAGTATTGTCCCATTCTGTCCCAGTCCCAGACTGGGAGCCATGAATGCTGGAGTCCTCAAAGCTAAAGGGACTTCTGTAAATTTAAGATTTGATTTTGACAGCCCATTTGGACAGGATGTGAATTTGTTCTATGGTATTTAGGACTCCTTTCTGACTCAGAACAATTTGGATTGGCTGCAGTGGAATGAGCATATCTTGAATCAGGACTGCACGCTTCATTACATCCCTGAGATTGTTTGTGAGGTATGTGACGAGACAGAAATACTTAGTGTGTAAATACTTGAGAAGCTTAAACCATGATGTTGTATGCAGTGTTTTTGATGTTTTACCCCCCATTAAGTTTAAAAAAAATCTCAGAATTATTTCAACTTACCTGAAAAGGTCTTTGCTATAAAGCTGAATTGCTGCTAAAACTGCTCCAACTTCTTTCATAGGTCTTTTATAGAGTTGCATCAATCCACTTTTGTCATCCCAATATCGGTGGTATAGTATCGGTCATTACCGATCTGATGCAGAAAAACAGTGCTGACTTAAAATGTTTCTAATTTTAAACACAGACATAAATGTACTAAATTGCATATTTATTTAATAACTCTGCACCAGTACACCACATTTAAATACACAAATAGCTTCACAAGCTTGGTCAAGTAAGTAAAATCAACACAACTAATTTCTTCAGTCAGTACAATTAAGAGTAGAACAGCCAATGTAGAATAAATAATAAAGAAACTGACAAAAACAAGGCATAGAATCAGACTGAATAGATCTGTCCTTACAGATCAGGCTCATTGTCACTGATACAGAATCTAAAATTTTTTATGTAGAATATTGGGAAAGATGTTCCGGTCTGTATAAATCCAAACAACTAATCATAGCTGAATTGTGGCAGCATGTTCTGCCTCTGTATCCAGAGACAGCGGTTGCCAAAATAAACCCGACAACAAAAGGAAACATTTTGTTTGTTTTTTAATCTGTTTTAGTTTAGCTTTTAAGGATAAATCAGATTACTGGCCTTGCAATAGGTGATTGCATTATATGCAAATGTGCTGTTATGTTACTTGACTTGATGCAATTTCTGCAGCTTTTCTGATAACCTGCATTCATACAATATATTGACTGAATGCATCTAGTAAACAGTAAAACACTGTGAAGTGAGAAAGGAGCTCACCTACTACCCTCGATTCCATTTTCATTTTTCTTTTTTTTTTAAATCAGTCAATCATTCTGTGCTAAATTAGTTTTACACGAAAATTTAATAACTAATTTTATTAGAATCCTTTTTTTCATGATAATTATGAGTTAGAATATTCCAGACAGTTTTTTATGTAGGATCAACATTTACTCTCTTTTAAACAATAATGTAATAATATCAGTTGTGGTATATAAGCCTATTATCTTTTCTCTCTTTGCCATCTGTGCTTCCATCACTCTTCCATTTTTAGCATTTTGATCTGTCATTTGTGTTTCTAAATATTACATTAGCTTAAAAATGCAAGACTTGGATTATATTAGAGAACAATGTTTGCACGCAGTCTTTTGTGATATGAATATTGCACACACTATAATGATATCCATTATTAATGATATACTGTGCAGTGTTATGTGGTGTGCATTTGTATTCAGCCCCCTATATTATAATGTCCCCAAATGAAATCCTGCACAACCTGTTTCTTTCAGAAGTCTGTGTGTAATTTAATCTCAGTATAAATGCAGCTGAGCTATGAAGACCTCTTTAGTGAACACAAAGATCAAGAATCACATTAAACTTGGTAGTGACGGTATTATGCTGTGGAACAGGCAAGCTGGATTAAAGAGGGAGCAATTTTTTTTTCAAATTTTATATATGTTGTTTTGACTAATTCATGTATGTTCAAGGTAAACTAAAATATATAATAATGCATTTGTTTGTTGGAAATCCTAGTCAAAGACCAGACCTTAACCCAATTAAGGATCTAGCTTCGGCTATATGACAATAAAGAATGTGTTCAAATATCAGTTTGTTCTCCTTTCCACAGCAAAGTGTAAACATTTAGATTTTTTTTCTAGTAATTTGAAAAGGAAAATTGTTTCACTGCAGAGCGTTTTTGTTGTTTTTTTTAGCGAACCCCATGCTCCTCATTTTGGGGATGTACGACTTTCCCCGTTGTCAACAATCATAGCCTGGGGAGGCTTGGCCAGGCTGTAACCTAAGCTCCTGGTCCTCTTGTTCCCCTCAGGGTAACATGACCCAGGATTGCTTTGTCACATGCTGGAGAGAGAGGTTCCCTCCCCACACCCACACTGCCTTTGTCCAACACAACACTGGCCGTCAGTTTAGCTTTTGCAATTAAATTCAACATTGAGGTGGCCGTGCCTCCGAGGCTCTGGGTTTAATAAGTTTAGGCCTCGTTTGGACTCTGTGGGTGTATTTGTGATTATACAACACAGGCTTTTTGAAGTGAAATGTTTAAAACATGAACTGCATGTGAGAGTGATGTGAATTACAGCTTACAGTTTAATATCCAAGTCCTTCACATCTCCGCAACCGTCTTCGTTTTGTTTGTGAAGTGGAAAAGGCGGATGATGTGTCTCGGTGTGGGACTTGGCCCAGTAACAAAGGGACGCCCTGTGGACAGCAAACAGCTGAAAAATGACAAAAACAAACCAACACCGCTGTCTTCACACGGACACAAAGCTTTCAGTTTGATTTGTTTAATCTGAGGTTATTTTGCTCTTCTGTCTAATCTTTATAGAAGTTGCTTATCAGCTGGGTCTTGACTGTATATGAATTTCATCTAGTTCAGCGTATACTATTTCAGCCGATGACTAAGCATGTTCCAATTAATCAATTAATTTCAAGATAAATTAAAAATGGATGCAATAATTTCTATTTTGAAGGGCAATTTTGTTTAGAGACATCATAATCCATTTTGTATATGGTTTAAGTTGAGTGTGGTTTTTATTTATTGTTTTTGTTTGTTTTTATTTTGGACATTTAAAATATCTTCCAGTTCCCATGGGAAGTTTTTTTTTTTATAAGATTAATGTTTATTAGTCTTTGAGAAGGGATACTTGCATTATTATGTCATTCTCAATAGATTACTTGAAAATGGTCTGAAAGCAACAATATTGTTGTGTAGTACAATAATTTCTGAGACAGTCTCTTGTCCAGCAAAATTTGTTATTGTGACAAGCCTTCTGAAGACACATTTGAAAAAAAAAAGAAGTTTCATCACAGTTTAACTTGCTCAAAAAATATATTTTCCCTACCAGAGAGAGAGACTGTGCAGAGAAAAAGAAGAGGGTGAAAAAAATGTGGCTAGGTTGCAACTCATTAATACAATAACAATTAGACTGAGATTGTGTTTGTTCCTAATATTGTGCAGCTGTAGCTCTTAAACTAAAGATGCGCTGTGATATTTTTAATCTGATGCCAGTAATTTGTTTTGTAATAAGAGTAGCTGAAGCCAAAATGATCCCAGTGCTTTTTAATCTGTCACAGGCATCAAATTGTACAGTTTGTTTCAAGAATATCGCCGCTCATAGTGGCAGCGTCTCGGAGCAGTTCTGTCCTTCTTGAGACTTTGAGGCATTTCTTCTTTGGACAGTTATTTTCTCTGGTTTTGGATGCGGTGCATCTGGAAGTATTTTTGTTCTTTTTTTATTTATAGATGGTTATTGTGACAACTATGGCATCAAGGTGTTTTTTTTCCCCAACAACTAGGAGAAGCTAATCTGAAAACTTAAATTATACCTGAACTATGACACCAAATCCCAGAGGAGTTGAAAAGATTTTTACGGATGCAAACATTTTCATTCTTAAAAAATCTTTTATGGATGAAAAGGAAAATGCAAAGACTCAATATAAAATTTACTTTTAAGCTCTGATACTATACACCTGAAAATTTAACTTTTAATAATTTTGAAGAGCAGAGAGAGAAGGAGGAAGTTCAAATCATCTCTTCAATCACTCATAACGGGCAACGGTCTTATCCCCATATCCAACATCTCTCTCTCTGGCTTTCTAACCATATAGCCAGACAGACATTTAAAGAGGAGCTGCAAAAGCAAATGAGGTGGATTAGCAGAGCTTGCCAACAACTGATTGTCTCACCCAGGACATGTTACTGTAGAATATTCTCTGCTGCAAGAAATTGGGCATACACCAGATGCATACACCAGTTTTGCAACAGATTTGTTGCAAAACTGACTGCTACTGGACATCCTTCCTGCTCACAGCATCACCATACACAGCTCTGAAGATGCACTGATTCGAGTTACGACAACTTTAAATCTCCCTTTAGGATAAATAGTAGTTTTGAATTCATTTCAGTATTTTTAATTTTGTTGTAGTACTTAATTTCTTTGCTAGTATAAATTGGGTGTCCACTGTTGTCCCTAAAACTTTTTTTATGGCACACAGCCTGTGAAGTCATATATCTGTTCTCCTTTCGTCTGCTTTTCCTCTGTCTGCTGATTCTAAATTTAAACTTTAGTGAGTTGTGTGCTGCTCTTTAGTTCTGCAAAGACTGCGAAATGCATTTGAACAAAATGAGTCAATTGCCCGTTTCTCTTTATAGATTTGGTTATTCACTTAAGTCAAAGTGCGACAGCCAACTATGTAGCTTTTGTTCTGGATAACCCAGACGCATAGTTCTGGTTGTGGGCCTCTTCCCTCCGGCGCTTGCTGTTCTCCAGTGAGGGCATTTTAGCTGGTGGAAAGGGCACACAAGCTATGCGGCCCAAAATAAGGCATTTGGTCATACTGCGGTAATCTTGGAATGGCACAGTCATGGTGAGAACATTCATATAACCTTTGACCTCGTTTCTGTTCTCACCCTACAGGCATGGAAGAAGCGGTGGTTTATTCTTCGCAGTGGCCGAATGACAGGCGACCCAGATGTGCTGGAGTACTACAAGAATGACACTGCCAAAAAACCCATTCGAGTGATCGACCTGAACTTATGTCAACAAGTAGGTTTTAGTTTCTTTTTCAAACATTAAGATCTCCCCCTCCCCAAATATAATCTTTAGATTTATTCATGTTTGACATGTTCGAAGCAACAAGCAGTATTTTATCTCTGGGGCGTTTGATTGGAGAATGCCAGAGAATAGAAACAGTTGCACCTAAAATTATTCATTCAATTATTTAATGTACTAGTACCTCTCAAAAATTTGTAATATTTCTTAAATGTGCAATACTTCTTTCCAGTCATCTCAAAATTAAACACATTTTATATGGAATTGTCACACAGTGTATTCCAAACCGTTGTTTCTTGTAAATTTGATGGAAACCCAAAAGTCAGTGTCTCAGAAAATTTTAATATTGTGCAAAAGGTCATTAATGAAATTGTATGGTGTCACACCCTAGTCAGGTACTTAATTCAAAATACATGAAAAGGTTTTCTGAGCTTTTATAAGGTCTTTCACTCTGAGTCAGAAGGATATAAACCTTCACAAGGAGGTGTGTCCAAGCATATTAACAGAAAATTGAGTGGAAGGCAGAAGTGTGATCAGAAAAGGTGCACTGGCAATAGATACACCAATATGATTTTAATATCCGTAAGGCCAAATCTATTCAGTCTAATTCTATGCAGTGTGCTCTGGTCTACACCATGCTTTATTATTTATTAAACATTATATCTAGAATTTCTAATTTCACTTTCTGAACCATTTGAAAGAAGGTTTGTTGCAGTTTATGTTTTACACGTTTGACCAAGCTGGTGAAGCTTTTGGTTGTATCTTCATGTGCTGCACTGGCGCAGCGTTATCAAATAAATAAGTCAATTCAGCACTGTGTCTGATCTGTATCGATCCATATTAGGCCTCATATCATAATCCTAATAATTATTAGATTGACGAAAATATCTTATAACCTGCTGTAAACATGTTTTATAGTCAGAAACCAGCTTCTAACAGCGTTCCTGAGGGATCTTGGATTTACGTTCAACCACCTTTTTTTTTTAAATCCCACCTGAGATTAGAGTTCAAGTCAGGCATCCATTAGGGTTGTAGCTAACGATAACTGCCCAGATAAAAAGCAGCTAAACTTATCGTTTCAGGTGGATGCTGGGCTGTCGTTCAGGAAGAAAGACTTGGAGAACAGCTTCATATTCGACATCAAGACGATCGACCGCGTTTTCTACCTGGTGGCCGACACCGAAGAAGACATGAATAAGTGGGTGCGCAACATCTGCGACATCTGTGGTTTTAACCCTACTGACGAGGGTAAGGCTGGCCGACAGAGCAGTGTTTTTTTTTTTATTATTATTTTAGTCATGCCAGCGTTAAGAATTTGCAGCCTTTCATCCAGACATTCATTTCGCAACATCATTGTTTTGACGAGCCTTTAAGACTCATAAAACTTCAGTTAATTTGTACTGGATTAGGTTGAGTCAAGATATTGCCGTTATTGATTAGTTTTGATTCAGCCTTTATGTTGATTTCTCTGTATCTATTTGCTTACGGTCACATTTTGCTCTCCAGATGTCTTGTTCTCTGTGACAGAGTTAGGTGAGTGAGCTGAATGTGCAGGAAAGTCTCTATTCAGCACAGTTCTTAGCCAAGGTCTAATGATCCATGTGCTGATCCATGTGTGCATCCAGGCTCATGTTACTCTTGTTCCCAGTACTGGATAATCAAAGCATTGTGTGCCTGCAGGTCTTGCCGACTTTCTTTCGCTCCCGGCCTTTTAACTGGCTTTCATTCTCTCCTGTTTGCCGACTCCTTTTTCTCTCTCTTGTCTCTGAGCCAAATTGCAATCTGTGCTATTTGCACCGTGCACTTAGCCGTCTCTCATTTCTCCTCCCCCGCTATTAAACTGGTGCAAATTTTAGTGTGATTGCCACTGAAAACGAGTCCAGTAGTTCAGACCATTAAGCTTCATTTTTCTTTTGAATTTTTACAAATGAGTTACTGATTAGGCTGCTGCAAGGTCATCCTTGAAACCATGCTGCCAGTTCTCTTTCACGGCTTGTGTTGCAGGAAAACGCTGATGTTAGCGTTTATCATTTCTGTTTTACAGAATTGTTAGAGCTCACTTTTAACTTTAGATGAGAAAACTAACAGACTTTTCAAGGAGAAACCTGCTGCACAGATAGATATTCTTGCAGCTAGGCCTTCGCGGCGCTCATGAAAAGCGTCCTTGGCTGTCTTTCTGCTTGCTTTTCTCTCCATGGGTGACCCAACTCCCACTCGAATGTGGCCAGCCTACTTGTAAAGAGTTGCGTAGCTGAACAAATATTGGAGGAAAATAAAATTTGCTGGGCTCGGGGAATGCAGACTTACTGTAGAAGTTGCAAATTAATATACAAGGATGTTTCCGATTTTCCTCTAAAGATTCAAAACTTAAAACTGTACGTGACAAAAAGCAGAAGAAGATTGCAGCAATGGCAAATGTTCAGATTTTAAATGACTTAATATGTAGTTATAGCACCTTGTAAAAGTATCCACACCCCCTTTGAACCTTTTCCTATATTGTCACATTTAATCAAATCTTCCAGTATCTGAGACACAGCTAAATGCTTATAATTAGGGCTGAAACGATTAATCAGATTAGTCTTGGTGAATTGAAATAACTAATTTAGTAATTGATTAATTGATGTGAAGTCAAGTTGAAAGTATTGAGCTTTTCACATGTTGTTTAGCTGCAGATACATTCTTTGATACAAATGATAAAGGGTTCACTAAAGGAATGCTGTTATTGGATTTTAGGCAAGAAAATGTTTATTTAATTTAAGAAATTAAATTATTTGCACATTTCAGTGTATTTCTAATATTGAATTTAAAAAAGAGGCTTTGGTGTTTAACAAAAAATCTACAGAATGTGAAAATTTTACCCAATTAATTGTCAAAATAATTGAAGAAATGATAGATTTACTAAAATAATTATCCTGCTTTACTGTCACCTCCCACTGCTTGTGTCTGCAGCAACGCTCCTGAGATGAGTTTTTAGTTGCACAGTAACTGAATATGGTTTAAAATTTAGTAAGTAAATAGTAATTGTACTCTACTGGTTAGTTACCAATAATTAATCAGTAAGTTTATATCATAAAACTTGAACTGAACATCCCTGTATGGAAAACGTCTTATAGTTTTCCATGCACAAATGTGTGCATCTTGTACATTTTTCTATGAGTTACCCTGTTACTTTACTCACCTTAGTAAAGCACTTTGAATCCAAATGATTCCACACTTTTTCTTTTTATTTGTAAAAAATTGAAACCATTCACCTTACAATAATGTTCTGCTTTGTGTCGGTTTGTCAAATAAAATAAAAGAGTTTCTCGCTGACAAAATGTGGAAACATTTTGAAGGGTGTGAATTCTTTGGGAGGTGCTGTAGAAATTAACTCTGGGACCTTGTTTGTGTGAACAAAAACAAAACGAATTGAAAAATGAAGAATGGCAAAATATTTATCAGCATATGTTGTCTTTCAGTGCAACTCAGCAGTGAACTGAAGCAAGAGGCTTTGAAAGAATTTGATAACTCGCTGAGTGACAAAGCAAAGACCTTGATGAAATGGCGTCTTAGAACATATTCAAGCTGAACTTGTATGAATAAAGCTTTTGACTTGTCCCTTTATGTTCATGCTGTAAATGTAACAAAAGGTGTGAATGCTTATTGATGTGGCCCTTTGAATGTAAATTCACAGAACCGCCACGCTTGGCTTACGTCTGGTGGCAGCTGTTTGCATCCATGTTCCTTGCCTCATGATCGATTTTAATTATGAGTTTGCAAGAGTTTTTATTTAGGTGCGAGTCGTGAAATGATGCGCTTCGGTGCTTTCTCACATTGATCGAGAAGGTGTTAGTTACTGTTTACCACCTTTGACCAGAGCTTCAGTTCAGAGCTTATATTTGATGAGAATGTAAAGAAATACATGACTTGTCCTTGGGTTGTTTTTCTCCAGTCTCAGCTTACGTTCAGTACATGTGGCCTTCATGTTCAGACAGCATTCAGATTAAAAGTTGATACAATTCAGCTCAAAATGTCTCTGACTGCAGTCTCCTATAAAAATTAGGTTGCTAGAAAACAGCTTGAGTGTATATTTAATCCCAGCTGATTGTTTTGATAGATAGATAGATAGATAGATAGATAGATAGGTAGATAGATAGATAGATAGATAGATAGATAGATCTTTATTGTCATAGTCACAAGAACAACGAAATTTAAAAAGTGCCATCAGTCAGTGCATATGCTTAAAAACAAAAAATGCTTCTTGTCTAACTTCATTAGTCACCTGCATGACCTGTTGAGTCTCGGTGAGAATTGTCCTCAGCCTTTGTCCTGCCTCTTCTACCTATTAGTTTTCTCCAGAAAACTTTATTACCTCCCTGAAGCCTTTAAGATATTGAAATGTTAAATCCCCCAATCTGTGTCTTTCTAATTATGTCCAATCCACCAAAAGAATCAAATAAACAAATAATTCAATAAAACATTTTAAAATGCGCATCTAAAGGCATGATGAAACTTAAACATTCAGAGGTTTACATGTAGGCCTGTCACGATAACAAATTTTACTGAGCGATTAATTGTCCCAAACATTATTGCGATAAACAATAATATTGTTTGAAGACCATTTTAAACTGATGTAATGGTGATGACATAATAATCCAAAGTATATCCTGCCAAAGATAGATACACTTTATTTTCAAAAGAACACTTAACTCTGGAACTGGTAAACAAAATAAACAAAACAACCAAAAACGAAACTAAAATTGACTCTCAGTCTCCATTAACAAAAAATGCACTTGAATAAACCCTAAACAACATAAAATCAAAGTGGAAATAAATACTGCGTTCAACCAAAAGAGTGCAGATTATGAAATATGTATACTATCTTGCCCTTCAATAATCATTAGGTTTAGATAGAGAAGATGGGCACATCCGACTGCCTGATGCAATAGTTCACTCCTACCTTAAGCCCAGTTCACACGATAATCGTAACCGATCATCCTGTAGTGTGTTACGACTGATCAGGTCCAGTCCAGTCGGTAGAACGCTCCGATATAAATTAGGCATACGCATATTCAACATGTTATATTGTCTTGGTCAGTTTATCACTGCAGCGTGTGAGGTTTTCCCCAACTGGGAGCGAGAATGCAGCCTGTTGAATGTGACAGGTAGCCAGTGAGAAAGCACGGAGGGGAATCCGTGCTTTCTGAGGGGAATCCCAAACAGCTGACACGGCACAACCTAAAGTCCAGCAGACATCGGAAATTATATGTGGAAACAACATTAATGTTTATTCAACATTTCGTCCAAAGAATATTCACAGAAATGACAAGGAGGGGAGTTGGAGCGAAATTGCTACCGCAACCCGGTAACTTTTCAGCTGTTCATCGTTAACGTGACATAAATAGGTTATAATGATATTCAGTCAGGACTTTACTGACTGAATGGATATCACTGAATGGATATCAGCCACATGCTGACACTAGCCACATGCATTGCAGGTAGATTCTAGTAAAGCATTGATTAATGCCTGGTTTTACAATTAGTTAACTGGACTTGTAGCCATTATTTTGTGCCCATTGTTCTCAATGTAATTTTAAACATTAAAACGGTAAATACTAATTAACCGATGAAGCTTAAACACACAAATGGTAAAGACGAAAAACAGAATAACTCACCTGCACATCAAGCCCCGTCCTCCATTCTTTTATCCAACGCCTTTTCTTCTTGTTACATCTTTTATCACTTAAAATAAGCTCACAAACTATCGCTATTGCTTCTACGTCATCAGCCGTGTTTGTTTACACTAAATTCATGTATGATGTAGTGGTTTTTTTACGGGATTTTTTGTGTGAAATCTGAATGTCGGTGAGAGAAATCGGTTCATGTGTGGTGTGTTGATCTTGCCGTGTGGCTGAGCACACTGCACGGTCGAACCCGTTACACCTACGGTTTTTAGTCTGCTAGTTTGTGGTCTCTCAGGGTTTGAAAATGGGCGGCGATGGGCCGACAATACTAAAAGCATTTAGTGTGAACTGGGCAATAAGGAAATGAGGAAGGGAAGGGGCAGTGGAGAGCACCGGAGTTGAGCCTTTTTTCATCCAGTGTCATCAATAGAAAGAGAAAACGGCCAGAAGAAATGATAAAGCCGATCGTGCGATTAATTGATTTATTGTTTATCGCAACAGGCCTATTTACATTTTAAGAGGAAGGATTTTAAACTCTAAATTGAACAGGGAGCCAGGAAAGAGAAGCTAAAATAGGAGAAATACAATCTTGGATTGTTTTCATCAGAATTCCTCCTGCAGTATTTTAAATGCTTGTTTCTTTATGGAAACTCATTCGAACACTTTATCAAAAGAAAAAGACATAACTCTGTTACTATTGGAATGATGACAATCATTCCAATAGTAACAACATGATCCGTTTGAAATGGAAATGCATTCTGTTGCTGGATAATGCTCCTCTTCTGCAGCACATCCTCGCACTGAAATGCAAATGTGTAGAAACAAGAATTTCCATTTAATGGTATAGTTAAATGGAAAAAAATTTTATTTCAATTTTTTTTTACAAATTGGAGGTAATTTGTACATGGTGTTGCTGAATTATTTGGTTAAATAAAACATTTCTCCTCATGATATCATTGCTTTACAATAAGCTTGTAAATGAATACCATTTCCACCGCTACTGTCTCAGCCTACTGACTCCTCTATGGAGTTTTAAAAGTCGTTAAATTTGACATTTTTATTTCTGGATATGTCATTAATAATGTCATCAAGATGATGTAAAGAAATAGTATTTATATGAGTAACTTTAGTCCTCTCAGGCCTGTCTGCTGTGATAAATCCTTTGGTAGCTCAGTTTCATTAGTGCAGGAGAAACCCATTAGGAATCAAGTGACCCAACTCTCCAGTATGTTAGTTTTGCATTCAGACATGCCTGATGTTGATGTTCAGGCTCATAATTTCCTGTTAAAACAACACACTCTTTCACAAATAAAGGGAAAACGACTTTCATGCTTTGTAGCATACAGTAGACAGAATAATTTGGGACGCATTAACTATATAGTACGGGTTACGACCATGAAAATGCTGACATTTTGCTGCATAAAATCCTACTCCTAGTTCAGCAGAAGCTTCTTTCTCCATTGACTTTTACATCCTTGGCATTAAATACACAATTTATTTATGCTGGCTTTTTTTGTTGTTGTTGTCTTGCTTACTGTTTGTACCGCAATAAATTTCACATTCTCTCAGATTGTTGTTCTGAATAAGATGAATTTCCAATCATAGTTAACCACAGCCATCTTTCTTTTCTCCTGCAGATAATTCAAAAAATCTTCAGCCGTCAGGCGCTGTCGTGGACACTCCTCCACACCCATCTTTAGTTAATATGGTCGGCCCGGTACCGTCTTTGCTGGGCGTCGTCCCTCCTCCATACCAGCCGGTCAGCGTGCGACACCTAGACTCTCAGTCCAGCTCAGAGGACCCGCAGGATTACCTGTGGCTCGCCAACTGTGAGAGCAAAAAGCCTGAAACCTACAGGTGACACTGATTGTCTAAATGTTTGATTTTGATTTATTTCAAACAGGTTTTTGAAAACAAGAAAACAAGCAATCAGTAGGACAGAGAAAACATCTGCATACATAACCAAGAACAAAATTATTTTTCTTACCAATACTTTTCTGTTCGAAAAGGAGTAGGAAGACGTGAACACTTATTTAATCCTACCATGTTTAAAAAACCATGTTATAATATTTATGTGCTTGTTCAATGTACTGAGCTAAAGAGCCAACAAATAAATTATATTACATAGACAAAATGTAATATAAACTAACTCTCAAAAGACAAGACAATCTATGGCTAATAATAATAATAATAATACCACTAATAACAATTGTAAATAACAACCGGACATACAGTAAGATGTCAAAACAATTACCAACCTCTGGCCAATGTTCATATATAAATTATTCTTAATCTATTCTGAAATAATAAATAAAAGGGAGTGTGTGTGGGTGTGTGGGTGTGTGTGTGTGTGTGTGTGTGTGTGTGTGATGCCTCTGCAGGCTGGGGAATTATGGAAAAGTCTGGATTTGGGGAACAATACAATATTCAATTTTTTCTACATTATTTATTCCATTTTCCATAAGATTAAAATCTGAATTTCTTTAAGAACAAAATGCGTACTATTCCCACACTTTAATGCAATTCCAAAAATTTTAAAAACATAAAAAATGTAATTTGAATGTGATTTACTTAAAATAAAAAAAACTAACCCATAATCACATTGCTGCTAAAATGACAGTGATTATTATAGTTGTAACAAGACCCTTCATACCTTTTATGTATTTTGATTTTTAACACATAAACTACAAGAACGTATGAAATAAACTCCCACTAAATTTAGTATTGAATATTATACTCTAATGCTGCTGAAAACCCTGAAATCAGCTGCTTAACACCTACTTGTAGCTTGACAATTGTTTTAAAACAATCTTGCATAAATAAGAGTGGTGGCTGTGTTTGCTTTTTAACTTTAGCTACATTTGTTGCTCTTGTAAACAATTGAAAATGTATTTGCCTTCTTTAAGTCAGACAAATAACTCTACACTTTCTCTGGCATCTCATTCAAACAAGGTGACAGTAAGACAAAAACATTTTGAAATTGTGAAACTATCCTTTGTCTTGTCTAGAATATTTTTAAACTGGAACGAAAAATCTAGAAATTTGGAAAATATTAGAAATATATTAAAAATCCATCTGAATTATTCAATGTGAGGTTCACCTTGACCCTTTCAGTTTTCTAACTTCACTGCTGCTCTCTTCCTCCTTCCTGCTGGATGGTGTTTGTAGCTCAGTGGACTGTCAGGCCCCACTGGAGGGCTATCAGGAATATTTGCTCCTGGAGGAGTGTGAGAGCAGGACTCTACCTCCACAGACTAGTGTGTGAGTGGCCAGAACCCGACTGGACCTGCCTGCCTGCCTGCCTGTGTAGAGTGCTGAACGTTTGTGAATCACAGGAATGCAAATCACTTTATTCATCACTCTAAATGAAAATGGGTGATATTAATGCTGGATTTTGAAACGTTTTTCTTATTATGTTTTTATAACCCACTTTGAGATTAAAATGTTCTCAACTTGTTTTTGCCTGCATATTAAGCTACCCAGGGGTTTTTTCCCATTACTTTTGTTCACTATGCACGGTGTCCACACATTCTGAAAAAGTCTTAAATTCATGAATGTAAAATTAAGGCCTTAAATTTTGTAATGGCAGGACAAAATAAACATATTTTTGACTTTTCATCAGGTAACACTTTATCATCAGCCTCGAGTCACTTTATTCTGTGAATGAAGGCAGTTCAGGCTACCGCTAACTAGCTGCTAAGATACTTTTGCTAGCTAGCTAGTTAGCTTTTTCTCCGACTGTCATGGGGAAGTGCAAATTTATTGCCAGAATGGCAGTAAATTTGTCTTCAACCCAAGTTTTGTTTTTTTATTTCAAAAGGGCCAGTATATTACAGACAAATGAACAAGCCTCTCCAATCAAAAAGAGAATTTTAGTGATAATAAAAAAGCACTTCTTTTATTTAAAAAAAACTTTGGCTTTTTACCAGAGAGTAAAGTTTACTACAATACAAACAATACTAAAAAAGCAGAATGAAAATAAGAATTACTTCATCAGTGCCTTCATATTTGATCTACAAGCCAAAATTTTAAGTTTGTTGATAATGTTTAAAAGACTGATTTGTTCTTGATTTAAATTGTTAAAAGGATTGTCATTTCTGTTGTGATACACCTCTTAAATTTAATTTATAATGGTCTTAAAAAGACTTAAATTTAAGTTGCAGAAACCCTGCTATGTGATGCACAAAGTAATACTAATATAATGAAAGTTGCCAAAGTAGTTGATTAAATATAGCTTTGTCATTAACTCTGCCTGCCGGAGTGGTGTGAAGGTTTTTTGTGACTGTGTGGGTTTTCTGCTCCTCTAAGTGAAGTGTGTTCTGTTCTCAGAGCCCAGGCAGAGTACTCCAAGTCTACCTCTTCAGAGACGGACCTGAATGACAACCTCCCATCCCACCGCACGCCCCCATCCGCCACCTCCTTACCCAAACACACCTCGCACAACGGCTTCTTCCCACAGCACCAGCCTCCAGCTTCCGCTCCTTCCTTCTACGACTCGCCTCCCTCACGCGGCACCTCCACCTCGTCCGACGCTGGCATCTATCACCTCCCTCGCAGCTACTCGCAGGACACGGTGCTGCTCCCGAAGTCTGCCACCTCCCCGCCGACCAACCCGGACGGCGGGGACGAATCTGGACTTTACGTCTTCAACATACCACTGAGGAAGACGTCATTCGTGGAGTCGCACATGCGGAATCTTTCCGTCAGCTACGACATCCCTCCCACGCCCGGCGCCAACTCCACCTACCAGGTCCCCCGCACGATGTCGACGTCGACGGGTGTCGGAGGCTCGGAGGGCGGGGGCGATGTCGTCCCCCCTCCCAGACCGCCCAAACCTTCACTCAGCTCCACCTCAGGGCTCCCGCCGCCCCCCGCTGAGCGCTCGCCTACGGACACCTACTGCGTGCCTCGCTCGGCCTCGGAGACGGACGGAAATTACTGCGTGCCGACGAGCGCCGGGAGCAAGGCTCTACGCAGCAACACGATCGGCACGATGGACTGTTCACGGCTCCGCAAAGGTTTGTGCTCAAGGTCTTACAAAAAGTGTTTACAGCCCTTTTGCACATTTAGATATTTAACCACCACAAAATTTGTAATATTTTACTGGGATTTCAATAGGGATGTTCCAATCCTCCTTTTTTACTTTCAGTTATGTTTTAGTAGTAAAGAAATAAAATCTAAGAAGTCCATCAAAATAGGAGATTGTGGTTGGATATGATAGGGTTTTGTTATGAGCAACTGATGGAGAAAAATTTTCTTTTTAAGTAGACGGAGAAGCAAATGAAAGGAACTTTCATTGAAACAGAGCAAAAGAATTTACCACTCATTGTTCCCCCTAGTGGTGAAAAAAGTCAATGCTAAAGTTAAACCCCAGGTTATTTTAGTAAAATCTTGTAAGAAACTTTGGAGAAAGCAGAAAAATATCCTGGATTAGTCAAGTTTTTGACTTTATGTAACCGGAGCTGCAAGCATGTTTTCTTACATGTGACTGAGCCAAGACATTATTTCCAAAATGATTCTCTTCTTTTTGTTTCCTTATCTACTGACGAAGGAACCAAAGTAAATAAATATAAAACCGATTCCTTTAAAAAAAGTATTCCCAGCATGTGTGCCAGTAACTGGGACAGTGGTGAGTCTGTTGATAATAAATAACAAAGATGTTCTTCACACTAAATGCGATTCAAAAATTTTCAATGAGATTTCCTGCTGCGATAAAATGTTTTTTATAGATTTTTACACGTCTTCATGCAGACACCACTTGAAATGTTTGTTCACTTCTTCACTTACTGTAACTATTATTTGAAGCTGGAAATCTTGATTGTCTTTTAAGCATTCCCTTACTTAAAAACATGGATGAGAATGCTAATACTGTTTAGAGTCTTGGCAGGTTAGTAATAAAGGACATGTTTTACCCTTTGTTTATTTACTTATTTATTTTTTTTACAGATTTTGGATCACAGGACTTCTATGACATTCCCAGATCATTCTCCTCAGACAAAAGCTGTTCGTTTGACTTCAATGAAAGCTTCAACAGCTACTTTGTAAGTGTTTCTCATAGAGATATTAGTTTATTCAACTTTTATAGAAAACAAAGGTTGTGGCTTACAGCAAAGTATTCAAGGCTCCACATTTCATTGTTCTATACACAAGTAAAAGTTTATCAGCTTACTAATTAATGGAAACACAGTTAGAGTAATGTGACTTGAATCCTGTGCCCCTAAATCTAGAAAGGTCAATCTTGCTTTCATCAGGCCATAAGATGATGCACCTTTTTTCTTTAGGCCAGTTAATGTCCGCCATGACAAGCTTTAACATCAGCATTTTTTTAAAAATGTGACTTTGTGGGATTCTTCTAATTGTTTCAGGACTCACAGGTAACTGTAGATCTTCTTTTATCACCTGGAGCTGATCATTGGCTAAGTATTTGCCATTTTGGCTCTCCTTTGATCCACGGGTTTTCTGTTTCCATCAACATCCTTCTGGCTTTGGTTTCCATTTTAAAGCATTTGGGATCATTTTTCCGAGCGGTTGATCATTTTCGCTGTTTTTTGACTTTTTAAATTTATTTTCTTTATGTTTTCCCCTTTCAAATCGAAGTTTTGATCAAATTGTGCTGTTCTGAATAATAGCAGCCATTTTCAGAGGAAGTCAAACTGTTTGAGTCCTTTAATTCACATGTGGACGTTACTATTTAAACAAACATTATTCAATCACACACAATCAGGAGAAAGCATGTAATGACCGTTGGCTCTGTTTGTTTTCTACCTTACAGATAGTAAATATTTGCCTGGTAGAAATATAATTCCTGCTAAAGACAGTGATTGGTCTGATTGGTTGAACACAACTCTATAAATCTCTGAAAGAATCATCCAATAATCACAGAGGTAGGCCTGTCGCAATAAATTTTGCTGGAGGATAAATTGTCACAGAAGTTATTGTGATAAACGATAATATTGTTCTTTTGAGACCATTTTCAAGTAACCTTATGGCAATGGCAGAATAATGCAAGAACACTCAAACAATAAACTTTAAATTCTAATGAGTATTCAACAGTGGAACTGGAAGACTTTTTAAAAATCCAAAATCAATAAACAAAACAACAGAAACAACAAATAAAATGAATTAAGTCTATAAACATCTATAAGTCTTCAGAAAAGAGAAAAACAATAAATCATGCAAATGCTTGTTTTAATTTATCATGTGATTAATTGATTTGTTGCTTATTGGGACAGGCCTACACAGAGGTAGCAGGGTCTCTGAGCCGGTTTCTGATTTCTCTGACTCAAGATGTGAACCAGTCGTAGAAGCACATCTTAGTCTCAAAAGCCACATCTGTTCTTCGCTCCTCAGAAGAGCAAAGGGATGATGCCGCTGAGCAGCCACTCTATGGAGGAGGTGGAGCAGAACTACGTCCCCATGAGCGCCAATTCGCCGTCGCATCACCACTCGGGCAGTTTGTCCGAGCCAATGCACGAAACGAACTATGTCCCCATGACTCCCAGCACCATGGAGTTCTCCTCCCTGGGAAAACAGGTGCCCCCGCCCGCCCACATGGGCTTCCGCTCCAGTCCGAAGACCCCGCCCCGCCGGCCGGTGCCCAACGAGTGCCAGCCCCCGCCTGTGGACCGAAACCTCAAGCCTGATCGTAAAGGTGAGACCTCAGCCTGTGTGCATGCACTCGTAGTTGTGATTTCTCCTGGATGTTGTTGCTTCATAGAGATGTTTATCAAACTAACACTACAGCTGGTAATGCTTTGTGTCACACTCAGCTACTGGTTCATGGTCACAGAACTGTCTAATAAATAGAGATGCACCAATCTGATATTCTGTATATGTATCTGTACCGATATTAGAGAAAAAGTCTAGATCAAGCATCAGTGACAATGTGCCTGGTCTATTGGGCAGATCTATTCAGTCTAATTCTATGCCTTGTACTCTGAGCAACGTTATGATATTTTACATTGTATTAAGAATTCATAATTGCATTTTATCAACCATTTAAAAAGAGGATGGTTGCAGTTTATTTTTACAAATTTGAGCAAGGTAGCCAACCTGTTTTTGTCAGTTTCTGTTTCTTTATTATTTATGTTTTATTTGCTGTTCTACTCCTATTTGCACTGACTGAACAAATTTAAGTTGTTTCTAGATGTTTGGCCAAACTTGCGAAGTTATTGGTGTATTTTAGTGTGCAGAGTTATCAAAAAAGTTATCAAATAAGTTTGTAATTCAGCATATTTATGTCTGTCTTTTAAAAAACCGTTTTAAGTGAATTCAGCACTGCTTTTCTGTATCGGATCAGTATCGGCCAATATTAAACCTCAGATATCGGTATCGGAAGTGAAAAAAGTGGATCGGTGCATCCCTACTTCTAACTTTCACAGTAAAGTCATCTTTGCTCTGCAGATGTCGTTGGTAGGAAGAGAAATTCCTCACTTTGTGTCTGGATCATTAAATACCAACTTCTTCTTCTGCATGCATGTCCCCAAGCAGGCTGGTGAATTACTTTCCTGCTAGCCACATCTTTTTATTAAAGTTTTAACCCCTTGTCAAAAGCTCAATACACTTAAGCTTCTGAGAGACCCTGCAAGGCGCTTTTTAGAAGGCTTGTCATAATGCCACGGAGCAACCAAAGGCTGGAGAGATCACCTCCATCCTCTTTTGTTCTCTTTATTTCAATTGAGTCCTTTGATTAGACCTGATAGCGAAGGGGATTCTGACTCTGGGATCAGCGAAGGAGAGAGCAGTGAAGGGAAGAAGAGACAAAGTGAATTGAAGACTGACAAAAAACATCACACAGGCCTAATCAAAAGCCATGGCTGTAATTGTCACAGCTGAAAATTAGGCTGGTTCATGCCAGCTAACATTTCCCAATTAGGAGTTTTTCCTTACTTATGCTCTTTGAACCAGACAGCCCAACACTTCACTGGGGATTTTTCAGAGATGTGACAAGGTAAAGTCATTAAGTAAGAAAAGTCTTTTATGCTCCAAATAATTTAATGCTTCAGCTCCGCAGCTGTGAGATGATCAGATTTGACTGAAAATGTAACTTTTACATTTCTTTAAAACATCAAACATGGTCAGTATTTTATGATAAAATTCACTTGTTGCTACTTTATTTTGGTATTGATAATTTTTACTTTTTTTTTTTTTTTTACTAAAGTAGATTTTAATCTTGTACTTTTTCAAATATCTTAAGCTGCGAAAACTAATTGATACATTTTCATATTTGAAGTAGTTGCATCTGATTAGAAACAGCACGGCAAAATAAAAAGTTTTAAATAACATAGTAATACACATAATATGTTCAACTCTTTCAACCAGAGTAGGATTAATTGTTCCATTTCTATTTTACATAAAAACAACAATTAGTCCAATTGGAAAAATTTTTGCGATATTACTGTGATGTTTTTACTTAACATCACACAGAGAGAAACTCATACTGACCCATGCTTATTAGTAATTGACTTCTTGTTTTCCCAGGTTATAATTATGACGTGACTCAGAGTAATGTTTTTCTGAGCCACTCCTCAAAACTGGAAAAACTGGAGAGCATGGCATTATAGAAGCAGATATTTGTTGCTCGTCCAAATTTGTCCGTATCTACAGTAAGAGCTGAACCAACAGTCAAAAATCAACAAAAGCCCAGTTATGTTGCCCTCATGCACAGTGGAGAGGATTTTGAAAGGAGGCTAAACGTTCATGTTTACAGCACTTCCAGATATTATTTTCATATGTTAATATATAAAAGGCTGCAACTAATAATTGTTTTAGTGATTGATTAATCTATCGACTATTTTGACAATCAGATAAAAAAATTGACACATTTAGCAGATTTTTCATTTAACCAATTAAACCTTTTTTAAAGAATCTTAGATAAACATTAAATGATGCAAATAATTTAATTCCTTTTCTAAATAGGTAATAAAATGTTTATTTTCAGCATATCATTTCTTTAATGAACGCTTTTGTAGCAAAGGATGTATGTGCAACTAGAAAATGTGCTTTTCATAATGTGAAAAGCTTAGCCCTCCTGCTTGACTTAACATCATTATGGTGAAGGGCTAATTGTTGACAAATTTTTTCAATTAACTGATTAATAATTGGGTAGCAAAAGGTGATTAATTGAAGATTTTATTTAACAGAATTCTAACCAGGTGAAGATAAAAGTTTGCTAGTAAAGTTTTGGGTTGAACATATTTTCAAAGTTTTTTTTTAATTTAATCTTAAATCCAAAATGTATATATTTTTGTACAGTTTTGGCTGAATACGTTTTTCTTGCAGCAAGTGGCTTTTTTGGAGACAGTATACTCTAGTTATCGATTAATCGATGACTAAATTAGTTGTTGGTTATTTCAACAATCGATTAATACAATTTGTTGTTTCAGCTATAAATATATTCATATTAGACACAAGGCTAAAACAAGTTAACTGATGCATTTATTCGGGCATTGAGCATAAAAATACCAGCTTAAATTCTTACTGGTTATTATAATTTTATTATCAGCCATGAGAAATAGTTTTTTCTGTCTATAAATCCCCACCTGTCCATTTATCCTCCTTTCTCCAAGGATTCAACAGGAATTCAGTGCCAGCGGAATTTCTATGTAATTCCATCAAAAACATTTGAAACTGTAGCTCTGTTTAAATCACCCCACCCTTCCAGAAATGTTCTGCTCGGTGTGTTGAAGTGAAATCCTCCTAGTTTTCTAACATTGCACTTCACCCTGCTGCAGAGCTGTGTGTTGTTCTTCTCAACATGACCTGATTTCTCCGTGTACTCGTCCACACAGCCAATCGTGCATGCACAGCTGTGATGTCAGTCTTTGTGTGGGAAGCCGTGCTGCATGGAGTGAGTTGCATGTCGGGTAGTTTGGTCCCGCTGTTGTCATGACAATTGCTCTCTTGATTTGTGCTGCTGGAAAATAAATAAATGGTTGTGAGTGAGGGCGACGCTTCACTGTGCAGCAAAGTTATGTCTTTTGTTTTGCATGGCAGAATATTTCTTACTTTAGGGCTTACTTGTTGTGATCACCCCCTTTTTTATATAATGAGCAAAGTCTTCTTTCACCAATCAGGTCAGAGTCCTAAAATAATAAGAGCAAAGGTTGTCGGTTTAGAGCGAACCGACTCTCAAACCGTAGGTGAATTCCCGAGGGGACGACGCAAGGGTACGTACACGCCATCGAACTGTTTGTGTGTCTGAAACTTCTTTGACCTCTGCATACAACACTTCATCCATCTGCATGCTTTTAGAGTTAAATTGTGGGATCTTTCCTCTTATCATCTAGGGGTTTGATTCAGAGAAATGTCACTTTGATTGACTAATCCAGTCTAACTTAAAATGTTTGCAGGATATTCTTGGAATGTGGTCTTCATTCACTTTGGATTTCATGTGTTCCACAAAATACTCCCTAACATTACGTTTTAGCCCAATCAAATACTAACATTTTTGTTTAAAAATTACATTTTGTTGACACAAAACACATTAACAGACAACAATCAGATTTTTATTGGTACTAAAACACATGCATGCTTTTGGAAAATAACAGATAGCTCTGCAGGAGGAAACTGAACAAAGATATGATCTTAGAGAGGAAGCCATGCATGGCCATCATTTTCACTCACATGCCTTTATATACATGGTTTCTATTCCAGCATAAGAGAGTGAGAGTAAAAATGTTATGATCTGATCATAACATCTGATTTAATCAGACTTACAAAAAATATACTAATGTGCAAATTGTGGTAAAATGGAAAAAATGTAAAACATTGCAAAATAAATTTTAAGCAGAAGAAACAAATAAGACATTAGAACAACAAAGTTTGAGTACAACAAGAGGTCTCACTTTGACAAATTGTAGGTCTGTGTCTGGTTTATTTTTGGTTGTAACATGTTTGTACTTCATGGAGTGAAGTTATTTGCACTGGGTCAAGTTTAGAGAAACTTTACTGCAAGAGTAGCGATACTTTATAACATTTCTCAAGTAAATATGAAATATATGGTGCTGTAACGCAGTGGTCCCCAACCTTTTTATCACAACGGACCGGTCAAGGCTTGGCAATTTTACTGCGGCCCCAGGGGACTGGTGGGAAGGAGGTCACATGACACAATTTTACATTTTTTTGTCCCGATTTTCCCCTAATGACAATCTTAGACGGTTCCGAGTTCTAAGATTGTCGCTTGTGATAATCGTACGATTATCCTGTCAGTGTGGAACGTCGGACCGATCCCGTCTAACATCGGGCATATTCAACATGTTTGATTGTCTTGGCCCTTTTATCGCAGCGTGCGGGGTTTTCCCTGACGCAACCTGTTGAATGTGACTGGGAGTCAATCAGAAAGCGCGGTGACGTAAGCACGGTGGGGAATCCCAAACAGCTGACGTGGCGCAACCGAGAGTCCGGTTTAGTGCGTAAGTGCAGCACATAGAGCTGCTGCTCCTGCAGTCTTTCATCCAACGTTTTTCTTTTTGTTACGTCTTTTATCGCTTAAAACGAGTCTACAAACTATCACTACTGCTTCTACATTGTCGGACATGTTTGTTGCTCTAAATTCACGTATGGTATGTTGGGGTTTTACGGGATTTTCTTCAGGAATCGGGATGTTCAGGAGTGAAATCGGTTCTTGTGTGGTGTGTTGCTCCTGCCGTGTGGCTGGACACACGAACCGATCGAACCTGTTGGACTTTTATCGGCTCTGTGGTCACAGAGGTTTGGAAAATCAGCCGACAATCCTTAAATCGTGCCGTGTGAACCAGACCTAAAGAGCCTCTGTTCTCGTCTCGACCACTGCCCTAACTCTCTCTGGTCTCTATGGTAACGTTTACATATCCCTTCAAAATAAGATACAGATGTGCCACTAAAACGAACATTTTACTTTCATGAAAGTTTTAACTCATGATAATGACAAATTAATGGGAGCCCTGCGCTTGTTTCTCTGCAACGAGACGCTCCCGTCTGGGAGAATGAAGGGAAACAATAACTCCCAGAGTGACGCACAGGGTATTCATGGTCTCTAAGTAGTGAAGCAGTTTGAAGCTTCATTGCCTCATTAACAGCCGGTCACCGCATGTCATGCAGAGCTTGGAATGTGGGAATCACCTACCGGGATAAATCCATCCTCCTGTCTCTTCTCTGGGCCTTTTCCCATTTGCAAAGAAACTTTCCAAAGAATCTGATCTGTTTCTTACTCATTTTGCTGCTTGTGGGCTCAATGTTGGCGCACAAGACATAACCGAGAGAATCCGGTTAAAGGATTTTCAAAATAAAAGCTCTTCCAGACTCACATAATACATAAAACAGAAATATTTAACTATTTCTTGTGCTGCCCGGTACCAATTGGGTTGGGGACCACTGCTGTAACATACTCCTGAAAGTACTTCTTGAAAAAAAAAAAAAAAAGTTACGTAAATGTTACTGCTTACATTTACCCTCTACACAGCTAATCTAATTGTAATGTATTGTAATTTGACATTTCTTTTTTATGGTGACAAAAAAAAGAATAAAGGTAAACTTTTAATGAATATGTATGCAATATTCATAGATTTATACTGTGATGCAGATTGCAAACAGATATATTGCACCTCTGCTCTAATTAAAAGGTTCTTCAACAAAGCTTTAGTTTAAGGGGGTGTACTATGATACATTTTACATTCCCCCACTATTTTATTCCCATTCCTGATGTGGGATACTGTTACCATAGCGATAATTTGTTTTTGTGCTGGATTGATGAGGAACAGGGACTGAAAGGTGTGCATTTGTTTGGTTTAGGAAGACCTGCACCATTAGAGATCAAACCACTACCAGAATGGGAGGAGCCCTGCACACCTGTCCGCTCACCTGTCACACGCTCATTTGCTAGAGAGTAAGTATCTAAGATGTTTGACATTAGTTTTTATTTTACATAGTTTTACATTTTGCTAACACCAAAGGGCATGTTCTCACTGCTCTGCTCTCCTCTGCCACTCTAACACCAAAAGAAAACACTTTGTCCATCTTACTTTTTAAACACAGAATCCAGCTTCCATGAGTTAAACAGAGCCTAGTGAGAACGTGCCCTTTTATTTTAGTGGATCACTAAAGAAGTAAACTCTAACACTGTATGCATTACTGTAGTTACTGTTTGACCAAAGTAGCACTGCTCATACAAACAGGATCCTGGATCTGCCTCCAAGCTGCTTCACATTGAAGTCAGTCAGAGATGAGGTCTACATCTGTGCTTTTATTTGGTGCATTTGCTTCAAAGTTGGTGTGTAAACATTGTGAATGCTGCCCAGTCTCTCTAGGTTTCCAATGCCGGCGAGACCCTCGTCAGTGCATAGCACGGCCTCCAGCACTGACTCCGAAGACATTGCAGAGAATTATGTAGAAATGGACCCTAATTTACCTACAGACGAACCAGTATGTAACACACATTTATTCTCTGAATCCAAAAACATGCTTTAGAAGTTTTGCTTTAAATAAAATAAACTTTAATTATAAAATCTGCAGAAAACTTTGCTTTTTATTGTTTATATAATGGAGTAAACATAAAGTAACGACCTCTGCAGATATTTTTTTACGCCTGCTCCATTAAAGCAGCTGGAATTTTAGCAAGACTTTGAGAATGAATTGCTACGTCAAAATATTTATAGAAAACATCAAGACATTAAGAAATGTATTCTCCCACATGGTAATAGTGAGTGTGGATAAAACACCAACTCCTGCAGATGGACTCCTCGCCACCTTGACTCTTTTCTTTGCAGTTTCCTTTTGCCCTCCTCTGCCTTCTTTTCACCTTATTTGTCTTTTACTTTTACAGATATTTTCAGTTTTATTGTTCAATTATGAAGCAAAATGAAACCAAATATGAAATAATGCTGAAACATTCAGAGAACTACACCCAGTGCCTTGCAGAAGTAACCAACTTTTCAATATTTCCATAATTTGTTGCATTACACCAACAAACTTCAATTATTTAATTTGGATTTTATGCTTTTTTAAAATTTTATTTTATTTCATGTGGAAGACGAACGCAAAGTAGCACAACAAAGTGAAAAATGATAAATAGGTTTTAATGTTTTTTTGTTTGTTTTTTTTTTTTACAAATGGAAATCTAAAGATTTTCAGACCCTCTGAGTCAATAACCTCCAAAGCCATAAAGTAGCAAGGTATTATCAAAGTCGTAGCTGAGTTATTGATGCACATCTACTAACTTCAATCAGATTGGATGACTTAATTTTTTTGTCTTGACACAGATTCTCATTTTGATTCATGTCCAGAGTTTGAAGAGGCCTTTTTTTCCCTTTTTTTTACCCACACCTCTTCATGGATATTAGCGTATTTTTCTGTGGAAATTATTTGAGAATATTTCACATACTTTTGCAGAGCTAATCTAAAATATTCTTAAGAAAAGGGAACTGAGGAACTTGCTTACAGAATGCTATCTGACACATTATTGGCCGACATTTCCAGAGCAGCCAATCTCTGGACGTTAATTTGTAAAATAAATTATAACCATGCATCATTGTCTTGTTCATCTCACAATTATTCACGACTCTGTGTTGGTTATGAACTCCCAGTAACAGATTAAAGTTTGTGGTTTCAAAATGTGGAAAACTCTTAGGAAAAGAAGCACTTTTTAAACGCTCTAGAGGTGGATAACCACGCCTTAACATTACTGTTTTGGTTTTTGCTTTGCTATTCTCAGACATTTTTTTGCTGTTAACAGTTTTTTACTTGCTTTGATACCGTTTGCTGTCTTGTTGCTCTTTCATCACTCAGTTCATTTCCTCCCTTCTCTAGTTTCCCACTTCCTCGGCTTCCTCCGGCTCTGGCTTCAACCATTTTCTTTATCCTGCATTCTTGGTCTTAACCATCTGCTTTTCTTTTTTTTCCCTTCGTTCTTTGCTACTTCCACCCCTTCTTACGTTCTGTAGAGAGGAGTCCTTCTACTGCACAGTCCCCATCACCCCTGTAAAGAGGGAGGTGGAGGAACCTGACACCATAGAGGAGGTGAGCAGGGTTAGGCATGAATGGCTTGCCCTGTCAGAACACCAGAGGTTTTTGGGGGGGCTTTTCAGGTGTTGCAATCAGATCACAAAGAAATCTGCACAGATTTAGCCATGCTGTCGTCACTTTCCAGTCAGTGTGGCCAGAATACTGAGGAGTTTGGGGGAATTTTGTAAGGGTTTCTAGATATCTTCCACCACTTTCTTTAATAGTTATGTTCTAGTTTTGTCTCATCCTAGATCTAATGTTTCCACCGTACTTGTAGTGCAGAATTAACGCTACGTTTAGACCCAACATGTGTTTGAGTTGTCACAAAACCACAATTCTTTTTTCTTTTGTTTTATCAGTATAAATACACTGAATAAAAGACACATTCAACTTTTTTCTCACTTTCTGAAGTTAAATCCAAACAAACTTTTCTTGCTTTAGGTTATTTAGAATTATCAAAATTATTTCTATTTTTAAATATCAGAAAACCTTTTTTGTCACTTCAAACATTAATCTGCATGAGTAACAGGGAGCCTGGGTATTTTTAATTTTGCAAGATTTTACAAAGTCCTGGAAAGGCCTAGACTTTCCAGCTGGGTCTTGAAGGTGGGGCATTAAAAAGGACCTATTATGCAAAATTCACATTTTGGAAGTTTTTGTACTTCCATTTTGGTATCTACTGCGTTTAAAACAGGCCAAGCTCTTAAAAAATATGAAATAAATAAACATTTACCATTCAGAAACCACTTGTTGGATTGTTGTTGTTTGTGCAGGAGGTTCTACTTCTGCTTTTCAGAGTTGTACAGTTGTGTAATTGCGCATCTGTTTGCAGCCATTTTCACGTGTGAGTTTAAATGTTGAGTTGGGGGGGCATGGCCAGCAATCAATCAATCAATCAATCAATCAAATTTTATTTGTATAGCACATTTCAGCAGCAAGGCATTTCAAAGTGCTTTACATCATAACAAACACAGAATCACAATGCAATATAGAATCAATCATTAAGTCAAGTTACATCAATAAATTTGTAATTGATTACATTTCAAATACAATTCTAAACAGGTGGGTTTTCAGTTGAGATTTAAAAGAAGTCAGTGTTTCAGCTGTTTTACAGTTTTCTGGAAGTTTGTTCCAAATTCGTGGTGCATAGATGCTGAAAGCTGCTTCTCCTCGTTTGGTTCTGGTTCTGGGGATGCAGAGCAGACCAGAACCGGAAGACCTGAGAGGTCTGGAAGGTTGATACAACAACAGCAGATCTTTAATGTATTGTGGTGCTAAGCCGTTCAGTGATTTATAAACTAACAACAGTATTTTAAAGTCTATTCTTTGAGCTACAGGGAGCCAGTGGAGGGACTTTAGAACTGGTGTTATGTGCTCTATCTTCCTGGTTTTAGTGAGAACGCGAGCAGCAGCATTCTGGATCAGCTGCAGCTGTTTGATTAATTTGTTGGACAGACCTGTGAAGACGCTGTTGCAATAATCAATACGACTGAAGATGAACGCATGGACGAGTTTCTCTAGATCTGGCTGAGACATTAGTCCTTTAATCCTGGAAATGTTCTTCAGGTGATAGAAGGCCGACTTTGTAACTGTCTTTATGTGGCTCTGGAGGTTCAGGTCAGAGTCCATCACTACTCCCAGGTTTCGGGCTGATCGCTGGTTTTCAGTTGTAATAACTGAAGCTGTGCATTGACTCTAGATCGTTCCTCTTTAGGTCCAAAAATAATAACTTCAGTTTTGTTTCTGTTCAGCTGGAGAAAGTTTTGGCACATCCACACATTTATCTGTTCTAAGCATCTGTTCAGTGATTGGATGGGCTCTGAGTCACCTGGTGACATCGTAATGTAGAGCTGTGTGTCATCTGCATAGTTATGGTAGCTAATATTATTTCCTGTTATAACCTGAGCTAGTGGGAGCATATAAATATTGAATAAAAGGGGTCCTAGGATTGAACCTTGGGGTACCCCACATGTGACCTTTGACCTCTTTGATGAAAAGTTTTCAATTGAAACAAAGAAATCCCTGTTCTTTATGTAGGATTCAAACCAGTTAAGCACTGGACCGGAGAGTCCGACCCAACTCTCCAGTTGATTCAGTAATATGTCATGGTCAACAGTGTCAAAAGCTGCACTGAGATCCAACAGAACCAGCACTGTGGTTCTGCCACAGTCCGTATTTATATGGATGTCAGCAGCAGCTTATTTGGATTTAAAGTGACAAGACATCCTAAAACAACTTCTTCTGAAAGGAGCTCAAATAGGCAGACTAAAATCTCACTGTCTAACAATGATTTTGTGCCCCCAAAAAAACAAAAACTATGCAATGAACATGGTTTGTGTAGCTCATGGACCTATTCTAACGTGTTTAAGGAAACATAACGGGTTGCCTTTAACACCGGTATACAATCTCCATCCAGTGTGAAGGTCTTGTTAAACGGTTCTTGCTAATTTATTGTTAAAATTGTGTCTTGATAAATCAGAACACCTTAAAAGTGAACAAACTGGCAACATTGGTTTTGCACCAGTTATGTTTTGTTAACTGGAATGAATCCTAAAGAATTTTGGGTTTTGTGACAACACATTAGTTCATTTGGATTTGAGCTTTTACTGTGTTTGGCGAGGACAAAACCAAACTTGTCCCGGCTCACGCAGATGATGAAGATGGCGGCACCATTGCCTGTGGATGGTGGGAGTAGCCCCATGGTGAAGCCCAAAGGAGATAAACAGGTGGAGTACTTGGATTTGGATCTTGAATCTGGCAAGTCTACCCCACCTCGGAAGGTAGGAGCTCCCCACCACCACGTTGTTTTTTGCGTTTTAGGAGCTTACATGTATTTATTTTCGGACCGCTTTGTGCTTTCTCAGATGAAAAACAATGGAACCGGCATTTCTGCATCAGACGAGCGTGTTGACTACGTGGTTGTGGACCAACAACGCACACAAGCCCTGAAGAGCACCAGGGAGGCATGGAGTGAAGACCGCGTATTCACAGAGACAGATACCCTCTCCAAAGCACCCAAATGAGCCCGTTCCAGACCACCAACCCACCTTCTGAACCTCCAGGCTGCCGGGCCTGGGACGCTTTCCACAGAACGAGAGCCGGTGGCTCATCTGACGTCAGGCCCAGCAGAAGGCGTGTGTCCGTCTGCTCGCGCGACGCGGGCCATGAATAAGCTTTATGCCCCATGAAAGCAGGCATATGAACTGAACTTGTCTTTCTGAGGTTTGACTTAAACAGACTATGAACTTTAAACATTCACTGCCTTCGATGAGGATTAAGGGCTGTTTTTCCACTCGTCTGTCCCGACACCTGTTGGCTAATCCAGCGTTAACATTTCCTTTCGTTGTAAAGCTGTTAGGCGTTGCTTTTGAGGTGTAAATGAAATCCCATGACAACATAATCACGACTCCTTGCGAATGCAACTGTACTAAATAGCAGCGCAGGTTTAACAGTGTTGAATTTTCAGTTTCTGGTGTTTTTATCTGGGGGAGGTTTTATTCCACGCTATTTTTACTTTTTAATGTACGCCAAATGTAGCGCCTTGCAAAAATATTCACACCCGGAGAACTTTTCCACATCCTGTCAGGCTAAACCACAAACCTGAAAGTATTTTTTATTGAGTTTTTATGTGGTAAACCAACACAAATTAGTGCATAATTGTGGAGCGGAAAGAAAATGAGCTTTTGATCTCTGCTGTCTTGTTTTCGACCTGTGAGTTTTTGAGGCTGGCCATGTTTTGGTAGTTTTGCAGCTGCTTAGTTGAGCATTGAATAATGCTTATTAATGGGAAATTACACTATTACTTAATCCTGCAAACCTCTGAACCTCCTCTGATGTTCTCTAATAAACCTCCTTAAATACGAATTTAGTTTTTCCTGATGGCAAGTTGTTGCTCCGGATGTATCATGTACAGGAAATTGAGTGAGTTGAGGTTCTCAGTTTGATACTCATTCCTCCGAATAAAATGTTTGCCAAGTCAGTGTGAGCGCAGCTGTGTTGTGGAGGGAAGTCCTGAAAGTGTGGAGTCCAAATGCACTCCACACTTTTCTGATTTTTTGTGTAAAAAAATTTTTTTAAACCATGTTCCGCTTCACAATTATGCATTACATCGTTGCAGTCTATTATATAAAATTCCAGTAAAATACCCTCCAATCTGTTGTAGCAATCTGACAAAATGTGAAAAGATTTAGACGTCTGAATATTTTTGCAAAGCATCGTAGATCAGATCAGCCTCACGTCGACTCCAAGCAGGGTCCAGAGTTGATGCGTTAAACCCGGATCCCGTATGATGGACCGATTCTTGGAATTCAAAGGCAGTCGAACATAACCAAGTGCTAAAAGTAAGCTTTAGATTTACTTAAGTTTTAATCACTGAATCCGATCAGATTTCCATTTGTTCTGTAAGTGGGAAAGTTTCTGTCTGTTTCTGGAAGTGAAAAACTGTACAGAAGTGTTTTGTGTATATAGACAGGAAAAAAAGTGTCCTTTTTATTTGTATGAAATCTCCACCGTGTTTTTGACTCGAAGGTATTCGGATTCTGCAGGGTGGAATTCTTTACCGGTCTTCGATGGTTTTCAGGATTGTGATTTAATGAATGATGACTGAGTTTTTAAAGAGTGTGACAAGTTTTCTATAAGTTATGCAAAGGCATTACAGCGGGGTCACAGAGAGAAAATCAGGTACTTATTTTTTTTTTTTTTATAAATGTACACTAATGCAACTTTCCTTCTCTAATTTATTTCTGGAGTAATTTCATCGTGTCGACGTCATGACCGGTTTTCGCTCAGTATTCTTGATTCAAATGGAGGAACATTAGCTGGAGTTTAGTTTGACATCCGCTGAGAAATTAGTCAGAAATCCATTTCTCCTTTCTCTTCTGCTCGTCTTTCTGCTCGTGAGTTTAATTTATTTTAAACTGAACTGGCACAAAGTTTTGAGAAATTGACTGCCTCAACTAGATAGCTCTAAAACAGCTGAAATATTCTGCCTCCATACATCTGGCTTTACTAAGCCCATCATCATCATCTCTCCCTGAGAAATCCCAAGCATGTTGCTACCATAAAATCAAACTGTTGCTGTAAATAGTTTGCCATCAGCTGTATTAACACATATCTCTTAAAAGACCTACCTACAGAGTCATTTTCTTTTGACTTCCGTCTTTCCTTGTTGCAGGTTCTTTGTGATGCAGGCTGCAGAACTGATGATGTTTTCTAACGAATCTCAAGTGAAAATTAAAATTTGAAAACTGAACTAATAAAAACCATCATCTTACCTCTGGTTTGTCGTTTGTTTTTTTTTAGCACAGCATTCAGTAAACATTAAATCTCTGCATACTTTTACTACTTTAAGGCCCTTGATGTGATAGACCAAAACAGAGCAGTGCATACAACTGACATAAATATGCCAAATTAAAACAATTTTATTTATTTTTTTTCCCCACTGTCTTAAGTTAAATCAGACTGATAAATCTTGTTTCAGGTCAGTTAGAATGACCTCAATTATTTCTAGTGAAATTCCACAATAAAGGGAGAAAATGTCAGATTTATTAATGCCTTAAAATTCAAAAGTTTACATCCATTTCCTCAGTATTTGCTAGCATTGCCTTTGAACTTTGACCCACTGTGTTGCCCGAGCTTTTACTTCCTGGCTGATGCCTTTAGATGTTGCGTTAATATTTCCACATAATCTATTGTCGTGGCATCTATTTTGTGAAGTGCACCAGTTCCTCCTGCAGCAAAACGGTCCCACAACATGATGCTGCCACCCCCATACTTCACAGTTGAGATAGTTTAAATAGTAATTGCTCATCTAATTGTTTGTTTTTGCTTCATAGAAATGAAAATCTGAAAAGATCCTGACTCAATATTTTGATACTTTCACTAATGACATATCAGTCAAAGCTGTAGCAAGGAAATATACCTTAATTTCTTTAATGTCACGCTGAGTTATGTCAAACGGGTGATTTTATATATATATTTTAAATATAAGTGGGATTTACTGCCACTGATTTAGTTGTCAATTATTTATATGTAGAGAAAATGATCCAACCTACCAAACAACAAATAAGATTGAATCTGTTTAAATAAACCTCCAGTGTAGTTTCACTTACCTTACACTTTATAGCAGTTGTTGCATGGCAATATACAGATTTCTGTCTCTTTACACTTTAAAGCACATTCCTATATTAAAATCTCACTTTTGGTTCAGTGAATTTGAAATGCTTCCCTTGCTGACCACTGGATGGAGCTGTTGCTTGTTGTTCCCGGTTTGCCTCCTCTGTTCTCTTCCTCACGGCCGTTCAGCGCTGAGTTATTCCCACCTCCTTCAGTCTAAATGTTTGCAGGCCAGGCTGCTGCTAGATGCTTTTTAGTAGCTTTTCCAGAAACGATAATTACCAATGTTCTTTACTTTAAATGTTCAACGGGCAAAATTGAATTTTAAAGCAAGCAACCTGAAAAAAAAACCCACTTCATTTTTAATTATTCTTTTCACCAGGAGTCATGTATTTCTGCTTTAATATTATTCATCTGACTAATACCTCATAACATAATTACTTATTTAAATAAGAATAACATAAAAAAGACCTCCAGATTGTGCTGCTGGAAATTGACTAGGGCTGAAACAATTAATTGAATTAATTGTGAATAATCAATTTTTGAAATAATTGTCAACTAAGTGGCATTTTTAGCTTCACCTGGTTCAAATTCAGTTAAAAAAGTCTCCTATTAAGCAACTTTTGATACCAATATCCAAAAATAACCAACAGATGGTATTTTTAGCTGCAGATGCATCCTGATCAAGCCTTTCAAAAAAAGAAGGCTGTTATTGCATTTTTAAAATTCAATAGTAATTTAATTATTTGCATCTTTTAATGTATTTCAAATATTGTGGAAAAAGGTTTAAGTGGTTGAATTAAAAATCTGCAATTGTGCCATTTTTTTTAAATCTGAGTAATCAATTACACATCAAAATAATCCGTAGAATAATAAATTACCAAAATAATTGTTAGTTGCAGCCCTATAATTGACACCCATTCCTTTAAGGAAATTATCTTGTTTTATTTTTTTTTTTTAAATAAAGATTTATGTCAATTTCTTGGTTTTACTTGATCAATAACTCCCTGTACTGGCTAATTATCAAGGATTTATGGATAAATCGTATCTCCCTGTATAAAACCCACCATATGGGTTAACTGGCTTAATAACCATATATAGTCCTATGAATCTTTTGTACTCAGCACAATGAGGCATGCCCATATATGTAAATCTGCCATTTCCTTACACTATAAGCATGAATCCTCCTAATCACTCTGCAAACACCTCCATTAATGAAAATGTCACGCTTACCTTGGTGTTGTGCTGTAATTGCTGCTGGTTGCAAATGTTACTTCACGCTTTGTTCATCTGAAACTTGACATTTTTTTACGCACTTAACATTTTCATTTCAAACTTTCACGTTTTTCGCTGCTTTCACTGCCAAATGCATTGGAATTAGAACGCTTCTAATGTCATCATCTGCGCTCATGCAAAGGGTCCAACTGTTCAAACCACGGCTATTTTTTTTTTTTTACCTGATTCTTGACCGCCAGGACACGACGTGCATCCTGTTCCCCACCGGTTAACATTTTATCTAGATTGCCTCTTGCACTTAAGAACTCGTGATTCACTCATCCAACTTGTGAGGAAGCATCCCCACCTCTCCAACAGCAATGACTGAAATTCCAAGTCATTACTACATGCTGTTAGAGCCCTGCCAGCTCTTCTGTTTGTCATGCTTTTAGGCAAATGCAAAGCGTTTGGGAGACGCGTCAACAGCTTTTACTCACTGAAAACCTTTAAGCAGTTGTCTTGTAGAAGAATGAGCATCTCAATTGCTCTATGCGTGTGTGACAGCAAAGAGATGCTGAGCATTAAAACCCAGTTGGAGCCTGTCTGATTGCTGCATGCATACAGGGGTGCTACTTTGTACTGTCCAGTCTACATGCGGACAGTATAGATCACATGATTTACACAATTTACACATACATAAACATGCCGGATAGAAATTATTCTTCAGCCATATTTTTGGCGCCCCCCTGTGATGCTACAGGCGCCGTTTGCGTCGTCTGTAGCCCACACCCATTTTCACACCACTCCTAACTACGATGGCATATTAGTAATGCATAGTAATGCAACGTAATACGTAATGCATATTACGATGACATTGCAGATAGAAAAAAAAAAAGTAGTACATTTCTGCCAAAAAAAAAAAAAGAAAAGAAAAAAACAACTCAGAAATTTGAGATTAATCTGGAAATGTCCGAGTTTCAAAAGTTGGAAATTTGCTACAACAATATTATTAATCTCAAAATTTTGAAAGAAAAAACCCCGGAAATTTCAGTGGCAAAAGTAAAAAAACAAAACAAAACAAAAAAAACGCTTGGAAATTTCTGAGTTTTTTTTAAGTTGAAAGAAAAAAGGTTTTTTTCTTAATTTCAGAGATTAATCCCAAAATGTTCTTGTTTTTTCTAGAAAATCTTTGGATTTTGGAGCTCAGAAATTTCCTTTTTTTTCCCCTAGAAAACATTTGAGAATTATTTCAAAATTCCTGAGTTTTTTGGTTGAAATGTAACTCTTCTTTTTGTATATCTGTAGTAGCCCTAATACACCATGGCACAATGTGGTAGGTATGTGGTGTTGCAGACCGGTTAGCCTCTCTGCACCATCTTTGGCTCTGTCTCAGGAACGGGGCACAGAAAGACAGAAAGAAAGAAAGAAAGAGAGAGAAAGATGAAGAAGAAGAGAGGCAGGGAGTCTCTGGCTTCTTAACAGGGCCAGCAGAATAATTATGAGGCAAGCTGAGAGCTTTTTCCAGGGCAGAAGGAAGCCAGTCAGCTTTATTGGGTGGAGCTTTGACATCTGTCTGGACTGATGGGAGCAGGCTTTAAGGTGCCGTGTCTTATGGGGCTTGTAACAGTTGTACACATGTTCAGGGGCGTTTGGCGTATGCTCTGGGCTAATTGTGGACTGGAGCGTTCACAGAATAAACTGGAGGTAGTTCACAAGATACTGGAATATGGATATTTATACCTTTAGTCTGAATGAAATGGCAGCACTGTACGTTTATTTTTTCCAGACTGAAAGAGCTTTTTCTCTAAAAATTAATGCAGGGGTGCAAATGTTGCAAATCAAAGATGCACCGAAAAATATGTTTTACACTGGAAGAAAGAGCAGTGAAAATTAAACAAGAACTAAATTAGTTATTCTAAAGTTAAAAGGTGGAGCAGGTGGCATCACTGTTACCTTGCATCAAGAAAGTCCTAAATTCAAATCCAAGCCTGTGGAGTTTGCATGTTCTTCGTGTGGGTTCTCTCTGGGTACTCCAGATTCATCCCACAGCCTCTCTAAATATTCTTATGCATAATTTTGCTTGAGTTTATGGTAACTGAAAAAAAATCTTGTGCAGATTCTGTATTTTAGTGAGATGTTTTTCCAACTATTTTCTTTTAAAAATAAATAATGTGATAGCTGAATTTTCTATGCCATTGACTCCCATAAAATATGTATTAAAAATTGAATTAATATTGTTATTTGATTTCTATGAGTAATCTATATTTACCATAAATCTACCAAACTGTCTTTATGGGTTAGGAAATATAAAACTTTCAAACATATTTGCACAAAATTGATCATAATCAACACCGCTGCCAATTTCTGACACTCCCAGATTTGTCTCATTTGTCTAACTAAACGCCTTTACACACAAAAACACACCTGCAATCCTCCCAATAGAAACACTAAAATAGGAGCCGTTTGTATCTGCAGCTGAATCTAAACTGGTGTTTAGTCTCCTGTGGGCTGTTTGAAATCAAAGTGCAGCCAATCAGACGCATGTCATTACAGTCCACTTCCTGGCAGGCCTGCATCGAGCTCTGCCATATCTGCCACTCGGGTTGATCTTCCAGTCTTTGCAGCTGCTTGTTAAATTGTTCTCATCCAATCAACCTCTCATGTGGTCCACCATTTATCTGCAGCCGCTCTTTGTCTTGTTACTCTCCAGCTTTCTTCCCTCTGTCCCTGTTTCAGACCTCTAATTATATTAAGGGCCAACCTCCCCACCCCCAACTCCTCAACATAACAACAGTGCTCACAGAGTCCAGGTCCATGACTTTTTGTTTTTTGTTCTGTTCGGACAGAAATCGATGTTTTCCCTTTGTCCAGCTCCTGTGGCAGCTGCCCAGCGTTGTTTAATTATTAGACCTGGATAAGCCTGACAAGAAAACAATGCAGCTCAACAAGTCAAGAGCAGCGTAGGTTTCCTATTAATTTATTTCCTATTCAGTCCAAGAAATACACTCAAACTAAGCTTAACAGCTTGTCGCCATGAAAACACGCTAGCATAACTGAACTTATAATAAAGCCATTGCAGCAATAACAATGTATCTGCCTTCAATTTCACTAAGCTGGTCAAAAAATTCATCTTGTATTAATGGTAACAAATGTATTTTTACAATTTATTTCATCAGAAGTTTTGGAAGAGTACGAGCAGCCATCTGTTACCAGGACTTCTTGGTCTATTTTCTTGTGCAAATATTTAAGTACATTTGAAATAAGACAAAACTAACTTATAAGTAACTTTTTCTCAAGATATTGGAGCTTGTTTTATATTGATTTTTCATTCATTTCACTGGCAGATTATTTCACTTATAACATGGTAAAAATGTCTTGTTATAAGTGAAATAATCATGCAGTATAACTAATACTTTTTCATAAATATTGATGAATTATTGACTTTAAGCAAACTCCTATATTCTACAGAAAAGTTACTTGTAAGTTGGATTTGTCTCATTTCAAATGTACTTAAATATTTGCACTAGAAACTATATAAAAATACTTGATCAGAGTTTGTGTTTTTGTAATGTGGGTTTGAGAAGACAGAGCTCCACCAAAAATCCCTGAAGGAAAATGTCCACCCGTCAGTTTGGGACTGCTTGCTCAAGTCCAATGATTCAAAACGCACCAGGAAGTCGACCTCTGAAAGTAAAGGTTTCCAGGTGACCTAGTCAAACTCTCGACTTAAATTTCACTGAAATCCTGTGTTATGATGCTGTATGTGTTTGAAAATCATCTTCTTTGACTGAAATAAAACAATTCTGCAAAGAAAAGTAGGCCAAGATTTCTACACAGCAATCTAAAACACTGACCAGCAGTTTTTACGAACACTTGTTGGTAGTTGTTGCCACTCAGATTGGCAGTACATACAGTATTAGTAGATTTAGATTGCAATTAGATTTCCACATATTAGTTTTGCTATCTCTTTTCCCCATAGGAGTATCATTTAAGAAATAAATTGTGTTTTGATTGAACTCTTTGATATAAAAATCAGTTTGATGATCAGAGAAAGAGGGAATACTTTTTCATTGTCATAATTCCATATTTTTCTTCCAGAGGTTGAATCCTGCATCACAGCCTCTTCACTCTGTTCAAATATTTTACTGTACATGATGAAGGAAGCATGTTTTCTATATCAAAGTCACCCATCGCTCTGTCCGTCAGCATGTGCATGTTCCAAGCGCTCTGTGGCAACATGGCCTCCACTGCCATGTTTTTGAAATTATGCTTCATATCCTGCCTCCTGGCAACAGGCCACAGGGAGGGGGAAAAAACGATTCTGAAACCTCCTCTCCTTCCCCTCGGCTCCAAAGCTGTCTCTAATCAGATTTAGCAAAGGTGTGAGGATTGGGTTTTTGTGTGAGGCTGCAATGTCATCAGCAGATATTTGGAGTAGTAAAACCGTTAGAGCCAAGGTAAGAGAGGTAATTGTATTTAGGAAGCAGAATTGAACATAAAACTATAATTCAGCTTGTGATTTTCATCATTGCCACTTCAGTTTCACTGCATTTACTGCACATTGGTGCAGGTTCATTAACTTAGCTGATGATTAGTGTACTAGTGAGAATAAAACTGCACATTATGTTGCTCCAGATACTAACTTCGCACTGTATAATGAGGTACTATTAATTTTTAATAGCTTAAGGAGTTTGCCTGAAGACGATACTAAATTTATCCCTTCTGATAATGCGCTATCATGCTTAGGCTAACAGCAGTTATTCCAGGCACCACAGGTCTAAACGTTGCCCAGGAGTTCAGTGTTTCATGAAAAAGATTTGCTTACCCCTCAGCTTAACCAATCCCAGAAGAAGGTGGACCTTTAAGCTGCGCATATTGATGTCCCAGGCTTTGATTCATAGCCTCCAGAGGACTGCTGGCGTTTCTATCCACAGACCTGCTCTGGGGTGTGTCTGGATTTGTTTCTGCCTCTGTCGCCACTTTTTGCTTTGTGAAGCGTCAGCTGTTCATCTCTGCAGCTGCTTGTCCTACACAGCATCTTAAGAAAAGCTTTCCAGGCTGACAGCGTGTCAGCAGGGCTCGTGTCACACCGTGGCCAGGAGAAAATCTCACTCACGATGTTTATTAACTTACTGTAAATGCTTATCCGAGGAGCATAGTAAGTACGAGCACCAGCAAGAATCTGAACATGAAGGGAAAATAATTCAGCTGCTGTAAGCAAGACAATAGGTTGGCGTGTAATTTAGCAACAAATCTTTTTATGCTGATTTAAAATGAGCTTTTATAAAGATGTAGCTAGTGGGGAAAAAGTGCATGGTTTTCAGATTTTGTTTTTTGCAAAGGTGAAGTGTTTGTAATTAGATACCTAACGGCAACCAGTTACCGTAGAAACTAAAATCCGCAAGGTGTACACTGAAAATTATGCCCAAGTATTTTCTCTAGTTTCTATTGCAAATATCTTAGTACACTGAAAATAAAACAGAACCAACTTACAAGTCACTTTTCAGGTAAATATAGGAGTCTTTTAAAGTCAATAATTTTTTACTATTGATTTAAAAAAGTACATGTCACTGTGACTCGATGATTTTGGCCCACGTGGCAAAAGGTTTGGACATCCCCGGTCTAGATCAAAGCATAAACCCGTGTTAATATGGCCCAGTCAAAGTCCAAGTGTACTGTGTGTTTTTCCTCCCCTGTTGTTGGATAAAAAGCGTTGAAACAAAACATGGCTGATTGTGAGAAACGGTTTGATGAAGTGGATTCTTCCTCCTCAAATATCTCCTGTTAGAAGCCGTGTAGGATTGCTTTTAGCCTTTACCAGACTGCAGCATCCTACCATTCACTCTTGTACACCATAGATCATTGTAATTGGAATTAAGTAACAGTACTTTGTAACTTGGACACCCCGGCTGAAAAGCTGGCACCTCATCAGATATGAGGCCGCTCATATCTGATGAAGTGAAATGTTTTTAACAGGCCTTTGCTGCTGAGGGACACTTGACAGTTTGCATGGCTCAGTGCATCTGGCCTCTGTTCCCCCAATGAAAGCAGTTATCCATCTGTGTAATAGGCCTTGTCATAGTTTACCAAGAATCAGCATTTCGCTTTGAGATCAGGCGGCATTTGCAACCGAATGGGCCACAGAGAAGCCGTGCAGCCCATGGAGGGAAGCAGGAAGGCGTTGATGCACAGCAATACCCTGACAGTCCCGTTCTCATTCACTTTCCACCATCAGGGCTTTAAATGGTATCTGCACACGTTCATTTATTCATCTTTCACATTCACTCTATATATTTACCAAACATGTGCAGTATCATATTGGATATGAGCAGAGTTGGGTAACTAGATACATTTATTCAATTGCAGTTAGTTTAGCAACGTTCTGAAAATACTTACTTTTACAAGTATTTTTACTATGCTGCACTTCTTACTTTTACTTGAGTAATATTATGATGAAGTATCTCTACTCTGAGTAAAATTTCTGCATTTTCTAACTTCACTGAGTAAAAAACAAACAGGTTTTAATCAAAACTTCACCAGACACAGACCTGCAGTCTTTGTTAAGGTCTCAAAGTCTCCAAAGTTTTTTATTGAAATAAACCAATTTGGAAAAATGTATTTTTCCTGATTTTGTTATTAATTTGTTAAATTTGGTCCTTAAAATACCAAAATTTCCACTTATCATATTTTAGTCCATCTGATCATGTAATTTAAAAAAATTAAATGGTTAATAATTGAATCAGTTACTTGAGTAGACTTTTTACAAGATACTTTTTTACCTTTACTTGAGTTATTTCTTTGTCAGCTACTTTTTAATTTTACTTTATTAAAAATATGTTGAAGCAGAGCTACTCTTACTTGAGTTCTCTACCCACCTCTGCTGGACTGCCTGGTGCTGCATTGTGGTTGTTAGTGATTATGTTTGTTTTTAGCCAGTAAGTAGAGGAGAGATTAAATGCGAGACGATGATAAATAGCTGAGAAGACCTCTGATAAAATGTTCCCCTCTCACTTCTGAGATGATGGTTTTGCCCCTGACTGAAGAGATGACACTAAATCAGTTTCTTAGGTTGATATGCACTGGCACAGAATCCGAAACTAATTGGCCTTTTGGACCAATTTCATGTTTTACCGTGAGACTTTAACCCCCAATAGGTGTAAGCTCACCAATTCTCTAAATAAAATAGAACATTGATATTTACAGAATTAAATCACATGATAAATGTTTATATTTATTTTTTAATTTCTGTAGCAAATAAAGAAAGCTGCTCTTTCTGACTTTAGAAGTTAATGTCCTGATCTGGAGGACTTTAAGATCAGGTTCGTCACATTTATTTTAAGTTTTCTTGAGTGTTTTTCTCTGGTTAAAGATTATTTTACTGAGCCCTTCGATTTCCTGTTCACTACTTTAATTTGTCATCCATATGTTTACTTGGTTGTAATTCCCCCAGTTAGGCTGCAGCCGTCTCAGCTGTTCCCATTTGGTTAATCAGTCTCACCTGTTTCCTCTCCACTAATCACCTCCTCAGTATTTATTTTCCTCGTTGTTCTCATTTGTTGCAATGTCAGTTGTGGTGCTTACGCCTTGCTGATTTTTCTTTTGTAGTTTGTTTTCTTCCCGTTTTATTCTATTGTAATGAGTCACGCATGATATTTTATAACTCTTTAGTCAGCTTTCACATAATACTTTTTAACTTAAAATTTCCTATGATTCATAAAAAGTAGCAATTTTTGATCATTCTTTTTTCTTCTGCATCTTTCCATGAACATAAAATTGCAGTTCTGAGTGCAACAGAAAAACCGAACACAAGTTGAAAGTTGTATCATTTTTTTTGTCAGAAAAATCACCACCTCTTTCTTACCAAAAGATGAAAAAAAAAAAATGCTTTTGGCAAGAAATGACTTCAGTCATTATTTAATGTAGGTGATGACATGGACTTTTGAGGGCACTCTATAAAAATGAATTAAAACAGAAAGGCATGTCTTCTTCTGGATGACATTTGCTATTGGACTTTAATACTGTTGTAATTATCAAAAACAGATAAATGCTCCCTTTCATCTCCAATATTCGCTCCTTACATAAAACATTCCTTAGTGATTCCCATCGTCATATTAATAAGTTGGGATGAGCTCTGATGAGGCTCATTTAGTATCTTTTGAAAGTAACAACCTTTAAGCAAACACTTTTCATTGCATCACGTTTTGGCAATAAAAATGTTTTGATGTAATATTTTCATCTTTGTCATGTTTTTATTAGCTGCTTATTAGTGGAAAATCACCACAGTTAACAGAAATAAAGGCTTGAAAACATGACAACGTGTTTTACTTGGTGAATTTAATTAGTGAAACAAATTAATATTTCATGAATATTTTAATTTATTGAACGGGTTTATATAATCTCCAGTGATAATTGCAATAGTTTCCCTTTTAATAAAGATATACACATGAATTCCCACAGATCAAGTTCATATTTATTTAATCTTTATTTTATGTTTAATTGAATTCTATGGATGAACCAGTCTTCTTTTAAAAGGTATTTATTGTTTTCAATTTTTTATGAAGCTAAATCTTCATAAATGAGACCAACATGTTTGCAGGGTTCATTTCAAGGCTGCAGCTTCATGACCTGTCTGGCACAAAGTCCCACCTTTTATCAAGGCGAAAAGTCAAAGGTTAAGAAGACAAAACCATTGTGGGTGCGTGTGTGTGTGTGTTTTTTAAATTTTTTTATTTGCAGTCTGCAGGCATACAGTATATGAGGTGAATACATAGATTTCCTGAGTCAATGTTTTGGCCTGGAAAAAGGTAATTAAATCAATTAGAGGACATTGTTTTACAAAGAATTGCTTGTTTTAGAGTTCAATGTGTCGTCAGGGTTTCCAAGTGCACAAGTCTAAGGAACTGACCCACAGCGACTTCCAGCAGGTCTACTGAAGAAGAGAACACGTTTCAGACATTTGGCTTCTCATTTTGTCCAAGTTGGTGCGTTGAGAGCTGAAAGCACCAACTTGGTGCAAAAGAACAACAATAATAATAATAATAACAATACAGACCTTTGGGCACTTAAATAACTTAAAAACAACATTATATGTAGGAGAAAACATAAGATACAGAAACCCTTCAGCTGTGAGTTTGACAATGAGGAACAGCAAAAACAAAAACAAGTCTATGATTTTAACTAAAATGTGCAGATTCATCATACTGTGATGATTTAAAAATGTCTGCCGGAGAAAATCAGGCTGGTTTAAAGTAAACATGGTGCATTATCAGAGTTTGGTCGATGCGTTTAGAAGTAGATAAGGATGCAACCATTTAAGAGTTGGTGACCTCAGACATTATCCTTAACCGTTGTGCTGATTGGATTTGTGCAAAGTTCAGGATTTATATTCACAGTAAAGCAGGAAGAATGCAGAAAATCACGTTACGTTTCTTTCTTTCTTTTTTCACAGAGATTATTCTCAAGCTTGTGGGCTTCTATTGAAGCATGTATTTACGCTCATAAAGATTTTTATTTTATACTGTAGTATAAGAGGTCAGAAAGGCCTGCGCTGCTTTATAGACTGCTAAACACATCAAGTAGCGCCGGTGCTATCTGAACATATTGGCTGCCAGATCAAACCAGTGAAGTTTCAAGACAAGAATATGTTAACGTTTGCATTTTCTGTCTCCCCGGACTGGCACGCCTTTTAAAACTGGAGTCGTTCCAGTCGTCGTGACAATGACGGTGATTTATTCGAGCAGAGAGAGAAGAAGCAGGACAGAGGCTATACTTCTCTCTGAAGCTTTCCATTTGGTAAATGATGCTTCGCTGCTCACTTTCTCTCTGTTGACATGAGCTTGAAGAAGTGTGGCATCGCTGCATGGTGGATGCCACGCCGCTTCTGCAGACATAAATGATACAACAGTCAATACTTTCAGCACGTAATGAGGCCGTTCTTCAACAGTTTACCTAATGTCTGCATGGATCTGATGAAGCATGGTTTATATAAAGCAGAAGAATGAATAAACACTTTATAATCAATTCAAAGACAAGTCAGTAATGTATCAAATAAAGCAAATCAAGACATTTCTTTTCTTGGTACTCCTGTTTGTCTAAAGATTTATTGATGAATCATTCTGGAGTTTTCAGGAGCTTCAACAAGCTGAAAATATTGTTTTCAAAAGCTTCAAGCCATTATCATTTAAATGTCTCAGAAAAACTATTGGGACTGTCTTTTTAGACTTTTAAATAGTTTTTTGTGGTTAAATTTCATAATAAAAGCCTCCTACTTAATTGTCCTTAGAGATTACAGTGGATCCCTGGGATCGGTGGAGGTTTTTACCACAACATTCCATAAATCAAGATCCTCTCTAAAAACACTTCTATCTGCCTGTTTTAATATTTTAAAAACAAAATATATTTTAATATGCATTAAAACACACAGTGGGAGCCATATTAGTCTTCCACTAATAATTTGGAGGTAAAATTGACAAATTCTGAACCACAAATACACTGGAGTCTGCTGTATTGAGGTTTATTCTTATTTATTTGAACCAAATTAGTTTCTGCAGTATTTTCTTTTTCAGTTTTTCATCAACAATTAACAGTTGTTTTTATTTTCCCTTTTATTTAGCGTGTTATGAAAAAGTATTTGTCCTTTTGCAGATTTCCTCTGTTTTTAAATAGTTGCATGGTGGTGTTTCAGTTGCACCACCATGCAGCCCATGTATCAACTCACCAAACTCATTTTAAACAAAAATAAGAGCTAATCTGTTAAGATTTGTGTTAGATTAAGGTCAGTACTGCAGCATAGAACATCTATATAAATAAGCCATCTCAATTGCAATGATAGCCATTAAAACTTAATACTTAAGAAATACATCAAACGAGATCATATTAATTTCAAACAGTTACACAAATATTCAATGAGTTACAGCAACAACAACAAAAAAAGTTTTAAATCATTATTACATTGATTGAATGAAAAAAACATCCAAACCAGCCTGGTCCATTGTGAAAAATTAATTATCTCCCTTGTTAAATATTTGTACTGACTCACATTTGTTGAAAAGTTGAGTTCAATTTACCAGCCAAATCCTGAACTCATTTCTGTCGGACCTGTACAATCGGAAAGTCCCTAAAGCAGAACCTGTCTGACAACACGAAGTGAGCCAAAAGGCCTCAAACATCACGATACGTCCTGGAAGTAGGGCGTTAGCAACTATTCCTTCAGAGGTCCAAATTAAACTTGTGTTGTAATTGTTGGAAACATTTAAAACAAAAACATATCTTTGGAAGGACGAATAAAACATAAAATAATATCCCAGCACAATAACTTCCCAGCCCTTTTCCAGCAGCCTTGCCCTCATCATGGCTTCCTGCAGCTCAGAGGCTTTAAAACCTTCCTATCTGCCGTCTCTTCGCCATCCAGCGCCGATCTCCGTGTCCACACCACCTACACGTGGCTCTTCCTGAGAACTGTTTTCCTTTCCTCGCGCTGTGAGGCAGAGAAGGCGCTCATGACTGCCATGCCGCAGTGACTGCAGCTGTTTGCAGAATCTCTTGGTGAAGTTCCCACAAACAAAACAGACGGGCTGCACAGAAGTGCTTCCAGGGCTGTTTTTGGCTGCGCTGTCTCGCCACGTCTGTCTTCTTTGTCTTTGTGTGAGCGGACAGATGCAGAGCAAGGCCTGACAAAAATGATGGTTAAAAAAGAGAGAGAGAGAGAGAGGAAACTAAATTTGTATGTATATATAAAACATGATTTTTCTAATGCTGCTGCTTCAAGCACATTAATCAGCAGATGAAAATATTTTCTCATTGAAAAATTACTAATAACTGAAAAGATATGAATAAAATAAAGCTTTTCATGTTTTTTTTTAACAAATGTGTTTTCTTTAAACATTTCTGTGTATTTGTAGAAACATCTACAGCTTCTTCCTCTATGTGCATAAGTACAATGGATTTACCAGATGAAAGAAACATTTAAAATAATTATCTTCTTCTCCAACCTTGGTATGCAAGTCAAAGCTTTACATCTCCGTCATATTTGATGCAAGGCTCTGAGCCTCTGGTAGGTAAACAGATGAAAGTCATTTGTTTTGTCATTTCTGTCAATATGCTCCTGCTCCCGGTCTGCTGCCACTGAGAATTCAAATCCAATCAAGAGGAAAAGACCTGCAGTTTTTAAATCATTGTAACAATAAAGCACAGTGTTCACATGTGCACATGCTTACTCTTGTTCCCCATTTCCACTCATTTATCCATTTCCAGTGATGTGCAAAAGTTTTAAACTAGGATTATGTTTTTTTATATTATGTGTCTGAACAGACAAATAATCTTGCAATATTTTAGGGAGACTCTGAACAATTTTGGGGGGTTTCTGGAAGTTCTTCAAAGTCTTTTTTATATACTTTACGTGATTTTACGGGCATTTCTAATCAAGCATGTGGCTTCCCACGTTGGCAAGCCCAGATCATTAACCTGCTTGCCAGTATGAAGTACTTGTGCTCTCCAGGTCTGGTGCTTTGTGGGCAAAAGTCTCTGCTTAGGTTTCATCTCTCCAAATAACTTAGTAAAAAGTAAACAATATCAGTAGCTCCTGTATTTAGCTTTATTTAGAAAAAAATAGTCCTGATTTATATTGAAATTAAACATCAGTTTAAAAAAAATCAATAGTTTGAGTGGTGGCTAATATTTTACATTTGATTTTTATTTCATTTAGTGTACTTTATGTTGAAAATCTTTGTAGAATTCCTGAACTGCAGTCATGGGCAGCACAGAATTACTCTAAGAGCAGCAAATGGCCCACGAGCCTCATTTTGGGCACCACTGTTATTTAGTCCATCGGAAGTTTTCTTCTTTTTTTTCCTGCAAGTTTAGTACTGACTGTAGGGAACACAAGTAGCCTTCAGCAAAACATTAAACTATGGCTCTGAATTTAATCTTTAAGTTTCAAGTTGCTTAAAAGAATAAAACCATTTAAGTTTATTAAAATACTTAGAAGAGAAGACAGATTTTAAGTTTAAAACTTAGTTACCTTAGTGATAAATTGTCATTATTATTATTATTATTATTATTATTATTATTATTATTATTATTATTATTATTATTATTTTATGTTGATTATTTTCTTTGGAATAAATAAACTTCATTCTCTCATTCATTCAATCTTGCCAAGTGATGAAAGAAAATTGTTATGATTCTTCATGTTACATTAATATGTTTTATTCTCAGTATTATAAAAGTGTCATTATAAAATGACCTATTAACTCGTCGTGCATAACTATTTAATGTTTCTCCAACAGCTGTTTTTCCAGCTTTCAGCTGTTTGTTTTCCTGCAGGCTGCGGCAATTTGAGGGTTTTGTGTTGAAGACCCACAAAGTTTCTGTTCAGTTTTGTTACAAAGACTAACAAGTATTGATTTTGGAAACCTCATCTAGATTCAGAAACATGTGACAATTAAATTAGGGTTCAAATTACTGTCATAGAAGACAGGATAGACAGTGAAGCTCGTAAGTTGTACAAGTTTAAATGGACGAAGAGGTTCAATTAAAAATGGAAACTTGTGTAAATTGATTATTTCTAATGAAAAGAAAAACAATCCAGTTTCTCAGAAAATCATAAGAATAGATGAAGCTAATATAGAAGAATCTAGAAGTGGAGTGTATATACATATACAGTATATGTATATACTGTGTACCTGCTTTTAAAACTGCTGACTTATCGTGTGCCTTAATTCAGGATGAATATGGTCCTATTTTCATTTTTACTTTTTTATTTTTTAATTTGTTATTTTATGTCTGCTGTATGATGTTTCAATATTTTCTAAACAGGTTGTTGTTAAAAATCAGATTTTTTCTGAATCAGCTTACCAATTTCTTTTATTTAAACAAATCTAACTAAAAGAAATAAACAAGTAACACCTGCTCAGCTCAGGTAAGAGACTCCTGACATTTACTCTGGTTCAGATGTTGCTTAACTCCAGGAATGTGACTGATTTATCCCACGTCCTGAAAACATCTATGTGTGACGCTTTTCACTCTTTGGCATCTTTACTTCGCCACACTTTTTCCTCCCACTCAACTTTCCCTGTCATATAATCCCCAGAACATTTCTGCAATAAAATATTCTTCCTTATTTTATTAATTTTTCTGTAAGCCATAATCAACGAGGCTAATAGAAATAAATACTTGAAATGTATCCCACTGTTTAATAGATCTTCATAAAGTGTTTCACTTTTTGAAATGAATTATTAAAACGATCTTTCCAGAGATATTCTAATCTTCTAGTCCTGATGAATGGACCTTTGATATGAGTTTGCAGAAGTTTGCGCAGACCCTGATAGTTCTCCGGAGAGAGCGAGAGGCATTGCAAAGGAAAATGCAGAGGGATTAGCATTATACAGAAAGAAATGCAAAACTTCTCATTATTCATCCTTCCACCTGTCAATGTGAAGTATTACTGTCTCCTCCAGGCTTGACACGCACTTACCAAAGCCACAAGGGGCCTTTCGTTTAACTGCTGTTCCTTCACACTGATGTTAAATGGCTCATTAGTAAGGCTAAGGTGTCATGTTCTGAAGGACAAATGTGTTGGTTCTGCAGCTTTACCTGGACTCTAAGACACAGAAAGTGTGGGAAATGGAGATTAAAGGGATCTGCTCAGCTACAGAAGTTTGCTGGGAACCCAATGAAGTGAACGGATCTTTTGTAGATACATACTGCTACTAAAGAATGTAAAAAATGTCTTATTGGATTCTGGCATTAATTTAATTTGAGCTCAAGAACGGTGTCCCTTGATATTGAATATATGGTCCTATTGCGTCATCCTGAAAAATTCAGAAAATCTACATGTAATGTGGAAAAATGTATTTTGTGTGGAAAAAACTCCAGTTTTATATGATCAAATGAGCCGAACTTATTGCTACTGTTGATAATTCATATAACTTTCAGCACTTTATGATTTCTATAAATATAAAATGTGTTATAAACAATATTCATTATTAATATTACTATAGGATAAATGTAATTTAAACATTTTTGTTGTATAGTTTACTTATTTAGGTTTCTACTAACCTATGAATAATAATCCTTGTGGTTTGAATGCATATGTGGATACAAACGGACTGGAGACCGTTCCAAAGCCAGGAAGCTGACTACAGCGCAGGGCATTCTGGGTAAATACAACCCAAACAAACACTCATATCTGGCGCTAGCAGGAGAAATGACTCCTGGTCTTTTAACAAAGAGAAATCCTACAACCATTAAAATCTGACGGTACACATTTTTGTTTACATTACAAGAGAAAGTTGCATTCATGTCTTCTTTGGACATTTTTGTGTCGTTTCCTTCCATGGTTCTTGGTGCAGCGCCACTACAGGCGAGGGGGGGAGCAAGATTTTCAAATTGTTTGGTTCGTTTGACAAAATGCAGTGAGAAAGTGAACCACACCAGCTGAAAATACTGCAATTTTAGTCCTCAATCAAACCGATTCTACCAGACTAGTAGGTCTGGATTACTAGGTCCATTAGAATTGGTATTAATTAAACTAATATCTACATGCCTACTGGTTGCTTGATAGGGAATGGTTGAACAGAGACTAAATGAAATCATAGAGTTTTATTTTGGAAAATGGTTAAAATGCCAAATTGAGTGACATGGAAAGATTGGTGGAAGAAAAAATGTGTTAAATAAGGTAAATAACAATAACTGGAATCTGGAGAGGATTCTGAGTACATTCAAGAGTTTAGGAGAGACTCACAAAGTGTGGATTGTAGCTGCAGTCAGAGCAACAGTGCTGCACCGAAAGCTACTAAAAGCTTATAAAAATGTAGGTTTCCCTTCAAATGGACAAAATACCAACTTGTTATGGACAGAAAGTCGATAGTTTACACCCAGATGAACCAAAATGCAGGTTACATGTTGCAGGGCTGCAGCTTTGGACCTTCAAACCTAACAGCATCTTCAGGCCCTCAGTTTACATCATCTACTCTCTATTCATGTTGCAGCAGCAGAAGGAGTTTGAAGCCTTGAACAGAGATCTTGACGCTGCAGCATAAGAGCTTTTACTGTTGGAAATTGTTCAGCGCTGGAGTGTTTTGGAGGATTCTTTATGTTTCAGGCTCCTGCCTGTGTTGTCTGAACATTAATTAATGAAGCAAATGGAAATGTGTACGAACGTGTCACATTATATATGTCAGAACTTTCTTCCACTGCTAATTCTTTCATGCCATATAAAGCACGCTTTTGGAAACATTTCATGTAAATGCAAGCAGTGCAAGAAGTTTGTGCAAAATAGAGCGAAATGTTCTAAACATCAAATGGTTTGAAGGAAAGTTGAGCTGAAGTACTTCCACTTGTGAAAGGATAGCTGCAATATAAGGTTTAGTAAGAATAAGAAATGTCTTTGACTTTACCTAAACACATACATTGGGGATATTGATTGTTTTGCTGGCAGCTGCGTTATCAGCAGAAGATGTGTTTTATGATGGAAACTCTGCACATTCTCTATCATAAAATGGATCTACAATGCAAACCCTTTCATTGGTGTGTTTGTCTTTGGAAATAGGAAGTTATTGCAACAACTTGTCAGTCTTCTCTCTTTTATTTCTCATTTTCCTCCTATCCCATCTCCTGGCCTATTTGCAGCCTCCATTTTATCTTTCCTTTCTCCTTCTCTGCCTGTTCAGAGGAAGAAATCAGTTCAGAGGAAGAAATAGATTGTCTTCAATGTTGGGAGACCAATTTGTATTCATAAAATGAAGTAATAGGCCATGAAATATTCTGTAGAGGGTTGCTGTCTGTTTCAACTTTGGTCAGGGAAATTAGAAGCAGATGAGTCCTGATAGCATCTTTTGTTGAGGCACCAGTGCTCCTGTGGGGGATTTACCATCCGCTGCACAGCACTTCTTCCTCTGGTGGTCTATTACAAGTAAACAAATGGTTTCTAATAACTGTATGGTGCAAGGCCTGTTATAGTTGCCACTAATTCTTCAAACGCAAAAGAAATCACTCATTTGGTGTTGCTCCTAAAAGTGGTGAGATGTAGTGTTTATGTTATGAGTGCTGAAAATCATATTTGACTGTGAGGATCGAAGAAATGATGTAGCAGAAAGAATCCACAGTTCAGCTGCTGGCTGTTTGCCCTCGTTTTACCTTTATTCAAGCACATTTCAGCAACAGGGCAGTTCAGAGTGCTTTACATCATAAAAGCATCGCACAGCCATCAATTATAAAGCAAGCAGTAAACATTACATTTTGTCAAATGTTACCACCAAAATCATCAAGCAGAAACACATCAAATATGTTGGTCAATGTTGCAGTTACTACTAATCGAAAGTGGCTCTAAGAGGTGGATTTTTAACCTGGATTTAAAGAAAATTAGAGGAGTTTAAAAGCTGAATGCTGTTTCTCCTTGTTTGGTTCTGGTTCTGGGGATGCAGAGCAGATCAGTACCAGAAGACCTGAGAGATCTGGAAGGTTGATACAACAACAGCAGATTTTTAATGTAGTTTATTGCTAAGTTATTCAGTCTTTTATAAACTAACAGAAGCATTTTATTCTCTGAGCTACAAAGAGCCAGGCCTTAAAAACTGGGGTGATGTGCTCTACTTCCCTAGTTTTAGTGAGAACATGAGCAGCAGCGTTTTGGAGCTGATTCTTTAGACAGACCTGTGAAGACACTGTTGCAATAATTCAATGCAACTAAAGATAAATGCATGAGTTTCTCTAGATATTGCTGGAACTTTAGTCCTTTAAGTCTGTCAATGTTTTTTCAGCTCAGAGAAGGTTTGTAACTGTCTTTATGTGGCTATGAAAGTTCAGGTCTGAATCCATCACTACACCCAGATTTCAGGTCTCATCGCTGGTTTATATCTATAACAACTGAAGCTTTGTGCCGACTCTAGATCGTTCCTCTTTGGGCTCAAAGATAATAACTTCAGTTTTGTTTCTGTTCAGCTGGAGAAAGTTATGACACAATTAGGTAAAATTTGGTACGACCATGTACTTTACCAAAGGTGATTTGGTCTGCTGGTTGGAACAGCTGGTAGAACCTTACAGCAATAAGGTCCCGGGTTTGAATACCAGCCTAAGATCTTTCTGTATGGAGTTTGTTATGGTTTCTCTGGTCTCTCCAGCTTTCTCGTCGCTGTTAGGTTTATTGGTCTCTCTAAACTGCCCTAGTTATATGTATGGCTGTTTGTCCTGTGATGGCAACCTGTCCAGGGTGCTTTTCATTGATAAGCGGGTATAGACAATGGATGGATGATATTAATGGGAGAGAACTGCTGGGATGACGCACTCAAGGTGGAATGTCGGAAAGAGTAGGAGCTTCTTAAAGAGACAGAGGCTAATTTCAAGGTGTTAAATTGCAGTGTCAATTTTCTTTTAAGTCATGCTTGATGTATACAGCGTTTTTATCACAACGGAAGTTAATATACTTAGTTGATTGTGCTGTAAAATGGCTCAATGTGCCTAGAAATTTCATAATATTGCCCCTTATCAATTATTAAAATGATAAGAAACCCTCTTTTCCTTTATATTTTCTTCAGTGATTGATCTTCTCTTGACTTTCTTCTCTTTTCCATTTGAATCTCGGGATTCTCTTCTTCAGACATTCCATTTATGAATTAATGAATGAAGAAATATACTTTGTTAATCCTGGAGGGAAATTTATCAAAGTTAATGGTCAGCAGTTTTGTGAAAGATGGAACATCAGAGGTGTGTTCAGGAAGAAAGAAGTGACACTGTAACTCCACCACCACCCGACGCCAAACCCTAGGTTTGTACAGGTTTAATAAGGGAGGTAAAAGACAGCTGCTTTCTTAAAAATCAAAATCTAGTTGGACAAAAGCTTGTCAGAAATATTTTGATATGACTTCAGGAAATTGCCTCAACTGGGGCTTAATGGGTCTCCTTTAAAGCATGATTTTCCATACATTGCATCATTATTAGTTGAGGATCTCTTAATTATCTGCAGTCTGCCAAAGCCCCGGTAAGCATTTTATTCTTAGCGGCACACTGCCATCTCATTGCCCCACGGTATTTTCTCCAATTTTCACAACACGCCGCATACTGTGATGTTTCTCGGCTCTCCAAATAAAGCCGTTTTTCATTCCCACCGGAAGCCAGAAAACTGCGTCTCCAGCCGGCAGACGTGATGCCATACATTCAGTTGAGTCATTGAAATTCATGAGGAGAGGAGAAATAAAATAAGGCTAATTTTTCAAAAGCAGGTTCAGAAGCAGCAGGCCATTTGTAAAATCTGTTCACATGAATACACATGAAATAAATGTTAACTCTGCTGACAGGTTATTAATAAAAGGACTTAGTTTTAGAGAGAAGGCTCGCCTGTGTTCAGGATGGGATGGGATGCTGCAAGCCTTATGTTTAATGCAAACTTTTGAATTTGGTCATTCATCAGGCAGTAAAGACTATTGTATTGATTACTTTTCATGGGAATCTTGACACCCTCAGATCTGCTCAAGCAAAAAAAAAAAAAAAAAAAAAATAGTATAATCTAGTCAAACCCTGACAAGCTTGTCCAGAACTTAAAACAAATTCTAAATCTGAGCAAAAGAACTGAGCTCACATCTGGGCAGTTCACAAATTGGTGGGATTTCCACCAGACCTGATCAAAGTGTTGTATATGGCACAAATTCATGAAATATGGATCAAAAACTGTTTTGAGAAGAAGATTAATGTCAGTATTCTGAGAAAAAGTTAAAATTCTGGGAATTTTTTTTTTCAGTGGCACTAATTGTCTTGTGTAGAAAACACCAGACAAGACAAAAACAAATCAATAAGCACAGAATCTGTATTTCCACTTTGAGTAATCTAATTTCTGTAAAGACTAGCTGTTACTTTAGATTTTGATGCAATGCAGAAGTTTTTTTTTTTTTAAACCCATAACACAGTTAACATTTAGTGATGTTTCTGGTCAAGATGGGGTAAAACAAAAAACCCACATATTATCAGCTATACTGTTGCAAGTTGAACTCATAGCTTAATATATTTTTATAATTACATAGTTAGCAGCAGAATCATGTTCTTTATTCACGTTCTTCTATTGACTTCAAATGAAAGCAGTAGCTTTTAAAAATACTACTGTAAAAGCTCTAAAGAGTTGCTAAAATAGTCTTTAAGTTTCTGTATATATAGCAACAAATCCACTCAGTAACACTGTAATTCAGACTTATCTCCTGGATGCCCAGCTCCAGTTCTCCAGGGCTGATGTTCTTCCAGATGTTTCTGATCCAGCACAGTGGACTCTAATGGTCCAACAGGATGTCAGAGTCTTGCAGAGGTTCTGCTAATGAGCCATCGTTTTCTTCAGGTGTGTAGAACCAGGAGAGGAACTAAAACATGAAGGATATCGGCCCCTCAGGAGTGACTTTGGACACTCCTGATGTAATTTACCAAACCTTTCTGGCGAGAATGATCATTAACTATTCATTCATTAATTGATTGATTGATTGATTCATTAATTCATGGCAGCATTAAACTGTGTGTGAGTCTGAAGAACAAATTTCTGTCTTGTTAATCACTCTTCCTCCCTTGGTTTCCTTGCTTTCTCCTTGCTCTACTGTATTTACTCTGATTATTTTGTGTTGTTCTTTTGTCACATTCCCACCCTGCCTCAGTATCTAAACCTCTAATATTTTATTGAGTCTTATTGTCCATAACTATGACCATACACTGGACATGTCTTTGAATCTTGTTACAAGCAATAATCTCCGTCCTCTGCTCTTTTTGCATAAAAATGGTTGATTTTTACCCAAATGCCTTAAAACTGGATGAAACTTTGCTTTCAAAAACAGGATAAACTATGCAATTCCAGTTTGCTGATGAACTCGCCTGTGTTGTTCGGATCCGTCTCAGTTGTCATAATGCAATTTGCACTCTGATACAGGCAAATCAGAGAGCCAGTCTAGGTTCAATCGCTGCTAAAAAGAGACCACTTATAATCTCAAATTACTTCTTAGATTGAGAGCAGAGCATCTTGGAGATCTAAATTAGGTTTGTGGTGAAAGAAAACTTAAGTGGCCAGATGAGGTCTCTCAGCCGGTTGCCTCAAAGCACTTTAGTTTGTGGAGATATTGATTTTTCACAGACTTGTTTTAAAGGGAGTTGTTACTGACTTCCTTAAACAATGTCTTAGTTTTATCTTGGTAGTTGCTACTCCAGAAAAAAACATTTTTATTTCTCTGTCTTTGTTTATGTACTATTTGTTTTGCACACTGTGCTGCAACAGCAGCAGTGGGAAGAAGGGAAACTAAGTCAATTATGTTTTCTCATGAAAGAAAACATAATCAAACCTTGTTGTATTTGTTCAACAAATGAGTTTAATACTTTTTTTAATTTAAAGAGTGAAAAACTCTTTAAATTAAAGAGTTTTTAAGTGTGAAAAAAAAAGTGTGAAAAAAAGTTTCACACTTAATATATTTCATACTTAATATTCATCCTGACCATTAGTTTTCTAAACAATTCCTCTCTTTTAATTCATACTGATTATCGATAGTATTTGAGTACTTTTTGCACCAATGCCTAAAAAAGTTGAATTCTTGCATCTGTCTCAAAAGAAATGACAAAAGTACAGTCTAATTAGGACATAAAAGCTGATATAATTTTGCCTTTACTGTTTGTTTTTATTTATTGTGTGAAGCTAAAGATTTTCCCCCCCAAAAAACCCCAAAGAGAAGTAAGACATTATCAATTGTAAAAAGCCTGCAGAGTTGCTGCAATCAGCAGGTCGACAACAGAAGCCATTGAGGCATTGTTGATGCTGGGAGCTGTTAGTTTAGTAAGCTGGAAAAAGCTGATGTTCACCTCCTGCTGCCTGCGAAACGCCGATCTGCACAACCTGCTGCGTCTACTGTTTCCTCACCAAACTGAGCAAAGTTCTCATCAGCTGGCCTGCTGCTGCAGAGCGCCTGGCAAAACAAGACAGAGCACGCCTTTCCAGCTAAGTGGGCTGCTAGCATGCTTCATTATTTACAACAAGGTCCAGGAGAACGAGCGTGTAACATAGCGAGTGAAAAGCAATCTCATCTGAATAGAATAACGCACGTTATTAGTGACACCTATGCTGTATTACACAATAATGATATCCTTCTCTCCGTGTTTTTCAGCGTAGACGTTCAAAAAGCTGACCATGAAAGAATAATTTGACATTACTTTCCATAACCTGAAGGAAAGGGAATGGGTCTGAAGTAATGTGATGTACCCCATTTCCATTCAGAGAGATTTAGTTGGGGGAGGGAGGATAAGTTCAAAGCCATGAGAAATGTGCAAAGCGAGGCATTACGCTGACATGGAGGGGAAAGCGATTGCAGGCCCATTCTCGCCGGGGGAATGTGCCAATTATTAGATAATGTTCAGAACATGGATTAAAGCTTTGCAAGAGTCACGATGCTCTTCAAATGAAGATGGTACGATTAGCATACATTCAGCTTTTCCTGCTACCACAGGATGTTTAGTCTGAATGAAGGATTTTGGTCGTTCTTTTTTTTCTTTTTTTGTAAATCCTGTACGAGAAAGGCAATGTCAGAATCCCAGTTGCTTGTATCTTCTCAAAGTTTAATAGCTCCAAGAATTCTGTCACACGTTTTGACAAATCTGTCTGGAATGTGCAGTGACGATATTTTTCTCCAGCCGATGAAATTTGCATTTTTGAAATTTGATGAACAAAAGCGTCAAAGTAGGATTTAAAAATCCCAGAAGGCAAAAGTAGTAAAATCTCATTACAATTCAAAAAACACAACAGAAAGTGATACAGGGGACCATTGGGATGTAAAATATTAAATTCTGTGGCATCAACATATGTAACATGTAAATATATGCATATGCATAACATAACATACATGCATATGTTATGTTTATATGCATATTTTCATACTTATGATTGTAGTGGTACATAGTAGGAAAGGTAACACTTTATTTGACATGGTGTGCATAAGACTGACATGACAGCATCATAAACATGACACAACACCTGTCATGAACATGAAGGAGTCTTTATGTTCATGTCATGTCCATGACATGAAGTGAAGTGTCATTCGGTAAATAATGACACTATTAATGTAATGTTACTTTAAAAGTCCATTAAAAGTGCCAACTTTGCATTATTTTGTAAATAATGTAAATTTTTTGTACATTTATGCAGAGATATAGGTCTTAAATTCCATTCATATTGATCTTAAACAGTCTTAAATTTGAATTGGTGAAACCTGCAGTCATTTTCCTACTGTTCATTTGAGTCCTGTTGTTGTTGTTGTTGTTGTTGTTGTTGTTTACCCTCCTCAGTCACAGGTTTGGAGCAGTGTGCTTGCCTGAGGCTGTGGTTGCTGTCACACCTGAGAGCAATCTCCTCATCTTCTGTCTGGGTTCATAACAAGTTTCGTGGAGATCTGATGGTCGACCTTACTGGCAGGAATCAAACCAAAACCCTCAGTCTCCCAGTCCTTCTAGAGAATCTCATGTGTCCCATTTATCTGCATTTCCTAGGTTAATCCAGGAGAATTTCAAACAACTTCAGCTTCAGGTTCATAACCTTTCCAAGTTCCAGCATTCTCCAAGCTCACTCAAAGTTTTCCATAACACTCTGGAAAGGTCTCCGCTCCAGGTCATCATCCTTCTCTCATGAATCCTCCAGCCTCCCGGCTCTCCAACTCAATCATCTGTCAAGCCCCAGCACAACATCGCTTCCCTTTTTGGTTCAACTACACACTCGCCTCCGGACCTGAAACATCTTCTCTCATATTCAATAAGCTTTATTTCCATCGCTCCTGCAATCTATCTAATACATCTCCCTCGCTTCCCTTCAGATAAACCAATCCCTCCAGAAAACTGATAATTTTCCTGATAAATACCAAAGCCTGATTACGGTCTCTGAGTGGTTTTCTGCATGTCTGCCACAAAGCGAACCTCAAACATGAAAGGAACTCAGCAAACAGACCAGAGATAACCTTTTAGAGAAGTTCAAAGCAGGTTTGGCTTAACTCATATACATTCCAAGCTACTATTGAAAGGAAAGGACACAAAAAATCCTGTTTGAAGATTGCATAAATAAAATGACACAAACAAGTGGAGGAACGTGGTTTGGTAAAGTAAGATTAAAAGTGGACATTTTTGGCTATTTGCAAAATACCCCGAAAGCATCACCCCCTTTGGAAAACATGATGGTGGCAGCAGGATGCTGTGGAAGTTGGTTTGACTGGAGGAAATCTGTGAAACAAAAACAGGCACAGCAGGGGTGGATGTCTCCCAGGGTAGATGAGAAACATCAAACTATCACATCTGGAAGCCTTCGTGTTGACCTTTAAAACATCAAACTCTGAAAGTTAAACTTCTGACAAAAAGGAAACTTTTAATTGCATATTTTTAGTTTTTTATAAAATCACAACAAACAGAAAAAAACTCCAGACCTGTTGGATTCAGTTTCCAAATGTCCATCAGGATGGTGGCACTTTTAAAACTTCATACTGACAAAGTTGGTGCTTGTCATAAACAGTTAGAGAAACACAGAGTTTGAGGAAATGAAGATGGAGAGGAACTCCAAGCTGTGGTCACTCTTCCTGAAAGCTGTTAACTGCCAAGTCTACAAAATATAAAGTGCAAAAAGTGAATATGGCAAGAGTCTTGTGGTTTAAACTTTTCTGACGAGTTTTCTTGTAGTTTTATTTCAAATCCAAATGCATTAGAGGTTAGAAAAATGCCCTTGTTAGCAAGTTAAAACATTTTCAATCAAGCTTTGAAAAATTTTGAAAATCATTGACAATATCAGAAAATTCAAATATCAACACAATTTCTTTGAGGCTATAAAAACAAACATTTAACAAACAGCTTTTCTCTGAAATGAAAATAGCATAAAACCACAGCTGCTGTTCACTAACACTTTAATACATCTTTAAAAAGGAGAAAAACTGGATTTTGTCTTTGGATTCCCTGATGAAATTTTTCACATATAAATGTCTTTTTCAACTCTTTTTGAGGAAACTTTTTCTACCGAGTGTGGAGGAGAGTCTCCAGTGCTGCCCAGACTGCCTTAGGCACAAAGAGCAAACACCTTGTATTGAGATCCTGCAGAACCGATAAATATACATGCACACTCAGAAAAGAGAAGCTATAACCCAGCAGACTTGGGAAACTGTTTGGACAAGCACAGTACCTTGCAGATGTATTCACGCCTCTCCAAGTTCTCCACATTTTGTCACGTAGAATGACAAGCCTGCGTGCATTTCACTGGGATTTTAAGTGGTGACCAACACAACACGGCACATAAATGTGAAATAGTAGGAAAATTACAATAAAGAAAAACTGCATTAGTGTGTATTCTTTAATCCCAGTAAACCCAGCTGTTTTGTGGAGCAAATTTGCTTTTTGCTGATTTTTTTGTAGAACATTTCTAAAATATTTTTAAAAAGTGCAGCTTGGTGAGCTGAAATACTTACACATAATGCTACTTGATGCGCTATTGGCTGACCTTTACAAAGCAGCCAATCCAGCACCAGTATTCATTCCAGTTGGCGATCGGAGAGCAGAAATAAATAAGACCGCATGTGTTAGCTTCTGTGATGGTTTTTACTGTGTATTTATGTATTGTGGTATATTTAGTGGGGATGGTGTGCTGCTGACCTTGACTCAGGACATTGCGGGCCGGTGGGCAGAATCCTTCGAAGACCTCCTCAATCCAACCAACATGCCTTCCATTGAGGAAGCTGAGCCTGGGGACTCTGGGTCGGGTTGTTCAATCTCTGGGGACGAGGTCGCCAAGGTGGTTAAAAAGCTCCTCGGTGGCAGGGCCCCAGGGGTGGATGAGATTCGTCCTGGGTTCCTTAAGACTCTGGATGTTGCAGGGTTGTGTTGGCTGATGCGACTCTGCAATATTGCATGGACATCGGGGGCAGTTCCCCTGGATTGGCAGACTGGGGTTCATAAAGGGGGACCGGAGGGTGTGCTCCAATTACAGGGGGGTCACACTCTGAAATGGGTTTTCTCCATAGGGTGTCTGGACTCTCCCTTTGAGATAGGGTGAGAAGCTCGGTCATCCAGGAGGGACTCAGAGTAGAGCCGCTGCTCCTTCACATCAAGAGGAGCCAGTTGAGGTGGCTCGGCCATCTGGTCAGGATGCCTCCTGGAGGTGTTCAGGTCCCACCGGGAAAAGGCCCCGGGGAAGACCCAGGACACGCTAGGAGAGATGATGTTTCTCGGCTGGCCTGGGAACACCTTGGGATTACCCCGGAGGAGCTGGAACAAGTGGCTGGGGAGAGGGAAGTCTGGGCCTCCCTTCTTAGGCTGCTAAGCCCACAACCCGACCCCGGATAAGCGGAAGAAAATGGATGGATGGATGGATGGATGGATGGATGGATGTATATTTAGTATTTGCACCAATAAAATAAGAAGGAATATATGACAGATCTCATGTATTTGCATATTTTAGCTATTTCATTGTGGCCTCTAACCCTCATGAATACCAGGAGTCCACTGTAATTAGAATTTATGTGACTGTATACTCATAAGATAATTATTCATGCATTTGTGGAAAGACTCCAGCTTATAAAAAAAAAGGAAAGATAATTAAATGATCTCATAAAGACAACATGTCTGTCAGGGTGTTGTAGCACATTCGCTCTAATAAAAGTAGTTTTTTTTTCTTTTCAGAATGATAAATGACTCCTCCAGAGCTCAACACTGCCACACTCATGTTGGCATCAATAGGAATTAATATGAGCTCAATGCGATGAAATAAATTACCCGCCCGTGTTTCGGTAATGTCGATGTGCTCCAGCTTGTGAACCGTGAAACGTCGGCGCGGTTCACCGCTTGGTTACTCTGCACGTCTATTTGTACAGAATGACTCAATGCTCCACCTGTGTGTCGTGTTTATTAGTTTTGCAGTTATACAAACCTGTGTTACTTAGGGGTGTTTAATATATCTGGATTTATTATTTCATTTTCCATCACGCTGGTGAATTTCTAAGCAGGTAACTCTTGAACCAGAGCGGCCAACTGGGGAAGCTTGAGCAATAAATTAAACCACTGCATGAAACTGATGTTGACCACAACTTGGCAACAGGTGGAAGTGAAAATGGAAGAGATGTTAACGATACACAGAGAAAGGAACAAAATTCAATGCTCATGTTAGTAAACAAGGGAGAATGGGATCTGATACGATGATTTGCAGCAGTAATGAAATCACCAATAATGTCTCAGCTGATGCAAAACTTCACAGAACATATTTACATTACTGTGTCAATAGCATTTTTAAAAGGTAGGCGTGTATCTAAGATTTTAACTTTAACTCACACCTTAATAAACCACTGCTGTGTAATTAACAAGCATAAATATATTTTATGTTCACTCAACTTTTCTTTCTTTTCCTGCAAAGGGGTCCAAACCTTTTGCCATAGGAGCCAAAACTGTCAAAACGAAAATATCTGTTGTGTCTTTACAGAAATAAGCAAAAAAATATTTTACAGATTATTTCTTTATTTTACCTTCTCATAGCTATAAAATTATCGAAGGAAAATCTGCGTAGTTGGTAGCCCTGTTGCCCAGGCAACAAGAAGGTCTTGGGTTCAAATCCCAGCCTGGTGTCTTTCTGCATGTTGTCCCTGTGCATGCCCGGTTCTCCTCTGGTTCTGCTTCCTCCCACAGTCCAAAAACTGCTGGGTTAATTGGTTTCTCTAAACTGTGAATCAAATTAAGAATTGTAAAAACACAAGTCTGTGCCTCATTGTAAACCCAAAACACAAAAAGTTTTTTTGGCTTTTGAAAAACAGAAAGGCATACTGTTTAATCAACTTTAGGGGTTGGTTGTTTTCTAATTTGTTTGTGTAATAAAAATAAAGTTTTATTCTATTCTATATGCTGGTGCTACCTGACGACGCACCAGCAGACGAGTCACACGGAGTGAAAATTGATGCCTTGGAGCTTTTTGGGAGCAAACGTTTGTCGACAAGAAGAGAGATCTGCTGGGAGCGTTAAAAGTATTGGGGAAGAGAGCCATGGACCTGAGATACACAGACAGTAAACATCATCCACAAAACCGGAACCCAAGCATCTCATCATGGCTTACGACTATGCTAAAGAGGTCACAAATGGGGAGGAGCTGGACGGGTTGATCTCCGACCCTGACGAGATGCGGATGCAGGCGCTGCTCATCCGGGAGAAAATCCTGGGCCCCCAGCATCCAGACACATCCTACTACATGGATGTGTCTGGATGACACATCTACATCCAGACATCTACGTCTGGATGACACACCTACTACATCTGCAGCTAATAGCTGTAGCAGCGCTACAGCTATTACTAGCTGTAGCGCTACAGACAGGGAACCAACTAACATCTTGATCATGATCTGTTGTTCCTACCCAGCAGTAGGAACGACAGTTTATGGTGGATATGAAAATAATAAAATGTGTGAAAATGATTTAACTGGAAGAAGATTTGAGTTTATAAAAATGTTGCTTCCTTCTTCCACCCCTGAGAAACAACAGAAACAGCCACAAATTGCCCAGGATGCCACTATTTTACTGTATTCTGATTGGTGCTTTTGCTTATACTATCTGGGGTCACTCTTAATTTAATTTTTTTTGTTGTTGTAACAACCAGTTTTCTAAAAACTACTCTTAAATAAATATTCTGAAAATATAAATGGTTGAAGACAGCAAAGAAGAAAATGAAATGCAGTTTAGGCCTATCCTAAGGGGTTTACTCCCAGGCTACAGAACTATCTCTAAAGTGGCACAATTTTCTCCCCCCCCTTTTAAATTTATCCCAGTTTGCCTGAACCATCTGAAAGCTGGCGGTGGTAATGGTCGGGTCCGCTCTAATTCTCACAGCCACTTCTCTGTGAAACATAACAGCGCCCTCACAACCATTTCTACAAATCTCTAACTGGAGGCATTGATTCTCCAATCACAGCAGTGTCACCACGTCCATAATGGTGGAGGAAAAGTAGCCAGTGTCTCATCTACCTCATAAATCTTCAGCCTATCCCGCCTGTCACTTTGTTCCTCCTGGATATCTCGGCTTATCAGCCTCTGATTTCTGCACAAACGCCTATTCTTATCTTTCTCACTGCTTTATCTGCTTTAATGCAAATAAATGTTGTGAAATAAAACTTTAAATGAGTCACAAACTCTACTAGAGGTTTTCAGATGATCTAGTCTTACACAAAAACCTCCCCAAATTACTTTGCCTTACTGATGAGTACATGATTCATGAAATGTCAAGAATGCAAAATCAAACTTGATCTTACCTTACGATATTTTAAATAAGTATTGGTCTTCCTATAAATTTACAAATCTAAACTCTAGTCTGATATGGAAGTAAGTGAAGAGTTTTCAGTGCAGCTTTCTGATGGAGACAATTTCTCCAATCTTTAACAAAGAAAATATCAAAATAGGATTAATATGTTTGGATATGTTGACAATGAGCAAAAGAAAGGAAGCAAATCTGCCCAAAATAACATTTAAATATTTAACTTTTAATGATTAAAACCCTTTTTTAAATATTATCACTTATTTTAAAGTGATAACATTCAAAAACTAGTTTTAACAATGTTTTTAGAATTTGGTGTTGTTCCATGTGTTTAATTGCTCCTGATTATTTTTTATTCTGCTACGTTTTCTTCATGTTAGCCCTGAAAACGAGGCCTTAATAGAGGCTGGATTTTCCACAATCTTTAAAGGTGACCTTAGTCAATAATTCAGGTTTTCTAAAACTCTTTTACAGCTTTTCTTTAGACATTTCAACATGTTTTAATCAATGCTGCCATTGTCATTTTTATCTATGACAATGGCAGAATGCAGTACAACATTAGCTTTAATAAATCTATTCAAAAATATGAGTTTGTTTCAGTTTACAATGTTGTTTAGGTCTAGGTTATGAACAGAAATCTAATAATCTAATAACTGATAGTAAAAAAAAAACAGCATTATGCTTTGTAAAGATATGGTAACACAGGTTAGCAGGTCAGACACAATTCAGCCAGTTTCACATAGAAGCCTATAAACTCCCTGAAAACATTATTATTTCTAAAATATAACCTACACACTGGGGGAAATGCAGCATAAGTTTGGGAAGTAACTTGCAAGCTCTGAAAACACCAAATTACAAGTCATCTTATACATCCAAGTCCCCTGGTAAGTTCCAGGAAAGCACACTATAAGTTATAGAAAGCTCTCAAAAGTACCATATAATGTCCCACAAAGCCCTCATAGCAAAACATGTAAATTATAGAAAGCATCTTGTAAGATTTGAAAAAGTTTCTTGTAAGATATATTTAAAAAAGTAGGTTTCAAAAAACGCCTCGTAAACTTTCCACTTGTAAGTTCCTAGTGGAGGTTGGAAGAGTAGAAAAAGTAAGAGTAGCTGTACTTTGAAAGATTGTTGAAGTAGAAGTGAAAAGCACTTAAGTAACTTTTTTACCCAAAAAAGTTAGGTAAAAAATATAGTTAGGTAAGATCAACTTTGTTTTCCCCAAAAAAGTTACTTAAATAAAGATATCTGAATAAATGATAACTAGTTACAACCCATCTCTGCTTATAAGTAAAGGGAAAGTTGTTTGGCAAAGTAACCCTTAGAATATGTTCAGGATATATCATGTCAGTTTTCATTATTTTTCATTCATTTATCTTGAGTTTTAGCTATTCCCAGTAGCTATGGTCAACTTTTAAAGCACAGAATAACATATGGGATCATGACAATTTGTCAGAAAAACCTTGTGGAATGAAAGAAAGAGGAACAGAAATGAAATGTTTGAAATGTTTTTATTTTTTCTGATGTAGAAGTCAGCTCAGCGAGACTGCCGACACATTATTGTCTTCTTTAAACAAGACTTAAAACCCTGGCAGGCAGCAGGGGTCTCCAACATGCAACTCCAAAAACTGCTGGCAAACTCAGTCAGCACATTGCAGACGGTGCTATGAGTTTTCCTAACACAACCTTGTGGATTTGTACTTAATTATGGAAACATCTCCCTGGGCTTACAAAGCAAAAAAAAAAGTAGTTTACCCAGTTTTTGACAGAGCTCATCATTGGAAGGTGTTTTTGACAGCAGAGGTTCTTTTGCATTCATTAAAATATTAAAAAGCACCTAATTACTCAGTTTATCCTTATCACGCATTAGGAGGCTGCTTGTCTTGTGCTGTTTGACTATTAGTAGCTGCAGCTCTGCAGACAGGGAACCAACTAACATCTTGATCATCGGTGAAATTATTAGGTGTTGTTTGGCTTCAGTGTGACAGAAAATATATGCATGTTGCAGCGTACGGAGAAACCAGACCTCTTCACTTGCTCTAGGCTTTGTTTATCTAGCCTACAATAGTTGACTTTGGCTAATTAGTGCTGGGCCAGATCCTGGTAAGCCTGTAGGATGAGCTGCTGTGTTGGCACACACAATTACTGCCAATAATTAAAGTATTCAATGCTATAAGATGCTTTTATGTAGGTTTATTTGAGCAAATATCTGCAAAGTTTGGAAAATTAGTTTGTTCTGTTTCTTTTACTGAGTAACTTCAGGTTCATAGAGGAGATTTCTGTCAGAACTTACCACAGGATCCATCTCCATCTGTCTTACTTAATGTTCTTTGAACATTTTCGAAAATATCTTAATTTTCACCCCAAATTCATTCAGTGAGTGTCACCTATTTGGTTTTTACTCTGCACTTTTTCTGTCATAGCTCTGTTGTTCCTAGAAGCAGGGAATCACTGCAGCTAATATAGTTTATCATTCACCGACAGAAAGAGTAATCGTTCTGTCTTTGTGTTGAAACCACATGTATGCTGCATCATATTTTTCCTATGAATATCTGAAACTTTACTTGAAGCTAGTGAGAAGTGTGTACCAATGGTGGACCAAATGAACTTGACTTGTAAGTATAACAGCAAAAATCACATAGAAAAGTGTCAGGATTGGGTTTTCCGTGTTGATTTGAGTTTTTCTGTGTGTTTATTTTGGGTTTCTGTGTCGAGTCTCCGTGTTGTCCTGTCTACCCCTGTATTGTTCCCAGGTGTGTCTCGTTCCGTGATTACCCTCTGTGTATTTAATGCCACCTGTGTTTCTGTGTCTTTGTCGGGTCTTTGTCTTACCAGTCTATCTATTCTGTCAGTTGTCTTCTAGTCGAGTTCTAGTTACTACCAGTGTGAGTTGTTGCCTTTGCTCATCTGTGCTGTCTGGATTGTTGAATATTTCAAAATTAAATCACCTTCGCCTTCACTGCAACCTGGGTCTACCGCGTTTATCCCCACCACCTCTTCCACAAATCATGACAAAAAGTTTATTTTTATGTATTTTTTTAAAAGCTTCACTTTATTTCAGTACAGAAATTAAACTGTAGAGTACAACAATGTTATTATCCATCCATCCATCCATCCATCCATCCATCCATCCATCCATCCATCCATCCATCCATCCATCCATCCATCCATCCATCCATCCATTTTCTGCTTATTTAATTTTCTGTAGCGTTGTGTATTTCTGCCAACTGTAGTTTAATTATTATAAATAAAGAAAACAATGTGACATGGCCCAATTCACCTCTCTGCCTCAACGCAGTTTTATTCAGAAGATGGAAATAAAAGACAACATTCAGCTACATTTTGCAAAGAGGTGTTTTCTTCCAAACTTCAGCACCTTCATAAAACCTAAAAAATGCTTAGAAGTGACAAATACAACTAGCTTTAGTGTTAATTAACTTGCCAGGCTGCAGATGAGCTTGACATTGATTCAGTAACTCAGCAGTGAACAAGAAGCACTTTCTAAATTACGAACATTAACACCAAAAATTACCCTTCAAAAAGTTTTCTTTTATAGCATCTTGCTTTATAACTTCTTAAAAACTCGACACTGCTGTAAACTAATATCAGTATCGCTGTTATAAAGTCACATTATTCAACGCTGAGGTAGCTCAGCGCCAAAACATGCAGGAGTAACTGAGAACCTCATTCTCTCTTAGAGTCAGTAAAGGTGGAAATCTTTGCAACGAACAAGCCTGAGGCGTCTGTAATTGTCTTCGAATGAGCAGATCTGCTAAAGGTAAGGAATAAGCAGAGCTGGATACTTTTAAAGCTCTTCACCAGAGACAAAACAGAACCAGAGGCAGGTTAAACTGGTGGACTTCCACTTCCACGACATTCTCCCATCCTGAACATTTAATACAGTTATATGCAGAAGTTTACAGGTTTAGTGTAGAGCACTGAAAATATGTTAGGAGTGTGATATTGTTTAATTGGTCAAGCAGTTGTTTCATTTAGTATTTAGTTAAACAATTCATTTAGTTTATTTTTAAAAATGTGCTAAAACTACGTTTTTTCTGTCTAAACAAGGCCTCTTTAAGAATGATGCAATGCATGATGGGAGTAAAAAGTGTTCTGTGAAGACAGAACTACACATGCTGTACGCTCGTGGGTTTTGCTTAATAAAGCTGCACAAAAGCAAAAATCTATGTGAATTTTTTAGTTCTTTTTAAGGTGCAACAGGAGCTTGGGTGTATGTTTTCTGTGTTGTTGTTGGTGTTGCATCATATAAAGCCTCATCATACTTACAAAGTATACAGTACACCAAGAAGAGGAATAATCAACTAAATCAAATAGTTGGGTGGATTATGTTTCAAAATGAAAACATAAGTATTTTTTTTAATGCTTGAAGATTTAATCCCCAAAATTGCACCTTTCCACAGCTATTTGTGCACATTATTTTCCAATGCAACATGACTGATCTTAACATTCGTAGTTTGCAGAGGCCTGCAGGTGTTTCAGGACAGAATCCCAGATTTTCCTCCCTCCAGAAACTCCATATTCCCTCCAACTTCTTGGACCAACCCAGGATTCTCCTGCCAATTGGATAATTCAAAAGAGTCTTGAAAGTGTGAGCAACAACACCCTCATCACTCCACACAAAGCCCTAATGCATCAAACTATCTCCATCCAACATCCTTTTACCTGCAAAGAAAGCACAAAGGGTGCATTCACACTGTTAAATCGAACTCAGAAAGTCTGTTTTAGGGAGGTGTGAATGTGCAAAAGAAGCAAACATAGATCTCATTCTACTTCGGATGAACCAAATTCAGGAAGTGGACTGAAATGCAGAACATTGTGAAACACTTGTAAAGCATGACATTTAGGAAAAATGTGGAGATGGAATGAGGTGAAAGGTGAAAAACTCCACCATCAGTATATAATAGACTATCTTAGAAAAAGTTTCAGGAAGGACAGGTGTCCTTGGTATGAAGAGCAGGACGCCATTTTTGCATTCTCAGCACCTCCACAATGTAGGAGGGGATGTTATTTTCTTTATATGGAAATATGAAGCTACAAGTGAAACAGATCCAGCAGCCAGTAGTCAGTAATATGTATAATAATACATTCAGCTTCTGAGATGAGATGATATTGGGTTTAACAAAATAAGATATCAATAATATTTTGGAGAAAACTAAAAATCAGCTATCACAATTAAAGCAAAAGAGTTATTTTTTTAAAAATCACAAATTGTGTCAGGCTGCAGATGAACTTTCAAGAATCAATCAGCTTTACTCAAAATAAGTTTAACTTTGCTTGGTCTGAGAAACATCCAAGAAAAATTTTAATCAGAATTTGGGCAAAGTAAGACATCACTCCATGATATCTATTGTAATTTCCAACTGAAAGTGCTTTAAATGTACAAGAATTACATTCATATGCGAATACCCAAGAGTCAAGATGTCCTTTCAGTTTGCTTTAATAATTCTTCATAATAACTTGCCTTTCTTTATCTCCTCTCAATAAGCTTTGAAGCACTGTCCTCTTCTCGCCTGGAGGTTGTTCTTTCTTTATCGGATGTTTCAAGCTCAGAAGTCTAACACAGATGTTCCAACCCGTCACCACAAACATATTTTAGAAAGCTTGAGTTTTTATAATCTAATCTGCATTAATGTATTATTTACAGCCACATCGGAGGCGTCGCTGAGTCTTCTTGCCACCAAGTTCTGATTGTTTTTCCCCAAAACAGCCCCAAGGCACTTAAAGTGGAATATAGCAAAGTTTGTTGCCTCTGGATGCCAGTTAACTCTTATCCCCCTTTTTTTTGCCCTCCAGGTCCGACACGTCTAACTCACTGTGTGTGATTCTTCAAGGTCTGAGAAATTCCTTAGAGATGATGCCATTTCCCCTTCACAAGAAACCCTTCAGTTTGTGTCTCACTCAGTCACAGTGCGGAGGAGAGCAGAGGTTTGAAAAACAGAGAGCGATCACCTTCAAAGAGGGAAACGGTGAGAGTAAAAGGTCAGGCCGGACTTCACTGACCACTCGCACTTGAAAGGGAGGATCAAGATAAAGTATGTGAAGATAATCTTCCCCGTTTTGGAATTGAAGGGTTTGCTTTTTCAAGAGCAGAATCAAACATTTTATTTGCTTGCATTTTATTTCATCACCGCCTTCCAATTTCTTGAGTTAGAAAGGCCAAAAAATGTGAGGAGGTTCTATTTTAGATATCTGAACTGAAGTTGGAAGTATTTTCTTTTAAAAAAGCTGATTTTTTTTTAATATAACACTTGACCATCATGTCTTTCCACAGACACATAAAGTAAAAGTAACTACATGTCTAAAAAATAAACCTACTAGTAACCCTAAAACATAATGAAATTGAATAAAATAATAAATAAAACTGTTAAACTGATGCAGGCTGCTGTCTGCCTGCAGGAAAACAAGGAAAGTCTGCATTGACTGCTTCAGACTGAACAGACCGATTGTCTCTGAATTGTATATTATTCAGTGCCAGTTTAGTATTTGAGTGCAAACTTGCTAGAAGCAAAAGCAGTGGAGCAACTTGCAATATTTAAAAGTAGTGAGTATTATAACTTATTCTGTAAACAAACAGTAAGTTAGTGCTGTTAAGAGATGTTTTTATGTAGTGAAAAGCAACTTATTTTATATTGGTTACTTGTGTAACTGAATTGACTTCAGGTAAAAATTCAACTTTAGCCTTCCATTATTTTTAAATTTGATTTTCTCTGAGTTTTTGAAACATCTGGAAAAGATTGTAATTGAGAGTCCTTCCTTTCTGCAAGCAATTCACATCAATCTTTTGTATCAGTTTGCAGAGGTGATTTGAGACATCACAGAAATTAAATCTCCATGGAAAGTTCCGGGTCCTAACAGGATGAAAAATTCCTCAAAACCTTAAGAATAACACCAGACGATATCCGAATAAATCAGCAAGAGATGTGGATGTTTTTCATGCACCACTACTGTTAGTAAAAGGTGAACCAATGATGTGTCTCTTTACCTCAGTAATAAAAGTACTTCCTACAAATAAAAATATTTAGACTGCATGCTTTGCTACAAATGATCAAGCATTCACTAGAAGTACAATAAAATGTTTATTTTCTTGCTTAAAAAAGGAATTTAATTATTTGCATATTTTAATGTATTTCCGACATTGTGTAAAAGAGGCTTACATAAATAAAAAAAAAAAAATCTGCAGAATGTGTTCATATTTTTTATCAGAAAAATTGACAGAATAAATGATTATTGAAATAATCATTGGTTGCAGCCTTACTTCAAACATAAAATAAAATGACATTCGAGTTCAGGTGATGAAAATCCTGAAAACCAGGTTTTGTTCCTAAACATCCAGAAACAGCAGGTCACTTTTTACCTGCTGGGAGAGGAAATATCAAATTACCTCATGAAGGGGATTTAAAAACAAACAAAAAACAGTAAATTTGAAAACTCAGCTTCACTACAAAAAGCCAATTATTTGTAGGGCATATACAACAATTTCTCATTACCATGCAGCACTCATATTTTCATACTTCATGTACTTTCCTAATAATGGTTCAGCAAATCTTACCAATATTGTTTCCCATCTGGCATCGATTGAAGTGAAGTTTGAACGTACACTCAGGAGATTTTTTTTGCAATATATGCGCATCTTTAACATGCTGTGCATGTTTAGTGTGTTGGTGAATGAAAGTGTGGGCTGACTCTCAGTTCTGGCTGCTCCTTCAGTAATTATCAATTAGACCTTATTTCCCTGGGGAACAATAAGTCACTGCATGTGGTGGCAGAACCTGATCCAGTTGCTGTGCGTGAACAAAGCACTGCCTCTGTGTAATTGCTGCAGAGGGACACCAACAGTGAGAGAGAATAATAAGTAGTTCATGTTTTCCACAGTGTTGCTGGAAAGTTTGCAAACCCATCTGAACACTGGACATTTTTAGGAAAGGAAGTGTTGAAAACTAAATTTATATCTGCTTCCTTTGCTTCAAAGAGGACTCATTAGATGCTGGAGAAAAATTATTGATCTGTCTGATTAGAATAGGATAGAAAATATTATTTTTTGTTCTCCAGTTAAAGGAGAATCGAATCATGCAGATTCAAACTGAGGTACACAGCTCCACACTTCTAAACTTTTATTACCTTTAAAACTAAACCTGAAAGCATCTGACTGATCCCCGCATTCATTCATCTTCATATCAACTCCACTGTTTTATGATGTTGACTGTTGCAGTCCTGCATGTTGTTGCATCAAATTTAATTAGCTGCCACCAAGTCTGGAACACAGAGCCACGTAGTGATTGTTAAAGTACTCTAACTCTGACAGCAGGCAGACAATGTGTGAAGCTTTACCACTGAATAGAAGCTGTTCATTCAAAGAACAAAAAAGTTCACTTAAAGACTTTTTTTTTAAAATATGCATTTTTAACCTCAACAATATTTAGCCAATTTCCTATAAACAATTAAGTTTTTATAACAATTATGAAAATAAATTGTCCCGATGATGCTAATAAAGTAACATGTAGTTTAATTAAATTTTGTGTTGTTTTTTAAACACACTGACTGCAGTTCTGTTTACCATTTGGACCCAGTAAAAATGAAGAAAAATGACATGTTAGGACATCTGATCAAGCCAAAAATAACTGACCTGTTATTAGATCAACTTTATCTGAGTTGTAAAGTTACAGAAAAGTAGTTGTCACTCATAACCAGGTGACCCAGGCCATGAATATGAACGGACACACCATCAGTGGAAAACGCTTCCTGGGTTCATCCAAATTGGTGCACAGAGTGAACAAAACATCTTTAAGGTGGAGAGAAATGGACACATTAGTTAAAAAAAAAAAAACCCATGAAGGTTTTACAAATTTACACAAGGTAATTAAAATTGTTCTCAAGGTTGGCTCAAAACGATTGGGTAGGAAACTTCTTCGAAGTTGGTACAGAACAATGAACACTGTCCTGCTGTAACATCCTGAAGTCAGATTCAGACTCAAACATGGTCATTGCAAATCATCACCAAGGCAGGAACAACTTGATGCAAGGTCAGTACTGTGACGTGCTGACATGGTGTGTGCAAAGGGTTGTGTGGTGGGTATGAACTTTCACATGGTCAGTACAAAATGTTTCCCATAGCAGCTGCTGTCTGACACAGCAGCTGCCGTCTGACACATGGTGTGTATGAAAACACCCCTAAGGCTTGCACATATTGACAAATGGTGTAAGAAACGTCCCTGTGGCCTAAATGGACGAACGGTGGGTACAAAACCTTCCTAAGGCACGACTGATGTAATGTGGGTACCAAAAGTTTTTAAAGTGGGTATGGATTAACGTATTCCTAGTTCGAAATTATTCAGTGGCTGCTCCAAATTGATGAATGGTGGGTATGAAATCTTGAATTGGTGGAGTTCAAGTGTTTCACTTATGATGTTATACAATTTTCCAAGTTTAGTTAGTTTTTATTATTACCTTTTCAGTGTCACAATGCACTGAAAAAAAGAAAAGACATGATCCTGGTTAAAGTAAATAAGTTTATCCTAGTAAATATATTCAGTTTATTAAGATATCATGATAAACATAGATGAAGTAAGCTTGACAAACTTAGTTCGTTTACAAACTGACTGCATTTTTTAAGTATAGTGTTTGGTGGATTCACGCCTAAAAACACCTCACTCTATCTTTACATGGCTGGCTAATGCAGGTGTTTTGCATGCTTTTGTCCCTCGCTGAAAATTGAATCAGGTTTTTTTTTATTTGTGTATGATAACATCTATTGATTAACTGACTATGAAAATGACAAAGCCTGTGAAAGGTTGAAAGGTGTTTCAAACCACAATCAGACAGCTGAGGTTAAGCAAATGACCATGTGTGGTTTGCCCCATCTCTCCTACAGTTCTTCATCATTTGTCCCATTACTCATCCTATTCACCAAGCTCAGTCCCATTAAAATGACTGACATTCCTGTGTCTGCTGTGAATGGGTCCCTAAGGCATCCTGAATGAAGCTCAAACTCATCACTTTTTTTGAGTGAAAATCTCTACGCATCTGTCAAACAGCAAAAATGGGTTTTGCTGTCAGAGCTTCAGACCTGTGAAAATTTCAAAGCAGCAACTTCGAATGCCAAAATATCAAACTCCAAACGGCAGAGGTAATATGATTTTTATTTATCTGTTTTGATGGCTTAGAATAAACTCCAGAGACACATCGTGATGTGTTTAAGGAAATTCACAAAAATAGCTTATTGAAAGAGAATAGTTAGCAGCTCCTTACGTTTTAAAGCCTTGCCTTGAGACATGTTCAAAAAGTCTGGAAGCATTTGATTCTTTCTAGCTTGCTTCCAAGATCTTTTAGGATATTTTACAGCAGTCTTAATCAGTTGCTTTCCACACTTTCTCAAGACTTCATCATGTTTTTTGGCCCAACTTTGACTACTTTTTCACTCACTGACAGTCTGATCCTTGTTTCTGACCATGACAGCATATTTACAGTTTGTGCTTCAGAAGTTAAAGAGGTGGATAAATGGTGAACAAAATGTCTGACTTAAATAAACTCTAAATCTCTGGACGAAAAGTATTTAAAGATCATGTTCTGAGACAAAATGAAATAACTGAGCAAAGGTCTTATGCAGTGAGACCTTTGCTTTCATGTGTATTTGGGAATCTGCTTGAGTTTGTTTTTTCTTCTTTTGGATTCCTGTATCGGGTTTTTTATTCTAAGAAAATTCTTGTGCTGCTCCCAGGAATGTTCTCAGCTTCCCTTTATCTGTCATCATCCTAATTTCAAACTGTGTAGTTTTCTTGTTGTTCCTCATTGTTCGCCTAGTTTCTTCCTCTTGGTAATCTCCATTTTCTTCAGCTTACTTTCTGCATTTTGGTTCTCAAACTAGCTTGATTGTTGATGTTAAAAAAACTATTTATTTGAGTGTTTTGGCGTAGTTCTCCTTATACTGGTTTTGTTTTTCACTGTACAACTTAGAAACCTATAAAGTGATGAGCTTCTTCTCCAAGATATTTTTATGACACATTTCCAGCCATTTCCATCTCGTTTTCCCAAAGCATTCCTAATGTCCACAGACCAAAGACTTTAACAGAGGAAGGCGATTGTACAGTCAGCTTTAGGAAGCAGTCGACGACATGTTGAGAAGCTTGTATGCAGACTTTCAGTTAATGTTTTATAACTATATTGGCAATTAAAGTAATCCCAAAGTAAACAAAAAAGTAATAATACTGTCTATACAGCCACTTTTGAAAACACAGAATCGGGGCTGCTGCCTCTTATAGATCCTTAGTGATGATTTACTCAGCTGTGTTGCTCTTTGATCCATGTGGGTGAGGTGCAGCTCATCAGCTGCACAGAAGTGAATATATTTTAATATAAATCAAAGAATGTCAGTTGAAATGAGACAAAGCTAGAGAAAAACAGGACACCTCGCCATGATCAGAGCCTGGTACCTGTAGATTTCTGCACAACTAAAGTCTCTTTGATGATCAGAGCAGGCACTAGTACGGCATGTTACTGCAGTTGCATCGAACTCTCTCTAGTTTCACTTTAGCGAGATGTTTGTGGCTTCAGTTTGCTTTTTCATGAAGAGGAAACATGGATGTGGATAGTCCGAATTTGGAACAAACAAGGCAGTGACACAAAGTCATCAGAAAATGATTTGTTTGTATTATAGTTTAACAATAGAAAAGTTTCCGGTTGTTTGTCACTTTAGCTTTGACTGTTTCTGGGTTTTTCTAACCAGTGAAACCATATTTAGATTAGATGTTTAAAGCTGAGACACCACTGTGTGTTCCAACAAGTCAACAATCCCAAACACATTATATAACTGGTTTTATAATGGAAAAAGGCAGGAAAACATATTTCTAGCTAACATCTAATGAAAAGGAAAAAACGAATCTTACAAGATATATCGATGATAAACAGAGAAAAAACAACTGAGAACAAAATGAATATACATGTGTAGTATAGGAAGGATCTGGCACTAATTGAGGCAAAACCAGGAGAATAAATACTGGGAGGTGATTATTTGGTTGGAAAAAGGTGGATGACTATGCTAGTTTAGAATAGCATCAGGGGAAATCCATGGTATTAAAGCTCACTTCATTGAGGGAAATCACAAGGGCAGGTAACTGATTGTTGAGGCACAAAAATGAAAAGAGAGCAATTAAAATACATCAAAAGCCGGAGTACCCGGAGAGAACCCACGCATGCACAGGGAGAACATGCAAACTCCATGCAGAAAGACCCCGGGCCGGGAATCGAACCCAGGACCTTCTTGCTGCAAGGCAACAGTGCTACCAACTGCACCATATACTGTATATATATATATATATATATATGTGTGTGTGTGCGTGGGCGTGGGTGTGTGTGTGTGTGTGTGTTCAGATTAGATTACTGAAACACTGATCAGACATGTTCTTTTTTGGTTCGGTAAAAATCACTAACATTCTTAAAATACAACCATCATTTGTTGTCTTCCTCTGTTTGTTGCAGTCAATGAGCCAGGACGTAACAGGGTTCATAGCAAAAACAGGCCATAAATAATTCGTTTTCTATCCAGCAACAGGGAAAGAAAAATAAATCTCATTATTTCCATCTCAAAAAACGAGCTGTTATTGAAAAAGTTGCTTGTTGGCGATTTCTACAACTTATTTATTGTTCCTCAAAAACTTTGCCATCTAACCTCTTAGCCTTCTATAAATTTCAACTATGTATTAACAATCAGTGTCACCAGAATCCTAGCCTGTTAGAACACCTGACTTAAAAAATGAACACTTTTAGTTTGTGCAAAATAGAAAAATTAAATAAGTCTATAAAAATTACAAATGAATAACATTAATCCTTCAGTGACTGTTTGCAAACTTCAACTAAAGAACTGTATGAGCCTGATGAGGCTGGCAGGCGAGAGAATATGAGTGCTATCATATAGCTAATATTTACTATAACACTGGTAGCAAATGAGTGATTCTCCACCAGTTTGCATATCAAAGAAGCTGAGGAGAAGCTCTTTGGGGTTGGTGCAGTGAGATGTTTACTCAGCAAACAACTGTTTAATTTAGAAAATAATTTCCAGCTGCTGTGGATTTTCTAACGTGGCCCTGCGTGTGTGTATGCATGTGTGTATGCGGGAATAGATTTCAAGTATTCAGAATATAGCTTCTAAATAATTAAAACCATCCAAGGGGAAATTAATGGAGCAAGCTTGTTACGGCGCTCCATCTTGATAACTCTCCCGGCCACACAGTCGTTTAACAGACCTGTCAGGATTCACCACAAGTGACAGTTACTATTCGGGGTCCGATCGCCTAATTGATCCTCCCTGAGATTGCCTGCAGAGAGAGCTTCTCACAAAGTGCAGGAACTGAGAAAGTATTGACGAAATGTTGGGGAGACTTGCATGGAAGTACACATGCTATTGAGCTGGAAAGGCTTCCTTGGGGGAAATCTTGTTTCTGGATCAATGTTATAGTATGGGATGGATTGAATGAGATGCAGACTGAGGCATCCCACCTGCCATGAGAAGTTGTAGGTCTGATATAACTGCCCCATGAGCAGCTGGTCAGAGTATTAAATTGGGCAGATAAAGGCACTAATGGGTAAATTCTATCAGGCTTGGTTGTTTTTCCTATTTTTGATGTTCATTTATGTTGTACATGAGCAAAAAACTCATTACAAAGAAGGACTTGACAAGGGAAAAAACAGAATCTGTAAGAACCTTAAAGGGATGTGAAGTATTTTCTTAGACTTTGAAAGAAATACTTGAATGATTCCTTGCGTAGTGAAACAATGGGTTCCCATTCCTCTTCTCATTTTGCCTCACCTTCATCTCTGCTTGTAGGAGAGTGATTAGGAGGTGGGAAGGCTGACTTTGTAAAGGTAAAGGGAAACTCAGTTCCCCCTGCCTGCGCTGGGTCTTTACAGGCTGTTAAGGTTTTGTTAGGGGAGAAAATGTTGATAAAAAGAAGAAGCAGAGTGAGAGGGCAGTAGAGAGAAGACGTTGAAGACAGAAACTGGAGTCAATCTGTTTTTATAGGAATGAAAACAGTAATGAGTTACTACATATGAAAAACATTAAAAATTAATCTTGTGGTGATGTTAAATGATTCGACTTTCTCACAATTTGAGGATTTTGGTTTGAGTTGCCATCAGATAAAACCATGCTTTGGGTGTTATGTGATTCTCACAATATAATCTTGAAGTGAAAAAAATGTCTATTTTAAAACATCATGAAAACAACATCATTGAACTAATTTTATTAGGCAGACTTATTCAAAAGTGTGTCGACACAATTTGCACGTCAGTCAATCAAATGGTATCTAAATTAAAACGTCTCATCAGATTTATAAAAAGGTCATAGAAAACCGACAATAGTTCAAATACCACGGTGCAAATTGCAGAAAACCATCCCCGAATGCAAAACGAGTCCAACCTCAAAGCAGCAGCAGCATCAGCAGCATCAGCAGCATCAGCAGCATCAGCAGCAGCAGCAGCAGCAGCAGCAGCAGACATTTCTGCTGTAGATCAAGAACAGAAAAACGAGGCTACAATGCATCAACTCACCAAAATGGGAGTTGATGCATTGTCGATGACAGATTGATAAAACATGACTTTCCCTTTTAGTTAAAATAGTTAGAGTAGGGTCCAAACACCATGGAATCTAACAAATGATTATAATATGCTTCATCACAACGCATATTATAATTTATTGAATGTGTAGCACACTCAAATAAACTTGGCAACTGTTGGCCTCGACAAATCTTCGATTAGCTGCTTAAACATTTTGCCAAACAGGTTGCCAGATGTTTTAAAGCTTTGCTATGAGTGATGTGTGATGTTTATTTTCTCTCCGCATCATGGCTGTCCACGTGTTTCATTGAACTTAGAATAGATTTTATGTACAACATCTGCACACATTTGTCCAAGTGAAATTTCTCCATTTCACAAAAAATGTTGTTTCCTTCTCTATCACACCACAGGGATGTGACTTTCTGTTTGGATCAAACTGTAACATTTCCAAAGTCGGAATCCAACCAGCTTGCTTCCCAGAATCTAAATGCGAGTTCTGGCTCCGAGACAGACAGCATGAAATGAATCGCAGGGACTTCACAAGGTGGTGAGGAAACGCATTCTCTAGGCCCGAATGGAAGGAATCAACAACACGTACAGTAGAATAACTAGCTGCCTCCGTATCAATGCCAGTTGTCAGAGCAATCAAGCACCCAGCTGGACTATTATTTGGTGCCACAGGAGTGGTTTCAAAGGTAATAGGATTTCTTGCCCTGCAGAAACACGCAAGTCTGCCGCTGTGTGTGTTTGACCAAGGAGACTAGATGTAGGCATTAGGACAGAGTCCAGGAGTGTGCTGCTTTCTCTTGATTGAAAACAAACTCATTGTTTTCCTTTAGGCAGTAGCAGTCCTACATCCTAAATCATTTTTATGTTTTTTTTTCTGTTTAAGCCCCTGTTGCTAAATTGATCTTCCATTGAAAACAACTGTTGCAGGAAGACAAAGGCTAGTAAGACTGACTTTTTTATACCTTACGGTATTTTGCTTACGCTTGAGTGCATAGGCAAAGAACTTAAACTAGGTTCATACAGACACTAAAACAGCACAAAATAAGGCATGTTTTGCACAAAATGCTTAAAAGTGACATTGCCTCAATGTTACTTTGCCAAAGAGTTGTTTGAATATAAATTAAACTTAATCTGGATTAATAAGCAAGTGTTGTTTCATATAAATTATTCTGATTAATTATTATTTTTATTGTATTAAAAAGGCAACCCCATAACATCCAAATAGGCCTTTCAGTAAAAAATAAAAAAAACACACATTTTGAACACAAATTAATAAGGTCAGCTATTCAGCTATTGAAAAATGACTGCTTCCCAGAGGCACAGACTCTGTTAAAGTTTAAATTTAATGCTGGCATTAGAGCATGGCTCACATAAAGCTATGAAGCTTACTGGAAATTGCGCGCATTGTAAACAACCATCTTCCACTGCAAAGAGAGAAGTGCTGAGCCGAACAAGATGGTTGTTGTTGTCAATTCAATATTTGGAAACTTCGTTCACTTCCTCCACTGCCATTGCTAAACTGCAGGCCGATTAGTATCCTAAAACAGCGCAGAAAACTGACTTCACTGAATCCTCCCTCTGTTCACTAATCAGCCCAGATGAAATTCAACCAGAAAAATCCAGTTTATTAGGAAAAATCCCCCATAAATTGTGTAGGAAGGTAACAGGCAGTGAGGCTAACTGCTATCCATACCCATAAAACAGTAAACCAGCAATTTTAAACACATTTAAATAATAGGTCGACTGCCGTCATACCAAGTATTGATCTTCCGCGTGTCTTTTTTGTATTGCAACATGTTAAATCTCACAGTTTTGTTTAAAGATCTCTGTCCTGAGGTAAATCATTTCCTTGTGCCACGCGGCTTTTGTTTTTCCCTTCTCCTGAATTTCTCCTGTTTTAAAATTTCAATACAACTGGGAAAGAAGGGGCTGGGATGTTGCAGAATGTGGACGATGTGGCACGAGTTGAGAAATGGTCATGCGTGACGATCTGTGATGAACAGAAATGATTGACTACTGGTAAGATGTAGCGGTATGTGTAAAGATTGCATCACATTGTTCCCCCTCAGGTAGGTTAAACTTGCTGCCGATGAAGCAGCTCACTGATCCTGAACTTGCCTCTCCCGTCCACTGAAAGGAGTCAGCTGAGGTTGGATAAGATCTAATGAGGATGCCCGCTACATGCTCCAGGGTACCTTATTGTACTGATCAGGGAGCCTCGTGGGATACAAAGCCTAAAGTTGTTGTGGTCTGAAAAAGAAAAGAAGCAGAGCATCCAAGCGAATGTACTTCTCTTGCTTCAATGGTTGCACACTTGTCAATCAAAGGCAGAAAAGGCTTCGAATCAGACTTGTGAGTGGGAAGCCTTTGTTATAGCCTACTTGCACTTTCTCAGTTTGGTTAATATAAAAAGGCTCAGTCACTTTCATAGTTTGTTTTCACTGATAAAACTTCAGCCCTGCATTTCAAAACCACAGAAGCAAATCACGACACTCAGTGTTTTGACAAAAACTCAATTTCAATATCACAAAATAGTCAATAAAGCTGACATCATGCACATATGCTTTTTGTTGAAAATACTTGATTCTTTCATCCCTACTGTATATACTGTATGTCCAATGGTCACAGAAAAAGAATGCCAGAATAGCTTACTGCTTTTTATTTGTCATTTTTCATCCATACCTGCAAATTTACTCTGCCTGCAGGACAGCAGAACCGACTATAGCATAGAACAGTATGGGCTATACATTGAACAACATTGTGAAAATATCTTTAAGTTGCATACAAAACTCAAAATCATAAAAACAGCATAACAAAGTTTAGGTCTTATCTATTAGACTGCTGAAGCATTGTGGTGTGAAATATTAACAAGGTCTTGAATATTTAAGGTAAACATTCCCAGGTTTTGCAGCACTAGCAACAAAACAGCACACTGGTTACTGGAACGAGCGCCTGGTTGTCTGCTCTGTGCAATGACTCAGTTCTGCGTAAAGTAACCAACATAAAGCATGATTTATTTTTTATCAGAACGAAGCTTTACCTCTGCATAAAACATCCTTGTTTACATTAAAAGTTCTCCGAAAATATTAAAACCGCCAAAGAAGACAGACCATTGAAAGCAATCAAGCGTCACACTGTTTCTGTGGTAACCCTTACAAACAACACATTTTTGAGCTAAAATAATAATAAAAAAAATTCTGACAATCCTATACTGTTGCTTTGGATCATTTTCTTTTGGGAGTAATAATTAGTCAGCCTTGAAATTTTATGAATTTTTTTTGTGGTGCTCCATGCTTTTCATTTATCTTGGTGATGTGTCAGTTTCTCCTTCACTATTTTTCAAAGCAGTTGCACATTGGAATCCCATTTCACCACCTTTTTTTTTATTAAATATTTGGCATGATTAGAGAGATCATTTATTTATATTTTACATTAAATGAAGGCTTGGGCAGAATGCATACTCCTCTTTCATAGGATTATGAAAAAGTATGTTGTTTTGTTGAAAGCATAATTTTTTTGCAAAGCAGATCCTTCAACAAAATTTTATTCAATTAAGTTTAGTTACATAAGACCAATTGACAATAAATGCCACCTTGATGCACTTTACAAAAAATTATTTTAATTCAGACACACATACATTCCAATTTATCCCAGCTATTTAACATTACCGTAGGCTGAAATAATTTTTTTAAAATAGTTTGAAAAGTTTCTATTAGAAAAAACCAAACATAATTCATCAAGTCTGCAGCTGCTTTCCCATTGACCAAATTATAAAATAGCTTTTTTACACAGCAAGTAAAAAACTCATGCTTTCCAATAAAAGATTTATGCTTTTATAATAAGGTTATTTTTCGGCAATATTGAAATACATACTGTATAATATAGAGAGTATTTCGCAACACTGTGATCATGGAAACATTTTGTTCGTATCTCACTAGTTACTTGATCAACAACCGGATGTTTCTACTGTCACAAAAGATGTTTTTTAATGACTTATCGTGAACAAACGTATTCAAGTGTGAATTTGATTGCATTTCTTATTTTATGGAAAAACCACAAATGTGAATTGCATTTTTCTAAATTTGTGGAATATCAACAAAGTTTTGCACACATTTGTAAAAGAGTGGCAGCTAATGACCTGCAGCACTCTCTCCTCTTGGGTGAGCACATAGCGACTGTAGACAATAACTTGCATTGTGATTGACTGTGCAGCAATCCCTCATATCAAGAATGAGACGGTGGAGAAAAACATCTCCCATTTAACCAGAACCAGAACCTGGCTCAGTACGAGCGGTCATCTGCCACGACCAACTGGGGGTTTGAGAGGATACACAACAAAAGAAACATGTTCATGAAAATAAAAAGTTAACAGCAGGAGGGAGATAATGATTAGTCAGTGGCAGTTTTATCTCAGCTGATGCCCTCTTCCAGGAAGGCATCACATCCAAAACCAAACACCAGACCAGGAATAGCTTCTATAGACAGAAAAATAACTGAGAGAAAACAAAAAGGTAATATTGAAAAATAAATGACTGCAAATGATGAGTCCGTCTGTCTGCAGTCTGACTAGGAATCTAACACTAAAAGGTATTTTCAACAGTATTTTTCAAAGTGTACACAGTAAATGAAACTCACAATTTGAAATGCTGTGGTGAGAAATTCTCTGTCATACTTGGTTGGTTGAATTTGAAATCCTCAAGCATAAAAGTCACCCTTTTGCCCATGTTTCTGTTGTTTTATCAGTTCTCTTGCACTGAAAAGCAAAATACACTCCCATCCTGTCCAACTCTGTCTGAATACATTTGTTATGATCGCCTGCAGTGAAAATCACATTGAGCTGCACATTTGCCTGTGTATAATTTTAGTCTGGCAAAAGCAGTAGAAATATGTAATCCAGTTTCACCACTAGTGTTTCATTATTGTGTATTATATACAGCAGCAAGCTGGACCGGAGAAAATAAAACATCTAAAATAGTGGCTGTAATTTATGGCTTTAACCACCAGCTGCAATATTAATGTGAAGAATAAAACAGAACAGACCCAGACAGCATGCAGTGATAATCAAAATGCAGAAGTGCTTGTCTTTGTGTATTTTCAGAGCAAAGGAGGAGTAAAACTATTCTTTCCTGCCTTTATATATTTGAATGTCACTTTGGGGCCAAATGTGCAGCATTTGATGCTCAACGCTACCATATAAACCAGACACAGTTCATGGCTCCTGCAGCAACATCACAGAAAAAAGCAAATGAGTCGAATATTCTGTATTATTCCAATAGGAATCACAAACTAGAGTTTACATTTACTCAAGTTAAAACTTTTAATGTGTATACGTTATGTAATCATTTGAGTGACCTTTGGTTGGTCAGAAAGTAAGTTTGCTGGGTATACTTATTTTGTGACAATTTGTGCTAGGTTTTTAAATTTTCCTGCCCTATGGTAACCTTTCTAAACAGCTAACGCGATTAGCTTTCCTCGCAGCTGCAGACAGTAATGTTTCCTTGGTTCAGTTGGTAAAATTTAATGTTTAAATTAGTCAAAAAATGTATTACGAATAGGAAAAAAACATATAAGTCACACCTGACTATTAGTCAAAAGACCAGCAAAACTGAATAAAAGGGCAACTTATTGTCTGGAGAATACTAATACAGTTCAGTGGTAGCATAACTTGATGAAGGTCAGATAATGTTACACGCCTTAATTTTTAAAACTTAAGGAAGCACATAATGATAGCCAGACAATTATTTTTCAAGTGTCCATATCTGGTGTACCATAACTTGCTAACCAGATGCTGCAATATGTTCTTGTTCTAAAATAATTTGTTCTGTTCCAAGGAAAGTAGCACATCAAACTTTATTTGTATATAACTTCAAATCTGAGGAATGAAACTGCATCACAGAAACACAGAAAGCTCCATATCTCACTGCCCAACAACACACTCCAGATCCCCTGAGGGAAACTAAAGCACCTCCAGACCAGCAGAGGTGCACAGTCCCTCCAGCAGAATTTAAAAAATCTCCAAAGACCAACCAGCTTCCTAATCAGACTCCTAAAAACAACCTAAATGACCCCCTGTCTAGTGGGAGGATCAGGGTCTCTAATCCAAGCTTCCCTGAGATGACACAACCCCTGAACCTCTCGTTCTGACCCTGCTACCCTGCAACAGGCAGATGCTTTTATCAAGGTTCTTGTTTTTTCGGTCATGATCCACATCATAAGGGAGTCTGGAATCCACATGGAGCAACCAGAATACAGTTGAATAGGTTGTGAAATATTGTAAAGAGAGTTGTCCAGTTATAGCAGACACGGTGAAGGTCTAGGTGCTAATGGAATAGTAGCAGCTAGCTGCATCTTTTCTATTTAAGAATAGAGTGGGAAGGTATAACCTGCGAGGGAAAATGTTATTGAAAGCAACCATACGTTCACAGCACTATTTAAAGCGTTGATATCGATTTGTGGAGTGACTTTGTGGAATTGCTTGGACAAAGAAATTCAGGTAAAATGTTATATAATTTAAGATCATATATAAGGAGTACACCACTGATGGAAAGTTTGTATGCATGCATATAATCACCATTTTGTTTCATTATTTTCCTGTTTCCTTTCATTACTCACGCTGCTCCTCTGCTTACAGTCCCTCCCTTACCTGCTGAGTACCTCATTGTTCTCACCTGTGCTACCTGTGCTATCCTGCTCTGCGCTCATTCAGTGAGAGATTGTCAGTTGTTAATTCCTGCCACAGTCTGAGGACTTGTACACATGTAGCCAGATCTTTTCAAAAATGAATATCTCGCCTAAATCATTTAAAATAATAATTTTGTGCACATGAGATCCGTTTCAGAAAAGGTTTCATCCACATGAACTCGCACAAATACACCTTGGAACGTTGTTTTAAACATGCCAAACTGATAACCAACATCTATGTCATCCAATCAGATTCCTTTAAGTCAGTCACGACTTCCTGTTGGGAGTTAAACATGGCTCAAGGAGATTTAGCTATTTATCTGCAGCTAAATCTACAGATATGCAGGTTTAACTACTTTTAAATATTGTATTAGAAAATAATACACAAGACAATGTTGATTTGAGTTTTTTAAGAGTTGTTTCTTGAGACACTGACATAATTTCATTGGTATTACGTTTGAAGCTGCAAGGGTACATCTAACCGTAAGACACTGCATTGGGTGCATTGAACGTCCTTACTTTACTGTCTATCACATCTGCACCAGGAGATTGTCCAGGAAAGCAAAGATTATAAATGATGACATTCTACTGACAGAGAAATGTCTTAGATGTGTCTATTCCAGTGGAAAGGCTTGTTGAGTGTGCTTGACGCAATTAGAGGAAACATTCAAGAAAAGAATTTATGGATTACTTCAAATAAACATTGTTCTATTTTGTGTTTTTCAAAGTCCGGGTCCAATTGTAAATAAAGTATCCAATTTCTCAAAACCCTTTTATTCTTCTATGTTAACCAGAATATTTTAAGAAATGTTCAAATCACAAGTAATGGAGGTGAGGCATCCATTGAGGTATTTGTGCAACGGTCTACTGTATGGTGTGTTTATAATTCCTGCAGTGAGTCAAAGAAAATATGTGGCTATAAAAACAATTGTACCTTTCCGGAGGAATGGCAGGGAAACAATAATGGCCTATCTGCTTGTTAGATCTCAAGAGATTTGGCAAACTATCATTTGCAATGACAGGGATGTAGAATGTGTCCATGTGTAGAGAACAGGACTTCAGATCCAGTTTGACATCAATGCACATACGAGGTCTCTGAAGTGCTTCCAGCCCCACAGGTGTCTCCTCAAAGTGCTGAGCAGGTTAACACTATCGAATTATTTACAACCTATTGGGGATCCCCAAAAAAAAGTCTTAAAAATGTCACCCTTTAAGAAGGAAGAGAGCAGGACCTCCATGTTAACACAACACAACAGATGTATGTAAACACTCCACAACATGCAGCGAACTCTAAGTGCATTGTGCATCCCTGAAGTGCTGCTGCTGTTGTTCAAATGGAACGAAAGAAAAGAATAAAACATCTGCCCAAGTTGACAGCAGAAGGATGACTTCAGATGACCTTTCTGTTATCTAAGAGTTGATGAACTTGTCCAGAGTGTACTTTACCTCTTACTGTTGACTGAAATGGGATGCACAGCGTTGTGATGAAAGCAGCAGTCAACATTAGACATAGAATAAAAATGGAAATATGTTTTATGGCTCCAGTACAGTTTGTTGTTCAGGTGAACCTCCATGTACTTAGAAGAGTACCCTATCTTTTCTTGATATGTCGTAATTTACTGTTTACGATGAGTTTTATTTATTAATTGACTAAACAAATACTGACGGAGTTTCCTCCTGTAGAAACCTTTCATACATACAGTATATACTGTAGTTCATTGGCAGATTTAAGAAAAAAAATCCCAGTTCCATTGTTGTAGCATGTTTATAGAATTTTGGTACAATCGGGAAAGAGAGAAGTAGGATCATCTTCATTCTGAGATTAAATCTTCCAAGATTTGATCTGATGCGGTCAATCATGAAAGCCTTTGAGAACTGATGTGAAAAGGTTTCCTTTCTATTAAATTTACTTTGAAACAACATTTGTAGTTCAAAGTTAGTTGAACACAATCACTTCTTCTCCCTAGGAAACAAATCTCTTCTCTTCTACAGTTTGAATGATATCCTTCAGCCCTGCTAAAGGCCTGCTGCATGCAGTGCGTTTGGTTTCTGAGTTAATGGCGGCCAGCTAATACAAGGCCATCTGTATGCATTGCAGCAGGTGCAGCAAAAACTGTGGAGGCAAGTCAAATTTTATAGATGTCAGAGACTGCCTGCTAAATTGTCCCTGAGGTCCAGTGTTCAGGTTATGTTAGACTCTTCTCAGAATACCGCTGAAGCAGTTCTCACACCAGACTGTGAAGCATCAAGGATCAAAGAAAGACTAGTAGTATGACATTGAATATAATTTAATATTACACATTTAATTGGTGTGATTTTATAGTATTAGGACAGACTTGTGACAGAAAACACACATTCACAGCTGCAGCATTGTGTTTTCATAACATACTGAGTAGTCACAGGCAAATGTTTTGAAATATCTTAATTATTAATTCTTTAAAAATGCTGCACCTTCAGCTGTTCAATGAAATACTTGCGTCATCTTTGTGAAGTAGAAAAATAAATGCCAGCCGTACGTTATATAAGTTCTATTCTCAGAAATCCTTTGCTGCACATATCTTTTATCTTCAATTTTTCACCTGTTTTATATATCAATGACTGCCTCTTGAAATAGATAAATCATAACGCATGAGGAATACGCACCACCTGCAAAAACCTGAAAGAAGTGCTGTGTAAATTTAGACCAAATGATTACGACTTTGTCATTATGACAGCAAGTAACTGGAAGTAAAATGATTTGTATTTTTGCAATTTTGCTGATATTAGATGTATTATGAAGACAGAATATGACTTCAGCACACATTTCAAGGTGGATTGTTCCCTCCAGGTTGGGGGACAGTTTTTGCCTCATGCAGAGGAGTTAAAGGTCCCTTGTGTATGTGTGAAAATGTAATGTAGAGGGAGATGGCTTGACAGATTGAGCCTTATTCTGCCATAATTAGAGCCATACTCCAGTGTGTCGTAGTGAAAAAAGAGCCAAGCCAAAAGCTCTTGATTTAGTAGTTTGTGTTTCAGCCCTCACATATGGTCATGAGATATGGATCATAAATTGGAAGATCTCAGGTACAAGCAGTTATAATCACTCATTTTGTAGACTTATTTGTATATTATTATGTTAGCTTCCTCTATAGACTGAACTTTGTCAACCGGGGAGGAACTCATAAGCAGAGTCGGTGGTTCTCATTCAAAAGACACTGTCCAGTTGGCTTGGAAATCTCATCATGAGTCTATCTATTGAATGTCCAGTCTCTGGAAACAAGTATCAGTGTTCAGTTTCACTCCTTTAAACATGCAGTATGTAACTTTTATAAAAATCATGGTTTTTACATATTTGTTAAAACTGTCACCATGTCATGACAGAACAGCATGAGAGCGATAATTGAGCTCTTTGGCCTGTTCCCAGTGCTCCCAGTACTAATTACTGATAACTTGGTCAGAAGCAACCAATCAGAGGCAGGAGGAGGGTCTTAGATCTGTCAATCAGGCTTGTGTACACACCACTCACACCTTTCCCCTTGCTCTCTGCTACGCTCCAGTCTTACTACATTGAACAGTTCATACCTGAGGATGATTGACAGCGCTAAGACCCTCCTCCTGACTGTGATTGGTTGTTGTTGACAGAAAGCGGTACATTTCTTCAGATGGCAATAGCAGCTCAGGGAAGAGGTGCAGGAGCCCAGTTTTTTTTTTTTTTAGATTATCTGTCTCACATTACACTGTCATGACATAGTGACAGTTTTAACAAATATGTAAAAAAAAAAAAATAAAAGTCTTATAAAAGTTGAACTAAAACACTGTTGTTTAGTTTCAGTTTTCACTGGAGGCTTTTTGCACAAAACGTTTTCATTCATTGACTCCAACTTTGTGCCTGTCAGTCACATTTATTGTGATTTTACTATTTCACATCAGAAACAACAGACTTAGTTTATAAGACTTGTTTGGATAACATTTATATTCATGTTCTCAGCATGAATGTATCTCCACTGACATTTTCTGAACAGGCCAGATATTCCTGACAGACATGGCTTCCTGTTCATTTCCTGTTCTCCACCCCAATAATTCATTCTTGCACATTTTTTGTCAATGGTAGCTGAATAACTTCACCTCTGAAAAATATTCCTGACATGTCTATTCATCTTTATAGAAAACGGGTGAATTTTGTAGTTTTTCTTTTTTTTCTGGTCAATCGCTTCCTTCATGGCGTCCATCCTCCTTTTATTCTTGTTCAGATGTATCCAGTCTCATGCATTTTTTATTTTTTATTTCTGCTTTAAAACACTTCTTTCTTTTATATCACAATCTCTCATAAATCAAGTTTTTTTCCATAACTTTCAGAACATGTTACTTTTAGGGACCTGCCATTCGACTGTCGAGTTTTGGTGAAAATTCTCCATCAAATGGGTCATGGAAATTTTGAATCTTTGAATAAGTTGAGGCAGCGCTGCCTTTTGTGATTGCTCTCAAACATTTCTTAACCTTCCATTCAAAAGTTTCTTCAACTCAGACTGACAGATGTGGAGTTTCATGTTAGTTTTGATCAACTACTGCAGCTGAGTAAAGTCTTGTGCTAACAGTTGCTGAAATAATGATGGTGTCAGTGATACAGCAGGTCCAATCTGGGGGTTGATTGAGTCATTGTCACCTGAGAGTTGATTGCCTTGCTGACCTACATGTGAGGAGCATGTAGCACAAACTGTGATCACTTCGCAGGAGGTGTCAGACTGAGAACCCCCCCAAAAATACTCAACGTTGCAAATCAAGGGCTTCTCATGAACTTTAACACAGTTGTTATCGTTGGCTGTAATTCTGACCGTCATCAACTGTTTTGCTTCTAACCTTCAGGCCACGGCTGCCTTAGTATTCTGATAACACTGAAATAGTCTGAAATGAAGACCAGAAGTTTATCAATTCTTAATTTTTTGCCAAAATGTAATTAAAACAGAACTCAAAAGGTGATATTTTGTACAGGCAGAGGACTCATTTGTTCATGGAAGCAGTCAGATATTTCTGATAAACCTAACAAGGGTAGAGATGACACATGATTGGATTTGTCATCAGAACCAGCTGCAGTGCAAAGCTGGGTAAGTCAGTGAGCACATTTTTTTAAGTATCATGGTGTTGTCTATTTATGCATTTCATGACAAACTTCAAATATTATCATGACCCACAAATATGTTATGTTGCACCTCAACTAAACACACATAAGATGTGCAGATACAGTTAAACTACATGGACTAGAAGGAGTTTCATGACAGTCGTTTCTCACTGTCTGAGAAATGTTGTAGGCAGACAAGGAAACAAACTTTGACCTGAAGGCGCCTGCAGTTTCATCAGGCACTGATGAGCTACACACACACACACACACACATCAGGCACTGATGAAACTGCACCAAAACAAAGCTGTTCTCCCAATAAATCTTACTATGTACACAATGTGTATGCATTCTCTCATATTTCAGTCACTTCTCTGACTTTCTGAGTTTTACTCTGTACTGCGGTACAGCAGTGAGGCTCTTTTACCAATCAGAGGGAGACCAAAGGTGGAGCAGCCTCTCATGACATCACACTGCAATTAATAACATTAATTTTAAAATAGGGCAGTAAAATGAATTATTTTATCACTGGAAATTGAGTAACTGTGCTGAAATTATTATTATTTTTTATTTAGGGGCTGCACAGTGGCACAGTTGGTAGCACTGTTGCCTTGCAGCAAGAAGGTCCTGGGTTCGATTCCCGGCCCAGAGTTTCTGCATGGAGTTTGCATGTTCTCCCTGTGCATGCGTGGGTTCTCTCTGGGCACTCCGGCTTCCTCCCACAGTCCAAAAACATGGCTGTCAGGTTAATTGATCTCTCTAAATTCTCCCTGTGTGTGAGTGTGTATCGTTTGTTTGTCCTGTCTGTCTCTGTGTTGCCCTGCGACATTCTGGTGACCTGTCCAGGGTGACCCCACCTCTTGCCCGGAACGTTAGCTGGAGATAAGCACCAGCACCCCTGCTGACCCCCCAAGGGTGTACAGAAAATGATGGATGGATGTACTTTTTAAAATCTTTGTATTCATTCCTGTTTGATAACTGAATGGAATTTGATTTCAAAGCTGTGTAATTTCTTTTAAAATGGCACTCATTTTGTCTAATTCAGTATTATCTCTTTCTAAAAGCTTAGCTGCCAAAACAGTTCAGTTACTCAGATTGCAAAGAGACATTTCTGACTTCATTTTGTGGTTAAATTAGCTGAGTTTAATTTATATATTAATTAATATTTTTATTAATTAATGTTTTTTTCATTTGACAAACTTAATTTAATTCCAAATACTTAGCAAAATAAAATGTCATATATCATTTCGAGTTTCTTCAGAGTCACAATGGTTGGTGATGCTGTGGGAAGGAGGGATCTTCACCAACAGTCAGTTTTACAACAACACTATAGACCTCGAACTTAAGACTGTTGCTATATGACAATCTGTCATGACATGCTACGAGCTACTCGTAGCTGTGAAAACCAGCTAGTTGCCATGGTTTTACATCATCACATTGATTTTTAGAGAGAACAATTACCACTTACAGCAAAAATGAGTGCAAATTCATTTCTAGAATTTCTTCATGGATTTACACCTCTATGTATTTAGTGAAATCTAATTTATGAATTTCTTACAGAAACATGGCAAATATTTAAAGTAAAACGGCTACAAAACAAAATTTGACACCAGTTAGTGAATTTTATTCAGTACTTTCTCATTTTAATTTGAGCAAACGGCATCAGACTTTTTAAAACCAGATTTAACTATTTCAGGACCAGCTTTACAGAGTAGGAAAGAAGCACTAATTCTGGTTTCTGCACGTTAAGCACTCGCAAATATTTGTTCAAATATCTGTGAGGATACTGCTGCGTCTGTCTCAGATTGGCGATGCTTTGCATCTGCCTTTGAGCTACACACACACAAAACATACAGAAATAAACATGATTTGCATTCAGGTGACTTGGATTGGGCTGAAGCTGTTTTCCTTCAAGTTGTGGAGGGATAATAACAATCGAGACGGCTGCCAGCAGGCAGTACTCCTCACAGCAATTGTGCTCGCTTTGTGGCACCCAACAAAACCCTGGCTGTTTGTTGTCCTTCTCATGAGAGGCGAAAATACAAATGTTTCTGGCAGCTGAGTCCTAACATGGTGTGATTCACTAAGCCTGGTAATTTATGTCACTCTGAATTGTAAGACATTTGCCTTTGTACCAAAAGGGTTCAATGCAGCAATATCAAACCAGATTCGTGATTATGATGACGAGTCTCGTCGTAGGTCTCCTTCAGCCATAAATATTCCTGACTAAGATCAGACCTTTCTGGCCCAAGCAGCTCAGCTGTTCTGAATTTATTTATTGTTCACACAAACCATTTTAATTACAATAGAAGGTTTTGAAACCTAATCTAGTAATGTAATCAGAAAAAGAGCTTAAACTTCCACATTCATTCAAACATATTTGAACCACATGTTTGTAATTACTTTACTCCTTCCTGAAGAAAACAGAGCGCTGCACATAAAACATGATTTAGGATGCTGTGTAGGTGCAGACATCAAAATTTTTATTATGGCACTAAATTTTTCTATTGATTAAATAACATTTATATGAACTACAGTGTAACATGTTGTAAATCCAAGTGTGAAACTAATCATACCAATGTGTAGCGCTGATATAAAATCAATTTTCTGTGGCTAGAATGAACTGCGGGAGTTAACAGCATGTTGGGTTTTATTTAAAGGAGGAACATTTTAAGGTCATGGCATCCGTTCACAATTTTTCCCTAATACTGCATTTTTTAAATCGCAAGTTAAAATCTTCAATATATTAAAACAAGTGTGGACAGAAGAAATAAAATCTTGGGGTTATTTGTTCATGTTGTTTGTGATCCAAAGCAGGATTTTTGGAAAGGAAGGACTTTTTTCAGCCTCTGTATTTTGTAAAAGTGGCGAGTGATGCACCAATCAGTCAAACGGAGATCGGAACCAGTCAATTTTTTACTTGATTGACTGGTTACAAGATTACAAGTGTGATCTTGTAACTTTTATTTTATTCTGAATGAAGTTGTGATTTTTATGCAAGCTGCACAACATGCCTACAGGTATTTACCAGGGAAACGTGTTTCCATATTTGTGTTTCTGCATTGCAGTAGTAAGTAAAATCGTCCTTGAAACTAAATTCAAAAACTTCCACATTGCAGACAACTGGGCAGTTTACATAAAAACACTGAAATAATGTAATCAATTACAGGAATTTGGAGAGTTTAGTCAATCCTGTAGAGAAAATTGCTTTTGCAAAGAGCTTGAGTTATTAAGATAGACAACCAGCTGTCTTATTTAAGATTAAAGCAGCAAAAAATAAAAACATATACAGCTCAGAGTTCAGGGTTAGTCAGGGCTTCGACATTAAAATGTTGGATTTGTTTCTACTATATATTTCATATTTGTTTAAACAAACTTGTTTTACTTTATGTTTTTCCACGGCCTTCAAGAGTAGCTATTTTTTTAAAATGTTGTGCTTTCTTGGACAAAAAAAGAACTCTGTGTCACGATCTGTGTTTTTCTGTGTTTATTTAGAGTTTTCTGTGTCTCTGTGTCTCCGTGTTGTCCTGTTCTCCCCTTGATCATTCCCAGGTGTGTCTCGTTTCTGTGATTACCCTCTGTGTATTTAATGCCACCTGTGTGTCTGCGTCCTCATCGGGCCCTTGTCTTGCAGTTGTTTGTGCGTCTCGTTTGGCGTCTTGTCTGATGTTGTGTCAGTCCATTCGTTTCTCCTTGTCGCTACCTGTGAAGAGCCCTGGTTTCCGCTCTGCAGTGCTGCCTTGGTTGTTGGACTACATTTCTGATCAGTTCTGTCATTAAATATTCTTTATTTCACCTACCTGGATCTCCTGGCGTCTACCTCACCACCCCTACACCACCACTTCATGACACTCTGATTAGCAGTAGGATACCTTGATTTCATTGTTTTGTTACCTAGAGAAGCGAAGTGTCCACATAGAGCTGCACTTACAGCCTCTACTTTTCAGTCAACTCTTTTTCACTCTGTTCTTAAATGTGCGAATCAGTAAAAACGGTGATTAGAGGAACTGTTATAAGTTAAAAAAAAACACTAAGATGGCAACATAATGATGCGGCAGTTTGATGACTTTGCTAACTCAACTGAAAACAGTGAATATGAATTAAAATCAATGGCACAGTGTGCAAAGATCTACAGATGTTTCCTGCCCAGCAAACAGGGGAAATTGAAGATCTGTTTCCAATGCAGTTGTGTACAGATGTTTTGTGAATATTGTGTAGGATGTTGGATGAGGTGTGAGGGGTGATAAGGAACCTAGATTTTTTTTTGACATCTGACTAAACCTGAGCTGACTGTAGATACCTGCTTTGACAAACATTTCTTCTGCTTTGCTTGTCAACCTGTCAGGGGTTAGTAGCAGTAATTTCATCTTCCAGTGCTGGACTGAAGAACTGTAGTGAGCACTTCTATATGTATGTGATTATTCATAAGGGCACTCCAGATTTCAATAAAAAACTGGTTCTGCTTGTTCTGATTTATTTATGAAGCATTAATTGAAGGTTGATGGCAGCAGGATGAGTGGCCATTGGGAGAAAAACGGTTTTAAACTGTAAAAGTTTTAAAAAGACATTGTTCTAGTACCATTTGGATCAGTTTCAGTTCTTTCTGAGCATCTTAACTCAACACCAGGAGAGTATTTGTGGATGTTTGTTGTGCCTCAGGTATAATTAAACCATGCTATGTAGTTTGACGTTTTTGGCCTCAGGCATTTGAAGCCCTGCAGCTTCCTTGGTTTGGAGATCACCTTATATAGTGATTACAGATGTATGTTTCTGAACAGTCAGTCATTCTTAACGAGGACATCACCACTGCCTTAAAGCTATAAGTTGCAGGTCAGTGCAATACTTAATACATTTGCTTACATTTGAATTGACAAGGTAGAAACACTGTACTTCTTTCAAAATTAATCAACAGGTTTAGTACATTAGGAATATCCATCCATCCATCCATCCATTCTGTACAGCCTTGTCCTTTAGAGGGGTCGGGAGGGGTGCTGGTGTCTATCTCCAGCTAACGTTCAGGGCGAGAGGCAGGGTCACCCTGGACAGGTCGCCAGTCTGTCGCAGACATTAGGAATATGAATCATGAAATTTATTTGAAAACTAACTTAAAACAAACAAATTGGCTTTTATAGTTTCCATTGCCCAGGATCAAGTCAAACTGTTCATGAGGCCGATGATTAAACACAGCAAATTTGTTGGTGCACTCGGTAGTCTTCAGACTTCTGCCACGATCCTTGGTTCATTGGCATTTGGTTTCTTTTGTTCAACGTTTTTGATTATTTCCTCATGATTTATTTATGCTCTAAAGGCTTTTGCCAAATTCATTTAATTTCTTTCTGTTATTTTCATAGAAGTTCATTTCTTCGTGTTTAATTTCTTAGTTTAGTCTTGTGTTCTGTTCTTAGCGTTTGGATTCAGTTCTCTTAGAGTGCATTCCCAACAGTTCGGTTAAATCCACTTGCCTGGAAGGTCCAGTTTGTCTTGGGAGGTATCAATGTGCAATCAAACTCTGACACCTAAAAACCTAGCTTTCTGTTTGGTTTAAGTCAGGCATGTCCAAAGTCCGGCCCGAGGGCCAATCACGGCCCGCGGTCAGATTTCATACGGCCCGCAGCTTCGGTCTTATAATGTATTATTTATAGCCCGCCTGCAATGTCAAACAGAATAAATAAATCATAAAACTTGAAACTGTAATTCCTCCTTTCACCAAATGGTGGCAGCACCACTTTAATACTATCAGTCTGCCTTCGTGCAGCGAACCCCTCTCCACTCATTTCTGCCATGGCCACTGCAAAGAAAACAAGTTGACAGTGAGGGCCGCCGCTTTCAAGAGAGATGGGAATTACAATACTTCTTCACTGAAAATCAAGGCAATTGTGCTTGTCTAATTTGTAATGAGACGGTTGCCTTGTTTTAAGGATTTCAACGTAAAGAGACACTACCAGAGTAAACATGCTAACACATACAACAAGCTAACAGGAAGTGACCGTGCTGAAAAAGTGAAGCAGCTCCAAGCTGCACTGGCATCACAACAGCGATTCTTCACGCAGGCCTGAGTCAAAAGAAAATACCACCAAAGCAAGCTACAAAGTGGCCATGTTAATAGCTAAACATGGCAAACCTTTTACTGAAGGTACATTTATCAAAGACTGTGTTATGAAAATGGTGGAGAACATTTGCCCTGAGAAGAAGCAAGAATTTGCGAATGTTTGCCTGGCACGTAACAGTGTGGCACGGAGAGTTGAGGACATGAAATTGAGTATTTTGAACGGTAACGTCTGTCACTATCAGCAGTGAAAAGCCAATCGAACATTTATGCACCTGGATTTATGGCACTTATTTTTATTAAACTCTTGAGTAAGATTTGGTTTTTACTGTTGATGTTATGAACCTGTAGATGTGACACAAACTATTACTTTCTGAAAGATATTGTAAATGACGAGCAAAATTCACTTGTTTTAAGATTTAATAACAGACAACTTTGCATTACTTATAACTCCTGTTTAAAATGTTCTTGAGGCAAAGATATTTTTAAACTCATGTAAATTTAAGGTATTTCATACAGTTTGTTTAATGTTATCTGACTCTCCAGATATGAATGAAAGGCAGAATTTGGGTTTTTAGAGTTGTTCTCATCTGCCTGAGTGGCTTATATTTGGTTATTTTGTCATTTGAAAAATAAAGATAATTGTGACAATGAAAATTGTTTTATAACAGTGTGTATTTGCATGAAACTTTTGTAGTTAAAAAATGTCCGAACAAACTATTGGCCCCGGGCATCTTCACTTTATCAAATCTGGCCCTATTTGCAAAAAGTTTGGACACCCCTGGTTTAAGTGAACTCTGATGCAGTTCAAATGCATATCTGAAAGCCAAGCAGAACAGAGACCACTCCAAAAACAGGAAGCAGACTATAGCACAAGGCATTCTGGGTAAAAACAACCAGAACAAAGGCAGGTGTCAAGCACTAGTGGGAGAAAAGGCTTGTGAAAAATTGTGTAGAAATTCTATAACCACTAAAATCTGATGCCACTTCATTTTTGTTTAAACTTTGATACTTTGTAACCATTTTGCAAACTATGGCTTTGGCTAGAGAATCATAGGAAAGTCAGAAAAACACTGTACTTTATTTCGGTTAACCAGATTCAATATAACTGATGTATGAAATGAAGAAAAGTGGATGCTGAAAGCGAATCAGAAAGTAGTAGGTTAAATCTTTTAACATCTCAACTTGACCCAGCTCAACCTTTGAGACCTACTGTGTATGCAGCAGTTAGCCAAACCGTTTCAAAGTGATCATTTATTTGCTTTTATCCACCAAAGACCTAATATAAAAACAAAAACAGCCTAAAATAGGTCCTGGCAGAAAATGAGGTGGATGACATGTTATGTATAGAGAGGATTTCAATGGGAAAACTGATGTCCAAGTCAGGGGACGAACCAGATTCAGTGGAATCTGTAACCAAGAGGAAAAAATAGAGGTTGAAATGTCAGGAGGTCCATTTTCTAATTGTTCTATTTCTGTTTGCATTGTTTTTAGTCTTGTAAGTTATTTTCAAAAAGAAAATTGTTTGTATGCCAACAATTGCTATTGTTAGAGCAGCACGCTTGCAAAAACTCCTATTCATCGTTTGCACAATGACTTCCAAGCAAGAGGAAATGTCAAGTGAAACATAAACACTGGAATCGCCGGTCCGCCCCGGATGTGCTTCATCAATTATGGAAGGAGCTGATGCTGTTTTGGGTCTCAACTTTCATTTAAGCAGTAACAGAAAATATGGATGAACACTGAAGTAACCGTCATGAAGAGCTGAAAGTTACTGCAATAGATCTGATGATAAATCTTTACAACATTCTGTAACGCAGCTGAAACCGAGGTCACACTGTCCACTCACAAACACAACTTTCTGCATGTTTTCCAACTAGTTATTTCACGTATAACTTTACTCATTCACAGGAATGAACCTAAGTTCACTTACATTATAAGGAAACATAAGTTCTCTTATAACATGAAAACATCTGCCAATGGAATTAGTAAATTTAATCAATATTAAGAATTTATTCAACAAAAACAAGCTCATATTTCTTGCTGAAAAATAACTTGTAAGTTAGTTCTCTCTTATTTCAAGTGTACTAAGATATTTGCACTAGAAACTGAATGAAAAGCACTTGGTAAGATTTTGTGTTTTTTGCAGTGTGGGTTATTTTCCTCTATTGAAATATAGAAAACCAAAAGCAGAAGAAATCTTCTTCACAGTTCACAGTACGTCAAAGATGAAAAGATTCTAAATTTAGAAACCATAAAAGAGTGGGAAAGAAAATATACAGTAGATTTTTGAAGGAAATTTGCCCTTTTTTTTTTTTAAACCATTTCTGAGTTAAAATACGGAGCTTCTCATCTGTGCAGTAAATCAAGACTCGCTGTCGAAAGTCTGCAGAAATGTAGAAGAAGTGTGGAATGTCATAAGGTAGTGGTGTTTTTTCAAGTCACACAGTTTCCTTGTTTTGGAAAGTTCCAGCATCTACCCCCACCTGCTGTGAAAGCTCTGCGGTCCTTCCCCCGTTAGATGGTGGTAGTCTGTCGCCTGCATGCGCCTCCTGATCAAAGCTGTGGCGGAGCAGGGCTCAATGCAGCAGACTCCTATCATCTCTCCACACCTATAATAAAGAGAAGGAGAGTATTAAAAAAGAGGTAATTTAATGCTAGCTTTGGACAAAACGTTTGGCTCCTTCTTCCTCTTTTAATTTTGCCCGGGATCGGCGAGTGACGTTCTCCGTGGGCGACGTGCAGCGACGGCGTGCTGCTAAAACGAAACGACAACAAAGCGTGTTGACGTCACAGATCACAGAGTTTAATCTCATACAAAGCAATGAACAACAAAGCTGCAGAGGAACAGAGATATGCATTTTTCTCATAAAAATAAAGACACACAAGGGGGAAGACAGACAAACACAAAACAAATACAAAAAGGCAAAAAATAGCGGCCGCTCTCTCTCTCTGCGTGCTAAAGTGTACGTAATCTTATAGCAAATAGGTGTTTCCCTATTTAATTTATGCAGCCAAGGCGTTCCGTTCTTTGACCAATTATAAACTCCCTCAGGGACTCAGAAAAACTTGGAAACTCCCCTCATTATGGCAAAGGTGTCTGTTTTTTGTCCAAGCAAAAGGGCGGACCATTCCGTGCTCATCTCCGTCTAATACGGGCAGATCCCTGACGCCAAACGTCCTAAGATGAGATTTCACAGACACCTCCGAAGTCCCCTCTCCCATTGGAATGTAAATTTTATTGCCCTGTGTGTCAGCGGGGGAGGAAAAAAGGGCCCTGCTTGTTTGTCTGCTATTTTCAGTTCCCACATGCTCCACAGAAAACTGTTCCAAATAAAAGTGTTGGCTATACCTTTACACATGTCGTATATTAGCTGTATTAAACACCAAAAAATAATCATTTTTCTTAACAAGAGAAAATAGGTTCATGTTGTTTTTTGTCTCAAAATGTCAGAAATTATTGGTTGCAACCTGTCAAACATCTTATTCAGGGAGGATATGGTTTAAAAGTTTGGAGGAAGTCAGCCATGCATTTCGAATGAGTGTCTCCTCACTTGTTACTTCCATTTGTTCATCCCATATGACTGGAAGTCCCTAACTTCATTTAAAATATGTAATAACAAATATTATTTGACTGTAATTTGCTCGTCTTGACCAATTCCACTGTGAATCTTTGATGGTGTATTCTTTGTTAGACCTTAATTACAACGTGTGCGTGCTGGCCCTGTTCGGGGAGTTGCAAAGCTTTTTATTGAATTCAGTTTGAGGCAGCAGATTTAATTTAACGCAAACAAAGACAACAGGCGGTGAAAACTCATTAAAAACTGCTCTAAATGGGTCTGATAAATGAGAGCTGGGATAGGTATCTAAAAACTACATCTGTTGAGGTGAAAGCCTGACAGCTTTATAAATCAATGTGGAAAATTGAATCAAGCTTATGAGAGCTATGTCATTAGATTTCAGCTTTTATTGAAAAACTGCCCTCATTTAAACTGTGTGACAGGAGTAAGGCTGCTGCCGGGCGGTTATTAAGACGTTAAGCTAAAATGATAGCAGGAAATATGCTTTTTGTTTGAGTCTCCTTTAAGACACACAATTTCAACATTTTCAGCCCATTAGATTTATTACCATGTCACCGTGAATCTAAGTTTTAACAACAAGAAGAACTTTAATCCACACGACGGCAGTGAAGGAGTCATCAAAGTGATTGTTTCACAAAGTTTTTAACCCTGGTGATTAGCCTTTGTGAGCTCCTTCAAGGCTTTCAGTGGCGCACCTCTCTGGACTCGTTTGTTGCCTTTCATTTCGAAAGCCGGGAGAAAAATCATCATTAGCTCCGGCCTTATCTGCTCTTTATTTTGCCCCTGTGATGAGCCCTGTCGCTGGGATTTGGGTGATAATGATTGGTGCCGCAGTGTAAGCTTAATGGCTTCTCTTTATCTTCAAAGGCTTTGATTCCTCATTGTTGTTGCTTAGCAGACAATTAAGGGGTAAAGGCCACATTGGAGATGGATTTCTGTGAAGGCCTTTTTTAAATATAAATTGCAGAGCTTTGGCCCTAATGAAGACCACAAACAGCTGTAAAAGAAGAAAAAAAGACTTCTGGACCATGGTTTCACATTTTTCTACAGGATTTCTTTTCTTTATTTGACAGTTTACAATGAAATCTTTTTATACTTCATAAGGTGGCAGGGGAACTTTTACCAGCTTCTGCTGATCTGCGCAACCAGGACCTGATCTTCTAAAAGTTCCCATGAATCAAAAGAAACTGCAAACTTTATCTGCAAGTGGCACACAAACAGGAAACTGTGCTATTGGAGTAATTCTGACACATTACATTTAAAGAAAAAAAAACCCCAATCTATTCTTAAGTAGAATAGATTTACATAAAATTGTGAAAAATGTCCTTGTAAAATAAAAAAAGTGTTCCAGATTAATTTGACATCAAACTCCAGACCAAATTTAGATTTTGTTTTGTTATTAACTTTTAAGTGATTAAATAATTCATGAAAACTGTTATTTTAAAAAAATTTAATTTCACTCCATGACCTTTAGAAAGTCTTGGCGGTATCACTGTTGTTGTTGTGGTCAATGCTGTGATGACATCAGAAAGAAATGGATGAGAGCCTTCATATAAACTGAATTGTTTCAGTAATTGTTTGTTTGAATTGTTTTATTTGCTCATCTGAAAGAAGTAAATGTATATTTTGACTGTGATACAAAATATACAAAATTGTGATACTTCTAAAAACATTTTTTTTTTTTGTTAATGTTAAGCCAGGTTCTAATATTTGGCCATTTGAATTGTACAAACATGAGATGTAGGTCTTATGAATGTTATGTTTTTGTGTGAAAAAGAATAGATCAGAGATATTTGTGGTTAAATAATCACAATAACTACTGACTGGAATGCTGTAGGAAGATTATTTTGAAAGATATAATCATTTCCAATGACAATGCCCAAAATGACAGTATCAACAACTGACTCAGTCTTTCAATTGGCCTAATTCCCCCCAATAATTAAAAAAAAAAAAAAACAGGTTATTATGATTTCCCTATGTGAATTTAAAAAGTTTTTCACGCTGTTTTTTCTGGCGATCATGAGTTACCTTTTTTAATTAATCATTTAAAACAGTGGACATGAATTCAGCAAAAGCTTGTCATGGGAGAAAGAGCCCAGCCTCTGGCGAACCGGGGTTCCCAGCGGCTATTCTTCATTTCAGCAGCCAGTCACTAAATTGGGGAGAAGGAAGTGCAACTTGGAAAAAGCCCCCCACTGTGGCCAGCTGCCACACGGTTTCTCACACTTTATGAAAGTAGCTGACGTTTCCTTTACACTTCTTTGTCGCAATGCACAAAACCATAGTTTGTTGTGAGGGCGTTAGAGAGGGAAGCATGAATGATCCATCCATCTCTGCTAACAATAAGATGTATTTATTTAATAGTTTACCGATATAAACAAGGAGATCCTTCCACAGAATTTATCACAAACAAAATCAAAGTCCATATCTTTATTTTTTAGTATTACTTTGTTTCACAAAATGCTACCCTATGTACCAAACAACAATTCTTGTGGTTCACAAGGTCACCCCCATGAGCTCATCCATCTTTGTAGTTACTAAGCTTTTTTTTGCAATGAAGCTTGTCCCAGCTTCATTGCAAATGTTTGTGACAAATCATTGTCCTTTCCTGCTGTTTCATCTGTAAATGTGTTTTATGAGGGACAGTAATCAACAGTGCTGACAGGCTAAATGTGCTTCTCTCTGATTGCTTTAAGGCACTGAAGTTCAGTCTTTTTCATTTTTGTCAAAACGTTTTTTTGCAGAGATGCCATTGAACATGGTGGTTTTGTGGATGCTCATCAGAGATAAATTAATACAAAGTGAGATTAGAAATGGCCAGAATGATTTCCTTCAGTGTACTTTGTGACAGCAGAGCTGAGTGAATGAAAAGAAACCAAACTGAAGTTAATATCTTTAGACCAAAAGAAATCTGGGTGTAATGATGGATTCAGACTTGAACCTTCAGAGACACATAAAGGTAGTTACAAAGTCGGCCTTCTATCACCTGAAGAACATTAAATTAAATTAAAGGACTAATATCCCAGCAAGATCTGGAGAAACTTATTCATGTGTTTAGCTGTGTCTTTAACACGGCAGTGTTAAAGACCTTAACAATGGCAACAATAAAATTTTGTTTGTTATTTTAAGTTTTCAACATATAAAGCACATTGAATTTCCTGTTGCTGAGATGTGCGATACAAATAAACAAGACTTGCCTTTAAAATGTTTTGCTGTGGATTACTTCCGGGTCACAGGCGGGACGGTGGAGGAGATGGGATGAACAGGCACCAGTTAGAAAAATGAGAGGAGACAGATGTCTCTGACATGATGTCTGAGAAGCTGCTCTAAAGGAAGAGACTGCAGACCTCAACGACATGAGCTGTAGTATTGCAGATATTTATCCATAAAGCTATACTTTCATATACTGTCACATCATTTTTTCAAAATTAGATCTGCTGCTTATAAAAACACACACCACACATATTCAACTACCCCAAACTCTGACAGGTAACGACCTCTCTATCCACAGTGACACGAGTCCTGCACTGGCACGGGCTCAAAGGTCACTCAGACGATGAAGCCATAAAAAATCAGACTGCAGTTTGCAAATGGACACAAGGACAAAGACCTTCATTTTTGGAAATAATGTCCTGTGGTCTGATGACCGTAAAATTTTATTTCCTGCTCATAAGAGCATCGTTAATGTCCAACATTGTATTTGGAGGAAAAAGGGAAAGTCTACAACCCTGAAAACAACATATTAGGTGTGGCAGCATTGTAATATGGGCTTTTTTTGCTACAGAAGGAGAGCTACATCCCCTCGAAAACTATATACTGAAGCAATTTCTCAACAGATTATCAAGAAATTTAAAGCCGAGCCATAAATGGGTTTTCCAAATAGGCAATGACCATAAGCTTAATGTTAAATTAGTTTTAAAGTGGCTTAAGAATAACAAAGACTATGTTTTGCAGTAGGCATTGGTCCTAATCTCATTTCCTCAGAAAATGTGTGTGCATAGCGGTGGGAGGCGACCTACAAGCCTGACTCAGTTACTTCAGTTCTGTCAGTAAGAATGGGCTAAAGGATACACAAAACCTGACCTATGGCCGATGTAGGGAGTTTCATGTGTTCATGCCTACTTGCCAGGAGTTTGTTTGCACAATAGGATCAAATTTTATATTTCTACATTAATAAATGTGTTGGTCTCAGATAATATGATAAAACCAGAGTACACTGAGTTGAGCAGAATGGTGGATAAGCACTGTTACAACGTCAGAGTCATGTGTCAGTAAAGCACATCTCAACCTAAACTGACCTCATTTTCTTGAGGGCTAATTAAAAAGTAGCAGTGAGAGCCCACCTGAGTGCTGCTCTTATTGTGAGGTTTGACATCTATGGATTAAAACATATTTCAAAAGTTGCTAGCCCCAGCTGTTGAATGGGACAGCAACCCAGACCACCATATCTCCAACAGCGTTCACGGTACACAGAACTGTCATTGTTGAAAACTGCCTCCGATTCTGCCAATGTAATTACTGAAACTCACCGCGAATGTTATCAAGTACATTAATAGAGAAATTATGTGATGGAAATGATGAGTTCTGCGGTGAACAGAGATCTTCTCAGCCAGTTATTGGCTGCAGTGTGTTCAGTCGTGGTATCTTTTATATTATTACGATTGTGATGACAATGGTAAAGAAGCTTGTGATATAAATTATTTAGCACGAAGTTACACATGCCCTTTCTCAGGGTTTATTCAAGCTTGTATGTGTCCTTTTTCCCCAGACTTCTCCCTTGCCAGGCTTTCTGCCTTCCTTTTGTGTTACACTTTGCTGTGCTAAGCTGCACGGTACTGTTGCAGCATCCTGAGAGGCCGTGTCAAGGAGGCTTCCATGAATTGCTTCAATCCTCTGAGCCATGCAAATAATTGTGTTCCTGACTGATGTCCCATGCATTTTTCATAGCGGATCTGAGCTGTGTGAGCACTGAGCAAAAAAGTTTTTCTTTTTTTCTCTCCCATAGTCAGTTTCCATCTTCTCACCAACAAAGTGCATTTTTCACCTCCTCGTACCCTGTATCTTGACCTCATACCCATTTCTCCACATGCACATTTCCAGCCTCTATCATTGAAATCAATGGAATTGATTCTGCTGCGGTTAATGGATTTTGCTGCCAAGGTGAGGAGGATGCACTTTAATCATGGCAGATCTTAAATATTTTATCAGGGAGAGCAAAAGGTTTAGTGCTGCAGCTGGCGATGTGAAGGCATGAATGATGGGAGGGAGAGGTTCACGGTGCATCTTAACACTTTGGTCTATCATTGGGCCAAACACGGCACGCTTCAGCAACTATCAACAAAATGGTATCAAAGGGACTATGGCATATGTCAGAAGGATTGTGGGATAATCGCCCTGGGTACATAGAAAGCAGTTATATTTATCCTTTTTTACAGGGATGTTTCAATCAGGATTTTGTTGTCTGTGATACAGAGTCATTTAGAAATACTGATTTGTCAATGCAGTGGGGCCCTGGTATCCGTGGGGATTAGGAAACATGGCAGCCCACAAAATGCTACAAACTGCAAATACATGAGACTATAAAAACATTAAAACTGTCTATTTTTCTTAATGTATTAGTTCATACACCAAATATACCTTAATATGCATTAATGCACACAATGGAAACCATCTCAACACTGCTGCTAAAGCTTTGCACTAAAATAAATTAACAACCTGCTGTTGTTGCAACAAAGCTCCAGATCACTCAGGTCTTCTAGTCTACTCTGCATCCCCAGAACCAGAACCAAACATGGAGCAAACAGCATTCAGCTTCTATGCACCACAAATCTGGAACAAACTTCCAGAAAACTGGAAGTTACAAAACAGCCAAAACACTGACTTCCTGTAAATCAAGACTAAAAACCCACCAGTTTAGAATTGCTTTTGACCCATAATCACTGGAGCATTGACCAACATATTTGATGTGTATTGATGATTTTGATGACGGCACTTGACCAAATGTAATGTTTGTTACACAACTGGTGACTGAATAATGTCTTTATTATGGTTTTTTTAATGTTTTTATAATGCAAAGCACTTTGAACTGTCTTGTTGCGGAAATGCGTCATACGGAAAAACCTGATTGATTGAACTTGATTGATACATCCAGTTTTCCTTATTTCTGCTGTATCACAATTAGTTTTATGCCAGATGTACCAGGACACACATTTTCCTTAAAGAAAAGTCTACAGAACATTTACAGAGAAATTGCAGGGATCATCGAGATGTTTTTCTGTGACACTGGCCTTTGTGTTCTTTTTGGTCACCAGTGGTTTTGACCACATTTTCAAATGAATGGCATTTTTGCAGAGCCTCTCTCTTATTGTTGAATCATGAAAATTGTACTTTCCTTTAGGTGTTGTCTTGGGTTCTTCTGCAAACTCCTGGATTTGATTGTTAGTCAGGTTGCACAGTGATTTTGGTCATTCCTTTAGCCCTGAAAAGGTTTCACACCATTCTGTGCTTTCTCTGTCACTCCATTTTAGAAAAACAAACATCAAACCAACAGTTAAATACGGAGGTGGTGGTGGTGAATCTTTGCTGCTTCAAAGGCCTGAACAACATGGCATATTTGATGGAACAATGAATTCTGCTCTCTTGCAGAAAATGCTGAAGAAGAATGCCTTGACATTAGTTTGTGACCTTCTGCTTAAGTGCACTGTTGTTATGCAGCGGGACAATGACACAAAGCACAACAAGTCCAACTCGGAACAGCTGAAGAAAAAAAAAAAACAAGGTTTGCTTCTGTCCTCTGATCCATGCAAATAATTGTTTTCGTGACTCATGTCCATTTCATGACGGTGCTATATTATTAAAGAGAGCTAGATAACAACATTGTAACTGGAACTGCAATTTTGAGAGCCAGCTTTATAGATAAATATTACTACAGAACCCTACCTTTTAAAACCTACAGCCAGGTAATATCCGTGATGGCGTGAGGCATCGCGACAAGATGGGAACACAAAAAGCTGAAAGCATAATGACACCCTCTCAGCGTTGCCGTTCCAGCATGCTTTCAGTCCAGAAAGCTTTTTTTCTTTGTTTTGCTCTTCTTTTGTTTTTTATTGGTCTTTGTTTCTACTTTTTTGGTACCTTTCAGGTAATTCTGGTGCACTGAGTTTGGACGGACAGGCTTAGTAAAAAAACAACTACATTTCACAAAAAGAAAATAAACGTACAAAGTCCAATTTCCATTAAAATGCAGAATTTGTAATAAGATGTTATAAGCTACATTTTACTTTTATTGTTAACATAGTTTGAATATTTCAGATTATGAAGATTACTAGCTAAGACATTTTGAAAAATCTAAATCATAATACAAATCAAATTTGTTGATTTATTAATTCACTTATAAAACAAAATTTATTTCAATTAAAAACATTTTTGATGAAAAAAATAGACTAATCATGATCACACAATTACAATTGGAAGCATTTTTTGTACATGTTGCACCACTAATTTGTACATTATGTTGAATTGTCTCAGCAATATTACCTGAAATGCAGACAGCACTAATATTAGCCAACATCATGAGCATAAAGAAACAAAAAGTTTTCAGGAAAAGGATTCTGAAATAAAAGATAGATCAAATTTGAATTTCATTCTGGTTACTAATGACTTAAATTCTACGTTGAAACACAAGGATGATATTTCTCATTAACTTTCTTTTTCTTTTGATATGTGGTTGCTGGAAATGGATTGAAATAGCTTCAAAAAAATGTTTTGTACTCTTTCTGTTCTGTGGTAAAAATTCATCTCAACAGACGGTCTTATAAAGAGAAGAAATGACACGTTTCCCTTTGTTATGAGGCGTTCTGAAATTATTACAAAAATATCTAAATAAACATTTTTCTCACCTGCAATCAAGTTCACAACTAATGATGAAGATTTCAGTTGTAATTTAAGAAATTAAATATAAACAGCACATGTTTAAATTTAAATGTAACAGCTGACAACTAGAAATAATTTGATTATGTAGCATTTCATTACAAACTCAACAACCATTTTGAAATTGAGTCATTTAATTTCAAAAGTACTTTGGCATAACTGTGCTCAATTATTCTCTCTAATCATTTTAATATTTGCTAAAATCTCCCAACAGCTGTCATCCTCTCTGACAACAGAATTGGCTCCTTTAAAGAGGATAATTATTGCATGCAGATTATGTGAATGAATTAAATAAGAGGCTGAGTTCATATGCATTAACGACCATCAGTTCAAATGGCCCTAAAGGTTAAACTTGGCATCTTGCATTGTCTGAGTCATATCTTAGCTCCTCTTTGTTAAACAGAATTATCTGTGTGTATGTGGGAATAAATGTCAAACGGCAGAAAAGAGAGAATAAATTAAAAGCTTGTTAGTTCAGCAGATTGTGCCTGCTTTAGAGCTTATTCAATAAATGCTGAGAACAGCCTTGCTATTGATAAAAAGTGTGTTTTTTATGTGAATTTACTCCATTTTTTAACGTATGAATAAGAGTGAAACTGCAGTTTGTCGTTTAAACCTTCCGTAGTTTAACTGAACCGAATCTCTGCTTTACCTATAAGGGGTTGCATTGTGCATTGTTTACTCGATTTAGCTGTGAGATGTGCCCAGACAGACAAAATGCAAACACATGGAGAACACATGGATCTCTGCCGTCAGTCTGTGACAGCGGCCAGGGATCGGGATCGGAGAGGGGAATGAGGATCAGAAGGGGATCGTCCTCTCAGCTGCTTTTCTGCCCCTTAGGAGCGGACACAAGCCCAGAGTTGGCAGATTTCACATGAGTCGCTGCCATCAGAGGGCAGTTACATGGTGAGTCGTTCTCGGTTTTCATTGTCTGGATACATTTTGTATTTTCATTTGATTTCTATATTACCGTATTATACTCTAGCCTTAGTTTTTCCTCTATTCAATGATTTTTCAGAAAGATTAATCAGAGAACTTGGTCCACATTGACAGCATCATACAGTTGATTCATATTTAGTTTGGTTCATCCACGATGTGGATAGTCTTTCCCACCATATTCAAGAGTAATATTACTCTGAGACTTTGTTACTGATGTCATGTTTGGCTGTAATTGTCTGGGCTACATGCAGAATCACAGGATGTGACATGAAGAAGTTAAAGGCATTTATTCACAATATGTACAGAGAAGGAAAATGTGATGAAAGTGGGATTTTCAGAGTTTATGGTTCAACAATATCTGGAAGACAAATACAAACTTAGGTTGTTTTCCTAACTGATAATGCGGTAGACTCGGTTTGATTGGGGACCAAAATTTAAACATTTGTTACAGTTTCAGACTGTGATAAAGGATTCAAACTCTTTGAAAAAGCTGTTCCCTTCCTCGCCTGTGGCAGCGCTGCAGCAAGAACCACTGAAGGAAAAAACATAAAAACCTCAAAAGAAGACATGAGCACAACTTCCTTCTTTGCAAAATGTAAGCAAAATTGTATTAGAGTCAGAATTTAGCAGTAGTAGGATGTCTCTTTAGCCGTTGGCAACAGACCACGAGCCATTTCTCTTGCTAGTGCAAGTCTCATGCGTTTCTTTTCATTATATTTACCCAGAATGCCCTGCGCTATAGTTTGCTTCCTGAACAAGCCAGAGTTCACTTCAACCAAACCAAGATCGGTTTGTAGGCAGACCAGAGGTCAATTGCTGGAGATCAGGAAATGCAGTGGACAATGTTGTCTTGAGGGAAGTTTCCAGAAGGTTCTGTCACACGGAGAACTGACAAAATGATCCAGAGTCAGAGTGGTAGCTTCAATCAGGGGAGAAAATGTGAGGTAAGCCTCAGCAGGGTAAGTGTAACATAAACTGTCTTTCAAATATTTGCAGTCAATAGAGACCACAGGGATCTTCAGATGCTGAATTGTCATCTTGCAGCTCCTTAAATCCCCGACAGAGTAATGAGGATTGCAGATAGTGTCCAGTAGACCAGCCACACCTCCAGCAGAGATCCTCTGTTTAGGATAAACTCACTGACACAAAAACACACCAACACAACAGTGGAGACCCCTGGAGTTTACAACATTCAGCCCTGATTTGAAGCTCTCATTTCTCACCAGCTGCCTGAGGTTCTCAATGGTAGCTAGAATGAAACCAGTGCCAAAGAACTCTTTTTTTATCTTCAAGTTCTTCTCATTTCTTGATTTGATCCACCCTTTTCAAGTAAAACTTTTGATACTCTCCAAAACTCCTAGTTTACAGAAATTCTGCTTGATCATATTACAAGCTGTGATTTCCCAAGTGTGAGCTGAATGTAACTGTGTTTTATTTTTTATGGATCCTCTACACTGCATGTGTTTCTAGTCTCACACTGTCATAGCACAGTATTTCTATAGGAAATCTAAGTTTAAAAAATAAATAAATAAAGGTTTTCAAAATACTGAGTAGTTCATTTTCAAATAAGAATTCAGAAAGGATATTTCCAGGCTGGCTTAGTGTTAGACTGTGCAAATTGCCCCATGATGTTATTCTTAGCATGCGTTGTTTAATCCATGATTTATGCTGCAATTGCCCATTTGCAGATTTAACGATTGCGTTTATTTTAATTTTTAATTAATGTTTCCTTTAATTTCATGTCTTTTCTTTGGCTATTTAAAGAGCAGTAAAAAAAAAAACATTAAAAGCTTAGTACTTTTACATAATATGTTATGCAATAAAGTCTTGAACTCTTAAAACTGTAAAAATGTTATCAAACAGTAACTGTTTGATGTTTTCTTTCGCTTCTATTCGTTTATCTTTATGCCACAGAGGGCGCAGGTATTCATCTCCAGCATTATAACAGGTGAGACTCTGGACAGTTTGGGAATCCATCACAGAGTAACAAGAAGCACCAACTCGAACAAATGTATGTGCTAACACAATCACAGTCTAAACTGCTACAGCTAAAATATCCCAGGCTTTCATGTGAGCATGAAGTCAGCAGGTGGAAAAGATTCATTGGAATAATTTTAAAGGGCTCATGCGATTCAACCACAGGTTATTATGTAGCCTTTATACAATCAGTGTAATGAATTATCCCACAGCCAGGCACTTGAAAGGCTAAATTTAATAGAATGGGAGCCGGAAATCCTGAATATCTTCAAAGTGTAAAATTAAATAAATGCAATTGGAATTTTTCAATGTGTTTTAAATGAGAACATTAATTTAATAGCACTATTTTCTGAAACACAAAGAGCTTTTGGAGCCAAGCCTTTCTAATGACAAAGTGTATGTGGTATGACACATGGTGCTGTCAAAGTATCGTTTTCACAACAGTGCAGTTAAAACCTGAATATGTGATGGATAGACAGACAGACAGTAGCTGAGTTTCCATGTACCTGAAAATTGTGCATATTGGAATTACAAAATAAATATGCTTAATGGAAACAGGTAAAGGCATACAGCTGTTTACAGAGCCAAGTGTATTATAGCATCTTAGAATAAGACATATTGGCAATTTTGAAAAAAACGGATAAAAAGTTTTGTCGCTAGGATGAAGTGGTTTTATTGAAATTAGTGTATTTCGCGAAACAATTTTTTTGCATCACATAAGTCATGTGATCAATAACCGGATGTCACTATTGCGTATCAGTGTATAAATGTGTGTTGATGAGTGCGAAGGGGTGAATGTGGTTGTCGTGTAAAATGCTTTGAGTGGCCAAAATGACTGGAAAAGTGCTGATAAGTTCAGTCCATTCACCATTTTCTGGTGATAGAAAAGATGTAGAAGATGCCAGGAAGTGGTAGGAGGAGGATGTGGAGGCACGTTTTTTAATAAACCTATTCACATGTGGTTTTAATTACGTTTTTATTAAAAGAATTTACACCTACATACATATATGCTGTGTATATTTTTACTCCTAACACTATGTTCAGCACATTCTCTCTCCGCCTATAGAGAGATTTTTTTTGCTTAGATAACAAACGCCCTTGTCTGATTTTGTGTTTGCAGAAAAAATATTATGAAGTTCAGAAAGTCATATTGTTGTAGCATTGTTGTAGCTCCCTGTTGAACTTTCTCTACTATACAAAGTGTAAAGAAAAACGTATAGTTCTTCTATGTGAGTCGGCCCTTCAAGAAGTCTTCATTCTGTGAAAGTTAGTCTTTGCTATTCATATAAGACCTTGATATGCGTGTAACATATTTTGCAGAACTATGCTAAATTTAAGGTATACAAATGAACCTTACAGAGAAATAAAATATGTCATTTAAAACTAGAAAGGTAAATTGATTTAAAAATAAGATGCACTGACAAGAAGCAGTGGTACAGTGTGATGGGAACTCAGAAATAAATCATTACAAATACAATTAATGTGTCTCGCATGTGGGCTGGAGCTACTGTAGCTATGGTATCTGGGAGAAAATATGCTTTAAACCAAGGTTCCTTTGTTCTTTTATAAAAAAAAAAAAACTATTGTTAGAAGGTTGTCCTTTATCTACAGAACAGCTCAAGGCAGCCAATAGGCGAACTAGCAACATTTGTATTGATTTGTAGGAAATCTATTTCTTGTAATTCTGATGGAAAGATTGTTTTGTAAAGAACTGTTAGAAAAACAAAACTTCCTCTCCTCACAAAGAGTAACTTTTAATTTTAACTGTTTTATAAAGAAGTTAATTTGTGATTTCAAATAAAATGTTTTTTTTTCTTACAGAACAACTGGTGCTCTGAAAATTCGCCAGAGAATTTTCTGGTGAACCAGAGACATGTGGTGCAATGATTAAAGAGCAATCATAGCGCAGGGCCTCATGTTTCTGTCGGCGAGGCACTGATAAACTTCCTTCAGACTGCTCCTTTGTGGTGTCAGAAAGATCAAACCTACTGACAGAACCACATAAAACCTTCCTAAAAAACTGGCAGTTTTATGTTTATATCAACGCACTGCAGATAGTTTAGAGATTTAATCTCTGAAAACACATTTGATCCAGCAAAATCAAAAGATTCCTCACCAACCGTCGGCTTTATTCATTAACACTATACGTAAGTGTTTCAGCAGCACAATGCTAATCTAATTATGTTCAAACTACATTAGATTATATTGATGTTTATAGATCAGTCAGTCTCATAGCTTCTTGAAAATTAATACTTTAATCTCTTTACATCTTCAAGAAAGAGGACGTTGCTGCACAATGTTGGGATTCAGAATCAAAAAGAAAGGTTGTTAGTTTTTACCATTTGGCAAAATAAGCCGACTTAGCTGCCATATGTGAAAAATAACGTTCTCCATGGTCTTCTATATCATCTTCTGCTCATGAAAAGTATTGATAAGTCTTAGTTTAGTGCAATTGTTAAAGACAAAAGAGAAATCCTACAACCACTAAAATCTGATGCCATTCCTCTAACATTTCTAGAAGGAAGCTGTGCTCAGCATTATGTTCAGATGTTTTCTCATTTCCTTCCGTAGTTTGTGTATAGTTTGTGTGAAAACAAACCGCACCAGCTGAAAATATAAATGTTGCAATATTTTTTCTCCCGTTTGAACAGAATCCACTGGACTATGAGGTGTGAAAACACCGTAGGAGGCCATAGTAACAGTGAATCAGCATTTTGACACTGTGCAGGGTTTCAAGGTTATTTGCCAGAGCTGGACATAAGTGGTTTTGCGACCTCATCCTCATAATGTGTAAAGTTTAAAACATAGCCTTCATGTAGGATTGAACTGGAATGTATGCAGTTAACTGATTACTTTTCTCAAAAGGGGAAAGAAACAAATTAGGACGGTCTTTGTTAAACCTCAACAGAACTAGACAGCCAACCCAGAAATAGAGAGCAGCTTAAGGTCTGATTAGCACCAACTAAACTGGTTATTCTCTTGAATGAGGTTGTGCCTCATTTTGCATAAGTATCTGGGGTTCACATTGAAGCAGGCAGGTGGTGCTGACTAATCAACTAAACAAGCATAGGCTGAAGAAAACCCAACTTCAGATCATGTTGGAACAAGGAATCATGATACCAGGGACTTTTATGACTGACACTCAGGATGCAAAGTAGTTTAGTGAAGTTTATTTACAAGAATGTGCAAAGGGGTTTCAGGTCTGTGGTGCACAGAGGTGGCTCTAGAAGTTGAAGGCTTATGTTGAGGGGAAGGAGGAGAGCCTTCAGTATGAGTTGTGTTCCAGAAGGATTCCAGTTGGAAGTGAATTTAAGGCTTTAGATGGCAGACTAATTTAAGGCTACTACCACTAGACTGAAAGGTAGAGCTGGAGAATTGGCAGGACACAGAAAAAGTAGATTTGAATAAATAATCCCACAGAAATCACCTCACCTTGTTGTTTGCTGGCTGAAGAGATCAGGTAACATCAGGTCATCCAACTGCTTCTTAAATATCCAAAGCCTGATGAGATAATTGCTGCCAGGTGTGCAGACAGAAGCAGGTGAAACACACACGCACACACCCCTACACACGCCTACACACACACCCCCCACACACACACACACACTCCTGCCAGCAGAGATTCTCTGTTCAGGAAAATATCTCACATTCACACACAAAACTCCACCTACACACTAGTTCTCCGACTCAAGGTTGCTAATATGAAGGGAAACACAACTTGAAACAATTAATTCATGCAAACATTTCACAAAATAAATGACAAGTAGAAATCTGCTGAACAGAATATTAAACACTGCCAAACTAGGAAATGAGTGACTAATTCCTTTTTTAGTTCAAGGATAGATCTGTCTGACCAATGGTGTGTAGAATCTGTTCACTCCATCTCTAGAGATGGTCAACCAACCAGATGTCTACTTGGAAAATCACAAGCATAGTCAGAGATGAGCCTTGAAAATTTTCATAAATCCATAAAAAACATCTCTTCACCCATGAGAGCTTATTATGAGTGACATTTTAGCCTTCAGTCTCAAGTAAGACATCACTGCATGGATTAAAAACAACATTCACATTCAATGTTCAACACAGTAAACAATCTATATTACAATTCTCATTTACTCATGGATGTTTGGCAAAGCTTTCTAGATTTTTAAACTCATAATAAGATTTTCAACCTTAAAAAAACACTTTGCTCTGTGCTATAAGAGAAAGGCATTGTCATAGACTCTCAATGTTTTGAGAAAAAAGGCCACGACCTGCATGGATAAGGCCTTATTTTGACCAAATCTCTAGTTCTTTAAGCGGATTTTCAGCAACCTGCGAAAGAACAGTTCTGTAGGTTAAAGTTCACATCCAGTGGATTTCAGCTTCCCCACATTCTAAAGTGCTAATTATGTACATCTCTACCATCGTTTGAGAATGTAAGTATCCCTACTGGCTCTTCTTTTTAAAGACTTCGAGCAAGAATAGTGCAGTGTAACCAGAGCCTGGACGTCAGTGGCAGTGCAGTAACAGAGGACGTTGTAACCTGACATGACAACACATGATGAGAAATCAATGGTCTGTTCTCTGCAGATCGTTTGAAAGGAGAAGGAGTGGCAAAGCAAGGATTGAGGGGATGGATGTCAAATTCATTTTTAATGTGGAGAAGATAGATCTGGATGCTGACAGACATTTATTGTGTCCCCAGCAGGCGAGACAGCACAGCTGAATAATAATGATCTATCTGCACACTCGTCTTACATGTTTTATTCTGTATGTGCCACAGGACATATAGCATATTTTCCCCCAGAACATAGTGTCTTTTACTTTCTTATGTATGTTCAGCTGCGATCTCCTCGCTTACATTTTTCCTGCTTCTGTTTGTTTTGAGTTATATTACTATTTTTTATTTATTCTGTTTATTTTTCCCGTTGGTTCAGTCTTTGCTCTCTTTGGTTACCTCAGTAGGTTCTACTTGTGGTCTGTCAAGCTTGACATATTGACAGACAACATGGGAGGAAATCTGTAATGATGCCAGTGAAACTGTTACAGTAGATATCTACATAGCAATCTCCAGTGTATTTGGTGCTGGAAGGAAGGAAAGTGCACACTAAGTAGAGGAAGTATATTATTATCCCTGTCAAAAACAAATCAAATACATGCTCCATAAAACACTGATGAAACTTCTTAAGCACAAAATTACCAAGGACATTATATAACGTTATGGTATCAGAAAACATGCAAATTATTAACCTTAATCAGCACAACCGTCTATGGAGAGACAGCACTTCCTATAAAACAGCAGAGAGACGGTTTATAGAGCCCCTGTAGTGATTGTATCACATCGAATATTGACGCTGCTCTGCTGGATGGTGGGTAGCGGTCTGCAATGGTGTTAGCAAAAACACTTGGTTGTGTTATTTTTCAAAGACAAAATAATCAATATGGATCTACCATCCATCCATCCATTGTCTATGCCTGCTTGTCCTTGCAGAGTCGCGGTGGGGGGCTGCTGCCTGTTTCCAGCAGTCATTGAGTGAGAAACATGGTAAACATTGGATGTGTTGCTACTCCATTCCAGGGCAACACAGACAGGACAGACAACCATGGATGCACACACTCACCTAGGAGCAACTTAGAGATAAACAAATTGACCTAAGAGTCATCTTTTTGGACTATGGGAGGAAGATGGAGCACCCAGAGAGAACTCATGCAAACACAGGGAGAACATGGAACCACCAGATAAATCTAAATGCAATTGACATTTAAAGGCAATGTCAGTAATCAATTCACTGTAAAATATGCGATTTTGTAGTATATCTGGACAAGTGATAAATCATTTTATTGAAAGCATTTGTTTTAAAGGGGCAGGAATATGTAAAATCAACCTGTTTAAGCTTTACATCAGGTTATAATGCTTCAAAAACCCATCTGGAGTATTGTCCTGATTCTTTCATGCATGTTTGAGAAATCCTTCAATTTCCCATGGCAACCATTCAGCTGTGCCGCCTTCAAGGACAAAGCTCCTCATTGGAGCTGTAGTTTCCAAGATTCCAAACTTGCACCTCACAGAGCAACACTCCCTGGTGACTACCACACTCAGCTCCTTCAGACTAGCTGAGAGCAATTAGTAAACACCTTGTAGACCTGGGCATCTGCTGAGCTCATTATCGGAGCTACTCCGCAATGCAATGTTGTTAAAAATGTCGTTAAGGGATTAACAGAGGAGCAATGTTGTGATGACTTCCTAAAGGCAAAGTATTGAAAAGAGCAAAGGCACAATTTCAACACGTTAAATTACGAAATAAAAATTTTTTTAAGTCATATATGCATAATCAACTTTTTTTATCACAATTTAAGGCACTAAGTTGTGATAATTAAAGTATAGTTACATGACTGTGTTATAAAATGATTCCATGTTTCTACAAAACCATAAGACTAAATGCCAGAAAAACAGATGTGTAGGTTTTAGAAAGTTGCCATATTTTACCAGAGTTAAATCTAAGAGCAGATCCAATAAGATGAATAACTTATGGTTTCTTTCTGTAAAAACGACTCATCTTGAAACATTCAATTTATACTGGTTGATAGTTTTCAGATTCTTATTGAGTTTGTTGTCATGTTTTTGTCCTCAAACGCTGATGCAAAGCAAATGTCCCTTTAGGTAAAATTAAGTTGATTCACCTGAATAAAATCACCAGGGTAAATGCAGCAGCACTTGACTACCAGCCGACCTGCGGCCCTTCAAGGGTTAACTGGGGGCAGAAATTATATGAATAAAAAAGGATGTTCATTTTAATTCAATCAGTCTGATTGCAACCCCTCACATATCTTGTCGAAACTTTTTTGAATTGTCGTTATACACAAGAAGCAAATTATTCTTAGTAAAATATTGCTGTTAAAGCAGTATTTTTTTATGTTAACACGACAGCACATTAGTAAAAGATGAAACCTGCCTCTGGTGCACTGAGTGAGCAGTCTCTGCAGGCTCATTTGAAAGTAATTCATCTGTCTGCCCTAACTCACACACTCAAGTCCTTTTAAGATCTAATATTGCGATTTAGTTTTTTTTTACAAGCTGACCTACATACACATTTCTGAATACAAACACTAAACCTGTTCACATACTTACACCAGTTATTGAGTGCAGTTTGTATTGAATGGAACATCAAATGCAACTCTTGTAAAATATTGTTTAAGTCCAGCTGCACCTGTCCAGAGCAGTCACCACAAATCCTAGTGTAATGGCCCTGTTCCCAGTTTTCTCTTCCATTTAACACTCCAGTCCAGATGGCGATCGTAATAGATCTTTAAAGTGCTTTGGTAACCAACAGATAAAACCAAGAAGAAGAAGACGACGAAAACCCTACCACACCTGCTGATTCATTGTTAAATGCCACACACCTGTTGCACCTTCTGTTGATTTTCTGCCAGATTTTCCTTCCTCACTTCCAGAGAGCTGCAGCTGTCATTTTCCGAGCCTCTCCCTAATTTTCAACTGTTTTTGTGGTGTTGTCGGTTACGTTTTTACCAAAGAGTTTACTTGTTTCAGCTGCGTCCCTCCAGTAAGTTCTACACCTGCAGCGGTCTTTCATCATGTCTATGAACAAGATTTAAAATGTATTTTTCAGATTTCCTCAAAATGGGAAGAATAACAACTAAAAGCATGTTCGGTGTTTGATGCAATTTGCTTTTGCGGATATTCAGGTCTCAGTTTCTTTGTTTCAGTTTGGTTGTGCATGATTTTCCTGCTGGTTTTATGTTTTGTCAGGGACTATGATGTGACTGATTGTTGCCAAGCAGAATTTATTTTCAGTAAGAAAGTCAACTTAGGGCTACAGACAAATGCTGGCTGCTGCAGCAGAGCTGCTTCATTATTTAACATTTACCCTACAGAGAACTCAAAGCACTTTCCATGGCACTGTTTATTAGACTGTTAGTTGGCACTGCTGGACTGAAACTGGAAAAATATAACCAGAAACTGCTTTTCTATTTTTCTTATCCTGTGGTTTTGTCTGCTATCGTCCCAGGGTCCTCGTTCTCATGTTAAAAATCAAAGAAAGGGCGCACAGCAAGGGGGGATGCTGAAAGAAAAACTTTGATGGTGCTGTTATTGTTCCTGTTGTTTCCACTGTCAGAGTGCTGATTTCTGTTGCCACAAATTAAACCTAAATGCACAACAAACACTGAAAGAAGCAAAACCAACTCTAATCTTTGTTTATAAGACTGAAAAAACCAGTGTGGTATTTGATGTCTGGCGATTGAAGGCACTGGTTTAATTGGGAGCTGCTCTAATTGTCCAGCCTCTAACATTTAGTTTAATTTATTTAAAAGAACAACCATTGGACATGGATTTCTGTGGCCTCGCCTCACTTAAGTGTGCAGCTCTGGCAGAAACAGGATGCATCCCGACCGTAAGCATTACTCAAAGTATTGGCTCTCTGTTCAGTTAATACTGCACAGAGTGTATGTCAGATTCTAATGGGCTTCAAGCACCTCTGAAACAGGTAAATGTGAGGATCTATTGTCTGTGCTTTGGGGCCGAATAGCTAAAAAGGGCATGTTTATTCTGCTCTCCTCTCCTTGGTGCACCATTCACCATCTCTTAGTGCATTGCCTATTGATTTTCCTCAGCCTCCTCTATCAGTCAGGCTTTAATAAGACAACACATGTCGCCTTTTAAAAGAAACGTATTAGAATGTTAATGGATCACTCCACAGATCTGCTCGAGTCTCTGGACACGCGCATGCAGCCGTGTTTATCTGCGCATGTGAGAAATCAGATTTTCATTAAAACCAAACAAGATAACATTCATCATGGCGCGCAGGGGGAGTAAAAAGGGAGTGGAAAACACGGAAAATGCAGAAATAAAGGGGATAAAGGGCTGCGGATGAAGAGCGTGCTGGGAAGTGAAGGAGAAACCTCCAAGTGCAGAGAGGGATTCGTCTTCTGTGTTATTGCTACTGTGGGGACCAATTTATCTTCATTTTGTTTTTTGGCAGTCACCCCAAACTGGACCAGCTGCCTGAAGACGGTGCAGGAACGCTGCATGGATCTGGAGCCCCAGTAGCCTGTAAGGTCTAATCTGGAGCTTTCTGAGTACTAGACCGTAAAATGAAAAGAGTTTAGCAAGAAAAAAAAATTTTCTCCGTTAAGTCTTTTTTATTTCTTCATTAAAGCTGAAATTAACAATTCAGTTCAAGAGAGTGAAGATTAATCATTGAAAATTAAACATTTATACTGTGGGACATAACTACAATCTTTAATACTGTATAATTTTGGGGGATTTTAGGTGAGAGATCAAAACACATGCTTGTCCATAATTATGTTCTCTAACAAACCTACAGAGAACACTGCAGAGCTGCATGTTTTTTGACTGTTGGAGAAAGTTTGAGAACATACAAAGTCCCTGGCTCTGGCAGGGATTTATATGGAGTGAAATTAGTGCCATAAATTGTGCAAAATTATAAATAAGGTGAAAAAAGAAAATGATTTGACACTGAAACAAAGGGCAAGATGAAAAATCTGAAACTGAAAAAAAACTTCAATCTGAAAAGTAGTTTTGATTTTTTTTTTTAGTTTCAGAATTGCTTTTCAGTTTCAAATATTTTATTCAGTTAAAAAAAACAACTGGGGGCGTGCTGTGGTGGCGCAGGGGGTTAGCACGCCACGTTTGGAGGCCTTAGTCCTCGACGCGGACGTCGCGGGTTCGACTCCTGGTCCCGACGACCTTTGCCGCATGTCTTCCCCCCTCTCCTCACCCTCCTTCCTGTCTGCCTACTGTCGAAAAAATACGAGCCACTAGCGCCGTAAAAACTCTTCGGAGAATAAAAAAGGAAAAAAAACAACAACAAAAAAAAACAACTGAGCAAATGTTATGGCCCCAACTGAGCTCTATATAGTAAACCAATAACCTTCTGCAAAGCAACAGTACAAACAACTGTGCCACCATACATCTTGGTACGGACTGAAACAAATAAAACCTTGGTTTACAAGGCTTCCATGTATGGCTGCAGTTAATAGAGCATGTTTTATCACGTATGTTAATGTGTTTATGCACAATGGTGTCATTTTCTCTGCAGACTTTAGATTTTGCATTCTGTTCCAGCTTCCCTGTTAAGAATCTGTGTGCTTAACGGAGACGAGGCAACACAACTCATGCTCTCTGCAGCTCTGTTTATTTATACCTACAGAGAAAATGAATTTGAACTTCCATGTCACTTCTAAAGCTCTGCAACTCAGTATGCTGTGTTTTTCTCTTTATAAGGCAGGAGATTTATATTTGAAGATTGAACTTTGTGACCTCAACGATATGGATAACCCCTTCAGTCTTCTCTCTTTGGAATGAATAGTGAGTTGAGTATTTTTCTGTTTTGGTGTTCGTTACTAACAATTATGGCAATATACAACGAGGAGTGCAGTAAAAGTGCTCAATATAGGCGCACACTCCACCGGTACTTTAGAAGTACTCAACAAACACTTGGGAAAAATATTCACATGCCTCAGTCTTTAATGTTTGGTAGTGTAACTTCAACAAACTCCAGTGTACGTATTGGGATTTGATGTGGTGGAAACTTTGAAATAAAATCCAGTTTAACCAGTTGACTTCAGAAGTTGCCTTTATCAGTAAATCGTTATTTATTCTAGGATAATTTGAGCTCTCATGTGAAGTAGGTGTTTTAATAAACAGTGACTACAACAACATGAAGATGGATACAGTGAACCCCCAATATTGTTGAGGATCAGGAACCACGGCCACTTGTGAAGGAGTAAAATCTGAAAATACTTGAACGTTGCACATCTAGAAACACTTAAAACACATTAGAGGGTCACATGAATAGAACTGCCAAGATAAAAGCTGTGTGCTTAAATATTTATCAAAGCTGTTTTTATCTGCCAAATTAGATCAATGTAAAAATTTGTTCAATATTATTTAATTTCAAGAAGTACTCATCGAATGATGTGACAGCGGTCCATTAATATTTTAACAGCTTGAAGGGGCCGACCAATGATTCTCTCCCCATGATTTCAGCCCACAGCATGACTCCACCACCTCCTTGCTGACATCACAGCTGTGTTGGGATGTGGTGGCCATCCACCACCAATCCACTACTGCGTCCATCTGGACTATCCAGGGTTGCACAGCAGTCATCAGTGAACAAGTCTGTTTGAAAATTAATCTTCATGTACAGCTGGGCCCACTGCCACCGGTTCTGCTTGTGAGCTCTGGTTAGGGGCCCAATAGTAGGTTCATGCACCGCAAGCCTCTGGAGGATCCTCCACCTTGAGGTTCCAGAGGCTCCAGCAGCTTCAAATAACTGGTTGCTTCTTGGTAAGGACATTTTAACAGCTGCTCTCTTAATTCGATGAATTTGTCTAACAGAAACTTTGCTCATTCTGCCTTTATCTGTACAAACCCATCTTTGTTCTGAATCAGCCACAAATCTCTTCACAGTACGATAATAACGCTTCAGTTTTCCTTAAATATCTAATGTTTTCATACCTTGTCATACGGCATTACACTATCTGATGATTTTTGTCAGCAGAGATTCTTTCTCTTTCCCATATTGCTTGAAACCTGTGGCCTGCTTAATAATGTGGAACATCCTTATTAAGTAGATTTCCTTTAATTGAGCTCACCAGACAAACTAATCAACCCAACTGTCTAAAATTAATTATAGTGATTCAAAGAGCCCTGACACACAATACCATCTAAATTTAATAGCACAACAAAAAATGTAATCATTATGACACTTAAATCCAATTTGCATAATCATTTGGAACATGGTGTATAGTCAGATGAAACCAAACCTTAACTTCAAAACCTGCTGGCAAATTTCTATCTGATAACCATAACATAGAAACAATACATCAGATCAATCTGAACTTATCATTCTCGGGTTGGCAGAGTCATACTGTAGGGATGGGAAGCTGGTCAGAGTAAATAGGAATATGAAAGGAGTTAAATCCAAGGCAATCCAGGAAGAAAACCTGTTAAAATGTTCAAAGTCTCCCTCTAAGAAAACAGAGCTCCAAGTCACAGTACACACCTGATCCAATCAAGACTCTGTCAAAACTTTAAACTGCTATTTACGAATGTTTTCCATCTGCTCTGACTGACCTTGAATTATTTTCAAAGAAGAATGCAAACCAGCGTTTTAATTTTTTTAGTTTTTAATATGTGGAAAACCATGTATGATTTTGAAATTGCATGCAATTTTGACGAAACATATCAAATACTACACTTCTAACATCAGAGTAAGGAAAAGCTATGGGGGTATGAATAGTTTTGCAGAGCACTATAACTGCCAAAAGGCTGCTGCTTTCACTGTATCGTTACGGGTTCTTGGTAGAAATGGCAGCAGCACTCGGCCCAAGCAGCCAGGTCTAAATTAATATTGATCCGCAGCTTTCTATGGCATCAGACAAGGAGGCCAAATAACTAACAATAACCTCCTCATTATGAGCGGGAGCAGGCACAGTGAGGGCAGCAATAAAAAAACACAACCTAGCTCTTTAACCAACCGCTGAATAAATCTGAATATTTCTGCTGCCTCGTGACGTCATCAAGTCCTGCTAATAACCGCTCCTTCTTTGCGGTTTGAACCTGTTGATGAGCAACAGTGGGAAAGTTGGGGTTTATATTGTGAGTCTTCCTCAGACTTTATGTGTGTGCAACTTCTGAAATGACATGCTGCACGATTCTGGCTTCACTGCGGGGAGCTTCGGCGGTCGAAAGCTTGTTATTTGTTTTCCTGATAGGGAAGAGGGGAAAAAGGTGGTGGAGCGCCGAGAGAGGTGTGGGGGCTGGAGGGGAGCTGCTGAAAGGGAGGGAGACGGATGTCACAAATCAGAGGGACCCCTGCTGATGTCTGGATGCAGCAGTGGCTGCGCAGTGGGGGTGGGGGGCAGGGATTGAGGGAGTGTTGCAGAGTTGTCTTTCTGGCTGTGTTTGCGCCGTGCAGCCAGCTCCGGGCGCCCCCACTGTCAGCCCAGGATTGATGGATAGGAGCGTGCATCGCACAAAACATCAATTCTGTCCTGCTTTCTCTTTCATTCTGAGCCTCACGTTCCTCATCTCTCCTCCCTCTCCCTTTCTCACCCTCCCCTACTGATGCTGCTCCAGGTCCCTCGCCGGTTCCTCTCTTCCTCACTAGTTTCCACAAGGCATCCGTAAAGCCGACAGAGAGCACGCCGTGAGGCAGCAGAACAGCGAGGCGGGCGGACTGCTATTTCTGTGACAGCCTTTTCTGTCTGGCAGGGTGCGTGAGAGCCGGAGCGCTGGACTGGACTGTGGTTTTCCGTGGGAGAGGAGGCGGTGGGGGAGCGAGGGGGAGAAGAGAGGGGCAGGTTGGACAGATGGAGGACGGCGGTACCCGGCACCTGGGATGCTGCGTGGTTGACGTGAACGAGCTGAGCGCCAACCCTGAAGGACTGAGCGCTGCCGGTGAGCCGCCTGCACTGTCTGTCTGCTGCTTCTTTTTTTTCTTGTTCCATAAATCTCATCAGACACACAAACTCAGGGAATGTCTTTGGCAGCGAACTCAAATGGTGGTATCATTTTTAACTTGAACTACACCATAACTAAGTTTATTCAGATGAGAAAAGTCCTATTGGTGCAAATTTCAGTTTGATATTAACTGGTTTCCAGATCAATGCTGAATAACTAAATCTGTTGGATTTTGGAGCTTATTTTCATGTTGCTTATTGGAGGATGTTTTTTTGTTTTTTTGCAAAGTCATGTTGATGCCTCAGTGTCGAGCATTGCCCCCAGTTACAGCAGAGACCACATTAAAAACAACTTGGCTGATAAATGAAGTGGGCTTTCAGTGTGATAGTTGCAGATTGTCCCTTTATGTCTCTAACTTAGTGTCTGATGTTAATTTGCAAAGTATTCGACAATGACGAACAGCCTAAAAATGTATGTTTTGTGTTTATGCTTCCTACTCGTATTTGATCATCTGTGCTCATATCTGCAGCAGTTCTCCAGTGGATTGAAAAAGTATTCATACCCAGAAACTTGTCAAACTACAGAGGTCAGTGTGTTTGATAGATCTGCATGATGCATAATTTTTAAATTGAAGGAAAATAGACATACAAATTTAGAAAATGCTGCATACCTTGTATTTGCAAAATAGTTGATGATCAGACAGGCTGTAAAAAGCTGAACATTTTTAGGTTTTGCACAAATTCACATTTGGAATTTTGTCTGTCCTTTGATTAGATCATTCTAATATGACTGCCTTGTAATGGCTGTAAATTTAGGTTTGTTGTTTGCCTGGAAGGTGAACTTTCTCCACATCTCTAGTTTCTTAAGGTTTCTAATAGGTTTTCTTCCAGGATTGGATTTTTTTTTGTCCTGGATTAAGCTTCATCCAGCTTTTCAACTCTAACCATCATCCCTGTTTAGGCTATAAAATCTGGACTCCCTCACCACTCACTTAAAATTGTTCATTCCAACTGGTGATGCACCAACTACACTTTAATATGCATTGATAAACACATTGGAAACCACATTGGTAAAACACTAGAAGCTAATATCAACAATTTTCCTTATCTCCACTCTCAAGAGTACGGCCAATCAGCAGCAAGGGAAAAACGAATGGGACACCTGGATTGGTTGCTTTGCAAAGCAGTAGCATGCTAACTGGCATCTTCTTCCACGTGTTTGCTATTGCTATTTTGCTATTGCCTTCAATGCTTGTGCAAACTAGACATGATAGGGCTTTCTTCTTCCTACTCTTTTAGAGGCAGCATTACGTAATTTCCAGGCAAATGGCACTATTTTGCAGCACAATTAAGCAACAATGTTGCCTTTAGTTTTTATAAAAATGCAACTGAAGCTAATATTGCTACCTTCAATTGCATTTATGCAGCTGAAATATGACTTAAGTCATCTTTGACTTTGTAATTTAGCGGCTTGAAATGGGTACTCTGTCTCTTTAAGAAAGTTTTCTTCTTTCCAACACTCAGCCTTCAGAAGGTCATCACATTGCTCCTACTGACCCTTTAACAACATTTTTACCAGCGTTTCACTGGGAAGTAACTCTTTGCTAAATGCTGCTGGCTAGTCTGAAGGAGCTGAGTGGAGATGGAAGCTTGAAGCTTGGAAACTGCGGCTACAAAGTGAAGCTTCGTCCTCGAAGACAGCTCTAGGTCTACCCAGACTTTTTTGCACAACTGACCGGTTGCCATGGGAGATTAAAGTGTTTCTCAAAAATGGATGAAAGAATCAAGGCAACACTCCAAGTATGTTTTTGATGAGGGAATAATATTATGATGTGAAGCTTAAAGTTGATTTGACATAAAACTGCAATATTTGGACAAAGCTAAACTGAAGCCAAAGTTCCCCATCTGAACAGTTGATGTTTGCAGCTTCTCCAGAGTTGAGAGGGTCTCTAAGCTCCTTTTAAATGAACACCAAGATGTTTGTAGTTTTTTAGTTTTACCATGGTTGTTCACTAGCAAATCTCCTAAATCTCCACACAACATTTGGATTTATATTAAGATTGAACTCCACATAAGGGAACTTTATTTAATTAAAGTGTGGCATTTTCAGGCAATTGGTTGTGTTGGATTTTACTTAAGGATGTCAGAATAAAAGGGGACAAATACAAATCCTCATCACTCTATTTAGTTTTTTATTTGTTCAAAGACATTTGAAGGCCAGACCTCGTTTTTCTTCCGCTTCACAATTATTTGGTACTTCGTGCTGGTCTTTCACACAAAGTCCCAATCAAACACACGACTGTAATGTGACAAAATCCCAGAAGGACCAAAGGGAAGTGCTGCTTGTTTCTCTGAGCACCTTTGCTGCAGTCTGTCCTTTGCTGTCTTGGTCTGCTGTCATTGAACGCTTGCAGAGGCAAACTCACCTTCCTTCTCTCTACTAAGAGAAATGACTGAGGAGGTAATCCTTATCAGGAATGTCACAAAGCCTGATTCTCAAATGTAATATCTCTGCTTTCAAAAAGGACAAATGCTGCATGCTGAGCTGCTGAGCGACATGGAAGTTCAAAATCATTTTCTCTGTAGGTATAAATAAATAGAGCACAAAGCAGAGAGAAGGGAGGTGCTTTGTTGCCTTGTCTCCTTTAAGCACACAAAATCTCTACAAAGAAGCTGAAACAGCATGCAAAGACTAAAGTGTGCTGAGAAAATTACACTGGTGTGCACAAGCTACATTAAAATACATGGTAAAACATGTGCTGTCAACTGGAGCCACACGCTGCTGCACTCAACCTTCAATTCTAAACCCAATTCACATAATCGTTAGGTTTTAAGTCCCACAAAACATATTTGTTGTGTGGTGGCACAATTATTAGTGTCCCGGGAGAAAATAACCAGCTGACACCATCCGGTATTGAGTATGAATGTTCTCTTACTCTATCTTATCATGCATTTTACATTAACTGCTAATTACCTGTAGGTGGGAGTATGTCCATGCATGATTATCTGCCCTGGATGGACTGCTGTCCTGTACGGAGTGTACACCTCTTGCCCATTGGCTGCTGGAGGTAGCCACACAAAACTCTGCAACTGATGGATGAACACAGACAAATGCAAACTTTCAACACAAAAGACTTATTTCAAACTCCTTATTTAATGTTACGTTTTTTCACATTGTCATTATAAATGAGACAGTTTGCTGAAGTTATTGTAAAATACATCCAGAGTTGAAGCAGAATTTTATGTCAACATGAGAAAACATTAGTAAAAGGTGAGACTGTCTTTGCCAGTTCCATATGATCCTCGCCTGCGGTGCCCTGAGTGAGCAAACTCTGCAGACTCATTTTAGCATAATTCAGCTGTCTGGTACAACCCACACACTTAGAAAAACCTGCTGAGATCTAAGATAGATGTTGGTGCATATGCCAGCTGAAATGGACACAACTTTCCCAGAGATAAACGGATATGGCTCAGAATGAATAACAAAGACTAAATGCTGTTATTCTGTTAATTTCACTATTAAAAGGAACACTGAATAAAAATGTTATATCTAGCAACCAGGGTTAAATTTGTTTGACATTACCTAAATAATTTTAAAAATAAATATCAAAGTAAAATCTATAATTGTAGACTAAAAATCTAAAAACATTTTAAAGCACAGTGGAGGATGAGTGATCCTGTGGGACTGTTTTTCGTCCAATTTACCTGGGAACCATTCAGGGTGGCCAGGAAAATTTTAAATGAAATCTGATGGCCTCCACCAGAAACTGAAACCCTTTTATTTTCTCTTTAATTAGGCTAACTAATTTTAGCAATACAACTTATACAATAATATAATTCCCTGTATGTAGGACTTTTACTCTGACAGCATGGTCACCATATATTGAGTGGTTGAAAGATTTACTTAGAAGCAAATAATTAGAAGTGTGTAATAAATTTATTTTTGTTCATTGCAGCTGTCACTACATTTTGTATGCAAGTCAGCCAATATTGGATTTTATTTGATAGAATTGATTAGAAGGTTCCAACATCTGCTATATTCTGACTTAAATGGATGTAATTGTTCTTTCTAAAATAAAATTTCAATTTTGAACTTGTGTAAATGGAAACGGATATTACAGCCCTCAAGCAAGAATGCAGTGCCATTTTTTAAAATAACATCACAACAAGCTGAAAAAGTCTAAGTCATCTTCTACTACTGTGTAAAATTCAAGATGGCGCCAATAACTAAACCTGGCATTTGCCAAGACGGTCACTGTTTAAAGGAGTAGTACAAAATGTTAACAAAGGTGTGACTTTTGAGTGGAAAACTTGAAAAAAAGGGATGATTTACTGATATACTGATGCTTTCCAAAAATTCTATTGTAGGATTTTTTTCCAACTGAAAACAATTAAATTAGTTTGGATTTAAAAGAAAAATTATTTAACAAAATCTTAATGGGGAAGAAACTACATTCATGCTGGTGTTTTTATGTAGAACTTCAAAATGTGGAGAGAATTAACATGTGGAAGAGATAAAATGAATAACCAGGCTACCTATAAAATCATTTCATCAAAAGTTTATGACCATTAACCCTAAAAATGTAGATTTCATTAAATTTTCTGTCAGGCATTTACATTGAACCACTCACGACATAGGCAAGAAGGCTCACTACAAATGTGCACAAGCAATACTTCCTGCAATGATTAGTTGATGCAATGGTTGTAAGAAAGTCTTTTTAAACTTCAAAAAGAATCCTGAAGTGATGGGAGGAAAAAAGTCGTGGTACTCCCAAGTTTTTTTCTGCACTGAGATGGAGGATCCAGTCAGAACCTTCAAAGGTCACCTCTCTGCCCACAACACACACTTCACAGTTCAGACTTTGCAAGGGAGCAACAAAGATGGGCCATAAAAGGTGAAAACTTTTATTTTTCTTTTGAAGATAATCTGGATGTTCTTGATGGCTTCCATTTCTAAAGTCATGATAAGATGATCCAACTTCAGTTAATCTGAGAGTTTATCCTCATCAATAGATTGACAGAGCTCATAAAGGAGAATAGAATAATTTTTTGGACTACCTTGCATGTCTATCCATCCAATGTTCCCACCAGCCTGCTGGAAACACTAGGATTAAATATGTCTAAATTAATTTTTGGAATAATTAAGAATATTTTTCTTAATGTTTATGTTTGAGTAGCATCCAGCTCTTTTTATTTATTTTTTAAAATGTACCAGTTGGACCAGTGACAACAGGTGGAAATTGGCACATAACACTATAAACTGAACAATGCATATCTGCTCTTGCAGTTAATGTATAGTGTACATTGTTCCTGTTTTAAATAATTTGTCAATTTTGGATCTTTTTTGACCAATAGTCTTGATCTAAGATGAACTCATGAACAGCCTTTGGAGCTTAAATTCATTTCTGAGTAGTTAGCCTACTGTTCTTGCTTTGTCCCTCTCTCTTTTTCTTTTTGCATTTTGAAGCTCTGCCTAAAATCTGGTTGCAACCTAACAACAAGAAAGGTGAATATTTGTAGTTTTCCTGTGGCTTGGTGCATATTAATCAGGTGTGGAAATTAAACAAATTAGTTTCGATTAAAAAGAAAAACTATTTAACAAAATCTTAATGGGGAAGAAAGTACATTCATGATGGTGTCTTTATGTAGAACTTCAAAATGTGGAGAGAATTAACATGTGGAAGAGATAAAATGAATAAATAAATGGGCATGTGTTTATAAGTGCACTAATTATGCATAAAATTAGACAATCATGATAGTGCTGCTTTTTGTCAGAAACCAGTGTTCTGCAGGTAAAAGCTGACATTTGCTACCCATCTGAATCTTTCTCTGGTACAAAATGGCAGGTTTTTTAGTTGACAGATGTAGGGGAGCGAGACTAATGAGAAAAATCTGATTGCAGTTGTATTTTGTTTTCCTTTGGTGTCCTGAAAGACAAAGGAGAAAGCCAAAGCACATAATTACCATGTACAGCACAGTCGACAAGTTGACAGCCCTGCATTATCAGTCGCAGGTGAAATGGTTTATCTCCACTTTGTTGACGGGAGACAAGAGTGGGATTGAACTCTGCTGCCATGCAGTTATTAAGACGAGGCTGTACTGTTTTTTTTTTTTTTTGTACACACTCCCAACGCTAAGGAAGAAATTATGCCATTTTAGCTATCAGCTAATCACATCACAATTTGCATAAAGGAGCATGAGTTTTTGCTGTCAGCCTTTACCTGAAATATTAATTAGTGTTTGACATGATAAAGCTATCACAGAGCCACCTCTCCGTCGGCGCCCTTGTTAACCTTCCACACTACATCTCTTATCGCAGTGACAGTCGAGACCACCTCGGCTGCACCAACTGATTCACAACACTTCATTAAAAGCTGGCAACAAAACCATCTGTCCCCTCTCAATCTCCCACCGCAGTAATGTGAGGATAACTCACTCCTGCGTTCAGCACCACTCGTCCTAATGGGATGCCTGTCTGTGCAAACATCAATCGAGTTACTGTAGAGGTGCGATCACCGGATGGATCGCCGTGAATGATGCACCGGGGGCTTTTAGGGAATTTTAAAATGCGGGAATGAGGGAAAAAACGTGCACAGGGTTGGACAAAAGGAGACTGAATACAGCAATTATTGAGCATTTATCTGTGTGCACTCGTGAGTAGAGCCGCTGGCTGGGGCGGAAGGGGGAATGCTATTTATATCCTTGAAATATCAAAGCCCATGCTGAGCCAGCCGTATCAGTAAATTATTTATATCTCCTCAAAATCTAAAAGAAGATACTACTCAAAATGTTACTCTTCTGAGGGAACTTCTCTGTGTAATATCTATTCATGAGGAGAATAAGTAGAAGTGATTAGCTTGTGAATCCTCTGCTTTTCTGTTGACTGGAAATTTTTCTTAAAGTGCACCGGACAGTTATTTTTCATGCATTAAGGAGCTTACACCAGTGACATCAGTTTCTCTGTCTCACATTTGTGTTTATCATCATGTACAATGGATAAGATGACTAAATTTTACTAAGGAATGTCAAATTTTTACTAAGGAATGTCTAATTTTTAGCAAAGAAACAAGCAGAGAAAAAAGGTTAAGTGATCATCTGTAAGATGGACAATTTACCACCCAGGTCATTCATTAACTCTGTCATTCCACAGAAATCCCCCCATGCTGCTACATCCTTACAAATTCTCCTCTGTGCTCCCTTCAGCGTGCCTTTCCCCCCACTGATACCACCCGCAGACTCGGGGGGGCTGATAGATTGGAAGTACAGTGGGGCTGTGCTGTTATTTCTGGAGCCAGATGAAACTGCGGTATAGCAGGCGGGTACACCTCATTTGCTCTGGGCCCCTTCGGGAGATGCATCTGCATGTGCAGCCCGCCTGCCGCCTCGCTGAGCTTATTACCATATTCATAATGCTGCTGGATATCGATTATAAATACCACACCTGTGCCACTTTTCTCCACATAGTTGTTCTGAGCCACATTGTGGCTTAGAGCATTGTGTGCTCGTCGCAGGTATGAGTGAGGTGGGCTGCACGGGCGGTATGCATCCACGTAATGTTTAATTATTGCGATTAGACCATGTAGCTGTGCAGACCATATCCAGTATTTTCTTACAAGAATTAATGGCATGCATTATATTTAGAGCTTCAGGACAAAATCACAGTAAAATACACTGATTTTCAAATGATCAAAACCCAGCGATTGAGCTATATGTTGAAATGCTGAACCTTAAAACACTTGATGCCAAAAAGCATATTAAAAATGAGAAAACAAAAAAAGTTGGGATCATTTCTTCTTTTAACCAAACTCATGCCACTTTGAGTAGTTTTACAACTGGAGTCTTTTCAGATTCTTGCATGGCTGATCAACAATTCAGAGCCTTGTTTGCCATGTCAGACAGATTTTTACTGGGAGACAGATCTGAACTGCAGGTCTGGGAGGCCATTTTTGTACATCCTGCAGATGGTTCGACATAATGATGATGATGTTGATAAATAGGTGTCTACTTGATGACATTTATGTATCTTTGCTGAAATATCAATATCCTCTTCTCTGATCTGGATGGGAGATTAGACATTCCCGAAACCTGTCGTATTTTTCTGTCAGGATTGTTGCTCCCTTCTAAAAAGTGCAAAATAATCATGTCAAAGTCAAGAATGTGTTTCTTACCTTCTTACCAACATCACTGTGTTTCCATAAAGTTAATTTTTTTGTATCTTGATATATCACATTAGAAAAAGTTGATGAAAATGGCAAAATTTGAAGTAACTTCCTCAGTTTCAAAATGTTTTTTTTTTTTTTTTTTTTGTTCAGATGGTTTTTGGGTTTTCAAAAAAAAAAGAGTTAATGTTCTAAAAGGGAGATGATATTTACCAAAAAAGTTCTGACATAGCTGCCATCCTCTGGTGGGTCTAAGTCCAAACCTCCATGGGGAAGAGAGGACTCTCCATTTATATTAGATGTGTTTTCCATGCTAGTTTGCACCCTCTACATTTTATCACAGCCATGCACAACATCAACTTCTGACGAAATGAGGCTCTGCGTAGTCTGGTTGATTCACTCAAAACAAGTTGATAGAAAAACACATACTTTGCAATAGCCTTTTTCTTTTTTGAAACATTTTGAAAGTTCACTTAATTTACATTCAAATGATGTACAATTTCTTCCGATTGGAAATTTGACTTTTTTTTTTAAAACTTAAGTACAGTTTTACATTTTGCCTTTAGAGATCCATGATTAGTTGTAGCAATATATAATTTTAAGAATATTTATTTTACAATACAGTAAAACTGTAGGCTGTTTGGTTTTTATAAAAAACAAGTTTATAGAAAAACACATCACAATATTTTTTGCATTTTGTAAATGTATAAAAATTACATTAGATATCTTTAAATGTATGAATACACTTAAATAAAATATTGTTGCACGGATGTCGCCATGTTGTTTACGCTGCAATGCATTCTGGGTAATTTACATATGCTTGGTGCAATTGCATTAGCTCCGTCCATGCTAATGCACGGACGGATCAGGATGAAAATCCGTTCGCGCAATTATGAAAATGAAAAAATAGAATTTAATGAATGTAAGGTACGGTAGTGTTGCTATTCACTAATGTACAGTAGGTGGCGGTATGTAGCTTAAAGTTGCTTGCGATCCGCCGTAATAGAAAAGAAGAAGACAAAGAAAGAGGATGGGGTGGTGGTGAAAAAAACAGTGATGACTAATGCGCTAAGACTTTTCAATTTGAAGTGGATTGACAATAATGGAAATGTAAAAATCACAATGAGTAATGAAGATGAGGAGGATGAAACGGAGGAAGAGGAAAAAGTTGGCCGAAGAAGCTGTATTTGTGCTGCTGCTGCCACATTCGGCTTCATAAAAGACACAAAGAATGACGCACCTCCGGTCAGACTGGGTGATCTGGTAAGTAGTTTTGTAAGTAGTTCAGTGTCGGGTCTGGTCTTAACAGCTGTTTAGGGTCCGGTCTTTGCTCTGCTGTCATTTAAAGGAGCTTCCACGGTTTCTCCCTCGCTTTCCCTCAGCAGTGTTAAGCTTTGTTTTATGTGACAAATGATCCAAAGTCACCTCACTATTTTCTTTTAATTATAGCCAACAATGACGCAGTGTGGAACTGCCTAAATTTACACCAGTCAAACGCAATATGATAAACAACAAATAGGGAAAAGTTAACCTTCCTGTGTTTTCTCTGTAGATTCCAGTACAGAACGTAGCCATCTACGTCATCAACCCAGAATGCATTGCGCAGGTGAAAAAAATATAACAAAATATAAATTATTTTGAAGTTATGAGTTTTGACGTATTACAAACAGCAATTTTTTTAGTTAACAGAAAAATTACAACATATTTAGGCCAACATGTTAAACTAATCGTGGATCCCTTTTAAATATTAAGAGAAGCAAGAAGTTGATGCAAATCAAATAGAAAGGTGTTTTTTTTTCTTTGTTGCTAGTGAAAATTTATGACCATAATTTAATTTCACACACAACTGACCTCTGGCACGTTTCCAAAAGTTTTGTCCTGGGATGTTCCGAGGCATATCAGGAATCCATCTATGTCAGTTGTAGAATTGCAGAGCCATATGAAAGTATTCATACTGAGACCTGTTCACATAATTTTGAAGCTCTTTTGACATCTGAAAATGATTGCATGGAACTGCAATTGGCCCTGTCTACTTTGACACCCACAAGTAAGATCCAGTGCAACCAAACACCTTCAAAAGTGACTTAGTAAACGAGTATTGGTGAGAGTGTGAGAAGTTAACCATTGTCAAAAGAAAGCTATAAGAGATCTTGTTTGCCATATAATTTGCTGATTTAAATTTTATTTTTATGATTGTGAGAAACGCTATATAAATAAACTTTGCACTGCAAAAATACAGAATTTTACCAAGTATTTTTTAAATCTACTTTTTAGAGCAAATATTTTAGTACACTTGAAATTAAACCAAACTAACTTAATATTGATAAAAAAGTTTTAGTTCCACTGGCAGATTATTCCATTTGTAGGTGAAATAATCTGCTGGTACTTCCACTAGTACTTTTTAATCAATATTAAGGAATCATTCACTTAAAACAAGCTCCTACTCCCACATCTTGCTGTAAAATTACCTGAGTTTTGTCTGATTTCAATGTACCAAAATATTTGCACTAGAAACTACATCAATAATAATTGGTAAGTTTTTGTGTTTTTGCACTGCACTTACTTTGCTGAAGGAGCTTTGGTGAGATGAGACCAGAATTTAGTCTCCTATTCTGCATACAGAACACGTCTTACGGAGTACAAGCCAAAGCAGGCAGACTTGGAAAAAAAAGAAAAAGAAAAATACAAGATGATAGACTTGAGAAATGGAAAGCTCTCATCTGGACTGCACTGCTGTCAGATGTGATGACGTATCTGTCTTGTGCTAGACACCAGCAGTTGCAGCAGCCCTGCCTGTGAGAGGAGGATCCTGGAGGAAGAGACAGGCGCTCATACACCTGCTGTGTCCTCAGGCTGCAGTGGTGCAATTTAACACCGATCTTGAAAACCCAACGCATGCAACAGTTTCCAGAGCAATGCTGGAACACACTGAGTCTTTGTCTTTGAAGGTGCAACATAAACTGTTGACTGTGTACAAACAAAACATCTGGCACCATCCTTTCATTAATATTTGACAGTCTACCTAAGAGCTCTGCATATAAAAGCAGACAGCTGTGAATTGTAATCCTCCTTCCGCTCTGTCAACATTCACTTGCTTTTCAGCACGTTGGGTTTTTTGTGATTGGCATCCCTTCCAACCCACATCTAACTTATCTTCATTCCTCATCTTTAATTATTACTGCAATGTCAGGGATTTGTCACTGCCTCCTACAACTCTGAAAAAGTTAATATATGGCACAGATGGAGTCCTCTAAACAAATTAGGCTGTCACAATGACAATCCCTTATGATAACATGGCAGCAAAGGCAGGACCGAACAGCCGGCTCTGTCTCGGTCCACATATCTAAAGGGTCCCCTTTTTTTTAAACAATACAGCATGACATTCTGGCTTATTAAAGTTTCATATGGTCCTACAAGGAAGCTTTAGTGGTGACAACATGAGCAGACACCACCTGAGAGGAGCATGAGGTTGACAGTTATGAGAAAACCAGATCATGACAGGAAGTTTATTTAAATACAGCTGCTTTTAAAAGCTGTATGTGAATACATTTTCTTTAAGTCCATGTAGTTATATATATATATATATATATACATATACAGTTCCATGTAGTTATATATATATATTTTCCACATAATTAGTTATGTGGAAGATTTATTTTAAAGATGGTCTATTGTGCTTTCTTGAACAGGTTAGGTTAGGATAGGGCTATGGGCTACACAAATACATTTTTTGAACAATATCATTCTTGGATAATGAGATTTTAGTCTGCTCTGTTCTACATATTTTGAGCTCTTTTCAGGATAAGCTGTTTTAGTACCTCTTGTCTCTTTAAATCCCAATAAGCTGCTGCTGGCCACGCCCCCTAAACTCAATGTTTGCATTCACATGTGAAAATTGCACTCTAACAGCAGAGAAACAGCCATTACATAACCTTGATAAGTATTTTCTTTCTTTTTTTTTGCTCATCCTTTTAATCAACAGAGAGATGGACAATTAAAAATATATTTATTTATTGTATTTCACAATATTTACATTTCAATTGAAACTGTTTTTCCGATAGACTCAAGAATCTTAGTAAGTTAGTAATCACACTGATCTATTTTAATGGTCAAGTAACAAATGTAAAACACAAAAATAACATGAAACTAATTCTTGATTTTTGAGAAAAATGTTGGAGTGCCAAATTCCTGAGTTGAAGGAAAACTTTGCAAGAAAGATAAAGGAGAATTCAAAATAAAGGTCTTTTGAGAGAAGATTCAGAGTTAACGTAAAAAAGTAGAAGCCTTACTTTTGGCCTGGGTCTTTTTATGTCGCCTCTCAGTGAACCCAACTGGGTTCCTGGATCTTTGGTTCCTCTCGACAGGGGAATCTCTGCACAGCATCTGTCCAACCTGACCTGAAGGTCGTCTCCACAGGGAGGCATCTGTCACAGACCTTGAATGTTTGGTGGTTTCTTTTGTTGAAATCTGAATCGAACAGTTAAGGGGGGGGGGGGGGAAACAAGCTTTCACCTCCAGCAAATAAACTGAAGCTGCTGAAACATTAAGGAGCATCAAGAGGAGAAACAAAAACAAAGAGTTAGGGTAAATAAAGATTTTCCACCAAATCTACCGGTCGATCAGATCCAGAATACAACTCAGGGAAGGCAAAACTTCTTTGATGCTTCTGTGTGTTGTTCTATCTCTTTAGAAATTCACACTCTGACTCTCCTCTGAGTTAGCATGGAGAGCTCACGAGAGCCACAACATCATGATGTCATCAGGTGCTGGTCACCCCAGCAGCGAAAAGCCTTGGAAAGCATTTGTGCATCACATTAGATGATGATTAAGAAAAACAGGCTCTACTGTCCAAAACCGTCTCAGTGGGGAGACAGTTCCAGAACAGTAAATATTATTTTACTGGGTGGAAGCAGTTTGAGCTCAAGGTCTACTGAGGTCTAAGTTAGCAGAAAAAGAACATTCACTCTAAAGAGGCAGTATTATGAAAAATCAACTTTTATTAGCTTTACATCGTGTTATTATGTTTCCTCAATTTTTTCACGCGTGTTTGAGAAATCCTTTAATCTCCCATGACAACATTCAGCTGTGCAAAATGCCTGGTCGAACCTACTGTAGCTCCGCCTTCAAAATGCAGCTCCTCCTCAGAGCTGCAGTTTCCAAGCTTCGAGCTTCCGCCTCACAGAGCAGCCCTCTCCCACAACTCTCCCACTCAGGTCCTTCAGACTAGCCAGCAGCAATTAGCAAACACCCAGAGAACTCTGCATTATAAGAGCTACTTTTTAGAGAACGATGGTAAAAAGGTTGTTTTGATGACTTCCTGAAGGCAGAGTGTAGGGAAGATGAGGACTTAAAGAAACAGAGGCCCAATTTCAAGGCATTAAATTGTAAAGTAAATTTTTTAAGTCATATTTGATATATGTGGCATTTTCATAACAACTGAAGCTAACATACTTACTTGATTGTGCTATACAGTGACACTGTGTGCCTGGAAAATACATAATACTGTCCCTTTAAGAACACTATTTGACCTCATCTAAATGAACATCTTCTTGTCATTGAATGCCATCTTCGCAAAACAGGTGTGTTTTTAGCCTTGATTTAAAGGAACTTGGTGTTTTCAGCTGTTTTCCCAATTTTTTGGAAGTTTGTTTCGATTTATTGTGCATAGAAGCTGAATTCTGCTTTTCTGTGTTTGATTCTGGTCCTCGGAAAGCAGCAGAGCAGACCAGAACCAGAAGACCTGAGAGATCTGGAAAGTTGATACAACATCTTTAATGTATTTTGGGGCTAAGCCGTTCAGTGATTTGTAAACTAACAGAAGAATTTTAAAGTCTGTTCTCTGGGTGATGTACTCTACATGCCTGGTGTTGGTGAGAACGCCAACAGCAGTGTTCTTATGCACATGTATATTCATAGATATGTACTGTACACCACTGCCCAGACAGAGTGGAAATGGGCCATTTCAGTAGCATGCTTTTGCAACCAAATTGATCTGATCGGTGCACAGTTACAGCTGCCAGAGAACAAAATGACCAAAATCTATCTAGCCTTTGTAAATGATCCTCATTTCATTTAATGTCTGTTATCTAAACTCTAGTGGCTCCAATAAATCAGAAATCACCCTGAATGTGTGGCCCATTAGTGGAGTTGATGAGCCTTAGAGAGGCCAGTTGTGTCTGTGGGCACATGAGCAACACACTCGGTGCTCTAAGGCCGTCGTGTGTCGATCCAACCTGCAGGCGTTTTCATCTGCTTTGTGTTTGAGCGGTGGTGTCGGACTGGGAGAGCAAAGAATGAGAAACAGCACTGGTGACAGATGATAGAGGCAGTCAGTACACTGCTCATCTTTTTTGGCATGAGCCCTCAAGGACAATCCATACCAGAAACTCTCGTTTGAACGCCCGACAAAGTTTGTAGGCTTTTTTGCATAATCTAAACGAACAGTTCTGGGAGATTGTCACGCTTAGAATTTTAGAATACCATTTCTCTGTTATTGAGCTATTTTCTTATTAAAATAGTTTCCACAATCTGAGCTCCAGTCCCCATCTCTCATTAGGCCTATTGGCTGCCGATAAATTATTGGCTAGAGATGATTTAGTTGCTTTTAAAAGTTAATGACTCAAGTACTTCTTACTAGAGAATAGTGTCACATTGGAGTGTTGCGTCGTCAGGGTGTGAGTGGACTGGTTGTCAGAGCAGGAATCCAGGTAGCGACATGAAAGCAGAGCTGCACAGTGTGGCTGGATGTGAAGAATGCACACAGCAGGAAAGACAGACCGCGACGAGCACCGGTCGGGAGGATGCAACCGAACGAGGCTGCCAGGAGACGAAACGCGTACAGACTTGATCGTATACAGAGTGAAGGATTTCAGGAAATGTGAGGAATGGGAACAGAACTTTGCTTCTCAGTCACACTGTGGCAACACGTAGGGGAGTTGACAATCCGGTGAGCAGCGGGCGTCAGTGTGTGGGTATTTATACTGCAGAGGCTTGATGAATGAAGGCTCCCAGGTGTGCGGGCAGAAATAGAGACACTAGAACATTATGGCTCTTATTTACTCACACACTGTCACACAGAAAACATGGGGGTGGATAAGCAAGAGACCAACCTGACATGCAGGAAGAAGGAAATGAAGGCATGGGCCGCCTGGGATAGGTCCACTCACACTTACAGTATGTCAGGGAAATACTGCAGGTTAAATTTGTTTGGCACATAAAGCAGGTTGGGCTGCAGAGGGTAGAACTGCTGCCTTGCATCAAGAAGGTCCTGCATGTCATTTGTATGATCTCCATGTGCATGTGTGGGTTCTCTCTGGGTAATCTACTTTTTTTCCACAGCCCATAAATACAACATTCAGGTCAATTGGTTTCTCTAAGTTGACCTTATATATGAGTTTGTGTGCATTATTGTGTCTCTGTACCTGAGTTTCCATTACAAATGTGCAGAAAACTTTGTCTATTCCTCTAATGTAAAAAAACCCCACAATTTTGCAATTTCTGTATTTCCATTAAATAAGAAACATAATCAAAATCCCATTGTTGACATGATAAGTCATTAAAAAAACATGCCGCACCATCATCCTTCTACCACTTTTCATCTTCTTTGTTGTTCTGTCAGTAGTAACATCCGGTTGTGGACTCGTTTCATGTAAAAAAAAAAAGTGTTTTTATTTCAGTTTTTTTAAATACTCTAATTCCGATACAGTCAAAAAAACACTTCAGACTAGTGCAAAAAGTTTTATCAAAAATGTGAGTTGTGTTTCCAATTTGCACAATCGTATGGTGAACAGAAAAGCAGCTTGTCTGTTCAACTGGTAACCTGTCCAGGTTGTCCCTCCCTCTTAGCCAATGGCTGCTGGACATGGACAACCCTGCACAAATAAGAGGGTATGGACAAGGATAAAGATACAAAGATTGATCTTTTCCAAGATCTTCTTTAAGCAAAAACATGTTGTTTTTCAATTTTTAAAAAAAGATTAAGATATCAAGAGAACCTTAATTAATGAGATCTTATTCTTTTTTTCTCTCTCCTTTTTTGTCCTACAGCTGTGACTGTAACTCCAAAGCTGCGACAGTTGGAGTTCAGCATTGGTAAGTCTCTAATCTTGCACAATGTTCTTCTTCTACATAACATGCATTATGTGTACACATACTAGCAGGGGTGTCTAAAGTGCGGCCTAATCTTGCCTGCCGGCACATGCTGATTGTGCTGAGGAAAGATTTTTACTGACAAATAAAACTCTTATAACAATGGAAAATGTTTGGTAGTACGACACCAAGAAGTATCTGTTTTTTAAAAACCACAGTTTGTGCTGTTCTGATGTCACAGTAAGTAGGACCAAAAATATACTGTGACTTTAACTCATAAGAAACTTAGCAAAGAAAGAATCACTTGTATGCAATTCTTGTTGCAAAAGAACAGTTTATTGACCAACAAAATGGAAAACAATTGACAACAAGCAATTAGGAAGCAATATGCAATTTAATGAGGTACATTTACGAGGCACTTTGTGTTCAATTTACAACGATTTGCAGATCTGTTTCCTATAAAATACAACTACTGCATGTGGTGAATGACGGTATCATTTTCATGAACTGTCTCTTGCATGTTCCAGTATGAAGTTGTAGTTTAGAAGTTGATTCAGGAGCACCAGCATGAAAATTTTAGTATTCAGTTGCTTTGGTGGTTTTGTGGCTTTGTGTGGTAGAATCATCACAGGAACCTGTTGTATAAAGACAGATTGGTTCAGAGTGGATGTTGGCGAGGCCTGAGATCTTAGCATTGCCATTGTTCTCGCTCTAAAGGAGTTATTCTTAATTTGCTGTGATCCAGTGGGACCTGAAGAACGTCGAGCAACCCTGAACTTGTGTCAACAAGTCCTATAGTGCTCACAAGTTGGAGTGATTTGTTTTAAAAATGACTTGTTTGTTTTATCAGCTTTATCTCAAAGCTTCAGCTGCTTGTCTCTCTGGAACAGCTATAAAATGCATTACAGAGCATTTTGTTTTCGAAGTCCCTGCTATCTAAGGAGGGAATCTTATGCATGTGTTTGAGTTTTTTCCAGCTCTTATTAAAACTCTGGGCTCGTATTTGTGAAAGAGCTGCAGCTGTTTCATATTCCACGGGGGTGAAAAATTTGTATAATGGGTCTTAACTGTTTTCACTTTGTGTGTGTGGTGTGGGAGTGGCAGCAAACCTCCTCCGTAACATCACAGCCAATTAACATTTAATGAGATAACTGTAGGAAAGCACATTTTTTACTGGAACAATGCTTTGCTGTGATGGTGATGATTAAAAAGGAACTGTTCCACTTTTGCATATAAATTTCAGCTTATTTGTCATAAAAAAACCTTGTCTGTTTAAATGGAAACAAACTGAAATAAGTTGACCGGTTCTATAGGAACCAGTGGTTCCCAAAGATTTTCAAAATTCAAAAGTTCAAAAGGTGCTTTTGAATTGTGAAAGTCCCAAAAAGATGAATAAAAGTTAATGGTTGTAATATAAGAAGATGTGAAAAATCATTTTGCACATCACTGCAATTTGAAACACTTCTAGTAGTTGTTTTTAAATTTATGCCATCAGTATTTCCACTTTTCAGAGCAAGATTTAATTATGTACCAAAGTACTTCTGTCGGATAACTGCCGAATTTTTAAGGCGAGAAATGCATGAAGTTCAGAATATATTTGAATCAAGGAATGGCTGCATTTAAAAAAAATAAATTTGTTGTTTTCTAACGCAACCTTCCTGGTGTCAAAGGAGTTGAGATACTCATTGAATTTTATATCATTTCATTTAGTTACATCATCTGAAAATGTCAAAGACAAGCTGCTGTGGAAGAAGCTCAGATTTTTCCGAGTGAGGTTTCTTTTATGTTATGACCAGTAAATTCTGGTCTTAACTGCAGTCGATAATTCTCTCAGCGTCTTCACTTTAATCAAAGTAAAGAGAATTCAGAATTCACCAAAAGCTAAAGATTTACATCAGCAAAGTCTTTGTTCTGCTCCGATTAATGATCCTGGTACTTTTTAGCAGTAACCAAAACATTTTTTTGTTGTTGCTGTTGTTGTTTTCGTTTTTCCAGCCAGGTCATTTAAAATTACCCACCCTTGAAATTATACAAGGTAAAGTTCATTCAAATCATTAATAAATTATTGTGTTAAATTATGTACACATTTTTTATTAAATGTTAGAAGCATCAAACGCACATAGCTTTAATTTCTGGAAAGCAAAAAACAAAACTAAAAAAAATGAAATCAAAGCCTTTATACAAAATTTTACTTTACATGGTGTTCAAATCCCTTCATCTTTGTCCAATATTTTCAATATTAGATTCAGAAGATTCAGATTTTTTTTGGCCCAAGTCTTGCCACTGATTGTTAATAGATTAAGGTCTGTACTTTGATTAGGCCAGTCTAATACTTGACCAATACTTTCAAGTTTTGATATGGTTTGGTTTTCTTGTGGAAAACCGACATAGTGATCTGATTGAAGCTCATGTTTGATGTTTCTCCTGCATGGCTTGTTGAAAACTGCAGTGACTTCATCTGACACTCTTCTTACCATGCTTCCAAAAAAGTCAGATCTGTTGGCTGATTGACTAGATGTCCTGTTGACAATTTTTCTTACCTTATGCGTGGATCTCTGGATTTCTTCCCTTGGATCACTTGACCGCTTCTGTGATTCATTCTCTCCTTGCTCTGTGAATTTAGGTGGTAGGTTTTGTTTTTCTAGGTTTGCATTCGTGCCAAACTCTTTCCATCTATAGACGATGAATTGGGAAAAATGCTGTTTCAGTTTCTAAGGTTGGAATATTGCTTTTTAACCTAATTCTGCTTTAATTGTAATCTCCGCCACAACTTTCTGCTTTGTCCGTTAGTGTTGCTCATGACTAATATTCTGCAACAGACGTCTGAGTCCTTCACAGAACACCTGGATTTATAGGGAGATTAAATCAAGCACAGGTGGACTAATTAGGTGAATCCAGCAGCTTGCACTGTAATTTATTAGAAGTATCAGATTTGAGGGGACTAGATAAAAATGTTTCTCAAATTTCAAGAATATCATTTTCAATATTTTGAACACAATAATTTTTGCTTCACTTAAGAAATAATGTATTACTCTTTGTTTGTCTCTCCCGTACCGTCCCGATACACAAATGTAGAAAAATGTAAATTTTATTAAGCTCTGTTATAAATGGCATTTCCCCCAGACTCTTAGACAAAATGGTGTGCAGATCAGAGCAATGGCACATTAGAGGATAATGTTGTTGAATTGATTTAGGTGATGAATGCTTATCATTAGACATATATCATTCTGGAGATGAGCATGTATTTGTCTCATGTGGTAACCTCCATGCTTCCCTCTGCCATTACACTGAATTCAGACTCCTTCTGGAGGTCACAGAAGTCTCCTGCATTAAAACCCATTGCTTAAAAATTCATCTTGAAAGACGTCAACGTATTCCAATCAGTCTGAATAAATACACTGCAGTAATTGAAGTCTCCAAGGATGGGCAAACATTATTACTCAAATTGAACAATTGTTGTGGTAATTTGGGAATCAGTTCCGATTTACTTTGGCAGTTTGAGTAACTTGAATGAAATTGCCAGTCGTGACATTGTTGAATTAATTTTCACCTAAGCTAAGGAAGGCAATTCAGTAGTAATCAACAGGAGGATCTGCAAATGTAATTTTCTTGAAGCCACTCCAAATTTGTTCACTCCTTTTTTTTCTTGCTCTCCAATCCATTATTTGAGTCTGTGACATTTTAATGAGCCATATTCCTCCTCCCTCCATCCATGTTTCTCCCTCATTACCTCCGCTCTCCCCCCTCCATTTAGACTTCCTTCCTAAATCTCTAAATGTTTCTCTAGGGGACTCTCTTGTCCTGTCTCGTCACTCTCTCCATTTCCTTTTCCTGCCTCCCCCACCTACAGTAATAAAGGTTCTTAGTGCAGAGGTTTCATCGAAACGCCACATTCCTTTGCGAAACCCATTATTGTGGTGTTTAAAGGGGAGACGCTTCCAGTTTCAATCTTTAAATCAGCACCCTCCATACTAAAACACACAATGTTGATCACTGTATGTTTAACTTATTATACCAATGCTGTTATGAAACTCATAGGAGACTCACAGTGCTGGTGAGGAGTGGGGATAAGCTCATTATCAGAATAAATATGCTTAATAAAGCTTCCAGAGAACCCAGCTTCATCTAAATATCAGCAGCTAGATGAATGGAACTGGGAGTCCTGAAAGAAACTGGTTTTGGAATGAACATATTAATCACCTGGAATGGCCAATTCTCTAACCTTAAAATTCATAAACTATGAATAAAAGCTGAGTTTGTGCCAAAGAACAAAACAATTTAAATAAACTCTACAAATTCTGCCAGGAAGGTTGTTTAGGCAGAATTTTGCCAGAAGCTTGCTGATGGCTACAAAAAGCACATAATCAATGTGCAACCTGCTAGTGGGCATTTAGCTCAACATTATTGGCGCTGTATGAATATTTGAACTTTTCTGTGTTATAACACTGTGTGGATCAAGAATCATTCACATTAAAATCAAGATTGTATGTCATATAATCATTTAGACCCTTTGATAAAAAGACTTCAAATGCATCAATAAAAGCATGAAATGCATTTAGAATCATTCATGCCTTTTAATGATTGTATGCAAACTTTTGATTAGCACTGTAAATCTCCTCTGAGTTTCCTGTGAGAATTGGTAAACAACTTGTCTACTGTGTCCCTCCTTTGTCAGTTTTTATTTTTAGCTGTGATAAAGCATCTCTTTGCATGCTTTATCACAGAGCAACCAAGTCTAATGTAAACTCTTTTTGTCACTGCAGTAATGACAAAGCAGCAGCTGAAACACAGGCTGATAGATGCTGCTGCTTTCAGCTCATATGAACATGGTTTTATGCCTTTTATCTCCTTCTGCATAAGCAAATGCCAGACTTCTTTAATGCAAGTCTAAAATTCCTGCTGCCTGGAATGAAGGGGGAATATAAAATTAAAATGACCCCTAAGAGATGATGTATGAGGTCTGGACTTGAGCTGCAGGATACCTATCAGGACTCTCCTGCTGCTTCCTTTTTACCAGCCGCTGAAAGAATCCGATACTGAATGATACTGTCTTATATTCTGGGTTTACAGTTATGGCCAAACGTTTTGGTACTTATACAGATTTCATACTTTAGAAACTTTGCTGCTACAGCTCTGGCAATGAATGAGGTAAAAAATATTTTTGGGGGAGATTATTTTTGTATAGCAAAGAATTCTGTAAGCTTAAAATGTAACTTTATAACAGCAACCTATTGGCCACTTTATGTGCATACTAAAAACATACATACTAATGCATACTAATTAGCATCTTGAATGAAATCTTTTGAAAGCACAACACACTGAAGCTTAAGGTACTCTTGTCAGCTAAAAGGTGGAAACTGAAGCAGGCTCTCCAGAATTGGACAACAGCAGATTGGAAAAGCATTACCTGGTCTGTAGAGTCTCAATTTCAGCTGGGATCAGAAAGTGGCGTAGACATGAAAGCATGGATTCATTCCGCCTTGCATTAATAGGTTAGGCTGCTTTTGGTGGTGTAATGGTCAGGGGGATATTTTCTTCACACACTTCGGGCACCGTGATACCAATTGAGCATAACACAGCCTACCAGGGCTATAATAGCTCTGGGTTTGTCATTATGGTTTAGTTTTCTTTCCTGGTGACTTTTCCTTTGTCTCATTTACTTAGTTTTAATGAACAAATAATCACTGAGCGAAAAGCTAAAGTAAATTGTCAATCGAAAGACAACGACAGAGATGAGGTGTTAAGTAGCTTAAAATATTCTGAAGATAACGTCATGTTGCAGACACAACACCCAAAACAGCTTTTCTGTGGTTAAACTTATAAAGGTAAATGGGATCAGAGGAGCAGTTAAATAAAACATCAGGTCAAAAGCGAGCCCTTTATCTAAAGCCTTTAAAGCTTATGCAGACCATAGACCATAGAAGAGTCGAGACACGGATGGACAGGTAAATAAGGAATCTAATTATGTGGAACTGCTATTTTTCTACCACAACAGATAAAAACAACACTTGTCAATCCATCTCCATATCTTACCATTTCCTGAATAAGACACCACAACACTTGAAGTTATCATTGAAGGCGAGACTTCCCCCAAACCTGAAGGGAACAGTCAACCTTTTTCTGGACTAGGACTATGACTTCACGCTTAGAGGACTGACCGTCATCATGACTGCTTTGCACTCAAACCATCCTGGGGCATGCTGAAGGTCATGGCCTAAAGATGGCAACAGAATGACATCATTCATACCAACTAAAGATGTACCTTGGAGGCTTCAAACCAGACACTCTCCAATCCAAAGTTGATAATTATAAGAAATGTGGGTCAGAGTCCAACCTACCCGGGGAACAAGCTCAACATTGTACCAAGAATGTGAAGACAAATATAACTTTGGTTATACAGTACAAGGACTAAGTAGCCCTAACAAGCATCCATGTCACCCCATACTTTGACAGCACTTCCTATAAACTACCTTGAGGGTCAAAGTCATAAGTATTTCTCAAATCCAGAGGACATACAGTGCACATTGAAGGTATTCACACCACTTCACTTTTTCCATATTTTGTTTTATGTTACGCTCTAATGCCAAGTTGTTTTAAATTAATCTCATTCCTCAAAATTCTACACACAAATACAATATTACGACAATATGGAAAAAATATGAGGCAAGTTTATTTAAAAGAAATAGAAAACCAATAAATTATATTCACAGCCTTTGCTAACTACTTCATTGATCCACCAATTACAGCCTCAAACCGTTCTGAAACAAGAAGCTTAGCACTCCTTTCTTTGGGTAGTTTGGCCCATTCTTCTTCGTATAGCTTGTCAAGCATCTGTACACAACCATTTTCAGATCTCTCCAGAGTGTTCAATTGGATTCAAGTCTGGACTCTGGCTTGGAGACTCGAGAACAATCACAGCGTGGTTCAGAATCCACTCCTTTGAGAAACTAAATAGCCTCTATTTGTGTGGCACTTTATCAAGTCCAGAGGACCCCACAGTCAGTCATTCCCCCATTTACGCACACATTCACCATCACACTGATGTTAGGAACATACAGTGTAGCTACAGCTTCCATGGCACACCCTGACAGAAGCGAGTGCCTTACACCACCATCAGCAGGCAAGGCAGGTGAGTTATGTCATTGTGCCCAATGACACAACTACTGAGACAGATGAAATGGAGACTCAAACTGGCAACCCAACGATTACAGAAGGAACTTCTGCCACCATCACAACTGTTCCTCCATCAACAATGGTTCCCACCAGAAGGTTTCTGCCTCAATAATCTCTTTCAGGCCAAATCTGCTACAAACTATATTTGTAACAGAGGTTTTCAGCATTCAGACTTACATCTGAGTCCACAGAACCAAAGAGAAACTTTCCCAAATGTGAGTTGTAGATCTATCAAAGCTCCACCAGCTTTTCCCTGGTCACACTCACCATTCATTGTGCCTTACCAGATCTTTCCATCACCAGAGCCAGCACATTTAAAGCTCTGCCCCTCTTCTGTGTCTAAGAAAATGCAGACACGGCACTCTCCTACATCTGATAGTACAGAATATCCTTTCCCTAAAGTTATTCTTCTTTTCATTCTGTCCATAATTCTCTCATGGGATGTCGGCCATATCTCAGACTTTTACTACTTTTTGAGTAAAATTTACTGTTGGCTCAACAGTAAAAAGTTTTTATGAATGTCAGTAAGACTTTAAATTATTGTGACAGATTGAGTTGTGGCATTTAAATAACTACAGGTCTCATGATGAGACATTCCCTGGAGATTTAAGTGAATTAGTAGATGTGATTTAGTTTAATAGAATCCAAAGCCCTTGTGGAATTGATGTCATAGGATTTGAATGAAGAACATGGACTACCTTTTTTACTCAGCAGAGTTACTTGGTACAGTTGGCTACTTTGGGAAAAAAATTCTTAGATTATACACTATGTTTTAAGACAAAGTACATAACGCATTACTAAAATTTAAAAAGTACTTTTGTATTTGCAAGGTAATTACTAAGATCCTATGTTGTAGCTAAAGAAACTAAAGAGGAATCTTATCCCTCATAAGTAAAGATCTTGACAGTTTCTTGGGATTTGCAACATATGAGTAAAAGTTCCAAAAATTATCTAAAGAAAAACATCTAGAAGGCATACCTTACATAGTACATAGGGACAAGTTTAGGCATTTTTGCCATTTACTTCAAAGGCTAAAAGATAAAGACACAATGAAATGGAGACAACACACCGTTGGGGTTTCAGATGATGATTCTTGTGCGGGACAAGATGCTCCTCCAGCCTCGCCTTCTAATCTTAATTCTTATTTTGTTATGATCTTGGTAAATGTCAAATATATTTTATGTGTCACATTATCAGAACTTCATTATCGGGATGTACAATCTTATTCAGTCGTGACCAGAAAAGAAAACTGATGATGCTTCATGCATTTAAAAAAAGGAGCATTGAAAAAGCACTTTCACGATTCTATTCTCAGTGATTCCAGCTGGTGTGTGATTTTTGTCATGCATATAACCATGCTAAAATAGTTCTAAAAGTCAGAATTGTATTTTAGTGTTTAACTATGTCATGGGTGGTGGTGAATAACTAAAGGAAATTGTGATTCTTCTGGTACAGACCTAGAAGAAGGAATTAAACTAAACTAGAGAAACTTAAAGACCTTTTCACTCAACTTTCCTTCATTTGCCTCAACTGGCGATAATTTATTAGCAATTTAAGATATGAGAATTTATTTTTAGTTTAGTTTTTATAAAAGATAAGTTTTATAAAAGTGAGAGATTCAAAGAGGCTGTAAAACTTGCCTGTTAAAAGTGGCTGTTTTTTTATAGCTCTGCTTTTTTGCAGTAAACTTGTAAGAAATGCTTATTAAACTCTGGCTTTATTTGTGTTGCTGTTCTCATAAGAAACCCAGTAGCAGAATCAACTTTTTGTTCCTGTTGGTGAAAATGTTGTAGTTTCCACAGTAGATGAAGATTGATTTGCCAGTTTGCAAAGTTGTTTGAATATTGAGTAAACGTTAAAACTAGGTTGTTTGCTGCTTTGTACAATGTACAAGAATTACATTTGCATAAAGAAACACTGCATCTTGATTTAACTCATTTGAAACGTTGACGAGTAAATACAAGCACCTTTTTATTTTTCCAGAGTAAAGTGTAAAATAGAATGGGCTCCGAGTGCAGATCAATAACTGGATAGATGCCAGAATTTAGTCCCTGACAAATAAAATACAGTTTTCAGATAAAATCCAAGCACATTACTGGGGAAAATGTCTTTTATACATTTAGGGGAGTATGCTGCATAGATGCCAATTAACACAAAAGAATGAGAGACATTAAATGTATCTGTCTGAATGTCAGTGTTAGCTGTTCTTGTTAGGCAGATATAAATACAGAAGTCACATCTTCCTGCTTTTGTTAAGAAAAAAGCGGTAACCATAGAAATGACCATTTTCCCTATTCAAGGCTTCAAGTTTCTTTCACTCTTAAGATCAGTGAAGTAATTTAAATCTGACTTTAACAAAGAGATTACAATGCTTGGTCTTGATGGGATCAGTAGGGGTTATTTTGTTCAATTGAGTTTTAGTAAATAATTAATACCAAGTTCATTTTGCAGTAATGACCTTCAGGATTAAAACACAAACTTTGAAGCAGGATAAGTGAATTAAGTCTCTGGGCTACCTTAATTTGCTGTTACACTCTTACTCTGAAATATGGCCCAGATTCATGGCAGAGGAATTGGAGGCAGAAGAAAAAGCAGGAGACAGAGCCAAGACCCCTGCCAAGCCAGAAACAACAAACTTTTGGGATGCCACAGTAGACAATACATTTATACAGAGTAGCATAACATTGTCATCTGGCAAGTTGCATGGACACCAAACAGATTTTAGAAGACATTGTACACAATTATTTGACCACTCTTATCACCAAAAATGGTAAGAATCCTTTAAAAGTGGTTTCTACCACTTGTAAGTGATTTTAGCATTTTAAAGGGATAATCTTAAGGCCACTCCCCAGGTTTATTGCTAGCCTGCTCTATCCTTTCCAAGTTTAGTTATCTGTGTTTGTTCTGTTGGAACAGTGCCCAAGTTTCAAGCATCCAGCTCCAAATTTGAGATCAAGTTAAGGATTCTTTTTTCCTTCCTTCTTATTATTCCACCCACACAATGCATCAGCACCAATGGCAGCAAAATAGCCCCTTAGCATGATAACGCCACCACTGCGTTACATTTGATACCTGCTGGATTTAAAAGCTTCACGCTGAGTGGTCCACACTTCTTGCAATGGGAGGGGGGGGATACCTCCATCTTTGTACCAACATACCATGAAACCTTTCTCCAAATGGCATTTGGGCCATCTATTCAGGCAGGTGAAACTTTTTGTAAGCCTGGAGGTGTTAAATTTTGAATATGGCCGTCTTTCTTAGTCAGACCATGGTGGCACAAACTGACTTTACTGTGGACAGCAACAGAGTAGTTTGTAGTTTATTAATACCTGGTTATTTCCAAACATCCTTAGCAATCTCATGTTCAGGTCAGATGGTTATGAATTAGACACAACAGGGTACTCTAATGGGACAATGATGGAAAATATGCAATTTATTTTGAAATGGCCAAAGAAGGATATAGTTCCTCTTATGGATGGACCACTCCACCAGTCTTTGCATTATGGTGAATTAATTGTTATGCTCTAGAAACCAATTTGAAATGTTTGGAGCTTTGTGACATGTTGCATTATTCTGAATGAAGTAGCCATCAGAAATTGGGTACACTGTAGTGGTAAAGTAATGGACTTTGTGACCATTACATTGGTGTTTAGATATTGTGTTGTTCCTTGTTGAAACAAGACGGGATGAATCCATGTTTTAATGATGTTATTGCCAAACTTTGACCTTGCCAACAGAGTGCTGGATCTCAAATCAAGACTCATTGAACTTATCAAACTTTTCTAGTCTGATTGTAACATCAGTCTCCTGTTCTTAGCTAACTGGAGTCTTCTGGTCTTCTGCTACTGCAGCCCCATTGCCACTGTTCGGGTATTTTTCTCTTTTTTGGATGGTTCTTTGTCAATTTGAGAGATGTTTGCAGATAAAATCCCAGTAGATCAGTAGTTTCTACGACACTACACTCAACCTATCTAGAGTCATGCAACATTATGTCTCTTATAGCTCCTTTGTTCCTGAGTCTGATGCACCGTTTGAACTTCAGGAAGTCAGCTTTCTGTTACAGAGTAATAGAGCTAAATAAAGTTGACAACAGTTCATCAGTCTGTGTGAGTTAGAGGAATTCAACAACTGATTAAATGACTCATTAGAAGCTTATGAATAATATGACATTCATGAGAATGACGAGTTCCCATAGTGCTACTGTAAGTACTAGAAGCACATAGATAAAGTGAGTCAGGGATTTTTGTAATCTTTAAGACATAAAATATAAGAAAATTTGCAAACTTTCTTAGAATGTAATTCTTTGCAGAAATGATGATAAATAAGAAGTTGTTAGTTGAAGCATCTGGTTTCATTGGCGGTTTATTGCACTTATAGTTAAATATGCGCATGTTATTCATAATGCTGTCAGTTTTCATGGGATTTGGGGAGTTTACTGAAATGTTTGTTGTAAACAGAGTTAATAGATGCAAAATAGATAGGTAAATAGCTTTACCCTCACATTTCAGCTGTTAAATAAATGAGTTTGTATTTTTTTGCGCTTTTTGTAAGCATGCAGCATCTCTTGGTGGGACTTCTTCCTCTTTTGTGAACTGTTAGGAGCCCTCGCGAACTCACATCCTCTGGCGCAGCGGCTGTGACGGCAGTAAAGTCTGAGGGTTTAGAGATTAGGGTGGAGTTTAGGTTCTGGCCTCGTCGTCTCTGAAATCTGAGCGACAAGCTGCTTTTGATGTCAGAAATGAAAGCCATAATAAAACTGATATCTCATTGCCAGGAGGAGCTCTGGTTGTCTGGCTGCATTTTAATCAGGTGCTGATGCAGCATTTGTGTATCTGTCTGTTCACATATTTTTACTCATTTCTCCAAACCATCATTGTGTTTTTGGGGTTGAAATCTCTCTACGTGCAGACTGTCTTCCTCCTCCTTTGTGTTGAAGCAGATTTCTAGCTCTTAGTCATTTGATGTTTAATCTGACAGAAGATTATAATAAACTACTGTTGGCCTTCTTTTTTATTGTGTTTATCTACAGTTATTCCGTCATTTTTTGTCATTTGTGACAACACTTTGTGTGATTCTTCTCTCTTATGCATGCATCATAAAGGATTATCTTCTCATCTGTCACTCTCTTCTTCTTCCTCTTCTCTTGATCTCCTCTCTCTTCTACCTCTTGGCTCTCCTTTCCTCCCTCTCTTCCTTTGCGAAGCCTGTAATGATCTGGCGGCCTCGGGCAGAGACAGGAAGCCCAATGCTTTGGTCCAGGTGGCTGTCATAGATCCCCAGAAGCAGCAGCTCGTCTTCCACGCCTGCACAGAGATAGTGGAGGTAAGCCATAGAGACACACAAACACACGCATACACACACAGATACCCATTGACCATCTCCTCTCTGCCTGTCCTTTTGATGTTTGTTGTTTTGCGAAGTCGTTGGGTCTCAGTTGCATTTCTCTCCATCTCTGTCGGTTCAGTTCCTCATTTTGGCCACGTCTTTTGAGTTTATGTAATATTTTTAGGGCCTCAACTAACGATCATTTTAGTAACTGATTAATCAATCAATTATTCTCGGGATTAACTGATTAATCCGTAATTTGAAGCGAATTAAACGAAAACTATTCCACTTGAGGACATATTTACAGACAAAGAAGGTGTTTTGTTTTTCATCGTAAAAGCAAAATGTACTGTATATGTTTTTATATATTATTTACTGCTCTGAGCGTTTTATTCCTTCAGCAAATGGCTAATTGATTCTTCACAATTAATATGATTAATGGTGTGAGCCATAAAAATTGTAGCAACAAACTTCAGTGTATTCGGTTGGGATTTTAAAAAGTAGATCAAAATTATGAGATGGAAGGAATCATTATTTTAAGACTTTTTTTCATACATATGCGTTGATCTAAATCATTCGAGTGTACCTGTCGCTGTATGTTCAGCATTGTCGTCCTGCTATGTAAAGTGAACCACCACCACCACAGTAGAATTAGAACTATCTATCTTCCTATAACTTGTGACCAACTTTCCTTTCCCTGCTGAAGAAAAGCAACCCCACAGCATGGTGCTGCCACAACCAAATTGCACTAGTGTATCCAACCTGATTTGTGTGCAGCTGTTGTTCAGTGCTTAAAGTCTTGGTCTTGCAGTCTAAACATCATGGATTTAATTACAGTTTCCTTCATAAGTCAATTCTTCCATTGGAGTTGTGGATCTCCGCAGCTCCTCCAGAGCTGCCATTGACCTTTTGTATGCTTGTGTGATTGATGCTCTCCTTACCCACCCTTATCGCTTTAGGTAGACAAAGCTTAAAGCTTGTGATTATAGTTTCAGAACCTAAGTTTGTTGCTCTACTTGTTCTTTGGTGTTCATGATGCTGTTTGCTCACTAATGTTCTCTAAAAGTACTTCTGAGTCCTGAACGAAGTTACTGGATTTCTACTGAGATAACATTAAACGTGCAGACATTTGAGTGACTTCTGAATCCGACTGGTTGCCTTGAATTTTTTTTAGGGGCATCAGAAGGAGAAAATAAAACTACACACTACACTTTTCTACAGAGGCCCCAAAGGAAGAAAAAATGAATAAACTTTCTCGCTTACCAGATTGACGTCAGTCCGTCAGGAAAGCAACGAAACAGTGTCTTTGTATGTCAGAACAAACTGGAAATCTCACTCAATTATGTTACATATTATCATTTCAGTAAACATTCTAACATAATCTGAAATATCATGAGCTATCTGGGATCTTTTCTCATGCATACTTATAAAATCATGCATAATTTTCCTTCCACTTTGCTGTCAAGTTCTGTCTTATGTAGTTCTGTCACATAAAATCCTAATAAAAGGGACTGAATTTCTTTGGCTGTAGTGTGACAGGATGGTTCCACTTGAGAAAAGTACTGTGCACTGCACATGTGGATTGGGCTGGGACACCGCTACATACAGATTTCATGCCTGTTAGCCTCTTTCAGTGCTTCGGTATGACACTGTTGCTGCTAAGGCAAAAGCCACACGTGTTTTTTTTCTTTTATGCAGCATGCAGCTGCCCCCTGTCTCACTGTGGAGAACACACACATACACGCAGACACATGCGTTCTGGTTCCTCCTCTCTCATATGAGCGCAAAGTTTCCAGACGCATGAAAGGGAGACACTATTTTCCTCCTAATTCAGTAAAGCTTAATTAGCATAACCATCTCCTTCAGAGTCTGATTTCAGCTGCTTTTCCCTGGCGCTCAGGGAGCAGCGGCGAATGTGTTTTCGTGTTCATGCGTGTGTGGAAACACAGGATGTGGTGGGATACTATATGCTGGCTCAGACAGCTCCGCAGACACTGAATGCCACTGGAGTTCTCATTTTATGGCTGTAATATTCTGGATGTGGAGCAGGATTTGAGAACATGGACTGCCTTCGACTTCACAAAAACAGGGTATGTGATTACTGACTGATTTTATCAGGGTTTTGCTACCTATTAAGAGAACCTAAGATATTCCTAGAAATTTACTTTGCAGTGTGAAAGTTCTCCCTAAAAAACTGATGATGATCAGATTCAATATCACAAAATAAAAATATTCTGTCTCTCCTGAAATTCTCTTTTGAAAAACATTCTGGAGATTTCAGAGAACAGGGGAAAGTTTCAAGTTTCATTTAGATATGTTTTCCATGAGATATAATTTACTGTTTTAACCAGTCAGAGAAGTGTGTGCGGGTCTGAGAGGGCTTGTGTTTCTGGGCAGATCCACTCTAGCTGCGGTGCCTGAAGACAACCCCACTGCCTCTTGTGTTCCTCCAGTTGTCACATTCCCAGGATGCTGACTCTCAGCAGCTGCTGTCGACTTTGCCGGAAACTTGAGCGCTTGGCTGCTGGAAAAGCTTCAGTGTTAATCACAATCATGTGATTGGCATATTATTGGGAATCCACTTTATCTGATTTATTAAGATTTCATTTAGAAGATAAATAATGGAAGATGCCAGCTGCTGCGTAGCGTTCTCTCATCTCACTCATGAATGCCAAGCTGGAGGTTGGAAGGAAGCGAACAGAAATTTCCATCAGTTTTAGTTTAAAGATGACAACTTTTTGTGTTTTTCTTTACATAGTTTGACATAAAAATCAATGTCCACAGTGTTGAGAGCATAATTCACATTAAGTCCTAAAACATATGTATGAGAACATTATGTAATATCACTGGTTTATCTTGCATATAACGTTTGAGACAACACATCATTTTAACAGTATTTTGGAGAAAATTCCAAATCAAATTAAGTTTTCAGCCCAGACTTGCCTTTAAGTGCTGCAGTTTTATTTTGATTTAATGTCACATTTCCAGCCTCCAAAAATTACATGTATAAAGTGGGAACAGCGTTTTCAGCGAACAGGGATTCTGCTGTTGGACTTTCTTAAGCACTCACAGTGAGGCGAGTCCTCATTCAGTAGTCCCTCCGAGCTGCAATCGGTTACTGCTTCTGTGTTTGAATTGCAAATGAAATTATCTGTTTTACTGTCAATCGTGTTTTTTCTCTTTGTTTGATCTATTTAAATTGTTAAAGTGGATTACAAAGATATTTGTTCTTTAAAAGTCCCTTTTGCAAAACACTTTATAGGCTGAATGAAAGGCACTTGGTGTTTTTTTAAAGGGCCATTGCAGCAAATAGGGTACATCAACCAACAACAAAATTACCGCACTGTTTTTACACTTCTGTTGGTTTGAGGGGGGAAAAAACAGTATTTGAAGACTCTGATGATGATTTTATGTTTATTTCTGGCGTTGACGCTCTCCTCTGTCCCATTCTGCCAATTCAATTTTTTTAAACTGACTACTTTGCAGTATATCGCAATTTTCAGGATGTAAAAAGCTAGATTGGCGACACTGATGCTAGCTGCAACTGGAGAGAGCTTTAAGAAACAGATTTCATCTAGACAAGAAATTGTTTGACATGTTATCTGTGTGTAGCAGGAGGTGTATATTATTATATGTATGGCCAATTGGAAGGTGATAAGCTTTTACTAATAAAGTTAATTTTCAGAGCTTTGAGAAATAAGTAAAACCTTTAAATTCATATTTTACAACAGTGGAATTACATCTAATATTTACTGCTGCAAAACATGAACTGTAAAAATTGCTTTTTTTCTTCTACCAATGAGAAAATTATTAATTTATAGCTGTCTTTACAAGGTTAAACATATTATGTCTTATTAGGTGAATATAATACTCATTTTACTTAAAAACGAAACACCTCTGACAATAATTATTCCAGTATTACTGTATAAAGTATTGGTGTTTATTTTCTCCCTTTGGAGAGCGGTCTCCTAGCTTAGATGTGTTTCTGCTTTAACACACCTCGAGTAAATCAATGGGTCATTAACAGGCCAATGCAGACATAATTAAGCCATTAAGCCAAGACAAACGTAAAATATGCAGGACACTGGCTTAGTATTGGACACTGCTCATATAAAGATTTTCTTATTTCCACATTAAACCCTCATTCCTAGAGATAATTAAACATATGTGTCTTATTGTGGACATTGGGCGTGTTTTTGCTGTGACTAATTAATAAAGGATTAATGTCAAGCCTTTGAGTTTGTTGTATGTGAAGGGGTTTGTGTTTCACGTGTACTCAGTCTGACACAAGAGATGAGAAATTTGGAAAGAAATTGCAGCATGTCTTTTGCCAAACCTTAATGTGTCTCCACTGGAAAATCCTACAGTGTCCAGGAGTTCTGGCACTTGACGGGGATTTGACGTCAAGCAAAGCCAGCAAATGAAAAGGCCTTTGATGTAACCCTAGTGAAGCACAGACCCATGTGCTGAGAGCACGACCAACAAGACTCGTCTGTCTGTTTGTATATACAGCTACGAGCGGTCAAGGGAAGCGGGGGGGAAACCCACTGAAGGCAAACTCAGTAGTCTTATTTCTTCCTCAGCCTAATCACACACAAGCACACACACCCTGTTAATGGTCTTAAATTGGTGGTCCCTCTGCGGAGCGCAGCCCGGATGGACAAAAAGACCAGAGAGAGGCAGCTGCCTGCCATAGCATATGCTCACCATTTGTATGACAGACTGGTTTGCTTCTTGGCGTAAATGGAGACAGGCTTACCACTTTAGCTCATCTCAGCCCATCAGCAGCACTAAGAAGATTCAGTCACTGCCGAGGCTGCCAAGCATGCTGGTAAGTCTGAATGAGGCCTATTCAGCTTGCCAGTGAGGGCAGCGATCAGGGCTGTGTGTGTGTGTACCTGCACTTCCTTCAGCATAATAGTCCTGTCTGTCTTTCTTCCAACGTGTAGCACCGATAATATCCTGATTTCAGTTCAAAGCAATGCATTGGTTTCACTGTCTCCACTGTCTGTTTTTTTAATTAGACCAACTAACAAACTTGGTCAAATTTTTTAGACTAAGTTAAAAAAATTAGACCAACATTGGTGTAATTCTTTAGACCAATGTTTAGTTCCATTTTTTAAATTAGACCAAGTAACAAACATTGTGCTTTTGAAAAAGTAATATATCAGCTGCTCAAATTGCATTATAAGTTTTGTATTTCAGGGCTTTATATTTGCTGAAGTTGCTACTAATTGTAATTTTTAAACTCACTTTCCAATAGGCATCTTTCTTGGTTCTTCAAGCTGTGATTGCTCTGTCTGCTGATAACTTTATGTGTAAAATTGAGTACTTTCATGGTGCCTTACAGAGAATTCAAATTTAACTTTTTTGCCCTTTCTTACACCACCACCTTAAACTTCAATGCATTTTTATTTCAGAAAAATGCATAGCTACTTCAGGGCCTGGACTATTTGCTGTAATTAATGGAACCATCTCTAACAGAACGTTTTGAAGGAAAATGTCAGACTCTCCGTTTGCAGTAATGGGCTGTAATACTCAAAAATCTTCCAAATGTGAAACAGAGTTGGCAAAAATTTCCTCCGCAGCAAGTTTTTGCTGCCAAGGGTGGCATTGGCAGTTAATAGGTTTAGAGGTTAATTATTTTTTCAAAAATGCCCAGAATAGTTTGGGTGGACTTTTTCTAAGATGTCATCCTCATTTAAAAATGTATTTTTATTTACACACATTATCTTGTCTGTTAATGAAATTGATTTGATGATCTGAAATGTTTACCTGTGGAAAAAAAGCAGAAGAAATCTAAGGGTTGAAGTACTTCTAAGTTTTTACAACATTGTTTATGTATTGCTGGAAGGTGTCTTGTTTTCTGCTTGGGTTTAAAGATGGCTGAGAATGCAGTTATGAGGTATTGATAAATAAAATGGCCTCCCAGCTATAAGCCGTTGTGTTAGTTAGAACATTGTGCTCATTGAAGAAAAGCTTTATTCACTGTCAGAATTAATATTAGCAGTGTAGCCCACTGAGGTTGCTTCAAAGTAAAAGCACAGACATCTGTCCCACTTCCTTTCCTTTATGTACTTTCATCTTCTGCCGTCTTTCATGGTGCATACATTAGTCAGAATAAATACTCCAAGTAAATTCTTACTTGTATTCAACATATATTTGTTATTATTATCTTACTATTGAGCTCTCATGGGTTAGAAAATTCTATCATAAAGTCAACATTGTTTATAAATGTAAAATAATTTGGTAAGTTAATTAAATCAGGCATGCAATTTTGCATTATTTGCCTCATCAGGGGGATTTATTCGTTTGTTTCAGCTGTTTTGCAAAGCTTTGCTAAATTAGTGAGGTTTTTTTTCTCTCTTTTTTTTCTGGGTGTGACCTTACATCCAAGCGTGACAGTAAGTCTGTTGGTCTCATTACTTCCCCAAGTCTGTCCCCATATGGTCCCAAAGGGCTACATGCTGGAGACGCCCATCAGAGCGGAGCAAAGGAAGAGAACGCCCCCAGTGTAAACAGAAAATGTTTTGAACTTGTACAAACACAACACCAAATGAATAATAAGTTCTTGAAGGCCTTTGCCTGCAAAATAGTTTATTAGTGTCCAAATATATTGCTGACTAAATGAACTTTAAAATAATTCATAGTTTCTAGGAGTTTGTTTTGTTGTGCATTTTACCTTTTCAAGCTCAATTTCAAAGAAACTGTAAAAGATAAACAGACAAAACTCTTTGTAAAACTTTATAAACCTTTCAGTCGTTCTAGCTGACTTGGTCTCATGGTACACCATGGAGTAGATGCAAAATGAAAATCACTTGCGGAAGAACAGATTTCAGAGATAAATGTTTTTGTTTATGTCCAGAATTATGTTTTCCTCTCAACCACTTTTCATTTTAGACCTAATCCCAACCCAGGTTAGATTATAGAAAACAGCAAGTAAAAAGCCTCAGTACACACAAGGTAGATACAAGTCTAAAGGGTAATACAATATATAGTTCGCTTCAAATACTTGAAAAGAACAGAGACTCTCTAATCGTTTGGATACAAGCTTTCTTTCCAATCAAACTGCTGAATAGCTTCATATTGTTATCTATAAATAATTTATATTTTATGACTGTGTACAAAAAAGTCTGTTTATTTTTGGTCTTTTTAGTCCAACTTCATGCATTGCCTCCAGGCTGACGCAGACACAAGTGGACAGCATTAAACATGGTCATTCACATCTAAAATTCAAATTCATCGTGCGTGCTCACATTCCAATTTGGCCAAACTAACTCAGATATGTCACACGGTGAGTTGTGACCAATCCCAGCAGTGTGAGGCACAGTTTTCTAACCTAACAGATGCGATATTAGAGAAATAAATGCTATAAAAACCCAGATCTGTGGGTTCGATCTGCTTTTAGTGTATTTACACCTACATTTAGAGCCATAAAGGGTTGAGTTTGTTGTCCAGGATCATTTTTAGGGATCTGTCTAAATGGAGCCCTAAAATGATTTAATTCCTATGTCTCCCACTAAATTTGCTTAATGTGCCTGTGTTGAAGTTTACTAGAGTCATAGACATTAGAATAAAAGAACTGCATAAAAGTGATGGCCCTTCTTTGAAAAGGAATTCACAGATATACTTTATTATACTGTATTTCAGCTAACTGGTAAACAAACTAAAGCTGTTTCACAATTGTATAGACCATCCAGACCACTCAAAAGATTTAACTTTACGCCCATCTGCACTTTTACAGTCATCTATCTGCGCTGACATAATTACTAACATGAAGTTCTGGTAGGCAAGATGTCCAGAGTTCTGGCCAAGAACACTTGGAAATGTGGTGAAATTGAACCCGCAACCTTCTGAATGCCAAACAACTTCTCATTCTTTATATTCATAAAGGGAAATCAACTTCTTTGTGTGTATGCACTGGTCAGTCAACAAAATAACATGGAGACAACGCAAAAATCACCTTTAGGAAGACAATTGTGTCCTCCTCCTTTATCCCTCTAATCATGATTTTCTTTGACCCTTAAATCCACTCAGTTTTGCATAATATATATTCAGTACTTGGTTATGCACAAATGGAGGAGTTGAAGTATGTTAATTACAGATTGAAGATGGATTAGAGCTCTGTTTGTCATAATGAGGATGTTGTTCCTTTATGTCATGGTCTGGGCTAAAAGACAACGCTTTGAATTTACAGGTAAATCTATTTTCCTTCTACCATTACATGATGTGTTTAAAGAGCAAAGTTCTGGATACAAGCAAATATAACAAAGATGCCACAATTAGATCTTCTGCTGAAAATGATTCTGTTCTTTTACTCTTTTCCACATCAAGGGACCAGAGTGAGATCAGGCATCTGGTCAGGACGCCTCTTGGGGGCCTTCCTTTGATGGTCTTCTCGGAATGACCCAGTGGGAGGAGATTCCGAGGCAGAACCAGAACCTTCTGGCCTAGGAATGCCTTGAGATTCCCTTAATAAGCAAGAGGGATCTCTCTGTTTTCCCTTCTGGAATCTAGAGTACATATCACAAAACTAGGCTTGATTTCATGTCGCACACCATCAACTCTCCAAAGTTAGAATACTTCTTCTGAAGGACAACGTTCTTAGTCTGTTTATTAATGTACATCTAAAAAAGAAAATCTGAATTATAAAGTAATTTGTAAATGAGAAAAAGAGAAAAACCTCGGAAAAATAAATTGAGTCAAAGATTTAGCTGCTCCGGTTAGATTAAAAAATTTAAACATCCCTATGGTGATTAAAAAAAACTTGGTAAATAAATATTCCCACTTGATCTTTTGCAAACATGAACTTCAACATAGTTCAGACATTTAGGCTAAAAATAAAATATGATAAAACAAATTTATTAAAGCCAACTATCATATAATTAAGCCAACTTCGTTCAATGCATTGTTGACATTTGCAAAATCCATCCAAACTGCCAACCGCCCCAACCAGGAAAGAAATCCAGGCAGTTCTCTACCTAATGATGCTCTCCAGCTGATTGTTGGGGATTCCAGAGCATTTTTGGGCCAAAGCAGGTTTATTGTTGTCTGCGATATCCTTGAATTCAGAGGCTCATTCCAGCCAAAGTTTCTATTTCTCTGTCGTAATCCATGAGCTACATCTCCTGTGCATTGTTCCTTTTTTAATAAATGAAGCTGAAACAAGTCACATTATATCAGTCATCTGAATTGTTGTCTATAATAATCAACAGTGCTCCTCTGTGTTTCTTGCAGCAGTCCAGTTTCCTCTGCAGATTAATCTTTAATCTGCCACTTCTGCGACTGAAAAAAGATTTGACATTTGAAGCAAATAGCAGCAAATCTCCATTTATCTTGATATTTTTCCTTGAAATTAAACCATTTTCTTCCAGAACTAATACTAAATAATCACAATATTAATAATAAAAAATGGTGGCTGCTTGTTGTGATTAATGTGAGATATATTGGTAAATATTTGCTTGTATGGAGAAGCTTCTTATACTTGCGTTTGTAGTGTTTGGGGGAAATTCTAGTCGGTGCTTTTACAGAAGAGCTATGGATTCAACACATTCGAATGACACACAACATTTTATGAACTGTGCGATGCTGTGAGAGCTCTGATGGATCCAGCAACACATTTTCCGGAAAATCAAAACCATACCATCTTCCTCCTACCACTTCCTGTTGTCTTCATCATTGTTTTCACCAGTAGTTTATCACTAGACTTTTGTGATGCGAAAACAGTAATGGAAAGACCGTTTCCATTAATGTTTTGCGAAATACATCTATTTCTATATGGCTGAAAAACCATCTCATCCTAGTGCTAAAACTTATGAGTTTGAGATTGCCATGTTTCTATTAAGCAAATTTATTTTTGCAATTTCAAATAGAAACATTTTATAGTTAATGAAAATGTACACATAAACACACTCACGCACTTTCTCTACTTTTTTCTGTCCAACAGGCAAACAAAGACCCGCTGTTTTTGACGGGGGTGACCTTCCCTTCAGAGTATCCTGACAGCCAAGACTCGCTGGTCAAGCTAACTGTGTATGATGCAAAAAACAAGAGCCAAGAATCAGTAAGTAAACACTTGTTGTTCTCCACATGCATGCACACAATTAAACATCCAGACAGTGATGCGATGATGAAATGCATTTAAGACGAGCTGTGAAGCTGTCTCGCTTTAGGTTTGGGGATGCTTTAAACTTTAAAGGATATAAAGAAGCTTTAAGATGCAAGTGTCTGAGTAAAAGCTTTGAATGACTTTCAGGAAGCCTGAAGAAATATGGGAACACAGCACTTGAAAGGTTACAAGAAAAGTCTTGCTGCTCGGTACTAAAAGTAAGAAGAAATGAGGGCTGATTCAAGAGTTTTGCAGTCAACTAAACTTCAAAATCTCAGTATGTGTTAACCTATCCTAGAGGTTGGGTTCTGAACTGAGGGATGTCTTAGTGATCATTCCGTTCTGACACTAACCTCTGCCTGTGGCTTTGATAGAGAAGGTTATTCAGCCTGCAGTGAGCATCAGAGCTTTGTGGCTCCTCCCTTGGGAAAACCATCTGTCACATACGTGGGAACTGAAAGGAGACCCGGACACAGAATCCAGAACAGGCCAGGCTCTGTGATTTAGACGTTTAAAACTGAATTTATAACAAGCTATTTAGTGTGGGCGTGGGTTTCATCTTAATCAAGTAACAAGTTCAAATCAAGATGCCAACATCTTAATTTGCTTGAACTTACCATAAAACATTCATGAGTTTTTTTGACAATTAAAAGAGTTTATTATGGCGGCGCTTGGTGTCTGAAAGACAAAACGCCGGCAGTGGCAGCACGCACAGCCACATTATAATTTCTTTTTTGTAATATTTAGTGTAAGTCAGTTATTTTGACTTCCAAGGTAGCTGGAAAAAGTTGTATTACTTGTAGAAACTCTAATTTTCATGTGGAGAATTTTCATTTTTAAAGAGAGCTATGACGAGGTTTTTTTTTTTTACCTTTGCTCATAGATTTTCATCCATGATCACATAAAATCCACTTGCAAATTTAATGGGGTACTACTAATAAATTCAAGTTTAGATTAATAACTATAGGTTAGTTTTGCAAGAAAGAAAGCCAAAATATTATAATTTACTCAAATACATACACTGCCTCACAAAATATTTATACACCACTTTATCACACTTTGGCATGTGTGAAGCAAACAAACTTCTATGTGTTTTTATTGGATTGCACAACACAGAATTGTGCAATAACGTTTTAAAGAGGCAGTATTTTCCAGGCACACAGTGCCATTTTACAGCACTACAAAGTAAAAATGTTAAATTCAGTTGTCATAAAAATGCTGTAAATATCAAATCTGACTTAAAAAAATTTTGACTTTAATTTAATGCCTTGAAATTGGGCCTCTGTCTCCTTAGAAACTGCTATGTCTGAAATACCTTCGTCAGGCAATTACGTCATTGCTCATCTTTTAACCTTATAACAACATTTTTACCAACATTGCACTGAGAAATAGCCTGCATAATGAGTTTAGCAGTTCCACCAGGTGTTTGCTAATCTCTGGTGGCTAACCTGAAGGACCTGAGCGAGGGAGTCACAGGGGAGGGATGGTTCGTGAGGCAGAAGCTCAGAAGTTTGAAAACTACAGCTCCGAGGAGGAGCTGCGCCTCAAAGGCAGGGCTAGGTCCACCCTGGCATTTTGCACAGCAAAATGGCTGCCATAGAGATTAAAGAATTTCTCAAATGTGTGAAAGAATCAAGAGAACACGCCACGTATGTTTTTGATGCAGCCTTGAATGTATGAACCACAACAATAGGAAGAGCTTCTTGGGAAAACAGAGATATCCATGTTCCACTCACACAATCACGTAAAATTAAAATACATTCAGGTTTGTGGTTGTATGGTCACAAAAGTTTAACATTCATGAATACCAATGGAAGATATCATCTCTCTAAGGTCATTAGATTCGGTTCAACAATGGAGTCAAAGGATTGATTGATAAGGTGTCATGTTCAGGAAGAAACATTGTGAAATGATATTTGAGTATTTTAAAGTTGGATGTTTTTTATATGATACTCTTGTCAATTTATGTGTATTTATGTAGGACCACAACCAGCAGAGTAATGTCTAGTTTCTCTCCAGTTTTCCACCTCTAGAAGGAGATACTGCAGGCCTGTTTTGTTTCTAAAATAGACGTACTGTATCTGGGGGGAAAAAAGAGATAATACTGTATTAGTCCCATGAAGGAATTAATTGTTGTTATAAATCCTGGCAATCTCCTCTTTAACCTGCCTTGGGACTTGTTCTCCGCATAATTCAGGCTGCTGAAAGGTCAACCGGCTGCTTCTGCAGAAAACAACCATCCAGTTGGCATGGTTACGCAACTCATATTTAGAAATACAAGTAGCACAGCAATCTGTTCAGCAATGAGATATGTTCCAAAAGTTTCTGTTTTTGACATCTAAAATTTATGAGAAATGTAGATTCACACATTATATATTGTGATTGTTATCTGAAAAATGATAAGGCAAGAATGTATATGAGATATATGATTTGATACAATGCAGTAATATGAGGGGGCTGCTCATTCACTGAAGAAATGAAAACTGTGTTGATTTTACATGTTTGACCAAGCTTGTGAAGCCATTGGTGTATTTAAGTGTGCTGTACTGGTGCAGAGTTATCGAATAAGTTTGTAATTCAGTACATTTATGTCTGTTTTTTACATTTTAAATCAATTCAGTGCTGTTTTTCTGTAAACCTCAGATATCGGCATCGGTATCAAAAAGTGGATTGGTGCATTCCTAGATACAATATTACATAACGCTGCATCATGATATTTGACATGAAATATGATTTAGGATATTATAGATAATAAAGGGTAGGAAATATAGCATCAAGAGATATAGTGCAATATTGTGATATAAAACAGATGTCAATTAATGTATTATAATCATGGCATGATGTAACATGGTGAGTTTATTAAGTAAATTCTCCTTGGAACTTGCCTTACCTTGAGTAAAATTGATTGATTAAGTTATCGTTTCGTCTTTTCTTTGTCCTTCACTCATTCTGTGAACTTAAAATTTCTGCTCAACACTTTTCTGTCTATTCAAAGCAGCACTGACGGAAAACAGAACATTTCACCCCAGCTTTGCTCTCAAAATCAGGACTCAAGACTAAAGCAAAAATCTTTACAGACAAGGTTCTGTTGAGCAGAGTTTCACTCTTTTCTCTCATTTCCCCATTCCCTGCTGCCTTCAAAAATAACTTTTGAATGATGGGCTGTTTCACGGCCTCCTGGAATTCTAAGACAGAAAACACAGCCTTTCATAGTAGTTTCAAAAAATTGCCCTGTATGGTGCCGCTGCAACACTTGAAAATCTTCCTTCCCCCTTTCGTTTTCCTTTTTCTTTTTTTTTTCTTCCTGCGACCGGTTCTTGTGTGGTGTGGTTAGCTTTTAGATTTCAGCTCCGCTCCGCTGGGCACAGCGTGCTTGTCTGGGTCTCATTAGAGACTCTTCTAGTGACACAGGCATGACCCTGAACATGAGCTGGTACCATGCATCAGCCCCCAGTGGCTTCAAGTGGAAGATCAAAAATCAGCCAGACAAAACCCAGTCATTTAATCTTCTGTTTTTTGCATTTCCCTTGCAAACCTCAGCCTGCAAGCTATTTGTGTATGTACAAATCAGCTGTCAAAAACTGAGCATATTTCTTCCACATTTCTAGGCCACTTGTTGCAGAAAGTTCCTAGAAGTTACTCTGTGCAGTGCAACTCAGACTGAAACAATCAGCAATGCCCTGACATACAGTACAGACCAAAAGTTTGGACACACCTTCTAATTCAATGGGTTTTCTTTATTTTCATGACTATTTATAAGGCAAGAAATCCCACTTATTAACCTGACAGGGCACACCTATGAAGTGAAAACCATTTCAGGTGACTACCTCTTGAAGCTCATCAAGAAAATGCAGAGTGTGTGCAAAGCAGTAATCACAGCAAAAGGTTGCTACTTTGAAGAAACTAGAATATAAGGGGTATTTTCAGTTGTTTTACACTTTTTTGTTTAGTTCATATTTCCACATGTGTTATTCATAGTTTTGATGCCTTCAGTGTGAATCTACAATGTCAATAGTCATGAAAATAAAGGAAACTCATTGAATTAAAAGGTGTGTCCAAACGTTTGGTCTGTACTGTATGTCTAATAAACCAAGACACAACAACAAAAAACAATACATGTTTCTTTCATGAAGGACATCTTTGAAAGAAGTCCAATTTAAAAGCAAATACTTTGAAGGAGATTTTCTGGTCAGATGAAACCAAATTTGGACTTTTAAGTCTAAAATCCAAAACATGTTGGGGTGCAAAATTAACAGCCTGACAACAGATGGTGGCAGTGTCATGCTGCAGGGATAATGATGCTGGAAATCCTAAAACAGGGGTCTGAAAGCTGAGGCTCTGGAGCTAAAGGTGGCTTTTTGGACTTATCTCAGCTTGAATAACTGTCAGTTTGTCTGTAAAGTAATGACAAATAACAGTTTTGGCAATTTTTCAGCTTTGTTCTAAAATTATTTCATTGAAGAGCAACAAAAAATTAAACTCTAGATGTGTTTTTTCCTCATTTGGTTGAAAACTATCTGCATTTTAAACAAATATCGACATCACAACAACAAAAAAAAAATCCATTCGCTTTTAGCAAAGGTTTTATTTTTCTCTGGGGTTTTGCGACCTTAAAATGGAAATAAAATCGTGCTTTTTAAAAATTGTAAGTTGTGTTTTTCAAATTGTTGTGCAGCATTTAATTGATTTTCATTTAACTAGATGAAGGGCCAAAAAAAGCTGTTTGTATTGTAAAGGTTGCAGAACAATTCCCTATGAGAACATCTCCTGGAGGCTGCAGGATGGCAACAAGGTTGGCTTAAAATCTGGGACAAGATTGACATTCACAGATGATTTCCCTTCATTCTAATTGTGCTTGAGCTATTTTACAAAGAAGCATGGGCAAAAATTGAGTTGTCTAACTGAACAAAGCCAGTAGTGTGGAAGTGCATGCCACACTTTTCAGATATTTTTCTGCAAAAAATGAAAAACTTTTAGCATTTATTGATATTTTTCAAATGACTTCATTACTTTCTGTTATATCACATGAAATCACATTAAAATATTTTGTCATTGAATCATAATATGTGGAGGTATGAATGTTTCAGTAAATTGAATCTATAATCGGCGACAAAGTAAAGGCCTCAAAGTTAAAACGATGAGAGAAGGACTCTGACATTTTCAGGGTTACAGATGATTGGCTCAACGTTCGCAGTGGAACGGAGAGTTTTATCGCCGGATGGCTTCCCTCTGCCTCTGGCCTCCGTTTAGATATCCTGAGATGACACCGACTGCTCCATGCTCATGAATATTTAGGAGCACAGACAGAATTGAGGATCTGATAAGGTGGAGAGTGGAGGTGTGAGAAGGAACAGGACCAACTCAGATTTCTCTCAGGTGGAAGTGATCCCACCCTCCAGCCTATAGCTGTCAGAGGCTGACAGGCCTGCCTTAGTTTGTCACTGATGTCTTAACTGCGGCTCGTCTTTGAAGGGGCCCCTGGGGCGAAGAGTCCTCGTTTGACTCGCATTCTGATCTTATTCTGTGGGAATGCTTTAGCGAGAGCGACTTATGTAAAACAATTGTATCATGCACTTACTCAGCTAAATATTAAGCATGGTATGATTCAAGTGTGACTAATAAGCTGCATTTTGTCTGTTTGAAGAAAAAAAAGTCATTGCCATTTTAAGCCATTATGCCTTTCATAAAATTCATTTAAGTAGGGCGTAATGTTATTTTATTAATAATTAAGTTTATAATATCTAATAGCTTTTTCCTCTAAAGATTAGAGTAGGAATGAAGAGTTAGTTTCTCATATTGCATTAAAATTCAGTCATTGTCTTTAAAATTCATGAGAACTCTGAACAAAGCTGTTCAGACAGGAAAGGATGAAAAGTCCTTACAATAAAAGCTCATAAAGAGACAAATAAGATTATTTTTTGCATGCTTGGCGCATTACATTGTTACTCACTGAACCTCAGAGGAGCCTCAGAGATGGACTGCTAATGATAGCCATTTTTTTCCTCTGTGAGCATGAACCTTTTACTGTACGTTCTTGTTTAAAGAGATAAAACAGTCGCCCCTGGGAGAGCTCTTGTCCCTAATGATGGCCTCATTTCCTGTCTTTTCTCGCTCCAGTTCGGGATAAATGCACAGTTCGGGTCCGGGTTTGCTTGGTGAGAATTTTTGATTAGTCTTTGTGCGCCGTATAGTCTGACAAGCATAAAGCCTAATCTGAGGTGAATGGGATAATGGTGCATGTCTGGTCATTTCCATAAAGAAGCATAAAAATATATTGAATGAAGTAAAAACGCCACTCTGCTGTTACGGTTGTCTCTTCCTCCGGCTGTACCGACGCCCTGTGAGTACACACACGCACACACACACACCTACACACTCCGAAAATTGGATCAAGATTGTGTTTGTAAAATTCCCCACCCCAAAAACAAAAACAAAAACTGATTGGATGTGGTATTCTCTGTTTATTTTTTTACCAGATTTAGTTATGTGTACCACCTTTGCTTTGAAAATAATTTACGCTTCATTTGTTAGGTGTTTGGACTTTTAGCTTCTGTTATTTTCTGTTTTGATTATTTCTTTTTGTGTTTTATGTCTTGCCATTTTAGTTTATTCCTTTTGTTCAGCTATTCTCATTGTTTTGTGGAACACAATTTAACATTAGAAAAAAAAACCTGAAGTCCTCAAAACCTTCTTTTTGATCTAATATTATTATTATTATTATTTTTCCCTCTGAAGAGTTTTTGCAGCGCTAGTGGCTCATATTTTTTCGACAGTAGGCAGACAGGAAGGAGGGAAGACATGTGGCAAAGGTCATCGGGACCGGGAGTCGAACCCGCGACGTCCACGTCGAGGACTAAGGCCTCCAAACGTGGGGCGTGCTAACCCTCTGCGCCACCACAGCACGCCCCTTGATCTAATATTTTGCTCTGATGTAGAACTGACTGAACATTCCTCATTATAAATATCCACTTTTTTTTATCCAACTTATGGGTTATAGTATATTGGAGATGTTTTATCAACTTGGAGCCTCATAATTAAGTGACGATAAATCCAAATCTGTTACTTGCACATTAGAATAACAGCTCGACTATTGATGAGTAACAAAAATAAAAAATAAAATAAAAATCTCACCAACTGAAAGATTAGCAGCAGATTTCTACATGATTAAACACAGTTTTAATAAACAAGGATTTCACAAGGCATGCTTTTTGTAAACTTATCAAGTTACAACACAAGTAAAGATCAATTAATAAAATATTCCATTCTGACATTTGGTAAAATTACCATTTTAGGAAGTGACTAATTCAATTTTGTGCAGCTTACATTTTTTCACCTTTATCTAGTTATCCAAATGAATGTGATGAAGAGCCATAAAATCCCAGTTTATCAGGTACACACTGATAACTTTCACTCATATACAGTACCGCGCAAAAAGTCTTTTGAATTTATTAGGGTTGCATGCCGCACTTTTTAGATTTCTAAAAATCTTAAAGGTTTTTGGAAAAGTTCTCGTCGTTCTCCTCCCACTTCAGATTCATCCTCCATTTTTTATAGATCTATCACATACAATCCAAATAAAACAACATTTGTGGTTGTAATATGAATATGTAAAAACCTTAAAAAAGTATTAATACTTTTGCTAATGTTATTATAACTGCAAATTTTTTGTTTTATTTTAATTTTTTTCTTCTCAAATTGCACAAAAAGTCTACTTCCTCACAGGTTGGGGAATCTACAGTCTTGACCTGGGATGCTGAATGATTAATAAAACTTCAGATCAAATAATGATCAGTATTTTTAAACATAATTATATAATTCTAGCTCACAAAGTTTCCTAAAATGACTTCCCACACTTCAGTGACTCCATACTGTGTTTCTGCGAAACCCTTTGCAAATGTTTTTATCTTTCCACCTGATTTGAGGACGCTCTCACCGGCGTATTTGCTCCGTCTCAGGAGGCGGTCTGAACAGCCACTGTTGCACGGTGAATTGTCACTCCAATTATGAACTGCTGAAGTATGGAGAATCCCAGCCTCGGTTAATCCTGCCCTGTCAATAATCATGATGTGCAAAAGACGCCGAGGTGACATATTTATGGCATAGCCACTTGGTTTTTGCTGGATGGGTGTCAATGTGGTGGGAATTTTCTGTGTGCGTAAGAGTTTACTGCAATAAAAGAAGAGCGAGATGGGGAATGGAAGCAGAGAGCGAAGCGAAACACACACACACACACCTACACGCACACACGCAGTCATAGAAATGGTCTTTTTTATGAGAGGCAATCTCAGAGATACCCAAGAACAGTTTTGGTAGTGATTGGGTGGACAGCTCTGCAGTGATAACCTATGTGAGTAACAGTCCCCAGATAAGGACTGTTTCTTGTCTGATGGCCACTTTGCTTCCTTCACCATCATTGTGGCAATGTCAGCCAAAGTCATAAGTGAGGCAAAGTACCACTGCTCAGGCCTTAAAATGAAAGGCTTCCTAAAAATGCTTAAACACAGCAGGCGAGAGCTGCAGGACGTTCCGCATAAATACTGGAGACATTTAGAGGTTCTGGATACCAAAGTTACATTTATTAGTGGTAAAGAAGAATACAGAAAACATCCAGGATGTGTTTTTACATGTACATTATATTCAACCTTTGGGAAAACTTTCATTTTGTTCATCCTTACTGTAAGTAAGAGATACAGTAGAAGTTCAATCAACCAATCAAATGATTAAAAAAATAGATTAATCACACTCTAGCTCTAGCTTATGTTTGTAAGTTTGAAATGTAAAAAATGCATATTTTCATTTTAAAAAGTTTTTTATTATTATCTCAAACCAAACATCTTAGCTTTCCAGGTTTTAATATTCATGGAGGTCAATAGGAAGTAACTTTGTTTCAAATGTAATTTAGAAATCTTAACTATACACTGGTTGTGTTTCAATGGAAGGATTGCAATAAGCAGTCTACCTACTACCTGGGTTTCATCCAAACATCCACTGCAGTATCTTTTAATGCACAATTTGCTGCTGAGCACACAACTTTGACTCTCCTTGCTCATCTTTACTCTTTAGTTTGCGACTTGGCATTGTTAACCACAGTAGCCTGTGTAACGTGCTGCTGTGAACTAAATAACCCTCCGCAGGAAAGAGGCTTTTGGGTCAAAATAGGTCATGCGATCAACCTGCATTATCTAATATTAAACATTTTAAATTAATTGCATGTATTTGCTTTGACAGCCCTAATTAAAACATACTTGTACTTAACATCAGTTGATATGTAATTCACCTGATGAACAGAGTTATTCAGTTGAACCCAGCTTGTTCCTCCTGCTTACACTAAAACACTTTCACATTCGGACCAATCCTCCACGCTCATGTTGCATTTTACCGTTATGGACAGGACACCTTTCAGTTGGGCTCTCATTCACCCACTCTGATGTTGATAAAAACCTACAGTAACGTTAGTTTGGGGCGAACCGCCCGCCGTGTGATTAATGGATTCACTACTCTGCATCATCTGCCACATAAGCTCACAACTGTCTGATAGTCTAAGTAACTCTAAGGAGCTCCACGGGCACAGATGGGGTTAAGAGACTTTCCCAGCAGCACGGCAGTTTTGGAAATGGAGGAGATGAGCAGCGATGGTATTTAAATGTGTGGGAGATTTATTCTGATGAGATCAGGGATCAAGACGTTTACTTCAGTCTAAAGGTGTACCTGCATGGGAACTTTTAAAGAATCAACTTAAAGGTTAGGGAAAGAAATATAAAACAGTGATAGCAAGAAGTAATTTACTGGCATCTCAAATATGAAAAGTACGGTTTTAGTGACTCCTCTTGGTAGAAGAGCTCTCTGTAGAAAAATGCCTCTGTTTCTCATCAAAATTAAGTCTGTCCGGTGAAACACTGATGAACTGCTTCTTATGGTGAACTAAGCATAAGTTAACATTGATTGAGCCCACATATGGGCATCCTTTGTCTACGTTTGTAAGAATAGATACAAGTAATAACAAAATAACAAAGTTTCCATCAAAATAAGATCTGCTTTCTTTGAGAAAGAGATAAGTTCAGAAGAAGATTTGTAAGTGCATATATCAGATAAATTGTGTACCAATTACAAAGACTTCATAGGCAGGCAAATTAAACATATAAAAAAAGACATATGTCCTCCTTGAGGTGATTTAGCATCCAGTTGGCAACACCATCTGGGTAACAACAGCAAGACAATAAAGCAATGACAACAAGCAGCTTTGCTACCACTAATTACACAACTCAGTGGGAGAAAAATGGCTTTTCCTTGTAGTAAAACCTGTCAGGTCCTTCTGGAATGTGATGGTTGAAATTTGATGAGTCAAAGGATTTGATTAGTCAAAGTATGGAGAGCAGTTAAAAAGGTAATGCTTCTTGGAGTCTTCTTGAATAAGCTTTGGTTGATTTTTCAGTGATTCTGGTTGGTTGTTTCGCACAAACATCAGTCTTTGCTTTATGCCCATTCTTTATTTTCAATAATGTTCCTTAAAATGTCTTTTGAACGGACAATGGAGACATTACAGACAGTTGGCACATTGACATGCCATCACTGGTCTGATGCAATGTTCTTGTTCCTTAACTAACGCTGTTTTGACTTGAAGTCTCTGTGTCAGACAGCAGGACTTGGGCAACCCATTTAGCCTTTTACTGCATGATATTTGGCCACACTTTGACTTTGGCACAAAAGTGGTAAAATTAATCTTTCCTGTGGACAGTCTACAAGTTGACCTCATCCTAAAATAAATCTTGGCAGCTTTTAACTTTATGGATTCAGATAATATTTCTAATGGCGCCCCTCCAAAGTGTCAATGAGATTGACCTTTCACAAAATGTATAACTTTGACATAGTAATGAATAGAAGCCTTTCTTTGTCATGAAGTGACTGGTTGTGTAGCTTTGCGTTTTACCATTTGTCATTAACAAGAAAATCCTGTTAGCGTTTCCACAACAGAACCAAAGTAATGGACCCTGAAATATCCCGCACTTATATCGGTTGACCTGAAGGGGGAGTGTCGGAAGGTTCTTAAAGAGACAGAGGTCAATTTCAAGGAATCGGATACAACTATGATTCAAAGTCAGATGTCTTTTAGGTTGTTTTTAATATATACAGCATTTTCATAACAATTGAAGGTAACATAATCATTTGACTGCCTAATAAAATGGCCTGTAAAGTACATAGTACCTCCTTTTATCATTTAAAACTCTCTCTTGTCCTCCCATCCTCGTCCTGTTCTGTACAGGATGAGGTTTTTTCTACAGCGCAGCTTCAGTAGAAAAAAATTGGATATTTAAGAGCAACATATCACGTCCAGACTAATTCTTTCTGGTTAATATGCTGCAGCATGACCTTAAATAGACTGTTTATGTCAAACTGCATCCAGTTTGGCTTAATTAAAACGATTCTGCACAGAAGATTGTGTGGATGTTCCTTCTCAGAGATCTAAACATTTTTATAGCTAGTTATTAGAAATGTTTAATAGTATTTGTTAGTACCAGTTTGCTAGAGGGTCCTGGCATTGAATATCCTGAATTACATTATTCTACAAATGTCACTTTCAGAAAGTGAAGATCTTCAGGTTTATTTACCCAATTTAGAATTTTTCTTCATATATCATCACTGTGATAAATTGAAATTATTTATTTTTTTAATAACAATGACAAATGAAAAGTTAGCTTAATAATAATTTTATTATCACAATCCACTTTCTAACAAAGTGCTGAATAGCTAGAAGATACTTTTTTAAGAACAAATAAAACAAGATGGGTTCAAAAGAGATAAAAAAGGAACACCAACAATCCTTTGCAACTAAAATTAAAAACAAACAAAAAAGCTAAAAACTTGCACCTGGTAGAAAATCAAGAATGCCGCTAGTTTTGAGTCTTTATTCAAAATATGTATTGATTTGTACTAAACTCATAATAAAAAGGTAAATCAAAGGAGTTTGTTAGTGAGTTTACAGACCAAAAGGCTGAATTTTTCAGCATATCAGTAGTCTGGACCATTCCTGGAAATTCTGATTGAATTTAATTACTGGCCAATTGATCGGTGCCTCAGCAATAATAAATAGGAGGTAAACTGCTTGTCCTTAGTTTATCTCAAGGTCTTCTGATGGAAAATAAAGTGAACTCTTCACGCAACTCACCAAATCGTCATGCAGATCCCCTATAGATATCATCAAGTATTTGATGCTGGAGGAAAATGCCTCCAGACTTTCCAGGAAATTCCGTCTTTGCAATAACCTCCAAAACCCTTTCCTTGTGTAATCTTACTCCAATATCCTCAAGGTGGGATTTGTCTGGATGATTCTCGTTTGAGAATTTAATCACATATCTTCTTCAACAGACAGGCCTAAACGTGACCTATTGTAACCCCCCGTCGACTCTCTAATCATTTTATTGGTGGTTGTTAGTGTCACCTGGAAAAGCAGATTATTAGCTAAATAAATTACTGGGTCACAAGTGAATTAGATGCCTGGCTGACTAATCTTCCCTCTCTCTCTTTCTTGAAAAAACTGTCTCACGCAAAATTTCTTTCCTCTTTCCAAGAGAGAGAGAGAGAGAGAGGGGAAGAGGGGAAACCACTTGAGAAAATCCCCTCCCTGCCTCCCTTCCTGTGCCTTTCTGCAGTGTAATGGTTTCCTTTAGGAGAGACACTGGTGGAAAGTGCTGATACTTGTTGGCTAGATGTGTGTTTGTGTAAGGGCAGCTATTTTCCATGGCTAACTGAGCTCCTGATGATACTGGAGTCAAGTCAGAGTCTGAGACGTTGTGTAAGTAAACCTCAAGATGCATTTGCAATCCTGGGTTCTCTGTAAAGTCATGCTATGTGGAACATTTAAAACCCGAGTTCTGTTGTGTAACTGTGGTATTGATGACTGTGACCAAGGTTAGAAACCAACCCAGTTTTCTGGTTAAAAGTTGTCTTCATCAAGACTTCTGCAAGGAAGGTCTTTCAAATATTTCTTTGGACTTTGGATTTTTTCTTCATGTTCTGCGCAGTCTTTAAACAGAACAAAGTGTCAAGCAAAAATAATTATCTACAGTTCAAACCCCTGGCAAATTTTAGGTTCAAGTTCAATTTCTTTGTTTGAGAAGCAACAGGTACAATCACTCTTAGTCTCTTTTTAATGCAGGACAAGACAGGAGGAGTTGCATCCGATTGTTGGGGTTGACTGGCTGGTTTCTATATTTAGTTATTCAGCATTTTAAATATGCTTGTTTTTTGTACTTTTAAGAGCAATGCTTTTTTCTTTTCCAGCTGCGTGCAGATTGAAATATATTAATAGATAAAATGGCATGTTGTCTTTTTCCACCATCAGTCACTCAGAGTACTGAAAGATCAGATCAGTTCAGAGAAACAGAAGGTTTTTTTGTCTCTCTGTCTTGTTCTCTTCCCGCTCAGATGGAGTTATGATAATCATAAATCCACCTAAACTATTTCCTCTCTGCAGACCTAAAGAGGATTGAGAGATATTTTTTTGCTTCCTCCACAGAAATCCGTATATATTTGTTGTGATCTTATCGTTATTCACAAGAGTGCACAACAGCGACTACAATATGCTCTTTCTGGATCTGTCAGTGAGCTATCTTAAAGTCACCAAGGACAAGTTCTTTCACATAAGCTGAATGTTTAGTAAAAAAGGCTCCTTTGTTGCGTTTTCTATGTGAACCGGTAACTGTGTCATTTAGCCGTGAAATTTGACTGTGGTGTGCTGTGAAACAAAAATATCTAGGGGCTGTTGCACCTCTCCCGCTCCTTCCTGCATCTCGTTGTTTACCCGGTAAAATGTGACGAGCGAGTCTCTGTGTAGACTCAATTTGTCGTTCTCAGTAGAAATGTTTTTTGTATTAAAGACCCACTTACAGTGCCCTTGGATCACAAGCATTGAACAAAACAATCGACAAAACTAGAAACTTTGACATTTTAGAAAAAGCAATCAATACAAAAAGACATTTTCTGAAAATAAAATAGACAAGCAAGTTGAAAAAAAGACCAGGGAACAAGCCTAGAAAAATAAGAAAAATACAATACTTTATAAAAGTATTTATATGCTTACTTGTACTTACAATATGTCTGCCACACCATGCATAAAGTTGTTGCTGAACTGGAGAGCTCCTTCAGGGACAGACGGCTGCATCCTAGGTACATAAAGGAGCGTTATCACAGATCACTGCTGTTATTTGGTCAGTTTATCTTATTTGAAATAACATTCCTGCTGTAGTTTGCTGTTGTATTTTTTAACTTCTCATAAATAGTTTATTTGTTTTCAGAAATATTCTGTACATAAACATTTTAAAAAATTTTAATCGCCCTACTCAGTTGCTGCATGTTTTTGGAATGAGTACGCCATTTTAAATAACTGCACAGTATTTTCTTATGCTGCAAAATTTCCCTTAGAGTAGAGCTTGTTATTCATATTTCTGTTTTTATATGTTTTTTTATTTAACTCTATATGCTCTGACTTGCTGTTCCCTTTGCTGCTGGTACACCTGAATTTCACATAATGACATTGTTATGCATACTTACATACCAAACCTATTCACAGTCCTCCAACTTACTCACATCTTGACAACCGAAAATGTGAACATAGAACAGTAAACATATCAAAAGGAAGGAAAATTAGGTGTGTTTTTTGGCCATATTGAAATTGGTTTATTTCGCAAAAATGTAAAGGACAAAACCTTTTATGCATCACACGAGTCACATGATCAACAACTGGAAGTTACCACTGGCACAAACCACGAAGAAGAAGACAACAGGAAGTACCTGGAGGATGGTGGCATGACTTTTTTTTTAATGACTTATTGCATAAACAAACTTATTTCTGTGTGATTTTTAATTATGTTTCTTATTTAATGGAAACACAGCAACTGCAAAATAACTTCTTTTTTTTTTTTTTTTACATTAGCGGAATGCCAACAAGGTTTTGCATATGTCATGGATATATCCATGACAAAAAATAATCAAAAATATTTTTATAAAATATTTGAGATATTTTATAAAAATCTAAAATTTTTATAAAATATGTTTTAGTTTGCGGTTTTCATGTGACAAAGATAAAAGGGTTTGAGGGTGTGAATTCTTTTGCAAGTCTTTTGAGTCAAACTTCATCATTTTGATACCTGTGGACTGAGGGAAAAATGCCTGAGTGTTTTCCTGCCGCCTCAAGTTACAACTCACCGGTTTCCAACATGTGTGTTCAATGAACGCTAGATTTAACCGAAGCCACTAAAGGGATCAGGCTCTGTAGATCTACTGGGACATCAATCTCTGTCTTTCTGCCTGTCTTGGCTGTTAACCACCTCTGGGCTGCACCACTGATCTCTGTAATTGTCTCCCATTCTTCAAAGCGAGCTAAGAGTTGGTTTGATCCGAGCTGTTTGCTTTTACAGCCCCTATAGCTCTGCTCTCTAAAGAAGAGAGCTATCAACCTCTTCAGGCACGAGTTAGCATATTATAGAACCATTATTGTGTGTCTGAGTGCTAAAGTGCAAGAGACCCAGCACACTTTCGCCTGTTTAGCCTCAGGGAGAGATAGGAGCTCCTCGATGTTGCAGAGAAATATTTTCTGCAGGTTTTGTTGGAGCGATTATACAAAAACCTCTTGAGCCGTTTCTGCATTCTTAACAACATTAGTGGATTTCTGCTTATCTGATGGCATTCACCTAAAGTCTTAAATGAAGTTAAAGCAGCATATAAAAAGTTAAGTTTGGCATCTTGTTTTGTGGCTTCTAAAAGAATATCCTTTAGCCAACATTTGCACAACTTATTTCCTTCTCCGTCTTTGTGCACGGAGAAGGACAAAGACGGAGCACTTTGACTTAAAGTGCAGAGTCACAGAGAGGGAAGTTCCAAACCACAAACTTCCATCAAACGAAGCAGATAGCAGCTTGCAAAAAGCTGCTCCAAATTAACACTTGCAAAGCGTATTATTTTAAAGGTCTTCTGTGGTAGAATCGGTGTCAAATGACCACAACGTTGCTATCCTATAATTTAAATCCTGGTGCTCCGGTCGCTAACGGGCTCTTGACTATGGTGGTACAGTCTTTTGGAACTCCAAGCGAGTCGTGTTTACAGACTGAGCGAAGGGAGCCTTGATTTTTATCACCTAGTCTGCAGTGGGGTAAGCAGTTAAAGTTTATAGACCAGAGAACAGTGTGGGGGGAGCCATTGGTAGTTGCTCCAATGCATTAAGAGCAGACTGCAGCGTTTGCCTGCTAGACAAATATGCATGACTGTAGGAATCTGATCTTCTATTTTAAAGGTACTTAAACAAATCCTTTGAGCCCTGTGTAGCACCTTCCTGAATGCCTCTGCAGAAAAAAAAATAAAACAGGGTTTTCTCAGTGTTGGCAGGTCACCAAGGAGAACAGCCTGAACATGATGAACTAAGCAGTAAAGGCAGGGAAATGTGGAAAACTAATAGAGTGGTAGGAAAAGATTCATGTTCAGGGACATGCATTGACAGACTGAAGAATGCCTGAATGGAAGTCTGAATATTGGGGCTGTGTTGCTACTCCTTGGATCTTATTTGACAGAATCACTGATCCTCTGGCAGCACATTGTTTTCTGAGGAAAGGTGAGATGTATATGAAATGCAGCATGGTGCCTGTTGTTTATGGCTCTGTAGATCTCATCCAATATCTGCAGAAGACAGAATGTGAAAGGAGCGTCTCTTGGAGGACTGCAGTCTTTCTGCAGCCAGCTGCCAGTGAGCATTTGCTTCTGTGGTTAAAAAGTGAGGCAGGTGTTAATGCTTTTAAAAAAAAGCAAATAGTTTAGATCTGAAATAGCTTTAGTTAAAACGTCAGTGTGGGGAAGGATATGATGTTTTAAAAAACTTAATTTAGCATGCACAGCACAAATAAAATGGTACAAAGTTAAAAAAGCAATTTATCAGCTGAGAGTTTGGAGGAATTGGGTGGAGATGCAGTCGTGCTGATTTTGACATCATAGCTTAGTTGAAAAATTGTTTTATGCCAGAAAATAATTTACTCGATTTTTGTGCATAATGAAATTTCTCAGTGACAACTGAGGGGAAAGATCTAAAATAAAGTCCTAAAATAAAGACCAAACTATTAAACATAGAAATACGTTGCTGAATAAATGTTTTGATAGTGGGACAGAAGTTGTGTTTTTGCATACTGGTAATTATTTAAATGCATTTAAGACCTTTTAGATAATTCTGTTGGTAAAAACATCAAATTTCTGTGAAAAATAAATATTTTCAGAGTCATCTGTTTCTGGACTAAGACAGGATCTTAATGCCTGGAGTAGATCACAGTTATGGGTTTTTCTTTTCTCCACCTGCTTTATGAGAGTTAAAGGGCCAGTTTTATGTAAAATCTGCTTTTTTGAGCATTTCATCATGTTACAATGTTATTTCCTCATCAAAAGCATACCTGGAGTGTTGCCTTGATTCTTTCACGCATGTTTGAGAAATCCTTTAGTCTCTATGGCAACCATTCAGCTGTGCAAAATGCCTGAGTGGACCTAGCTCTGCCTTCAAGATGCAGCTCCTCCTCAGAGCTGAGTTTCAGGAAGAGCAGAGTGTTTTAAAGAGACAGAGGCCCAATTTTAAGTTTTATTTGATACATATTCAAAACAATTTAAGTTAACATAGTTACTCGATTATGCTATATGGCTTTATGTGCCTGGAAAACACATCATACTGCCCCTTTAAGACTAGCAGTCCAACATATCTAATTTTCTTTCACTCTCTGACATCAATGTGAAGAAGGTTTACCCCCCTTCCCGTCACTTTAAGCTGTGATATACCTCTATAAGTTTATGAATTTGAGTTTGACTTAACCCAGAATCTTTCGTTTCTTAGTTTTTATCATCCTTTATTATTTATTTATTTATTTATTTTTTACAGACGGTCCCTCATTTTTCCTAAAGCTCTCTTTGATAAACGGTGAAATTCTGGATAGATTTTCTGATAGTGAGCTGACCATCAGAAAATGGTCAGCTCACCATTTTCTGGATATTAAAGTGTTTTTCTGTTTTGTTTCTCTTTTCCCTGGAGTGTTGTATTTGGTTAGATGCCAAATGTATTTTCTGTTCTGGTGTCCAAGTAATTCAAAGTTAGACTCATCCATCCAAAGGACATTATTCCAGACATCCTGTACTTTGTCTACATTGTCTCTGCCAAACTTTAGTCTAGCCTTCATGTTTTGCTCACTTCCCATAAAAGTTAATGTTGTGCTTTTTGGCTGTACAGGTGTACACTTTCATATCAACATCAGCAACATTTTAGGTTTTTATGGATACTTCACTTAGCATCTTGTGGTCTGCTTTCAGGGTGAACCTTCTTGAATAACAAGATCTGAGCATGCTGGCAGTGGATTTGAATATCCTCCACCTGTAGACTATTTTCCATACAGTGAAATGGTTCATTCCAGATTATTTTTGATATCTCTTTAAATGTAACCTTCAAAATGCTGAGAAAAATGTTCCAAAAATAATCACATGACATACAAGACCATGTAATTTTAGAAATGAATAAATCTGGGGATGTAATAATTTTCTCCTTTCTTCACAGAAATGTTTCAACTACATTTACAAATATATATATATAATGTCTTGTAATGTGACAAAAAATAGCACAGTAAATACATAGAAGTTGATAAAAGTTGTAACAACGCTGTGACATAAATATCTACAGTGAAGGAAGGCAGTGCAGCAAGTTGGATTAAGCTCAAAAGTTATTAAAAATTGGTAATTACTCTGATCAATTTTGTTTTAAAGACGAGAAAAATCATCACCACAAAACCTGAAGTTGCAGAGTTTGCTAACACGTGTTGCAGCCAAAACCTTTAACTACACCTGTAGATTACATAAATCATTTCCAGTCTAGCAGCTCCAAGCATATTAGGAACAAACTAGGGAGATATTAAAACCATATCACCAGCCATATCATACCAATATGTTAAAAAATGACTCACATTGACCTATACAGATGTTGATCCCAATTTATGTCCTTATATTTGTCTGACTTTTACAACATAGAGGCAAAAAGTGCATTTTAAGTCTTTATAATACCTTTAAATATAATTTTAATCCATTTACTTGCAGATTTTTTTACTTCTTGCTTTATTACACCTTCTATCAAAGATGTAATAACAAAAATCAAGTTATTAATTGTAATTACATTCACCCTATCCCTCATATTTCTTTCTTCCTTGAGATCGTGGGTTATTAATTTAACAAGTACCTGCAATCCTCAATTACCCCTAACATTGTAGTTTTAATTTCAACATTTTAATGGTCCATGCGGTATGAAGAGCTGCTTCTTTATCGTATGGCTGGATCTAGGCTCATTTCAGACTGGACTTTTTAACACCACCACCTACCCATGTCTGACTGCTCTGTTTAATAAAAGCTGTCATTGCTTTACATGAGCAAAGAAGCAAAATCACAAAAAGATAAGTCAATTAAGAGCCCAGACCCACACACAAAAAAACTTTGCCTAATAAAACATTATGCATTTGGTGGTTTTTATAAAGTTTAAAACATATTCATGTAGGTCAAAAATAGCAAAAAATTAAATAAATAAGAAGAAAATTGCATGTAAAGGCAATATGAAACATAAAACAACACTTTTGTTTTTCCAAGTGCAAACAAGTATCAATATTAAAATTAATCTGCTGCACAAAATCACATGCTTTCCTCCACCCTTCACTCAAACCCTTCACTCATCACAGCTCACAAGCCCAGTCCCCTGGATCTCAAGTGTCATGGATGATCTTAATGTTGTGTAATCAGCAGTGAAAGTAAGATGATAAGGCACAGAGCAGCGCTCGTACAACAGTGAGCATATTCTCCAACAAAAGGATGCATTTGGTTTATCAGGGACGTTGGCTACTAATGGTTTACAGCATCTGTGGATGTGAGCTGTATAATGATGAACACATGAATATGTCTCTGCACAAACAGAATAAACATGCTTCTCATATTGTTAAACTGACATCCTTACAAATATTCTTCCTAATAAAAGCACGTATTTCCACATATATTTAAAAAATTCACATTTCAATTTACTCGCCACATAACGCCTCTCTCTTTATTTGGTAATTTGTGACATATGTTGTGACATGTTTTCTTTTTAAAGTTGGCAATAATGGTTTAGAACATAGGTTTCCTGAAAACCTTGCAAATCTTCTGATTCTCAGTAAATATTTCAGATTCATGGACGAACAAGTTTTAATCCTGTCAATATAAAAACACTTCCAGTTCCTTTCATTGCAAAAAATAATATTACTGATCTTGTTAGATTCATTCTAGGCTTTAACATATTTCCACCATTCTTCTTTGAACATAAACACATGCTGATATTGCACACCAAATAATTATATATAGTGAGAATTTATCATCATATAACTGTTGGACTTTTATGACACAATAGTCAAAAAGTATTTTTAAATTGTTGAGTGCACTGCTCTGAAGTGAATTTGAATTATTAAATGTTTATGTGAGAAATGGTTGGGTAAATAAAACAGGTTTTCAATTCATAACCTACAGCACCGAGGAGAAAATTTTCATGTAAGACTTCCCCTTTGGTTGAGGAGAAACATTTGAGAGTTTACCTGGACTTAGATTTCGTGAACTTGAGATTTTATTCTCAAACTTGCCTTGGCCTTGCCTGGCAGAAACTATAAAAAAATCACATATTCCCACATTTTTTTGGAAATATTCTGAAGAATATGCTGCTTTGGAAGCTGAGATACCTAGATGCACTGCTATTTGACACGCTATTGGCTGGCAGTCAGCTCCTCTAGACTAGCGGCAGCAACAGTTAGGAAACACCTGGTGAAACTGTGCATCTACTGAGTGAAACACTGATAAAAACATTAAAGGCTTGATAGAGGAACGTTGTTGTAATCACATTAAAGGTGGAGTGTCTGAAAGAGCAGGAGCTTCTTAAAGAGACAGAAGCCCGATTTCAAGGTCTTAAATTACGAAGTCAAGTTTCTTTTAGGTCATGTTCGATATGTACAGCATTTTTATTACAACCGAAGGTGACATAATTACTTAAATGTGCTATAAAATGGCATTATGTGTCTAAAATATGCACACTGCCTCTTTAAAATAGGCAGCTTTAAGCGTGTTTAAAACCAAGTATTTGTGGATTTTAACAATTCGTAGGTGGCTGTGACCTCTAACCCCCACTGGGGGTCCATTGTATATCCTGCATAGTACAGTTTTAAAGCAAACAAAGGTGTTTTTTTCCCTTGTTATCAGAGTCATATAAAGGGAGCATTGTTAGGTTAAATTCTTTAAGGACACAATTTGTTAACACATCCACATCATGCGAGTTTCAAGTAGAAAAAACTCAAGGACACTGTTGTTGGTGGTTGATTAGGAATGAGAACGTGAGCTCACCTTGGGAACTCGACCAACTCCTTTTTTCTCTGCACTTACCCCAGTTTGGAAAGACTGTTTGTGTGAGATCCTTTGTAGCTTTAGCCACCAGTGTCTTACTTCTGTCATCTTTGCACAGACTGTCACATCTGCCAACACATGCACGAAAGAGTAATGAAAGATAGATGAGCTGCACAAGTCTCTGAGTTGGTGTTAAGATGTTAGAGCTGTTTAAATAATGCTGAAAGTGGGAAGTGACATTGAAGCAGCAGCACCTTTAGGCTTCTCATTTGACAGCCTGAAGGATCTCACACTTTGACGTTCAACTTGTGCTTTCTGCTGTGATTTAAGGACCAATCCCTATTAGCCTCAGTGTGCTTTTCAGAAACCGAGATTCCAAAATATGTCAAACATTTTGAACTTCAAAGTCTTGCATTAAATATGCCTCATTGCTGCGGGTTTGATTTTTATTTTGCTTTGATCTGGGGATTTTTTTATGCATGTAGTACATCTCTGCTTCTGGATAGTTGAATCCTATTGTAAGCTGAAGTTCGGGGTGGGCAAGCAGAAAAGAAAATCCACAAAAAACATCAGTAATCACTGACAAAAAAAAAGAAATATTAGTAACTAACTGAAAAAAAGCACAAATGTATTTGGCATCAGCACTAGATTACATAAATTTAGCTGCAGACCCGAAGTAAACACTTTGTTAGCAGGCTAGAAGGCATCCTGGGTAAACTTTTGGCAGGTCTGAGCTCATGAATCAGTCTTTGGCATCCAGGTCATCAATCCTCAATGTAATAAACGCAGAAAGTAGACTTTCCGCCCACTCTTCCTGACGCCACCTCCCATATTCAGAAAGGTTAACTCATGATCACCGTGACCTCCAATACTCGGCGTATTTGCATCGAGCTGCATGCGCTCGTAAATGCTAAGTGCTGTGGTGGGTGTGCTTCATTGTGTTTGGTTGTGTACCTGTTCGGGGTGATAAGGCCCAGAGTAGAGCGGGTCTTTTGTTCTGCCAGAATTAGTCATCCCCTTCGCGGCAGCAGGGGTAAATTAAACCCTGCCTAATCCAAGGTTCAAGCCCAAATAGTTGAAACTTAAGCCTGTTGTCACCGGTGTTGCTGTGTGGCTTTTTTTTGTCATCTGCGGCTATAAATATATGTTTTTTCCTCTCTTTCAGTTTGAGGCTGGAGCGTGTCGACGAACATCTGATTTGAAAAGCACAGAGTGAGAGAATCTGGCGAAGCCTCTTGTGTGATTCTCAAGTATGTCGTTGTGTGTTTTTGAAGTATTTATCTGTATGCAAACACGCGAGCGAACAGGAGCAGAGTGTGGCGTGTGGTTGGAAATCATATTAATAGAAGTGGTCAGAAGTGTTTTTTCTTTTTTTTTGTCTGAGTCACAGGCAGCCGCTGAGGTGTGACACACAAGTCTGTGTTCTTTATATCTCACTCCTTCTTTTTGTTGCTATCTTGGTTCTCTGCCCTTTAATTGTCTGTCTTCCTTCCCTTCTACTTCTTCCTCTTCTGTGTTGTAACCTCCTTCTCTTCCTCCTCACCCACCTACCCCATGACTCGGCTGCTTGTACTCGTTGGCTTCCTCCCTCCTCCCTCCTCCTCCTCCTCCTCTCTTTCTCGCTGGTCTCGCTTTCCGTCACGCCAGCCACAGCAGCAGCGGCGGCAGCAGCAGCAGTAGAGCCGCCGGCTCACTCGAGGCTCTTCTCAGTCACAGCGCAGACTGCAGTGTGCATGTTGGTGTGTGTTTGATGTGTTTCTGTATTTACAATGCATAAATCAAACAGCGTTCCCGCGACTCTTTAAAGAGCAAACAAGACGTATATATGGAGTTACTCTAACCGCGGACTGGGGGAAAGATATGTGACAAGACCTTCCTGGAGCTCATTAAGAAGAAGAAGAAGGAAGACATAACATCACTTTTTCCTCTTTCTGTCTTCTGTCAGCCCCTCCTTCACTCTCCTTTCATTGTTTTACCTGCTGGGATTCTCTAACACCTAACTGTAAGTTGACTTCCTCGCGTCCATCTGTGGGTGTTTGCTGCTGCTCCTCGTTCGGCTCTCAAATTTGTGCCCAAGTGCATGTCATGACACCTCTGATGAGTTAATTAGGCCAATTTGTAGAGCCTGTTCTGTAGTGGAAGATGAACGCTGTCGAGCGGACGCCACTGACCTGTGCGGTTTGTGTTTGTTAATGAACAGGATGCGTGTTAATTATAGAGTCACATGGCTGCTGTTTATGTAAAAAGGCTTTTCGGGTGCAGTGTGAGAGTGAGCGTCCTCTGCATCAGGGATTCTCTTGAGTTTGGAGGGAAAAAGGAGGAAGATTGAAAGAGCGTGTCGGTGTGCATCTTCGTGTCATTCTGTCACCTCGGGCATCGGGGAGGATCGATAGATCTGCGCCTTTAGGTGGACCGTTTAGCTCTGCCAAGTGATGAACACACACTGTGGCCTTGAAGGGACCACAGAGGAGCGTTTCAGATCGCCTGCACAAGTGTCCATCACTTTCAGAATATTGTGAAGAGAAGCTTGGAAAATTCAAAAGTTTTTTCCTACTAAGTGGGCAGATCAAACGTTTATTTAATAGGTCTGAAACTGCAGGACTGTCAGAAGCAGAAAGAAAAATCAGTCAAAGAAGTGAAGAATGTGCGAAATGAACAGAGGATAACAAAATGTTTAATCCTGGAAGATGTTTTCTCACTTTGCTCCTCCTTTTTCTCAAGTTTTCTGGGTAGCGTTTCTTTGGTCATATATTGAAAATGCGTTCAGGAGCTTCAATAATTTTACATCTATGTTGTTGGAAATTCAGAGGATTTTTTTCCTTTTGTCACATTTGAATGTTTATATCATTAAACTTGCTTTACCATTGATCAAAAATCTGAGAAATCAGAAAAGATTTTGCAAACTTTAAGAGAAAAAAAAAAACTATCCATACTAACCTTTGCTTAATCAGAATTCAACTTTTGCAAAGCTGAGTTCAGGTTCAATAGCAACACCCTGGACTGATTCCTGCAAGATCTGTAGAATCAGAAAATGAGTTAAACAGAACCTGTCTGACAGAACGAAGTAAGCTTAAAGATTTCCAAAAGCAAAACCTCCTGACCTGTTCTACACAAATTCAAGAACAGATGAGAAACAAAGTTGTCGATCAAACAAAATCTATTAGTTTGGACAAAGTTACAAAGGCATTTTTAAAGTTTTAAGGATGTTGTTGTTCTCAGCAATAACAAATCATCAAATCATTTCATAGAACATGGTGCTGGTAGTGTGAGGATCTGAGGTTGGAGCCATGAGTTCTGCTTCATAGCAAGGTCTTAAAATGGTCTAGTCAAAGTTGTCAGTTAAATCTGATTAGCATCATGCCTTTGGTTCTCAAACTGGCCACAGAGGTTTAAAAACTCCCCAATGTGGGTGAATATCTGCAGTGTTTTATATTAGTTTGGTCCAAAATAAAACAAAAAAGCAGAGAGTTGAGGGTGACACAAGCCAATCAGTAGCTAGTTTCTATCATCAGAAAATTACCATTTGCATTTACTCATGTTTTTTTTCTGATATTAAGTCTGCTTTGATGACTTCAAACATTTAATTATGACAACAAGGGAAGAACTGAAGAAATACAAAAGGTGGAAAATGAGTTTTTCACTCCACTGTCGACTTTTGAAGCCATTTACCAGCTGCTCTATCCCGACTCACAAGTAATGACTACATGGGACACGATGCTTTTTTCTGGTGCATAAGAGCCGTTGTTCTCTGGGTTATCGGCCCAAACCGAGACGAGCTGCTGTACTTCAGCAATGAAGAATCGACGACGTGCATAACGAGAGATGCTTGACTGTTTAATTCATGACTAATCTTCTGCTGTACCTAAGCTGTTCTGTTTTTTAATTAATATTATGCTTTTTCTCCGCATGTTCGATTAGTGCGCATGTTTACCCTCTTCTGAATGCATAATAGTAATAAACATGAGAATATGTTGTGGGGCAGCATTTTGCTGGACGTATTTGAGTATCTGTGTGTGTTTCTGCAGGAAAATGTGGAAGAGGAAATGATTTAGAGAAAGGTCAGTGAACAGGATGCCCTTTTTTCTTATCTGATGCACGGTGCTGCGGAGAGAAACCGAAAAAAGAGGCGAGGGAAAGAAAAGGCTGTACTGCTTTCAGAAGAGAAAGGAGGTGAGATGTAAAAGTGAGGAGGGAAAAAAGGTGGAGAAACAGAGCATGTCAGTTTAACTCGGCAGGCCTCGGGTTGTGTAGCGGGTCTCTGTGAGGTAAAAGCACCGGAGTGACCGCAAATACCTGGAGTCGAGCCGATCTGTAGTGAAAATAAACAAAAAAAAAGTCCATGTTTTTACAGAAAAAAGGAAATTCTCCATGAGTTTGCAGCGTGTTGAAAAAGTATTCATACAATACAATCCACCATGTTTCAGACTTTTTCACTTTTTTCATGTTTCTCACTTTAAAGCTATAAACTTTGACATATTTTATTACAGTTTTATTGGCTCTATAAACACAAAGTATTGGCATTCTAATGTATGGAGATCTGCAACAGACTGGCGACCTTGTCCAGGGTGACCCCACCTCTCGCCCAGAACGTTAGCTGGAGAGGCACCAGCACCTCCCAACCCCACTAGGGACAAGGGTGTTAGAAAATGGTTGGATGGATGGATGGAAATTCTTAGATCTAGAGATCTAAAGATCCGTATTTAGTTCACTCCATCTTCAATGTCTCTGTAAAAGAAAAGCATTCCCCCACCATTATGCTGCCTCCACATAAAAAAATTTATAAAACACTGAAGTTTGTGGTTGTAAAATGACAAAATGTGCTACAGTAACTGTAGCTAATTTAAACTGCTGTTAAAACTCGGCTTTAACTCTTTTCACTACTAAAACAGGTTATTGATGAGAAATCTAGAATTGTGGAACGTAGAGTATGAATATTGTATATTCCGGGTGAAAGACATCTACTGCCTATTCTATCACATTATACAGAGTCTCTTGAGATGGCATTTTGTTTCAGATTGGTGCTACATAAATAAAACTGACAAGAATTGAATTGAACTTGTCAGCTTTGCTGTGTTTCAGGGAGTCACTGCGGCTCTGCTCAGCCATGCTCAGTTAATCAGAGCAGCTTTATGACCCAAAACTTCTGACAAGGTTACATTTATCATGTTGGTTCTTTTCTTTTTCTTTTTCGTTCATACAATTTTATCTTCAAGTTTTGACCCACGGCATGCTTATTTTTGATTGAAGTCTGCCAGTTATGCTAATTTCTAAAAGTCTAAATTTTTTATAAGTCCGTATGACAGTTTAACTTAATTATAATCTTAAGTTTCACAATATTATTTAGAACATTATTACTCTTTTCAACAGATAGTTTGAGCATGCTTCTCCAAAATAAAGAATAAAAAAATCATGACTGTCGTCTGACTAGTGTAATCAGTTTGGACTAATCGTCTGAACAAAGCTGAGCACATTTTGACTTTACATCTTTACCAGCATGCAGGCAGCTATTGAGCTTACAAATATATATAAATGCCAGGAATGTAATGTGACCAATCAAAAGTGCAGCATATAATTAGCTAAACAGAAACATCTAAATAGTCAAAGTTATAATAAGGCTTATTTACTTACTTATTTCGTTTCATTTACAGTTCAAAATGAACATGTCGACAACTAAACACATTCAACCATTTGGATGCATCTTTAAACACAAAACAGGCAATGTGCATATGTTAATATAATAACAGTAAAGAAAAAACATGTAATTTTTGAAATGACACAACACTCTACTGAATCAATATGCTCTTTATAAATTGAATATTATATGCTGTTATTTTGTTGAAAGTAAATATTGATCTATTGTTTTTGTTTTCTTTAGACAGATTATACTACAGATTTGCTCCATAAACAGAAATACAACGTTCTGATCCTCTCAAATTATCAAATGGTATCTCTTTTCATAAATCTATTTGCAAATGTGCTGGTAATGTACTGTGATGTATTTTAAACATAACTGGCAGAATACAATAGTCCACCAATTTGTGAAATGTCATTGATTTTAAGATAAACAACAATAGATTTGTTGGATTTCGGTAGCGTAAGGCACAGAAAAGACACTTTTAATACACAAAAAACATCCAAATTCACCATTAAAAAAAAATCTAAACAAAAGGAAAAATTTTAAAAGGTTTTTATTGGTGTCCTCTCATAAAAGAAGTGGTGACTGATTCACACCACACAGCTGTGAATTCTATGTGAAGCTGACCTCTCCATGTCATTCTCTCTAATCATTTTTAATTTTCAAGGACCTCTTCTGTGTAAAGTGTTTTTTTTTTGTTTTTTTTTTTAGAAATCTCAGTTTTCTCAGCAAAAATCCAGTTTGCATGTTGACAAGAGGTGCGGCACCAAGTCTTGTTCAGAAAGTCTCTGTGCTAGTGTAGAGAGGATCTAACAACTTTTGAATGTACCGCTGATGCAGCACACCTGAGTCAAATGGCTGAATGATTGGTATCATTTGATTCAGGTGTGCTGGAGCAGTGATACAGCTAAAAGTTCAAAGTTCAGGGCATTGGATTGAGTTGCAGACCCATAAGGTAGTGGTAACGGAAATCTTATTATTTCTTATTAGCCAAAAACAGTGAATATTTTTGTGCAATATATTCACTGTTTTTGGCTATTCTCCTCTTTAGGATGTAACTTTAGAACTAAAAATGTTGATGATAGTTAATTAGTTAGTTCTATGTGCTAGCTAGGTGTTAGAGGGGTATTTATTCAGTGTTGTTTTTTATAGCCTTACTTGCTAATTTGTGCAGCGTTTGGCTGTTTTTTCCAAGCAGCATTTCCTCAAAAACAATGCAAATTTCTGCTGCCAGTTTTTTTTCCCCCAGCCCTCAAATTTCCCTCCTGCTGCAGGAAAAAGCTTCCTTCATCAAGCTGAGTATTACATCCAGTACGTGGGGTGGCATTACTTTAATCTGCATACAGTTACACCAGCACTCTCTCAGGAGCCTGTCAGTGGTAGTTGGTTTTGAGCCTCAAATGCAGGCACGAAGATCAGAAGTAGAGGTGGTTCAAAAAATAAAAGCTTGAATAATAACATTTATGGTGAAATAAAAAAAAGAGGTAATCTGACTAAAGCTGGAACATTTTCTCCTCACAAAACACTCCAACCACTTTTTTAATGGTAAGCCAGGTTGGCTTGGGTAGATTTTTTTCCCCTTTTTGTGTTAATTTTGGTTATTTTTGTCTGATATTAACATTTGAGTGTGATTTTAAAAAAGGAATCGGTACACTTTTTCACAGCTTTCAACTTGTTTAAATCTTTCTTTCAAACATATAGCACAACATAAAAGTACACCGGCAATGTTGTCTGTTTCAACATTGCTGATGGACTTTTATGTTGTGCTGTGTGCTTGAAATGCCTGACTGCAAAACTAATTCCCCCTTGGGGGACAATAAAGGGACTGAACTGAACTAGAGGACAGCTGGGGGAACGTGGTAGACTTTTTTTTAGGTGTTAAAACACATTGATTTATGTATTATTAGTAGTAGTATTATCTTTTTATTGTTCACATGTTTTAGTCTTGCTTTTATGGAGACCGAAAAGAGACCAAGATACTTAAAGTCAACATTTTTCTTGTCATGAACCACGGCAGATTCTCATCCCATCATCTTACTCATATTTAAGAATATAATTAAGAGAATAACAAATTTAAACTCTAGAAACACAAAAATTTTGAAGTAGTTTTATAAGACTTTGGTTTACCTTGATCCTTGATAAAAATCAGTATAATTTACTTCTGTCAGATAAATGATTTACTGCTTTTTGTGTCTGACAGACAGTTCAAAAGAATAACATACAAGCTGCCTTTTTATCTTGGGGAAATTCAAGCAGGGTTTTCGTTATTCTTGTAGTTCTTTTAAAGTCAGATGTGAATTGGATAGAATAATAAATAAATGAATCTCTACAGACATAATCCTGACTGGTACTAGTTCTGGTTGGCATTTGTTATTTTACGTTTGCCTTGTCTTAAACGTGTCTATCTCATTTTCACAGCTTCTTTTTGTTTTCATTGTCTTGTGCAAGAAGGGAAGCCCAGACGCACCGCATGCTCACTAACAATACCTGAAGCTCATTTACATTCATAAATAAAAAAATAAACAATTCTGTGTTTGTCTTCAGAGGCGAGTCAGAGCTTCTGATACGCCTGTAAAATAAAGTAGAAGCAAAGCTGAAATGGACCTCTTCTGTATAAACATTTTAGTGTTCAATGAGCCGTCACAAACAATATGGTGCGCAGAAAGAAAGGCAAAAACAAACACCTTTTGCTGTTTTTGGTCGATAAAATAGCTTGAAATTAGGCTGCAGTATTCCATGCTAAAGAGCCATTTACCCAGTCTATAAAAAAATATTTCCCATTATAAAAATGTTCATCTCTGCACTTAATGTTCATTAGCTTTGCTGGTCACCATAGATGATTTGCTGTGGTCCCTTTCTCCTTGTGACACAGTTTAGCATGTCATTTTTGTTTGTTGCAGGTGCAGGACGTGCTGCATCTGTATGTGTGTCAGCACACGTGCATGTATCTGTTCGGGCCCATGAGGGTGTGGGTTTTCTTCCGATGCAGATCTGCGTTATTGATGGGCTTGTCCCGTACTCTTCTCTCCGTGACCCAGTTCTCGTGCTCTGACGCCCCTTGCTCATATCTTCCCTGCAGCAAACTCATGTTGCCAGAGCAGCAAGAAAAAAAGAGTGGCATTAGCCAAAAAGAGAAGAATGCTGGTGTGTTTTATATTAAAAAGATTACACGGTTTTGCCTATTCAAAACTCTTTAGTTGTTTCTTTATATTTTTATTCCTGTGACTCGTCCAGGCATAAATTCCTGAACTGGAGAGATGAACCTGTGTTGTACAGACAGACAAGAGAGCAAAGAGCCCTTTGAAGTTGAATCTTTTGCACTTTGTATGCAAAAATAGTATTTTAGCACCAAAAGTTTGATTCCAAAAGAGCTATTCTTGGTCTCTCAGATCTTTTGTTGGGTCTATGTTGGATTGATTCCTGCTTCTTACAGAATTGATTTTCAGAAACAGCTCTTGTGTTGGAAGTCGATTTTCAGGGCTGACATTTCTTTTGTCTTTTACCTGTCTACTTTCCTTCGATTGCTTAAGCACTCTATATCAATCCAATCAGGCATAATATTGTGACCACTCGTCTAATAGTGTGACAAAAGAGACTGAAAAAGTCACCAACCATCAGGGAATGCAGCTTCCATGAAAGGCAAGCTTTGTAATAATGCTTAGAAAGATGGTATGTACCAAAGTAGAGTCAACATGAAAGGCTAGATCCTTCCAAGGATCACATTGCCTCCAATGGTGCATCCTGGTGCCATGTTGCAAGTATATAATTGGGGAACAGAGTTTTTCTTCTTCTCTATGATGCATACACTTCCAAAAATTGGATTCAAGCAATACTTTGTTACTGCAATATGAAACACACTAATACTACGAACACACAATTGTCTGACCTTGTCATACTCACTGAAAACCTTCCACTGCCCATTTTTGGGGCGATGGTAGTTCATCAGGTAGGAGTTCATCCTGTAAACAGTCACAGAGCCCGGTGCCACCATCAGTGTGTGAATGCCTGAATGCGGTGCTTTGGAGTCCTCTGAGCTAGATAAAGCACTGTACAAACACAGGCCATTTACCATTTTTCCTGCTTCTAACACATCAACTCCGATGAGGAAATGTTTGTCTGCTGCCTTTGTTTGCACAGATAATGCAATAGATTATCTGTGTTATTTACGTCATATGTGAGTGGTTATATTGTTGACTGACAGATCTATACTGGAGAAAAACTGGGGAGATAATTAGCGAGATCGCAGTTAAAGTCCAAAGTTGCCTGTTGACCAGATTCAACATACAGTTTGGTTTCTCTGAGCCAAAGGTAAAGAAATCAGAGGCGCTTTGTAACTTAGTAAGTGGTGAAGTCATTGCTGTCTGATAAATGGTCTTTTTACATATGTATGGTGCCGCTTTTGATCATTCAGTGACTTTTCCTGCTGAAGAGCTTCATTGATCCAGATTCTGTGTCATCTCTGCAGAGCTCCTTCCTCGGTAGCGCTACCTTTTCCATCGGGGATCTGCTGAGGGCTAAAGATGGACGACTGACCTTGAGCCTGAGGTGAGAGCATGTTACTTTCATTCTCGCTTTTTCGTTTTGCTTCTTAGAGTCTGCTGATTAAGAACTGACAGATCAGCCTGAACATGACACCGAGTCGGGAAGAGAGAGCTTTCCACAGATGTTGTGACAGCAGGGGTGTTGCATGAGCTGCCACCGTTGTTTGCTTCAGACATGTTGTATTAATATCAGGGAATGCAGGTTTCTCATTTGTGCTGTCTGTTTTAAGCACATACTAGAGGAAATTAATGTGTCTCTAGAAGAGTTTGAATCAAATGTAAGGAAAAATTTGTTATTTTTTTAAAAAGAGGCCAAAAATGATTGCTTAGGGTCAGGTTTCTACGAGACAAGTTTCCCTGAAGATTTGTTTTGCACTAACGTCTTTAAAGAGCTGTCAACAGCAAGAATTTGCTCTTTGCTTATAATATTTATTAGCAGAGTAAGAAAACTGCTCATTCTTTGAATGATCTGTTGATGGCAGTGAAAAATTTGTAGTTTTTTTTATTTGCAGTTTCTCAGCAGACATTATGCAAACATTATGCTTCATAGTGATAATTTTGCAAAAAGAAAAGTTAAAAACATAACTGAGGTGTTTTGAGGAGGCTCAGGGAAGATGTTATTTTAGATTTTTTATATTATTTAATATTATTTAAGTTTGCCTTGGATGTAAACACTTATTTGCAAAAGCAGCATAGGACTAATGTATTTACTGGGATTTTAATTAATGGAGCAACACAAAGTATTGCATAAAGTTGAAGTGGAAGACATTTTTAGAGCATTTTACTGATAAAAATCTGAAACGCTTCTATGTTCATTCACCTTTATATTGGTACCTTGAAATGAAATCCAGTGCAAACATTTGCCTTCAGAAGTCGCCTACTTATAAAGTAGACTTTCCATGTGCGTAGTTTCATCTAAATATAAATCAAGCTATTCTTTGAGAGACCTTTATTGAATAAATAACATCATGGAGACCAAGAAATGTAAGAAGTTCACTGAGACTGATCAGAAAAGGAGAACATTACTCAGAGAAGCAGTCGAGTCGGTAACTCTGGAGCAGCTGCACAGATCCACGGCTCAGGTGGGAGAATCTGTTTATAGGGCAACTATCGTTTATGCTCTCCACAAATCTTGCCTTTATGGGAAATTCACAAATAGAAAGCCGTTGTTGAAATGAATTAAACTTTTTCAAATAAATTTTGTCGTAGCAGTGAAATCTGCTCACCTTTTTGCATCCGTTTTCCTCCTATTTTGAGGGATAACAATGCAGCATTGTTTCCAAACCATGCGTGATGCTGCAGATTGTATGGCAATGGAATGATGCATCCCTGATTCATACACAGATAAAGAAAATATTGATTAAATTAAAAATATATATCATATTGTAAATTATCATATTCTAGTCCAGTGGTTCTTAACCTGGGTTCGATCGAACCCCAGGAGTTCGATGAGTCGGTCTCAGGGGTTTGGCGGAGCCTCTGCCGCGGAGGTAAAGACACACTTGTGTAAAGTCGTGATGACGCGCCCCGCTTGGCCATCACTTGCTGCAGAGGATCATGTTACATTGCTTGGCCAATCAGTGCTGCGGGGAATTTAGTGCACGCAGTATCAGCGGCTGTCGTAGTTGTACGTCGCGTGGTTTCTTTCTTAATATTTTAATCCACACTAAATATGTTGAGCAAAAAAAGAAGAAAATGAGCAGACTTTGCTCTGAAGATCCACTTGCCAAGGTGAAGCCACGCCTCTCTGAACTGGTCTCCCAAAAACAACAGCAGAAGTCACACTGATTTACAGGCATGTAATTTGTGCAATACTTTATTCTGGCCCCAAAAAAGTATTTTGTGGATTCAAAATGACAAAAAACAAACTAAATTTAAAATTAAAAAAATTAAGTTATTAAAAATTTTGTCATTCTTTGAAAAAATCCAAATTTATTTTTAAATTAGTAAAATAGTAAAAAAAATATTTGGGGGGCTGAAATTCTTTTATGGGGCCAAAAATATTTTTGGGGGGCCAGAATAAAGTAACACTGTAACTTGCTGTGAGTTCATACCTATGTCTTGAATTTGGAAAAAAAAAATAAAAATTTATCACTAAAGAAGGGTTCGGCGAATGCGCATATGAAACTGATAGGTTCGGTACCTCAAAAAAGGTTAAGAACCACTGTTCTAGTCTATACAAATAAAATAAAAAAATGTCATACCTTTTAAAAGTTGGTGGTGACGAAATGCTGTTGACTTTTGCTGAAATTATTATTATTTTTTATTATTTTTATGGAAAGGGTTGGCTGTGTATATGCTTGCCAACATCATTTGCAAAGAGATTTCCATAAATAGAAATAAATATGTGTGAGCTCTCCTCTACATACATTCATAATGTCTCATTCAAACGTTGGCAAACTGCATCAGTGCAGAGAGATTCTGTTTTCTCAGTAGAGTTGTTCAGATCCTTGTCTCTACTTCTACAGTTAGAAGAACAAACAAGATCAGGTTTGCAGACATTTATGATCCACGGAATGCTTCTTGATTCTGCCATAAGTGCAGAGGATGGGTAATTCGGTTACTTGATTCAGATGTTTTGGACATTTTCTAAAAACTCGAGGAATGAAGTTGGAGACCTCTGGACATGAGATGGCCCTAAATCCAAGTGACAATCTGTGGCGTAACTTGAAAATTGATGTTCACAAACAATCTCCATCTAATCTGGTTGAACTTGAGCTCTGAAGCAAGAAGAATGGGCCGAAATGTCAGTCTGTGGATGTACGGATTCATCAGGGCAGAATTTAAATACATTCCACACTGTTCAGATTTTTACTTATAAAAAACAGAAAAACAACGTATCGGAACCAATCATATGCTACTTTTTGTTGGGCTACCACATTAAGTCACAATAAATATGATGGTATAATGTGACAAAATGATTGATGGATTTCCAGCTGATTTCCAGCTGACAGTATTGGTGACAATCTGCTGACCATCAGATTCAGCCACGTGGTTTGCTGAAAAACTTTCCCAAAAAATGTTTCTGCTTGAACCTGTAAGTCATCTTTCAGACAAATTGAAGATGTGTTGCCTTCTTGAAGCAGAGGCAGTTCTGTGACAGCAAAGTAATCACAAATGGTGGTCTTGAGTGATAAACCGGATTGCCTTGGCTGCATGGATGGAGGTGAAGGTCAGCAGGGTTACCATGGGGACCAGGAGCAAAATCCCATATACTGGATCAGATGGTGTGTTGGATATTCCTAAGCGTAAATAAAATGTTCATTTGGTCATTGATGTTTGTAGATTCTCATCTCTCTGTTTGTGTTTACTTGACTGACACAAAATAAGACGCATGCAAAGAGTAGAACAAAATGAGCATAATGTTTTATTGCTTGATAAAACAGTCTCTATTTCCGCAGCCACTTTTTTTCCTTCATCTTCAAGCTGTCAGTCTCTGTTCATCCTGACTCTATTTCCTTTTCACCTCACACTCTAGTCATATCTGAAAATGTGTTCCATCAGCCATCTCCTCTCATTATGTGCCTTTTTTTCTAATTTGTTGTGCCATGTTTTCCATTTCCCGTAGGTGATCCCTAGTCACCAGGCTTAATTGTATCTTGCAAGACTATATGAGATGCAGTCAGGAAAGAAATTACCACCTCACTCCCTCATGTGTGTTTGTATATTTCTGAGAGGTCTTATGTAGAGCAGAGAGTTAACAAAACTGGGATTGGTTCTGCAACCACTGGAAAGAAATTTACAAATATTAGTTTTTATGCAAAAATCACAGATGTGACACAAAACTATTTCATTTCAAACAACTGCTCTCCAATATACAAGAGTTTATTAAAAATAATTCACCAGTCCAGTTAAATTCTTTATTAAACAAACTCACTAAGTCAGTGACACTCAACTAAACTGCTGAAAAAAATATAAAAGAATGATAAAAAATGTTAAATATCTAGAAACATTAAAAATATACAACAGCTTCCGTAGTTTAGCTAGCATTTATCTTTTGAGAAAATGGGACACTTAGCATGTTTTTATGACTTTTTTATATAGCCTAATGGCAATAAAGGGAAAGAAAATTTCCGTAATGTGAAGTTAACTTGTGTTGTATGATTAAAATGACTCTATCAGTCAATAACCTCATAAAACACCGTTAATTGCAGACACCATGACCTGCAGTTAGAAGGAAGTTTTGCTTGCAGAAAACAACAAAACACTGCTAATTTATCTCTGCAAAGATCCAAGCCTTTCTTGAACGGTTCTCCTGTGCACAGTGAGACGGTGCTGCTGCCTACCTCCAGAGAGGCATTTTGGGCTCGAGGACAAGAAAAAAATGGAATCCAGTGGATGGAGAGCATTCGCTGCGTTTGTGGGGAAACCAGCTGTGATTAGCCTCTGTGCTAACCTCTCTAAGAGGTTGTTGTTAGCCTCTTCACTCAGCTCCCGTAAACAGATACGGTTGGCTCATGTTGGCCTGGAATGTGTTGCGTCCTCTTAGCTCCTGGGAAACCAAAGACAGTTGTCATTCACACACTGAAGAATGTTATCAAGCCAGTCATGCCATACTGTCTTATTTTTTTTGGTAATTCTCAAATATTTAGTTAAAGTAAACAGGATCTTGGGAAGGGAAGTTCTGAAATAGTGTGGGAGCTCTCAGTCAAGTCAGTTTTAACAATTTTCAATAAACTGAAAAACTCAGGGTTTTACTGTACAAGTAGAAAAGTCTTACAAGAAAAAAAAATAGTTGATGTTGTGCATCCAGTTTGCCTGTCTGTTGCCATTGTTGGAATAAATGTGTTAGACTGAGTGAAACATACATAAACACACAAAGACCCACAGAGCAAATGGCCCACATTTGATATGCAGTTTGCTTGTTGCTTCATCCAGAGAGAAAACATTTGTTTATAGCGAAAACATAGATGCTTTACATGCATCTATACTGTAAGATTCACTCTGGGCTGTTTGACCTGTGGAAGAGTTGATGACTCACACTACAAATTAGTTCTGCTGGGCAAGCAGGGCAGGAGCTGCAGAAATGACATGGGCAGGAATGCAATTCAGTGTGCACAAACAGATGCTTCATTTAAATATAATGTCCTAATCCCCACTCAGCCAGTTGTTGCAGAAAGTCGGTTAATTTGAGCTGCTTCGCTCAGCACAGAGAATTTGGGGCCGCTTTATCTCCACAAAGCAAGGATTGATTCCCTTCAGTGCATCTCCAAACCAATATGGCTCTGGCCAACTTCTTTTCATAAGCTTTGGATTTGCATTGCTTGCAAGCATATGTGGAGAGAAATTGGTATTTGACTAGCACCACTGAGAATATGTGATTTTCCTTTTCTTTCTTTGTCCCTTCAGCGAAGTTTGCTGTGCTACAGGGCTGTCTGGCTCAGGGCTTATTCCTTATTCCCATGAATTTTCTGCATTTCAGCTGCTCTCTCAGGTCTCACGCTCACTTTCATGCGAGACTGGTTAGGATGTTTGTCACGGATTGTTTTTGTTTGCAGTGTGACACGACCAGTTTGATTTGGGTCACTTTTCTGAGCGGTTCCTGACAGTGTCGTGATGAATGAGTGAGAATGTGGGATGATGGTCCGTCTCTATGGTAGACATCAGAGGCCATTGAGATGATAATGTGAAGATTTTACCTTTTCTGCGTGTGTCAGGCAGTGTTGACGTGAACATAAAAGGAAGAAGGCAAACCAAAATAATTTTTGTCTGTTTGTCTATTGATTTAAGAGCAAACATGTAATGCAAAAATACAAAATCTGACCAAGTACTCTTGGTCCGGTTTCTAGTGCAAATATATCAGTAAGCTTGAAATAAAACAAAGCTAACTTACAAGTAGCTTTTCTGCAAGATGGAGCTAAAAACGAGACTCATTAGACGGGGCAACATTTTCCTGTTTTTTGTGTTTGGTGTTTGACAGCAGAGTGTGGGCTTCAGCTGCTGTAGCCCACCTACCTTCAGAGATGCTCCACATAGCCTGGCTTTAATGAGCTACTGTTGTCCATCTTCCATCTTAAATTTATCCGTCTTTTCTCCTCTGACAAGTCCTATTCTTCTACACAGTCATTTTCATCTTTTTTGATAATTCTCTGTAAACCAAAGTGATAGTGTCCAAAAAAAACTAAATAAATTACCAGTTTTCTAAAATACATCCCTCTCTGAATGAGCTGCTGCCATATGATCAGCTTATGTTGTGTTTTTACGGTTCAGTACAGTCATGGAAGCTGCAGATATAATAAATATCGCATACAGTACATTAAATATGCAGTCTTACTGAGGCTTATCAAGAGTTATCTCCATGCTGTTGTTGCCCTGAGGCTTGCAAAGAGCTTGTCGTAAATCCCTCTGGTTGTCATATATGAACTCGGGTTCCCTCGTGACCATTACTCACGCAGAGTGAAGCAGCTGACTGTAACTTCTGGAGTCTGCCGTCTGGTTTTAAACATCGGGCTTGACTAGTTTGACAGTGGGGATTTAAGTCTGAAACAGTGAAACGTGTTAATTGGAGATTTTCTTCCATTTTTTTATAAACAAGAAATAAATATCCAGGCATTTTGCAGCATTTTCCTTTACGTTTTTTGTTCATTTGGGTTGTAAAAACATCTTAAAGGTTAGAATATCTCCAAACAGATGTACTGCAAAATCACAATATCTTATCAAGTATTTTTGGTTTAGTTCCCAGTTCAAATTTCGTAGTAGTAATAATAAGACAAGGCTAACATACAAGTAACTTAGGAGATTGTTTTAAGTCATTAATTTGTTAAAATTGATGAAAAATTATGTTTTTCATTGGTAGATAAATTTACTAACAAGACATTTTTCAAATGTTATAATCTGCCAGTGGAACTATCACTTTTTCATCAATATTAAAGATTTATTGACTTAAAACAAGTTCCTATATCTTCCTGAAAGGTGATCTATGAGTTAGTTTTGTCTTATTTCAAGTGCATTAAGATATTTGCATTAGAAACTAGACCAAAAATACTTGGTAAGGTTTTGTTTTTGCGGTGTGTGTAGTTGCTTTTAGGGCTGAAGGTCTCTGGCTATATGCTGTAGTAAACAAGTAAAGAAATTTCTTTTCCTCCTCTTAGGTGTTACATGTATTCTTCTACTGGGATGCGCTTCATATGAAAATGTGCATATCAATTCATGAAAACATACTTATGACTTTTCCACTAGCTTTAATTGATCAATTTCAGTCTTTTTTTGGTCCCTTGCATTAATTATTTTTTCCTTCCCAAACTCTTCGACTCTAGTTCCCCTTTTGCACTTCTCGTTATCTCCGAAACTTTATATGCTCAACAGCAGAAGCACTCTCTGACCCAGTTCTGCAGCTCAGAGTGAGATTTGATTTTGATATGAATTTGTATGCTTGTGTTAAGGGTGTTTTTATGTGTGCGTATGTGTCTGCATGCATGTGCGCATTAGAGATTTTCTGCAGTACGTCTTCATTTTCACAGACCAGGGCTCTGCTGCCTTGCTTCATGGCTTATTCATCCACTCCCACCTTCCTTTACTGTTCCACCACTGACAGTTTAGGCCACTATTGTGATAATATCGTTTTTAGAGTTCTTAGGATCACCCTGCTCCAATTCTCACACTTATCCACAGACATCCTACTCTCCCTCACACACAATATCCCCCGTGACCGATTCTATCTAAACTTGACCTAAAAGACTAAAGATCAACGATGTGATCTGGTTAAAATGGAGAAAAAGAATGTAGCTGTAGCTTTTTGTGCGCATGTGTGTGTGTGAGGATATTATTTCTCGTGCTGCAGTGACATTAATATCAGCAAAAAATTCGATTTGCCCACATTGAAGCTATTATTTATCAGCTTCTGCTGAAAATGAACAATCCAGAAGACAGATTGTTGGTCATTTCTAATGCATGAAGCATATTCCCATTCATACACAGGGGCATCTAAATACATTAGAATATCATTATAAAGTTAATCAATTGTCATGTTTCATGGATGAATGATAAAGTGTGAAATATGTCAAGCATTCATTTCAGGTGTTTTTCTGATCATGCCTCAAATTCATCAGAGCAATTAAAATTAGTTTTAATTCATAAAAGTGGAAATATGGAAATATTATACAGTATATTCACTCAATATTTGGTGAAGATTCCTTTTGCATGAATTTCTGCATGGATGCAGTATTGAGGTGATCAACCTGCGGCGTCTCATCTTCTCCTTGGTAACCCACCATTGATTCTCTACGGGCTTTAGGTCAGCCATGGATGCTGGCCAGTCGAGCAAAGTGATACCTCGGTCATTAAAGCAGGTACTGGCACTTCTGGCGGAGTGGGAAGGTGCCAAGTCCTGCTGGAAAATGAAGTCAGCATTTCCATAAAACACAGGGAGCCACGATGGACTCTAATAATTTTCTGGTAGCCAACACCCCCAAATCATTACTGACAGAGGAAAGTTCACACTGGACCTCAAGCAGGTTGGATTCTGCACACCTGCTGTCTCTCTTCAGGTTTTAGGAGCTTTATTTGGAAATGAAATGCAGATTTTACTTTTGTTTGAAACCAAGACTTTAAACCACAACACATGAATACGTTTGTTCACACATCATCACTGAATCAGACGGTGACATGTTCCCACTTCTCACCTTGTCTTTGACTTGGCTTTATGACTTCTTAAAATGACTCAGACAAATGTCAGCAACAAGTTAATTTTAACTCTTTTTGTTTCCTCCATTACTACGCAGGAGTTTCTGTGATAGAAGTAATTTATGTTGAAAAAGGCTTCAAAACAGCAGTGAGACTCACCCGACCATCCAAGTAAAATATTCACGTTTCCATTCTGGAAAAGTCTAAGGTTAAATTGAAGTGTTTATGAAGTGCTTAATCAGAAAGTGGAAAAAAAGAGCATGGAAAATTAGTTTTTTCCAAATAATATTCGTCATTACTTTATCTACAATATTTACCTGCTATCTGTCAATCCATACATCCATAATTATTTTTCTGAAATGATTTTTTTTATTTTTTTGCTGCAGAAAACTAAGAATTGAATAAAGTTTAAAACTTCAACAGAGTCCACATGTCCAGGAAGCAATCATTTCTCAATAGCCAAGGGTCTTTTCCCTCTGGAGAACAAGGAGCTGGTTTCTTCAAGATCATTAAAAAAGGCACTTATATGCATTTTTAGAGGATGTCTCAAGTATTTCAGCTAGTCTGCTTCCCTAACCACTGTATTTACCTAAAGTGTAACAGAAACCAAGCAGTTCTTTGGATATTGAAATCGTGATGAAAATACATTTCTGAGATATCTTACATAAACACTAATAATCAGGATGACTATTTACAATATTAATCTTTATTTATGACTTTTTTTTTATTATCGTTTCATCAGGAAACAGAAAAACATGTACTGCAGCACTTGGTGGGGATATAGAACCCTTATCGACGAGCATACACAGATGGCTGGAAATGTTCTTATTGTGGTCTGCACATGGAGAGGGCCGTAGCAAGCAGTTTGCCTTTCTAAATGTTTTAAAGTGTGTGCTTATGTCGGGGGAATCCTCCAGTAAAATGCATTTAATGAATATGGAATGAGTTTACTCACATCCAATGCACACATGAGGCCTTCATGCATACATTACATTAGTATGAGTACACACATAACTGCACTTAGAGTATATGCTGCATGCTTGATATTTTCTTCTCACAACCACACAAACCACAAAAGGTGTTTAAAATAAAAGAGGAAGAAAGACAAGAGGTTGGCGTGAAATTAATTTACATGTTTACCACATTTCCTCCTTCAAAGTGTTTCACATTTTGCTTCTACACAACTTTTACTTCTGGGTTTCTGGCTTTACAGAAGATGTACAACTAAAGTATTTGCATTGACAAAACTTTCATCAATACTGTCAATTATGTCGACTAATCATTGCAACCTCATCCTTTCATTCATCTCTTTGCACAAAACATGTACTATGTTGGCCAAAAATACAAAGAAGTAGGAATGTGAAGAGTTAAGAGATGTAATGAGAAATTTCTGTGAGTTGCTAAGGCATGCTGAAGGCACAAGTGATTTTCTTGGAGATGAGAATATGATAATGAGCTGTTGCTTCATAAATTTCTATATGTGATTTTTGCATCTTTCTTTGAAGATTATACTGTGCTGTTCCATCATTCAAGCACCCGACTTGAAGAGACGAGATAGAAAGCATTCTCTTTGTTTCCCACCGTTAAAAAAGTCTGTGCCAAGGAGAAACAATGCATTCTCATCTCTTTGCTTTGCAGCTGAAGGCCATCCTTAATGCCACTCATTGTCCCTGCATGGGCATCTTTAACTCGAGCACTATTTTTGTACAGGTGCTTTGCAGGAGCCGAGTTGCTTCAAATTGAGCTGATTTTCGGGGAGTGTAATGCATCTTTATGGTTTGAAAAGAAAATATTGCAAACAATTGCTCAACAGTAAATGCCACTGTGGGATTGGATGGCACAGTGAGCTGGTGAGCTGAGGTCTGAAACCGTCTCGTCAGATCAGTGGGGCAGGTGTGACGAGTTCTCATGGCTGACAAAAAGGCAAAAGGACTCATTAATCAAAGGTCCTTTCTCTAAGGAAAACGTTGCTCCATGTTTTAGTAAGTAGATTTTCCTTAGCTTGTGTCAACCTTCAATAAGGCAATTGATATGAACCACTCATATAGAACTCATAAAATCTTGACTGCTTTCATTTCAGTTTATCTAATATTTTTCTGAGGCGGTTGTTTTTCCTCACTGGTAAGTTTGCAGCAGTCTTAACCCTCATTTTAATAAAGATTGGTTTTCGTCTGAGGTTTTTGATCTGTGTAGTGACTCAGAAACATCTCTTTGAATTACCAGAACAGAATAATGACAATCGTATAAGAAAGACTCAATTACTCAACTGATGTGTGTAAAAGATCAGTTTGTGAGATTACATCTGTGATGAAAAATCCAAATTGAGATTTTGTTAAATGTTTTTCTTTTTTCTTTTTTTTTAGGTTTGTTTTAGGTTGTGATAATTTGCTCCTTCGAGGTCTTCAATCTAAGTAAGGATTGGACTGGGACTGCTGTCAAAGTACAACAAGGTTTTAAAAAGCCACAATTAAAAATAATGTTTTCACATTCCTAACCATTTCCCTATATCTTAAATATTCTTTGAATGGGAACACAGAGAAAATGAACAGATTTTTCCCTGTTTCATAAAATACCTCGACAGTGTTACACCTTCTTCTATATGTTGCTGCACACTCAATATTTGAGTTTGTCAGCTGACAAACTCAAATATTGCAGCAACAAGCCATCAAGAACAAAATGATGAAGGTTTACCCACCTCAACATGCTTGAAGACAGGCTACACTATCTGACCACTGAGGAGTGCCAGTATAGCACTGAAATTCCATTCACTAACAGTTAATTGTCTGTTAGTGAATGGAATGAAGAAAAAAAGTAAGTTAATTAAGTGAGATGGTGACAGCAAAAATCCTGACACAAGAAAGCACTTAATTTCACACCTTTGATCCTGATGAACATGCACTGTTTAAAACCAGAAGCTCTTGAAAAACCACACGCTTACTTTAGAAACAAGACCCGAATGGATGTTCTACAAAATCCTCTTTGTTTCCTCGTGCTTAGATCAGGCGTCAACAAATGTCCTGCAACTTTTTGATGTATCAAGTGAATCAAATGAATAGTTGACAACCGGGCCTTTGCAAAACTTTCTGAACATACTAAGGAGGTAATTCAGCTGTTTGATTCAGGTTAGAGCAGGGCTGAATAGTGAGGCACTCAAGGGCTGGAGTTCCAGACGCCTGCTTTAGACCCGTGTAATCCACGCTTTTCAATACAGCAGAACACAGAGCAAGATAGGACGCAATGTGACATCAGCTTATGATTGGTATGCGCTAATGTTTTTACTTAATTTTCTGAAAATCAACACAGCAATATAGAAATGTTTACGAGAATCAATATTTAAAATTGTTTCAACAGCAGCAGGATTACTTGTTTCTACAAAGAAAACAGAAGGTCTTGTTTTATCTTCATTTTAAATTGTGTAAAGACCCCAGTGCTATCAGAGCATGGTGTTTTACTCGGTGTTATCACACCACTAGACTCTCTTACTGGCCCATGTCTAATTCTGAGCAAATGTTTGCTTGGCTCATTGACAGAAATCCTTGAACTCCCTGTTTCTTTAAGTAAGAGCTCTCTGGTCACTGTCTATTGCAGTACTACCTATAATCACCTAACCTGTTTTAATAATGTCCCATTAAAGTCTAAAGGATTTATTTGAAAGAAACTAAAATGTTCATTGGGCTGTTTTTGGCATTTCCTGTAAAGTTCCCAAGCCCTGCAAAGTGTAGCAGAGGTGTAAACATATCGAATTCAAGTTGCATCTTGATGAGAACTTCAGCACATCAATGTTTGATGTCTAACTTTATGATTACAAATATTTAGTCACTTAAACACTGACTAATTGTAAAATGGTCTAAAGACAGACTGATTCTTTGGCTCTAAAATTAGACAAAGGTCATCGTAATGTTTGAGGTTGTAGTTGCAGAAACAGACAAGAGACGAAAAGTGGAAAAAAATTAACAAGTACATTTCATAAATTTACTTCTGGAAACCACAAAACCAGTTAACATATTCTCAACAAAAGTTTTTCTTAAGGTTTAAGGTTTATATAGCCTGCTTTTATGAAGCAGGCTATATAAAGCTGCTTCATAAAATCTTAATAGGTTGGTAAAAGGTGTAATGTTACGGCTATCTGAGCACTCTGCAGCCAAACTAAGATCTACACTCAAGACAGAGGGAGTAAAGCCAGTTCGTTTAAGGCATGTGAGTTTTACTTCTCTATTGCAAATTCTTTATATGGGACATACTGTAACTATCATTCTTATTGTCTACAAAAAATGTGACAAAAAACAAAAATTTTGAAATGTAAAATCATTAAAACATCTGACACAAGGTTAAAATGCATAGTGCCCTTATCTATAAATGAAAATTGTTGTTTAAATTGTTGTTTTGTTGAGTTTTACGACATTCTGAGGAGGCTATACATTCAGAAGCACTGAATTGTTAACAGTGACATTCTAATCAAACTGAATTGCGTGGGTGGTAAAGATTCATCACTCCACAGATTAGGGCTGATTAGTGTGCTGAAGGGTGAATAATTAACATTTCTCCTAACTGCTGTGTTTGCTGCAGTGTTGGCCTCGGCACACACATGCGGAGCAGGAAAAGCAGTAGTGCCCTTGAGCTGCGTTCACTCAAAATCTGACTAATGTGTCTTCTTCCGACTGAGCTGTGTCGAGGTGCGAGAGCTTTGGTTTGTGCTTCAGAGCTTACCGGCTCAAAGCTTTTCTCTCACAGCAATCCAACTGTATGCCTCTCTCCATCGTTCTAAGAACAGAGCAGAAAGTTTTCATGTTGTGTTTACAGCTTGTAAAGAATAATCCAATGGATAGCCACAGAATGAAAGAGTTTTTCTGTGTTACAATGACATGGCTGGGACATGAAATCTGAAAGTAAGATCCTGGAGGCACTTGACAAAACACACCTGAGACATGTTGAATATATTTAGGGGTAAAAACTGTCCTTGGCACACAGTTTAGCTCCAAATCACAGCTTAAGCTAAGAAATGAAGGAATGAGATGTCAAATTTGGCAAGCAGCCTTGGGTGAATGTCCTATTTAGTCAAAATAATTATTATCAATTTTCTTTCCATGCTTGAAATGTGCAGTTTATTTATTCAGCATATCCCCTGGCATTAGAGGAGGCTCTTAGTGCTGATGCTGATTGTTATAAATGTTGGGTGAACTCTGGGCAAAAGCCAACATTGTGTTTGAACCAAGGATGCTAACAATGTGTTTCTAAAGGACATTGAATTAGAAAGAAAAGGTATTCAAGCAGAAACCTTGTTCTATTGGTTCTGGTCAGGTTTTTAAAAATAGCTAACATTCTTAGAATCTAGTATCTCTTAACATCTTGCCAAAATGTCCTGTGTATGAACTAATAAGTATCATAAAACCCATAAACATGAAAAAGTGAGGCTCTTCAGCCACGCTTTAATGAAAAACGGGAAAGAAAAATCAAACAATCCATAGTCCACTGGATTTCCACTGGGACAAGGAGATGGAAAAAACCTTAAACCTTAAGAAAAACTTTTGTTGAGAATATGTTAACTGGTTTTGCAGCAGTAGATGATGATGTAGGTGAATAAAGTTGATGAGGTAAGAAAATGTTAAACATAAACTGGAGTTTGATTATGCATTCAAACTTCCCCAAACAAAACAGACTTTAACTAACTGCAATTTGATTAAACCATACTAAACATGGCTGGTGTTTAGTCCGTGGTGTTTGGTCCACCACTCTTCAAAATTTTGCTTTCATTAATTTTGGTTTAGTCTCCAACTCCATCAAATCAAGTCTCAGGTGAACATTGTGTTATGCACAGATGCCTGAGTTTGGCATTCTAGATGAAAGGTCATCACCCTTCAGAAACTTTTCTTTTCATGCCCTGTGATTTCTTTTTTTCTGTCATGCTTTCTTACATGTGTGTGAATTTCAGTCTGGACTGAAAGAAAGTGGTGATATATGCCCTTTAAATGTCATCCTATGGTAAAAAGTAGAAAATAAAACATTTTTCTCTTTTTGAAGCATCCATGTGGACCCAAAACTGAAGCGTTTTGGGTCTAAAAACATGAGACTAGAGGTGTTCAAACTGGAATGTTTTTCTCTCACAACCACATTTTTTCTGGGCTGTTAATGTAAATCATGTCGCTGAAAGCGTCACTCCTTCTGAAGGGAGTTGCTACTTGGAAAGCATAATAAAAATGACCGATTTCTTTCAGCCCCTGAGTGGTGCAGAGAGAGAGAGCCTCCTGTCACCAAAATAAGAAACGGAGATTTTCAGCAATAAAATTTATTTGTGCATAGCAATTATTTTAGTAACATGTAAAATCCCTCCTAACCCTACAAAAATGTGTGGCAAACTTTAAAGTAACTTTATCTGACAGACTTCCTGATTGCTTACCTTATTGTAAAGTTGTAGTAATTTTCAATTTAAATAATAGATTTTTAGTTATTGAACCTTGCATAATAAATCCTGAAGGAACATTGATATACAGACTAAATAAATTTATCTGACAAACTCTATGTCCATTTACAGTTTTCTCTCAAGATTGTGTTTGGTCCTAAAATCTTAAAATATGAAGAGATCTGCTGTCAAATTTTCTCACTTAGCTCAGGCTCTGAGAAAAAAACAAGGATGTTAAATATTGTGTTAGGATAATAATTGAGTTATTTGAAACGGTTATCCCTAGACACCAGTTGGTTTTTTGCACTGACTGAGATTTCTACATGCTATGTCATGATTCATATATGGTTCTATTTTGTTTTGAGGCATGAAATGCATTTTTTTTAATTTCTGATCCACTCTGGAAAGCAATGCATTAGTTAATAATAATTCATTTGTTTTTTTTTTGTTTTTTTTTAGCTCTTGTGGCTCCTAAGATTTGATCTATTTTTCCTTTAGCATAAAATATGATCTGTCAAGCAGTACTTTAAATTGAGGGATGACTGAAAATAAAACGCTGTGCCTTTCCATCACAAAACTGACATGGGCAAAAGAATGACCCTAAATAATGTCCCTGCGTCCTGGAAAAGGCAGATGCAGTGGAACCGCACCCTTACACAGCCCACATATTTATTGTAGACTCTATTTGCAATTGCATTTACATTAATTAACAAAGTAATGGTTTAATTTATTTTAGGTTTTGTTTTCATTTGAGGAAACTCGGAGCGGAATGGAAACTCTCAAAGGGCTTTGGGCCGTATTTTTAGACAGTGGAGAACAGATTTACCTTCAGATAGACAAATATAACACTTTTATACCCACGCACACATACACACCTGCCACAATGGAATTGTACTCTAATGGCCTAAATAATTTTGAACTAAGGAAACTGGGATAAATAGTTTTTGTGTATGCTGCTTTGTACTTTATATTCATAAAAGGGGGGAAAAAATCCAGTTTGTATTATGATTGCATCAGTCTTCTTTGCATGAACTTGAACCTGACATTGCTCTGCAACTGTATTGCGATCGCAGTACCTTAATACCTTCAAAATGAGACGATATGCAGAACGGTGTCTGCCTTGTGTCTACCAGTGACCCGTGTCAGAGCGACTCTTAAATCCCTTTTATTTTCTGGAAATGGGTAGTGAGCTCAGTGCTGCCTGTGATGACCTGACCTGAAAGGCTGGTACTGATAGCAGAGCCACGGCTGACCTTTCTTATCGCGGTTCTTTTTCAAAGTGACCCAAAGTCCCTCAGGGAGCGTTAGCCTAAGACTTACCTTGTCATTATCAGCTCGGTGTGTGAATTGAACATATTTTCTGTGAATGTGAAACAGTAAATTTAGCTTTTATTGCATTTTTTACACTTTACTTTCACAGGCATTGAGCTGGAAAATGTTTTGTTCGATTTAATGAAGAGAGATGGATTATATCTACTGTACATGCTGGGTTCTTTGATTGAGCCATGGTTATCTACACTGGGAGTGTCCTGAAGGGCAGGTTTCCACAACCTTTAGATGTCTCTCTTCTTCAGCACAGCTTATTCAAATAATTAGGTCGTAAGGAGGACAATGTGGAATTTGGTTGGGTGCTGTTGAGGCATTAAGGCCATTTGATTCAGATTTGCTAAAAGTTTCTGGTCTTCAGCCCTTGAGGACCAGAGTTTCACACTCATGATCTACAGATATTGGAAAATGAAGGTATATATAAGTGTACCCCATTATTTAACCGCTTCTTGAAACCTTTTTAAAAATAATAACTCTCAGTACTTGTTTTCTGTTTGATTTTATTAGTCTCTTACATCATTGTGGAGAACCTTTATCCCACTCTTCAAAATATTGCTTTCATTAATTTAGGTTTACAGACATGTTATTCTGCCCAGCTCTCCCAAACTCCCACTGCATTTCAATTAGGTTGAGGTCTTTACTTTTATAGCCTATTATAAATTCTTAAAAATGTCTGTTTATAGCCATTCTGTTGTAGAGTTCCTCTGATTTTACGGGCCATCATCCTGTTGATGAACCAGTCTGGGCCGAGCTTCAGCTGTTGGGTGGATAGATTGGTATCCATCCAATTTATCTTGGATGGACACCATCTCTTGGCTGAAAAACAAACCCATATCATCAACATACTTTCATGTGGTATGATTTGATTGTTTTATTTTTTCCAAACCTGTTGCTGTACATTATGAACAAACATCTCGAGTTTGGTCTCATTTATAAAAAATACATTATACCTGAAATCTTGGTTCATTCAGATGCAACTTTACAAACGTTAGAGAAGCTGTTACATTGTTCCCAACCACAGCGTTGGTTCTGTTGGATCTCAGCTTTATGATTCTGTTTCGGATTTTCTCTAAGCATAGATTGGTTCCATTTTGGAGTAATTTTGCTGGGTTCTATTCTCTTTAATGGTTCCTCCTGTGAACAGACAGCTAACTGTAGAATGATTTAGTTCAACCAGATGTCTTTGTAACCCTTATCAGACTGATGGCAGCAACACTTGCCCCTTTAAGGACAATGCTGATTTATTTCTACCTTGGCAGTGCTTTAACACACCTGAATGCTGCAGAAAAAATTACTGACTAAACTCCTGCTTTTATAAAGGTGGTCACACTGATGACAAATTATCCAAGTTCATTTGACTAAACACCCCGGGCTGTTTTTTTAAAATTCTTTTTATACACCATGAAAGCAACTGGTAAATTTTCTTTTACCAGGACTCTAGCTGTGGTAATTAAATGAGTAATTTGTTAAAAATGGGCTTTAAATGATAATTGACATCCCAGATTGAGATAAACCTATAATTAAACTGGTTAGATGTTCAATACTGGGTCATTATTTCATGCTTAACAGCTGAATTGTTGTGAGCTACTTGAGCAACGTCACAGTGATCTTATCTTAACCCTCCCTTATTGCAGCTCTCTTTATTCAGGTCAGAATAACCTCTTTCGAGATATTCAAAATAACTTGGATAAAAGTCAATCAAAATTCATTATGCAGCTGGCAGATGTTGGGTTTAAAGTTTGCTCAGTCTCCCCGAAGGTGGATGTGTTGGAGTCAGTTCAGTAGCTGTTATGATTTCACTGATGACACTGAGGACTTCTTGTCCCTTGGCTGGTGAAAAGCATAAACATCATTTCTTGGCTTCTTTATTAAGTTTTTCAAAAACTTTTAATGAGAAGATTTGAATTAATTAAGACATTAATTAAATGTCTTAAGTGCGTCTTCAATGTTTGTTTTTAAAAAATGATTTTGTGAAGGATTTTATTCAAAGATGCCACATCCATTGATCCATTTGTCTTCTATACCTGCTTATTCATGAAGGTTTTGTGATTGATATTATTCAGTGCTTATTATTATTAATCAAATGCAACTCTAAACATGCTTACATGAACTCAGTGTTTTAGCAGTTTTGTAGTTTACTGGAAGTTTTTTCCAGATTAGAGCAGCATAAAACCTGAATGCTGTTTAGTTTTCATTCAGGAGATACAAAGTCGACCAGAACCAGAAGACTTGAGTGATCTGGAAGGTTGATACAGCAACAACAGGTCTTTAAAATATTTTGTTGCTATACTGTTGAGTGATCTATCAATTAGCAAAAGTATTTACTCTGACCTACAGGGAGCCAGTGGAAGGACTTCAGAACTTGGGCGACGTGCTTTAAGTGTCTGAATTTTCAGGTCAGAGTTCATCACAACACCCAGATTCCAGGCCTGATCTTTAGTTTATAGCTGTAATAACTGAAGCTGGGGGCTGAGTCTAGATTGTCCCCTTTAGATACAAAAATGTTGACTGCGGTTTGGACACTTGGAGTAATGGCTTCTTCCTGTCTGAGTGGCAGCTATGTTCATTTTGGACTTGTTTATATTTGGAAAATACTCTATAACCAGCATCTTCATAAGGTCTTTTTTGAGACCCCTACCTATAATAGGAATGGCATAGTAAAATCAAAAATATGAAAGTAATACAAAGGGACATATGTATTTTTCTTCTACAGTGTATCTGGTTTCTGCTGTATTAGGTGAGATTTTTTACAGCTCGCTCTCCTGCTGTTAGGGATGAGAAACTATTGCATCATTTGACTAAAGGGACATTTTCAAATCAGTCTTGAAACTGAAGAGTAGCTAAAGAAAAAAGGATAAAACCAGCAGGGTGTTAAGAATGTTTCTTTAGAGATGAAGTGATACTCTAGACTGAACAAAAAAAGACCTACCACTGGGTCTTTTGAAACAGATTTAGCCTCTACACTTTCTACCTTTTATTTCTGTTCCTTGATTTTTAGAATGACCCGAAGCAATACTTCTCTGCTGAGTGGGTTAACCTTTATTTTCTGCGCATCTGCTTCTTGTGCATGTCTCTATGTGAGAAGAAAGTTTGACATGCCATGAATCTGCTTTGTACCACTTAAAAACACTCAGTCTATCATCATTCGTTTCCATTTCAAGGAAAATTCGGTGGAGCACAGAACACCTATTATTTGCTGCCTACCTGTGTCAAAAAGCCACTGCAATCTGCATTATCAAAAGCTAATTTTACACTCCATCTGTTTTCCTCAAGCTCACCTGCACACTTATCCTCCCACAACAAAGCATCTTTTGCAGCCTGCTCCCTATTTTAACAATCAACTATCTAGAGAAGAGCATGTGAAGCTTTTTCACTGTTTATTGTCAGCAGGGTTTGGTTTTAGTGTCTTGGATCGCTGCTGGGGATGATGTTGATAAAATGAGTCATTGCTTTCTTGAGAATTAGTGTGCATGCATCTGTAGACATGCAGCTATTGATTCAATAACTTGCATAACTTATTTACCAAACTGCGAGGTTCAATTTGGAAATAGCATTTGGGTCCTTGATGAAATAACAGGGAGTCTTTGATTCTGTTTTCTTTCCAGATGTGCCATATGAAGACACTGGTTGCCTACATGTGGCAGGGCATTGTTTTGCTCAACAATAGTTGATATCTGGGGATGGTATCCTACTTTTATGATAACTTTTTACATCGATATTTGCATAGTAAAAGTTGAAACTATGTTGGTATGACCTTCAGCTTTCTGAATTATGTATATGTGAGCGGATGTGTGTATTTCACCAAATCACACCTAATAAGGCCCATTTTTTTCTAGGGTTAAGGGTTAAATTTAGGACTAGGGTGTGAATTGAGTTTAGGTTACTATTTGAGTTAGGCATGTAATGGTTAGGTTTAGGGTCAGGGTTGTGTTACAGAAATGAATTAAAAATGAAAGGAACTCAATGAAACATCCTTGTAATGATAGACATACTGTGTGTTTATGTACAGTACACCTGCTAGGTACTTTGTAATGTACCTAGCAGGTACATAGCAGGCTGGACGATATGGCTGATAAACATATACAGTAAGCATATAAGCATTTCATATCAGGTGATACTGATAATTATTGATTAATGTTTTGTTTTAAATATCTGAAATACTTCCAAACTGGTGGTGTGACATTTCTCTCTTTTATCCATTTTTCACTCCACACTATGGTTTTTTTAAATTATTTTTAAGCAGTTATGTGGCACAGTGGCAAAACCTGAAACTCCTGCAGCTCAAGTTACTCAACAAGTTGTTGCTAGGTAACCAAAGAGTGAGTTGCTAGGTAACCAAAGAGTGAATGAGTTAGTTGATACCACCAACCTTGCTTAGCTGGCTGTGAGATGTTGAAGAGCTGAAGTCTTTCCTCTGCCTACAAGCCCCAGAATGCTTTGCAGTTCTGGATCAGAGTTCAGTGAGTATTTTATTGAATACTGAATATTCTATCAGAAATTATCTATTGATCATGTGTCTGCCATGATATATATTGTTATTGATTTATTGTTGGGATAGCCAATTACATGGAGTCTTCACAGATTGTGGCCCACTCGCTTTGTTTGGGATTGAAATAAAAAAGAAAACATTGTGGGCACGAGATAAACTGCACATGGTCAGGAATTAGTCTAAATTAGATAGAAAGAAAATTACATCTAAATTAAAAAGCAATAAAGCTAGATCATTTCTTTGTGTTCTACAGCAAATAAATGACACAATAACCAAGCAAGCAAAAATGTTTCTCACTTCAGAATTTAATTTGAACCATTAGTGAGGGTAATGCACATTATATATTGGTATGAATTGTGTAAAAGACGCATTAGGTGACTTGAAAATGAGATGCATTGCATCATATAAACCAGCCCTGTATGATTTAGTGATAATTTAGTCTGAACATCAAAAATAAGCCAAATCATTGAAAAATGAGCCATAAATAATCAAGCTGTTGTTTTGTACATCATGTGGGCCTCCGCAGCCAGATACTTTATGTGAACAAGAAGAACAAATGTACATGAGTCTATAACAGAAAGAGATTTCTAAATCAATTTATTGCATACAGTGATATAAAAAAGTGGAAACAGTATTAAATATGTATCTGTCTGTTAGGGAATGTTCACTAATTGATGTCTAATCTTCATTTTTTATCTCCAATAAAGAAATATTGTTCTGCACTTAATGCACTAAAGGTAATCTAGTTAAACTCATTAAAAACAAATATGAACAAAAATGTGTTTTGTACATAGGGAAAAAAACCGAGGGCTCAATATTCCTGACAGCTTGTGAGCCCCTCTTCAGCTGAAATGACCTCAGTGAAGCTTCTTGGAGCCTTTTACCTCTCAGGCTGAGGAAAGTTTGTCACACTCCTCACTGAGGGGTTTCTTTCATGATCTGTCCAATTCAAGTCACATCATGGCGTCTTCAGGATCAGGATCTTCACAACATAAATAAAGTTATAATAATTAGTGCTATAGCACAAATAGGACAGAAAATACGAGAATAAATCAAATTGAATGAAATACTAAAATAGCTTTTTAAAAATATTTTGGAAAGGAGTAAGGCTTTGCTTTCGTTAAAGTTTTAACTGGCAAAACTGAACTGAACTGATTTATCAGTCAAATTTATTGGCTGATTCAAAACATTGACAATGAATATCCAGTAAGTAATTTGTAAGCTGCCACATGTTACTCTATTATCAGCAAAGCAGGAGATAAGGCAACATGCTTGAGGAAAATAGAACAAGTCCTAGAATGGAGCCTTGAGGAACTCCACATGTAAGTGGTGCTGCAGGACTCAAAAATAGGTAGAAATAAAACTCATAGATTTATCAAGCTGTGACAAGGTACGATTCTTTTTGTCTTGATTTTGTTTACTATACACATCTAATTATGTACGCCTAGTCCTACCATACACACATTCACCACATTCTCATATTCTGAGCAATCACAGCATTATTCATATTGCCTCATTTGGTAACATTGGTTCATTGTGTACCGAGGCTTTACCACTGTGGCCAGAGTTTAATTTCTGTAACCTCTCTGCACCATTTCATCATTCCTGTGAACTACACAGCTCAAACCAACATAATTAAATATTTTTTGTATGTTTTATGCCCAACATTTTTTTCCCATTTTCTGTTTTAATATAAAATAAATATAAGCCAAGCTTTATTGTACGTTAATGCATTTTTATTTTTTTAAAGTGTTTTGATCTTTCATTAATGCATCAATGTTTAAGTTATTTGACACACTCAGTAGTTCAATTATGTATGCAGTGCACTCTTCTTTCTGAATAAAAAAAAATCCAGCAGGTCTATTAAAATTCAAAAAGTTCAGGAATGAAATCTATATTATTGAAAATCTACTCATTTGTGCCAAAGAATTAAAAATCAATACCATATTCACACTGATTATCATGCCTCATTTAGCAACCAAAGAACCAGCATTCATAATGCTGGAGCAACATTACACTCAAGATATTTGGACAGAAAACAAAAACTTGTTAATATTTCAGATGAAGTATAATTAACACCCTCATTAGTAAGTTTTTATCTTTACTTGTGAAAGATTTGTTGCCTGTGGACGCAGCAAGGTTTGCTGTCTTTAGTGTTTATGTCAAGATCAGGAAAGCTTGAAGGGATGTTAGTCACTTCACAGAAGTGCGGAAGCATGCCCTGACAGACAGGCTTTTGATGGATAGGAAATACAGCAGAAGACTGTCAAATGATTTTCAAAGGTCTGGCAACTCGACTGAAGAGATTCATCAGGGAATCTCGCCCCCCAACCAGCTGAGGCAGATGGCTGTCCTCCCCCAGTCTTTTTCCACTGGAGGTCTTTTTCTGCTTAAAGGGAATTTCTCCTCTTGTTGATTCCCAACTGACGTAAAACTGAGGAAGAACGGGACTAAGTGTTGAGCTGAGGCAAAGATTTGTTTCAATCTGGCGATTTTCTGATGAGTAGGCATTCTAAATTAGCATCATTAATTGCACCGCATTGAATTAAAGCGTAATTGGATTGAATTTGTTAGAAAAATGACTTTAATTAATTTAACATGACTTGGTTTGCAAAATAAAACCCCGGGCTTTCCAAAGTTCTTTTGGTTTAACTTTCAATTTTTCACTCATTTATGTTTCTTTTTACAGAATCTTAAAAGTTTTAAGATTTTAAAATCATCTTGAGCAATGAACTGTACTCAACAAAAATGTGTATGAGAAACAGAAAGAAGACCTGACATGTGTCCTCTTTTAGTACATCGTCTGTGTGCTAAAAGCTCTGTGGGATTCATTTTGTTGTGTCTAAGTCTAATAATCATTTTTGATTAGTTAGTTTTAGTTACATAACTTTTTGCAGCTAAAAAGTTATGAATTGTTCCCAACAGTCTAAATGATGTTTTCTGTGAGTACTTACTCATTTGTTGAGCTAACAAAATTAAGATGAAGAAAGGACATTTTGATTTAAAGGTAATATCCAAATCCCAAAAGAAAAAAAATCTAACACTGAAGAATAAATATGAAATGTTCAAAACAGCAATATATATTCTTCAACTATACAGTATTTTTTCTTCATCTATCTGTCCTACAAATTGAAACACATGCCTTTAAGAGTGCTGCCAAAACACAGCAGGTCTTAATTGATTTTCTCTCTGCCGTTAAATTCCCTCTATGTTCCTAAATACATTCTGAATATTCATTGAAAGCTTATTGTTTCTTGCTTTGAACATCACCTTTGTGGATTTAAATTGTCCTATACCAGGGATTTTAACAGTTGATTTGTGTGTTCATGAAAAGAAACAACACGTATTATCCTTTTTTTTTTATCTTGTGCATATTTTTTGCAAAGCACTTCTGCATGTGTTTTCCCAGATTTCCAGAGCAATTAAAGGACATAAAGGAGCTGCTGGAGAGATGAGGGGCTTTTGTTTACTTTGCTCTTCACAGCTTGTTAAAAAGTAATTATAAAGCTTTGGTTAAATGTAGCCTTTTCTCACTTTCATGCTGAAATAGACTAGGAGATTGTATTTATTATTGTTCAAAACTCATGCATGTGGAAACAGCTGCTTTAAAAAAACACTTGAACTCTGCGGTCTGATTTCATATCATAGAATTGATTATACAGTGATTATTAAGTGAGTGGTATAGAAGGTCATCATCTGAGCTAACAGTTCACGCCGAATGTCACCACTCCACCTTCCTCCTCACTCTTAACAGTCTTCACTACCTGCACTTATCCAATTTTCATTGATTTACACTTGGCTAATCCTCTGAATGTACGTTATCCGTCTTCATCCTCAGAATGTATGCACACGGCCGAACAGAACCAGCTGGGAGCGTAAACACATCCTCCAGAAGTCTTGCATCTTCATTGTGATTGAATCCATATAGAGCAGCTTTGCATTCAATTGTAAAACGGCAGTAATAAGTGTTGCTGTGATTTCGAGTGTTTATCACTTACGGTTGCTTTGGCATCCAGCATGTATGTTTGTTAAATGAGGTGATTAACTCACTATTTGCTCTTACCCACTTCATCTGGATCCTAAATTCAACTTTAATTATTAGGCACATGAGAACTCTGCAAACAGTATTTAAATTCACATGTGCACATTGAAGGAGTTATTAGTTGCTTCACGGTCTCTTCCTGAAGCAATTTCAGTGCAAATGATGGGGAACAAAAACCCACAGTTTGTCTTCTGCAAATCTTCCAGCAGCGTTCTTGAGCCAAACCCTGTTCCATGTGTCATTGTTCCTCTGCTGCAGCTTAGCGAGAAATTAACTAGCCGTGAAAGCTCAAATAGGAAATCAAATCCTTAAAAGGCCATACTTGAGCTACTGTTGAATCCTCTTAGGTCTATATTAAAATCCACCTGTACAGAGAAACAAGACATGTTGATTGTTCCCATCACATTTTATCAGCTGTTGGATTCCAAACCTAATGACTCATTATGCGTGCTGAAATAAACTTTGGAAAATTATTTAACTTGCAGGGCAGTATCACCACTATTTAGGTGGGAAATGAGTTACTCATTAGCATTTTCCAGGAGTGGAAGAGATCAACTTTGAGATCCTCTAGTCACTGGATGGTGTTGGCATTCTTAGTTGTACAATACTGCATCGATTTTGGAACGCTGCTGGTGCAGTTGGCAGTCTGAGAATGGTGAGCCTTCTCTTTTCAAAGGAGAGACAGAGATTGTACATCACAGTCCTCAGTCTGTCTTTGGATGTGTATGTCTAACCTCTGGATTCAAAAGAAACAATGGTTTAATAAAGGTTTCTTTTTTTCTTGTCACTGACCAGCTTCTTATTCTTATCTGAACATCTGATGTTATCTGTTTGGAAAAAGAGGTTTCACGCTACATATTGTATACAGCTGTGCTCGTCTCCCTGTAGAGAAGTTACTGGTTTTCGGACCTCGTGTTAAGAAGTTGAACTTCTTGCGTGGGATAACGATTTTTTTCAAGGTGAGCCAGATGTTGCCAGCTTGTATTTCTTAACTTTTCTGCTCCTCCTCCTGGCATGACTGCAGATTAAGATCAAAGTATACCAAGTCCTGAGTGCTGGTTAGCCACAGGAAACCCTACAGGAGGAAACCTGTGCTGAACGTCATCATTGGTCACTTTAACCTCTTTCATAATCATGTAGCGATTCCCAGAGGTGACTTTCTTGCTTGTGCACTCCCTTTGGTTATCCATCCAAAAGTAATCAGTACTCTCAAGAAGCGTCTTTAAATATTTTGATTGGTTGATGAAACGGTCTATATACTGCGCACTATTTCCACCTTGCTTCTCCTGTGAGCAGCTTATCCCAGACAGTTCCTGACAGTGTTTAAGCACCAACATAATGGTAAATGTAGCGTGAAGACTGTTCTCTTTTGCCAAGGATGCAGGAGTGTGCGTACGTTTGTGTGTGAGTGGGAGAGAGAGAAAGAACAAGACAAATAAGGAAATGGAGCTGAAGTAAACAAATGCATTAAATTCACAAATTGTGTGCAAATATGAGTCACTCGCTGACATACGTTAGCTCCTGTTCTGCTTACTTCAGTTGTTTCTCAGTAGTAAAAACTGAATTTTAGCACTGTATACATTAGCATGATGATCATATTCATCACATTGGTGTGCTCCAGTCATATCAGCTTCTTATTAAAAATCTGATGCTTGATTCACCATGGAAACATTTAAAAAATCTGTAGGAGAAAATGTGCATAGATTTGGAGCAGAACAGATTTTACAAACTTAAACATGATACATGTGTTGTGCTGTACTTATTTTAAATTGAACATTTGCAGCTCTTTCATGAGCTGGAAACCAGGCCAGCCTTTTCTTTGGGAATATACTTCAAGTCAGGAAACAGTTGGTCTCTTTTTGTCTGCATCGCTTGTAATAACATTAAAGTGGATTCCTCTTTTGCTAAACATGCACTAGCTGCTGAGACATGTAACAGCATCAATCCTGCTTTATAAGAATCACCAGGATTAGTCCTGTCCTGTGTCCTAACATCAGTCTTCAGTGAAAACCAGCCAGCGCTATATATAGTTCACCCGTCCAGCTTTATATAGGTCAAGATTCCCATCTACAGTTCCGCTGTTACACTTCAAGCTCGTAGTACTCCTGCTGCCGTGTATAATCTTGGCAGTGTTTTTATCCCTTATCTCTCGCCGCTTCCATCCTACAGGCAATGTGGAGCTTTAAGGTATTCCGATAGAATCACTGTTCTAATGCCAAAACTCACAACAACAACAACAAAAAAACCTGCAGAGTTTTCTCCGGTCTCTGCGGGATATTTTCAGTGTCTTACCATTTTAGCAAAAGGGAGGAAAGCTGCCAGCGGTGCTTGGATTCGTTTCTGTGGTTGTCAGGTGTTTTCCTTTGTGAGACTTTTCCCGAGGGGAAACCAGCTGACGACCACAGAAGTATCCATGCTTTGATTTTTTATTTATTTTTTTCTGCAGTCATGGGATGCTAAATTAGGACCCTTGAAATGTATTTTTGTCTTTACCTTGGCATTACATTTGATATTTATTTACTTCAGAGTAAAAAGAAGGCCTTTGCTTTCATCTGTTTTCATCCATTTTATCAGTCTAAGCAAATTTTCACTGGAATATCGACAAGAGTTTTGGCATACAAGGGAATACGATGATATCAGCAAAACTGGTATCATGGAGAATACATTTCACATGGTGGCAATGAGTTCTTTCCTAAGTGTCACAGCTTAACGATATAGATGGGGGTATTTGTCCAAATTAATTAAACCATGAACGTCCAGGGCTGTGCAAAACTTTTCTTTAATTTTTTTCTACCAAGAAGGGAAAAAAAACTTTCTTTTAATCTTTTAAAGTGCTCTTGATCAATAGTTCTCTTGTTCAATGTAGCCTTTGTACCTGACCATCACAGCATAAAGTGCAGCATGTGCTTAAAAAAAGTAGATAAATGGGGGACGAAAGAAGAGATAGGCCTAAAAAAGGAGTTCAGGCTGAAAAACTAAAAAGTATAACAAAGACCTGGCATAGACCTGAGGGATGCATCATTCTTCATTTGATCAACTGCTTTATGCAAAGTTTAACTCTTTAGGAATCATTTTGTTGAAGTTAAAATATTGTCTGTGCCTGTCACATGTTAACTTTAGAATATTTGTAGATTATCTGAAGAAATTGAAACAAAATGAGTATTTTTGACAACAAGCCTTAATATCCAAAGTAAAGCTAACCTTCATAAGCTGGAAGAAATGTTCCTCAAGACCAATTTATTGACCAGTTATGTCAGACAAATTTCTTTTGATCAACCATAACAAGTTGAACAATGGACCCACATTCTTTCCCCAAATGCACCCAAGAAACATGTTTGATGGCTTTTTTGGTAAAACTCACAGTTAAATACAGATGTTTTCATCAGTTTTAGGGGTTTCTGAAATATTACATCTCCAAACTAGCATGTTCCTGGCAGACATTACAGAGATTGTTTTTTTTTTGTTGTTGTGGCAGATAGTCATTCAGATTAAATCTTTAAGTTTGAAATTTTCATTTTAAACATCTCACTGATACTGAAAATAGCTAATTTTGAGACATGAACTTCTACACTGAGGAGTGAACTTGAACGCTCTGATGCGTTTATGATCATAGTAAATCAAACTGATGATTTCAACTTGTAATTATTCTATTTTTGATACATTTTATATTATTACCTCCATCTTACAACCTGTTGCACTATTTTTTCCCTTGACGTTTGTTGCTTTAATTGTTAAATTAAACACAAGGTTGACACTGATAAATTTGAAACTTAAATCAAAAACCTTGTCAAAACCATGTTTAAGAAAGAAGAACAAGGTTCTGGCTTCCTAAAAACAAAATGGAAAGAAATAAAGTTGAATCCAGATTTGCTCTCTCTTGTTTCGGTTAAGACATTTAGTTTAACCACATTTGCTTTGAATAAGCCACATTCAGTATAATTTCTCATGGAGTTCTTTCTCAATCATCTGCCAAATGCAGCATCACTCTGCTGCTTATCCGCTGCTCTTTCAAATGAATAAACGCATCTGTCTTGTAGGGCTTGTCAGATTTGTTTGTTAAATTCATTCTTATGGAGATTACAGTGAAATGCGCCGGCTGTCATTACCCTTCCCATCATGTTTTGACGACTGTGTGCAGTCAGAGTTCGCTGGGAAATTTTCATTCAGCTTGTGCGTTGTTGCATAGACGCAGCACTTTTTGCTTTTGGAAAGGATTCAAATACATATTTAGGCAGAAGAATATTTTAAAATTGTTTCATTCCCATCAGTGAAGAGCATGTTTTAAATTCTGTAATTAAAGTGTTGGAAAAACCTATACTTCAATCACTATTGGTAATGCATGAGTCATGTCAAACTTTAGAAAGGGTTTTTTCTTCATAATAAATCACTTTGCATCTTAGGTTGCTTAATAGTTGCAAGTAAAGCTTTTAAAAGAAAATAACTGTTAAATGTAAGGCACTTCTCTGAAAGCTAATTATTTTTTAATTGTGCCAAATTCGTAGCAGGCATTTTACACACATTATTTTGTCAGTTGAACAAAGCTGTCTGATTAAGTGTTGTCATAAAAAAAGATCCCGGGCCAATTAGATTCAAGAGGAAGATGGACTTAGAGGGAGAGAACAATCTGCAGATTTGTCTCCGTGCCAGCTCCGACAGATGGAAAGAGCAGCGGAAGGCTGGGAGGAGAGAATGGTCTTCGATTTTAACTAACGCTACCGTCAGGGCCCTTTAAAGTTTCTTCTGAGGCAAAACTGTATTTAAACGGACGGGTTATTGCTGCAGAGCGCTCGTTGTTTTCAGGATGTTTCTGTCCTTGTATTTACCACTGTTTGTTTGGAAAACCTGCAGCATGGAGACTGAGCTACATCAAACAATCTCAGCCCATTTCAAGGTGAGAAATGGGCTGCCTGCTCAAATACATGTTGTATTTGAGCAGGTGTTTAGTTTATGTTTGTGTCTCTGAAAGGGAAGTTGGAAGTGAGCCATTTGAAAAAGGCATCAATCCACTCAATTTTGTTTTTCAGTTGATCAGTTACTTTTAATGACTAATTGCAAAAAAAGCTATTGAATTGTAAACAATTACTTAAACTTTAAAGTATGGGATGTATGTATGGAAGACCGCCTCCAACATGACAAACATAAATACATTTTAAAAATGAAACCTCTATTTTCTGTATTTAGAGAAGAAGAAAAAAATCAGATTCATGATGCAAGATGAAGGAACTTCATTATGAAAAACTTTAAATTTTTTAGCTTTATGTCTTGTTATAATGTTTATCCCTCATCCAAAATGTTCCCTGAAGTGCTGCTTTGATTCATTCATGCAAGCTAGAATCTCCCTTGGCAGCCATTTGTAGTGCCTAAAGCTCCGCCTTTTTATCCATACAAACTACCTTTCAGTCAAGGGAGTGTCGGAAAGGGCAAGAACTTCTTAAAGAGACAGAGGGCAATATTAAGGTGTCAGATAAGGCTATGATACAAAGTTATTTTAGATATATATAGCATTTTCATAACAGTTGAAGATAATATAGGCACTTCACTGTGCTATAAAATGGCACTTTGTGCCTGGAAAATACATAATACTCCCCTTTAAACAGTTGCAAGCACATTTTTTGTCATTATCTTTTCCCAGTTGTAGTCTTTAACTCATTTCAGTAATATCAGAAATAATAGAAATGACTCATATTTAATAATCTTTTTCATTATTTATTTAGTTTGCCTAAATAATGGGGCCTGATTCATTTAAAATCAAATGCACAATGAAATGTGATTAAAATGAGATTGAAGTAAAATTGATTTGGCTGGCTGCTCAAAGTTTGCACATTAACAAACACTCACAGCTTTCGTCAATCAAATGTTTCCATCCAACCTTCTTCAGACAGATCAGCTGTAGCTTTTAAGTGTTCTTTGTTCAGATGCTCATTAGTTAAGTTCATGCTAACCATAGCAAGGCTTTCCAGCTATGACCAGTTTTCCCTTAATATGTCCCCATGATAAAATGTCAGATAAGATCCATTCTTAAACTGTGCATTGTGCACTGTACAGTTTAATGCTATCAGAGTGTTATTAGTGCCACCTATTGTCCAAAGAAGCTCTTTAAAGTGAACTTAGTCACTGGCATTAGTTGGTTTAATGCCAATCATATTGTACTGAGCTACAATTCTCATAGTACCGATGTTTCGTTAAAGGCAACATGACTGACGAGAGCCTTCTTTTCTTTTCTTTCTGTCATTCCTGATTCCATGTCCATCTTGAAGCCACGCCCCCTATGCCAAACGATTGAAAATGAAGAAAACTATAAAATAAAAAATTGAAGTTGAAAACTTAAAATGTGGAACTGAGAAAAAATAAATATCAAAATATGGAAAAGTGAAGAACGAAAATAATTTCTTCAAAATCTTTTAAGAATGAACTCAATATTTTAGTTAAACTGGAAAAAAATGACAAACTTATTTTCAGTTTGAATACATGGTTGTATTTTTCAAGTTCTAGACAAAAGCTTAAGTTTTTAATTTCAGGTTTTAGTTGTTTTTTGTTTTTGTTAATTACAATCTTGTTTTTCAAATTAACAAAACATTCATCCCCAATTTAGCTCCACACCCCAAACCTGGTTCATATAACGATGAGTCAGACGCTTTGATAGTTTTGAAACTTTCAGTCAGATAAAGCAATGCATCAACTGTCGGTGGCCATCACTGATGGCTCCAATGGCCGCACACACGCACACACACACACCCCACACACACAGATAACTCCTGCAGATGAGGAGCTCTACTCACACAAAGCATTTGGGAGAAAAATAGCAGTAGTAGTTTGATAAAATACAAAAATAAAATAAAATAAAAAAATAATTAATCTTGAATTCTTTGTTGCCAGTCTGAATGACGGATGGGGATTTCATTAGTGGATTGTGGCAGTGTAATCTGAAGAGTAGAGGACCACCATCACCCCTCTGCTCTGCCTCTGGAGCACTGTCGCTGAGTGCCATGCATGTTAATCTCCATTTCCTTGATTATGTGTGGGTACATACGATCAAAGTCAGGGTGACTTTCTCTCTTCTTCGTCTTCGGCTTCATCGGAATGAGGAAGGAAACGAGGAAACGAGGAGAGCAGCGCTGGAGTAAACACCTAGACAGGTGTCTGGCGAGGGACAAAGATTAGATTTAGAAAGCAGCCAATGTTATTTTCTCTGCTGTGAGACTGCTGTAAGACATTAAGCACTAACTGAAGCTCTCCGTGTCCCACTGCAGAGACGCTTTTTCCCTGCAGCTGCCTCCTCAGGCTCCCAGTCCTCCTCCTCCTACGTTCGCTCACACGGCTTCCTTCCCTCTCTCCTCTTTTCTCCTGTGTGTGTTTAAAAACTTCTTCCTTGTACCTCATCAAGATGGATTAGCCTTGAAAGGATCCCTTCTGTTTCCATCACCGTCCCTACATTTTTTTTCCTCCTCGGGCAGTCGTGTGTCATCCCTCCTACCTCCCCTCAGACCGCTGGCTGGCACACAGCAGCCAGCGTTTTCTCCAGCTGGAGTGGAACCGAGCACATTAAGGATGGGTCTTTTAAAGTGATCAGACTTGCTGCCGTCATGTGGAGGGGCCATTTTTCTTCATTTTAAACCCTCTGTCTGCTTGCCAATACTATAGATTTTCTATCATCTCCTTAATCACAAGCTCTGCAATTGGAAAAGTGATTGGCCATGCTGCTCTACAGTATCTGAAAAGGTCTAGTCATCTCTGTTGGGCCACCATTTGGACAGTAAAGTAAGATGTTCTCCCCCTCAACTCCCTGTAAACTTCTCTGCGTTTTTCAGTAAGCAGACTTTTCTGCACAATCTGTCAGGTAAAGAAATCCCAGAGCAAAGCATCTGTGTTTGCTGCTGCATGTTAATTCAACAAGCTTCATAACTGTGCAACCTGTTCAAAGTTGAATGTAAGCCAAAATGTTACTTCATCCACGTCTGATCATTGTGAAGCAGTTACAGAAAAAGGATCTTTTTTATGAGAAGCTCAATGCTTGTGTTTTTCAGGTCGGCGGATGGTGTGTGCCCAGCAGGAACAGCGGTAGTGAGTCGTCTGAAGATGGGGGAGGTGGAAGAGGCTGACCACATCGCCACCGACTCGTCCTCACAGAAGGTACGGCACACTCTAAACTCAAGATGTGGAGAAAACCTTAAAGAAAATCCATTCCTTAAAGGAATCACACTGAAAATCATATTTTTAGTGCATTGTTCAACAGAGAAAATTTTTCTTTTTACTACATCACCGCAGTATTTACCACAATCTCCTCCCAGTAAACCAATCCTTGAGACCGCCTTCTAAAAATTCTTATAATTAATTTATTTTAATAGTTTAAACATCAAATACATCTTAATATGCACTAATACACATGATGGAAACTATATTTGCATTGCTAGCATCTACTATTATCCTTACATCCAATCAGGGGGAAGCAAAATAAATGGCTCTCCTGGATTGACTGCAGCCAATTGTGTGTCAAGATTTTCGTTCAAGTTATTATAGATGTGCTTTACAGAAAGAAAAAAATAAAACTTTATGTGAATAACTTGGTCAACAAATCTGTGGCACAAGGATTTAAACCTCAAACAATCCGTATGAAAATAAATGTAACCAGAACATTTTATCTTCATTTCACTTTTTTCAGGTAATAAGCATGTCAAGGAACTTATAATTAGTGATTAATGACTGATGGACTTATTTTTATCATGACATTTTGTGGTACTGTAATGATAATAATGAAAGTTAAGAAAATAACTACTTTTTGCTAAATTTTTAGGAAATTGTAAGGCTGTGACTGCATGACACATCAATTAAAACCCCACAAACACAAATACTGCTCCTGACAAACATTCCCATTTGTAATACACATCTTTAGAGTGTATATTACTACCCTACAGCCATTAACTGTATTTAATATTTTTTTCAAATTCATTGATATTTATTGATTCTAACAATCCCAACAAACATCATTAATTGAAATTTATCATGACAACGATAAAATATAAATGACACGATTAATTCCCACCCCTGTTTATGGCTCTCTGTGCCATTGAGGTATAAATATGACAACGCAGACAGAGGCCAGTTTCCCATACAGACTTCAAAAAGATCCAGCCATTGGACTGAAGTGTGTGTTGCTCTGAAAGTAAGAAAATGGGGGCAAGAAAATCACAACCCGCTTAAACTTGTCCAGATTTGCAGCGAGAGCAATAAATAAAAAGTTTTTAAAAACTGGAACAGTGACAAATAAGGCTGGATGAGAACCCAATTTTATCTTGCCTTCTTGCACAGTGAAGAGGATGGGAAGGGAGATTTAAGAAATATCTCTCCAAATCTAATTGTCAGACAACTGCAGCACAGAGTGGCATTTTGAGGTTGCCAAGACTCAATAACTACCATCAGACTCTAGATGCAAGAAATAAACCTTTATCTTTATGTAACATGACAAATGTAAATGGAGACTGCGAAACGGTAGCGGGGATTTAACTGGAAATGTTTGTTCTGGTTTGTTGAGACTAAGATTTAGATTTTTCAACAAATGCAGAATGAAAGGTGGAGGATCCATGATGCTGTTTCCCTTCCTAATGACTTGGAAACCTTGTTAAAGTAATTGGCATGAGGAAAAGTCGACAAATTTTAAATAGAAATCTGGTAAAAAAAAAATATCACTAAGCAATTGTTCCAAATCAACACAGAAATTGTTCACCAAATACAAAATCAACTGTCTTCCACGGTTATTTCAGTCTCCATTATTAAACCCCATAATTAACATGTGAGTTGGGCTAAAGAGGACAGAGTAATATCACTTTCTCAAATTAAAGGTTAGATTCCTAACATTTGTATTTTTGAGATTATGCTACTACTGTAAAAACTGAAGGTATTTTCAGACTTTTTTACCCTACATTATGAGAGATAAAATGTGAAGAGCGTGTTATTTGGCAAAGCACGAGTGTCTGCATATCAGATCCCTTCTGCTTATCCTGGGATTAGACCAGCTCTGCTCATTCTCTCCAGTGAGATTAAATAAATTTAAGTGAACCCTAATGAGGATTTAACCGGTGTGCGGACGTTTATCGTCGGCATTAGCATGATGGAGATGCTGATGGAGAAACGATCTGAAATCTTTCCAACCACTTTTATTTTATCTGTGTTCCACTTCTTTGTTTATTTTTCCGTAAACATTTCCTGGATGGCAGTTTTGCTGCAGCCAACGCCCTCGTTATCCGCACTCTAATCCTATTCGCTGCCCAACGTTTAACTCAATCAGGGAGGAGAACGGGAAGAGCGAGCTTCCTCAAAATTTGACTTTAAGTTTATGCAAATGGGATGCCATCAGAGCTGAAGTGAAGTGATATGTTCCCTCATTTCACTCAGTTTCATTCTTCACATTAATATCAAACGCATGTGTGCTTTAGAGCCAACAGGCTTTAAATATTAGAGAAGCAGCTTTCATGATGTGTCTGATGTACTTTCATTACAATGTTGCAACATATAGATTTATAGTTCATGCCTGCCGTCAGTGAGCTGTCTCACTTTGCGTGTACACCCGTGTTTGTGTGTGTGTATGAATCACTGTCTTATATAATTGACCAAGGGCTTCTGCACGGTTGACTGGCTTTAGCTTTGCCCAGCCCTGGTGCTGGTGCAGGGAGGGTCCCTGCCAGGCTCTTGAGTGTCACCGGCAATCTGCCCATGTCTTCTTGATGAATGTGTTGGCATGTGTGTGTATGGGTGTGTGTGTTGTCAGAGCAGATTTCCGCCTGTGCATGCTGTTTCCGTTGTAGAGAATATGCAGAGGAACAAGGGAAGGGAAATGACATCAGGAAGGTTTGCTTCAGATGGAGTTTCTGCACAAACTTTGTGCTTTTTTTTGGGAGGGGACTTATTGGGATTGGGGTCTCTTGTTTGATTAGTTGGAGTGGCTGCTGCTTCTTATGAATATCCCACTACCCCTGTGAAAACACTCACCCAAAACAAGAAAGAGAATTGAGTCACCTTTGATCTGATCTCCTCTCATATTTTAGCCATCAAAGAAGCGTCGACCTCACACTGACCGCTGCCCAACAATTACGATAAAACACCTTCCGCAGCTGCGCTCCTTGGCTTTTTGTTAATGCTTTTCTCTGTCTCCAGCCCTTCTCGCTGGGATTTTCAAATGTCAAACGTCACCTCTGCTTGTTCTGATCAATGGGCAGGGTTTCATTTGGACCCTGTGTCTGTGTGCATGTGAAAGCATAGGCGTTGATTGGTGTTGTCCTTGCTCTAGATCCCTTTCTTAACAAGAAGAGTTTGCTCCATGCAGCCATTAAAAGCTTTTTTCTGGGGACAGATTTGTCTGTCTTGCTGTGTGTAATGGTTCCTCAGACCAGGCAGAGCTGACATGCAACAAGCGAGAGCGATTGTTAGCTGTCAGCCCTGCTTTGATCAGGAAAACCCAGACTTAATGCTTCAAGGGGCGGCCCAGCAGAGGCATGAATTTAACATTTGTATTTGGAGATGCAGAGTGTGGTCTAAGAGGGAAGTTTTAGTGGTTTTTTTGTCAAAATTCTTTTGCTACAAGTTCTCAGTAGTTTTCTTAATTTTCATGATCAAGATGGAAAAATATGCTGAAACGTTTGAAAGGAAAATGTGGAGAACAGGAAAATCAAAGAATGCAGCTGAGAGCGATTACGTTGTTTTAAAAAGTAAATTGTTGAACAAACAGATTAAAAGCAAAATCTCCATCTCCAGTTTAAACCACTACTTGCGACGAAGACTAACACTTACATTTTGGCAGCATTTATATTAAATTTGCAGTTTCTGCTCCAATTCTGACCAGCATTATTATTCTGATGTCAGTCAGCCTTCCCATTTCTACAAGCTACTGTAAAAACAAACTGCTTTCTTCTTGTGGGACATGAAGTGATTTTGGAAGTGACACTTATGAGTTATTTGGTTGTCAAAAGTCTATTTCAAGGATACTATCAGTCACACTTCTGAAACTCTAGGAGCCTATATCAACTTAGCTTTCTTTTAACACGTTTGTTTAGCCCCATAAAAACACCTTCGCTTCATTCCAACATGTTTTAGTTGAAAGGAGGGTTAAAATACTAGAACAGCATCTGAATTCAGTATTTTTTCATTAATTTTGCTCAGACAGAAAAATTCCTCTCTTATAGTTAGTTACAGACAAAAGAAAGCAATTTTTCTAATAATTTTCATGCTTATAAAAGTATTTTATAATGCATATAAGCATAAAAATTATAAGTATAAATTTTGTGCTTATAAAAGCATAAAAGTTATGCTTTTAATACAAATTAAAAGCATAACTTTATAATTATGCATTTAAAAAAAGCATAATTTTTTGCCCTCACTGGTCTGGCTGTTGTATGAGTTGTGTTCAACTTTGGAAAGTTTTTTTCCTCTAAATCCAGGAATTTAATTCATATTTCTACGGGAAACAAAATATAATCCTGTGTTTTTTTCCACTGAGGATCCTGTAGGTGATCTTTGCAGAAAAATTGCTTGCAAAATCTTTGTTCTGTGTTGCCAGTATGTTGAGACAGATCAATTTAACATAGTCCCATAAAATTGTCTTTCTGTTTTAAAAAATAAATGGAAAAGATGATCAGAATTTATGTTTCCTACCTTCAAACTTTTTATGTTTTCTGGTTCTAAATTGATACGCCCTTTAGTTTTCAAAATACCAAAACATTTTGACTTTGCATGACTACAAATTGACTTAAATCTTGACTTTGATGGAGACACTGCAGTGTTAATCAGTTCATTTGAGGACTGAAAGCTGTTAATTAATCAGTGAGGTTTTGAATGAAATTCTGACCACAGATAGATGGATGGACAAAAATTGTCCGGATGTCAGGATGTTTCTTGGAGAAAGATCCAAATGGCATTGTGCTAATGAACGAAATAGACAAAAGTGAAAAAAATTCTTAGTTTATAACTGATCACTAAATAAAATAATCAGCTAAATTAGATTTTAGAGCTTGCAGCATTGGCACTGTTCAGTATCCTTCAAGAAAATCAATTCATATCAATGATCTAAATATGTGCAAAAGGTCAATAAAGTCTGTTTTCATGTGCATTGCTGTGCCAGCAAAAGAGTGAGAAGTGTTTTTAATGCCAGACTGATGAGTCATGTTTAATCCAGTCTTTGCTCCACAACAACAGCCATCGACAGAAGGAAACTCCTCTCTCCCTTCGTGACCTCACCACGTTAACATTTCTAACTTGGCATCAGTTTGTAAAACCAGCGGCGACTGGCTTTGCTCAGTAACCATGCGGGTTCCTTGCTTCGTCTCTGCGGTGAGCTGGCTCCTCCGGTTCACCACATGTTGATTGTGGGTCCTGAGAATAAAGAACAGAGCTATCCTCTTCTTGGCTAGCAGGACACGAAGGTTTACCCCCACAGATTGCATCCAGAAGGAGCGCTCTGATCTCGGCTCCTACTGGGTCAACACAAACAGGAAGGCATAAAAAACTAAAATAGCTCTGGCCGCTAGCGGAAGCCATAAGCCATGATTCACACATGCACTGTTAGTTGATGTTGAGAAATTAAGTTTAAATTGCCTGTCAGAAGAGGAATCAACTGAATGAAAATGAAAGTTCAGGCTCCCCTTTATTCTGGTGGATGTTCAACAGCAACACAAACAGCAGAACATGGCGGTGGTGATTCTTCTTCTCTCAGAAAAACGGTGGATTGACGTGGAAAGAGCTGCGAACTAGAGATGTTCTCCCAAACCCAGAGATTGAGAGAACAAGTCGTCTGTAAGGTGGAGTGGGCAAAATTTCACTAAAGATGTAATGTAAAACTGAACCAATATGTTCTTCCAGTATTATTTAGTGGTTTACATCCAGTTTATTGAACTAATTTTATATTTTTCCCCTTATGGATTGGTTTGTTTTACATACTAAATGTTACATGTTACATTAAAGGTGGGAAAAGTTTGCAAAGTATTTATTTTAACTTTATCCAACTTTTTATTTTACACAAACCTGGCATTGAGCAGGCGGCAGACGTTTGAGTGTCACTTCATTTAATATTCCCCTGTTCTAAATCAGTGCGTGAAACATGAGCAGGAGCTCTTATAATGATAGCTTTTCTCTACTTTGAGACTTAATTTAAATAGTTTTCAGTTCCAGTCTTACTGATTTACCGAGAAGAAACAAAAGCTCACAATGAGTGAAAAGAGAGGTATCTGCAAATTCATCAGCATTCATGTATTATAAGGGTTAGAAATTCAGGTTTTTATTAAATATTTTCAGAAATTTAGAAGTACCTTTTCTGGCAGCTTCACGGAAAAACAAAAAAGCACTGAACATAATGAGTTTGTTGCTTAGTAACACTATTAATGATGATTTAAAACTGAAGTTGAACATTTTTGTTTGGTGTAATTGGAGTTAGTATTTCCATACTGCAGGTTGTGTGCAAATTGACATACAGAAGACACAATATTTGTAATAATTTAATATTTGCTCTTAGAGAGGGAAATATTCATTTGGAAAATCAATAACAACTCATTTAGGATTGAAGGGGGGCAGATTTCAGATCTGCTCTCATTTCAGAGAAGTCAGAGTGACTGTTTCCCTCCAGATTTTTCCTTTTATGAGCTTAATAACTGCAGTATAGGCGCAGCATTATTTGTCGAGTGTCAGTACATCAGCAGCCATTTATCGTGTTGTGTTTTATGTGATGCGTGTCTTTAAAAGCTTTAATTACTAATGTTCACTTTTTCCCTGATTTTTGTTTGTTTTAGTGAAATTCGATTTAAGTTGATTAAATTCCTCCAACGCAAACACTATAAAACGCAACAGAAAGAATCAGATCAGATTCATGTGTTCGAACGGCCTAGTCAAAGTCCAAATTTAAAATCAGCTTGGGATGTTCGGTCTGACTAAGCTTGAGGTGTTTTGCAAAGGAGAATGGACAGAAGTTTGATCCTCTAAATGTAGAAGCTGGTAGAGAAATGGTCAGAAAGGTTTGAGGCTTGAATTTCAGAGAAGATGGATTCCAAAATATGTTTAAATAAATTAATTCAGGCGGTTAAAGAGCAATGCACACCACACTTCTAAATGTTTTCTTTTGTAAGAATATTATCAATGCCATGTATAAGTTTCCTTCCACTTCATATTCATGTACGGACACTTAAGGGGTATGAATACTTTTCATACTTTGTCATATTTCTCCTGACTTATTGCGTTTGCTGAACTTAAAGTCCTAGTAACTGTGAGGTTAAGTGTTCCTGTCATGGTAATAATCAAAACCTGTTTGTGTTTATAAGACGAAGAAACACTTTGATGTATATTTGTGTTTCTTTCATCGTCAGTGTCCTTTGGTGTGTGAGCCTGCGGACCAGTCCTGCATCGACGGAGAAGATTACGCTCTAACTGGGCCAGGTACGTTTTCCAACAATCATCACCTGTAACTCAACTATTCCTTTCTGTTTTTCAGGACTATAATGTCTTTTTTCCTCCTACTTCCGTAAAATTTCACAAAGTCTTCTCCGCAATTATGGTTCTCAACTCAAAGCCGTTTAAGCTCGCCTGGAAGAAAAGGTTAAACTACTGTAATTTGTCTGTACTTTATTCTGATCCACTTAATCTTTGCAGTAGTTAAAATCCCAAAACATCTTTGGTAAAATTCCCTTGATGTTCTCCATCTAATAACCACAAAATTGATCCTTTGAGCAAACTTTGAATGAAGACGATTTGAAGAGTCTCCTGTTTGAACAAAAACTTTAGATTTCACTGTTTTGATCTAAGAAGTCTTGGTTCCTGCATGCAGTCAGCAAATGAACCCCTTGGTTCTCCCTGAACGATGAAACGACAGGAATCCAGCTGCGTGAGAATAATTCTCCGGCTGCACAGAAAGTTGGATCCGACTCTGACGAAAACAAGAAGTGTGGAGAGAAAATTAAAGACAGTGTCGCAAGAAAAGGAGAGAACTTGAAAAGGTTACAGATCCTGCTGTGCTAAAACGTCACAGTTGTTGTTTAAAGAAGACTTCGCGGAAAATATTTTCCTTCCAGCATCATTCTCTGTCTTTTATGCAGATTTGTATCACTTCTCTCAGTTCCCCAGCAGCCCGGCTCCTGTTGTAATGGTGTCATTGTCACTTATATTTTCTGCTGTGAATAACTAGTGAATGGCAGCAATTTTTGCAGGTGCACATCTGCAGCCTGTCAGAAACAATACCTTCCCTGCAGATGCCACCAGACTACGTAATGCAATTTTCTCTTCCACTTTTATTGGCTTTCCAAATGAGCCTGCAGAGAGCAGTGAGGAAACAGGCCTCTGCGCGGCACGGCGCGGCGCAGGGAGTCATTTTCTTAAGAGGTGTCTGGAAGGGAAACGGAGGCGTCTGATTGGTGCTCAGATTAGTGGGACGGGGAAAGGGGCAGGTGGGGGGGCTGGGTTCAGAGGTTAATCCGCTTCTCTGAAGATAGTGGAAGTCAGCAGCTATCGCTCCTCTGGTTTAAAGTTTTCTTTGCTTTCTCTCCATTCCCCTTCCTCACCCTGTGCGTTTTGTCATCCTGTTGACTTTCCATAATCCTCATGCCCACAATAAATCTCATTTAAATATAATTATGAGCTTTTTCAGGGGTCAATTTGAGGCTAGACTTAACTATAATCCTCATTAATTTCATCTTCAGCAGCACAGGAAAAAATAATAAGCCTTTCTATGGTCGATTTACCCTGTAATTATTGTTTTGTAGAGCATTTTTATGCCTTTTTATTTCACACGTTAAGATATTTTCTGGTACTCATAAGTGAAAATCAAAACAGTCTTTTTGATTATAAATCTATCATTACATTCAGACAGAGCCTTAAAAATACAAATAATAATAACACTGCTTACAGTTTATTTGTAGTTATATGAAAATCAATTGTGATTTTGGTGTACAGCAGAGGTTAAGTTATGTAAAGAATGCTAATTCACGCATACATATACATTCAAACCTTTGGTCAGGTTTTTGGGTTGTTTTCGGTTTTCTTTAAAAATTTTTAGCTACTGTTGGTAGTTTTTTCTCATTCTTAGTTTTTTTTGCTTATATTTTGATCAGTCTTTCCTTATTTCTTTATTTATGTCTCGGATTTTTACTGCATTAGTTCATTCTTTGTTAAATTATTCTTTATTTCTGTTAGATTTGTGTTTTTCCATCTCCCCAGTTTGTGTTTTCTCCTCCCTGTAACATGGTTCACTTTATGAGGAAGTGCATTTAAACAAGCAAATCAGGTTGAAAGAAATTTTATAAAATATCTTAAGCATTGAACATCTCAGGGGACAGCTACTGTTCATCAATCAGAAACAAAATGAATCAGGAACTTCTGCAAACCTGCTAAAACACCTAAACAGACATGCCACACAAGAGAGAAACAGTTAAGATGGTCATAACACTTCAAAAGGTGCAGAGATCAACAGGACAATAATTAGTCACATTCTCCACAAATCTGAATTTTATAGGAGGTCTTAATCAATCAGGGAATTTTTAGTCAAACTTCAAAGTTGATTCTCTCCATACAATGCAACTGATGAATTTGTGAAATTGCAATGAAAAGGACAAACAGTTGAATATGTCTGCACTGTTATGCTTGGATATCTAAAAAATATATATGCATTTCACTGATGTTATCTGCCAACATCTGAAAAGATCAAGGCCTGTTAACACTTCAGCAAAGCAGTGTAGATAATCATATAACATAAAAGAGATGTAAAGATGACAGGAATCTATTTTTGGAAGTGGAACAGCTCTTAAGAACTTTATTCTTGACTTTCTTTGGAGAATTTCTTTAATTTGAGGATCTTCGTAAAGATGTGTTCTCCAGGTTGAAAATTGATCTGAATTTCACTTTATAAAAACCCTTTGCTGTCCTTTCATTCCTGAATCAACGATAGCAGTCAGTGATTTCTAACGCTGCAGTAAGGAATAAAACCCTTTGTTTCTTTGTTTATGCTTTACATTTTCCATAGAATATACTACATTACATCCCTGTCTATATAAGAAACCATAGGCACACATACACACATTCTGTCTGAATAGGTTTCTCTGTCACTAGCAAAGTTTCACTTCTCACCCACATCTTCCCAGTTCTGCACTTTGTAAACTTTAGAGCAGGTCTTGCCTGATTATGAGAGAGAAACAAGCTTGTCTATCTCCAGAAACACTCCCAGAATGAGCGGCTGGCTTCCTAAAAAGAGGATCAAAGTTGCTTAGAATTGGTTGACCTGACATAAGATTGTTTGTATTTTAAAGCAACAGTTTGTGTCACCAGCTGCTGTGAAAAAATCTGCCGTCTAATTAAAGTGTGTGCAGGTTTTCATAACACCAACATTCTCTAGACCGTCTAGTTTTTGTGTCCTCCTAACCTTCTGATAAAAGTCTGACTTTTAATTGGATTCATCTATTGGGCTCATGCAGTGGGTAAAATATTTTTCACCTTCTGTCACGGTACAGCCACAAATGTCTGTGTATTTTACTGGGATTTCATGCGACAGACCAGCACAAAGTAGTTCATAATTGTGATGTGAAATGAAAAGTTATACATGTTTGAACATGTTTGAACATTAAGTGCATATTAGAATGCTAAATAGGAAAACTTTTGGCAGGTAGAGATAACGGAAGCAACAATATAACAAAACTCAGGGAAAATCTGAGAGAGGAACCGGCAGAAAAACACTACAAACCAGTAATTCTTAACACACAGTCAGTTCTTGGCAATAAATTAATGGTCCTTGGTGTCTTGAAAATGAGCCCTTTCAAAAACCTCTGAAATGTAATGCCAGCAAGCACTGCCCATTACCTAGCAACCTCAGCAAAGCCCAGCCTGTTCTTGCTGGTTGTGCAGGAGGCTCCACTTCTGCTTTTAAAAGATGTATGGTTGTATAATTGTGCATCTGTTTGCAGCCATTTTCATGTGTGTGTGTAAACGGTGAGTTGGGGGGTGCAGCTTCCAGCAACTTAGACAGACTAAGATCTCATTATCTAAGAATGACATTGTGTAAAAATGTCATGAACATATTTGTGTTGCCTATAGACCTATCCTAACCTGTACAAGGATGCATAATGGGTCACCTTTGAATACACTGAGGAATAGAAAAGAGTGGCATAAAAACCAGAGGGACCAATTAAGTAGAGGGATCTGGGTGAAGATAGCAACCAAAGTGAGATTAGGAGATGTGAAAAAGATGGAAAGATAGGCAAACTAGCAGGCTGAGGAAGAGAGAAAAATGAACAAAGCTGAGACTCTGGGAAACCAGGAATTAAAGGGAAAAAAAGCTGAAACTAACAGGAACAGTAAACAGAAAGGAACGCTAATCTAAGAAACCTAGATCTAATACTCAAATAATGATAAACTGATAAGAAAAACACAGAGAGGACTGAAGACCACATCTAAGTTAATAAACAGGAAGAGATCAAAACAGGAAACAAAGATAAGACTAAAGTCCAACCACCATCGGATCATGACTCTTTCTTTGTGTCATATCCTGCTATGACCTCTGGTTTGAATCCTACATAAAGAACAGGGATTTCTTTGTTTCAATTGAAAACTTTTCATCAAAGAGGTCAAAGGTCACATGTGGGGTACCCCAAGGTTCAATCCTAGGACCCCTTTTATTCAATATTTATATGCTCCCACTAGCTCAGGTTATAACAGGAAATAATATTAGCTACCATAACTATGCAGATGACACACAGCTCTACATTACGATGTCACCAGGTGACTCAGAGCCCATCCAATCACTGAACAGATGCTTAGAACAGATAAATGTGTGGATGTGCCAAAACTTTCTCCAGCTGAACAGAAACAAAACTGAAGTTATTATTTTTGGACCTAAAGAGGAACGATCTAGAGTCAATGCACAGCTTCAGTTATTACAACTGAAAACTAGCGATCAGGCCCGAAACCTGGGAGTAGTGATGGACTCTGACCTGAACCTCCAGAGCCACATAAAGACAGTTACAAAGTCGGCCTTCTATCACCTGAAGAACATTTCCAGGATTAAAGGACTAATGTCTCAGCCAGATCTAGAGAAACTCGTCCATGCGTTCATCTTCAGTCGTATTGATTATTGCAACAGCGTCTTCACAGGTCTGTCCAACAAATTAATCAAACAGCTGCAGCTGATCCAGAATGCTGCTGCTCGCGTTCTCACTAAAACCAGGAAGATAGAGCACATAACACCAGTTCTAAAGTCCCTACACTGGCTCCCTGTAGCTCAAAGAATAGACTTTAAAATACTGTTGTTAGTTTATAAATCACTGAACGGCTTAGCACCACAATACATTAAAGATCTGCTTTTATTGTATCAACCTTCCAGACCTCTCAGGTCTTCCGGTTCTGGTCTGCTCTGCATCCCCAGAACCAGAACCAAACGAGGAGAAGCAGCTTTCAGCATCTATGCACCACGAATTTGGAACAAACTTCCAGAAAACTGTAAAACAGCTGAAACACTGACTTCTTTTAAATCTCAACTGAAAACCCACCTGTTTAGAATTGTATTTGAAATGTAATCAATTACAAATTTATTGATGTAACTTGACTTAATGATTGATTCTATATTGCATTGTGATTCTGTGTTTGTTATGATGTAAAGCACTTTGAAATGCCTTGCTGCTGAAATGTGCTATACAAATAAAATTTGATTGATTGATTGATTGATGACCAAGTCTCAATGAGAGGATCATTTTATAGTTTGGATAGATTTAAAGCTGTTATCCTCCCCTGAGTTAGCAACGGTTCGAGCCTGGCCACCCCCATGAAAATTTTCAATGAACTCACACTGTGATGCATCTCCTTGGATCTATTGGCACAGAGAGCGTGAATAAAGTTAACCCATTTAGCTGACGACAATTTAGAAGGTGCGCTGTAAAAGTTTAGCACCTTTAGAAATGTTTTTACAGGCATTCTTAGAAACAACTATACAGCAGGAGCGAGAGCCACTTTAACACTCAACAGCACATCACGCAGAGGTAGCAGGATTAATGGGACAGGCGCTGCATGACACACAGCTGTGGAAATAAATCACAGTTTTGAGTCGAACTTTGTCAATTTTCTGAATGAGGAGTTTGTTGTGTATGGCACCATTTTCTGTGTTGTCATTTGCTCCAGAAGTATGGATCCCAGTTTTAAATGAAAGCAAAAACATCTTCCTGCCACGCATGTTTGACCATCGTGACACAAAGTTGTCAACGTTTCACCTCGGGTGCTCCGGCTCCGTCTTATTGAGCAACTTTTTTTTTTCAGATAAAGGAAGAAGGAGCAGTAAACACTGTTTAAGGCTGACAGCTTTCTCGCCTTCTGCTGCAAGCATGCAGATAAGAGCATTAGGGCTGTTTTTCGTTTTCAGCCCCTCGATTGCTGCTATTAGAAACTCTGCAGAAAGGAGGAAGATGGTGCAGAATGTGAATCAGGTGGCGGGGTTAGCATCCAAAACTTCAAAATGATTGTACAGCTTGTGACTTGGTTTCATACAATAAATAAGCAATTAAAATGGAAACAGAGGAGATTCGGGGGCAAAGATTAACAACACGAGGGTTGTGTATTTTCTGTGCTGACATTGAAGAAGAGAGAGAGGAAGTGGAGCTCGGAAGATGAGAAATGTCTTATCTTTGGCAGACACAGCTATTGATTATAGAATTTAATTTGTGCTTCATACCTCCTGTGACTTTTAAAGACTTCTGATGTCTTCCCGCTCTGCTGTGTCCTTGAGGGTGGCAGCTGCCGTTGTTGGTTTAGATTTCCTATTCGACTTTGCTAAATTTTCGAAGGATTATCCCAAGGATTTCCATTGGCAAGAATGTGTTTTATTTTGTGCTGTGTCAGATGCATCTCTATTCATTTGCTCTCTGCTCCTTCACAGTGTTCAGGAACCCAGTATGCAAGGTGTACAGATTTCAGACAGTGGACAGCAAGTGGATGCTGGTGCGGGAACAAATGGAGGAGTGCACTCTGTCGTTCACCATCCCCAAACAGCTGCTGTCGCTCTACATCCAGGAGGACAGGAGCAGGTATGCCGACCGATTGTTGAGCCTTTAAATGTCACAGCAAAATCTCCTGTTAAACCTGTTTGTTCGTCTGAGGAATCCTCTTCTATTCCTTTCATTTTGAACAATATTTAAAGCTATTTTTATAACTTGCAGCCTATATTTTTGCTGGACATATAAGTGGAATGGAGCCAAATCTTTACAGTTTGCCTCAATTGCACAACAAAGAGGCAGCCAGATGGAGTCAATAAAAGATCTTCAGCAGAGTCCACTGCAAGGCGGGGAATCATAGAAGTCATGGGGAGTGATCTAGCTCAGGAACCGGAGAAACCAATGAACCACAATAGCCACTTTTAGAAAACACTTGCAGCTGAAAATTGGAAACGTTCTGGCCTTTTTATGTGATTTCTGTAAAGATTGAGCCGCGAAAGTGAAGTCAAAGTCAGCTTTGCTGCCAGGTTGGGTTGCGACAAACGCCTGAATGGGTAAGACACCTTAACAAGGTGTAGCATTGACAGGTGATCAATGAGGCCAGCAGGCTGCTGGACCAAAGGCAAAAATGCATGGTGTGGTGTGTCATTTGATTAACAATCAGCTCACAAGTCTTCCCGCATGGGTGCAACTATGGATGCATTCACATCAGTCCACATCAGTTAAACTGTAGTCTAACTAAAGTCTGGTTTGTTTGGAGAGATGTGAATCCAAAATCAAACTCAAACGACCAAAAAAGCAAACTCTGGTCCGCCTACAAACTTTGGTTTCAAAGTGAACTCTAGTGCAGTTCAGATGCATGTATGAATGCTGAGCACTCCAAGGAAGTGGACTATATTGGAGGGTTTTCTGGGTAAATGCAACCTAAACAAACATGAGAGCATAGAGCTAGTGGGAGAAATTGCTTGTGGTGTTTTGCCAGAGACAAAAGAGAAAACCTACCACAGCTGATAGCTAATGCTACTCCATTTTTGTGTACATTTTTGTAAAGACAGAAGTTGTGCTCAGTGTCTTCTTCTGAGGTTTTTATGTCATTTTTTTGGTGGTTCTTGGCCCACCACAGGCGAGGAGGTGGACAGGTTGATCAAAGAGTTTGGATTGTTTGACACAGTGCAGTGTGAAAGTGAACTGAAAATTCAACAAATGTTGCCATTTGGTATATGCTGTTAAACAGCATATAAAAACTTTATATGTATTTTTTTATGTTAATGCTTAAAACTAAAAATAAAATACTGGCCCTTTAAAAATGACAACATATTTTCTATTTTAGATGCTTATTAAAAATGGTCTTTTCTTAAGAGTTCTGGTAATACTGGCAGCTCTAAACGAGGTTTAGTTGAACTGAGAGGGAAAAAAGGCGTTTTGGGTTGTAAAGGTTGCAGACCCCTGGTCTAGCACATATAATGATCTCTGAAAGATGCAAAATGGGAAGTTGAAGAGGTCAAATATTCATGTTTTGATCATGGCTAACCTTCTTGTTCCTAAAATATAGGAAGTTGTTCTTTTTTTAAGCACTTCCCAGTAAATGTTGGATTTATGTTGTTGTAGGAGCTGCTCTTTACCTACTCTGAACAATTGTCTTATTCAGATTTTAAAACATAAGCTAAGATTATTTGATGCTTTCGACTTGTTTCATTTATGCGACTCATAAAATAGCATTTTTTTCTGCAGCAGGAGTCTGTATAAAAACCTGCGAAAAATAAGTTCATGTCTAAACCTGTGCTCAGAACTTATTAGAATTCATCGGTTTAAACATAAAGAGAGAAGATTAGTGCAAAAGGGACAAATGTAGGTCAGAATGGAGAATGACAGCGCTGTGCCGCTGTTATCTTCATATCTTGGTTCCTCTTTGACTGCAGCATCTGATCACCAAACTAATTCCCAGGCACGGCACCTGCAGCAGCCTCCTGATGGGGAAACGTCTTCCCTGCCTTTAGGTTGTGGGTTTTAACTCTCAACCAACAGCCGGGCTGAATGCTCAGGACAAGTCCATGCATGCTTAACGCATTTTCAGTCCAGCTAAACTGAGTCAGAATTATGTTTGAATGACAAACGGATCACTCTTCACAAGCCTCCAAGTGTGCGTTACAGAGCACATCAAAGATCCACTTCCCCGAGGCTTCAGCGGTGTTTGTCGAGACGGATCGTTCTGCAACCGGGGCCTGTTGTCCCTGGCAACCTGTTTCCCCACATAACACAGCGGAGAACGTATACACACAGACACATCTTTTACATTAATTCTTTATGCTCTAATGCAAGCAGTCGGTACAGGAGACGCAGGGATCCAGTGGAGTTTGGCAGGAGGAGGTTTTGAGCTGTAATCATTGTGAAAGGTTTACTCACATGCTCAAGGACACATTTGCAGGAAAAGTCACTCCCTCCAACACAAACAAACAGCCTCTCAGCCATGACCACACTGATCTGCTATGAAAATGCATCACTTAAGGCATATAGCTGACAATTATGAAACCTATGTGTAGTATCTGTGTGAAGCAACTGGAAGCACGTTGGAATCTTTCCTATAAGATCTTTGCTTATTTATAAGCGTGTTAGCTTCATCCCCAGCTTGGTTGTTTAGGCACGGCTCCTGTAATCCTCTTTTAACGTTGTCTTTTTTTCTCCTCAGTGCCTCTCCATTTAGCCTCCATTCTGTCAGAGTTCACAGCGGTGCCAGTGCAGGGTTTTTAATCATTCAGTTTGTGCTTCAGATGGTGGGTGGCATCGTCACTTTCCCAGATAATCTCGATTTTCCTTCTTCTGTTTGTTGACTTTGATGTCTTAAACTTGTGTTCCAATCTGAGGGTGTGAACTTAGACGTTGTCTTTATCCTGCTGCTTTGACTCTCTGTGCGCATGTTTTTGTCTGTGTGAGTGAAGATAATGGATACGTGCTGCGTTGAAGTGTGTGGGTGTACAGTAGATTAACCCTCATCTATTAACAGCTGCCTGTTTTGTCATTAACAGGGGAAGAGATCATTCCTCTCCATCTGATGTCAATTAGCATGTTCAGGGTTGAAGTGAGGGATCTTTACATTTGTTTCCTCTCGGCCTCTGTGTGTGAGGTTCTGACGGTTTGTTGGTAAATCCAGAAGAGGCTGAAGAAAAACGTTTAGTTTTGAAGATATTTAATGTTAATCAGGAGGAACATGAAAATATTTGACTCCAGTGATTTTTGAAAAACCAAAGAAATTTACTTAATTTTCACAACATGTTATTGACAATATCTTTGAAGATAATGTTTAGTATTAGTGGATTCGCATTTTAATCAAAAACCATAAAAAAGCAAAACAAGCAACTCAGAAATCCTTTTTGCTGCTAAATTATTGAATGAATGAACATGAGCCCAAAAACAGAGTTATTTAACATTCAGACTGGTTCAAAATGCTGTTATGCGCATTCAGCTTTCAGGAGTTTCAGAAACTCGTGGTCATTCATGGAACTTCTTCAGAAATGTGGACTGTGTACGCTAACATTAGCGTTGGGGACGTCTGCACCGCTGCAACACGTTTAACATTGAGATGCTATTTTAGGCTTGAAAAGCTTCGCTGATGGGCTAACCCTTTGCTCTGTGCTCCGGTTCTGATCCTCACAGTCCTTTTGTCGATGGTAAACAGGAGTGAGGACGGGCTCATGCTGTGTATCCAGAGACCTTTTAATCAGAACCAGAATTAACATCATCAGCAGGGACCTTGGTCACCCATGATCCGTCCTTGGTTCACCAGTGTTCAATTTTCTGGTTAGTTTATTTTTCTTTGTGATGCTTGTGGCCTTTATTCACAGTTTTGAGCTGAAATATCCATCATCATCCCTCAACTGACCATCTAATGCAGTGGTCCCCAATCCCCGGGCCGCGGACCGGTACCGGTCCGTGGACCGATTGGTACTGGGCCGCGCAAGAAGTAATTAAATATTTCTGTTTTATGTATTATTTGAGTCTGAATTACCTTTTATTTTGAAAATCCTTTAACCGGATTCTCTTGGTCACGTCTTGCGCGCCAACATTGAGCCCACAAGCAACAAAATGAGTTAGAAACAGATCAGATTCTTTGGAAAGCTTCTTTGCGAAGGGAAAAGGCCCAGAGAAGAGACAGGAGGATGGATTTATCCCGGTAGGTGATTCCCACATTCCAAGCTCTGCATGACATGCGGTCTCTCATCACTCTCAGATGGGACCGTCTCGTTGCAGAGAAACAAGCTCAGGGCTCTCATTAGTCGTTATCCTGAGTTAAAATTTTCACGAAATTAAAATGTTCGTTTTTGTGGCGCATCTGTGTCTTATTTTAAAGGGATATGTAAACTTTACCATAGCGACCAGAGTCAGAGAGCATTAGGGCAGTGGTCGAGACAAGAGGAGTAGAGCTTGTGAGTTTTAGGTCTGGTTCACACGGCACAATTTAAGGATTGTCGGCCGATTTTCCAAACCTCTGTGACCACAGAGCCGATAAAAGTCCAACAGGTTCGATCGGTTCGTGTGTCCAGCGACATGGCAGGAGCAGCACACCACACAAGAACCGATTCCACTCCTGAACATTCGATTCCTGAAGAAAATCTAGTAAAACCCCCAACATACCATACGTGGAATAATCAAACACGGATGACTATGTAGAAGAAGCAGTGATAGTTTGTGGACTCATTTTAAGCGATAAAAGACGTAACAAAAAGAAAAGACGGTGGGAGCAGCCGCTCTATATGCTGCACTGATTTGGAGGTGAGTTATGTTTTTTTGTAGTTAACATTTTTAACTGAATAAACATAACCACATATATAAAAATGACCTTTACACATAGTAATAAACATTTCCACATATCACCTCTGATGTCCACGGGACTCTCAGTTGCCATGTCAACTGTTTGGGATTCCCCTCCATTCTTACGTCACCGCGCTTTCTGATTGGCTACCTGTCACATTCAACAGGCTGCGTTCTCGCTCCCAGTCAGGGAAAACCCACAGGCTGCAATAATCTGGCCAAGACAATGTTGAATATGCCTGATTTTAGATCGGGCATATTCAACACACCACCAAGTAACACACCACACACTGCAGGACGTTGTAAGATTGTCGTAAAGAGAAAATCGGGGCAAAAAAAACAAACAAAAAAAAAGGCTTTAGTGGGTACACCAACATGCAGAAGCATTATCTGATGGTTTCTCCCCTTGTCCCCTGTAGCAGAATTGCCAAGTCTTGACCGGTCCGCGGTAATAAAAAGGTTGGGGATCACTGATCTAGTGTATGCCAGGTTTGCAGCCAATAGCTCTTCTTGAAATAAAATACCACTTTCAGCCGTCTGGGGAAGCAGGGGAAGTAAATCCTCTGGTAAAGTATTGTTTTAGGGCTTATATGTTAGAATGGTTTACAACACAAAAACCACAACCCAGAGGAATTTAGATCAATAACATATGTTAAGTATGGAAGAAATTAGTCAATATTCGATTACATTTATTTTTGTTTCAAAGTGTAACAACTCAGAAAATATCTGATGTTTTTGCTGGTTTATTACCAGCAAACTCATGCATTCATGAATTACATTTAAACTTTTTCCAGTTACACAAAGTTTGAGTTTACCTTTGGCATGGAGTGAAGATGCTGCAGCAAAATCATCAGTTCTAAAAATCATACTTTTTTCCTTTCTTTGTTGGAAACTCTCAGCAACTCGGCTACAGGAAGTACAGAGGAGAAACATCAGTGGATTTGATTTATACGAGCAGCACCGCATTCAAGATGAACACAGCAAATATCTCCATTGTAGTTTCAGGATAAACAAACTCAAACAGGCTACAGATCCACTTGAAGACTGATTCATTGCTAAGTTGCTTTTATTCTTTCTTGGTCTGATTTGAGTGTTTTCTTCAAACTGTCGATGTCTTCAGATAAGCCCAGTTGGGAATGTTTGTGTTGCTTGTCCTTCTCTTCCGTCCTTGAGAGGACCTGCAGTTTTCTGATGACAGAAAGTTTATTTTGGGTGAAATTTGAAAGTGGGTCCTGGTCTGTGTAGGTGAGTTTTCTACAGACTTCAGTGGTGAGGCTTCTGTCTCTCTCTTTGTGCGCCAAACAGTCCAAAGAAAGCATCTTTTGGCCTTCGGTTTTCCACCCTTGTGAAATGTGTATTGCTATCCACTTTTTTTTCTGCTTGGATTTTGACCCGGTGTCATCCTGTGCGATTGTTTCTCTCAAAGAAGTTCTGCTTCCTACTTCCTCCAGGTAGAAATTATTTATTTTTTATCTATTTAAGAACTTAGGATTTTCATGTATAAACTTGCTTGTCTTTGTAAGCGTATAGGGCCTTTTATGCCTCGTTTCTGAAAATGGGCAGGAACTGGACTGAAATGCAACAAAAAATAACCAAAGTGTAAAGAAAACTTTTAAAAGTTCTTCAAAAAAGCTTGAAGAGTTGATTAATCAAGACTGCTTTGAAAGATTAGAAGAAAATCATCTTACTATAAAGCAGCATACACTTTATTACTCTATCATACTCTTTTCGGAAAGCGGTACCCTGATTAGAAAAATGACAATACATCTTTATTCACAATCCCATTGCTTTATATAATTATCTTGTTTTAAAAAATTTATATGTACTTGTATAATCCTTCAAATTAAAAAAAACAAAACATTCTCAGTTGACAATGGAGTATCAGTGTTCAGGACTTATAGACTGAATGGTTTAACTATTGTAATTCTCTAGTGCCCTGAAACTTGCTATTCAAATCACAGAACATGATCACATTGTCCCTGTGATTGTTTAAAGTGGCCCTCTGGTATTTAGGGCTACTTCAAGCTGTAATTGGATACACTGGAAACAATATGTTTGATTGAAACCACTGGGAATTGTAGCATAGCTGAGCTGCAACTTCACTTGCGGAGAAAAACAGACGTGCTGGATTGAAATCGTGAAACCAAGACTTCCTGAGCTCCAGTCGGCCAAGAATAAGAAAGAGATTTAATGTTTAAGGTGTAGTGAGATCATTTTATATTCTTATAAATTTCATTTCAAATTAGTTTTACTAAGTCACTGTTTGGATCTTACTCAGTGATTTAATTTGACTTTAATATTTCTCTCACTGGTCTCTTCGTAAAAGCTTAAGAGGTGCCATTTAGTGCATAGTGAAACTGAGTCATGTACATTTTATACAAATGTCTTATAAATGACTCATAATCATATGCATGTCCTGGTGGCGTTTACTCTCCTTTCTTTCTTGTAATCTTGAATATTCTTACTTTGCTAAAAAGCTCTATGTCTTCCAATGCAATGAGCACAACGCACTCATAACCACCTGCAGAGAACGTTGGCACAGTCGCGCAGCATGTGGCACTCTCTTGCTTACAGCTTCTTTCAAGCTCAATGCCTGTTTTTATACCATTTATTTCAGCAGATTCATAGAAAAAAATTACATCTTTGTTGATGTACTTCTAGTACCTACCAATTTGCAACATTTTAATTTAGAGTTTTTGATAAAATGACAAACAAATTGATGAATTATCTTACATTTGTTTTGTCTTTTTGATCAGACTCTATAATAGTTTTGTATGTATTCATTGTTGACATTAATGTTGACTTATTTTGTGTTTTGGACAGTTGTTTTTCCAGTAGAAAGTACAATATACATACATGTGCAGCCAGGCTCATGTTCTTACATTCACCCCCTCTAATGTCTGTCCAAACTGCCTTTGGAAGTTTTTATCATGATCACCAACCCAGAGATAAGTAAGCTCTAGTCACGTTTAGCAACTTTATCTGAATAGATGTATATGTTTCATCCGGTGTGCAAAATTTTAAACCTATAGATTAAAAAAATTGCCTCAAGAAAATCTAACTTTTGCATCTGATACTTGGATCACTTTAACTCGTTCTTGTTGTCTGCTATATAATCTTTAAATCCTAGAAATATAACGGTTCAAATAAAACATCAAAAGCTCAGCATTTTTGTTATTTATGCCTCTGATGATTAATGTAAACTTTTGACCGGAACTGAGGCCTGATTGTGTTGTTTTAGACAATTTTTCAATTTTTGCTTCAGGCCTCGTTGTTATCACACCTTAACTCGTTCTTCAAAGTAATCTCAAACGTATTCATCGGGATAAAAGAAAAGTGGAGATAATCTACAAAGGCAATCTGAATTGCTGCAGGGGTTGAATCACAACAACAAGGGTTGATCCACTGCATTATGCATTTAAGCAGAGATACCTGATTGTAACAACAAGATGCATGAAGAAGCAATTACACATGTGGGCAATAAAGTTAAAGAAAAAGCCATATGTAAACACTGATCTCGTTATCGTCTAATCATGGCAGGTGATGGTATAATTACTGTCCTGAATGGTATGTAACACTTTTTTAAGCCTCTATTTTTTCTATGCCATTGTAATTTACTGCAGGAGGACTGAATGATATCTGTCCATCTCATTCCCTTTTCATATGCAAATGAGGAAACAATGAAAGTGGCTGCCCTTTCTGTTGGAAATCAGCCCCTGCACCCACAGAAACGCACTCGACTCGCACACAGCTGCAATTATTTTCTGCAGCAGGAGCAGAGGTGATTTTGGCACAACTCTGATGAAAGGCAAACAAGATCCAGCAAATAGTTGACTCGTTTGTTTAATACAGTATGTAAAGGGATGAGAATTAAACAGGATGAAAGGTGCTTTGAAATGGATGGAGTGGGTAAGTGGGCACCACAAGCCAAGTTTTAGGAATGTATGTCTGCAGAGCTGGCTCTGAACTACGATGTGTTCATGAGTGTCGGATTCCTCAAAGAGCAGCTTGGATCGTTGTTGTTCCTGGATTCTGAATCCTTTCATGAGCCCTGACTGGAAAGTTTAAAACATTATTGTAATGCATGTTGTTTTCTCACATAAACTGGGTCACATTGTATCAGTATGCCAGCATTTGCTGAATTTATTAGTGATTTTACATTTACATGTAGTAAAACCCTAATGTGTGCCGTGGTTATTTATAGGTTGCAGGATCTGGAGGAATTGGGGGAGCTCTCTCCTCACTGGGACAACCTGAGGAAGGAGGTTGTGATGCGATATGGAGGAATCATCGGCTCTTACCAGGAGACTTTGGCTGAACTGGAGAAGATAAGCGGTATGAAAATATAACCTTTTTTAATCTTACACCCATTCCTGTTTTCACACATGCACACTGCAGTTTATCAAGCCACAAATAAATGTTTTTTTGTTTGTTATGCAGACTGCACTGCAGACCTTTTCAATCAGTGTAGCATGCATTGCAACAATATTCATACCATGTAAACTTTTCTACTTGTCACGTTGCAACCACAATCTTCAGTGAATTTTACTGGGCTTTTATGTGACAGACCAACACAAAGTAGTGCATAATAATAAATATACATGCTTTTGAAAAATCTAAAAAGTTTGTTGTGCGTTTATATCTGGCTCTGCGATTCAATACAGCATCAAAAAGCATTTTTGCTACACTTTCAATTCAATTAAATTTAATTTATTCATTTTGTGCCAATTCACAGCAAATATTGTCTCGAGGCAGAAATAAATAATTTCAATTCAATCATATTACGTTCCAATTTATCTTAGTTGTCAAACAGTACAGGAAGCTCAGCTAATTATTTGAAGCGGGTTAACAAGTAGATTGCATCGAGTCAGTACCTGCATTTCCATTACAGATATGCATAAAACTTTTTCAATATTCCACTTAAAAACACTGTTTCACAATTGCAGTATTTCCATCACACAGTTTGCTCACGCCATAAGTCATTAAACAACATGCCGCCACATCATCCTCCTACCACTTCTTGTCGTCGTCTTCATCTTTTTCGCCAGTGGTAACATTCGGTTGTTGATCACATGACTCGTGTGATTTGAAAAAAGTCTTTCCATTGCAGTTTTGTGAAATATGCTAATTTTGATATAGTTGAATCAAAACCACCTCATTCTAGCACAAAAACTTATCTTTAATGGAAATGCAGCTCTTCGTTAGGGGTGTGTGTCTACCAGCTTTGCCTGTTAAGAGTCATATTTTATCACACTGTTGCTAATTTTCCATCAGATTGGACAGGAAGCATCAGTAAAACCCAGTGTTCAAGTTTTGCTAAAGATTTTGATCTAGACTTTGACTGCACCATTCTGACAGAATCAGGCTTTGATCCAAATCATTCTTCCATAGATCTGCCTGTACGTTTAGAGTTGTTCCACAAGAAAATGAACCTCCACACCAGTCTCAAGTTTTTTGCAGCCTTTAAAACATTTCCTTCCACAGTTGCCCTGCATTGTTCCTAATCCATCATCCCAAGTATCATTTCCTGACCCTGCTGAAGAAACATATCCTCACAAGCAGAGATCTGATCAGAGCAACTTCTTCCACATGTCAGCTGTGTCCCTTACATGTCATGTAACAAACTGCAAACAGGACTTCTTGTAAATGTCCTGTCTGCTCTGTTCCCCGGTCTGTTTTCTCATTAATAATCTCTCATAAACCTCAGAGGTCTTCACTACAGCATTCGGTGTGCTTATTTGATACTTTAAACATGCTGCACAAAGGCAAAGTAGACGCAAATTAAGTGAATGCTGAAAAAAGTTGGTTGTAATAAATTATATTTGGGGGTATTAAAGTAAAGAGGAATAATTTCTAAAACACAGGACACTTTTTATCCCCAACTATTTTATTTTTCCATCCACTTTAAAATTATGTGGCAGTTTGTTTTGGTATATTAAGTAAAATCTCCAAGAGATACCTTAAACTTTGTAATTGCAACATGACAAAATGCATAAAAGTTCAAAGGGTATAAATCACTTCCAAAGCCACCGTATTCCTCAGAAACAATAGGATTGGTTTCTTTGCGATAATCAGACTCTGTTGTGGAGAAAATAGCCTCCTGCTGTGAAGTGTTGCAGGAGAAACTGAAGAGGTACTGTATGAAACAGCGGTAATAAGGTCCAACCCGCCCCCTGCTGATCCTGTAAATCTGATGTGAAGCAATAACAGCTCAGATTAGCCTCAAGCATGTTCCGCCAGGACCAAAAAGCATCCAAAAGAACAGATGCTGAAAGCACAGTGATAGATATAGAATAATTTGCGTCACTGGAAAACTAAATCAAAGGTTGTTCTTACAGAGCTTTATAGGAACTTGTTTTGTTGTGAGCAATAAAAATTTGTATGCGACTGTGTGATTTTCCCTTTTCCTGCTGTGCAAGAGGCACCATTTTACATCAAGGCTACACTTACACCTCATTTGGACACGACTCAACATTAAGTCCACTGTTAGCCCTAATTTAGACCTTATTCTGTATTTCTGTATGAATTTAGACTTATTCCTTATAGCTTTCACACACAAAGAACTTAGAAGTCTGAGATTTGCTTTGGTATGGAAGAAAATACTAAACTAAACTGAAAGGCAGTTTGATATCTTTACATTTTATCAGAACATCTATACATCCACCACACTATTGAGTATTTGGCTTTAATTTCACATTTGTAGGAAGACAAGCTACTATAGAAATATTGTTCTATTTTCTCAGGAAATATATGCCAACACAATCAATCGATCACCGGATCAGCAAGGCTTCCATAGACTTTTCATGACCAACTCAGTTTGCAAACATCAGCTACACCACTGGAGCTGTGACACAAATATTGAAGCAATTACCCAGTACCCTACTTTATAAATGCATGTTGCTCACATCGGCATGCTGGATGCTTGAAATTGAAAGTCAAACTGACAACATGACTTTCTTTGTGAACAATTTAGCTCATAATTATTTTGCCACTTGGAGGCACACATGGGTTGTGTATAATACACTGAGCATTGCAACAATTACAATAAATTAATAAAACTGTTTCTGTTGAAGAAATATTTTAAACTTTGGTTTAAAACCATCAATAGGTAGTGTGTCATGAAGAGATTCACAGAATGTATGATCTTCCATAACGTGTTTTGGTTCAAGTGTGTTTGAGGTTCTTGAGGTGAGAAGTTATTTGGAAAGGGAGAAACATTAACATTGAATCCACTAGTAACTGAGAGTGTCTGTCTTGTATTCAGTGCTGATGAACAGAGTGATGGTGGGAATGCAAATGAAAGTTGAGAACTTGCTGTAGTTTTTAATTACACTGGAATTTCCATCTACATAGCAATAAAACAAGGCTCCATTGCTAAGCAAGAGCAAATATTATTTAAAATAATGGGGCCATGGGCTGACCCTTCTGTGAGGCTGTGGTTTTGTATTGCCAACAGAAATGTTGTTTTTTCTTTTTGTTTGTTTTGTAAGTAAGATAGAATTAGAACAATATGGTGCCAATGAGTCCATCTTTTTTTCTGAAGACAGTTAAAAAAAATGCCCTGATCAACTTTGTCAAATCCTGAAGCCAAGTCAAGCACAGCGAGTAGAGGACAGTCAGCATCTGCTGTCGTCAAAAAATCATTCATCCCCCTCATCAGGTCTATTTCTAGTCTGTGGGCAAATTGAAAATCAGATTTTTTTGGTTCTTGAAAACATTTCAAATGGTGATGAATATGAGCAATGACTTTCATCCACTACTTTGGAAAGGGAAATTTGAAATGAACCTGAAGTTGGCCAAGAGATGAGCTTCAACAGCAGGCTTCTTAGGAAGTGGCCTAATTATACAACTTCTTTAAATTAAAGGATAATACCAAGCAAACTTGTAGGGAGTGGTTTATTACAGAGGTGATCTGGGGCTTATGGCTGAAGTATTTGATTTTAAGTATTGTTGGAACTAGATCAAGAGTGCAGAAAGATGATATCTTCATCTTCTTGCTGAGTTTAGAACATTAAACTGGCATCAGGCGATCATTAAGTATGGGGCGGGGGGGAATAAGACTTTCATCCAGGCAAAACTAATGTACGCTGTCATGATGTCATAAAACACTATGAATTTTTACCCTTCATTCTAAAACACACATTGTGCAAAATAGAGGCATCAAAAGCAATAATTTGACTTAATAAATGTGACAGAGCTTAATCAACAAAATGCTCCTCATTTTTCACTACTAGATCCACAGAAACACATTTATAGACACGCTGACATGCATGAGAAGATAAGGAACTGTTAGAAGTTATATTTGGGTTTGTTTCTTTTCTTGACTTGTGGGACTCATCTAAAACTCAGTCCTATTTAACTTCCACTTGCCTGACTACAGTCTATGCATTAATAGACAGTGCAGTAGCTGTTCCAGTGTATACCTAACCCATGCTGACTTAGTGATTAAATTCAGTGTTAGTGGAGATAAAAGTTCAAGCTAACAAATAAAAAACAAAACACTTTCAACATGCATGCATTAGTTAAGTGCTTCCTACAAACATTTTGCATGTTGATTTTAATTTGTCCAATTAATTCTAATTTAAAATGCAAATAATTAATCTTCGTCTGATTTGCTTCAACATTTAGTGGAGAAGCACTAAGCATGTTTTTAGCTTCTCTGAATATCACTGGCTGATTAACTTATGCGTCTGAACAGCAGTAAAGTTCGCTGTGCTGTGAATATAAGAGCGGTTGCCCTTATTCAAGCTCTCAATCCCCTGTTTGCTTCTGGAATAAAGGCATATTAGGTTTACATCAGCTGCCCTGCTGCTCCACTAAACTCATTAAATTATCACTAATTAAAGTGTTATTATGAATACGAGCTTCATGTACTGACCAATCAGGCTGCATTTATGTCCCCACTCAGCCGAACCTTCAAGCCGTGCATATTTTAGCACGATGTGAGCTTTAAGAATATTACGGCTGATTAATTTCCCACTGATCCTCTTCTATCCCATTAATGAGATGTTTGTCTCTGCCGGGTTTTGCTTTTCCCTCCTGATAAGATGTGAAGGTGAAGGACTCTGAGGAGGTTGGTGTTCGACTCTGTGGGTTTGGTCATTATGGTTCCTGACGGGATCCTCGTCTGGCCTGGATTCCGCTGAATCCTGGCCTGATTTTCCGTCTTTAACCAGTCTGGCGCTGAAATAACTGGATGACAGTCGTTGCCAAACAAGTTGTGAGTGCAAGCTGCTGCAGATGAATTATTGATCACTGAAAATCACTCAGAAGGGTCAGACTGTGCGGGAGTTTCTATCAGAATAAATAAATGTTTGCAAAAATAAGGAAAATAATGTCATTCATCAAATATATGTCTGTTTTATGGTTTTTCAAATTTGTTAATTAATCCAGTCATTCATTTTAATTTCTGTGGAGATTTTTCTAATAAAGTACTTCATTTAATTAAGACAAATTGAACCTTATACATTTTTTCCCACATTTTCATACAATTCCCAGATTTGTCCAGAAGAAAGCTGATAAATGGATGTGAAATGTAAAATGCTCCCACAGGACAGAACATATTCCACCTTTTTAATTAATGTAATTGGGTTTTTCAGGCATGACTCTGAGCTCTGAGATTTGCTGTCCTTAAATAGGATTATTTATGCATTTATATTAAATTGATGAGCTCTTATCCACATGTAACTGAAGGTCAGACCTATCCCTGGGGATTGTCATTTGATGAAATGAATCAGAGGTCGCTACATTTCGCTGGACAGTTTAAGTCATTTGATTTCTGCAGTTTTTTATTCCTAAAACAGAAAAATATTAGCTAAAAAAAATTATAAGTAAACAAAGTTCTACAACCTGAAGACCTTTTGAGAAAAGTAGGCATGTTTGTTTTAATATAATCCCGTGCACTCTGACAAAGTTCCAAGGACCTTTAAAATTATAACAACTGACAAAAATCTCAGTTTTAGTCTCATCTGACCAGTTCCAGTAAAGTTATAAAGATCAACATGTTTACACTGTGATGGTAAGACAGAAAGTTCCTGGCGCTATCATGCTGGTGTGTAGATAGCTGTGTTTTGGAGATTTGGTGAGCGCAGGATGCCATCAACACTGAGCGCTGGAGATGTTTTTACCTCCCTTAGCATCAACTCATACCTCACTTTGTGAGGTGACAAGATAAGTATGGCTCCTCATCCATCCTGTTGGACAGTAGCTAGAATAAATAGCTACTGTGTCACATTCTATTCTTAACTCAAGTTTCTTGAAACTTTGATGAACATAAAAAAGTACTGTGAATCCCCAGTATTGGCAGAAGTTATGGACCACAATCGTGACAATAACTGAAGTCCTCAAAAATGCTTATAACTGCCTGCTTTAATTGCTCAAACACCAAATATATCTTTATATGTATTAATGCACACAGTTGAAACTGTCTTGGCACTACAGCAGATGCTAACATCCACTGTCTTCCTTATTTTTGCTTTTGGAGTACAGCTAATCAGTGGCAAGAAAATGAACCCTGGATTGGCTGCTTTGCTAACGCCAGCCAGTAGCATGTCAAATCTGAGGTATTTTAGCTTCCAAAGCTACATTTTCTTTTGAATATTGAGAAAAAAAAAATCTTGAGTCTAGTCAAATTATCCAGGAATAATTAGGAGTTAAAGTCCATAAGTTAAATGTCTCAGTTGCATTTATTTTAGGTTGATTATTAGGAGTACCAATAGCTGTAGTACTGGCATTTTGTTAACAGTTATTATTTCTGGGAGAGATGAGAGATTAGGCCACTGCAACAACTGATTAATTTATTCTAAGACTTTTTTTTACATCTTTTACAGAATTGCTGGTAAATTAGACCAATAGTATGCATTTAAGGCCTGGAGCTGACAGCAAGGCATATTTTCTGTTGGAAAAGCTGTGAGACGTATTAGAAATTGTGCACCTTAAGTGAATAGGTGTGCAGTCTGTTGCCTGGAGGGTTTCAGCTGTTGCTCTGACATTCCCTGTTTTACAGGCTGAAAGCTGACCAAATCTTGGAAGACATAAATTGGTTAAAAGAAAAAAAAATGCTGTGCTGTCAGACATGACTCACTTGTCCAATTCATGCTCCTTTCAGAGTGATTCCTCTGCTCACGCAGCGTGAGTCCAATCCTCCTCGGTGTCTGCAGCATGTTGGAAACTGCGGGTCGGATAGGGAAGCCTGCTGTGCTCCAAGCACCACAAAGACCCCGATGATGATGAAACCCCTAACAAGCTTAAACAGACGCACACTGACCCAATAGACCACAAGTGTGAGCAGCTGTTTTCTCTTTGTTTGTTTTTGGGTTTTTTTAAGGACTGATTGTTACGGAGTTTGTTCTTGTTTTTTATTTTTTAAGCTTAGGCACTCAGAGGGTTTCTTAAATGCAGCTGTAGCTTGTTTTATTAAGTATTTTAATAAGTACAAATAAGTGACTGAGAGCAGATAAATGGCAGGGAAAGATTAAAGGATGAGAGAGATGCTAATAGATGGTCAGTTCTGCAGATGTCCAGCCTCTCCTCTTGATAAAGAGAACATCTTTGCCACCCGATGAGAATCTAATCTTAAATATTCTTAGTTATTGCTTTATTTTTGGGCCGTATAAAAGAAATAAAAACATTATATCCCTTATTAGGGAAAAACACGAATAAAGAAAAATATATAGACACACTGCATGTTATTGTTTACATCCAGGAATTTTGCCTATGCACAGAGAGCTGGAGGGCAAAAGGGACATTTTTTTACATGCCATCATAGCTGCTGCATTGGACCAATTCAGTTACCAAAATAAAATCTGGAGATGTAGGTAATAACTTAGTGCAAAGGAAAAACATAATGGACAAAAATCGTTGAAGAACACGCTCTGTGTCTGTTACGCTACACACAGTTTTGTTGCCATAGCGACCGACTGGCAACATCTCCATTAGTGTATCAGGATTCAACACCAAAAAAAACCAAACATTTCCCACAAGAACAGAACATTCAGTCCATTACGGTATTATGGGTTCAAGCTTTATGTTTATTTTGCGAGTATTGAGAAGTAATTGTTTGACCACAGTAATGGTAGATTAGCTAACTTAAACACCCGAGAGAGTTGGTGTGTGGGTTGTTTTTTTTGTTTTTTTAACTAAATGCAGTTCAAACACTGAATTCCACAGCAAATCTACATGTTAAGGTTGTCATAGTCAAGCTAGCATAACTGCTCTACTTCCCTCTCCTTCGCTATTTTTCTTTTTCCTGACCTCGTTATCTAGTTCCCATAAAACATTACATCCCTTTTTTTATATATATATCAATCGTACATTTAAGATTTAGCACGTTATGTTATGTTTGACAGCTAAAATCAATTTAGCCTCTAGGAAGGGGTCTTGTGCTTGTGATGTCATGTTGCATTTGTCTATCCAACCACTTATACAAAAATATGTACAGTAATATACACACAGTAAGAACATTATCTGAGTCAGCAAATTTGTGGTTTATATAATAATTCTATATTTAGACGAACAAGAATGCATTTAGCTGGAGAAGAAGTGGGAAGAAGACAAATTTATTTACTCCCTCTTCTTGGTTTGGTTTCTGCACCTCCACCATCAGTTTCCTTCTTGTTGTGAAGGCAGCAGCATGTTTGTGGGAGTTTTTCAGCAGCAAGAGAAGTTGCATGTTGAGCAAAATTCAAAATCAAGGTTCTTGAAAAGCTTAAAATATCATAAAAGCCATTGTTTTAACTTTTTCTAGCATGTCTTCATTTTATTTAGTTTTTCATTAACTGCTGTTTATGCCATGTTTTTTGTGCTGAAATTTTGACAAAGGAGGAGACAAAGGAGATCTCTTCTATATTTATGATGATCTATATTTCTATATCTAGCTGTACATCCAAACCCTCTTCACATCCTGAATTGAAGAGATGAGAGATAAGAGAAAAAAAATCCATATTAACAATTGATTTTTCAGCTGAAATCAGAAACAAATGCACAATCCACAGGAACACTGAGACTGAAGAAAATAAAAAGACTAGTTATTTACCCCAGTGATGAAATATTTTTATGTTGGCTGTAGACCTACTGTTTTACATATTACAGTACAATATTGAAAAGATTCTTTGCTTTTCTTCTTCACAAATCCTTTACTTGTGGAGCTGACTTTTGGATTTTTGTTGAAAATGTCTGAAAGTTTTAGTTAATTATAATTATGTCCAACACAGAGCCAAATAAACACATGCTCTGGGTATTCTGTCACTTAGAGGCTGGTTGAATCTGTTAGTCCACTGTGTTTACAATGTAAAACATTCACACCACATTCATTACATCTATTATTTTTTATCAGCAGAAGCAAACAAACGGTTTTCACCAATTAATGACAATGACTGTCACTTTAAAAAACAGATGTTGGTCTGTTTTTTCAGACATCTCATCTCTGCTTTAGTGAGTCTGTGGATTCTGTGCAGAAACAGATTGAAATAAATTTGTTTTCCACCTGGCAAACAATGTGAAAATCTCAGATGGGTGACGGATCCACTCATTAAGACTTGTCAAGAAAATCCGAGCTCATCCCACTTCCCCATGCTGGAGATTTTAGTTTAACAGTAATAATAAATAAAGTTATCTTTAAAATGAATCACTCAAGTGACATCAAGGCCCAACAGTAGACTTAGGTGTCAATAAAATAAATCTGGTTGTGTGTGTTGTTTTGTCTCATGCAAACTTTGCTTTAATTCTACTTTTTTCTATCTAATCATAAGAAATCATAGTCAGACAGAGAGAGTCATGAAACAGGAAAAGCAGGTTTCCTGGAAAAAGAGGAAGTTTCCAGCCTGCAGATTTATAAAAATAGCTGAGACTATTCCTTATTTTAAAGCATGAAAGTTTTAAAGAATGAAATCTAAACATTATTAGTAATTTGATAAGATTCAAAGTAAAATACTTATATTAATATTGGTTTACTTGTAATAATATTTACACTTACATTTGTGGGAACACTTACAAGAAAAACAAGTAACTGTAACTTTGGTATCAAATAATTAGAATCATGGATTATTCTTGGTTTCTTTTCAGAAAACATCTGTAATAACTCACATTAGGATTATAATAAGAGTAATTAATAAGTTATAAAATTATAAATGAATGATAAATCAGAGAAGCTAAAGAAAATAAATGTGATATAAATGTGATTTTGACATTGAACTTGAAATGGTGTAAAAGGTGTAACTGCAATTAAACATCACTGATATGTTGAGGTAGATAGTAGGTGAAAGGTGAAAGGAAGGGAAAAAGGGGAACTAACAGGAGAGCAGAGATGATCAACGCCTTATTTAGAGAAAAGGTGAAAGACAATGGACAGGAGGTTGAGCAACTCTGAGACATTAGCACAGACATCAGGACATAATGTCTGAAGGACAGTGATGGATGTGAGGTCATCTGTCTAAGCAGACAGCCAATGAAAACGCACCAAAGGGTGGATAAACCCTATAAAAGGTGGGTGCAAAAGAGGAACCTGTTGTTGGATCCTCCGGGCAGCTTCGAGCCAAGATCGAGATGGACAAAGAACTCTGCAGCTGAAGAAGAGCCGGGGCCACGGAGCCGAAGACTGTCCTTCTCATGGAGACCAACCGGTCAGGCCCACAACCTGTGGCTTCACATCGCACTTCTCTCATCAGCTGGGTTCAGACCCCAAAGACAAAGATGAAGACAAAGACAAAGGCAAAGACAAAGAAGAAGAACTGGTGCCTTTTTTCCTTCCTGCACCAAGTCCTGTGTGACCTCACCATCCATGCGGAGAAGAAGCTCATCAGACCTACAGAGATTCCTGCCTTCGCCGATCAACATCTTCCTCCTGCTGCAGCACCTTCTTCATCTTCAATCATCACAGAGATTCCTGCCTTCGCCGATCAACATCTTCCTCCTGCTGCAGCACCTTCTTCATCATCAAGCCAGGTCTGGGGTTCGAAACGTCAAACTCCGTCCGTCTCTCTCAAAGGTTTTTTTTTAGTTCTTAGTATCAGCAGTAGGGAAAGATAGACTAGATGATTGATTTTACTTATTTGATTATTTCTGCTACTGAATTAAGCTGTACTGACCCTTGCAAAACTGCCTTACTAATAAAATATTTAGCATAAAGAAAATCTAAAAGATGTTGTGGACATTCAGTTAATGAGTCACCTTAAAGTTCTTTGATGGTTGTAAAATAGCTGTGATGTTTGATTCTGGAGAGGAAAAAGTTTAAAATGTTTTTAAGTTGCTGGTAGCCCAAATTTAAAACGTCATCCTTGGGACTCACCCGAGTCACTAAAACCTACCTGGTTCAATAACAAATGCAAGTTGTAAAATAAGAGAACGAGCGACCGTTAACAGGTGTGCTCTGTGAAACTAGTTGGCTGTAGGCTGCTCAGTCTGGCTAATTCACAGGGGGAAGAAGGGTGGGACACCTGGATGTAGGCCGTCAGAAAACCAGGCGAATCGTTTCTCGAAACCAGCTTAAACAGAGTTTACTTCAGTTCTGGACAGGGTAAATCCCGGCAGATTTAGGAAACTCAATTAACCCGTTAGAAGGAGAGCTGGTAGCACATCTCCCCTCTCAGAAGAGGAAGCAGAGAGTGAGACAGTAGAGACAGAAAGGAGGGGGGGGGTGTTGCGCAACAACAAGTGGCGCCCAACGTGGGGCGGCGCACAACTGAGTAGGAGGGCCCTATGCCAAGTCAGTGAAAACAGATGTGAGGATCTGAATAGCTCACTTGGTTTGTTAACTCTTAGGGAATAGAGTTAATGGTGACTGATATGGCCGTCAGTCACAATCCTTGCAGTAACTGTATGGCATACAGGTGAGGGAAAGCTTCTACTGAGGATAAATGACCGGATCCAGACAGTGAAGCTAGTAGCCAACATAGTCTAGACCCATCCCTGCTCGAAGGCTAAAGAGAGGCTTTGGGGGATAGACAACTCGAACCGACAGAGAGACGGAGTGATGGATGATCACTTCGAGGAGGAAAATCTGGGGAAGAAACCGGAGGAAGCCGGCCGCCCAGATCGTTTGGAGAAAGAGGAGACCTCAACAGAACTGCATCAGCTTTCTGCACAGCTACCCAGGGCACCCAGGGGAGCGGATGGAAGGTTTGTTCATCAAGAGCACAGTCCCATGGGGTTCAGTCTGCATGGATGTAGCAGAGCCAATGGGGACAACAGGAAAGAGAGGTGAGAAGTACCTCTTGGTGCTGATGGACACAGTGACAACTGCTAGAAGAGCAGGTCTTCCCCTGCAGAGGAACTCCGTTCACGTCACAGAAAGCAGGGAGGCGAAGACACTTCTCCTTTTTGCTCAGAGAAGAAAAAGGGAAGTTGCAGCTCAAAGTGTCACTGAAAACAGGGCAGAGAGTTTGGATTAAAGCTCAAGATCGGCCTGCAACTACGGTGATCAAGCTGAGATTCAACGCCCAAGATTTTGTAAAGCAAGTACTGAACTTCAACACAGTACTACTGATGAAGAAAGGGGTCCATGAGGAAGCAGTGCTCAAGCCAGTTCTTAGCTACAGCAAACCAGAACATTACAAGAAGATGGCCAGAGAATCAAGCACCATGCCATCCTACAGTAGACTGGCCACTATTACAGGAAGGTTGCCGTTCAAAGAACAACTTCAAGGCTTTGGACTGGGAGGGCCGTGAAGAAATTGGATTATGCTAAAGAAGAACTCCTGTCACATCCTGATGGATTAAAATGGAAAAGGATCATGATTACGTATAAAGCGTCATGATGCTTATGCTTTTTGCTTTGCTCTGCTGAACAGCCAGAATTTTTTTTTTTTTTTGAGGCCTTCTGTCTCAGCCCATCTTCCCTTCCCTAAAGAACCATCCCACATCCTGAAGAACCGACAGTTCATCCAGCGAAGGTTCTTGTAGAAGAATCAGAGCGATCCAAGTTTTCTTCGACATTCATCACCTCATGGGGGAAATCAAAACTCCAAGGAGGGGGTGTCAAGAGAAGTGGAGTTTTGATGACTACACTGAGCCCTCTGTGACAACTGAGGATGAAGAATCTGCATCTTCACATCCCAGACGAACATCTTCTCTTTCCAGGGGATGAGGACGGCGAACTGCAGGAGGGTGATGGACTCCCAGCATGTGAAAGGTCTGACCTCGTGGAGGGGGTGTCAAGAAAATCCGAGCTCATCCCACTTCCCCATGCTGGAGATTTTAGTTTAACAGTAATAATAAATAAAGTTATCTTTAAAATGAATCACTCAAGTGACATCAAGGCCCAACAGTAGACTTAGGTGTCAATAAAATAAATCTGGTTGTGTGTGTTGTTTTGTCTCATGCAAACTTTGCTTTAATTCTACTTTTTTCTATCTAATCATAAGAAATCATAGTCAGACAGAGAGAGTCATGAAACAGGAAAAGCAGGTTTCCTGGAAAAAGAGGAAGTTTCCAGCCTGCAGATTTATAAAAATAGCTGAGACTATTCCTTATTTTAAAGCATGAAAGTTTTAAAGAATGAAATCTAAACATTATTAGTAATTTGATAAGATTCAAAGTAAAATACTTATATTAATATTGGTTTACTTGTAATAATATTTACACTTACATTTGTGGGAACACTTACAAGAAAAACAAGTAACTGTAACTTTGGTATCAAATAATTAGAATCATGGATTATTCTTGGTTTCTTTTCAGAAAACATCTGTAATAACTCACATTAGGATTATAATAAGAGTAATTAATAAGTTATAAAATTATAAATGAATGATAAATCAGAGAAGCTAAAGAAAATAAATGTGATATAAATGTGATTTTGACATTGAACTTGAAATGGTGTAAAAGGTGTAACTGCAATTAAACATCACTGATATGTTGAGGTAGATAGTAGGTGAAAGGTGAAAGGAAGGGAAAAAGGGGAACTAACAGGAGAGCAGAGATGATCAACGCCTTATTTAGAGAAAAGGTGAAAGACAATGGACAGGAGGTTGAGCAACTCTGAGACATTAGCACAGACATCAGGACATAATGTCTGAAGGACAGTGATGGATGTGAGGTCATCTGTCTAAGCAGACAGCCAATGAAAACGCACCAAAGGGTGGATAAACCCTATAAAAGGTGGGTGCAAAAGAGGAACCTGTTGTTGGATCCTCCGGGCAGCTTCGAGCCAAGATCGAGATGGACAAAGAACTCTGCAGCTGAAGAAGAGCCGGGGCCACGGAGCCGAAGACTGTCCTTCTCATGGAGACCAACCGGTCAGGCCCACAACCTGTGGCTTCACATCGCACTTCTCTCATCAGCTGGGTTCAGACCCCAAAGACAAAGATGAAGACAAAGACAAAGGCAAAGACAAAGAAGAAGAACTGGTGCCTTTTTTCCTTCCTGCACCAAGTCCTGTGTGACCTCACCATCCATGCGGAGAAGAAGCTCATCAGACCTACAGAGATTCCTGCCTTCGCCGATCAACATCTTCCTCCTGCTGCAGCACCTTCTTCATCTTCAATCATCACAGAGATTCCTGCCTTCGCCGATCAACATCTTCCTCCTGCTGCAGCACCTTCTTCATCATCAAGCCAGGTCTGGGGTTCGAAACGTCAAACTCCGTCCGTCTCTCTCAAAGGTTTTTTTTTAGTTCTTAGTATCAGCAGTAGGGAAAGATAGACTAGATGATTGATTTTACTTATTTGATTATTTCTGCTACTGAATTAAGCTGTACTGACCCTTGCAAAACTGCCTTACTAATAAAATATTTAGCATAAAGAAAATCTAAAAGATGTTGTGGACATTCAGTTAATGAGTCACCTTAAAGTTCTTTGATGGTTGTAAAATAGCTGTGATGTTTGATTCTGGAGAGGAAAAAGTTTAAAATGTTTTTAAGTTGCTGGTAGCCCAAATTTAAAACGTCATCCTTGGGACTCACCCGAGTCACTAAAACCTACCTGGTTCAATAACAAATGCAAGTTGTAAAATAAGAGAACGAGCGACCGTTAACAGGTGTGCTCTGTGAAACTAGTTGGCTGTAGGCTGCTCAGTCTGGCTAATTCACAGGGGGAAGAAGGGTGGGACACCTGGATGTAGGCCGTCAGAAAACCAGGCGAATCGTTTCTCGAAACCAGCTTAAACAGAGTTTACTTCAGTTCTGGACAGGGTAAATCCCGGCAGATTTAGGAAACTCAATTAACCCGTTAGAAGGAGAGCTGGTAGCACATCTCCCCTCTCAGAAGAGGAAGCAGAGAGTGAGACAGTAGAGACAGAAAGGAGGGGGGGGGTGTTGCGCAACAACAGACTGTATGACAACAGTTTCTGCGCTGTTCCTGCTCTGATTGACAGATGGTGATGTGTTGCCTCAAGAGTGATTTAAGAGCAGAACGGATACAACAAGATGGGTTGAGCTCCCATAAAAGAGAGTTATGGCCTATATCAAGTAGAAGAACTGTAAAGTGTTATTTTAATCGTTAGACCAGCATTAACATACTTTACAAAATAAAAGAAAAATGACAGCCAGGATTACATTTGGAAGTACAACCACTTAGACACACATGGACTGTCTTACATTACAATGCTGAACATTTCTCACTTGCTCTAAAATATAATGTAAATAAAATAGAATATACAGGGGTTGGACAATGAAACTGAAACACCTGGTTTTAGACCACAATAACTTATTAGTATGGTGTAGGGCCTCCTTTTGCGGCCAATACAGCGTCAATTCGTCTTGGGAATGACATATACAAGTCCTGTACAGTGGTCAGAGGGATTTTAAGCCATTCTTCTTGCAGGATAGTGGCCAGGTCACGACGTGATGCTGGTGGAGGAAAATGTTTCCTGACTCGCTCCTCCAAAACACCCCAAAGTGGCTCAATAATATTTAGATCTGGTGACTGTGCAGGCCATGGGAGATGTTCAACTTCACTTTCATGTTCATCAAACCAATCTTTCACCAGTCTTGCTGTGTGCATTGATGCATTGTCATCCTGATACACGGCACCTCCTTCAGGATACAATGTTTGAACCATTGGATGCACATGGTCCTCCAGAATGGTTCGGCCCATCTAGCACAAGTATGGGGCCAAGGGAATGCCATGATATGGCAGCCCAAACCATCACTGATCCACCCCCATGCTTCACTCTGGGCATGCAACAGTCTGGGTGGTACGCTTCTTTGGGGCTTCTCCACACCGTAACTCTCCCTGATGTGGGGAAAACAGTAAAGGTGGACTCATCAGAGAACAATACATGTTTCACATTGTCCACAGCCCAAGATTTGCGCTCCTTGCACCATTGAAACCGACGTTTGGCATTGGCACGAGTGACCAAAGGTTTGGCTATAGCAGCCCGGCCGTGTATATTGACCCTGTGGAGCTCCCGACAGACAGTTTTGGTGGAAACAGGAGAGTTGAGGTGCACATTTAATTCTGCCGTGATTTGGGCAGCCGTGGTTTTATGTTTTTTGGATACAATCCGGGTTAGCACCCGAACATCCCTTTCAGACAGCTTCCTCTTGCGTCCACAGTTAATCCTGTTGGATGTGGTTCCTCCTTCTTGGTGGTATGCTGACATTACCCTGGATACCGTGGCTCTTGATACATCACAAAGACTTGCTGTCTTGGTCACAGATGCGCCAGCAAGACGTGCACCAACAATTTGTCCTCTTTTGAACTCTGGTATGTCACCCATAATGTTGTGTGCATTGCAATATTTTGAGCAAAACTGGGCTCTTACCCTGCTAATTGGACCTTCACACTCTGCTCTTATTGGTTCAATGTGCAATTAATGAAGATTGGCCACCAGGCTGGTCCAATTTAGCCATGAAACCTCCCATACTAAAATGAGAGGTGTTTCAGTTTCATTGTCCAACCCCTGTATGTTTCATTGAGGCCCATTTGTCATATTAAAAGTACCTTTTTATATAATTGGTTAATGAGAACATATGTGATGCCAGAAAAGCTTAATAAGTACAATGGTGCCATCCCAGACCTGTGTATTAGATGTGGAGAAGAGAAGGGAACATTCTTCCATTGTATCTGGAAATGCAAGAAAGTTACACAGTTTTAGAGGGAGATTAAACAAGCTCTAGAGACTATACTAGGTATAAAACTAGTTCTTGACCTCAAATTGTTCATTCTAGGTTTATATCCTGACAGACGTCAAATGTCCAGAAAGATTATTACTGCCATGGATTTATATTTACTACTTGCAAAAAGAGTCATAGCACTCTCTTGGAAGAGTACCAGTAAACCAAAATTCATTAACTGGATTAATGAAATATCCACAACCTTACCAATGGAAAAGATTGCTTTCATTATAAAAGGGAAACTATCGCTTTTTCAAATTATTTGGGGTCCTTTTATGGAATATATAGAAAACATGGATATGAGGGGTGTCAGGGGTGAGTTATAGTTGCAGTTGGTCCCCTGCAGTGTCCTAAAATAATCTTCTTTATTTGTATACTTGACTACTTTACTTTGAATTATACATTCGAGTTTGTATTTTCTGAACTACGAACAATACTGAACTAATTTGGGCTAATTCCTGGAAAATAGAGAAACCGTTATTGTTGGAATTGTTGTTTCTTCTCAGGGGGTTTGGGGTTGGGGGCATTGTTTTTCTTTTCTCATATACTCTGTATGTAATAAGTGCTGCTCTAAAAGATCCCATAACGACCTGGCATGCAAAGAAACACAAGTTGAATGTTGGACAATAATTTAACTACCCTGAACTTTTCCTTTGATGTGAGAGCACATTTATGTCCTGTATATTATTGGAAACATTGTTGAATAACCAATAAAGATAATGTTGGGGAAAAAAAGTACCTTTTTAGGTATAAAACCAAATACTAAAAATGTTTATTTTCTATGGGTATGACATAATTTAATGATCTTAAATGAGGTTTTTTTTCATTATCTGTAAACAGAAAATTACCATAAACTAACAGAAATAAAGGCTTGAAAACATCAGTGTAATTAACCTATATAAAGTGTCTCACTTTGTGAAGCACATTATATTCTAATTTAATTTCATTCTAATTTGCTTAGTGTTGCTGTACATGCACTCTTGTTATCATGGTAATCATAACGACGTCGTCCTTTTCTTAAGTATTCAAGGCAGATATTTGCCGATCTTAATGAGTCAGGAAATGGTTACAAGGAAACAGTAATTACATTTGTCCACAACTTCAATCAGAGCAATAATCAAGTTTATCCTGCACACATGCGCAGTGAGAGCTAAGCTTGCTGTTAGACAGCTGCAGGTCTCCATAGCAACAATAATATGCTTTTTACACCATCTTCACCATAAATGTGCAGAGTTTAGCAAATGTGACTAACCTAAACATATATAAATATCCTAAATTAATTAAAATACCAGAACATTCTAAATAATCAGGTGACAATCTTAAAACCCTAACTACATGTACTCAAATATTTAGTAATTATTTTTGTATGAGAAACTGCCACTGCATTGAAGGATAAATTAGTTTGGAAATGTTTGAAGTGTGGCAATTTTAATCGAATCAATTGCTTAACATACATATCCATAGCTGCTTAAAAAATAACATACAGCTGTTTCATGGAATAATCTTGGCAGCTCTGAAGAGCTTTATCAGCACAATGAGGCAGAGGAAGCTTCGCTGCAATGGTGAACTACATCTTTTGCTCTCAGAAAGATGATTAAAGTCTTTGTCAACAGAAGTTTAATCTTCACTAACATGCAAACTGAAGAGAAAGTCATTACAGAACTATGTACCACAGCAATATGCTACTAGAAACTGTGCTGACCAAAACATTACAGTGTTATCAAGAGCTGCACTGAAAGCTTTGTATATCACATAGAAAATGACTCTGACAAGATTGGCTTGTTGTGCACAAATACAACTAATATCACCTTTTGCTTCTGCGGTTTGGGTTACTTTGCTTAAAGAAATAATGACACAATGCGATGTGCCGTGTGTTGCTGTTCATCCAAGGTTGTAATTACTTCAGACTTTAATAAAAAAAAAAAACTTTTAGGACCAAGATGTGCTTCTCTGTAAATATGTCCTGTTTTTTTTTATCTCATAAGTTAAAGCGGGAGTTGTTGTCTCACACGATTGTGCTACATGACCAGAAATCTTTAGGTAATTTATTTCCTCCATCCCAACAGTTTTTAAAAATGTTTTTCTTTTGTTACATGATTTACATGAGTGTGTTTCATTAAAACTTTGATCCAAACCTGGATTAAAACTCTGATATGAACATTTTTATTTCCTGTCTGCTTGGCCTTGCCTGAATATTTACTTTAGAATAATTATTTTTGTCAATAACATAAAGATAAAACCTGATTTAGAAGTTTAACCTCTTTTTTTGTTTTTTATCTATGTTGCAATGCTCACCTCTCACTGTCTATCTGACATCCATGAAGCTGATTAACGTACATCTGAATCTGTGCAACAGCTTCATCTCTGAATTGAGTTGAAGAGTCTCTGAATGTGCAGAACTGTGCAAGAGTCTGGAGGTATTTATGTTTTTGTTGGATAAAACTGTTGTCTTTGGTGGCTTTTTCTCTCCCTCTTAGTTCAGCCGCTGACCATTTTGAGAGGAAAGATTATTTTTATTCATGTTTGTCAAGCACTTAAATCTGACATATGAATCATTCGGGCATAAATAGACTCCAAACTCAAGAGGTTAATCTAAAAAGACCTTGCAAAATATCTGTTTAAATTTATCTTAGGGGGGTTGGTCACCAGATATGATGTTGCATTTGATTTGTTAATTATGTGTGAAGCTGCTTGTCATGAATTCAGAGGTGTTGGGTGAAAACTGTTACATGTGTAACAGTACAATGCAGTTCACAAAGTGAGACAATACACAATATTTGGTTCACAGGAGCAGGACAAGTCAAAATTTGAACAGTATTTTAGGGAACCTAAAAATGCCTGTTTTTTTGTACTGGTTTGACAAACTGGGGGGATACACATCGACACAGTTGGGCACAGATTGTTGCTTTGCAGTTTATAAGGTTCTAATCCCAGCCTGGCATCTCATTGCATAGAGTTAGCATGTTCTGTGTGTACGGGTTCACGCCCTCTCTCCAAAAACATGACTCTTAGATTATTGGTCTTTTCTTACCTGTAGGTGTGTGCATGACTATGTGTCTTGTGAGTGTTTGTGTTGCCCTGTGATGATCTGGTGACTTATCCTGTTTTAAATAAACTCTAGAAGGTGTTTGAGAAGTTCAAGCCATATTTCTATAGACTTGAACTTGTACAGTACTATTAGTGTTTGTCTCATTGCAGCATTTTTCTGTTTTTGCAATTATGTTAAATGTTTCAGTAAAAAAAATAATAAAAAGCATTTTTTAATTTAGGTGTTTTGATCAATAATGGGAAAAATACTGTAATATCAACCTATGTCCGATGAGAAAAGTATCAGGTCCCTACATTTAATAACTTGCCGTGTCACTCTTGTTAGCAACATCTGCTACCAATAAGTCATAATGAATATTTTGACCCACTCTTTTTCAGAATCATTTTAATTCTTCCCAAATGAGTGGTTTTCCAGCATAAACAACTTTTTTCCAGTCTGTGTTTCTAATTGTTGACTTGGGAACTCTGACTTGAACTCTGACAACTTTAGATGCTGTTTTGGATTTTACTGCAACCCTCTGAAAGAGGTTCGTTGTTGGAGTAATTTTGTTAGGCCTGTGAAGTTTCATCACTGCCCCATGTTTGTCTATTTGTGAAAAATGCAGTTCCCTGAAGTCCCAGAGATTTAGAAATATTTTAACCCTTCCTGTATTGATAAATGTTTCACATCTGTGCTAAAAATATCTTTATGTTGAAGTCTGATGTGTTACTTTTCCGATTGTTTGGCCGACTTCATGATGTGCAGACGTGTACGCTGTTATTATAAATCAAATCATACTTCCCTCATTCAGAATGTCTTTAAATGTCTGGTTTTCATTTGAAACGGACAACTGGATTTTGATTTTGTCTTTTTTCTTCGTTCAGGTTCATTCAAGCCGAGTTGCTGCAAAGCCCAGAAGTCTCTGGAGTTCATCCCAATAAACCTGCACACACAGAGGATGAGAGTGACATGCCCCCAAAGAACAGGTACTGTTTAATTAGGACCGGGTGTGTTAAATTCAGAATGTGATTAAAAGATACTTCAAGGACAATTCAGTGAGAAAAAAACTGAGGCATTTGATCGCTCGCCTTTTCCATCTCAGCAGGTGTATGTTGGAAAAGCTTCTGTGGTTCTAGTCACACTCTTGTCTCTCTGTGCTCGATTTTCCATCTGTCAGAAATACTCAGAGGACTCAGGCTGGCTGTTTCTAGACCATAACTCAGGTTGAAAGGTGAGAATTACTTTGGCCTGAAAAAAAACCCAGACAAAATACTAATTAAGCCCTTTGCGTTTTAGCGGAGTGAAATAATAGGTTGTCTGTTTTGCGGATGCTCGGCAGCAGGCCGCTCTTGGCCTGGAACTGTCTCTGTGTATTAACTGCTTCCCTTCTGTCGGTGAGCGGGCTCCATTTCAACTAAACACAGGATGATTGATGGGAAGACGGGAAGACAAACACGGGGATTAACTGTCATTCTTCTAGTGAGGACCTGAGGGATGAAAGATGAGTTAAGCCAGATCAAATCATCATATCGGTCTAAGACTTTGTTTCTCTGTCAAGGAGGGGGAAGAAAATGGTAAAACCATATCAAAACTGACCTTGAAGGAGTTGGCTCATTGATTGGTGGACACGCTGATAATTAGCCTCTTTGGGCCCAATTTTCTAGGTAACTCACTGTTCGGCTGAGGTGCTCGGCTAATGTGTGGTTTGAGATCTCTCCACTCTTACTACAGCATCGCTGGCTTTGCTAACCTCACAACGGCACTTAGGAAAAAAGGGGAATGTTGGATAATTTATTACCAGTGTAATGTGAAACTACAAAGTGAACTTTTTAAAAATTTACCGTTTTGTACAGTGAGTCATTTTGTCACATTTCTCTTCATTTGTTTTGCAAACATCCAAAAATGGCTTGATGTTGCTGCAAGCATGGTAAATAAATAATTCTAATAAAAAGTAAGTGGACCAATTACAGAGCTTTAGAAATTACTGCAGCAATAGAAAGGAAGCACATATTTATAGAAAGCGTTGTTAGAGAACGTTTTTGTTAGTTAAGGATGAAATTTGGCAAATTTAAAATCATTTTCACAGTTGATTATATGTCGATTTACCAAAATATATCAAAACAAGAAATGTAGGTTTCAGTGTGACCTACTTTAAGTCCAGACTTAAGTCTGACTGAGACGAAATGACATCACCCCAAGCACAAAGTTCATGCTCAAACCCTCGAAATATGTCTGAATTAAGACTTTTTTAATGACAAAATTTTTCCACTCTGATGTTAAAACTGTTTTGCAAATTCTTATTGGCAGTTGTTGCTGTTAACTTATTTACGGCTGATTGTTAGGTTTAGGAGGCAATTATTTTTTTCACTAAAGAACCAGATTGGTTGGCACAGCTTTACTTTTCATGTTGTTACCTGAGCCTTACAACCAGGTAAGAAATGAAACTGTTGAGTTCAGGCCCCAGGTCTTAAATGTTGCTCAGTTTTCTTGTTTAACTAATGCCATTTACTCATTTTCTTTTGTAAGAAAGAAAATTCCTTGAGATGTGATGTATAATCTACTCAGTGTTGCAAAGCCATTTATTTTCACTTTGTCTATTGATCATCCCGAGAAAAGGGAAATCAGAAAAAATAACAACATTGGGGACTCTGAAGAGAATTCATTTGTTTTACTCTGAATGGATTTTCACAGCTGTAAAATATTTCTGAAAACCATTAGTCTGGGAAAGCTGAGCTGAAAGCATTGTTCAGGAAGATGTTTTGTTGTCAGCACAGATTGCTGTGTGTGAATTATAACCACTCATTTTGACCGCCACAATCAGTTTCCTCTTTACAAAAGCTCCTCTGTCTTTTTGCTTTTTTAACGCCTCATTCTGCTGTTGATTAACTGAGAAAGGGATAACAAAAGTGAAAAGAAAAACTGAAAATCAGTCTCAGATTGGTCATTGTACCTGATGTTCTGTTACCTCTTCCTGCTGGTTCACTGCTGCTGCTGGAAAAGAGTTAGGAAAACTCTGTTACAGTGGTATATGAAGAAGTGAGTAAAATGGCAAATGCATCAGTCCTCCTTTAGTCTGCTGTGGTTTTCTTATTTATTTTCATCTGTGGCGACAGTTTAAAGTAGAATTTATTATATTGTTTATTTATTATCATAAAAAAATTCTTGTGATAAGAATTTTGGGTAACACTTTATTTGAAGGGGAGTGCATTAGACTGATATAACTGTCATAAATATGACATAACACCTGCCATGAACATGAAGGAGTCTTCATGAATGTTTATGACTGTTATAAAGTGTCATTCTTTTAACGTGAAGCTGCACTAAAAGTGTCATTAAAAGTGTTAACTTTGCATTATTTGGTAAATAATGACATTTTGATGTCATATTATAATGCATTAAAACCTGCATTAAAAGTCAATTAAAAGTGTCAACTTTTAATTAAAAGTGTAATTTACCAAATCATGACAACAGTCATAAAAATGCTACTACAAAGTCTATGTCGCCCACCCTGTTTCAAAGTCTCACAAAAGGTTTTCTGTCTTAGCTAGTGTACTTTTCTTAAATACGCCAATCTGATTGCCAAAGAATTTCACCAAGTTTATTGGTGAAATAAACTGGGCCAGCCTCTACAAGCTTTCAATGCTTTTCCATCAATGTGAAAGGAGTTTTTTACTTAAAACAAGCTTCCATATCTTGCTGAAGTTACTCGTAGTTTTCTCTTAGTGTACTAATGTGTTGCACTAGAAACCGCACCAAGAATACTTTAAGATTTTGGTTTTTATCATTTCAGTTCCTAACTTTAAACCATCACTGGATTGATTCAAGAGCAGCAATCCCAAACCAGTAAAACTCCCACATAGCTCCAGTCTCAGATACAGGTGTTTTACTTTTACTAGTCCATCACATTACCACTTCCAGATCTCAGTCATTTAGGCATAGTCAGTAACTATCTTTGGGACTTTATCAGCAGCTTGTCACAAAAACATGATTTAATCCCAATTTATGCTTGAATCTGTTAAAATGCTGAACATAACAGTTTGACACATAGAAAATAGGATTTTACCACCAAAGAGCCATTTGCTGAAAACTTGGCATAGAGTAGATGATCAGCTTCATTGCTGTATTTTTTCCCCATATATAACTATCAGAAACTATTCATCTGCTGCTATATAATATTGAATGGTTCTCATGCTGTATCTTTTGTCCACCATTTGTTCATTTTCATACATCTTAGATGCACAATGAGCAAAATACATTTATGGTCAGGCACCAGGCAGAAAATTAGTTTATAAACCCAACAAAGTCCAAAGATTAGGAGAGATGGTGTCCCTTTGGATTAAAATATAAAGAACAATAAGACAGGGAATGGAGGGGATTAAAACTTCCACACAGTGTTGCATAACAACTATATATCAGTCATGTACTACCAAGTATATGACAGAAAATCCCAGCAGGACTCAATTGAAGCAAAGCATTTTCCTGTTAATCTCTTTTTTTAAGTTTGCTTTAACCTTAATGGAGGTCCTTTTAAATTGCATTCATGGCCAAAAAACAAATAGACACACACACATACACACATACCGTGGTTTTTTTCTGTTTTTAATTGTCAGCTTCAGTCATTAGTCATTCAAAACAAGACCTGCTCTAAGCACCTTTGTTCCTGCCTGGCTGTCTGTGAAGTGTTTATTTAATTTTGAGGCTGATGTGCAAATTGGAGTGAAGCACTGTGACATTGGCTGTCCTTCTGGTCTAACATGGGACCAATCGACCTCAAAACCAAGCTGTGAATATGTAGGAGAGAGGGGGTAATATATGAAATACAGGTTCAGTCCTGAAACAATGCCAGACCTTTATCTTTCTTTGAAAGTACCTTTGTTCTCTTTCTGAGAGAGTGAAGTTATATGCTATTATATGCTCTACTAAAATGTAAAGCAATGAAGGTCAAAGTGCAAATAAGCCTCAAGTTTTGAAGACTTGTGTCTCACACCTGAGCAACGTATTCGACTGCATTGAAAAGCCATCGTAGGCTTTTTTGCTTAATAAAATTTAATAAGAATTTTAATAGATGTTTCCTGCTCCAGTCTGTTTTATTACACAGGACTTTAGTTAATTTAGTAGTTTGTGTTGATTTCTTTGAATATGGGAATCATTTTGGCTCTAATCTATATTTGCTGTAAAAGCCATCTGAGCCACCTCATTAGAAATATATTTGCTGTAAAAACTGATTCATATTCAGTCATATTTTTCCCACTTGCGCTGAATGCATTGTGTTATAATAAAATATGTTTGTGAGGTGTTATCAACTGCTGAAATTGTGCTTCTTCATGACTTTAATTCAATTTGAGTTTAGATTTAAAATTTTGTCTGCTATATTCATGGGTTTTTTTTCTTTCAAGCCCCTCAGGAGCTTCCTGCATTTTAGTTATCTGTCTCCATATTTTAAATTCAGCAAACTAAAATATGTTTTTCCCCTCTTTCCAGATGCTTTGTATGACATTATCACTGTCGGTGCTCCAGCAGCCCACTTCCAGGGCTTTAAGTGTGGCGGCCTGCAGCGTCTCCTGAGCAGATATGAAGCAGAGAAGAAGAGGTAAAAAAAAACAAAGATTTCCCTTAAGGAGGGATGTATTTAAGGAAAGTGTGGGTGAATTAATTGAAGCAGCATTCTGATGAAAAAGGCTTTTATTAAGAACTAGATTTTAACTTCTTAATTAAAACTGGCAGGAAATTTGTTTCTGCCCCATGGACTTGATTTGTGAGGTCTGAGCCAGTTACTTAACTCCAATTCATGCTGAAATTAGACTTGAGCTTTGCAGGATTTGACAGGTTAATTTGACCGGAGGCAACAGGCTTGATGGAAAAGGTTTGGAGAGTTAGAATGTCCCCTCCACCTGTTCTTTTCCCAGGCAAGCATTTTTCAGCTTTATCAAGCGTGTTAGCTTCTCATCGAAGAGCCACAGATCATGAAGGGCAGCGGACAACATGGAGTCACTGCTGGATTCAGGCTGGTTGCCAGAAAAAAATTCAGTTTATGAAGAGAAATTGTGTTGTTTTTATTGGAGAACCATGTCAGACGTTCACAGTAACAGCTACTGTATTCAGGAAGACAGATTTCGACACTTTTTCTTCAAGCAATCCATAAAAAATTTTTTAAAAAGTATTTTACCACGGAAGCCAGTATGATATAGCCTTTATCATATCATATAGTTTTATATGATATGAGGGAATCGACACCTCTTAAAAAGGTGATCATTAATCACATTGTCATTATGTGACAATGTGATCAATTAGCTGTTGCACCGCTAATTAAACAGTGTAACAGCTAATTGTTACACCTTTCAATTAGCTGGACAGAAAATACCTTTACATGAGGAAAAACTGAAAACGGAATTACAGTATATCTAGCGAAATAATACACTTGTTTTTTATTTCTTATTTAACCTTTGTTAACCTTTGTTTCGCATTTCTTCCCTTTTAAGATTAAAAATCTCTTTTGTAAAAGAATCCTGGCCAGAACTGGCAGTGGCACACAGAGGTTGTTCGCAACAAAACAGAAAAAATTAACTCTGTCGTAAATAAATTAAATAAAAGATTCCCCAGTTAAAACATTTACGCACAGATGATTCCTTCTCAAAACCAATAAGAACTTTAAAAACATGTAGAGACACCTTTAGAGTCATGTATTTCTTCAACTGGTTCCAAGAAGAAAACTAAAGATTCCTTTCAACGTTCAATTCTGACTTTAGGCACCGAAAGTAAAAATAAGTACTGATAAAAACATAAAAGCATGAGGTATCACAATTTTTTTTTTTTTTCCACATTATGCACTTCAAATGTCAAACCCAATATTTGTGACTAATAAATCCATTGACAGTTGGATTGTTAAATCATTAATTCATTTTATTCTAACTACTTTCTGTCAGATCATTAATGATTCATGATAAGAACTGAGCTTACGTTACACCACAGCTTTCTGTGTTTGAGCTCTGCAATAAAATAGCTTTCTGCTATGATTTGTATTTTACTTGATTGAAAAGTCAAAAGCTGTCGGCATTTATACTGCTGTCTGAATTTGGTGAAAAAGTTTCGATGGCTGTGAAGATGGGCTAAATTTCAACATCTTTGCCTGAACCAGGTGGAAGCTGTAGTGATATTGGAAAAAGAGTCCAGACTCACTGAGGGAAACATCCAGATACTCATCTCTTAAAGGTACCACTTTAACCGTAGAGCTGCCAAACTTTGTGTTTTTTCTGACAAATGTAACTTTGCCGCAATCCCAGGAGGGTCCAGTGAATCCTGCATGAACTTTTTTTGTCCTATTTTTTCTTGTAAATACAGTTTTTTGTAGTTTTTTTGTGAAATTGGCAACATTCTTTTTGCCTTTAATCTACAATGATCCTAACAGTCTGTCATACCCGATAACTACGGCACCAGTGTCTTTGTTGATTTTTTTTTTTTATTAATCTTGTTTTTCTCCATTTTCTTCTATGATATTTTGCTACTGCAGTAAAAGCTGAATTTATTTTAAAGATATAAACACATCTTTACCAGATCTGTCAATAAAATGTGGATGATGCCGTATAGAAAACGGCTACTTAATGATTCGTTCACTGACCAAAAGATCATTACTGTCAGCAAACGACTGAGAGCTGAATGCTTTGTATTTTTCTTATTCTCTTTGAGAACAACACTGACAGCTTCACAAAGACTGTAACGAGGCCATTTTTGTTGTAACAGTGTTATGAGTGAAATTGCACTCTTGTGTAGCCTAGCCTGCATTGCGAAACCTCAGATCAGCGAGATGCTGCGGATTTTTGCTTTATTTGTTCAGAGGTTGGAGGTTGGAGCTGTATGTCAGCATGTGGCCACTTGACTGATGCCTAAAGAAGCAAAAGGTGATTTTTTTTTCTCTCCATCATTGCTCCCCATAGAGTGCAAAGTCATTACAGACCATGCCAGATCTAATTAGTTACAGAGTTTGCAGCACCAGAACGAGTGGGAAAGAAAAGATGAAGAGGGGTGAAGTGTGGGCATGAAATGGAAAAAAAACTGATGGGAAAATAGTTTGGGGCTTTTGCAGATTAAAAAATAAAGAAGTGAATTTGCTGAAGATGGCCAGTTCTGTCTGCCTGCATGAACAGTGATAAGGTTAGCATATGTCTGAGAAACCACTGAAGTGAAATCATTTACTTTGCGTAAGAGATTAGGCTTCAGAGGTAACTCCCCAGGGAGATGGAGCTTTTTGTTTCGTATTTGATTTAGCTAATGACTCACTGTAGCTCAAATTTTCCAATTTTCCACTTGGCTAACTGGCTGCGACCTGCGCTGTGCAATGTGCAGTTCATGTTTGACCTGGAATGTGGTCAGAAACAGGAGTGGACCCAGGCTCTACATTTTAAAGAAACTACTAAATGAGCCACTCTGTGTGTCAGTGCAGAGCGGTCTGGATATTTCCAGCTGAGATTCCCTGAAAATTCAGCACAAGTTGAGTCTGTTTTACCAAAAATATACATTTCCAGGATAATTAAACTTCACCCAGCCTACCCACTCGTTTTGAAGATGCACTCTTTTCTAATTATGTTTGATTAAAAAATGGACAATTGGTGAGATGTGAGACTTGGCCGTTCGATATGATATTAAATCATGACATAGAAGATGGGAAGGGACTGGAAAAAAAGGAAAACCTGAGCACAGATGTGTTAGCAGGATGGTAATAAAAGAGCCATTCATCTTTGTTCTGTGGACAGTAGAAGAGGGGACAATGGGATCTTTCTGGAGCCATTAACAACCTGCGCCGGCCAAACTTGGCAATAGAACAAGAGTGCAATATGTTCCATCTCTGACCACTGTATTCCTCAATTTTAAAAAGAAAAACTGCACATTTTCCTTTTTATCTTTCTTCAGTGCATGCATTACTCCCTAAATGCTTGTTTGAAATGCAAGAGGATTTTTTTATCCTTTTCTTCTCAAACTATCAACTTTTGGATTCTCAGAGATGGTCTCAGTTTTCCAGTAAAGTCTTTTCTACAGAATAAAGTAAAGTATTCTACAGAATAATAAATAATAATCTATTAGCTGTGTAACAGTGCTCTCCTTGCGTTGGTACAGGCTGACAATTAAGACAGTTTTACTCAAAATTCAACTGTGCAAACAATTTTTACCTTAATACTGGGGCAGGTAAGTGTGTTGCATGTAAACCAAATGAAAAATCCTTCGACTGTCACTAGGCAACTGGCCATCTCAAATGACATCAAATGATACTTACTATCTTATTTCAAAATAAAAATATCAAACATTGATGCAAGTTGAAATTTAAAGCCCTCATCTTCATATCCAAGACTCATGAAAGGCTAAAAATCTTTCATAATATGTTGATTTTTGTTTTAGAAAAATAGCACAATACATTTAAACAATATTTTGTGTCACCTGTGTTAAATACTTACTGATTGTGGTTTTCTCACATTGCTGAACTTAGACATATTTAGAAAATATAACAAAACAGGAACCTATTATGTTGCTGAATTAAAAAAATAAGAGATGAAAATAAAATATGTGAAACACTAAATCCTCCATGAACAAGTTCATGTCACAGCAAATAAATGGCCGTTTGCATTCAGTGCCTTGCAGAGCAGTAGTCCAGGGCCACAATTTGAGAAAGACTGTTCTAAGCAGACGTTATCAGTTAATCAATTGGAACTAATTTGAATCTTACAAACCATTAATCGACAATTAACCATTAGTTGATTATTGTTTTGCGTCCCTACCTATGATCGAACAGATTTTCTTATAGATGTATTTTAGGAAAATTATTGTTTGTTTTTTGACCTGGACTTAGTAGATAAGCTTAAGATGTGCAGTAGGTCATCAGTAGGACACTTTCTGTTTGAAATGTGTCCTCCTTTACAGAGAGAGAGGGAGGAGGCTCTGTTGGTTCGCCAGGCATCTGTGTCAAGCAGCAAAGCCAGATGTCACATTTCTTGGGCAAAGAGAGTGGTTGAAACCACACAGCCCTAACTTAAGTCTCCTGGGGCTGATTTCAGATTTAGTGTGACGAGCAGCATGTTGTCCAACAAAATAACTTTCTCCCAGGATTCTTCGTCTGTGTGAGGAAAAAAGGGCCAGGCCGTTGGCAGTGACTGGGACCCCATGTTGATGGACAGCAGCTTGTAGTTCATCGCCAGCTCTTGAGTCAACCACATCCAGGAACCAGCGACTGAAGGAGAAGGTGGCTGGCAGAAGCCCTGAGGCTTCTCTGGTCACAGATCATGGTTTGTCTTTCTCTGCATCATTGAGGACAGCTTTGACTTTTTTTTCTAACGGATGGCGATGAGATCAGAGATTCAGGAACTAACGAGGGTTGACAGTTAAGATGATTTGGACAGAGATCAGATCCTTGGGGTTGCATCTGAAGGTAGCCGTGTGTTTTTACCTTGTGGAAGTGGGCTGGTATATATATAAACCCTGATTAAAGTGAGCTATAAAAAAAAAAATGGAAGAGAAGACTTTGACCGTCATGTAAAAGGTTGCAGGGAATTCTGCTGACGTAGCTGCATTTTAATTCCTGCTAGCTATCAGCAGGAGGCCTCTGGCTTTTCATTAATTTCCTCTCCACTATTAATTAACCATGTGCCATGTATACTTGCTTAATTAGGCCACTGGGCCCAGCGCTTTGCTCTCTCTTAGTACTATTTCTAGACAAACCTACTGATCAGTGTGTTTAAACTGAGGAGGAAATTCACTTCGAAGAGGCCAGTTTCCCCAGTTTAATCTGTACCAATTGCCTCCTGCATTGAAGTTAAACTGATGAAGTGTTGTTCTACACTCGTTTATTTTTCTAATGTTGTCTTTGAAGTTGTAAAGAATGTTGGAGCTTTTTTAAATGAACAAACAGGAAACTGTAAAAGCCTTTGGAAAGACGGAAGACGTCATCAAAAATGAAAAGGAGTGATGGATTCCTAGAGATAGTCTCCCTAACTACATTGAGAAAAATAAGCACATATTTTTCGGATACTATAATCAAGATACTGGGATTACATTCGCATCAGGATGTTCTAAAAGGGTCAATTGTGCAAGAATATATTGATAAAACCCACTAAAAAAACTGTAAAAATATTAAAAAATAGCAGTCTGCATTTGACAATTACTTCTTAAAATGAAAAGATATTTAACATATTTTCACAGTGATTACGTCCTCCATGATTGTTTTTGTGATTTTTTTTCTCTGTAATTGAAATTACAGATTTTGTGACGCTACTTCAAAAATATTTGCACTTATGTATGACGGTAAATGTGACTTTTTCTCACTCTTCACATCAACCGGACGATAATTTGATACCAAGTCAGGTTGAGGTAACTGTGTAGTAGAAGTAACAAATGCTGCCCCCTGGAGGTGGGAGTTAGCTTCACTTAAACCCTTTGTTGGTCTCAGTTTTGAAGAAAGTTTTTGATAAACTCACAATTATAAATTAACGTGAACTGTTGATTTTGCATGAATTTCCTTGAAAAACTGTAGGTACTGATTGATGTAATTTAGCAGTAAAGAGATAAAAACTGCTTTAATTTGTTTGCTAAAATAATATTTAATATTTAACGCTGTTCTGCGTTCCTCTGGAGTCCGGAGGGCCACATAAGAAGCTATCGCGGGCTGGATTTGGCCCCCGGGCCCTGAGTTTGTGTGAGGTAGCACATCCTTCAATGACACTGATGTTGGACTCTCTACATGAATACGTTCTCTACATGGTTGTTCCTGCCTCCTGCTTCTGTTTGGTTCCTCTCACTACAAATCATGACAGATCAGTCACAAATTTGAGTCTCTTTAGAGGTTTTCATTAAAAATGTAAACTAATAGCTCTTTGAGCTCTCGTTCATGTAGCAACCAGACTAGACTAGATAACTAGATAAATGACTTGTGTTCATGTTACAAAGTCTAATTACGTTAACATTTCCACCACGTATAAAGTCATTGTGAACAGAGTAAATAAAAAGATCTCTTCTTTCTAATCTTTGAATAATTTCAATGTAATTTTCATCTTTATAACAACTAACAAGTAAAGTAACATTTAACATTAAGACGAGTCAGGCAAGCATAAATATTGTTTTCTGGGAAAATTGTCCGCCCTCTTAGCTCGGTGGCACTAGGATCTAATATTTCTCAGCAGTCCAATCGCCTCTCTGTCACATCTTCAATAAAACATAAATATTTACCTCTTACATAAGCAATAATTACTGCAGGGTTATTGTATCTGGATTATATTGCAGCTTTCTGTCTTGGCACGGTGTTTAAAAACGTGACACACAGAACACAAGCCCTTAAATATGCTGGAGATGGAAACATACCCAAGGCTTGAAATGAAATGTGCAACCCCCTTGGCCTCTTATCAAATTTGCATTCACAGATTTATGCTGTTTTGCCTTCGCTCACTTTGCAATCTTTGTTGACCTGTTTGGACTTACAACAACCCTGATGAGGCAATTAAATTTCCCTGCCAAAGCCAGCCATGGAAGGGATCAATTCTGTCCTTTCAGCATCAGGTGGCAGGTTCTCGCATTCATTACCGTCTGCATATGTTTCCTAATGGGATTGGATTTGTACTTATGAGTCAACAGTGCTGTTATTGAATCAGAGTAAAGCAACTGCTTTCTCCTTTGCTTCTTTTTGAAGCTTTTTTTCTCCTGTGGAAGATCGTTTATGGTCTTTTATCAGTGTAAACACACAAGGGATGAAGCGGTAAAATGGATTTTACTGTTCTTTGCATTTTTGAAGGTGTCTTTGGTGGAAATCAATCGCTTTAAGGTATGGGTAAATTAGAAGTAGTCTTGTAGAAAAGATGGCCTTCTGCGTTAGTGACCGCACCATGTTTTACTTTCACTCAATAATTGCTTTGATTATCTTCCACTTTCTGGGCGGTCGTCCTCCAGGGGCCTCATTAGGCAAAACAACAAGGCCAGAATTTTAAAATTAGCTTACCGAAGACGTTTTTCATGGCCAACATTCACTTTGACCTTGAAAATTTTGATGCATGTCAATGCATACGGTAAGGCTGTTCCTCAAAAGGCAGATTCACATGCAAAATGTTTAACTACAACGTTAGGAGCCAGGTTTACATCTGACTCTGGGTTCTGACCTACATAAAGCCTGGAGGAGTTGACTTCAACCGAGCCTGGGGGGGAGGTTACAAATGACTGCACCGCTCTACATCACATCAGACAAAAAGAAGTAAGAGGAAACTCATTGAAAGTCACAGGAACGTGAGCAGAGGAGGATGTTTGATTAGACTGGAAAGGGATTAATTATTTATTGAATGCAAATGAGTTGGCATTGGACTGCAGGTCCAACTTTGACAGTTCAGGCTGTGAAACTGTTCATCCCAACTGATGATAAAATGCATCCCAAAAAAAAACCTTTGCTGTGATGTTTACATGACTCCAACACACTGAGCAGCTTCTGCTATCATTTGTTTATGTTTTGAATCTTATGACTGGATTACTTTCTGTTATATGGATAAACACTGACTCCTGTCATGCAGAATACTTACTGTTTCTGGACAAATGGCTGACTACAAACCACACATATAACAGTTTGGTTTGTGAAATAAAAACATTTTTTTAGATGCAGAATTAAATTATGGCTTTCATTTAAGTGAAGATGTTTATGTTATTGGTAATGAAATTTTGAGTTTCATTATTATTGTATTGAATTGCAGTGTAGGATATTTGATTTAAGCTAAATCTGCTTCCTATTGGATGGGAAGAACTCAAATAGATCAATATGGGTAAATTGTTTTTTTAGGTATTAGAAGCCTTAAATGTCAATTTAAAAGTAAAATTCTACATTGTCATTCTCAGATGCTGACCTTTGACTCCAAATTCTTATTCATACCTGCTTGGTTGCAGATGTATTCTGCTCATCCTGAAAAACATTTTCCAGTTCTTTCTGATTTAGTTCCTCCCACACAAATATCTACTGTTCCTAATTCAACCCTGGTCCTTCTGCTCAAAAACCCACATTTTTAATTGAAGAACAAATATTCCTATTTCTCAGTAGATGAGTTTATAAGTGGCAATTCTAGCACTTAAGCGCAATAAGTATATATATATATATATACTGTATATATATATATATATATATATATATATATATATATATAGAACTGGTATGCAAATAGTATTGCTAGTGTTAAATAATGTTAAAATCAGTGTTTGGAGTAATAAATTTTTCTACTGTTTTGTTTTGAGCTGCTTTGAACCGCAACACAACCAAATGTGAAACTCAAAGCAATTCAGTGTGTAATTTCACAGCTCTACTATGCATTTCTTTCACCTACAGACATCTTCTAACCACAGTCATGCCTGGAAGAGAAATGGAAAAACTCAGAGAAAAGTCGGCCTGAATAATTGTTGAAAAAAGAAAATCTCTTGCATGACAAATTATTCTGTTCCTTCTTTTGTCTCACTTGGAATGGCAGAAACATTTCAATGTTTTTTTACAAGTTTTGAGTTCTCGCTGTGTGTTTCAAACCAACATAGAAGCAAGGAATGGAAAGTGAAATAATTACGACACTGCAATTGTGTTTTTCCAAGAGACAAAAGGGATTAAGGGAGAACTCAAAGCTATTTTAAATCATTCTTTCCACTGTCTGGAAAACAGTCTAGCAAATGGAAACATTCAAAACAACTACCAACATTCCTGGTCTCCAAAAACCCGAAATTGTGATCATAGAACCTTCAGCAGGCTCTTGCTAATTTTAGTATGAAAGTGGATGAAATCAGAAAAAGACTGCCCAAGTTTAAGAGAACAAAGTATTGTTCTCTAAGAAAAACATCTGACCTGACTATAGGCTGCCAGGCAGAAAGTAGACAAAAAACTAATGGACAGATGAAATGTAATGTTTTGTACACAAATACAGTTAAATTCTGGTTGCTCCATTAAAAGAATCGAACTCCAGCTGGGAGATATGGAGGTGGAAGTGTCATGGTTTGGGATATTTTGCCGCAGGATCTGCCTAACTTACCACCATAGAATCCACCGTGAATATACCGTGAATCAGAAGGAGCTGAAGGACAATAAATAAAAATAAATAAATAAAGCTGAACTTAACTGAACACTGCAATATGACAGTTATCCAAAACATACCAGTTACTCCATCAAACACTGGCTGAGCATTGGGAAATGGAGTCAAAGCCCAGATATTGATCTCATTGTGATGCTGCTGGGTAACTTGAAACAGGCTGGAAATAATAATAATGAAAAGAAAAAACCTGTCACAGCTAAAGAGTGTGAAGTGGGAGAAACTTTGGTCAGAAAAATATCAGACTGGCAGAGGGCAAAATAAACTGCCTTGCTTGTTATTATTATTATTTATTTTGAATATGCAGATAATACCTAGCTTCCCACTTATTGCAAAGTAGCGCAATATCTCACAATATCAAATAAAAACTAACTATAGAACACTATTACCAAAGAAAATTATTGGAAAGTTATTTAAGCCTGTTAGCGGAAGCTTGTCTTTATTTTTTCCTCAGCTAGGAAGCTGAGGAAAAAGTTGATAGCGTTTACTTATTAAGTGACACAAGGCTAACGTTTGTTCTTTAAGTGCCATTAAATCATTATACATCAACATATGAACTCTTCCTAATAAAGAAATCCATATTTAATGGGACGTCCTAATTTCTCATGACTTTAAATCTTACATCACAGCAGACTTAATTTAAAAATTGGGCCAATCTCATACATCTTTCCAAAGATAACGCTTTTTTCAGTTCACAGCCATGCAGCTGTAGTTTGACTGTTCAAATATTAATTTTTTGTTCTTCTTTTTCTCTTCTTGTATCACAGCTTTAGCACTGCCTACCAGTGTATCTACTACTCCCCTCAGCACACAGCCAAAGCTCAGGAGGTACTCAGCACCGTGAGTCTCCTCCAGCCCCTCATCACAAGCTTGGCTGACCAGCTCCTCCAGGCCGCCCTTGAACACTCCTCCTCCGGACTCAAGGATGCACTAAAGAGCCTTTCCGACAAGGTGAGCCAGCAACTAAATCTCCTATCTTCCTTCGCCTGCATCTCAGCTACCTCTTCATTGCTCTCCATCTCAATCCACAGCAACAGACAAACTCTTAAGATAAAGTTTGTCAGAATTCATTTGCATTCATACCTAATTTTCAAATTCATTTTAATGATGGTGTTTAAATGTCGACTGTGGATTATGTTGGTGTAAACTGTTTCACTGGAGGCCCACAAAGGGATTTTCTACATATTTTCTACCAACAGTTTGTGTTGAAAAGAAGACACTCAAAACTGTTAAAGTGTCCATGAATAATTATTTTAGTTCCTGTTTAATAGAAATCTTAGGTAAAAGAACAAGTTGGAAATTTGTATGACAGCGCTGACTCCTGAAAGGTTTGGCCACTACAATGTATTTTGCCAATGGATAATATTGAAATAAATTTTTTTAAATCTATAATTTCTCATTAAACTTTCCAAATGTTCTCAGATAAGCTTGTTTATATCTGTAGTAATGCAAACCCAATCCAAAGCCCTTAGACTGAATGCAACCAAAAAATTAATAAATTCCATTTCCAGAGACTTGGAAGAACCAAACTGAATTGAGAAATTTCTATAAAATTCATAATTTATGGATAAAATCCCCAAAATGTGACCAAAAAACACAATTAAAAATCTGTAAACATTTATTTTAATGGGGATTTCACACAAGCTGCACTTTTCTGCCAACAGGTTTGTGTTGAAAATAAGATACTCAAAAATGTAAAAGTTTCCACAAACGATTTTTAATCTTTCAGTTTAATAGACAATCTCCCACAAAAAAAAAAACTAAACAAATGCAAACAAGTGCGGTATGGTGGTTTATGGAGCTGGAGCATTTTTTATCAGTATAATTAATGAATTACATCTGGTGCTGTCAGATTGCAATCTGTTGTGGGAGAGATTGTTTGTGCCACTGTGGAACAGAGCCCAATCAGCCTCCTTAATTGGTACATTCGCTCCGTCACCGCTTCCTCTCATCCTTGATTAGACACGCACACGCTGGCCGAGCAAGCCCCTGGCCTGGTCAGCACAAGGAGGGCCGCGCGCTGATTAAAATCTCAAGCTGGGTTTGTCTGTGTTTGTGTGTGAAGCAGCAGGAGGTGGAAATGTGAACGGGTTTGTGTGTTTGTCAGAAAGCTGATGATGACATCTCTCTCTCTCTCTCTCTCTCTCTCTCTCTCTCTCTCTCTTCAAATCCCAAAGTCCATGATGAAGGAGCAGCACACAAACATTTTTATGCAGACACATGCCTGAAACAGTGTGCAGAGACTTTGAGTGGTGCAGCTTTGTAAACATGTAAAGCCTGGAATGTTTTAATGTACCACAAATACGGGTTTTTGTTTCCTGTTAGGTGGTCAAATATATAACCGATTTATTGAATTAAATCTTTTACTGAGAGTTGATGGAGAGAAATTCAAAGCTTAAAGTTCTTACTTGTGTTTCTTGTAAAGTCCATGAATAAACAACAAGTGTAAAGGTTCGACCATGTGTTTGCCTTCATTTAAATCAGTTAGACTGAAAGGAGTCTCATAAATGTCAAAGGTTTCTATTTATGTTGATGAAAATGGTATGACAATGAAAATTGCTTTGAACGTAATTATGTACTTTGCTTAAAGGGGCGGTGTTTTTCTGCATCCTTTTATAGCATAATCAATAATCAGTGTTACCTTCAGTTGCTCTGCATATCAAATATAACTTAAAAGGAATTTGACTTCATAATATACCACCTTGAAATTGGGCCTCTGTCCCTTTAAAAACTCCTGCTCCTTCTGAAACTCCACTTTGAGGAAGTCATCTCAACATTGCTCCTTTATTAGCTCTTTAGCAACGTTTTCACCAGTGTTACAATGCGAAGTAGCTCCTATAATGAGCTCAGCATATGCACAGTTCCACCAGGTGTTTCCTAATTGCTGCTGCTAGTCTGAAGGAGCTGAGTAGGAGAGTCGCGGGGGAGAGCTGCTCTGTGAGGCAGAAGCTTGAAAACTGCAGCTCTGAGGAGGATCTGTGCCTCGAAGGCACAGCTCCTGTGAGGCACAGCTTGGGCAAAACGCTGCGGGCGTTTTGCACAGCTGAATGGTTGCCATGGAGATTAAAGGATTCAACACGCTAACATTAGCCTGGCTCTTCAGCAAACTGCTTAGTATGAAGCTACCATCAGCCAATAGTTTTTTAAGACTGTAGCTGTGTGTTGAGTCTGACATATCTTTACATACAAACGATGGCGGAGTCTTCTGAGATTCTACCTAAAACATTAAGCTAGTTTGGTAGCATTTTGAGGCTGTCCTGCGAAAACACCTGTTGAGACTAAACATCTCTATTGTGCAAACCCTGAAACAACTAGAACTGCAAGCAGTTATCAACGGGTTCCAAGTCCAGCCCAGACTCCTGAAAGGTTTGGCCATTACGACGCATTTTGAAAATGGATGGCATCAAAACAGATATTCAAAAAAAATTAAAACCTTGTAATTCCTCATGAAATGCCCCAAATTTTCTCAGATAAACCTGTCTATTTCTGGAACAGTACAAACCCAATCCAGTGCCCTTAGACTGACTGAATGCAAGCAAAAAATGTTAAGTCATTTCCACAATATTGGCAGTACAAACCTTTATTCAGAAATTCCTACAACATTCATAGTTCGTGGATAAAATTCTCCAAAATATGACTTAAAACACCTTTAGACTCAGTCTTCTTTGGTAGGAGTTTGTCAGTATCCCACATCTGGACTTGGATATTGTTCTAACTTGAAATTGTTCAAGTCTAGCTCCATCTGAAGCAAAGTAACCCCAGGTCATGATTCTGCCACTGTCATATTTCACCTGTGGGTACAGTTTGCCCTGTGGTGAGGCGTCCTTCCATTATGTGACCATCTGTGTTTTTAATTCATTAGTTTAAGAAATCATTATTGCTTTTACCTAAGTAATTTTATTCCTCTAGAGATCAGACTGTTTATTTTACTGGAACAGATTATGTTTTTCTGTTAGTGTTTGTATAGTTATTTGCATTTTATACCTTTAGTAGCTGTAAGGCGTTTGATTGTTTTTATTGCTGTGAGTTGGTATTCACCGCTGCTTGCCTCGTCTCAGCTTCTAATCGTTTCGTCTCATTTCAGAACAAGCAGCTACTTGTATTTTAGTGTTGTTTTGCACTAAGACCGTTAACTGTTCTAATAATTTTTTTAATTAAGGGCTTGTCTTACAGAGCAGCAACATACAGATTTGTCTAAATAAGGAGCACAGCATGTAGAGTAAAAAAAATTCTTTCCAAGATCTTTCCAAGGTCTGCCTCAACTATCGTTATTCACTGTTTCCAGTAAGTCAGCGCCTTTCTACTTCTTGATTAGCTCTGGGTATAAAAAAAGTTTCTTGTCTTTATATAATAATGACTCTGTTGATGATGATAATAATGTCACGCTGATGATAATCACAGTGAACGGACTAATCTTCCCTGCCTTCAGCTGTGTCCTTGGAATGTTACCATGTTCCTGGTTTGCTACGTTAAAAAGAAAAACGAGAAACTGTGGGATTTGATCTGTATCCATCTACATATGTGGAAATATACCATCTTAAGTAGTAGCTGAGATCTGACCAGTTTCATTCCTGTTTCTAAAACAAAGTAACTAGAAGAGAACTGAGCAAGTTCTATTTTTAAGAACCCAAATGTGCTCATCCTTCAGGGGGAAATCATTGAGGGTGAATGGATTTCTATGTTTCTTCTCTTTCCCAGATCAAAGATAAAAAATTTTCTTCGCAGTCGGATCGCGCTGAGGCGCTTTCAGACTGAGATGCTCCTCATTCCAGATCAAATCAGCAGATTCTGCAACCTACAGAAAGACAACCAACTCTTTATCTTCAGGGATGCTCAGCGTTTCAGCCTTTTCAAAGATGGATGTTGATAAATTACACAAAGAAGTATTTTTTGCAGAGATGCGCACAATTTATCTTTGGCCTTAAAATATATCTTCAATTTTCTTTTTAACATTTTAAACACATTATCTACACTTCCTGCAATAAACCATGACAATTTGGACCACTCTTTTTTGATCATGGTTTTATCTTGTTAATTTTCAATGAATCACCAGTGCTTTGACCTTCTGATCAAGCTTAAATTTTAAATACAATATTTTACTTTGTGAACTCACTTTAGTGAACTAATACTTAGAGACTAATACACTTCTCTAAGTGTTAGTCACTTAGAGAAGTGACTAATACTTGAATTCAGGTTGCAAATTCATTTTAAGGTCAGATAAGCAGAGCTTAATTTCAGCCTGATTTGAATCTCAAATTTTTGCCAAAAGTTGTAGTTTTTGCATCTGTTTTCTTCTTTTGACTGTTTGGATATTTAATCTTTCACTCATTTATGTGCAGCAGCTTTCCTGTGTTAGTAAATGTATTTTTATTCATGGCAAATTGCATCATAAGACATATGCTCTTTGAAATAGACTATTGGAGTTGTAGAGCCATTGCAGAAAAACAAATATTTGGCTATGGAGAAGTAAATGTAAAATATTTTCGAGAAAAAACATGGAAATTCTACATTGAAACTATCAGTTTGTGAGAAAATTTGTCAATTTTTCCTGAGGTTTCAATAGAAAAGTTTTTTTATTTTGTTTTTTGTTTTACTAAAATTGAAGTGATGATGACATTTCCAAAAAGTTTGTCACACAGGGAAGAAACCCTATTTTTTAGAAATGACAATTTGAGTAACACTTTATTTGAAGGGATGTGCATAAGACTGACACAACACTGTCATAAACATGACATGACATAACCAAATGCAAAGTTAACAATTTTAATGGTCTTTTAATGCAAGTTTTAATGGAACTTTGCATTAGAAGTTTCAATATTTACCAAATAATGAAAAGTTGACGCTTTTTAATGGACTTTCAATGCAACTTTCCATTAAAAGTGTCATTATTTACCGAATGACATTTATGAAGACTCCTTCATCTTTATGACTGGTTGCGTTATGTTTATGACAGCATCATGTCAGTCTTATGCACACCCCTTCAAATAAAGTGTTACCACGATTTGCTTAAAAACCACTGGGTTACTTTTACACCCAGTCTCTTAAAAAGGAGAGTTCTTCATGGGGGCAAAGCCAGCTGAAGTTTGGACTAGCCTGTAAAGCTGTGCAGGAAGCAGCCCAGAGGTGGCTGGAGATTTGACACTGCAGTGCTTTTCTTTAGGGCTGGCGGAGAACTCCCTGCAGTTTCTCTCTGCACTCGGTCCACATCGGAGGGGTCGAAGCATAAAAATATGGACTGTGTCCATGTATGCAAAGACCCTATAGGTCTCCTTTTGGCATTCTGGCTGTTGTGTTTTGTTTAGATGCATTTTTGTGGTGATAAAACAGCTTTGGTAACTGAGTTGCTCCTGGGAGTCGCAGCAGCTTCCAGGATGATCAGCAGCAAACAGTAGCTGGTGAATTTGACATCAGAAGGGGAGGGCTCCTTGGAGAGGAAGGCTGGAGGAGGAGTAATTGAATTGTTTGTTGTTTGTTGCTGTTATTCTCCTCTTCCATTGAGGTGAGGTAATGGAGAGCGTCTTCCTTATACTGAAGGACTGTGTTCATTTTCCTTGTTTCTTTTCTCTTCCTCTGTAAATACTTCTCAGTATTTTCTTCAAACCCACTCCGCCTCGCCGACGTGACGGCCCTTCCTGTCTCACACACCCTGTCTGCTTTGTTTCTTCAGCACTTCCATTATTATTTGTTGTGTAGTTTCCACTGTCTGTTTTTTTCCAATCTCTTTCCTTCTTCGTTTGCTGCAGACGGAGCAGTTTGTCCACACGCTTAAGGACGAATTGGTCAAGAGCGCCCTGCTAGCGCTGCACGCGGCCCGGCCCGGGTACGTCTCCAAGAGCCAGAAGCAAACTCCAGTGCTGTGTCACCAGCAAAGCCAGGGTGGGGACCTGAATCACAGTCCGGTCCAAGGACTACCGGGCCACAGTCCGGCCACGCCTGACACAGAAAGCCCGGTGGCGTGTAATAATGTGAAAGGAGGAGATGGCGGGTCGCTGAAGCACCAAGACTCCATACCACACCACAAAGAGTATGACGAGGAGGAATGGGTTGGTATCCGGATACTTCTTCAACTTATTACCCTCCACAACACTTTTACCACAACTCCCTTTCTACTAAGGACAAAACAGGTGTGAATACCAGTTAAATATATCATTAAAATATTGAGTTGGTCAGGAGTAGGGCTGGACAATAAATCAATAACAATATATATCACAATGGAGACGTTATCAACATCAATTTATAATACATTTGATTCAATATTCAATACAGAGAATATTCACTGAACTTGGATCCAGAACCGCGCAGCATTCTGGGAGATGTAGGCAGAGGAAAGGCTCTAGCTGATCAACCTCTCATGCTAAGCAAGATTGGTGGCATCAACTAACTCACTCACTCTTTGGTTACCTAGCAACAACCCATTGAGTAACTTTCACCACTGTGCCTCATAGCTGGCTAAAAATAACTTCAAAAACTAGAGGGACTGATTGATAAATTTTAGCAACACACAGATATAAACTGCTTTGATTTGATTGATAAAATAATATTCAAGCACACAACCGTCATCTTGATGATACTATTTACTGTATGTGCTCTTTAATAGTCCAGACGGCCACATAAAAACACTATGTGGTTTTAGTCCCCGGGTCTTGAGTTTGACACATATTATAGACAGAAAGATTGAAAATGACAAACAGTGAATTAAAAGTGATTTAATCCAATTAAATTTAGTTCAGGTTATTCATACATGCCCAATTAACATTAGATCTAATCTCAAAGCCCTTTTGAAAACAAATAGTTTGAATCTAACTAAATGGAGTCAAATTCAGTCCAGCATTCGGTTCAAATCCAATTAATTCCAGTAGAATCTGAAAACACAGTCAAATTCAGCTCAAATTATGACACACGGAGTCAAATTTAATGCAAAAGGGTAAATAAAAAAATATCTACAAAGTCCTGCAGAGTGGATGGAGCCACTGACTTGGCAGCAAGTCTTCCTCCTGAGCAAAGGGTGAGAGTGGGAGAACCCCGGTCACCTCCAACTGACTTTGGGGTTGAAGAGCAATGAAATCAGCAATAGATCTGTCAATAGCTTGATTCAGGGAAAAAAGCTACACAAGGAAGAACTGGACCAGAAGTACTAGAAGTATGAAAGAAAAAAACCATAAGTTTACATTAATAGTGCCAGATGTAGCTCTATTAATGGCTTTGTCCAGAAAAGTGACCAATCTAAACTCAGAATCACTGAGACAGAAACACTTTCTATGAGAAAGATTAACAGAATCTTTCTCATAGAAAGAAATGAGAAATTCTCTTAGGAATCTAAGCCAATTACAGTTCAGTCAACAAGTACATCCAGGCAAGATGCAGCCAAACAGAACATCAGGTGTTTCTTCAATTAAAATAAAACAGAAATCAAAGTGAATGGCAGCAGTAACTGCAAAGAATGTGCAAATGGAGAGTAGTAAGAGAAAATATTGTATTAAAGAAAAATGGTCTACAGCATCACAATTACACAAATACCTCAGAATAACCAAGGCAAGAAAAAAATTAGGCTTCTTCTTAAAAGTAGATTAAGTGTCTTAAAAGTCTATATTTTGCTTCCAAACGTTTAGCAGACGACTTTTTGAATAAGGATTGGACAATAAAACATTCAAAAATCAGTTTTAGGGAAAAGTTTTAATGATCTTTATATATCCAGACTGCTTTAAAAAGTTAAAGTAGCCTTTTTATAAGAACCTAATCTGCAGGTGGTTTAATACCTTTGCATAACTACATAATCTAATAAAACATTGTTTTGGTAAAACTGCCACACAGATATTTTACAGTAAATGTTATGTAGATTTCAGTTTATTTCTTGTATATTAATCAGAAAACTAATTATAAGCATAATCATAAAACTCTCAGCAAACGAAGGAAATTTTACTGTTTTAAACAGACGTCAATGTTTTGGCCAATCATGTCAATTACCGGGAAAATTTAGTTACACGCTGGACATTTTCCTTCATTTTAGTGGAAATTAATTTACCAGGAATTAGAATATTTCACTGTGACAAACTGAGTGTGCAGGATTATTGTGTAATAATCTTATCATTGAAACTAAGCCAGTTTCTCAAGTGAGCGTTCAGGCTACTTTGTGAAAACAGCTGCTGTCACACTGACAGCAGAGACACTGATTAAATTATTTCTTTGCATTTAAACCTCTTGAATCATTTTTTTAACCAATAAATGCAAACACACACACACACACACACCCGCACACCCACACACACACACACACCAAAAAAATGAGCCTCAGTTCATCACTGAAACCCAGAATAAAGAGAAGAAATGGAAGAAACAAAGGAAATGCTTTGAGCATAATCCATACAGCCTTTTCCTTTTGATCTGTTGAACACAAAGAGAGTTTTTGCTGTGTTTCGTTTTCTTTGTTTTTATTTCTTTGGCTTTCTTTCCATCTTGCTGCCTCAGACAAGCAGAATCGGTGAAGCTGATCTGGCCTGATTGGTGGTTGTGTGATCTCTTCCTCAGGATAGAGTTTGGGCCAACGTCGCCAAATGTCTCAACTGTGTGATCGCCATGGTGGATAAACTCCTCGAAGGTGACAACAGCAAACCAGAGCCAGCGCCGGAGCAACAGCTTGCTGATGTCATCACCTCACACAACCCAGGTGAAACGCTGTTTACGCCGTTTTACCTGCAAGGCTTACAGTTTGGAATTGAAAAGGTTAAACTGAGTACAGGTTTTCCCTTTCAGTTGGTTCTGGTTTGTATCTTGTTGTAATTTTGTTCATGTGCAAAAGTTGAGAAGAGACATAAAACAAAAAAGTTATCTCAGAGCAGTGAAGAAGGGAGTTGAAAGTGATCGATGATGATGATACATTTGAAATATTCTCTGGGGCATCGATGCATAAGACAAAAATTGTCATTTCAAAAACTCAAATACTGGCAGAATTCAAGTTGAAGTTGTAATTCCTGCTCCTGTTCTGACCAGCATTTTCACTCTAATACCGCGGGACTCCTGTTTTTCTCATCAAATGTCATAACATTTTTGTAAAGATTGTGCAAGGCTCAGTTTTCTGCACAAACAGTCCTTGTTTTACATGTGAGGTTTTAACAAGAACAGCTGTCAAAATGTTCTGACAATTCACTCTGAGCCTGTCTGCAGTATTTTAGTATTTTCACAGCAGTGTGTTGTCTGGCCCTGAAACGTGACTTCAAGATAATTCCACACATGTGGTGGTTGGAAAAGAAGTTAAAATAATGATGTGCAATCACTCTCTCATTCATTTGGCTCAGGCACTGGGAAAAAAAGAGTTGGTGTTGCAGTTAATGGGTAAACAAAAGGAAGATTATGTTGAGCAGTTATTGACTCAAATTATATGATTTGTGGACTTCAAACAGTAAATATGAATAGAAAAATCAAGGTTTAATTTTTCTTGAATGGAAAATATCTTGCTTGCAGCTTCTGACTCCATGTATGAGCAATCTGTTCTTGCCATGGCATGAACTGTGCTTTTTCCCCTTGCCCTTCAGATGTGGGTTGTTGCTCCCAGATTCCAATGATTTCATAATCCTCAGGTAACAAATGTCACAAACTGTGAGGCTGCTGTAGGTAGTTGAGGAGAAATTTGTCTTCCTGTTTACTTAGATAAAGTTTTTCCACATTTCCTGCAGGATCATTTAGGAAAATAAGAGTGTTGTCTTCATCTGCTGCAACACAAATCCATTTACCAAATTTCCACTCCAGACAAGGAAGTAATTATTCATTAAAAGTTGCAGATATTGTAGGTTTGAGAGGGTCTGACTCCATGGGTTGTTTTTATTTCAAAGTATTGTGTATGAATGTCAGCTGTCAACGTTAATGCGCTAATCTTCCACTGAAGCACAACGAATTTATAGTTAACATTTCTAAATTTTTAAACAAAACGACTTCTTCCAAACCTTTGTGAATAGAAAATCCCAGAAAACCGTTTTTAGACGATAAAACATTTTCTTAAATATTTATTGAAAACGCACATTTCAGTCTGACAAAGTTAAGCATGGTGATTAATTGTGATTTATCACAGTGCTGGAGTCTGATTAGTCTGATTAGATTTTTTAACTAAATGGCAGCACTAGTTTGAATATTACTTATATGCCATGAAAAACTATTTAAAGCTGACTGTTTTTTGCTTTATACTTTCAAGATTTGGGGTTTTTGAGCTCCACAATATATTCAATTCTGGCTTTTTTAAATAAAAATAACACGGTAGCCTTTTTTATAAGACAGTTGTGCTATGAATATTACTCACCTGCCATAAAAACTATTTAATGTTAATTATCGTACCTTGAAGACTTTTAGGTTTTTGAGTGTCAAAATATTATGTATTCTGGCCTTTTTTAATTAGAAAAACAAATACTGAGGTCTTTTTATAAGACAATTGTGTTATGGATGCAAAGCTGCACTTCTAGCAACAATGTTCAGCATTGCTGCTCTCTCACAAACCCAGCGAGAGCCTGTGGTTTTAATTCAGCAGCACTTACTGGATTCCCCCACCTACCTACTTATGCTGCTATTTTATAGATCCAGTTAAAGCACTTTTACACCATTCACCTATGCACACTCACAAACACTCACATTCACTCCCCTGTAAGCAGTTTAGCTTTAACTTCAGGATTCCTGTCTGGATCTTTGTATATTATGTATATACACATAACCTGCATCTTAACTCGAGTCGAGCAAATCTCAATCTCGTTGTAATCTGTTGATGACAATGACAATAAATCTTATCTTATCTTATCTTATCTTATCTTATCTGGTCCAAAGACACCTTGACATGTAGAACATTTTCCTGTTCCACCTTGGGACTACATTTCCCAGCGAGCCACAGCCAGCTCAAGGACTAACTTCCCTGGTAACTCAGAGTGGTGACAGTGTGGCTTAACTTCAAATCCAGCAGCAAAGACTCCCAGAGATGAAACCGTATTCTCCTGGTCCAAACATAGCAATTCTTCTTTAATCTACAAAGTTTTATTTTAGTCTCATTCATCCAGAGAGTTGTGTTTTTTTTCAGCAGCTCTTTGCCTGTTTCATGGGAACCTTATAATACTTCTTCTGAAGAGCTGTTGCTTTCTTCTTGCAGTCCTGCCATGCACACTGCTGTATTTCAATGTGTCTGCGATAGAACCGAACTTCTAAGCTTCCAGTTGCTCAGACGTTGCCCTGGATTTCTCTGACGAATTATTACACTTCGCTCTTGAAGTCGGCTATTTTTGGTTTCCACTTCCTGGAGACAGGAGCACTGGTCTTGAATTTTTCCAACAATTTGTCAAAGTGCAGCTAGAGTTCAAACTATTCACTCTCTCTTTAGTAATGATTTCTACCCATATGACCACTGTTTGAGCTTTTTATTAGCCCTGCTTGTTCTGGAAACACTTTAGCTACTTTAGCTGATTCAGTTTGCTGAATTACATGTTTTCACATGAGACCTAATCAGTCAATTCAAGTTTTCTGATCCAGCTAAAGAACCAAAACATAGAGTTTGGACACCACTCATCTGTCCGTCTCTCTGTCATTAAACCATCGATATTCAGGTTCTTTATTCAAAATCTGACCAGAAATAGAAATATCTGTCATAGATTCATTGTGAACTAGTATTAATAATGTTGATAAATGAGAAAGGATTACAGAAATTTAAATGAAGTCTGCTAAATGTTGACATAAAAATGTGAATCAACCCTGCTCAGTTTATGCAGACGTGTTCCCTGTTGCTATCAAATCCTTTCTGAAGCTTCTGTTCAGAGGGAGACACCCCGATGCAGCTGCCAGCTGGCACCCAGGGCAGCAGCATCACTTTTGGAGGATCTCTCCATTTAGGTCGCTCCACTGCTTCTGTAGAAATGCTGGTGTATTTTTATTATTTGGTGCATGTGTGCAAGGAACAAGGCCAGAGCACCTGGTTCTCCGGCAGCCCCCAGAGCTCCTTTAGTAAGATGCTGAGCTGCCTCAGAGCAGGCGGCCGTCTGCTTACCGAACTCTAAACGTGGGTAGAATCATGAGAACGGCTTTAACTTCTGGTTGTCATGGGTAATGTCTGGACTTTTGATGAGAAATTGCTGCGGGAAGAGGTGGATGTTTATACAGATGTGTTTGAGAGCAGGTGAGTGGGACTCATCTGTCCTCCTCTTCCTTTTCTCCCCTCGGTCTGATGGCGGCGTTTGAGATGAAACGAGATTTCTCATACGAGGCTCAGCCCAATCTGATGTGATTCACAAGCTGGGAGTCCTACTCTGCATCTGTGTTTGTCCATAAACTTTTTAGAATGTGAAGGCTGAAGAGATTACAGCATGCTGGGCGATGTCTATCCAACACTGCCCCCTGCTGGCCGCTCAATAGAGCTCATTAGGGATGGCTAAGAACATGGAATGCATTGTGCTTGAATTCAGATTGGGAGGATTTAGGAATATAAAAGACTTTATATTCAATTGATATTTGAAGTTTATACCCAGCTCTCTTTAATAATGGAATGCAAATCCTTATGAAATTTCAGATTAGTGAATTACAACCTCAGATTAATCTCTACTCTTACTCCCAAACAGAGGTACATGTTTCCCATATTTAAGATTTCACTATTTTTAAGTGTTCATCTTCTGCAGAGTTTTTCTGCAGAAGAGTTTAAAAATTAAATGTGTTGGTCAACTATTATTACAGAAGGCTATAGTTTCTCTTGTTGATGTTTGGTTGGAATATTTTCACCATTAGCTGAAGCTAGAGGCTGCATTGCTGGTAAATTAATAATTATCTTGACTGTTTTGTTTGTTTGTTTGTTTATTTTTATGTGGACAGTTTTGGAAAACTATAAATGAGTCTGTACTAATATACTACCTGTCAACAATGACTCCTCCAGCTGCAGCTGATCCAGAATGCTGCTGCTGGCGTTCTCACTAAAACCAAGAAGCACGTCACCTCAGAGAATAAACTTCAAATGCTGTTGTTAGTTTATAAATCACTGAACAGCTTAGCACCACAATACATTAAGATCTGCTGTTGTTGTATCAATCCTCTCAGGTCTTTTGGTTCTGGTCTGCTTCACCGTGTTTAGTTCTGACTCTCGGAATAGTTAGAAGGTTTGATTCTGATGATCTTAAAGGTCTGAGTGGTATATATGGTTGAAGAAGATCAGAAATGTAGTCTGGGTTTCTATTATGAAGTGCTTTGTAAACCATTAAGGAGATTTTAAATCCTATTCTTTGAGCAACAGCCAGCCTGCGCAGAGATCTTAGAACTGGACTGATATGCTGATCTCTTTTTGTTTTAGTTAGGACTCTTGCAGCAGCATTCTGGAGAAGCTGGAGCTGTCTTATTGCTTTTTTTGATAATCCAGTAAAAATTCCATTGCAGTAATCGAGTCTACTAAAAACAAAGGCATGAACTAATTTTTCAGAGTCTTGTGGGGACATGAGTCGTGTAATTTTAGCAATATTTTTTAGATGGTAGTATGATGTTTTTATGATAGATTTGATGTGGTTATTAAAGTTCAGATCAGGATCCATGATCACCCACAGATTCTTAGCTTCGTCAGAGCATTTTAATCCAATGGACTGAAGGTGGGTGATTATATTTAATCTATGCTCTTTTGGTCCGAACACTAATATTTCAGTTTTATTTTTATTTAGTTGGAGGAAATTTTGGCCCATCCAGACATTAATCTGCTCAATACATTTAGTGAGTATTTGAACCTGACTGTAATCTCCTGGTGAAAGTGTGTCATCGGCATAATTGTGGTATTCTGTCTTATTATTTCGTATAATTTGAATTAATGGAAGCATATAGATATTAAAAAGAAGCGGCCCCAGGATGGAACCTTGGGGAACTCCATATGTAATTTCATTCAGTTTGGATTTAAAATTGCCTATGGACACACAAAAGGTTCCGATGAACAGGTAAGATTTAAGCCAGCTGAGTACTATACCAGAAATGCCAACCCAATTTTCTAATTGGAATAATAAAATATCATGATCGACTGTGTCGAATGCAGCACTCAAGTCAAGCAAAACTAATATTGACATTTTATTACGGTCAGTGTTTAGACGGAGGTCATTGAATATTTTGACAAGAGCCGTTTCAGTGCTGTGATGTTGACGGAAACCTGATTGATGGACATCAAAACAGTTGTTCAGGGCCAGAAAGCCATTTATCTGCTGAAAAACAATTTTTTCTAGTATTTTAGACAAAAAAGGTAAGTTTGATATTGGTCGATAATTGCTTAAAATTGATGAGTCTAGATTATGCTTTTTGTGAAGTGGTTTAACTACCGCAGTCTTTAGAGCCTGAGGAAAGACTCCAGAGGAGAGTGACTTGTTAATTATTTGTAAAAGGTCCGGAGCCAAAACCTCTGAGACTTTTAAGAATAAACTCGTAGGTATGACGTCAAGGGAACAGGTGGATGATTTCATATGATGTAAAGTGTAACTCAAATCTTTTTGAGTGATCAGGTTAAAGTGGGTCATCAAAGGTAAGTTCTGTTTAGGGGAAAACATAGTTAATTGTTTCCCAACAGCAGACACAGAGGAGTTTATTGTTTCCCTTATTTTCACAGTTTTATTTATAAAAAAGATGGCAAATTTGTCACAGGCCTCAGTGGAGAAAAATTCACGGTCAACAGAAGAAGGTGGATTTGTCAATCTGTCAACAATCGAGAACAGAGCACGAGAGTGGTACTTCAAAGGAACAAATTGTCTCAAAGATACTTTACTAATTAGTCATCAGTTTCCACAGAAGTCTGATTTAAAAAAACTCTTTACTTTAAATCACGTGTGTTGAAATAGGAAACATGCAGGTGTGTGCCCTTAGGCCCAGGATTAGGAAGCACACCCTCCTCAAGACAGCAACGTGGGGTGGATGATGTAAATGTTATCTTGTGCCAAAATTTTAATGTTCACATTTGTAATTTGTTTTATTAAACAGCCAAAATATTGACCTACTTTTAATGTAAAGCCTAATATTTACATACAAAGTTCTGCAAATAGGACTTTGTATGTCTTAAAAATTTAGCATTTCGCTTCAACGGGCTAAACCAGCACTCTGACAGGTTAAACTGGAATCACAGTTTAACTTGTGGTTCCTATTAGGGGTGTCACACTAAATTCAAACTAGTGTGACACCGCTGACTTAATTAAATGGCAGTGAAAGATTTCATATGCAAGCCTGGGAAAGCTACAGAAGTCATTTCAGGGCCTCACAGTTCAGTACTGAGTCTAAAAAGACCGATCAAGGCAACCTCTACTAGCTTTGCACTTCCTCATTTACATCTTTTCATTGTGTTAATAAATTTATGAAAGCACTGATTGTAGATACTTCTTTCACAGCAAGGCTGAAACTGCTTGCAGAGGTGCGGAAACCTCTTATATGTACAGAAGCTGCCAGAGTTTGGAAATATATTCAGGAATCAGAATCTCGTATGAAGGAGAAAACTTTCTCGATTTAACGAGAAAAAAAAATGTTATGGTTTGGTTTTAATGTATGTCATTAAAAACAAAATATCTTCTCTTTTAAATATAAAGATCATAACTGTAATGCAGTAGCAGAGGAAACAGAATGAGAGGAAGAAGATTCATAGTGAGGCTCTCAAGGCCTTTTTAACAAGTTGTCATCTGTGAGAGGAATGAATTTTTATATCTCAGTAAAATGAGAAACTTTCTTTGCACAACGAGATGGAAAACTCATCTTGTTTAAACAGCATTTTAAAAGGAACAGTTTATCTCTTAAATAGAAAACGTCGTAACTAAACACCAACACCTCTTTGAAATTTTAGATATTGTCTAGAAGAAACAAAATGAACAAGCCTCTTTTTTTTTATAAGTCGTAATAAAAGGAGCATATTTTTCTATCATTAAAATGAGAACATTTCTCATTAAAACAAGAAAACTCATAAGATTTATATCGTAATAAAACCAAAATATTTTCTCCTTTAAATAAAAAAGGTGATTACAGTAAAACGGCAACACCTGTTGCTTGGGATTTTTAGATGTTGTCTATAGAAAACTGGAGGAGGAGGAGTCAAAGCAAGCCCCTTTATTTTTTACAAGTCATAATCTGTCAGAGGAGCGTATGTTTATCTCCTTGAAATGAAAACGTTTCTTGCAACAAGATATATAGCTTGTCTCGTTACGAGAAGCTTTTATCTTTTAACAAGTTTTGCATCTTGTAACGAGAAACATTCTTGTTAGGACTTGATAGTGATCCTAAATTTGCTTCTGAGTTCTGGCAGTTAAACACTTCCATACATATGTATAAAGATACTGATCAGATTTTACTCAGACATCCAACAGCAGCATAACTGCAGCATTGTGATTGGTTTGCTGCATTGAACAAACTGATGTGAATATTCCCTTTAAACTTAAAGAAGTTTTCCAGATTTGCCCAACATTCAGCACACATTTAAAACATCACATCCTAATAGATTCAGTTTTAAACTCTTTTTGACCCTTTTCTCAATGTTTCTGTTCTTTTATTTCTGTGCAGGTGACTGGCGAGAGCAGCTGAGTCCTCTGGTGACCAGACTAAAGGAGTGCGTGTTGGAGGTGGTGGAGAAAGCAAAGAGAGCAATGACCTTCGTCCTCCTGCAGGAGGCAGTGTGCAGCATACCTCAAGGCCTCCACCTGCAGCAGAGGAGAGACGTAGTCTTCAGTCAGGCAGTAGGTGGCTGGCTGCACTCATCCAGTACATTTAGAGTAAAATGCTATTTATTGCCTCCACCTGACCCCACATGTTGGCTTTTGTTTCATGAACTTTTAGTTATAATTTAATAAATATCTGAGCAGTTTGTCTGCAGCCCAGTTCTATCTGTTCAAATCAGCAAAGCCTTTCGTATTGTCTGAGCTGGGAAGCGTGAAAGCAGCGTTTGAAGTTGTTGTTGTTGCACGTCGACAGCTGGCAGCGCTGGCATGTGGCTTTGTGATGAGGCTGTACGCAGGCTTGCAGGACAAAGACTTCCTGAGGCAGCTCCACCTCGTCGGCCTGGTGGCTCAGTTCGAGAGCCTGCTGAGCACTTACAGTGAGTACATCACAGCAGCACAAAACCTCCACTCAGTACAGTTCATTATTCTACACTTTGCAGAAGAACATTTAGTTTGAAAACTGTTCACTACGTTGATGAGTGAAAAGTGCTGTGGCAAGTTGCACCATGTTTGAAAACAAGGTGATGACTGAGTGGGTTGTTGGTTTTGGCGTAATGTTCTTATAACAAAGGCTTCATTCAGTTTCATACAATTCCTTCCTGGTGAAGGTTAAACAACTCCAAGAAGATTAGTTTAGAAAGAGAAACAAATACAGATTTATTTTTAAAACTCCATTCTTTATTGCTGTTTTTTCCTTTAATTTTACTGAATGTCGGAAACGACGTAAGGAGCAGAGATGAAATCCTGGGAGATGTTTTGTTTCAGGCGAAGAGATCGGGATGCTTGAGGACATGGAGATTGGAATCTCTGACCTGCAGAGAGTCACGTTCAAGATCACAGAGGCCAAAGCGGATGACCTCAGTGACCTGCAGCCTTCAGTTTGTGGCCGACGGTGAGATTCCTCGCACCCTGCCAGGTTCAGCCACTTCGTGTGACAATGGCATGACTCAGTTTTTACGAGAAATATATCAATGATCGCTTCTCAAGAACTGATTAGGTCACGCTGAGAATTTATTATTTGAAAGCTATGACTTAAATTTACAGTAACAGCATGAACCGTTCACATTCCTTTATCAATCTTTCTTAAAGACATATTAAATCTGATCCATTGTGATGTTTTGCTTGCACTCTGTGTCCTGCCACCCCTTTATGTCTGTTTGGTTATTTTCTAACCTCTTTGCTCACATTTACATCTTAAAACTACATTCTGTAACTTTTATAAAGAATGTTTTTTCTGTATATTTGTTAAAACGGTCACCATGTTGTGACAGTTTATGAGACAGATAATCTGGGAAAACATCAATCTCCTCTGCTTCCTCGCTGAGCTGCTGTCACTGCCCCCAACCAAAACAACCAATCAGAACCAGGAGGCGGGTTTTAGCGCTGTCAATCAAGCTCATGTACTTACTGGCAGAGAAACAACTTATCGCTACAGGAAAGCCATTGATAGGTGGCCTTGGTAACTAGCATGAGCATTCACTATATATTCTATATATTTGGTTATGTATCCAGTGAGGAGAGACAAAGAGAAGAAAAGTTGAATGCAACTATTTCCAAGTCTGATTGTTACTTTACAACAAAACTGTAATTTGAAAACAATAGCATTCAGGTAGTTTCAAATCTCTGCTCCTCTTCTGACCAGCATTGTTACTTAAATAGGTACAGGGATGTATGAAAATGTTCCAGCAACTTTTCCCTCACATTAACCTGTTAAACATCAAGCCATGCTGTGGTGCAAGTTTCACTTTTCTTCACATAAATATTGTGTTTTTTACCCTCACAAGAGCACAAAACCTCTCTTCAAGCTAATGCTGTGTGCTGCGGATGGAATTTAAAAAACACTTATGCAGTCAAATGTTCTTCCCTTCACTTTTCTGTGCAGTGGAAGTAAAAAACATTTGGAACTAATTATAGTATGTGATATGTAGATGTCAGGAGGCATTTTCTACTGACAGTGAATGCATAAGCACTTTCTTATCTGGTCAACTTTATGCTCACAAACAACTGCAGTCAACGATTGTTATAAACTGTGTTCTGTATACTTTCCTGAGCCTGTTTTTGTTTAATGTGGATAAATTCATCCTTCTCACCCCTTTAGTTTCACAAAACTTAGCTGCACTTTATGTGTAAATTATCTTTTTGTAGTTAGATTTTTTCACTTTTTCATTTTACAAGATTATGTTGAAATATTAAAAATGTATATATACATATATATTACCTCATCATTTCAAGTCATGTTTTACCTTAATAAATAAATGTTGCTGTTTTTGTCTCCTGGGGAGAAAGGAAGGCAAAGTGGCAAATGTGTGAAAAAACAGAAGTATTGGACCCGTCATGGCATGGGAACAAGGTTGGACCAAAATGCAAGCAGATTCTAGGGGCCTATTATGAAATAAAGATTTAATCAAAGAAATCCAACAAAATACAAAATCTAAAGGGAGACAGGGAAAGCAGAGAAGAACCGGAGAATAACAGAAAGAACCAGCAAGGAGCGAGTGAAATAGAGGAGGTTTAATACCAGAAAAGCAAGTCTGACTGTAACAAATAATGACTAATCATAAGGAATTAATAATTAACATAACTCAACTGAACTGAGAGCAGACTGAACTAAGCAAAACAGACATAAGGCAAACAAATAAAGAAAAACTAAAAAACAAGAAAAATCCAAAGCAACACAGGATTCCAACAGGAACAATATTTAATATAAAAATGTGTATTAAGGTAAAACCCCTACTGGGTATTTTACATATAAGAGGTTATTTTGTTCATATAACTAGAGAGCTCAAAGGATAATCAGTAAAAATGGAGAGAAAAAAACTGCATAGTAGCGACTTACAGCAGCTTAACTGATGAGATGTTTAGGGCAAGAAAATCTGCATGAGAGCTGGAAAAGGAAGAAAGTCACTCAGCAGTCGGCTACTGGCAGTAATGAGGAAGTCATTTTCACTTCTGAACTACGTGAACTTTAATCCACATAGGAGAGAAGTAGCTTTATAATGCCGCAGCGGCTTGGCTGAATACTCAGAGTGCTGACGGCGGTTTCACACAATTACACTCATGTCTGCCTCTGAAGCACGAAGACCATCCGTTTCTATTCCAGCGCTTGCCCACACCTTACTCAGGTGTCACATTTACAACTTCCTGAAGGCATTATGTCCATCAGAACTGCAGAACATATTGAATTTCTCCTAAATTATCTTTTCTCTCTCTGTATTTAGAGACCACTTCACTGTCGAAGTGCCATTACCACAAGTGATTTTTCAGACCTTGCCAGAAGAGATCAAGGAGGGCAGGCCTCTGCGAGTTTTCCCCGTTCTGTTTAACGTTGGCATCAATGAGCAACAAACTATAGCCGAGAGGTACTGCAGCTACTCTTTCTCCCTTAAGCATACACACACACGTCTTTAATCAATATGCAAACTAATGCAGTCTATATCAGACGTTTTACAAGTGATTCATAGTGATTGTCATGTTTTTATTCACAGAATCTTACATTTATATTCATAGCTGCTTATAATTTATCTTCGATTCCCTTGAAAAATAAAACTACCCAGATATCGTTATGTAGATTGGTGTCATTGTTTTCGTCAGTGCATATCTTACTGGTTTAAATCACTAATATTTAAAGCCTTGAATGTTTTTGAAGTGGGGTTCTTTGGAGAGGTTACAAGCAGTCACTATCTGTGTTTCCATTAAAAACCTTTTTGATATTCTGCTAATGTTGATAAAACACAATTTTGCAATTGTGGTGTTTCCATTAAATAAGCAATGTAATTAAAATCACACGTGAATAAGCTTGTTCCCATGATGACATTAAAAATCAATCATGTTTTTCAATAAAAACCTTTTTTCGAAAAGCATGATTTTTTTCTGAATTGTCATGTTTCCATTGAGTGAATTTATTTTTGTAATTCTAATTTGCGTAATTTTATGGGGAGTGGAAGCGCAGGTAGTGTCTTACCAGCAGAACGGTTTTCCTTTGACAGCTTGTCAAAGCGTGGCTATGACCGAGAGACGTCTACTGTCTGAAAAACAGTTAATGTGAATACAGCTTTATAAACTTCTAAACTACACTCACACTAATTAGTGGCTTGTTTTCAAAATAAGTTGATGTCTAATCGCATTTAACTTTCTAAAACTTGTTGCATTACCGCTATGCATTTCCAGACCGAATTTATTTTGAGGTCGGAAAAATCCCCACTTTATCTGGCATGTAGCTCCATCCTCTGGGAAATAATAGTTTTATAGAAAAGACATTTTCATCTGCCACAAGATAGATATTGTCTCCTCTTAGTGTCTCCACACAACCATGTTTTTAAAAAAAATCTGAAGTATCTTTTTAAGTCAAAGAACTTGAATTCTGTCAATATTTTTTCCTTCTGGTTCCCACAGGTTCGGCGATATCTCTCTACAAGAAAGAATAAACCAGAAGAACTTTGAGATTTTAGAAGCTTATTACAAGACATTAAGAGAAAAGGTGCCACTAGAATGTAAGGGACAACTCGTATGTTTTGTCACATTTTTCAAGCTAAAAGCAACTGCACCACAAATTTAAAGATTTTCAGATTCACTGTATGTTTCAACTCAATATCCAGCAGTAAAACAGCTGGTGTCAAAGATTTAAAACCTTTTCTGACTGCATGGAATTAATATTTATTACAAGGAACTGGAAACAGCAGGCATGCATGTTTAGAGTGCTTTACACACTGCAAAACACACAATTTTACCAAATACCTTAGTACATTTGAAATATGACAAAACCGACTTACAAATAATTTTCCATCCAGATAAAGGAGCTTGTTTTGAGTCGATAATTGCTAATATTGATGAAGAAGTGTTGGTTCCACTGGCTGATTATTTCACTTATAACACAGGAAAATGTATTTTTAGTTAAACAATCTGCCAATGAAACTAGTACATTTTTGTCAATATAAAGGAGTCGGTGACTTAAAACAAGCTCCTATATTTTGATAAAAAGCTACTTGTAAGTTAGTTTTGTCTTATTTCAAGTGTACTAAGATATTTTCACTAGAAACAAGACAGAAATACTGAGACTTCATGTTTTTGCAGTGTTATTAATCCCTTCTTTAGTTTACTTACAAAGTTTGTACACTTTAACGAGCAATAATTTGGTCAAAAGTCTGTAACTGTTTAATGGATCAGAAACTTCTCTAAAGAGACTAAAACATGACTTGAATTGGATTTAGCCGTTTTATCAGTATGCATCCTCTCGTTCTGAGCTTTCTTAACTCTAACACTGTGTTTTGTTTTGCTACAAACAGGTCTACCATGTTTTCAGACACAGACTGACATAAAGGAATTACTTGAAACGCTGGGCCAGAATGTAATCACAAAGAAGAGGAAGAACGTTGAAATACTGTGGATTGCTGGAACTGTGAGTTTGGTTATTATTCAAACTTTCTCTTGCTGTCAAGGAAGTTTTCTCTCAAGCGTATGACAGATTTAGGAGGCTTTTTTTGGCAAAAATACAAATCTTATGCTACACTTGATTTATTCCCTTCTTAAAAGGGCACAGAGCCAAAGACAATCAACAATCCGACCAAGATTGATTGACTTTGGAAGAGAACACGGTATGGATCCTGACCTTCATTATATAGCAATATTTAGCTTGTGCTTGTGGACTGTTAAGTGTGTCCTTATGACACCTACATTAAAGTAATTGAAGTTATGTTGTGTGAGAAGTGAGTGAGAAGCGCAGGCCGCAGCCTGCAGTGAATGCTTCATTGGCAGTGTTATCTCTTAATCTCACATCAATCTCACGCTGTCACTGTTTCCACAATCCTCCTTTGACTTGTTGATCATGGGTTGGCTTTGTCCTCTCAATTTAAAGACTGATCAGGTTCAGTCTTCTAAGTGTTGGGGCATAAGAACAGCATGCACTCTACTTTTTTTATTGTACTATTGATTGTATAAGATTTGCTGCAAAATCTTACCAAGTATTTTTGATCTAATTTCTAGTTCAGATTTCTTCACACACTTGAAATAAGACCAAATTAACTTGCAGGAAACTTATTTGAGAGATATAGGAGCTTGTTTTCAGTCAGTAATTCATTAATGCTGGTCTAAAAAAATAGTATTTCCACTTGCAGATTATTGCACTTAGAACATGATATTTTTTCCATATTATAATTAAACTAATCTGACAATGAAACTGAATTTTAAGGATTATTTACATAAAACAAGCTCCTATATCTTGCTAAAAAGTTTGTTGTGAGTTAGTTTTGCCTCATTTCAAGTGTCTTTGCACTAGAAAGTAGACAGAGGTGCTTGGTGAGATTTTGTGTTTCTGCAGTATGTAAAGAAAATCTTGTTGTTTCCATCAAAGTAAAGGGGTGAAAGTAGCAGCCAGATGGTGCTAGTTATGTTCACTTGGTTAACTGATCATCCTCAAGTGTGACCGTCTTATAAAATAACGATTTATGGCAATTTGCTGGTCTGGAGCTTCATGGTGAAGGTTAACTCAATGCCATGATGGAACGATATCAGCAGTGGCATTAGGGAGAAAACTGCTGCTGCCCAAGTTAATTTTTATTAAGATAACACTTAAAATAACTAAAATGTATTTTCACAAAGTCCGATAATTTTTCATATGAATTCTAAGTCATCCCTAAAAACAGCCTCTTAAAAGAAATAAATAGCAAATACATTTTGGTCAAAGTGTGTTGTACCTGTTAGCACTTGATGTTTTCTGTTTCAAGTCCTGCTTTTTATAGAGTAACAACTATTTCAAACGGGTACAACTGGTACTTTTATTTGGGTTATCTGCTCAGGCTGCTAGCATACAGTTAGCTGCTTTACCAGCTTTAGTTTTAAAACAGTGAAACCTTAATAAAGATGCTTCTTCATAGCCAGAAGCATCGCCAAGAGTTGATTATTGAATCGACTCTTGGTGATTGAGAACTTTGGGTTCTGATTTTGATGGACTCAAATAACCATAGATATTTCTTTCAGCCTTAAAAACAAACGGCCAAAAGTATCAAGCAGTTAAGATTAAGGCCTGAAATGTTGCCACATTCATCCTTCATTTGGTTGTTATTATGGTTGACTGAAATAAACCCACATATTTTTTAATAGAAATTAACTTGTGACCCAAACATACTGAAGACAATTCCGATCTGCTGATTAGTTTGCTAAACATACAAATTAGGGGTGCACCGATTTATCAGCCAGCTGTGTTAGAGATCGGTGATTGGCCGATACTTACATGTGAAGCCCATCTTGTCTACCTGGGCAAAGATCTAAAAATCAACCACTGTTCTCTTGTGCTGGCCCACCAGGTCGTGTCTGCTCATTTACAGTTAACAATAGTCACTCCACTGTTTCAGATTCAATGACTTTCTTGCTATATTAAGCGATATTTCAGACAAGAAAATTGGTATTGACCAAAATCAGAATCGGCAGGTCAAGCTTTTTAAAGATCGGTAATCGAAGATCGGCCAAAAACCTGCAGTTTCTCCCCTGGTACAAATCTACCTATATTCGGCACTTTTTTTTAAACATGTGCAACCTTTGGATTTATGCAGTCAAAAGATGTACAGCAGTATCCACACATGAACTTTATTGAACAGAAAAACCCAAACAAAGAATAATGTAAACATCATGACAAACTGCTATGTAGTTCTGGAAAACTCTGAGAGGACGTTTACTAGAACTACACAGTTTCTTGCTTCTTCATTGGATCCCCGTTCTTCCAAGAGATGTGATGCTTGCAGGGTTGCTAAAAATATGGAATGCCATAAAATCACAAATCTGTCTGGAGCAGATTGCGCCAAAACCGTTTGAACTTAAGCTTATGGACAAAGGCCTTACGAGTGATGGGTGGCGCTCCTTTAATTTCCACTGTCTGTGTCTTTATTTTTAATGACCACAATATGTCCAAAAATGTAATTAGATTTTTTAGCCAAGATAAAAGTGCAGCGCCCTTCTTTCAGTCAGCCGAGAGGCCGGGAACAAACTAAACATCATTCAACCTGGTATTTTATTTAAATGGGTTCAAACCTAAGGCTTGACATAACAGAAATGTTTTAGTCTGTGCTGAGAGAAACAAGTCCACACAACTTCATGACATTGACGTAAGAAATGAACAGCAGACCTGTTACTCTACCACTGCTGGACTTGTTGCAACATCGACAAAAAATGAACACAGGAACAGGACTTATCCATCCAAGAGAAATTACTGTTACACAAGAAAATATAATTTTCTTCTGTAATGATCCATGTAATTTCATCTCCACCTTTTGCCAGATTTGCCGAAGGCTGAACGGAATCCGATTTACCAGCTGTAAAAGTGCCAAAGACCGAACATCCATGTCTGTCACATTAGAGCAGTGCGCCCTACTGAGGGACGAACACCAGCTCAGCAAGGACTTCTTCGTCCGAGCTCTGGACTGCATGCGGAGGTGAGTTTCAAGTCAAAAAAGGTTTTCTCACCTCACCGAGTGCAAGGTATTACCAGAGCTGGTTCCAAGCAAGGTACAGGACGGCACTCATGCAGGTTGGGTTGGCTTTGTGAAACTGGATAAAATCTCTCCAACCTTCAGAACTTCAAGAGAACAAGTTTCAGTTTCAGGTTTCCTAAACACTCCTGGCAACAAACCATTAGTATTCCATGTACAGTGCTGTGGAAAAGCTCTAAAGATTTCATTTTTGTGAATCAGACTTTCTTGTCAACTTTGGTCCTCATCAATTTCTTTGCAAAAACATAATTTTTTACCAAAACGTTTTGGTCCAGTTTCTAGTGCAAATATCTTAGTACGCTTGAAATAAAACAAAACTACCTTACATGAAACATTTCAGGCATAAATAGGAGCTTTCCATATCACCACACCACACTGAGCTGTATCTTTTAAATTCCTTTGGAGGTTGACAAAAAACATGAAGGTGTGTGTGCTGTTACATCTGTCTTAAAACTAGCATAGTATTTTTGGAAAAAAGAAAAACATGTTGACAGTCAAATGTGGTGGTGGCAGCATTATGGTGAGTAAAAGACTCATTGCTGCTTGACGGCAGTTTCTACCACCAATGTTGTACAACCAGTTGTTAGGTTTCAGAGGGTCGCTGTGGTATAAATTGTGTTTCACCTTATATAATAATAAATTAATATATAAAAATGGCTTTTTGTATTTCCTCAGGTTGTATTTTTATGATAGTAATAAATGTTTCAGTGCCTGAAACATTTAAATGTGGCAGATAAGCAAAAAAAGGAGAAACATGTACGTTGTAAATACTTAAGAAGTACTAGTACTGCAAAGTAAGTTAGAGAAAAAGTAGTCAAAGATTATTAACCAATTCATCAAAATTATCTAAAAGACCAAAATATCTGGAAATAAGATATGATTTAAAACTTTTGCACAGTACTGTAACAGCTAAAAGATCCAGAAGAAGATCTGCAACTTTTTAAATTACTTCCATGGTGTTTCTAAAAGTCTAAAAGTCAAAATAATCACCTGGTTTGATTTGAAGCTTGGCCGGTTGGAGGAATAATCCAATAAACCTGAAGTCAAAATGTTATTGCCAGCATCTGTATTTAAAGTAATACCCTGCACCCACACCATCCATCAAAAACATCTCCTCTGCACCTTCTCCTAAGAACTTATCACCATCAGATGTTTTTCCTCCACCATCTGCTCCGTCCTTCACACATTCAAAGTCAGCCGTGCTTCTTCCTGTTAGCTCCTGCAGGGACTCTGCTCCCTTTCCCATCTGTGTACGCCAGCAGGGTAAACATCCACGTCTGCTCAGATCTGATAAGATTCAACTGTAAATCCATTTGAGAAAAATCTGGGAAGTGCACATATCTAGTACCTGTGATAAACACTTGGTCAAGCCTGCTGATTGCAGGCTGGCGGCATGACAAGAGATTTCAACAGTTAAAAAAGCACAAAATCCAATCAGTGGAGACCAAAAGTTTGGCTTAGACCCGTAAACACATTCAGTGCAACACGTTAATAAAATGTTTTTTTGTTGTTTTTTTTTATGCTGATCTCAGCCTAAAATTGTCAAATAAAAAACTCAAAAGGAGAGCTTAAAATATAATTTTGTGTCCGCAGTTACGAAAGAAAACTTTATTCTATATATATATTTTCTATTAAATGCTACAGAGATAATTACTGATCATTGATGATCCATTTAATCGTTAAACTTGTTTTCCATTTAGCACAGTCCATAAAGTCCAGTCCCTGTTTCTAACTGGCTGATATTTACTGCTCAGTTGAGAAAAGTTTTAGGATTGTAGCGATTGGAGGAAGGAATTGTTACTACACACATAATCAAGGAGGAATCTGGGTCTGTAGTCATTTTACTCCCGTTTTGCGACTTATCAGTCTGTCCTCTAAATGATTAAGTGCTGATCATTTGCTATGGAGCTACAGTTTGTTCAAAAGAAAAAACGATTTGAAACTGAAAAACAAATGTGAAACAAACTTTATGCCCCCAATTTAACTCCATAATTTGCAGGGAATGTTACAACTTTGCAAAGATCTGGAACAACATGTTTCCCTTACATGGATTAATAATTCCCTGAGTTCGTCCACACTTGCCAACAGCTAAAGCCTCATGTTTTCACTCCCAGTGTAGGGAGTGTAATCATCAGAATGTCATTCCTCCAAATTGTCTGTTATTTTCTGATTTGCTTCCCAGCTAAGTGTGCATGAAGTGAAATAGTTTTTGCAAGTCTGCATTATATCTGATGGAAAAGGATTTGTTTACATTCTGAACTGTTACAAATGTGGCCACAAAAGTTTTATTGTTTGGATGAGGGCAGTTATACGGTGCAGGATTAGTTGTATGCAGAACTTGTACACTGAAGGAAATGACTTAATCCTCCTTTCCCTTTTCTGGAACTGCGGTCCAGCACTAACAACTGCAGCTTATTTTTAGAAAATTCCTGCTGATGATTTTCTTCAACAAATTAACTCCAAAGTGGCTCAGTCCTCTTCTGCCCATGAATGCATGATTTTAGGAGGACTTTCAAACCAGACGCAAATCCTTTGTGTGAAGACCAAACAGTAATCATTCTTAACACTCGGTGCAAAGTTAAACATGAAGGTCAAATTGCTTCTGAACTTCTTGCCTACAAAAAGCGATTCTGAAAACAACCGTTTAAAACTGACCATTTTCTTGCCCTCGGATAATGAAACATAATGTTGGGGAGCAATGTAATGTAATTAGCAAAGCGGGGATTTTGTAGTTCATTGAGCGCACTCTGCAGCGATCAGACAATAAACAAGTGGCTGAACTAACAAGCAAAAAGCTTGCCCTTTGAATTTTAATTTGTTTGCGTTCAGTAATGTTTGGGTAGGAAATGTAAGTTTTAACTTTCAGGTCACGGTGAATTACAACAGAGCAGATGGATAATTAAGATAAGTGAGCTTCCCGAGCACTCCAAAGTACTAATTATGTTTGAATCAATTAAGGTTTTTAACTGCTTGAACTAATTATTTGTTCAATGTTTAGAGTATTACTGGTTTAAAACAATCAAGTGTTCTGGTGTAATATGATCTCTCCTTCGGATGCCTCTGAAGAGCCTTGAAGAGGACCGACCAGACCTATTTAGACCCAGCAGCAATTATCTAGCAGGGTGTAAATGAGGACAGTCTTAAGGCCTCACTAAAGAATATGCCTTATTTATAATAAGGAAATGAAAATAACTGGTTTTAACTAGTGAAATAATTTGCTTAGATGCAGACAAGTACCGAGATTTTTAGCGCAGGGTTTGATGTAGGAGGACACACTGACAAACTGAACTGGAAACCTTCAGATTAAGTTGGGAAAAACAAAAACAATAATATTTGTTATATCTACGCCAACTGGTTCCTAATTTCCACAATGCGTTTAATAATATTACCTAGTCTGGACTTGGGATTAAGGTCACTTGTCAGTTGGGTACTGTCAGTGTAGACATGGAAAGAGATATTACACTGAAAAACAAGCATGGATATGTCAAGGGTTTCCCAGTTCACCCATTGTAGATGGTCTCTACATAGAGGAAAGCAGGTGACCACATGACTACAACATGTAGTCACGGTTTTAGATATGTAGATATCTGGTTCCACACCAAAGCCAAAGAATGATCTTTGAACTCCTCAACTAAGAAGGCAACACCCAGCTTTTCTCACCTGATAGTCCGCTAGATCTCTAACGCTAGATTTGTGTGCTTGGTTTGGTTGTATTTACCCAGAATGCCCTGCTCTACTGTCTGCTTTCTGCTTTCGGACCGGTCTCTGGTCTGCTTGGCGTTCACATATGTATTTGCAGGAGTTCATTCAACCGAACCGAAACTAAGGTTTCTAGGTGGATCAGTGTTTGTTTTTTTTTTGTTTAGTTTTTTTTTGGGTCGTATGAACATTCATACCTCCCCATACAAACCAGACTTTTAGGGAAACAAATTTAAGTTCAATTAAAGCAGACTGAACTGGGCTGGTGTGATACCGAAAACAACAAGTTACCTTTTTTGGACTGTCTAATACACACTGAGAGAAACTGAAGCCTCAACACTGAAGCCTACACAGACCAGCACTTTGAGTCTCACTGCCCACTGGAACATGAACTGTCAGTGATTAGCACTCTGCAGCGTCAAGCTAAGCAGCTCTTTATCAGGACAGAAGGGAGGATAAAGTACACAGGTGCATACCATGACTGGGCTTGCATTAAGGCATCTACAGACTTAAAAAGACACTCTGTGCCTAAGAAATGATAAATGAAAAACAGAATTATTGCATAATTGAGTGTCTAAAAAACAGTGAACGATAAGGAAGACAGTCAAGTGAACTTTTTGCACAGAGAAGACAGGTTGTAAGAGAAAGGAGTGAAATAAACTAATCCACATTCAGCTTGAAAAACCAACATTAAGCAAAGCAGGTGGCCTCAGGTTGCAACTTTCTAACACCTACAGAGCTGCCTGACTCACCTTTCAAGGTGGATCTTCAACCATTCACCTTGAGAGGCATATGACTAACACAACTCATATGTTTGCTTTTCACAGGTGACAACTAAATAAATGAATAGGACCTTATCCACCCTGTCATTGACCTTAACAGCTCTAATTGTACTGTTACATTTACAGTACATCTAATTGTACTGTTACAATTAGAGCTGTAATTGTTCTGACCTAACCCAGAACTGGATCAGAACTGGATCAGAACTGAAAAAACCTTTTGGATGAGAGGTAAAAGGAGAGGCGAGAGGAACAGACCACTTAGCATTGCTATCTCCTGCATGACCAAGAAGTTACAACTTTCCAGAACCCGAGAGGAAAGCAAGAAAGAATCAATGGAACCAAAACATCAATTATGATTAAAGACGTGTTATGTTTATTGTGTGCGGACACGCCATATGAGGCTGGCATGCCAATCATTAATACGTCTGTAAATCATTTATACTCTCTGTAGGCTAGCAAAGATAATATAGCACCCAGTGACGTCAAACAAGAACTTTTCATAAGAAAAGAAAAGAAACTTTAAAGCTTTAGTTTGCAGCCCATGCAGATACTCATTTAGAAAAAAATAAATAAATAAAAGTGTAATTAATTTCTTAATTTTTCTGACAGGATTAGTTTAATTGGTATTTTCATCTGATTTCAGACTGGATGGACTGGTTCACTGTGAGCTGTAGGTGTGTTTCTTCACCGGTGACATATAACAGCTCACAGGAAATAAAGCTTTGTGTCATAACAGTTAATTACATCTGGCATGAAACAATACACAGTGTCTTTTAAAAGGCTCCACACCCTTTGTCCTTTTCACTTTTCGTCACATCAAGGCAGGAATTTTATAATTAATCAACAAACTGTTTGGATTATTGTGAAATGAGAGTAAAGCCGCACATATTTGTCACATTTTGTGCAAACAGAAATCTGAAAAGGTGTGTGTGCAATTGTGAACAGCCCCCTTTACTCTGATACCACAAAATAAAATTAACCCAACTTACCTTCAGTAATCTCAGTACAAAAAAAATCCAGCCGTTTTTTTAAGGCTTTCATTGCATTTAAAGAGAAAGCTGTGGAGACCATTAAAGCAGGTTCATGTTCTAAAATCATCTGCAACATAAGAGAGAACTTGTCCAAATATTGGGAAAAATACGGCAACATGCAAACCCACCATGCAGCACATCAGAAAAGCAACCAGGAAGCTCGTAGTGACTCCATTTTGACAGAACGCTAGATGAAATCTAATTTATAGTTTTCCACAAACCATGTAGTGGGAATATGCAACCATGTGGAGAAACGTTCTCCTGTAAAATATGACCAAAACTGAATTTTTTGCCGTACGCGCACAAAGTGTGGACAAAATGCACAAAATGAACTCTGGACATCTCCCTGAATGCACCACTCCTGCCATGAAGCATCATGGCAGCATCATTCTGTAGAGATGCTTTTCTTTAGCTGGGACAGAGCAGATGGTCTGACTTGATAGGAAGGTTGATGGAGTTAAATACACGACAGTCCTGGAAGGAAACCTATTAGAGTTGTAAAAGACTTGAAATTAGGACAAAGGGTCTAACTCCAGCCGGACGACAACCATAAAAATACAGAGAGATACGATTTAAAAAGGTCAAAGGATATTCATGCCTTAGAGTGGATAGATCTACATCCAAATGATTTATATTTTTCAAGAAAAAAATTTGGAAAATTGTTTCTGAGTCATCGAATATTGGTAGCGACCTCTATTTGATCTTAATTTGTCTTTTACTTTACAATTATTCACTACTTTGTGTTTGTTTACGACATAAAGTCTGAGAAAAAAATAGATTGAACTTTGTGGTTGCAACGTAATAAAATGTAAATAACAGACAGTTTTAGCTCACTCTTACACCATAATGTGTTATAGATCAGATTTACTACAAGTTAGGACAGATAAGCATGTTGGAGCCATGTGGGCGGGGTTAGACATCCCATTCAAGCACAGCAGTGGAGGACTGATGATCAGACTCCCATTCCTTTTTTTCTCAGTTAAAAACCCCCAAAACAAGGATTTGATGGTAAAATCATGATGGATAATGTCTTTATTCTTTGTTAAAAATTATAGTTTCTCATCTTAAGCTTTGAGAAAACAATCAGCTGGTTCAAAGGTGCTGATTATCTGAATAGGAAGTTGTTTTGCTCTGTGATAATAAAAAAAAACCCAAAACAAACTTTTAGCTCTGCTGGCAGTGGAACAAATTAATGTTTATGTGAACGAACAGATTCTATGCTACAGGTCAAAGTCGAGTTTAAGCAACCACAGTGTTTTGCAGCTCAGTAAAATTTAACGGCAGTAGATGTTTATTTTATGTATGTAGTTAAAAATTAAGAAAAGAAATGGGTCTTCATTATACAGACAGTCCAAGAGTTTATTAGCAGGTTTGAGTTTCAGGATTGATACTTTTTTCCTACATTTTAATCTGCATGCCTCCTTCATCCATCCCCCATCCAATCATCACATCAACTGCAATAGACAAAATCTTACCAAGTATTTTTGGTGAGGTTTCTAGTGCAAATATCTCAGTACATTTAAAATAAGACAAAACTAACCTACAAGTAACTTTTCAGCAGCATATAGAAGGGTATTTTAAGTCAATAATCCTTAAAATTGAGTTTCACTGGCAGATGACTGCACTCATAACAAGACACATTTTCCATTAGTGAATTAATCTGCCTGTAGAAATAGTCCTTTTCATCAATATTAAGGAATTATTTACTTAGAACAATATCCTATGTCTTGCTGAAAAGTTACTTGTGAGTTAGTTTGTCTTATTTCAAGTGTGCCAAGATATCTGCAGTAGAAACTAGACCAGAAATACTTGGTGAGACTTTGTGTTTTTGCAGTGTGGTCACAGCTCAGGTCTTGTTGAGCATGATTCTCACATCCGCTCCATCTGTCACAGAATGCTTCTCTCTTGCTGCTTTTCTAACCATCAGTCTGCGCTAATAGCTGTCTGTCTGAGTGGGTGTTCTGGCGCCCGCGCGCCAAGCCTCTCCACCAATCAATTAGGGCCAGAACATCCACTCAGACAGCACCAGGCCTGCAGCGTTTTGATCTGTCTGTCCGTTCTGTTTCCCCTCTGATGGGCGTCTCTGCAGTCGGCTTTCCCAGGGAGACGTTGGGCACTGGGAGGACCCCGAGGCCGGTGCCGTGACGGAAAACAAACCAGCGTCTCGACACTTTTATCCCATTGCCCTGCTGCTTGTTAGCTCCCACTTACTGGTTGTGTGGCTCATTTTAAGTCTTGTTTTTCTGCTTGCAAAATATCAATAAAATCCTAACAACATCATTTCTGTGAGCGCCTGTCCCTCTGTTTTCTGCTGCGTATTTCCTGAGATTTTGTGGTTTTGTTAAAAGAACCGTTGTGAGCGGCTAATTAGCATAAGTGGGTGCAGGATTGGACTGGGGAAGCCAAATTTAACTTGACAACTTTCGTTAACAAAAGATAAATTACTTTGTGTTTTCATTTAGTTAGAACAAAAAAAAGTAAAGCATCCACAGCGGTTCCATTCTTTTATTTCTCGCTTTTTCTGTCAACACTGATTAGGTTACAGTTTTCTAACTTTTCCTACTTTTTTCCAGCTTAATCTTTCCTCCTGAAAACAATAGACTAGGTGCTAAACTTTGAAACCATCAACAACAGCAAGACTTTCTTGTTATAGTTTTAAATTAATTGTAGAGTTCATCACTAAAGATAAATCATCAAAATACCATCAAACCATTTGATTATCGGTGTGCCAATAAAGATTTTCCCATTGATCATTAAAATAGTATGTACACTTTTCTACATGACATTTTTAAATACAGTATAAATAAAATAATAGTTTTGGGGTTTTCACCCTCAGAAAATGCTAAATAATAAATCCTTTAATAAATATATAACTGTGAATGATGCAAGTATTCAGGTAGGATGTATAATAAACATAATTTATTAAACAGAACAAAACCTAAAATGGAAAATAGTAAAAGTTTGATTTTAACACGTCACAATGATTTAAGGAAAAGGTCCAGATGAACCAGGAAATTGAAATGTGACTTATGAACAAACCTCACCAACACAAAGACTTAACGAATAGCGTTACTAAATATAGAGAATATTTACCAAGAACTTATCGGCAACCAGGTAAAAAAATACAGTTGACAAAACCGGCCATTGTTAACTGCTTCGAACGATACCGTCTGCCTCCTTTTACTGAGAACTCATCCACATTTTTATTTTATTATTTAATCCCTAAATATGTGATAAGTACACAGCTTTGGTGACGATGTTTTCTACCACAAATCAAATTCCCCTGCTGGTAGAAGAAGAAGTTTTTTTTTACTTATATATCACATTTTCAGCAACAAGCCAGTTCAAAGTGCTTTCAAAGTATAATGAATAAAATATTTATCATCATTAATAAGTCAAAATAAATTTAACACCAACAAATTATTTCAAACTGCACATAAATCCAACCACAGGCAAACTCTACACCCAACTCTAGGACTCATTAGTATGAGTTATTTTCTTACATATTGTGATAATAATGGTGAAGACACTAAACTGGCTAAATGATTTGCCTTTCTGCCTTTGAGCACATAAATTTCATCCAAGAGCTCAAGTTTTCCCTTGAGGTTTAGGAGTGAGTTTATGGTGATCACTCTTCCAGATGTTCACGGCGGCAGGAAGGACGTTTCTGTTTTCATGGATTAAGTTCAGGACAGTCGGATCTCGTTAAGCTCCTCATCTTTGTCTTTATGGACATTTCCTCTCAGAACAGAAGCAGTCCTCAAACCTTTCCCACAAATATGGAAGTGTAAAATGTCTTGGAACATTTGGGGAATTTACATAATTCCAGTAAACTGAAACGTTTACTGGAATTATGGGGCCCAAGTCCAACTCCCGAAAGACAATTCCACACCACAATCCTCTCTGCACCAAGCTTTACACAACAAAAACAATGACTGTAAGAAATATACTTACACAATGTCTTATTTGAGCTAAAAACGTTTTTCACTTTCACCATTTCTTAGCAGCTGGATTTTTCTGTTTAATAATGGAAAATAATAATTTTATGGAAATTGGAAAGGAAACACTGACGGCTCATTCTGCAGAATCAAGCCAAAGCACAAATGCAGACATGATTCTGTTCAACCCACCAGCCTGTTCTTTACCATGACTGCATGTCTCCAAGGTTTGCTTTAATCACAAATGCCTTTGGATAAATGTCTACACTTTGTTTTTCCTTTTTAAGGACAAATCTTAGCATTTTTTAAGATTTTTCACTTCAACCTGTTCAGATATCCTCTGTAATAACTGAAAGTCTGGACTTTCACTAAGCCGCTCCGTAACATAATTTGTCGTTTATGTTTTTGTTTTGTTTTTTTAGCCATTCAGAGCTCAAAAACAAAAGTTTGCTGCTGCGTTGTCTTCCTGCACAATCCAAATACAGAAAGCAAAATATAATTGTCAAAATGCCTGAAGTCAAGTCAAGTTTGCGTTGCACATTTCAGCAACAAAGCAGTTCAAAGTGCATTACATCATAAAAATAACAGCCACCAATTATGAAAGAAGCCATAAACCTTAGATGCTGTCAAACGTCATCATCCAGATCATCAATACACATCAAATATCTTGGTCAATGTTCATCCGGGTTTTTAGTCTCGTTTTAAAGGATCTCAGTGCTTCGGCTGTTTTGCAGTTTTCTGGAAGTTTGTTCTGATATCTGAGGAAGCAAGAAAGATGTTTCACAATTACTGTAATGTCACTAAAGATAAATAAGAACAGATCAAAATGTTGTTTTTCAGATTCATACGCCTTTTGTGTCATTTTATCTTTTTTAAAAGTTACTGTCTCATTTGCTATCAGAAACATACTTAATATGAAAGCAAAAAAAATTCACAATACAAAGAAAAGTGCTGTTAAAAAGAAAAACCATTTACCTTTACGTCAAAAAAAAGTTGTAAAAACGTTAGTCAACTTTTGGTTAAACGGAAAAACCTGCCAGAAGTACAAATAATTTTAACTTTTAACTCTTTTCTTTTTGAGCAGAAATGTTCAGAATTGCTGGTATTTTATGTGGCTTGTCTTTGTAGAAACATAAAAACACTTATGTTGCACAAATAGTGCTTTTATTGAAAATACTGCCTTCATGCTCATCCAATTTGCTTGGAAAGTGTTTTTATTTCCCTCTCATCTCCTATTAGCCCTGATCGTGACGCCTTAGCAAATCACATATTTTTTATGGGTCTAAACATGAAGAAATGAAATTTACTGAGCATGGAGCTCCGCCACGTACATGAATCATGTATGTAGTGGATGCTAATGAATCATAAACTGTGGATCATTAACTGTAGCAACCGATAAGCAACTTAATTACACTTAGGCCTTAAAATGTCTATCAGGCTCATCAGATACTGCGATCAACTTACACAGACAAACGCTTTATGAATTAAATGATTTCTAAAGGCAAAAGTCACAATTTTCACATTTTTATCTAGAAAAACTTTTGAATTATTTCACCACGTAAAACTCTTCAAATAAAATAACTTTGCTTGTAAAGAAAAAAAAAAACAAATAATAAATGCTATCCTAAAAAAACAACAGAAATATTTGAATTTTATTTAACATTATTCCTATCAAGCTCTGTGTCATAATTAAAACCATCGTTCATGTTTTCTTTTTTTGTCCTTTTTCTTTTCTTTCTCTCATTTCCACTTTTCTTTATCATTTCATCATCAGAGAAGGATGTCGGATTGAGAACGTTCAAAAGAATATTAGATGCAGGAAATACGCCTTCAACATGTTGCAGCTGATGGCCTTCCCCAAATGCTACCGACCTCCAGACGGGACATACGGCAAAGTTAACTCCTAAGGACTCTTGGCGCGGAGTGTACTGTAAATAAAACCTCATCTTGTGATATCCAGGAAAGAAATATGAACGCTTACGAACAGGAATGAATATGTAAACTGTTTTATTGTTGAACTTGTATTTATGTAAGCAGGGTACAATTATTGACGTCCAGAAAGGAATCTGGATTTGTCAAACATGTTGCTTTGAAAGCAAGAGCACTTTTTACTCAAATGCTTATTTTTATCATGGCCCTGGTGGCAATGCATAACCTTATCATGTGTGTGTGGGTGGGGGGGGGGGTGTGAGGGGGTGGGCGTGTGCAGGGGTGTGTGTGTGTGTGTGGGTGTGTGTGGGTCTGTGTGTGGCCATTGTAACAGCTAAAAAATCAGTTTGAGCATCAGAAAGGTGAATGTTGTTGGACAGGTGACTTCTACATAGAAGTACTTTGCATTTAAACCTGCACACACACCCCTGTGCACGCACACACACCCCCCACACACACACATATATATATCCTATTTTTTAATTTATGTGCTGATTAAATAAATGTTTTCTGTAACCTTTAGCACATTTATATGTTATAGACAAATAGATGGATAGATGATTCATTATTCATGTCACTTGTATATTTATATACTTTTAAGATGTCTATTTAAAATTGCTTCTTTTTTTATTAAGTTGACTGTAAACTGTATCTGTGTAACGTATCTTTTGTAACTGGCTTACTGTTCGTTTTTACAAATACAAATTTGTCATAATTTTATGTTATTGACTCCAAATAATATAAATAAGGGAATACGAGTTTTGCTTTCTAATAAAAAAAAAAAATGCTGGCAACAAATAAGATGAAGTGTTTATGATGCACTTACTGAAGTTTGTTTTACAGTGCGTCAACAGTTTGGTAATAGTGTATATAGTAGAAATCTAATTTTTCTACTACATGAACGCTTCTAAATAAACAGTAACCGACTGTTTATTTACAAAAGCTAATAATACATTCTGATAATATTAGGGCTCAACGCACCAGATGCCAGCCTCAGTGGTTAGTTGGACAGGATGTAACAGTATGAAGTTTATTACACGTTTTCACATTTCTTTGAAGTATTCTAACTTTTTTGATTACATAGATTTATATATATATAATTGACCTTTCATCGCGAAACGAAAGATTTTAGACAAACGAGACATTAATTCAACAGGTTGTTGCCTAAATAATCCAAGAGGACCGTCTCTAGACTTTCTACAATTTCCCTGTCCTTTTGATTTGCAGAGAATTAATATGGCAGCAAAGACAGCAGACATGAACAATGAAGATATAAAGTTACAGAAAAGACACATTTCCACCAACAGACATCTTAGGATGTAGAGTTTCCTTTTGTTTAGTCAGCAACAGAAAGTTGCTTTTGTTGCTGTTCAGTCATCGGATAAATATGCCAAAAGAAACATCCAACTGGGAGATTGGGAAGCTGAAATATTTTTGCTTCCATGCTTCAGAATATTTTTGCAGGCAGCAATTTATTTCCTCAGCTAAACTTTTGTTGTTGTTTTTTGTTCTTGTCCTGTATGAACAGAACAGAACTTTACTGCATCCTGAAAGCCTGTTTCTGTTGTTCCTCTCGCGAGCCTCAGGTTCCTCGATGTTTGCTGGAACATTATCTCTGTTGTTTCTGTGGCCTGACATAATCTTGCTCTTTCTTCTGATGGACAGCAGTGGTTTTGTTGCTAGCTTGGGTGTTAATACCAGGATTATATTTGGGTTTCAACTGTCAAAAATTTCAGCTAAAAGAACATCAACATTTACTCTCAGATCATTCCTCTACTCAGGCTTCTAATACTCACCAAACTGTTGAAACTAGTCTTTTACAAACATCATAAAAAAGACTCCAACCTTTTTTCTTAATGTCTGACATTAAATCAGCAAAACATATCAAACTTCAATTCCAAGAAGATCCAGCCTGGCCATTAATTTTCTACACAATTCTGCATGATTCTCATCGTCCTTCGGTGCTTCGTCTGGGATTTGTCCCATTGAGCTTGATTTCCGTCCAATCATTGCACAGACGGAGGAGTTTCTGCACTGTTTGAGAATCGTAATTTGCTTATTGTTGTAGCTTTAAATTAGCAGTGGAGGCCTACTCCAGAACATTGACTTTGTTTTCTTTAAATCACTTTTGGTGTGCTTGAGCTCATTTTTAATTCGGAAGATCCGATACCTGTGTCTGCATTACAAATGTGCACTAAACTTTTTACGATACTCCACTAATGACAAAAAAACACAATGTTACACTTACAGTGTTTCCGTATCTTTGCATGTAATTACTGACAGAAATCTGTCCTTTTATATTGCATTATAATGGCTTCTTCCTCGCTGTACGGTGTTTCAGTTTGCACAGACGAACGTGGAGCCTTCAGGCAGCTGCAAATTTTTACCAAGGATGTGGAGGTCAACATTTCTCTTCCTGATATCAAGGTGAGCTTCTTTCTATTTTCCCACAATGTCACACGAGGAAGCTGTGTGCTTGAGTAGTACCTTAAAATAAATCAGCAGAAGTCAGCAGAGCATGGCGTAGCGAGAGAGCGGGCCGCCCATACACCGGCGCTTTCAGTCCTCATGTTCTCAGTTTTTAAAAAATCACATTGATCTCACATTTAGAAAATAAAAATCATTACAGAAATACAATTTCACAGAATTGAAAAGAATAGCAATTACCTTCTTTTTGTGTACCAGCAGCAAAGTGACAGGTACGTCGAAGCATGTAGATTCACACACAGATAAAAGAATATATAGAAACAGAAGAACAGACTTTACACTAAAGGACAAAATAATACTGTACCGTTATTAAAAATAAAATACTTCGAAGAAATAGGCCACTGAGTAGGATTATTTTAAAAATGTACAAGATGTGCATGTATACTTTAGCATAAAAACAAGAAGAGATTATTTTAAAGAAATGGAAAAACTTCAAATAGCAGCAGGAATGTAAACATTGAATGTGTTGGGAGGAAGGATTTCCTATCATGCTCATTTGTGCACAAAGGAGCAGCAGTAAAACATAAAACATGCACAATGTTTCATTTAATGTTAGAAGAAGAAAAGATTGTGTGTTCTTATAAAATGTGTGTAAGTAAACATCCCTGGCGGTGAGCTGCAGAAACAGAAAGTATTTGTGGTGCATTTTGAACATGCGGAACTATGATCCAGGAAAGACGACAATCTTCAAATGCATCTGATTAGTGAGCAGGATGTTATGGGTTTATTTTTCAGGCATCTGCTTCTTATCTCTTACATTTTAACTATGTTTCTCAGCATCCAGGTGTCATCTGCCAAAAAAATTGTGCAATCATCTTTATCAAGTCTTGCCAGGTATTTCTTAAGTTTCAATGCATGGTCTGTTTTTCAGATTTTATCATCCACAACTGATACAGTTAAAAGCAAACGAGGTCATGCGCAGAGTTTGGTTGTTTTTGCTTTAAATAAGTTCTTTATATTAGAACGTCAGTTCAACTTGTGGGAACAGAGATTATGCAATGTGTAAGATGATACGAACAAATACATTTGCTTGTTCTGAACATGTCAGGCTCCAACCTTCAGCTGAACTAAACGAAACGCCATCTTGTTCAAACAGGAATATAAATGTGTTTCCCTTTACAGAACGAGGGAGAGAAATAATAGAACAGTTTTTTCAAGAACACTTTAACTCAACAACTTCCTAAAAACTTAACCCAGTTAAACAACACATGCTTATATAGTGCAGTGAAAAGGTGCTATGAACCCTCTGAGAATCTGACTGCCCAACTAAACTATAATAAGTGTTGTAAGGCACAGGAATGGAGAGCTCAAATGCAAGAATCAACATCATAGTGGCATAAATTTAGCAGTCCGTTAGTACAATCCGTTGTCCAATTCAAACACAAGTACAAGAGAACAAATGCAAGTCCAATAAATATAACAAAGCCTGAAATGTTTGACACAAGAGATGAAAACAACTGACTGAAGCTTCACATGGTGATGTATAAATAGACAAAGACATGAAGACAATGAGACAAAGATGAATAAGATTAGGGTGTGGCACAGGCAAGTTCAAAAAGAAAACAGAAACAGAAACACAACTGTTAAAAAGGAGAAGAGCCTTGGTCAGAGAGGTGACCCATTACTGCCACTGCTGATCAGCCAAAACACACACATGAAGCAACCTACTTGAATATTGCAGAAACACATCTTAGTGCAGGAGTGTCGAACTCCAGTCCTCAAGTACCGCCGTCCTGCAACTTTTAGATGTGCCTCTGCTGCACCACCTGACCAGAACAATTAGGTCATTAAGACTCTAGAGACCTGATCTACACAAGAAGGAGGTAATTAAGCCATTTCAGTCCAGTGTTTCGTACCTGTGGCACATCTAAAATCTGCAGGACAGCGGCCCTCGAGGACTGGAGTTTGACACCAACTAGAGCCTTAGAGACTCTAAAACAGGGGTCTCAAACTCCAGGCCTCGAGGGCCGCAGTCCAGCAGTTTTTTTACCACTTCTGTGGTAGTGCTAAGATGGTTTCCACTGTGCGTATTAATGCATATGTAGGTATATTTGGTATTTGAAATGTTGCAATAGGCAGATAAAAGCGTTTTCAGAGAGGATGTCAAGTATTTGTTGTATGTATCAGATATTTGTGGGCAACTAAAATACAATGGGTCCACTGTAAACCACAAAAGACCAAAGCTAAAGAAGCTGGATGTTCGCTGAGTGTTGTATCCAAACATATTGATGGAAGGTTGAGTGGAGGGAAAAAGTGTGGTAGAAAAAAAGGTGAAAAAGTGAAATAACCACAGCATTTAATAAACTTTTCAATGAGACTCTGATATATTGAGATGTACTTGTAGAGCATTAACAGGCCTCATGCGTGTGTTTTATTTTGTTTTGTTTGGTTTGGTTTTGTGAAACATTGCAGATTTTTTTTTGAGTGCCTGCTAACACTCAAATTCACCTCTCCTTGTTTACAACGCAACAGCCTCTGGAAATTTATAACAAATTTTTAAATAAAATGCAAAGCAATCAAACACATTTAAAGTAATCTGTATTTACAGCAAAGGTAGATATGCTGAAGACTGCAGAGTTAATTCTTACACAAATTGTACAAGTGTTACATTCAGTAGTTTTAAGAAGTGTCTTCAATATACAATATGGCTACAAAGTACAACTGTACAACAAAAAGCATATGGTGAAACAGTGTCATACTATACATTCAGACTGTTTTTAAATACATTTGCCTGGAGTATGAACAATGAAAATACATTCATTCATATAGGAGGACGGCAGTCATCTGTTTTGATGCTTACATTGCAATATTCACAGAATAAAATATTTTTATATACAAGACTATACATGTTTTACATTGCATTATTTGCATTTATTTTTTGCAAAATGATCAAAAGTCTGTCGTAGAAAACTGTACTGTTTTCCAGGGAGTAGATTTCACATGCTGGACAATTTATCTGAAATTTCAAAGAAGAGACAAAGATTTCTTGAAAACGTTGTTTTTTTCTAAATATTTTCAAAGGGCTAAAAAAATACAAACAGGAGCTACAAACACTCACCTCAGGTGACAGTGTACTGTTGAAGTTAAAGATGCATTGTGTTTTGCTCGGGTCCGTGTCTTCCTCTTCAAAGACCATCATCAGTTCTAACATGCAGCAAGAGAGCACCTTCTGCTGACAGCTATCCTGCAAGAGAAGAACATCCTTTATTATGAGAAAGCACAGATTCATATTTAGGTCAAGAGTATTAAGTGTACTCTTGTAAGAACAAGACAAAAGCACACTGTGATTCAACAGTTTGTAAATCCACCTTTCATGGTGCCTCAGATGAGTCATGTTGTTTTCCATCTGATCGCATCAATTTCTCATAACCCTGTTCAGGAATTTAGGTCAAATCTTCTTTCAAAACATTGCTAAGTATGCTGCAGTTTGGAGAAAATAGGTTCTGCACAGCATTTCAATCAGGTTGAGCGCTGGTCTTTTACTAGGACATTACGACACCTACTGTATATTCCTTCAGTTTTCAGCCATCATGTCTGGGACCATTGTCTTCCTGATCCAGTTTCAGATAATAGACAGATGATGTCACACATTTCACTCCAGAACACTTTGTTTTGCAAAGTAGCAAAGACCATGCATCACGTCAAGTGTTGCATTTACTATTTAGCTTGTATATTATCTTTCTGAGCAGTGTGTTGATCTGAATTTGCAGATGTATGCTGATGATACTGTGATATATGTACATGCTGAAACAATAAAAACATATTTGCTAAATTAACAACCGACATTGTTTGCAAAGGATCACCTGTTAGCTAGATCAGTCATGTACTCTGATCTAGCAAAGGAGTTCTTGTAACAGGTACAAGCACCTGTAACAGGTACAAGCACTCCTTTGTCCCTTCAGCAATATCTCTTTAATGCAGGACAAGACAGGGGGACTTGCACCTGATCTAGTGTAGCAACTGTCGGTCAATAATGAAATAGACTGCTGTATTCTTTCCTTTATGTATTGATTTGTACTTCATGTCCTTTTGGTATTCTTTGTTGTTCCTTATTTTTTAATCTTTGATCATTTGTTTTTTAGTTTTTATACTTGCTGCAACATCAATTGCCCAATTTGGGATACGAATAAATCTGAAATCTGAATGACTTTAATTGTAAAGCTGTGCATTGTCCCTTTCTGAAAAACGTTTGTTTAGATTTGCATGTTTTTCAAGATGCTCAGATGCTCCTGCTGTGATACAAGCCCAGATCACCAGCCCTCCACCACCATGCTGTAAAACTCTTATACCGCTCTGATCTTCTAAGTGTGAATAATAGGAAATCTCAGTTTGGAACAAGTCATCCAGAAACAGCATTAAAACAATCATTACCATCCAACAACCAATGCAATAGCAATTAAAAGCAAATAAAAATAAAATCACCGGAATTGAATAAGACGATATGTATTTAATTAAAAACTGTATTACATAGTAAGAAAATATTTTCTTTATCCTTTAACTCCTGACCCGTGTGCCTCTGTAATTATGGGAAACAGTTTGAATTTAAGGTGCAAAAGGTACTTTGGGTTTCCTAAGCTCTTGCTTTTCATTTGTTTTCACAGAGTTCCGGTTTAGGTGGGCTTCATGGCTCCGCCACAGGCCCATGCTTGTCCTCGTTGCCATTCTTTTGAAGAACAATAACTGTATCATCTGTATATGTAAGGATGTAATGCAAGCATCCGCTGCTCCTCTTCATGGTCTATAGGCAAACTGCATGGGCTCTCAGCAGGTCTGTACCTGATTTATAAGATTAACTTTCAATATAAATGTTCCTTAAAGGACTTCATCACCAGGGAAGTTAAGGCTCCAGGTCTTTTTCTGGGAGAAATGCATTTGGCCAAAGGAATGATTTACGACTACTTCCACAGTTCAGGGTTTTTTTATCTGTTCCAAGAACTTTCTAAACATGTTAAAACACACCAAGTTGTGCTGCACTGGTTTTATCAATCTGCCTGTAATGCCATCAGGCCCTGGGTTTTTATTTCTTTCTTTTACAAAACAGACATGGCACCTTGTACCTCAGACTTATGCTACTTATGATATGCTTATGAGCCTGGAAATTGACGGTTTCTGGATGTTGATTGGAAAAAAGTTTCACAGTCAGACGGCAATGCCAAGACACCCAGACTCAGCTGTAGTTGTCATGCCAAGCCCCTAGTTGGCACTATAATTTTAGCATGTCATCAAACATGCATGATCTTTTGACCCCTAGCTTTCTCCCTAATCGTAGGCAGTAAGCCGTCTCCCTCTTCCATGAACGAAGTGTTCATGTAACACATGCAGTCCTTATCAGAAACGTTGCTAAACTGAACACGTAACACAGCACAGCACAGCACAATGCTATCCGCCATTGTTATTACTGTTATCTGTCTGCATGTGTGTAATTAACCCTACCGCTGTACGTTCTGCGAATGTGTTACAGAAAAGTTTCACTCTGAGACCTGGTAAAAAGTGTTGGTGTGAGCGACTCCGGTCACCGGTATCGTATCAACAGGCGACTGGATCATAACAAAATGTTCTGATCTGCTCATTTGTTCCTCCAACCTTTTTTGTATCTGAGTTTTTACTTCTGTCTCTGCATGTTTCCTCCATCTTACCTTCATCTCCTCTATGAAAAGCTATGTGCCTTTCTCCCAGCCCCCGATTCCCAAAGTTTATTATTTGGGATGAACTTTTTAACTAATGCATCCTTACAAAAAAAAAAACTGTATAACTGCAAACTGTGGGAATTGGTTCACCAAACTCATTGCAGATTGATACATCCCATGTATGCCTGTAACATGGAAATGCATTCCTCATCCCAGAGTTGGCTTTTCTTCTTACTTTCTCCCTCTTCAGAACTGGCTTGTTTTCTAGGGCAGGGAGCATAACGTTGTAGTTACACAAGCTAAGTGAATGGTTCGCCTTTGACAGAGCCAAAACTCAGATCCAAGAGGGATGCAACTGGTCTCTCTCCCTCGCTCAGTGCAATTCAATCCCTCTGTGTGAAAGAGAAAGTATTCACACCCGAATTACTTCGTTGAAGCAGGAATTTCATGGTGTATGTCTTCACTGGTAGGTATTGTGAACACTGAAAGCCTCTAATCGGATAAAACAGCAGGAATGATAAAATATTCATATTGCATGCTTTTTATGTGCCATTACTTGTCGATTATCAACATGAAAGCAATCTAATCGAAGCAAGAGCCGCACCCATTCCCCTCAGAAGCACAGAGAAAGCTCCAAAACTATAAAAACAGACTGCTCATATCTTTTAAATCCTGTTTTAATCCCCACTTAGCTTCTTATTTATTTCTTTTTCAGTTTTTTCTTATACATTGATTTTGCCCATGTTTGTTTTGCTTTGTGATTATTTTATGATTATTTTATTTTAAGGTTTTATGTGCAACCCTTTGGCCATCAGCTGTTTTAAGTGTGCTTTAGTCTGAGTTAACTCTTTAAACACATTTTTTTTTACATTTTTACTCTTCCCTGAGTGAAAAGGTGAAAAGGAATCTGCATTGGAGCATTTACAACTTACTGTCACGTTTTCAGCTGTTGGGGCGTACAGCTTGGCATCAGATGTCTGAAAGGAAGGGGGAAAAAATGACACAACATAAGGGCTTTTAATAAAACTATTTCCTAATACACAATTACTTTCAAAAACAAAACATACACTGCAAAATATTTACTCAAGAATAAGAGAGCAGAAAATAAAAATAATCTTTTCTGCAGATTAAAACAGTCCCTCCAGGATTGTGTTCTGAGGCAACAAGTTTTGCATATTAAAATGTTCACTGGGTGATTAAGAATGTTTCTCCGGTCATTACATTGGGTGAATTTGACTGCAGTTACTGGTAGTGACAGCCCTGTACAAGTATATTTTTAAAGAATCCTGGTAAAACAGCTGCCATAAATCTCTTCAACATGGCAGATTGGTACAGCACTGGCGCCTGCAACTTACCTACTAATCTCCTGCTCCATTTTCAGAAATAATTTAACTCCTCCACTAAATTATAATCGGTTGCACCAAGATACTGTGTTCACAAAGGATGTGAACTTTGGCAAAGATTAACTCTCACTGGGGTTTATTGTGAAATTTGAGCAGAAAAATAATTAAATGACAAAATTATGTTAATGCAGTGGGTTTTTCCTTGAACTTTCAATAATTATGATTAGACTCAATTACCTATTTCCTGCATTTAAAGCCCTCGTTCTTTACATTTAATTGGTGCAAATAAAACCACATAATTAAAAAAAATCCAAAAGTTTAGTTTAATTTATTCAATTGAAAAAGTGAAGGTGATAAGACAGAGAATAATGAATATGGTTTGCAGGTAATAAAAACACATTTCTCAGAATATTTTTATACTATTTCAGACTAAAGATTAAGATAGAAACATGGGAATACTGAAAAATGTGATGAGACAGCTCCATAAATCAAATTCTTGTTTTGTAGATTATCCATCCATCCATTTTCTTCCGCTTTATCTGAGAGCCCAGACACCCTACAAAGAAAACCCATTTCAGCCGCTTGTATCCACGATCTCGTTCTTTCGGTCATGACCCAAAGCTCATGACCTTAGATGAGGGTGGGAACGTAGATCGACCGGTAAATCGAGAGCTTCGCTTTTTGGCTCAGCTCTCGAGGAGCTTTTTAACCACCATGGCGACCTCGTCCCCAGAAACTGGAGATTAATTAAATGAATACTTCTCTGTGTGATTGTGACTCACACCTGAAATTTTCAATTGACTTTGCTTCCAACTCCTGAAGGATACAGTTGCAAACTTTTTTTCCTACCAGACTTTTCCTTCCACTCAACTTTCCTTCATTTTTCAGACACATTCCAAACAGCCAACTTCAGCATCAGAACAAGATTTAAAAAAAAAAACAGTGACTTTGAGATTAATAAAATATTGTACTAAAGTTTAGACAGATGTGACAATGTTTTGTAAACTAGGGAAGGAATACCTGTCAATGTGATACGCTCTAGACTGTTTCTCTGAGGAACACCATATATAGACATATATATATATATATATATATATATATATATATATATATGTCTATAAACTGTGAGCACTTTTAAATCCAAGTCAAAGATTGTGTGCATGAGCACACAATCTTAGCCAATAAATCTATTCTGACTCTGATTCCATGAAGAAAATAACAGGTGCTGAGGTAAGGAAAAACGACTTTATTTGAAGCACAATAATGAAAGTGTGTAGGAAACAGTGACGAATTGGTGGAAGTTCTTTGCAAGTTCAGAATTTTAAATCAAAGCATTTCCTTGATCTGCTATTCAAATAAGGCTGAAAGCTATGAACTCTTTGAGCAGCTGTTAGATCTGCACCTCAAGCCATTTTCTCCCTGCCTCTGGAAAGTAAGATCCCTTTTACTACCATCTACACCAGAGAAGACACTGACTCCTCCATACAACTCCACATAACCTCAATTTAAACAGCCTGAATTGTCCCGTTATTGGTCTTTTTGCCAACAACACGATCATAAGAGTAACATAAGAGCAATCTTGGATGGACGGTTGAGTTTTAGAGGAAAATAATAAACAAAATCTTAGTGTATTTGATACCTTCTCTCACCTCAATGGCGCCTTTCAGATCTTTCTGGAGACAGGTCTGCAGATCCTGTACTTTGACAGGAGTAGCATTAACGCATGAAGTCAGGAAGCTGTAAGACAAAGGAGACACCATAATTACACTGCAGTTTAGTCAAAGAATTCAGTAAATATATACAGAAGACAGGTCTAAAGGAGGCTAATGGATAAAAGTTGTTTTTTATGCTAAAGGTGCCAGGTGTGTCCTTCGCTGAGCTGCAGTGAAATAATAAAATAAAATAATTATTTTTTATTTAGTAAAACATTTTCAATTTCTTCTTTTACTATTATTTTTCTAAAGTTAAAAAAATTTACTTAAAGTGGGTGCCAAATCTTTTACACAATCACCTATTTTATGGGTAAAGAAAAAATAGACCAAGATTAATAATTTTAGAGCTTCTTCCACCTTTATGTGGCATTTATGCTTCACAATTCAACTGAAAAAAACAACAGGAAAAAAACTTGAATTTCTCAAACTCATGCCTGTCTAAAGTTATGATTTATGTTTTGTCTTTAATTCACTTATTAGCTCTGGGTGTAGTTGAGGCTTTTCTGCTGTCTGCAGCTGCAAGCTTTAGATCAACAGAAGTCTTTTTTTTGTCTCTGCACCTGGAGAAGCTTGTCTTGAGAACTGCAGTTCTTCTGTCTTTTCTTATAAAAATATGTTTTCAACTCTGTAAGTCAAAGCTGTTTGCTTCCTATCATGTTTCACAAAGTTCCTAACACTTTAAAAATGCCTGGATACAACACAGATTGCAGAAGTTTGCACAACCTTAAATAAGCTGAAGTATTTCATTTGAGGACCTGGTCTTATTTGGACTTCAGCTCTTAGTTAAATAAAGACAGATAAAGATGAGAACAGATTTTCTGTGGTCATCTCTCAAGGATATGAAGGAACTATTACTTCCTGCTGTTTGCCTCGAGTGCTGACACAAGCTTCTGCTAAGGGATTTCCTTACCCTGTATCTTCTACAAAACACGTCATTAAGGGAGCAAACGTCCTAGACAAACAGAGCAGATATCTTTATTTCCTGTTTTGTTTTAATATTATCCTTCACTTTTGCACTTTTTTCCTACCATGCAAGTAAGTAAACAAATCTTGGGTCATACAAAGGCATGAGTTAGCCATAGGACGGTTACCGCTGTCAAGGTATACCGTGATATGAAAAATTAATGGTTTCAAAAGCACTAAAACATTCCGTCATACTGGATAAACTTTTTTTTGTCTGATCAGATAGCTACTATCTACTAAATAGCTACGAGCTCTGCAAGTATACTTTTAGTACCAATTGGACATTTCAAATGGCACTTGCCCGTTTTTGAATTTATGTTTTCCAGTTTCATTAGTTTCCATTAAGTATTCCAGTTGTATATTTAGCTGTATTAATTTGCTATCAAGTCGCAGACTGTATGCCTACCTCAGAGTAAAGAAACAAAGCCACACCTGAGTTTTGTGGCTATCTCGGCAGCACAGCTTCCACGTCGACTGGAACAGGTCACTTTTCTAAAAGTCATAAAAGGAGAACGCTTTAATATGTCTGCTTATATCAAACCTTTGGAAAGTATTTTGTAGACATTTGGTTCAATTTGTTAGTCGTCTGGAGTGTTATTGGAGTATTTTAGTAGCAACCAACTAATTTTGCTGCAGAAATCTTCCTCCATTAATGCTAGAGTGTGCATTATGTACTGCATAATTACTAAAATATCTGCAGTGTTTAAATGCACCTTTGATGTTGGCTTACAACGCCTGTTCAAAATGTGTAAATATTCGATTTATAATTTTGTAAACAGCAGAAAAAATCCTTTATTTTTCCATCTTTAACTTGTTGTACCAGTGATCCTCTCAATATTTTATGGAAACTCGTCACATTAAAACATTTCACCTCTCAGCATCACAAGTATCCATCTGAAATTGAAACAGATTTTATTTTTTATTTGTTCTGAACACAAGAAATTGTTGAGAATAATGTTTACTGAGAAAGAACAGGCTTCGCTAAACTTTGAATTTTAACAGTGCAGTAATATATGAGTTTCAGGATAGAAAAAAATCTGCTAGAATGCCCCTCTATCTTCCATCTTGAGGAGGGCACAGTCCCTTCCCAATTGTGATTTGTGATGTCAAAAGTTAAAATGGCTGCTGTACAGCCCAACAATAAGCTAACAATAGCTGCATCAATAGTCTGTTTATATTGACTTCTGGATAATTGAATGTCGCTAACTCTGTCAAACCTGTCCAACGTCTACCTCCAAACACGTTTCTTTACTCTTTGAGTGCAATGTATGTTTGCTTAGAGATGCTAGTCTGGTCAGAGTAGAACAGCTAGCATATCCCGCTGGTTTTCCAACACATGAGTATGTGTGACTTCTGACACAAATGGAGAACAACTTCAAAGTTTCCAATCCAAAGACATCAAGTGATGGGAAAAACATCAAAGCATGGCTAACGATAAATTCCCAGATTCTGTTCATAATATTGTGCACTGTAGATGTTCGAAGTAACGTATTCCTCAACAACCTTTCTTGTAACCAATAATAAACACGGGTGGCATTTAATCAGAGGTTAGGAATGCCACCTCACAACTTCTCAATCTGTGTAAGCGGTGCAGCAGAAACAATTTATTTTATTGGGATTTCGTGCGAGAGGCCAACAAAAAGTAGAGTGGTGCAAAATTATAAAATGGAGGGAAAATGATACTCGGTTTAACAAAACCTGTTACAAATAAAAATCTTTAAATTAGTGGTGGGCATTTGTATTCAGCCCCCATTGGCTCAATTCAGTTCAGCTGAACTTGGAGATACTTTATTCGTTCCAAAGGCAAATGAAATGTTGTCATTCATATCACCCAAGTATCACCAAAGAGTTGTTGTGGTAGTGATACTGTGAGTAGGAAGGATCTCCAGTAGCAGTCAGTCTTACAATAAATCTGAACAGGTCACTGACTGAAGACCATTATAACTGATGAAAGAGATGGTTTGGACTTTCTCCTCTCTCAGTTCTGGGATTTGGGGTCAAAGTTGAGGTATCATTAGAACTTTTGAGATGCTAACGAGCTGCTCCTGTTGGTAAGAACTGCCCCTCGTAGCCATGGCTACGCATCTTAACAACTGTCTGAAAATAAAAAAAACGTAAGAGCACAAATTCTTCGATCTGCACAGTATCCAAAATCATAGGGAATTATTTTCTAAACATGAAATGCCTTCAACCGAAAACAATTATGAGCAAAAGTCTCCAAAAAAAACAAGACAGAACTAACATAAAATAAAAAAAAATTTAAAAAAATCCAGTGCAACCAATGGCCTTGAAAAGTTCCCAGCTTAATAAATAGAGACCTCCTATAAATAGTTTAATGTCAGTGTGAATAAATCTGTTTCATGAAGGCGTCAGTGGTATTTTCAGAGAACATTAGTGACCAATCAGCTTCATGACCAGCAAGCAGGTCAATGAGAAGGTTGTGGAGAAGTTTAAAGCAAAGTTACAATTTCAAATTTAAAACTATGGCCTCCTGGAAGCATGAATAAGGAATGACTGCAGGCTTTTGCGCAGCACTGCATTGCTTTTCTAACTATATGTCTTATTCTAAGATGCTATAATACACTTTTCTCTGTAAACAAGCTGTATGCCTTTACTGGTGTAGTGGCTGATCACACAGACGTCTTACACTGGGACTTGTGAAATAAGGACAGGCATGGACATCAGCCAGTGAGGGCTGCCACCAAAAGCTGGTGGAAAGAGTGTATGTGGAAAAAACTGTGGAACTGAGGAATGTCAGACAGTGTGTATGCGTTGCTTAGAGTCTACATGTCAACAGAGATTTAAAAAATTAGCTCACTAAAAAACACTCCCCATTCTCCTCTGATTGATCTTTGTCAGCCAAGAGATGGTGTGAAAATCCCAGTAGGTCAACATTTTAAAGACACCCAGATTTGCCTATTTGGCACCAAGAACCACTGAACGTTTAAAATCACTCAAAATGCCCTTAAAAGTGTTTAAAGTGTCTTTTGAAAGATTTCTTCAGTTTTTGCTTTTTTTGTAACATTTCATATCCAAATTGATGTAACTGGATATAAAATGCAGTTTTCAAAAGATAGAAAAGTGTTATATCTACCACAATATGGCTCCATGTGAAATTAAATAACACCATCAAGCGTTTGTTATTAAAACAAGAGGCCTTTTACATCACTGTGGGGGGATTTAGACCCAGTCTTCTTTGGAGAATTGTTTTAATTTAGCCACAGGACAGGGTTTTTGAGCATGAACAGCCTATTAAGATCACACATATCTTAAGTGGCCACTGGAAAATCTTGCTTATGGTACAAACTTGCTGTTGTGCTTTTCTGGCTACAAAACCCAAGAGTGTAAGAGCTGTACTACATTCTCCTGAAATTCCTGGTGGAGAGCAGAATTCAGTGTTCCATTAAATACTGCAAGTTGTCCACATGCTAAACCAGAAACATTTCAATACAAGGTTCACAACTGTTGAATGTGATCCACCATTCACAATGTAATGTTCCCTGTCATTATATGCTCAGTCAGAAGGAGGCAAAGTCATCAAGTAGATGCTATCACTGGGTTTCCATAGATAGAAGTGGTTTTGCTGCTATGTGACACATTTCTCGGGCTAAGAATTTAAAATATGTGAATGTTACAAACTTCCTCTGACTTTTAAGTGATTGTAATTCAGCTTCTTGGTGCAAACAATGTGACACTGTGGTGACATAGGAAAGCACATGGTCAGCAACAGTATACAACATCTCAAACAAGACTCCAGCTTCTCCTCTCATCATTCTTTGTCATCCAAAATCACAGTAGATTCGCATTTTCAGAGATATTCAGACCACAGCTTTTGGAACCAAGAACCAGGATTAAAGTAATTTACAGTGCTGTGAAAAAGTCTTAAGCTTTTCCCTTATTACCATAGTGAATCATCTCTCTCCATTTAGAAGGTGCATCGTCCACCCTTCCATCAACTAACTTCACTTCAACCCATCTATAAATCTCCTTTTGTCTCATGCCCTGTGGCTCCAACCTCACCATCCTTCTGCATCTGCGTCTCTGAACACTGATGCATTGTGTTCTAAAAACACAATGCATGTCTAAAAAACACTCAGTTCATCCTCTCTGATTTTATCTCCAAAACATTCGGCGTGGCCTGTCCCTCTGATGAGTGTCTGTGTGTTTATGATGTTTTTATGTTTTCATGATGTAAAGCACTTTGAACTGCCTGGTTGCTGAAATGTGCAAAACAAATAAACTTTATTGATGGATTGATGTATTCATTCCTGATCCTACCCATCCTCGTCCAGAGAAAACCTCAACTTCTGCATGTTGAGGTCTCCATTGATCTTTACCTTGAACTCATCAGCACACCTCACTACTCTCTCACAGCTTTCATGCATGTCCTACCCCACTCTGCATGGTCCGGCTAAACTGCCGAAAACTGTTTTCGTTGTCGGAGTTGTGTGTCAATTTGTTGTCCGCGCCATCTTGTCACACACTCTGTGGCAAACTTTTTGCTCCCCTCTGCATGTGAAACTAGTGTGGTTGGTCAGAATTTCCTGTGTGTGTATGTTTATGCAGAAACCAGCCTCAATTACTCAACTTCCAGAAGCAGGATCTTCAGATTGACAGCAGCGCGGATAGTTTTGGGGGGCTTAGCTTCCCGCTATCGCATTCTGTTTTTTGTTTTCTCATTAACATTGAAAATAAAACAAGATGTTGCAGCACGTCAATCATTATTTCCTCCAAATTTGTGAACTTGTAAGAAATGTTCCTCTCCGTCATGGCCGCTGTGTTTACTGTAACTCTTGTAAACCACAAATATGACAAGGCGCCGGTTCGATGTGTCTTGTGGACCTTGAAGGGTGTGTCCAAATGTCCTGAAACTACGCGTGTCAACAGTTTGACTTTGTTCTAACCATGCAGGGCCCTTAGCATACTTCTCTGCCAATGCAGACCTAATCATGTAATACCACAGCTCGTCGCTCAGCACCTTGTTGTACTTTAAATCTACAAATCTGCAATGCAGCTCCTTCTGGCTTTCGCTTTCCTTCTCTATCTGCGTCCTTGAAGAAAAACTTGCATCTGTATTGTTCGTTCTCAGTGTAAAACTGTACTGATGCCTATAAATCCTCACATCTGACCTAACCCACAGCTTCAATGCTGTAAAAACGTCTTTGCCCTTTAAAGATTTCTTCTACTTAGGCTTTTTAGTCCTGTTTTATTTTAGAACAATTTATCCACTGGTGCAACAAGTCATGCTTGCAGTGAAATATTTTGAAAACAAAAGAGAAGCTGATTGATTTTCAAAGAAGTCTCTCTACGATCGTACAAACAGTTATTAATGGTACAGTGGTAGAGATTGTCAGTCAGTATAAATATTTGTTTTTAATCTTGAGTGTTTTATTTTTCTTCTGAATCCATTTTAACCCTTGGCATGGTGTACTGGTTCGGAAACCTCAGCTTGACAAATAGAGAGATTGAGCGGTATAGATATTAATGATAGATTGTGTTTTAAGAAACATGAATCAAATCATGAAAACTAGAGTTACTAAGAGGGCAAGAGCACTCTTTGCACTCTGAGTTCAGACTACTACCATCAAGAAGGTGGTTTACTTATGCCCAAAAGGCAATATCAAACAGATACTGGAGATAATTTATTCCTTTAGCTGCAGGGTTTTGAAATGGTTTCAGATGAATCATGCTGTTGGGTTCCTGATATAAATTTGTAATGTGTGTTTAGGTTTTTTTTTTTGTTTTTCTCCTGTCCTCTGGGGAGTGGGAGTGTATTGTTGTGAAGTGGCTTTAGACTCTCCTGCAAATAAGTTGCCCTATGGGAACATAAAATACATCAAATGAAATCATCTTTTTTCGCAAGGTGATAGAAAAATTATACAAAATGCAGTTTTGTATAAATTGCATTTTGCTTATGGATAAACAAGCAATTGCGTTGCACAATTACCTATTTCAGTTTCTGGTGAGTCCGGCACCTACAACCTCCAAACAGCAGGTGGAGCCATAAGCGCTTGGAAAATGAAAGTGAAAGTGAATCTGAAAAGGTGGCTTTTCAAGTTTTCTAAACCAAATAAGAGTGTTGCCTGAAGGTGATCGAAAAAGGTGCTGAAAGGTAGACACATGCGCAGTGAGACCGCCCCGGATTAAACTTGCGCACAGTTACTTTACTACAAATAATAATCATAAGAAAAAAATGCTTCTTATAATATATCCGAACTTGGGCTTGCTGGGCCCTGCTGTCGGATCAGAGTGGGGAGGTAAAACCGCTTACCGCTCGCTGGTCCCGGGGCAATGTGAGCTGGAGAAGGATGACCTGGAGAGCCGTCATGAATTCTTCTATCATCAGCGCAGCTGCCGCGGGGGTTCTTCTACCCAGCACAGCACCAGCACAACTCTATCACATCTTCGCATTGGATCTGCGACAGTAACTCCGCTTTGTCTCATTGGTCCGAAATCCACTGTTGGTTACACTTGAGCCGAGCGGTTCCGCAGTTCCACTCTCTCTCCCAACACACACATACACACATATACACACACACACACCGAGACTCACACACGCCCTCCCTGTGCGTCTCTCTCGTCACGTCGAGCGCGCACTCCTCCTTCATCTCTGCAAAGGAGTTGTTTTTAGGAATTATTGTAAAAGTTTTTCAGCTGACATGTCACTTTTATTACGGGAACACCTCTGCAGCTTCACCCTGCCGGAGAGATCAGATGGTTTCCCAGAAGCGTCTGCGTTCAGACGCAACATGATCAACATTTTTTTGGCTTGTTTGTTTTATTGTGTTGATTTAGCGCCTACACAGCGTGTCATCTGCATCATAATTTACAACTTTTCAGGCTGTTTTGTGGTCATTACACAAACTGCTTCCTTTTGTTGCAGCCTGTCAAATGCTTAAATTACTAAGTGGTTCCTTTGACTGGAGATTAGGAGTTGGAATAATAAAGGAAGCGTAGAATCAGTATTACTATGATTAGTTGAAACCAGATGCGTTTGCTGTATTTAAAAGCCACTTTTTTTCTCAACTTCTTAGATTGAATCTGATGGAATTATTCTTCTATTAGATCAGTAGTAGGATTACCAGACTTTTTTCTTTGTTTTAAATTACTCCACCTCCTTCGCAGAAGGTAAAATTACTGGACATTCCCAAGATGTTTATGCTGATATCTTTTGGCATCTTAAGGCAAATTTCACCCAATGATGAACCAGACCAGAGGTCTTTAACTGCTTTTATTTATTTCAATTAAAAATGTTTTCTCAATTTCAGATTTTGTTATTCCATTCGTTTAACTTAAACTATAATAACTTTGCTAAATACTGAGAAAATATAAGTAATCTTCTGGTTTAATCTGAGATATCCTATAATTATTGTAGCATTTACGACAAAAAATTATTTTGGTAGTTTAACTGAACAAAAGAAGTTTCTCAGACAGGGAGAAGAAAATGTGTTTTTTTATTTTGTTTATTCAGGTAATCTTAATTCATTCAAGAAAAACATTGCCCTTCTCCATCCCTTACAGTAGTCAAACCGCTGATTACTATCTTCCTGCATGTGTATCCTGTCTAAATTGGAAAAGGTCAATGGAGACGTTGAAGGAAAAATTCCATCCTTATGAGAAAAGCCACAAAAACACATAAAAATAGTTCACAATCTTCTGGTAAGTCAGATCATAAAAACACATCTTAAAGTAATTCAGAGGGGGAAAAAAATGTGAAAGCTCAACTGTATGAGTTCCTTAAGCTGTTTCAAAAATAACTGAATGAACTGAAGTAGCCCTGCTGCACGTCAGGCTCATGTTGCGTTCTCTGTTATAGTAGACATGAAGGGTGACACATTCATCTGGCCTTGTAGTAGGGACAATCCAGCTAGCTATAAAATGACGGAAAAACAAGTGAACTCTTGTTATGGGATTTCACTAATGAACAAAAATAACAAACAGACATGATAAAATCAAACTCCCACACATGCCATACCAAAAACCTTGGACACACACTAGTGGAAACATTCTTCATGAGATCTTCCCACTGGTCTCTCTACAAGGTTCTCAGTACAGCAAGAGATTTTGAATTCATATATTCATATAATTTTACTAGTGGAGCTCCGACTATTAAAAAATAGAGGTGGGACTCAAATAAAAATTTTTGCCAGTGAATTGCAGGGGCTGTAATTAATTACAATTAATCACATTTTAAATAAAAAACAACTTAAGCAAGATATTCAATTCATAAACCTATTGGCTGCCAATATTGAATATTTATGCATACAAGCTTAACAACAACCATTGTATACAACCATTTAGCTTTTAAGTGTTTCTGGAACCCCTGCTTTGGAAAAAATGACATTAGCATTGGGGATGTCTATGCCGCTGTTTGGCATTGAGATGCTGTTTTAGGCTTGAATAGCTTCGCTGATAGTCCAACACCTTTTAGCTCAATAGTTTATTCCCATCAGAATGTTTTTTAGCAAAAATTTATCCCCAGTGGACCAAACCGGCGGTTTTGTCGTCCATCACGATTTTTAGCTATCACTTGTGCGTCAGATGTACAGGTGTACCAGAAACACGCAAATGCAAAGGTTCCACCCAGGAGCTTTGTATGTTAAAAAATATCCAATTAAATTAGTTAAATTTATATAATTTAGTCATTAAAATTAAAGTCCCAACCCTGTTAGAAACCAAGCATTTCAGAGAATGAATTAAAATAAAGAATGTTCAGTCACAATTTTATTGATTTAGATTCATATTAAACTTTATTCCTTCAATTCTGTACAGAAGGGTGAAGTTTAAAATAGTTCACAACATTCCTAAAAGTCGCCAGAGAGTGCTGGAATGAATAAGGAGCTTAAAATAGAGAACCAGTTTAGAGTCATTTCTTATGTTGTTTTATGCTTTCTAACAGTTAGACTTTCTCAACTTTAACAGTGGTTTTGATCAACAGTTCAATCAGCCTTTATGAGGGCCCTTAAAAGATTTTCCTTAGACTTCGACTGCTTTTCACCTGATTTCAATCCGTATACATGACCCACAACTCTTTTTGACAAGATAAACCTCTTGGGAGGAACCATTGACGTTTCTACATATGTCAGTTATGTTTTTGTTTGCTAATACTCAAGCGTTAAAGAAAATCCACAACTACGTAACCAAACAGTCTGGATAACTTTCAGAGATCTGGCACAGATTAAGAACTACAAAAAATTCCCCATCGTATCATTTTTACACATGAAAGTACGGAAGTGTTCGTTTCAGGAACAGTTTCTTGCTGAAAAGATAAAGTTTTACGTTTTAACGAGATAAAAAAAAAGTAAAGTTCTATATTTTGTTAAAACCAAAACATGTTCTTGTTTTAACGAGAAAAGTCATAACAGTAAAACGACAACCCCTTGTGTGATGGTTGAGCCTAGAAGAAACAAGTAAAGCAGAGGAAGCCGCTTTATGCCTTTTTACGAGATCTAAAACTCGTCTTGTTTTACAGAGAAACTCTACAAAACTAAATTCTGCTCCTGAATTTCAATGAAATGCTTTTGTAAAGTCCTTTTTATGCAATGCAAAAGAAATCCATTGTGTACAGGAGTTTACAATAATCTACTAGTGCCCCTCCCCCACATGATGCTAAATACTGCCTATCCTTTGACTGAAATGTTATTACATGTTGCAGACAAACTTGATCATTTAATAATATACTCCTGTTATGCTAGATGGGCAAAACAGCAGTAAGTTAAATGTAGATTATTTTAGCAGCAGTAAAAATAATTTTTGCTTTTCTATATTTTTAAGGAAAAATCATGTTATATTTATTTATATAGTTGTTAATTTGTAAATATCCTTTAATAGATGGTTCTTTTATTAAACCCTACCTAACTGTGAGAATCTCATAGTTCTTAGTCAACAAACTGCAGAATGCAGCTTTTAATAGTCAGTTTTGCCTTTTGATATTTATTTCCTCACTCCTGGGTAAACTTTGGCTTTCTGGTACACTTCATGGTTTTTCTCCGTTTGTCCTCCACTTCCTCATCATACCACATTGGTACCAGGACTGGACAAAAACAAAATGTGTAAAGCTAAAAAAAACACACACACAATATAAACTACTTCCAAAGATTACAAGAACATTAGGCTGCTTGGATGCAAAATGCTCTGTATTTATGCCAAACTCTGTAACTTTCACTCAGTTAAAATCCACTCTGACCATCAACTCCTCGGTCTTACTTTAGGCTGCAGTGCCATCTATCTTCAGCTCAGCCAGAGACTCCGAAGCAGTTTCATCCTCCTCTTCACCTTCATCTTCTTCCTCTTCGTCATCCTCCTCATACCCGTCATCCTCCTCTTCCTCCTCATCGTCGTCGTCATCATCATCGCCATAGTCGTCTTGTCGGCTTCCTCCAGCTGCCAGGTTCTTCCAGTAGGCGTCGTACCCGGACGCGCCCTCGTAGTCGTCGTCGTCGTCGCCGCCGGCCTGCCGACCGAACTTCAAGGTGCGAGCTGCGGGGAACAAACGGACCAATCAGATTTAGAGCAGATCTCGTTCTCTACACGGCCTCCGCTGCAGACATGCATGTTTGCATGAAAATCAGGCTTGCACAAATTAATTATGTGCATGAATCCGAATAATTTTCAAAAGACTGCATTTAGTTTGAAGGCAACATCATCAGTCTTTTACTCAAGAGTTCTCATCTCACTGTGTTCATTTTCAAGTAGGCATTCTGGAACATTTATTTTTATGCCTTGCAATAAAAGTAAAGAGGCTAAAAGAGGAAATGTGGAGTTTTAACAAGACAAGTGTTTACATATAAAAGGTGTGGGGCTCAGTTTGTGGAAAACAGACCTGCTCCTTGGAATCACATCTTGAATTTAAACAATAAAAATTACATGCAGGAGATAAAAAAGCAGGGAACAAAACAACAATTGGCAGCTGTTCGTATAAAGGATATGTAGGATCCTTTTATGCAGTCTTAAAGGGTATTTCTGCCTACATGTGGCAGCACTGATACATTGGTAACATTTTTTCATTCATTTAAGTCAGATTTTTTTCCCCAATCTAAATAGAGCAATCTGTGACCCTTCAGCAATTTTTGTATTGAAATCCATTCAAAATGTCATGTTTTGTTTTTCACAAAATAATATTTGCATATAAAAAATCTAAACAAATTAAAATTGTTCTTGATGACTTGGCACCAAAATAAAGGTATTTTGAAGCCTTTTTTGGCACTGAGGCTCCAACAATACCCATAAACCTTTTAAAGGGGCAATATTATGTATTTCTGAAGCACATGGTGCAATTTTATAGCACCATGAACTATGTTACCTTCAAACAGTCATATATAGTATATGACTTAAAAGAATTTTAACTTTAAAATTTGATGCCTTGAAATTGGGCCTCTGTCTCATTAAGAACTCCTGCTTTTTCTGAAACTTTGCCTTCAGGAAACAGCAGCAAGAAGTCGTCACAACATGGCTCCTCTATTAACCCTTTAACAAGGTTTTTACCAGCGATTCACTGAGAAGTAGCTCCTATAATGAGCTCGACAGAAGCTTACTGTAGTTCCACCAGGTATTTGCTAATTGCTGCTGGCTAGTTTGAAGGAGCTGAGTTGCGGAAGGCTCCTCTGTGAGGCAGAAGTTGAAAGCTTGGAAACTGCAGCTCAGAGGAGGAGCTGCGTCTCGAAGTTGTGCACCGCTGAATGGTTGCCATGGAGATTACAGGATTTCTTAAACACGTGTGAAACATACCACTCCTGGTATGTTTTTGTTGAGGTAATAACATTATAAGCTAAAAAAGCTAAAAAAAAATAGTCAATTTTACATAATACTGACCCTTTAAGGAGTTAAAATGTGTGAATATTTTTTTTAATTACTTGTGTGAGCTGAGAAGTAAAGTAAATAAGGGTGATCTTTAGAAGAGCATTTTATTTCCATGTTACACTGGTAGACCTCCCAGGGTTCCCATAGTACTACAGCTGAGGTCGGATTTTATATTAATGTTGCCAGACAACAATAAAACTGCTACAGTTTATTATCAAATATGGAGAAAAGTTGTGTTCACTCAAGGATCTGGCTTTCAACAACTACTGCAGCTGCCCACCGCTGTGTAAACAACAGGGACATTTTCCATTCTCTCCCCTTACACTGCAGTAAGAAAAATACTTTATAGAATTTTATGTATAAACCTCAACAAGATGGAGCTTAAAATAATGATAATAAGAGAAAAGAAAGAGAAAAAAGGCATTCAGGGTAAGTTGCTTGTATAAAGCCCTCTCTATAAACATTTATGGGAAATAAGCCCCTGTGCCAAGAAGTAATCAGTGCATTTTCTGTTTCACTTTCCAAAAGCATTCAAGCAGGAAAAAGAGGTTGCTGTAACTTGCTTGAATTGTCAAATTTACAGGAAAGGCAAGACGAGCTCCGGTTGTGTGAAACTCACTGGACATGCTGAGGTCTTTAGTCTCCTGGGTCTCATGGCCGCACTTCGGACAAGGTGGAGCCTTGCCTTTCTCCTGTTTGAACACTTTACTCTTGGCATGGTCGTCACAGTAACAGGCCTGCAGATGTGAAGAAAAAAAACTTTTAATACTCACTGTCCTTTCAACTATGCATTAAAAACAGAAAAGTGTTCCAGAAATGTTCAAGCGACAGAACGACAAAGGAAACCGACACTGCAAGGACAGAACTAAAATAATAAACAAGTTGAGTCAAGTCATTTCTGTTTTTATCCCTTTGAATAGAAAAACCAGTCATGCTGAGTAAACAAGGAAGTGGAAGAAGTCAAAAATCAATAGACAATTTACTTCCAGTTGTTTATACACAAATTTAAACACCATGAAAAAAATAATGGCCCTTTTAAAATCCCATTTAAAAGAGAAAGCAGTTTATGTGAGTTGTTTACAGAAGTTGTAATACTTCTTTGGACAATGAAACTGAAACACCTGGTTTTAGACCACAATAACTTATTAGTATGGTGTAGGGCCTCCTTTTGCAGCCAATACAGCGTCAATTCGTCTTGGGAATGACATATACAAGTCCTGCACAGTGGTCAGAGGGATTTTAAGCCATTCTTCTTGCAGGACAGTGGCCAGGTCACGACGTGATGCTGGTGGAGGAAAATGTTTCCTGACTCGCTCCTCCAAAACACCCCAAAGTGGCTCAATAATATTTAGATCTGGTGACTGTGCAGGCCATGGGAGATGTTCAACTTCACTTTCATGTTCATCAAACCAATCTTTCACCAGTCTTGCTGTGTGTATTGGTGCATTGTCATCCTGATACACGGCACCTCCTTCAGGATACAATGTTTGAACCAGAATGGTTCGGTAGTCCTTGGCAGTGACGCGCCCATCTAGCACAAGTATGGGGCCAAGGGAATGCCATGATATGGCAGCCCAAACCATCACTGATCCACCCCCATGCTTCACTCTGGGCATGCAACAGTCTGGGTGGTACGCTTCTTTGGGGCTTCTCCACACCATAACTCTCCCGGATGTGGGGAAAACAGTAGAGGTGGACTCATCAGAGAACAATACATGTTTCACATTGTCCACAGCCCAAGATTTGCGCTCCTTGCACCATTGAAACCGACGTTTGGCATTGGCACGAGTGACCAAAGGTTTGGTTATAGCAGCCTGGCCATGTATTTTGACCTTGTGGAGCTCCCGACGGACAGTTTTGGTGGAAACAGGAAAGTTGAGGTGCACGTTTAATTCTGCCGTGTTTTGGGCAGTCGTGGTTGATAGGTTTATTATGTCCTAACCTGCAAAGAATCAGCCAGAGACAGAGATTAGTTTTCTTTTCTTTTCTGCAGAATAGGAGAATTGAGAGCAGACGCAACGAATCGCTGTCAAACACTGTCTGGAATCAATTCTGCCAGATCTCTCTTTGCATTTCTCTTTATTGTATAGAAAAAGGAGGTTGGGCTTCTTCACACAGTCACACAGAGAATTGACCAACCGTCTTTACATTCTGAAACCTCCTATGGACATGCCCTTACAAGGGCATGTGGCTGACCACAACTAATCAGTTACATATGGAACTAATAACACATGAATGTTTTAACGTTTTTAGCTTCCAAGCAAACATCCTAAACAAAGTTAATAATATACTACAAAAGATTAATAAAGTACTACAAAAGAAAGAGAAGTTAAGTAAATATAAAAAGAATAATAATATGAGAGTAATAATATAAAAAGAATAATATGAAAGAATAATATGAAAACATAACTTGTAAAATAAACTCATAAGTAAATGAACAGGAGGATAATTTTTCTAACAGTGGTTTTATGTTTTTTGGATACAATCCGGGTTGGCACCCGAACATCCCTTTCAGACAGCTTCCTCTTGCGTCCACAGTTAATCCTGTTGGATGTGGTTCGTCCTTCTTGGTGGCATGCTGACATTACCCTGGATACCGTGGTTCTTGATACATCACAAAGACTTGCTGTCTTGGTCACAGATGCGCCAGCAAGACGTGCAACAATTTGTCCTCTTTTGAACTCTGGTATGTCACCCATAATGTTGTGTGCATTGCAATATTTTGAGCAAAACTGGGCTCTTACCCTGCTAATTGGACCTTCACACTCTGCTCTTATTGGTTCAATGTGCAATTAATGAAGATTGGCCACCAGGCTGGTCCAATTTAGCCATGAAACCTCCCACACTAAAATGAGAGGTGTTTCAGTTTCATTGTCCAACCCCTGTAGGAGAGAATGCAGCTAGAGTAAAAGTTGCCCAAGAATGCAGCCTTGAGGAAAACCACAAGACTGAATGAATGATCAAAGGCTGAAACAGCCATTTATGCAGGCATGAAACCAACCAACCAATTCAATGTGTTAGGGTCAGTGGTGCAAAATATGGCAGGAAGTGACACAAAGGCTGCAGCAGATTTTTCTGCTTATTGGCAAATATGAAGACATTTTTGCCAGTACACAAACATGGAGATGCTTCTTTGCACCACAATGAAACAAACTTCCGGAAAACTGAAAAACAGCTGAAACAGTGAGTTCCAAGTGGACCCCGCTTAGCGCTCAATGTCCACTAGAGGCAGGAACCAGCGTCCCAACAATGGCCAACATGAATAAGAGGGTATGCACAAGATCAACAGGGGATGGACAAAAAGATGGATGGGTGGACAGATGGATGGATGATGAAGGATGGAGAAGAAGCTGGGAATAGAGGACCAACCACTTTGCTCATTATTCAACAGTACAAAACCCGGCACCAGGGTCAGTGAGGACTCTGAAAAGAGCTGGAAAACTCCCAGAACAGAACACTAAAGTCAGTGAGGACTCTGCTATCCATGATGGACGATCTGTTCCGCCTCCGCCAAGGCCCCATACCACTACAATCGACAGTTTGTTCAGATCTGAAGCCTCCAGGACCAGATTTCTTGTCCTACTCTGTCATGGCGACAGCACATCAAAATGTCAAGAGTCAACATGCTGGAAATTTCCACTGATCAAAACTTCTACATTGCAAAAACGCAAAATTTGACAAAGTATTTTTGGTTTAGTTTCTAGTGAAAATATTGTAGTAGATTTAAAATAAGACAAAACTAACTGAAGAGTAACTTTTCAGCAGGATATAGGCGCCCAATAATTCCATGATGGTTATTAAAAAGTACCAGTTACACTTATTTCAAGTATACTAAGACAGCGGTCCCCAACCTTTTTAGTCGCACAGACCGGTCAGCCCTTCGCTATTTTGCTGCGGACCGGGGGGAGGGAGAGAGTGCGCGCGCAGTACTCCGATGTTGTTTTGTTACTCATTCTGCTGCAAGTTGGCTCAATTTTGACGCGCAAGACGTAACCGGTAAAATCCGGTTTAGGATTTTCAAAATAAAAGATCCGGAAGTAACTCATTATTTCTTGCCAATTGGTCCGCGGCCCGCTGGTTGGGGACCACTGTACTAAGAAACTAGCCAAAAATGCTTGGTAAGATTTTGTGTTTTGCAGTGTAAATAATAAATCAAAGATCCAGAGCCTCAAAACACAGTTCATCACACAGTCTCGTCATTTCTTCTCCTTTAACTGTGAGAAGTTGCCAGATCTAATTGCTTAACCTTTTCAAATTGTGAAATGGCTTCAGAAGCGACATCTTATGTTGAACCCAGCCGCAGAGGACACACCGATTTCCTGTTCCCTGGAGTACAGAATGGTCTTGTTCCAACTCTTTTTGTTATAAAAGTTGAATCACCCTTTAATTTGCAACCTTTGAACTTAACGTTTTCCTTTCATGCTGCTGTTGTGCAACCCTTCCACAACAGAAGCGTTTATGTAAACCTCTTACGCCTTAAAAAATGCTGAGTCAGCTTAACCTTGGTTATAATTCTTTTCTAATCTAACTGTAGAAATGCTATATCCTGTTAGAAACTAAAAAAATATTAACTGACACAGAAATTGCTTTAAATAACTATAATCAACTGGGATCACGATGCAGAGTTTTTATAAGCTTTTCCTCATTTTGTCCCTTTTTAAAAAAAACATTTCAATGTGTTTTTTGTGATTTTGTGCAACAAGCCAGCACAAAGTGGTGCATAGTTGAGAATATGCATTATACTAATGGTATGCATTATATTAATGCTCATCATTATATTAATGCTCAGCATTATATTAATGCATACCACACTGGATGGTAATACCATGTAGAAACACCTTTTGCAACAGTGACTGCTGCAAGTGGTATTTATTTTTTTGATCATGCATTGTTCTCTGACCCCCCCACTCCTTTTAAGTGTTTTGCTTTCAAAGAATTCCATTTAATGTACTGGGTATTGAAAATATTTTCATTTTAAACACCATGATAACTTGACCCTGAGGTAGCGCTTGCATAACAACAACACGTGCTTATTTTTAGCCGCTCTGTTTAAAGTCTAACCCATCCGCAGGAGGTCAAACGAGTTTCTGGCAAGTCAAGTTTTATCTGATCGGAGCGTTTCCTCGCAGCTGCTCAGACAGGAAAGCCTTAATCTTTAGTTTCATTTGTTCAAGCTCAGTATACCTGCAAGATTTCCTGAAATGGTGCAAACGAAAGCAAAATGTACTTGCGTTAGTCTAATTTTACTTCACAGAATATGTTAAAGGAATTTTGAGGGCCGGTCTTTTCTCGTGTGATGCATGCTGATGGGATGGATAAAATTTCCAGCTGAACATTCTCACCTTACAGCGCAGGCACGAGTGTTGTCCCAGTCTGTTACAGGAAACACCTGAAACAAAACGCAGGAAAAGATAAAAATGCATTCACTTTCTCTCCAATGCACAAATCTCTTCCAGATATTACTCTGCAGAACAAATAATTTATTCTCCTTTTAACCACATGAGTGGACGAGTAAAACCACATGACTCACATTTAAAGGTTTCTGCCTGTAGGATTTGACAGCTGGCCTGGTGCTCAAATTGATCATCCTCACATAAAAAATTCCGACAGAAGGAACAGCGGAAAATCCGACCTCCTGCAAAGGAAATGGAGCATCCCGTTGATTTTCAGTGTTCGAGCCGATGGGATTGGTTTACAAGCAGGAGGGAGTATCTCACCGTGATCCCAGACTCCACGCTCGCACTCGATGCAGTCGGCGTCGGCCAGAGGACACGAGCAGGCGTGGGTGCTCAGACATTTCCTACCGTGGCAGACCCAGGCTTCACAGAAGTCACACACTGCCCCCTTGTGGATAAAAACAGGTTTTACATATCTGGACAGAATAAAAAAACTGAACCATGGTTAACTGAACCACAATTGGAGAAAAACTGGCAGCATATTCCACATGAGTATTATTAGTTCAAGAAGGACCGAGGCAAAAACAAAAAGCTCTTTGTGGAAAAACTACCAGGAATACTTGGATACAATTCTTAAAGAGCCGAAAAGAAAACTTTCAAGCTGAATGCCAACATAAAAAAGAAGCTCAGTATAAGAAAAATTAAAATAGGAGGTAAAAATAAAAAGTCCCTTTCAGCCTGTTAACCAGCAGCCTGACAAAAAAATTTACCAAAATTAAATCAGCGGCTGTTCTTATGGAAGATCAGGACCCCTGAAAATAATAAATAAAAAAATTATGACTATTGATCTCACACTATTAAGGTCAGATTTCTGAGACAAGTTAGAATAAAACAACAAATGTTTAATCACAGAATTCTGAGGAAAAAATGTGATTTATTTTTTTCCTCATCACTGCTCCTATCTTCTTTAGAGTACATGCAAAAATTTGGTCTCTTTGGGGAGATATCAAATATTTTATTTTAAACTTTGCAGTCAATTAAAAAAAAAACAGTATTGGTCAAAATTGAAATCAGCAGATTAAGCATTTTAAAGAAAAATCGGTGCCCACTAGTGGAAATATGTTCTTGGCTTTTGCACACTTGAAGCTCATTCTAATTTTTTCTTCACTCTGTTCCCGACTAGATCAACTTTATTCCCTAATACATAAAATCCTGCAATTAAAATATGACATAGTTATGTTCTGCAATTAATCTGCCGTTTTATAAACACTGAAACTAATAGACTAATAGTTTCATATAAGCATATACTTTAATAAAGTGACTAATTTTATTTAATCACAGAAAAAATCTAGAACTGTATATCAAACCAGAGAATGTAACTGTTACCATCTAGTTTCTAAAACAGGTCCAGATCAGAACAAGATTTAATTATGGTTTGATATAAACTCACCACCATGGCCATTCCTGTGCTGTGGATCCCTGGATGCTTGATAACACAATCTGAAGCCTTCATGCACTTAGTTTTACCTAAAAAACACAAATAAATTAACATTTATTATAACAATAACATTATTTTACTCCAATAATTCTAAATACAATTGAAACAGTCCATTTGTGTGTAATTTAATAAGACATAGGACAGTCATACAACACCACTCTTCAGTCACAGGCTTACTCAGATTCGTTGCAAGATTGCCTGCAACTAGAAATCTTTCTTGTCCACAAGTTTTTGAAGATACTTACATGAGTAACTTTCTTAAATGAATTAAAAATGCTTGAGATAGTGAACAATTAGGTGGAATCAGTCTTTAGCTTGGTGTTTAATTTAAAGAAAAGTACCAAAAAAACTCACCACACTGAGCGCAGACAGGCAGCTTCTGCACAGAGTTACAGAAGTAGCAGAATGCCCTGTTCTTCTGCTTCCTAAGAAACATAAGCAGGAATACGTTTATTTCTCTTCAAATCAAAGTTCTTCTGAATCCGTTTCATCTGCTTTAAATACAGACTTACCGCTGACATTTGTCACATTCCTGTAAAAACACAATAAACAGTGAGGATTAGCACGCTGCAGTGTTTGCACTGTTAGCCAAAGCAGTAGCAGCGGTAGCGGCTACAGACCATGTTCACGTTGCAGGGGTGTTTGGCCACTTCCACATGCTCCCTGTTGGCTCGGATCTGTTTCTCTCGCTCTTTGCGGTTCTCCGCCTTTTTCCTGGCTCCGGTTTTCTTTTTGGGCATCTCTGGAATCAATAATAACTGTAACAGGAAAGGGAAAAGTTCATGGTGATCTTAGCTTTTAAAAGCAGAAGTAGAAAACTAATGGCGTCCACTAATTTATTTTTAGGTTTTATTTTAATTAATGCTAGCATACAAACACTAACTGACTCCTGAATAATAATAAAAAATGTCATTTCAGATATAAGAGGTAACTTTAAATTTTCCTTACCTCACCCAGCGAAGCTAGCGTTAAGTCCGTCTGAAAAAGGTGTCCGGTGAAACACAATGCAGTGATTTGGGTTCCGCAAGTGGAACAACAGTCATTTCTCCGTTTCTCTTGGCGCATTACCACCATCAGCTGGAATGAAGTGTGGACTGAATCTTACATCACTTAAATCGTTAAAATTTTAGGACAAATGAAATAATTGACAGCAATGTTGATGCCATTGGATTGGGTACAGGAAGTATAAGAAGATTTTAATATGTTTAGATTTATACTCAAGACCAGAAATAATTTGGTCAGGAGGTTCAATTATTGTGGCTCCTGCACATATCGGAATAGAAAGGAACAAACTAGCTGACAAATTTGCCAAAAATATTGCAAAAGAAAGAATGTAAAAATGAGCAAACGTGATGTTAAAAGTATAGTTAAGCTGTATGTCAAAAAGAAACGGCAAGGTAATGGGATGGGAAATCAATGCTCGTCAGTATTATAATATTGAAAGAAAACTGTAGCGTTTAGGAAAAGTCATCATACTGGGTAAAACGTCACATTTATTTTACGTTTACTTTTAGATTAAGGGAATTAATAAAAATATTGTTATATTTGTTATATAAAGAGAAATAAAAAAAATCCTTACACATAATACCAATATTTTCTAACAATATAAGAGAAGGCCCTACATTACTTTATCACAAGTCTGTTATTAAACATAATTAAAAATAAAGAATTTGTTTATTTATACCTTTTGTTTTTAAAATATATTTTATTTTTCAATCAGGTTTTATAGAGAAAAGCTAATATTTACATTTTGAAGCTTCAGTGTCTAGTCTGATTAAAGATTTATGGCAACTGTACATCTTTATTACTTCCATGTGATTTTGAGAGGCAGGTGAGCCTTGTGTACGGTTAGGTCACGTGCTGATGATCAGCCAGCCGGTTAGTGACGAGAATTCCGGCTCATATTCAGGAGCCGGATCATTTGGCTCAGATAAGCTAAATGATCCGGGAGAGATCATAATATTAGACAACTTGTCATATATGCTTAAATCTTTTTTATTATCAGGTCAAGTTTTGATATGTATGTAGTATTCACACATATACAGGGGCGGAACCAAAAGGTGCACATGGGATAAAAATAAATAAATAAATAAAATAAGCATATTTTCAATTCAAAAGACATTCTTGCTGCTATCTTATTGCATAAATAAAGCACAAGCTCAATATCAAAAATACTTGTTGTTTTTTAACAAATTGTTTTGGTTATTCAAAAACAGATTTCAAGTGTTTCAGGGAGAAAAATCCTTCCTTAGAGATGAGGATTGTGTTGACATTAGCTTGGGGGACGTCTGAGCTACTGCAACATGTTTAGCATTGAGATGCTATTTGAGGTTATAGTAGCTTCGGTGATAGGCTCATTAGTTTTAGCACAACTTAAAGGACAAACTCTGTAAAATACAATAATCTATGCACCAACATAGAATAACAGCTTTCTCCAGCAGTGTCTCATTAAATCGTTTTTTTTTTTTTTTTTTTTTTTTTGGTGCAGGAATTTATTAGCGGCTTTATAGTCTTTATTGGGCGTACCACCAACACAATACAAAAGTTCAAGCTTGGGACTTTTCATAGAGAAAAAGAAGATGCAATTAGTTGGGTTAAATTTTTTAATGCGTTAAAATCAATATAATTAATAAATCAAAATTATTGCTTTAATGCGTTCACCTGACAGATTATGACTTCTTAACGGGCATAACAGGGCTCCATCTTCTCTCTGATTTTCTTCAAGACAACACTCAAACATCCTGCATTTAAACGGGAATTTGTTTTTTAATAAAATGCAAATCTTGTCATAATCAGTTTTAGTGAGAGACATTCTCATTTCAACAAGATAATGCTCATGTATTCATTTTCTAGCTTTCGCAATTAAACCATTCCATACATTAGACATCGGGGGGGGGGGGAAAAAAATCACTGTCCGGTTCATTTAAAAGATCCTGCACACTGGATCGGCTCAGTCAACAGAGTCCCTCCTCTGAGAGCCACGCCCACCAACTGACGCTGAACAACAACACAATGCACACCCCTCTCTGAGATGCTCCGTGGCTGCTTCCACGCACAAACTGCCACTCTGTCCGCCTGTTGGAGCTGCAGCTCGGACATCATGGAGGTTTTCATGTCTGTTTAAAGTCACAATCCTCTGAAGCAGATGCGATGCGAGTTTAGCGCTGAACTCGCCATCTATCCGTCCATCCATCAGCCGAACCATGGCACCGTCCCTCCTCCGAGCCTGCCGCAGTCTGGCTGTGTGGACCTGGCTGCTGTCCTTCTGCTTCGTCCAGCTGCTCTGCCTGGACTTCACGGCTGCAGAGAAGGAGGAGTGGTACACGGCCTTCGTCAACATCACCTACCTGGACCCCGTTTCCTCGGAGGTGCGGACGGAGAAGACCGAGTGCGGCCGGTACGGAGAGCACTCGCCCAAGAGAGAAGCCAGAGGTCGGGTTCTGATCCCCGGCCTCCCGCAGGACAGACAGGGCTGCGACCCGAACGTCCGCTTTCCCCCGGTTCCCCAGAACACGGCCTGGGTGGCGCTGGTGGCTGAGGGAAACTGCACATTTAGAGAGAAAATCCGCAACGCCGCAAACAGCAACGCGTCTGCGGTTGTTATATACAACAGTTCCAACGACACCATCACGATGCCCCACTCAGGTAAGAGGAAACCCGTCCGAATCGGACCAGAAACGCCGAGATTTTCACAGTTTGCGGTTGATGCGGTGATGTCAGAGAAGACGGATCTTCCTACAGGTGTCCGGCTGGTTAAGCGAGGCCTCAGAGGGCCTCTCACTAACCGCTGCGTGGAAGTTAGAGGGTGATTAATAGATCCTGGAGCTGGGGCCTCTGAGGTCTCCTGAATCAGTGGCATCTGATATATTATGAATGAATGATCTGGCTGAAGAACCGAATCAATGACCCGGATCCCCAAGGACAAGTTTCCTCTTAGTTCAGATGCTGACTGGAGCTGCAGGAGTCAAGTTTCAGATGGTAAACCTCATTTCCATTCCAAGAAATAGAGAACCAGAGTAAACTCAATTACAGAGTTAAAGTAATCATGTTATTTATTTTTTTTTTAAAGAGGCTTAAAATCCAGCCTGGTTCATAGTGAAAAAATAATCACCTCTTAAATGGGCAGTATTATATAACTATGTTACATCAAATGTAACTTTGACTTGGCAATTTAACTTGAAATTGCACCTCTGTCTCTTTAAGAAACTTCTGCTTTTTCTGACGCTTCACCTTCAGCATGTCATCACAACCTTTCCACATTAAGCTGTTTACTACGTTCTTATGGGTGTTGCACTGAGAAGTAGCTCATATAATGAGCTCAGCAGGTGCTCAGTTCCACCAGGTGTTTGCTAATTGCTGCTGCCGCTAGTCTGAAGGGGCTGAGTGGAGAGTGTTGGGCAGGGGTGTTATGTGAGGTGGAAGCTTGTTCTGGAGAGTGTAACACCAAACATTTTTTATCCCAAACAGTTGCCATGGGAGATGAAAAGACTTCTCAGGCATTCATGACAGAATCAAAGCAAGACTTCAGATATGTTTTTGATTAACATTATAACTAAAAGGTTGATTTTACATAATACTGCCCCTTTAAATCTACTAACTGGTAGTACCATCCCCGGCGTCAACAAGTGCAACTCCAAAACCCGGAGTTGCTCTCTGTTGTTTTGGTGTTGCTGTCAGAGTCGGACTTGTTGACAGAGCTTTCTCTTCCTGTTGAATAGAAGTGTGTTATCAGCCTGTTGCTACTTTTCATAAAGGTGTGCCCATTGTTAAGATTCAACAGAAACTCGGTGCTTTAAGAGTGTTGGAGCAAAGGATCCGTAGAGTTCTAGCAGATGTTGGGAGGAAAAAGCTTCAATAGTTCAATAACAATTTAATATGCATTAATACGCACAGTGAAAACAATCTTGGCGCTACCACAGAAGCTAACATCTACAGTCTTTCTTGCTTCCGTTCCTGCAGCCAAACGGCACCAAAGAAAATAAAAGCCGCTCCCAGACTGGCTGCTTTGCAAATGTCATAATGTCAAGTAGCATTGTGCCAAAGGATTTCAGCTTCTTAGTCTTCATTTTCTTTGAAAATTTTAGATATGCTCTGCAAGCAAATCTGCAAATACTGAAACACAAATAGGTAGGTGTTCCCTGCATAGCAATCTTTCTTATTTTTTGTTAAGAACATGTTCAACAACCAGCTGCTTTTCATAGCAATTGTTCATATGGAACCTTAATATTTTTGCAATTAAACAAAGTTCATTTCGGTCTGTGTAGGACACTGCACAAAACATTCAATCAAACAATCATTTGGCAATTTATGCCATACAGTACGAAACATTATTTTAAATGTGGCTAAGTATTCGTAAAATACTATATATGAATTGGTGACTGCTATTATTAACCACATTTACACATTTTCCCTTTGAGTTCATATTTCTGCCGAAAGAATCTGAAACCTTTTTCTCATTAGTTTTGTGTCTCTTTCAGATGGTTTCTTATGATTTACTGTCAGTTTCTTTGAGGAGGACGAAAAGATAAATCGCACATCACTAAGCAACTCTATAATTATTTCTGTTGACATAAAGCTCAAAGTTGGTGCATAGATTATTGTATTTTACAGAGTTTGTCCTTTAAATTACTCTGTTGAGCTGCAGAGATGCATTCATTCCCACCAGCTCCATATGGCCATAGCCAATAAAACCATAAATGTGCATGTGGAGATGTTTAAAGTTACAAAGGTGAAACATTAATTTGCGAAACAATAACTATTCAAACACTGTCAGGGAGTCTTAGTGCCCAGACAATCACAATTAGTTATTTTGTTTGTTTAGACAAAAACAAAGGAAATGTTGAATCTGCTACTAATGTGACCTCTGACTAGATGTAGATGTTCACCAGATTACAGCAGTGGTGTCCAAACGTTTTACCAAAGAATTAGGACCATGCTAAGAAAATTTTTAAAATAAATGTCAAAAATAGTCAAAATACGAGAATAAAGTAATTTTACAACTTTATTCTCGTAAAACTATGACTTAATTCTTATAATATTATGTCTATGTTGTAATTTTATTGTTTTTTGTTTTTTTCTTAAGATGGCCCTAATACTTATCATTGAAAGTCCTTGTGGGTCACAAAAATGTATACTTGGGGCAATTCAAAGTTCTTCACAGAATATCAAGGGAGAGACAAACAAAAGCAACAAAACGCTTTAAGCGTCATTGAAGTTTAATCGGAGCACAGTTACATCACACTCCCTCTGTTTAAAGTGTTGCATGAGAAGAAACAAATGTTAAAACTGAGATTTAAAATGCAATTTTGTCTTTGAGTTTATTCTTTGATCTCTCATCAGTGATCCGCCAACAGTTTGTTAGTCAGATTCTTTGACCAAAAGCAAAAATGTTTTTCAGTCCTGATTTAAAGCAACCAAAAGTTTCTGAACAGTTCAGGGTTTCAAGGATTTTGCTCCAGATGTGTGGAGCATAAAAAACTAAATGTAGCCTTGTTTAGTTTTGCTCCTGGGAACACAGGATCTCTGATGATGGAAGGCGGTAACATGGTTGACAAGCAACTCTGAAATGTATTTTGACCCAAGACCTTAGTGCACAGGTGTCAAACTCCAGTCCTCAAGGGCCGCTGTCCTGCAGTTTTTAGATGTGCCACAGGTACAAAACACTGAAATGAAATGGCTTAATTACCTCCTCCTTGTGTAGATCAGTTCTCCAGAGCCTTGCTAATGACCTAATTATTCTATTCAGCTGTGGTGCAGCAGAGGCACATCTAAACGTTGCAGGACAGTGGCCCTTGAGGACTGGAGTTTGACACCCCTGCCTTAGTGCTTCATAGACCAATAACACATCTTTAAAACCTACATCATAAATAGAAAGAGGTTTTATGAAGCCCATTGTTCAGGGGAGGGTGAAGACTCTGGCAGCAGCATTCTGGCTAAGTTGTGTCTGCCTAATTGATTTTTTTGTTTTTATTTTATAGAAACCAAGTAAAAACACAACTACAGTCTAATTTGCATTAAATAAAAGCCTGCACCAATTTTTCTTCATGCTGTTTTCACATGTAAGCTGTTATTTTGGCAATATTTTTTAAGATAATAGCAGGCTGATTTAGTAACAGACTTTACATGATTGGAAGTCCGAAACAACATGCAGGTTTATTGTCTGCCCTCTGGTCTTTTGCCCCATTGAGTCTGAGTGAGTGCTGATATTTAGCCTCGCATTTCTGGTATGACTTCTGTCTTATCTGCATTAAGCTGGAGAAAATTCTGACCCATAAGCTGATGCACTGATTCACATGAGAGTAAAGCTGTCATAAACATGGATATGGTGAATGATGATTTAGTCGTGTATAATCAGAGCTAAGGGGACTATATACATTTTTAAATAAAGGTGGCCCAGGGATAAACCCTTGAGGAACCTCAAACTAGATTTATGTTCACCTATATTTATAATTACCAAGTGACACAAAGTAGTCACAGTCTGAAACATAAGATCTGATTCAGTTAGGCACAGTACCACAAAATTCCACTGATGTTTCCATTCAATCAATATATATGTAATATCCATATTAAACAAAGTCACCTGTCTTGTCCATGTTGACAGCTACCACTTTCCAGTTCGTGCCAAGATCAACTCTTGGTGCTAAAGTTGTATCTCATATATTTGTTATACCTCAGAAAAGGAACAGTAAAACTTTTCAACTAAGTCTGCTTTAGTGTTTAATAAAAAAATTGACATTAGTGGGATTTTTACCAGAATACCACACGAGCAGCAACTGTGAACATTTTATAAGAGACTCGTTACATAAAGGGAATAATCAGTGTGACAGACAAAAGTCACCAAAGTGCTGCAAATGTTGCTAATGTGTGGGATTCAAAGCCTCGAACGCTTCAGGAAGCGTGTTTTCCCTCTGCAGGATCATTATCTGTTTGAACCCAAGTTTTGTTTGGTAATGAGGCGCCATTTATGGGGAGTGACAAATGGATGAAAAACCGCAGGGAGCCTCCCTGACTGTCTGATTCTCTGTCACAAACAGGCAACAGAGGGAGTGTGATGTAACTGTGCTCCTATTGCTAAACAGTTCTTGGAATCACTATCTGAGTTGCAGAAGAAGGAGGAGAGCTTCGGTAGTCACTCAGGATGTTTCTCTCTTGTCATCTTCCTATGACACGTCCAGCATTGCTCCACAGATTTTTAAATCTAATCTCTCAGTTTGAGGAAGTCGTTGAAGTTGTAGTTCAAGGTGTTTCATTAAATTAAATCAGTAAATTAAAAAAATTCATTTTGGAGCAATGTCTTACGGTCTACTGAGACTAAAATGATCATCACAACATTTGGAGGGAAAAAAATGAAGGTTTGCAAGCCTGAGAACACCATCCGCTTTTTGAAGTTCACAAAAACATGGCATCATGTTGAAAGAACATAACGTTGAAATATTAAAGAAACTTCTCATGATCTCCTTCAGGAAGTTAATGATTTGCTCTCAAATGGACAATAAGCCTTCCACCAAAGTAGCTGCAACACAGTCAATGACGTCAATGTTTTAGAGTCTACAAAGTATTAAGGAAATGTATGTAAATTTCACAATTTTAAGAATGTTTAAATAATACACTGTGTCTGACTTCTACCATCAATGGGTCTGAATAGAATCAGTTCCACTGAAAACATTTAGTTCATTTTATACCAGTACATTCTAACTGTATTCATAACTCTAAAATTTTTGTAACTTTTTTTTGGTGTAGAGATGGACAGAAGCACAACTGTGATAGAAAATCCTAGTTGTGCATTAATCAACAGATGGTTGCTGGCAGGAAGCCTTTAAGAGAGGATTTGGTTGAGCTTCTTCATCTAAGCTCCCAGCAATCAGCCCAAGATTTCTCACAGTGCTTTGGCTGGGTCTTAAAACATAACATTCATTTACATTCACTTGGAACTCCTTCCAGGAGAAATGAACATTTTTGCTAATGTTGTGAAGTCTTGTTCAACTTTGGTCTTTGTTGTGCTTCATGTGTTGCACAGATACAGGCGACATCGTGGCTATCATGATCCCTGAACCTAAAGGTCGGGAGATTGTGAATTTGCTGGAGCAGCGCTTTGTGGTGGTGATGCACATCAGTGTGGGAACCCGCAACCTGCAGAAATATGTGAGCAGAACGTCTGTGGTGTTTGTCTCCATCTCCTTCATCGTCCTCATGATCATCTCACTCGCCTGGCTCGTGTTCTACTACATCCAGAGGTTCCGCTACGCTAACGCACGAGACCGCAACCAGGTATGACCGACCGCGACCGTTCAGAGTATATTGATATTATCTCAATTTTTGTAAGAGATTCATTTATGCAAGTTAAATTTAGGGGCAAATGGTCTGAATCTCACAGATTTCTATAAGCATTTTGTGTCTTTCAGTTGCACCCAAACCAAACTGTCTGTGGGTTTCTGTCAGTAATTGATTTGGAGAAAATCTTTTAAGTAGCTCAAATGCAGTTCAAACCTTTCAGGACTTTTTTTTCTTTTTTTTGATTCCCAATTGATTTTTGAAGCTTATATTTGGAAAATGTCTTCAACAATCATGACAGTTACATTCACTCTAAAATTTCTAAAAGAATGCAATGTTTAATAGCAGAGCTTAAAAGCTTACATAGATAAAGCATAACTGTAATACATTTAGCCTTCCTGCTATTTGCTGCATAACAGGCAAAACCCAAGATGGAGATAAAAACCATTAAAATCTGTTAATGTCTGTTGCAAATTTTCTAAATTAAGCAAATCAGTGAGATGCTAGTTTTGTTCGCAGCTTAATTTGTTTTTGATGGCTTTTCAAGCATATTTGAAACAGAAAGATGCCTCTGACCATTTCAGTGTTGTTTTTGTGTGTTTTTTCTGCCTGCAGAGGCGTTTGGGAGATGCTGCTAAAAAGGCCATAAGTAAGCTTCAAGTGCGCACTTTAAAGAAAGGAGACAAGGTAAAGCAGATTCTGCACACTTTGTAATTAAAATAAAAAACAACAAAAAGCTAATGATTTAAAACATATAGCAGTCTGTCCTGGTTTTGTTTTGATTGTAATGTTTATTGATTGTGAAATTTTGTAAGGCAGACAAATTACCAGCAATTCAAAATGTGAAATTGAAGTTTTTCCTTCAAACTGTTCTATGTGAGATTTACAGGGTAAACCTCAATTTAAGTAGGAACAAGTTTTGAAATTGTTTATCCTAGTCCTTTTTTTTCACTTAAAATATTACCAGATCATGGCATATTAGCAGGAGTGTGCTTACTGCTTACTGAATTTTCAAGAATTTTAAAATTCTTGAAAATTCAAGAATTTTCTTGATTTTCTTTCAAGAAAAATTCCAATGTTTTTCTTGAAAACACTGGAATTTAGCCTCTTGTTGTCTTATTTGTGTTGAAGGAAACTGAGCCAGACTTTGACAACTGTGCAGTTTGCATTGAATGCTACAAACCTAATGACGTTGTGAGGATATTACCCTGCAGGTGAGGTTTCTGTTCGCCTAATGTCTTAACATCGATTTGATCACACACACCAGAGCCACCAGTGTTTAGACGTCCCGCTGTTCACCATGTTTACGATTTGTATGTATCATCTCGTCTGGTTAGACACGTCTTCCATAAACACTGTGTAGATCCGTGGCTGCAAGACCACAGAACGTGTCCGATGTGCAAAATAAACATCCTGAAAGCTCTGGGAATTCCTGTAAGCTACATTTTTGGTTTATTTATTTACTGCATCATTAAACTAATGTTATTTCCTATTTAAAAGCTGGTAAGATGCTAAACACATGTTTAATCTTTTCCAGTTCAGTGCTGACTGCACCAATGAGACTCCCCCAGATTACGAGACAAGTGTTGGGGGTCCTCTGACCAATCCCATCAGCGCTGCGAGTGAAATCACAGTCAACGAGAGTTCAGTGGTGCTGGATCCCGTGGGAAGGGTGATAGATCTGCATCAACTCCATCATTACCAAGAAACGACATCGCAGGCAGGACAGAGCCACATTATTGCAAGCTGTACGTCCACAGGTTACACATGCTTCATCGCATTACCAACATGTCAGCGTGGAAAGGTTTTAGCCTGAAATATGGACCTGAACTCATTATGATTGGCTTTATAACTGAAAACATAAGGGATGTAAAAATAAAAATAAACATTTTCTGCCACCAAGTGGCTAAAAAGGTTATTTGCAAGTTGTGCAGAGGACTTGCTTCTTGATTATGTAGTTTGAATGTTATCATCGGAGGCATAAATTTTATACTAAATCATTTTAATCAGTTTTGGATGTGAACGTTTGAGTTGACTTGGTATTTTCTATCATTCACATAGCATCACTATTCTGTCCTTTCATAGGCAGCACGCTATGCTAGACAGACTGCATCAACATTTTGCACACCTTAAATGCATATTTATATTAGCTAGCAATACATTTAGCTAAGCTACAGCTAACACAGAAGTATTAGGCAGATTAGACTTATTAAACTTAATTACTACTAATCAAAACAACTTTCTGATACCATAAAATTTGTTAATTTACGGACAAAGATACTCCAAGACTTAAAAATGATGATAACATGCTGTGGATGACCATGCTTGACCTTTTGGCCATAATATAGGACGCCATAAAATCTAACTCAAATCCCACCACAAGGGGGCAGTAAATCAACAGAATACAAACCCAGACTTTTCTAAGTTATGTTAAAGTTTATTTAGTCTTATTTCAAGTGTGCACTAGAAATTAGACCACACATACTTTGTAAGACTCTGTGTTTTGCGACGTTGACTCACCTTTGTTTGACCCTTCAGGTGAGAACCAGCCTCCGATGAGCAGCGATTCAGACACGTCTGCTATCCTGAGTGTTGATGCCAGCGTGTCAGAAGCAGACTTTCCTTTGGAGCAGGAGCGCCATGACGCAAAGTCCAGGGACAATACATGTTGAGGAGACATTTTTCAGAAAACATGCACAAAAGCTACACATGAGGGATTGAGAGATTATTCACGTCTGGTCGTAAAGAAGATCCAAAAACACTTGGTTCTGTTTCACTGACTATAAACAGATTTGTCATGTTGCTTGTTGTGCTTCATGGAGACCAGACCTTGAGGAATATCTCTCGCATTGTAAAACCTCAGAGCGGTTTCACGAACTTCAAAGACAAACTGACGATGATGATGGAGACTGGACACAACATGGCCTCCATAATGCATGTGTGCAGCTTCAGTCAGCATGACATCGAGGATCACTGCCAAAAACATACAGTGCACACTTAGCACTGTGCAAAAGTGTTGAGTCATCCCTCATGATTTCCTTCCATCTCTATGTGATCTGGATCAGCACTTCTCCAGAGTTTCTGACGTCTCTTTCGTCTCTTTGCTTAAATTTTTTCTATTCCTTAATTACATGCCGTTCACATACTGTTCATGTGCTGTAGATGTGTTTTTAGTCCTGTAAATCATTCCTTTATTTGCCTTTTTCCCCTCATTTCTGAGCACATGAAATATTTAGTAAGACCTTTAGAAACTCTGGAGAAAAACTGATCTGAACCACATTTAAAGGTTGCAAGAACCGGAAAGAACGAAATCAGCAGTGACTGAAGGCTTTTGCACAGTTCTGTAGCTCATATACCAGCAGTTTTCAGTCCAAAACAGCTGCTATTAATTCCCTCACCAAATTTAATACGTCACCTGAAAACTTGACCATTTTTTTAAAAGGTTCCAAACAAGAAGTTAGAAAATTCAAGCACACATTCTTCTAATTTTATAAAAGTAAATGTTTTTCATTTTTTAACTTTCTGTAAATGCCTCTTATGGAAATAACCAAGCACAACTAGATCTCTGTGTCAGCCTTTAGATTTTTGAAGTGATGTCCTGGTTGCCTTCTGAAACTGCTGCTGAATATTCCGATACCAGAAGTTAATAATCCCACAGAGTCGTGACATCTAAGAGTTCAACATCACTGTTTAATTGTTGCTACGTTTTTGCATTGTTTATGTTTTTGAATGAAAGCACAGGTTTATGGGGCAGGTAGAGCTCAAAATGTCCCTGTTTCCAGCATTTCAACAACAAAAAAAGTGACCAACAATAATCAGCAAATTACTCAAAGAGTCATGGTAGTCGGTGATGCGTTTCCAACAAATCCGAAACAGCCTCTGACTGAAGACTGTTGCTGTGTCTTATGACTGACGTGATACGCTAATAACTCAGTATCTGGGCAGCTCCACAGAAAAGTCCTGGATGACATCATCCGTTGTTAAGTACTGGTACTGCTAATCCACCTCACTTGCTTTTACTCTTTAAATCTGAAATTTCTGGTTGTTAAAAAGAACTGTTCCTAAATCTTTCACAGTAGTGAAAACTTTTTACATTTTACCTTTGAGGATCAAGCAACACAAAGACACACTCTGCTGCTTTTACCCACTGGAGACACAAATTCCTCTCAGAAACTGAAAGAGACCAAAAACATTTCTGAAAGAGTATATTTTTTAGGTTTACTTGTTTCAGCAGATCAAAACTGTGTGACAATAGAATTATGCCAGCTCCAATTTTATAATTATTTACTTTACAATATGAAAAACTACATTCAAGTTAGATTTTAGTTAGACATATTTTGTTTAATTTAATGTTTTGGCTCTCCAAGCAAGCAGTTTCCCAGGTATTCTTCATGGAGTTTGGTCAGAAGTTCTTATTTCTAGCAACTCAGACTTTTCTCTTTGTTTTGGCAGTCTTGCAGGTTCTGTTGTAACAGCTGTTTGGGTCGATTGGTTCATGTTATTGCACGTTTCCCTGTTTCAGAAACCTTTGCCCCCATTGAAAAAGCCCTTGTTGTTTCTAGAGGAGATTTACTTTTGGCTTTTTAACAGCTGATGATTCGGGAATCGAAATGTTCTGCTTGGAAAACTTTTCTAACTTACTGCGTAAGAAACTGGAGATCGTTCTTTTATTGGTACACCAGCACATGTACATGTAGCAGACAGTTTCAGGATGAAAAGAGATCATAAATGTCTGAATTTCAGCTAAACTAAAACTTTTTGTTTCATAAACCAGCCAAATATGCCAAGTTTCTCACTAAAATCCTTTTCCTTATCCTTTAAGAGAACAATGTACCAGCTATCCTAGTGAATGAATCAATGCTTATGTGTTTTTTACAGAAACATGTTCATGAGCTAAGTTTGGGTGAAAATAATTTATGTTATTAGATTTTCTCAAACTGCAAACATGGGACAAATGCCCAGAGTGATGGTGTGTCATCTGTAAGAGGAAGAACTTTACGTATCAGTTTGATTGGTATAAACCGTTTAACCTGTTGTTACCACCCTCCACATTTATTCTTATTCTTGGTAAAGATAGAAAATCTTTCACTGAAGTAGCAGAATTTCAGGAAACATTGTGGTTTGTGCAGTTCCAGTTAAATTAATCTTTTCCATTACTGCTTAGGCTGTGAGCGTAAACAAGCTTAGGCAAGCCAATTCCAGATGGATAAGGTTTACGTCACTTAAATGGCATGTTCTCATCACTTTGTAATATTTAAGATTGGTAATGAGAAATGGGTCTCTGTGTAACCTATTTATTCCCCATGGAAAAAAACAGACAAAAACATTATTCAGTTGAGTGTATTTCAGAGGAATTGTTCAGGGTAAAAGTAATTTGTGACATTGGGAATTTTGTTACAAACGACCAATAATGAATGGGAATCTTTTTTTTCCTCACTAAATCAATTATCTTAAATTAAGGGTTGGCTACTTCTGAAAGTGGAATAAAGTTACTGCAAGTAGATACTAATTTAGCTTAAGCCTTTCTTCTACTAAGGGAGGGTAAAGTGTGACTAATGCTGAGTAGCAATAATAAAAGCTCAAAATACAAAGGTCAAACTCTATAGAAATGTTTCAGGTCAGGGGTCGGCACCCTTTAAAATTCAACAAATCAATTTTGCACTTTTTCCTCCTTCATACAATTTATTTTGAGCTGCGAAACTACAAGAACTTTCAAAAATGATAAGAAAGGTTCTGTAATCTTTTTATAAGATCCATAAAAGCATGTTGTTGTTTTTTTATTTCATATTTTAATAGAAGTTAAAAAATGATTTCGTAATCTTAAGGATAATAATATATTATTATTACTGCAGTTTGGTTCTTAAAGGGGCAGTATTATGTAAAATCGACTTTTTTGAGCTATACATCATGTTATAATGTTATTTTCTCATCAAAAACAAACCTGGAGTGCTGCCTTGATTCTTTCATGCATGTTTGAGAAATCCTATAATCTCCATGGCAACCATTCAGCTTGGTGGACTTAGCTCTTCCACCTAGAGGGTGCAGTTTCCAAACTTCCAGGCTTTAACCTCACAGAGCAGCCCTCCCCCATTCAGCTCCTTCAGACTAGCCAGCAGCAATTAGCAAACACCTGAGCATTTGGTGAGCCAATTTTACAAGATGCTTCTCAGAGCAATGCTGGTAAATATGTTGCTAAAGAGTTAATAGAGGAGCCATGTTGTGATGACTTCCTGAAGGCAGAAAACAGGAGTTTTTAAAGAGACAGGGACCCAATTTCAAGGCACTAAATTACAAAGTCTAATTTCCTTTAAGTCATATTAAATATGTATAGCATTTTTATAATAATTAAAGGTAACAGTTACTTAATTGAGCAAAAAAATGGCACTATGTCCATGAAAATTCATAATACTGCCCCTTTAAATTACATAAAAACAAACTGCTGAAACACTGCTTAGTTATATCTGCCCAAACTTATTAAGTGAAGTCCCCAAAGAGCTAAAGGTTCCAGTTCCCTGTTTGCAAAACAAATTGTGTCATAGAGCCATCAAGTGTTTTTATGCATATTTATTTATTCCAAATATGTAAATGTGGGGGTGCTAACAGCAGCAATTCGTTCATTGCAGTAAAAGATGCTAAGAGGCTCATTTAAGTCCAGTAAAATTAGATTTGCTGAGCAGAAAATGGCGTCCATTAACTGTTTACAGGGTTTTGACTGACTGTCAGGCGTCCTGGGAACCGCCTGATAACAATTAAACTGTTTGTCTCCAGATTTGTGTGATTAACTGTTAACATAAAGGAATGTATAGATATTAATTTAAAAAAACTCCAAAAACCCTCTCCAAATACTAGAAGCTATTTATGTTTTTAATTTCAAGGAATTGTTAGAAAATGATTTAAAAATGTTGCTTCATTTGTAGATCTGCAAACTTCAGCCTTAAATCATTGTTTTATTTAGATCATAGGCAGCCAGTCTTGGTTGGAGTTTTTGTTAAAACTTTCTGTATACAGTTTTTTTTTTTGTATGTTTGTTTTTTATGTGATTTGTATGGCACACTGCCCAGGGCAGCACATAATTGGGGACACGTAAGCACTTGACTATTTTTTTTTTTTGTTTTCTGCCAGTTATGCCCCAAACAGGTTTAATTTTGCTTCCACACATGTCCCTTCAATACGAGGTAATCATTGTAGGAAAATACATCTACAACATTTGCAGCCTCTTGTGTATTTTCCGCTGTCTTTTTAATGAATTGTGGCTGTATTTAATCATCTATGGCTCATAAATGGAATTTATGAAACATTTATTCTGTTTGTTAAATTACAAATTGAGCAAAGGACATTTTAATCTTAAACTGTTGTTGGGATGGGGAAAAAGGGGGTCCGCCCAGGGCAACATTAAAGGATGAGCCGCCACTGTCCTTATGGATGTATTTACTCTCAGTCGTGTTGCACTTTAACCATTCTGATGGTGGGGAAAACTTAACTTAAACTATAAAAGCACATGTGGTAGCTACAAGGGGTATATTACTCAATGTGAGTGATTTGATGCACATGAAAATATTCTGAGATTTTCTCTGTTTTGTGTGGTGCAGAATATAAGACCAAACATAAGTAACTCAGTTTTGCAGTGTAACGACATGGTGTTGGTTTCTTGTGCCCCACTCAATGCATGTGTTTGAATGCATTTTGAAATAAATCCTAATCTGTTTTATTTTATTTCGCTTTTTCTCTGTTTTCCTTTTTTGGAAAGATTTACAGAGAAGAAGATTACATTCAACAGTTTTGTTCAAATAGCAAGTCCAACATCACTAAATCAGAAATTATACATCTACATGTGAAACTGATTATTACAAGCAGTAATAGACAATGGTAGAAGATATTACATGCTGGTTATAGAGTGCTCCTCCTTGAAACTAGGGTAAAAAAAAAAATTCTAGCTCCAGACAGACATTGTAGCAAAAAAACTTTGGTTAAAAAGGCTGTTTGAAGAGGAAAGGAGGTGGAGAAAACAAATGGGAAGAGGAACTGCATAGAGAAGATATGGGCTGTTAAACTCATTTTCTCATAAACTGTTAAAATATCAATAAATAGTTAAATAATACTGACAAGCTTTTCACATTGATGTAATTTGGCAGAATACAGATAAAAAAGTATTTTATTTGATTGATAAAGCAACATTTAATCACACAACTGTTATTTTTGAAGGTTCTGTAGCCAAATAAAACATTATAGTGGGCCATGCCTTGAGTTTGATACATGATGTAGGCCAACACCAAGAGTGACAGATAAATTATATAAACTTGTTAATAATCTCATGTCTTGGTTGGTTGTGGTACTGAGTCAAGCCATATTCGATAGTTCTTTCATCCTAAAGAGGGGGCGTTAGAGTATATAGTAAAGTTCACTTCGCTGATTAGTTCAAGATAGGATGAGATGCACTTTCAAAATCAATGACCTGTCAGAGAATCTTTTGCTTTATTCACTGGAATATAAAAGGTCATTTCCAGGGAATTGACGTTAAAATCCAGCAGAGCAAATTCCCTTTGAAAGAGAGGGGGGATTTTTTTTTAACAGTTTTGCTTTCTTTCAACAGCAAAATGAATCTGTTAAAGCTGTCAGTGTAAATATGGTATCAGTTCTAGATCTGTTTCAATAAATGTTCTTTATTCTTTATTTATGTTCGGAGGTATAAGTGTCATGGGTTGGAGATCAGGCCATCTAAAAGCCACCATATTTATACTGCTACTCAGAGAGGACCTAAGGAAAAATATTACTGCGCTTATAATTGGGAAAATGTATTGTTGTAAGTGCAATTATCTGCCAGTGGAACTAGTAGTTTTTCATCAATATTAAGGCATTATTGACTTAAAACTATCTCATATATCTTGTGGAAAAGTTACCTGTGAGTTATTTATTTTTTTTCAAGTGTACTAAAATATTTGCACTAAAAACTGGACCAAAAATACTTGGTAAGATTTTGTGTTTTTGCATCCTCAGATGTTCCTGTAGGGGGCGCTGGACAGAATCCAGGTTGATCTTTTTCTAGACTGATTTTTAATGTGGTATTTATTTCTCTACTGAATAAATGTGCTCAAATTAAAAGTTGAATCTTCCAGAATTTGACCAGATTATACACACACAGAATAAAAAATCGATTTTATGAAAGGATTTAAACACATTTTTTACCATGAATAGCAACAAAAACAAAAGTTTGGAGGGAACTATATGCAGCAGCTTCATCTCCAGTTTTCTTTTCACCAAAAGGTAAAAACAATAAATGCAGGTTTGAATCAGCAATTCTTTTAAACTCTGTGGATTCCTGAACCAAAAAACAAAACAAACAGGAATGGATTTCCTTCCTGTGTTTTAAAAGAAGAAGTGAGCCAGTGTTTGCAAAGAATGGGGATGTGAGTTAGGAACCAAGAAGTGGAACAAATAGTCCTAGACAATCCGTTCTCATCTGACGGTGAATGCTGTCATCCTTTTCTTATGGGTATAATACGTTTAATTTGATGTTACAGTGAATAAAATGAAGGGTAAATCCCCCAATATTCACTGACAGTCCCTCTGAGGGGCTTTTGTTACCTCAACAAAAGATTTCCTTCCATACCTCAAAGCAATTCATTTCGAAAAATTTAAATGTGGCCAAGTTGTTGTTGGTATCAAAAGGTCAGGAACTGATACTATTGTCATTCCCACCAGCCTGCAGTTCAGACCTCTCTTATATAAACACACAGAGGGGGGAAACCAAAGCACAGGTACAGTATGGAGAATTACTCATTTCTTCCTCTGCCTCAGCAGAACCATCATCTGTAACCCTGTCAGCCCTGAGAGTCTGCGGCGTGGAGACTCGGAGTGGTTCATTGAAGGGGAAAGTTCATAAACAACCACCTGAAGCCAGAGCTGAGTCAACCGACAAGTGAGCAGCTGCTCCCCCATCTTTCTGTATCCTGTTTTTGAGGCCACACAGAACAGGAAGCAAAGCAAAGCTGCTCTCAGGCTGTGTGCATGTTGGGCGCTCAACGGTCTTCGCTCCCAAACTCTGACTTTATTCGTCTGCTCAAGCTGAACTTTTGTAGAGGCATATGTGATTCTGGGGCACACAGTGGTTGGTGGTTAGCAGTGTCACCTCATAGTGAGGTCTCTGGTGAAAATCTCTGCAGAGTCAAACTTGAACTCGGAGCTCCAGGTCATCCACAATTTAGATTTAGCTGCCTTGCAAAAGGAGCTTTTTCACATTTCTTCATCTTTTCAACCACAAATTCAGGACTTTATATTAAAGTGGAAGTGCTGTTTTGTATATTCAGCCTCCCTCAGTCACACAACCAAATTATATGCATCTGCACTCTGAAAAAAAAAAGAATTTTTTTCTCATTTCCAGTGCAAGTATTTTAATACACTTCAAATAAGACAAAACTAACTTAAAAATAACTTTTTAGTAACATAGGATCTAGGTTAAGTCAATAATTCCTTACTATTGATAAAAAAGTGATAGTTCCACTGGCAGATTTTTTCCACTTAAAACATGGTTAAAATGTCTTTTTCGACAAAAGTTAGGGATAGGAAGTAGGACTTTGTTAAAAAAAAAAAAAAGAAATTAAGGATGTCTTGGTCAAAGAATTATTTGTTAGATTTGTCTTATTTCAGGTTTTGAGATATTTGCAGTAGAAATGACACAATAAATACTTGTTTTTGCAGTGTGGCACCAACCAATGCACATAACAAATACATTTTTTATTGAATAATTAAAACAAGTTATGCGTAATCTAATCAAACCCAACCCGTCAAATGACATTTCACAAAAAGTGTGTATTTTCACCAACAAAGCCACCTCTAACAATAATAAACACAATGACGCAGATTTCTCGCAAAAGGTTCGTTTCGTAACATAAATCTACACACACGGCTTCTAGTTAACACAAGAGGTTTTCTTGTGACTTGCAAAATGAGCGTGTAAGTCCGGAAAATGCACTTTCTCATGCATGTTACCACGGTTACAGAGGTAGTCTTTCTGCTTGGCCTGCAGAGAGTTGATGAATATGTAACTCGGAACAGTGAAAGGCCCATTGACGCTCAGAAACATAATGAGAGTCGGCTATCAGTGTGATCCCCGGTTGTTTTTGCATCACTAAAAGAACAAACAAATTACATTTTTGTTCCTTTTCACATACGAGTTAATGGAACACACCAAAACTAAACTGCTTAAGTTTTAAGGGGACGAAATCGGCTCAGGCTCCTCTGCCTCCTGCGCGCTGACGACATGAGAGCGCTGTATGGAAAGTCGTCTGAGCATTTATTCGACTTACAGAAGGACGTCCCTATATTGCTTTGGCTATTTGGAGAGCAGCACAACTTGGACTCAAAACTGGATATATAAGGTTGTTAATTAATGTTATAAACCCTGAGCTGTTCTATTGAAACCCGTTTCCGCCACTCTGTAAAAAAAAAAAAAAAAAAATTATCTCATTATTTTGAGATAGTATCTCATTATAATGAGATTTATTTTTTTTTGCAGAGTGGCGGAAACGGGCTTCCATACTGTTCATCAACTAAAATGCTTCCAAACCCAGTTTCAGAACTGAAGAAGCCACCTGGGTGACATAACAATCGATTGATTTTATTGATTAATTGTATTTTCTGTTTTTGAAGATATAAATTTTGAAAAAAGAATTCAAGATTTTTTTTTGTTGTCACCATTGGGTTTCCACAGTCAGAGTAACGTCATCAATCAGTCAATCAATCAAATTTTATTTGTATAGAACATTTCAGCAGCAAGGCATTTCAAAGTGCTTTACATCATTACAAACACAGAAACACAATGCAATATAGAATCAGTCAAGTTCCATCAATAAATTTGTAATTGATTACATTTCAAATACAATTCTAAACAGGTGGGTTTTCAGTTGAGATTTAAAAGAAGTCAGTGTTTCAGCTGTTTTACAGTTTTCTGGAAGTTTGTCATCTTGCCAAAGCCGTACCATGTTGTTTAGCAAGCATGTTTTACAGCTTCCGTTTATTTGAACTTTAAACTCATGCTGACTCACGGATGGGATGATTGAAATAAAAAAAAACAGCTTTTCAAAAATATTTTCTGTTTTTGGTGATTTCTTTTCAAAGGATCAAAGAGAAAAAAAAAACTCGATTAAAATTGGAAATTGGATTTGGTATGAAAGTAATCAGATTTTATTTTGCTCAAACAACATCTCATCACCTTCCTAAGTATAATTGCCTGGGTCACTTTTTTTTTAAAGATGATGTAGGCAAAAAAAAAGAAATCAATTTTGGCAAATTATGACAGGCTATTATTTTAGGAAGGTGACGATTTTTAATTTGAGAAGCATTTTCTGTGTAAAACACTTTTAGAGACACCCTTTCCCAAAGATACCGCATGTTCCTCTCTTACGATGGTTTTCGTTTGGTTTACAGTCCCTGAATTATCAGTTGATTTCCCGACACCAACGTAGGAAAATCTTTATCTATTGCATCGACTAAATGCTCAAACGGCTTTCCATACATTGCGCTTTATGTGCAGCAGCAGCGGCGGCGCTTCGGCCGAAGAACAGGAGGAGGAGCGCAGAGGCGCAGCGGTATTTATCGCGTTCTCGGGGTTAAAATCGCGGCTATTCCTCTGCATACGGACGGACACGACAGCAGGAAGACATTTCCGCTTATTCCTGTGGATAAATCGACCGCTAGTTAATATAACAACGCCTGTAAACAAGCGCTATCGGCGGACTGATTCGCACCTGCCGCGGAGGCATGGACAACAAAGACTGAAGCCAGCGCTGCTCCCCGGGCTGCGGAGAACCGAGCCAGGCTGCGGAGAACCGAGCCAGGCTGCCTCCGGCCCCTTAAAGAAATACAGTTGTCCTTAAAACTCGGTAGCAGAATCTGCTGGTTAACAGCACTTGTTTATAGGCCGAACCGAGCCCGAACCTCTCGGTTTATTTATAGTAGCGCGTGCGTGTTTTTTCCCCTCCTCAATCATTAAATCTTAAATGGTTATAAATGGTAGATATTAACCCAGGTGAATAGCAAGGCCTCCGTAGTTGTTTTTTTTTTAATTTAATGAACATTGCTTACTAGGACCAGTTTGACGGGATAGTGAATTCAATGGTTCTGTTATAAAATAAAATACAAATAAATAGAAATATGTGGGTCATTCCCGAAGATGTGTTGCTGGCGGGAGCGCTGTGGATCACCGAGAGAGCGAATCCGTACTTCATCCTCCAGAGACGGAAAGGCCACGGGGATGGAGGCGGCGGACTGGCCGGTGAGTCCCAGCCTTGAGTTGCCATGACTGCGCAACACCACAGAGATAAATATGATCATTTACCATTAATTAAAGATGTCGGGTGGCCAGGTGATGGTCACATGATCAATCAGCTGTGAGGCGACCCCTCACCTTCAGTAACAAATCAATCATGCTGCTTATTGATTTGGAAATTAACCAACTCAAGGCGTAAAAAAAAAAAAAAGCTGAATCTTATCTTAGCCTCCACAGAAAATAACTTATTTTTGTCTTATCGGGGGATTTTGTAAGGATATTGACTGCAGAAGAAATTAGATTCCTACCCAAACAATGAGGCTTTCTGCTGTGCTGCTGCTAACAGCTTCGGAGGCAGAATAACAGGGGATCTGTTTGCCAAACAGCCTGAGAGCGAGTCTGTTTGCTTGTTCATGCTGAATCATCCTTCTTCTTCTCTTCCTCACTCATCCTCCTCCTTCTCTTCCTCACTCATCCTCCTCTTCCTCATTGGCATACTCCATCTAAAATGGGTCAAACGGCAGCAGGAGGTTATTGAAATAACTGGCCAAAGTTCTCATAAGTTGAGATATTGATGTTCTCCGAGTTGCGAAACGCAGGACATTTTCTGGCCTGGAATCAGCTGACTGTGGTGATTTTGGGGCTTTAAAAGTCAGACTGCAGTTTTTGGAGTATCGGTGCACAGAGGAAGACTTTTACTGTTTTCAGACTGGTCTTCCTAACCCTGCCAGCAATAACTGGGTGTTTTTGCACCGTCGGGGACCAAAGTTGCAACATTGGTTACATTTTCAGCCGCTGCAGGTCATTGTCATACTGCACTGTGGCAAACAAACCAAACCCTTTGAGCAACCTGTTCCCATCCTCGCCAGTGGTGGCGCTGCACCAAGACCTACTGAAGGAAATGACACGATAACCTCTGAAGAAGACACTTCCTTCTTCACAAAATGTAAACGGAAACAGAGTGGCATCAGATTTTAACGGTTGTAGGATTTTTCAAGCCATTTCTCTTGCTAGCTCTACAATATCGAGTTTGTTTTTGTTGTATTTACCCAGAATGCCCTACACTATAGTCCACTTCCTTCTTTTGGAGCAGTCTCCGGTCCTCTTGGCATTCACATCATGCATTCAAATCGTGCCTAAATTCAAACTAGTTTGATTCAATCAATTAATCAAACTAGTTTGATTAATTAAGCCCTAAACAGGGCTTAAACATCCTAAGGATGCATTCATACCAGCCCTGTTTAGTGTTGGAGAAAAGTCGTGATTTTAGTGATGTTATCTTTTCAGACGGCTACAAGCAGACCACAGAGGGCTGCAGTCTCTTTGCTGTCAGATTAATGGCAAACCTTCAATCAGATGCAGCTTAGTGACCAGCAACAGCTATCAAGTCCAAACTATTTGGACACAGATCCTTTATACTAAAAAAGTAAAATACCGATCGCAGCTTAAAGAATTGACCTAAAACATGTTGGTGTGGATGATAGCTAGTTAATATCTGCAATATTTCACACCAGTTACCCTCTAATTGACCTGATAAATGACATTTAAATCCTATTTTGGGGTAAAAATATCTAGAAATAGACACCAATAATGATGAACGTATTTTGTTTTCACTGAGGATATTAGGTGCCGAAAGGATTGCACAAGTTTCACTTCTTGGCCCTTACACCAAATTCTTATCAATGTGCGTCCTGACTGGTTGTCACATGGTCAAAGTCTATGAATAGATGACAAAAACCTGTCTAAACATTTGAAGGAAATGTTTCAAATGGAGGCTTTAAGACACTACTTATCTAGATTCCTGTTGATGCTAGCTTTGCTAACGTTATCTTGTACAAGAGAAGTGGCTTCCTTGATCATCGCTGCTATTTGTGCGTCAAATTTACGGGCGTACCAGAAACAGGCAACAAAAGTTCCAGCTCAGGGACTTTTGTATGTTAAAAAAGCAAAACACAATGAAATGTGCTAAACACATTAAAATCTGTTATTAATTAATCAAAATTAATATATTATAATGCAAAAAAAAAACATTTAGGGTCCTCTAAAACACTGTTTTTGTGTGAAAAAGTTACCATTTAAAAAAAAAAAGGAAAAAAAAAGAAACAGCCCCCAAAACGGGGCCTTAGTTTCAGATTTTTATTCACAATGATGCAGATCATCATATTTGTCAGAAAAGATTCTGCTGCAGATTGAGTAACGTTACTGTTAAGTAAAGTCACTACAGGCGTCATTCTGCTTTCCAGACTGTGGAATAGATTTCAGTTCGGATCCTAAGCCTCAACCAGCAATTAAGTTTTATTCAGTCATTCCAAAGGTTAAATAACAATGACTTAATTGCCGCATAACAGCTTTAAACACAGTTAGATTAAACAAAAACGTTATAGAAAAATTAGAAACAAGATTCAGAGAAGTTCCTGGGTGGAAATATTTTTTGGTATTAATAGTTTTTGTCAAAGCCTCTGAATCCGAGAAGCTGTTAAATAAAGTCTAGCTTATTTAGCAAGGAGAGTAAATTTCCTTGCTGCACGTTTCCCCTGCTTTATTTAGACATCTGAAGAAACCGCACACATTTCAGCTCCAGTTTATTGTTTTATATTCGAGGTGTCAAAGCTCATTATACCTGTTCATACTTGTTCAGACACTTAATTGCTTAGAACTTTTTTTAGTCTTCCCATTCCTTTGCTAATTACCTGATCCCCAGTTGATTGTTTGATTTGTATACTGAATTACAGCTGTAGAGTCGTCTGTTATCCTGAATGGAAACCAGTATAGCACCAGTATTATTTTAAAGCTGCATTAATAAAACTAGATCATTTTATTTGCGCCACATCTACTGAACTCTCATCAAAAACACCAACCCATCTCTGCTTTGGCAATATTAAATGTGCCAAGTAGTGTCAGGGGATGATGTCATGGTTATATAAAAGCTGTGCTTGCTGACTTGCTGTGCGTGCCAGTTGCTACTGAGCAGCGCCCGGCAACACTGGCACGGCCCTCCAGCTTTTCCTCCAGGATGCTGAGCAGCCACCATCAGCACCAGAGCAGAGCATGTAAACCAGAAGCTCAGCGCAGGCGTAAAACGCGACAGGATGTAGTCTGAATGGGCAGTTTGTGCAGAATACAGTGAAACCGATCAAGTGTGAAGAAGGTTGCATGATGCAGCATTATGACACTGTGGCCTCTGAGAAATAGAAAAATGGTAATCGTCTCTGGATGCTTTCCAGGCTGACATTTAGAGCAGGTGGCCCTTTCTCTGAATGTGCCCGGCTCCATGTTTAATTCCTTCCCCAGAAGATTCCACCTGAGGTTTATGCCAAGATCAGGGCATGAGAAGGCATGCAGATTTGCATTTAAGGCCTGAAAATCTGCCTGTCAGTCAGAGCAGTGAGTAAAAGGTCAACAGACAGAAGACCTTTTATAGAGACACCAAAGTGGAAAGTTAATTGAAGCTTTGCATGAAGTTATAAAATAAATTTGCGAAATGGAAACAAGCTAATTTAGAAAAAACGTAAGTTTTTTTCATAGTTTTTGCACTAAAATGTGGTGGTTTTTCTTTTGGCACGTTTTTTTTATTTTTTCACATTACACAAGTCAACAGCTGGATGTTACTACTGGGGCAAACGACAAAGACAAGAAGTGGCAGGAAGATGATGGTTTGTTTTTGTTTTTCGAACATCTCAATTGGCTCGACCAAAAGTCTCACAGCATCACGGTTCATAAATTTAAACATTTAAATGTGTTGAATCCACAACTGTTCTGTAAAATTGTACACAGTTTCCCCAAAATGCCGAAATGGAGGAGTTATAAGTAGCCACTCCCAAATAGGCGGGACTTGAACAAGACTCCAACGTCTCCTCTGATTGGTTGGTGAGTGTTTAGTGTTGGCATCATGGCTGAATTATGACTATATCTCATGTAGCTGTTCACATTCGTCGCTGACATGATTTTTAATAACTTATCGAGTGAACAAGCTTATTTATGTGTGATTTTAATTTCTTATTTAATAGAAACACTTCAATTGTTTGAAAAATTGTTTCAACATCAGCAGAATATCAACAAAGATTTTGTAATGGAAATGCAGTGATCATATCTGCATGTGGGCTGTCAGAAAGTTCTGATTGGTATGTTATTGTTGTATCTCACATTCCAGGCGTCACGTTGACGAAAAAAGCTACAAAAGCTGCAGGAGGGGAATTTATTTTTAGCAAAATAGGAAAATACACAACAAAACCCCATTTGATCTCACTGTAAATGCTTTAAGTCACAGACTGTTGAGTCATTTGTTTCATAATTGAACACGAGGGTGCTCATAGCATAAAACTATTCTCATTTTGCACCGCATTTCATAATACAGATTATTTTTGTTTGGAGAAGATCATGCTTCCCCTTCTGCAGGCCTCAGCTTGCAGTGAAACACTTATTGTAAGTGAATGTTGATGGCTGGAGATGATGGGAACGTATATTTACCCTGCTGTAGGTAGCCTAATTTGGTCGGTTTCTGTATCAGTTTCAGGTCAGTGGGCTTATTGTTGACATTTGTGGTTACCCACCACAGATTCTCTGTTTTCTTTTCAAGTTGCGGGGGAGGACCGAAAATCAGGTAACTGTTTACATGCTGTGAGCCTGGTTTCCTGTTCCAACACCACATGGAAAAACACGCTCAGAATGTGATTCGTTTCGCTCGAACAGCAGGAACATCTGATTGTCTCTTTCTTAGAGAAACCAGGATATCATATGACTTTTTTTTCTTTTTTTTAAGAGTTTATTTTTGATCAGCATGAGTTTTCCAGTCAGAAAGGATAACTGGACTATTAGAGCTGCTTTGTTGTTTGTTTGGTTTTTAGGTTGTGTGGGGTGAACACGTTGTGTTTTTATGAGTTCATCCTGCAGGCTTCATGTTTGGCATCAAACACAGAAGAGGAAAACACAGATTCATCCAGTGCTGGACTAAAAAAATGACAGATTTAGCTAATAGTTTCTACTGAAATCACCCAGAGACTTTATTTGTTTCCACCGCAGTCTTGGCACCTTTATTCTCATTTGGTTTTCCTGAAGTAAACCTCAACTCACACCTTGATTGAGCCTGTTGTGTCATGCAGGGCAACTAGAGTCCAGAGCTGCAGGTTTTCACAAAGTTTCACCACAAGATTTCTGAAGGGAGCGGCAGCTCCTCACACGTTGGTTTACACTAACACCTTCAAGCCTTTTTTGTTTGTTTTCAGGTCGGCATGCAAGCGTCAGCAGTGACTTGGCGTTAACGTGCTGTTTTTCTGTAGTCAAACATGTCATGAATGCAAAAGCAGCTTCCTCTTTAGCAGAATGTTGAGTGTCAGCTTTGTTTTACATGGCTAAATAGGTGCTGAATGCTGAAAGTAAGATGAGAAGGAATATTAAGGAGAAATCTGAGCTTTCTTCCTGCACACCAGCTGCTCCCTTTGTTAATAAGGAAGCTTTCTTTTCCCTCCTTTGTCTCCTCTATCCTCCCCACCTACTCATTTTATATATGACTCATACATTTTGTCACAAAGGAGCTTTAAAACAAAAATAACCTGGAAAGGATCTTGTCTTGCAAACCTACTTGGTTCTGACGTTTGAATTTCAAAGGAGACTGTGGGTGGTTGGCACCACTGACTAAAAGGTAGTTGATGCCAAAGTACTACACAAACTTAGTAGAAGCTAATGCTAAATGCTCACTTCAGTTCAAGGTAGATCTGCCTGTGAAAGCACCAATTTAATTTTGACATACTTTCTATGTTCTGTAATACCCTTAGATTTTGTATTTATGATTACAGGGAAAAAAAGCAAGAGAGTGGGAGGAAAAGTAATGGAATTACTGCATAAAGTCTTCATTTCAAAATAAACATTTTAACTATTTGAAGAATTTTCAAGTCAATAACCAAAATTTCAAATTTCGCAGATGTCAGACTTTATTCAGCTGAATGTTTACAGAATTATTAAATAAATGAGCTCTTTAGTGTTTATCTAGAAAAAGCTTAGAGTGCTAAACATTTTAAGTTGTTCTCACATGTAGCTTCTTGGGTGTTGCTGTCGACCTCCTTGCAGTTGTAAAGTCTGTTATGTCACTATTTTCCTATCGGTGGTTTTGTACACTTCTCCTGACTGATACCTTCATAAAATAAGAACTTTTGATGCTTTCTAAGTTGTCTTGGACCTGTGACTTGAGCTAAAGGATTCAAATGAGCAGAAATTCAGAAACTTCCACTGGAGTTTAAACTTTGAGCTGAAACAAACTGAATATTGAAATTACACAAAAACTTCTTCACTAGTTTGAAATTGTAATGCCTTTAACTTTAAATCAGGTTCTGATTTAAAGTTATCTACGTGTTTCTGGATCTGCCGGAGCCTGAACAGAGTCGGCATTTTCTTGTTTAAAAGCATTTACTTAACATTTTATTGCTGCAGGTCAGATGTTAAGATTTCTCCTTTCTTTGCAGTGTGGCCCACATTTTAAATGTTCCTGGGCAAGACTGGTTAAAAAGCCCAAACAGAGTTAACTTGATGTTAAATTATCGGTTTTAACATTCTAAGTTGGAAGATTTGAGTTTGAGAAGCGCTGGCATATCAACACACAAACCTGGACGAATAGTCAGTTACTTCAAATGGATTCATGCTAATTGGTTACAACTAATGGATACATTATTAAAGGGCTTATTAACTATTAATAAGGCCATTGGTTATAACTCATTTATAATTTAAGTAGGACTTGTTTGAAAAATGCTGGGCAGTAACGGTGTTGCAGAGAACGACTGCTTAGTAAGTAAACATAAGTTGAAGCCAAAGGAAACTTAAATTGTGGCGCTCTCCCTGTTGAAATGGAAAAAATACTGACATGTTTTTAGATAATTTTGGTTTTGTCTACAACAAATTTATGGTATCAAAATCTGCATCAAATGTTTTTTCCCCTCCTGTTTGCTAGAAAACAATCTGAAGTTTAAGATTTCAGTTTTTTTGCTTAATAATTTATTTTGTGCGGTTGCAGGTTTGCTTGTTGGGACTTTGGATGTCGTTCTGGACTCGAGTGCTCGGATGGCTCCTTATCGGATCCTCTACCAGACCCCGGACTCTTTAGTCTACTGGATCATCGCTCACGGTATGAGAACATTTTTCACTCCCGCACCTCATGTTCATCTTTGAGAAGGAAAGAGATTAATAAACTGAGCTGCCACACCTTAAATTGTAAGTTTATTTTTAGCTGTATGGAGTCAGATAAAGGCTGAATAACATGGGTTGCATAAAATGTTGCAAATTTATCAACATTGCAGTATCACTTTATGCAATATTAATGTTGCAAAGAACTGCTTGGATGGCAAATATTAGCCATGCCTTCCTGCATGATACAATAGTAATATGTGGCGATGCTTGTTGTTGTTTTAAAAGGACGCTGAGATGAACACTGTTTGTATTTGTTTACATATCACAAGATATATCGTCTTCGCCACGTTTATCCGCATCATGTTGCATGTTTCCCTGATTGGCTTTCTGCGTCGTTTGGCAGGAATTTTTTGTTTCTTTTTAATTAAATGAAGGTTACAGTTGAGTTTATTTATACAGGTGAACAACCAATTTGTAATTAAATGGAGTAATTTGTCTGAAATAGACATTTTAACGCAACAGCTTGACTCTAAAATAGATCTGGCTCTTTTTTCGTCTCCTCCCAGTTCCTTGTTCCTCCTCCCAGTAATCTGATGTCTGATGTGGTCAGAGTCCATTAAATAAAGGGCTGCTGGCTGCAGCGTGTGGCAACCATCGCTGTTCTGGGATCAGTTTCTACCTAAATAATCTGTTTTGCTGTCACATCTAAGCATCAACTGAATTTAATTTGAAATAATAAAAAAAGCCAGAACAGAATGATCAGAAATGAAAGTTTAAAGTGTGTGTTGTTGACTTGCAGGGTTTTTAATCTTCATTTCCTCTGTTGGATAAACTCCCTGCTGACTGTTTGGCTCTTCTGTTGTGCTGAAACAGTTTCTCTGAGCCCCAGGGGTTCGCTCTCATGGTCTTGTTTTCTTGGCTGTACCGCTTAAAAGCCAAATATTGAATTTACTATGAAAGACTCTTTGTTCATTGTTTTTAGAAAAAATAAAAACATGGTACCAGAATATGAACATACTGCTGGTTTTCTTGGGGTTTTTCCCCACATATTGACATTTCTCCTTATTTCATAAAGTCCCGTATAAAGATGTCTGATGTGGTCAAACTCCTAGATTTTAGGTTGCAAAAATTACACCCTGACATACAATTGTAAATTTTTCATACAGATTGTGACACCATCTCCTACAATTATTGTAGAAAACTAACAAATACTGAATTAATTTTGGTCCTGGATTGGTTTTAATTAGATAATAACTCATTCTCCTACAAACGTCTTTAATTTTGTTATCCAGAATCTTTGGAAGGAAAGACATCTGTCCTGCTTTTCTTTTTTCTTTCTGAAATGTCAGGGAAATATTCAGTTTTATTAATATTGTTGGTCCATGTTTCTCAGATGACTCAATCTATTGGGTTTCCTTAGATGGAAACTTTTTAAACTACTTTGAATAATTAATTGAGCATACTGTACTGTTTGTTAACAAGGATCAACTAAAATGTATGCCTGACTGAATTGAAATGATTTTGTTTTTTGTAAAGTGCCTTAAGCCGTCTTTAGTTGTGAACTGTCGATGAACTGAATTGAATTTGTATTGTTCTCCTGACTATTTTTATAGATTCTTTTGATTTTTTTCAACTTATCTGCTAATTATGGCCTTAGCTGACGTATTCTAATGTCCCGAACCTTAGGAAAAGACGGCTGAATTAGTTTGACTTAATAGGATTAACTCTAATTGATGGTAGGAGTAGACTGAAGGCTGAAAGTGATTCAAAGTTGTTTGTTTAATGATTTGCAGAGAAATCCATCCAGGTTATTGCAGCTTTTTAAAGCCTTAATATTTTTTCACTTACAGTAATTTTTGAAAAATGTTATTTTAAAGATGGAGAAAGTTTTCAAATGATTTACAAAGGAGTGAATTTCATAAATTAACTGCGCCTATGATAGCACCATAGGCGCAGTTAATTTCCTCAGTCCTCCTTTATTTGTCCTCCTCGTCCTGCAGGAACGTCTCGGAAAGAGATCACGGAGCACTGGGAGTGGCTCGAACACAACCTGCTGCAGACTCTGTCCATCTTTGAGAACGAGAACGACATTACCACCTTTGTGAAAGGAAAAGTGCAGGCAAGTCCTCAGCCTCATGCAGAAAAGCCCCTTTATGTCTTGTTTTCAAAAACATTACATTTTCTTGGCTTTTTTTTTGTTTGTTTTTTGGGTGAAAAGAATTTGATTGACATTCAATCAATCTGCATAGTATTTATTCGCACTATGTGGACTCTTTCAAAGCATTTTTTTTATTTTAGTAAAACCAGATCCAAAATCATCTCTTTAAATTGAATGTGTATCATTGTAAAAATCACAGATTATTCTTTTTATACATAAAATATTGTTAAAAAAAACTTTTTCAGGCTGTTAACTCTTAAAAAAACAGTAATGCCACTGAGTTTCTCATTTTCAGCATCTTGTTGTCTCTGTAATTGTCAATTTTCTGTTTCTTTTCCAGGGGATAATCGCAGAGTTCAACAAGAATCATGACGTCAAAGAGGACGACGACACGGACAAATTTAAGGAGGCGAGTTCGAAGTTTCGAAAACTGTTCGGGATGCCAGATGAAGAGAAGCTGGTCAACTATTACTCCTGCAGCTACTGGAAGGGGAAGGTTCCCCGGCAGGGATGGCTTTACCTCAGCATCAACCACCTCTGCTTCTACTCATATTTACTGGGAAAAGAAGGTGTGTATTATCTGTGTATTAAAATACATCCCATCACCGGTTAAAAGTTAAAAAGTTGAGATGCTTGTAGTCGATTTGGCTCATTGGATTGGAAATATAGCTGAGGATCATCAGCATATCGGAGGATATTTATCAGAGATGGATAAATTCTGGTTGGTTCAACCATTGGTTCATTGATTAGCAACATTTTTCAGGTGTTTTCACACCTGATAGTCTTTCAGACTCGGTTCAGTTGGGGACCAAAATTGCACAATTTGTTACATTTTCAGCTGACGCTGTTGTCTTTCACACTGCTTTGTTTAAAATGATCCAAACTAATTGATGAACCTATACACCGCCTCGCCTGTGGTGGCGCTGCACTAAGAACTACAGAAGGAAACGACACAAAAACCTTTTTGTGTCATTTTTGAAAAAGACGCTGAGCGCAAATTCCTTCTTCATGAAATGATAACAGAAATGGAGTGTTGTCAGATTTTGCAGTTGTAGGATTTCTCTTTTGTCTTCTCAAAAGACCAAGAGCCATTTCTACCTTTAGTGCTAGATTCTTGAGTTTGTGTTGGTTGTATTTACCCAGAATGCCCTTCACTATAGTTCACTTTCTGCTTTTGGAGGGGTCTCTGGACTGTTTGGCGTCTACATATACATTTAAGCATCACAAGAGTTCACTTCAACCAAACCAAGACCTAGGTTTTGTTTCTTTTAGTCCGCATCAAAGTTTGATTACGCATTCACACCTCCCCAAAGGTGTGGATGCCTCTCACACCTTTGGGGAGGTTTGTTTGTTTAGACTTTTTAGTTAAACAAACTATAGTTTGGTCTAAGCAGATTAAAATGGGCTGGTGTGAATGCAGCCTTAGTTTAGCTAAAAAATGAGCTCTACAGGTTTTTTAAGTCAAGGTTCAATTACAGCTAGCCTTCATTAAGGATAGCTTAATCATGTCTAAAATTGAACCGTATCATTTCCTCTCTCCGTCACTCTCAGCCAAACTGGTGGTCCGCTGGGCCGACATCACCCAGCTGGAGAAGAGCGCCACCCTTCTCCTGCCCGATGTCATCAAGGTGAGCACTCGCAGCAACGAGCACCTCTTCTCTGTCTTCCTAAACATCAACGAGACCTTCAAACTGGCGGAGCAGCTGGCCAACATCGCCATGCGGCGGCTGCTGGACAACAAAGGCTTCGAACTGGACCGCTCGCTGCCCAAGCTGAAGAAGAAGTCGCCCAAGAAGGTGTCGGCACTGAAGAGGTACGAGAAAGCTAACGTAACCACGCTAACGTTAGATGAAGTGTCAGTGTAAGTGACTCTTACACTGCAGAAACACAAAACCTTACCAAGTAATTATGATCTAGTTTCTAGTGCAAATATCTTGGAATAATACAAAGCTAACTTATAAATAAACTTTCAGCAAGATGAAAAAGTACTAATACCACTGTTATCATTTTTTCCACTCATAACATGGGAAAATGTCTTATAAGTAAAATTATCTCCAATGGAACAAACACTTTTTAAAATCATTGTTAAGAAATCATTGATTTAAAATAAGCTCCTACATCTTGCTGAAAAGTTGTAAGTTACTTTTAGTTTTATTTCAAATGAACTAAGATATTTGTGCAAGAAACTAGACCAAAAACTACTTGGTAAGATTGTGTGTTTCTGCAGTGCAGGATACAAAAAGGTGTGGTGACATAAACCGAGCCTGAGCCTGTGTTTATTGGCTATGTTTTATCTAGACAAATATTTGACTTGGCTGCTGTGCACTGCACTGTCTGTTGGTCTATTCATTCACATAAGTTGTAAAACTTCACTAAAACATTTAATCTTTTTCAAAGTTCCTCTGTTAAACATCATATAATACAAGCGTTTTGCACCTTTTAGAGATCTGGACGCTAGAGCAAAGAGTGAGCGTTACCGGGCGCTCTTCCGTCTGCCCAAAGACGAAAAACTGGATGGACACACAGACTGCACGCTGTGGACGCCGTTTAACAAGATGCACATCCTGGGCCAGATGTTTGTGTCCACCAACTACATCTGCTTCACCAGCAAGGAGGAGACGCTGTGCAGCCTCATCATCCCCCTGCGTGAGGTGAGGAAGAAAATACAGTTTGGTCATGTTGTAATAGTTTGCATGTCGTGGCGTGTCACTACCTGTCTGCTTTGGGAAGGCAGGTTGTAAAAATACAACTTGTGATTTGAGGAGAGTCTTCTTTAGGAAAATCTAAACGATTTAGTTTTTGTTTTTTTTTGAAGATTGTTGAGACATAAATTTAATCTGTTTTTCTTTTTCTTTGATTTCACTCCTAATGTGTCTCGATGCCCTGCAGGTGACCATCGTGGAGAAGGCAGACAGCTCCAATGTTCTGCCTAGCCCGCTCTCCATCAGCACCAAGAATCGCATGACTTTTCTGTTTGCCAACCTGAAAGACAGAGACTTCCTGGTACAGAGGATCTCCGACTTTCTGCAGCAAACCACCTCCAAGATTTACCTGGAAAAGGAGCTGAACAGCAGCCTGAACAGCTCGGATGACGAGGTACAAACAGAGTTGGGGTTCATTCAGATCTTTCTTGCCTCTGACAAAAAGTAGGGAGTTGCTGTTTTAGGAGGATATTGCTCTAGATCATGCATAAATAAATACGAGTCTATTCAAGGAAATTAATAAATGTGGAATTTCTAAATTAAATACTTTAGTTTTCAGTTAAAAGTAGGAACTAGCAGAGCCTAACATTAATTACTGCAACAGTGTCTCTACAGGTCTGCCTAAAGATCAGATCCAGAACGCTGCTGCTGGCGTTTTCACTAAAACCAGGGAGATGGAACTGATCACACCAGTTCTAACATCCTTCCACTGGCTCCCTGCAGCTCAGAGAACAGACTTTAAGATACTGTTGCTAGTTTATAAATCATTGAACAGTTTAGCACCACAATACATTAAAGATCTGCTGCTGTTGTATCAACCTTCCAAACCTCTCAAGTCTCCTGGTTCTGGTTCTGCTCTGCATCCCCAGAACCAGAACCAAACATGGAGAAACAGTATTCAACTTCTATGCACCACAAATCTGGAACAAGCTTCCAGAAAAACTGCTAAAACGCTGAGGAGTTTTGTTTGCATCAAAGCTAAAAGCCCATTTTGGGACTTGCCTCGCCTGTCAAACATACATTTAAATGTTGCTCTTCTGCAGGTTTACTCCCATCCCGGCTCCCTGCTGTCCTGCAGTCCGCAGCAAAGTCTGGCCTCAGACGTCGAGCGCACCTTCAACCTGAACGACAACAGCGTGCCGACAACCTCAGAGGCCCTCATGACCATGTACCGCCGCCGCTCACCTGAGGAGTTTAACCCCAAACTGGTGAGTCCCATTACGATTTGCAGGTAGGAATCCTCTCATCTCGTCTGCCCGACCTTTGATCCCTGCCGTCTTCACTTCCTCTCAGGCTAAGGAGTTCCTGAAGGAGCAGGCGTGGAAGAACCACTTCACGGAGTTCGGCGAGGGGGTGTGCATGTACCGCACGGAGAAGACGAAGGAGCTCGTCCTCAAAGGCATCCCCGAGAGCATGAGGGGAGAGCTGTGGCTGCTGTTTTCAGGTGGGCAAGCAATTCAAACGCATTACCTGCAGAAACCCGTGCTGGAAACCACACACCGAGCCGAAAAGGAAACCTGAAGCGTATTTCAGGCACGTTTTATGAAACGAAGACTTCCTGTTTACAGATTAGAGAACAACAGTTTAACATCTGCTGGGAGAAGTTTCTCTAAAACGTCTGCAGCTTGATTCATTTTCAGTTAGTTTAAACTGCAGTTTGTTCAAAAAGCATTAATATTCCTTCAACCTTCTTATATTCTGTCACATTACAACCACAAACTTCAATGTACTTAATTAGAATAACATTTTTTAGACCATTACAAAATAGTGCATAATGAGGTGGAAGGAAAATGGCTCTACTTTGTGCTCAGCCTCAATAAGTTTAATACTTTACTGAACCATCTTTGTGCTGCATTTACGGCTGCAGGTTTTCTCGGCCAGCTTTGCAAACATAGACACTGAAATGTTCTTCACCCATTTTTCTGTGTAAAATAGCTACAACTGAACATTAATGCTCTTGTCCAGAGCTGCAGCTAATGATTACTTTAATAATCAAGTATTCTGACGTTCAAGTCGAGTAATCTGATTTGAAACTTGGCACATTCTGCAGGTTGTTCATTTAACCACTTAGGTCTATTTTACACAATGTTCAAAATACCTAAAAAGAACAAATATACATTAAATTCTTTTTTAAATTGGAATAATGTGCGCTGCTTTATCTAAAGCAGGTTAGGCGAATAATTTTATCTACGTCACAAAATTCCAGTAAAATGCATCAAAATTTGTGGATTTAATGTGGAAAAGGTCAAGAGGTGTGAATACTTTTGGATGCCTGTCCAATATAAAAAATGGGCACGGTCATAGTTTTTTGTTTAAAAATATTAGCTTTGTTATTAAGTGTATTGCTAGGTCCTCTTGCTAAATCACTTTGCATTAAAAAAATCAGGAACAAAATTGTACAAATTGATCAAAAATACTTGAACTGTTTGAGAAAGACGATAGATGTAAAAGAAAAACTCAGGTGTCGGCCTTTGCTATTACATAATGTTTGAACTGCACGTTTTTACAAAATATTTCCAGAAACATCTCAAAGTTTTAAAGGCAATTATCAGGTCAATTTCAGCCTGTAAAGGGTTAATATAGAAAAAGGAGACGTGCACAGAGTTGCAAATTATTGAACTGACGGGAACTAATCCAACACAACTGGATTTACTTGAATCAGAGGGAACAGCAGTGTGTCATTTTTCAAGCTTCGGCTCGTGTAGCGAAATCTTTCACCACTCAAAGCACGCCGCAAGTAAGAACACAATCCAGAGGTTTCAGTTTACAACCACAGTCATGTGTCACATGCCTGCAGCTGCAGATCATCACCTGAGTGAAGGTAGGTCACAGACGGCCTGACCCAGTTGTTAGTGAGTAAACACATCCTCAGTGCAGAAGGCAGAGTTCACTGTTCAGTTTTAATCACATTGATCTTCCCTGAACTCTGAAACATGCAGCTGTTGCGTCATTTTACACCACATGGTATGAAAACCAGCTTGGCAAGAAGCATAATTATACCAAACCAAACATGGAGAAGCAACATTCAGTCTATACGCACCACGAATCTGGAACGAAATTCCAGAAAACTGCAAAGATGCTGAAACACTGAGTTCGTTTAAGTCAGGGCTAGAAACCCACCAGCTCAGCGTGACCTTTGATTCACAACAACTGGAACGTTAATCAACGTATTTCATTTGTATTTGCTTGATGATTTTAGTAATCATATTTGACAATGTAATATTTATTGCATGTTTCATAAATGGTTGATGCTTTATGTTTTTATGGTGTAAAGAACTTTGTACTGCCTTGTTGCAGAGATGTGTTACATGAATAAAAACCGTCCTTGAAGGTGGAGCACGATCAGCTGCAGGTTTAAATTAACAGGTTAAATGAAGCCATTTTGTTAATATAAACTACATTTATAGACTATATCTGGTGTTAAATGTGTAGCTTCTAGTCTTTAATTTAAACTGAGAAAAGATGAAAAGGAGAACAAAACTGATTTTGTGCCGCAAACTTAAAAAACTTCCAATTTGGGTGGAAATTTCTAAAACACAAATAATATTGATTTACATAAGATATATTTAGTTATCGAGATTTCTACACATTATTTTACTTTTATCAGAATCATTTAAATCTGACAATGCAGCAAAAACAGAATAGTAGTTTTATTTACTTTTTATCTGCACTATAACATATTATACCTTATATGTAAAATATATAAGGTAATATATATATATATATATATATATATATATATATATATATATATATATATATATATATATATATATATACTGTGTATACAGTATATATATAATATATTTAGTTTACTGAAAAATAATTTCAGATGTCATGCATGCTGCTGCTTTCAGTTTTTAAACCCTGTGTGTTTTTCTGGACAGGGGCGATCAACGAGATGACGACTCACCCCGGTTACTACGAAGACCTGGTGGAGAAATCGATGGGGAAGTACAACCTGGCCACCGAGGAGATCGAGAGGGACCTGCACCGCTCACTGCCGGAGCACCCGGCCTTCCAGAACGAGATGGGCATCGCCGCACTGCGCAGGGTCCTGACCGCCTACGCTTTCAGGAACCCTAACATCGGATACTGTCAGGTGAAGACGTGATTCTGATTATCCCAACATGACCCGGCAACAGCAGTGAGGGGTGTCGCTATCCGATCACAAGATTGGAAATCGGGCCCGATCAAGTGGTATCAGACTGGATCGGAATCAAACATTGATAAATAAGGCGAATAAAAAAATAAGGGACATTCCGGATTGGGCTGTATGATAAGACAAAAATTATATTATCATTTTGTATCAGTCAATATCGATAATTATTGATTAGTCTGAAATACTGCCAAACTGGTAAATGGGACCTTTCCTGTTTTATCCGCAGTTTTCACTCCACAAAGTTATTTTTTATTTTTAAGCAGTTATGAGGAACGTTGGTGAAACTCTAACCTGCTGCTGCGCAAGTTACTCAACAGGTTGTTGCTAGGTAACCAAAGAGTGAGTGAGTTGCTAGGTAACCAAAGAGTGAGTAAGTTAGTTGATTCCACCAACCTAGCTAAGGTAGATGTGAGAGGTTGAGCTGCTAAAGCTTTTCCTCTGCCTACATCTCCCAGAATGCTGTGCAGTTCAGCGATCCAGAACTGAACACTGGATCAGAATATTCTATCAGACGTATTATCTTTTGATACTGATCATGTGTCTATCGCAACATATTAAATTGATTTATCGTCCAGTTCTATCCTGGATCTGTTTCTTCACTCTTAATTTTTTTAATGTATTTTTGGAAGTATCAGGTCGGGACTCAAAACGTCTGACTTGGACGTCCCCAACATTTGACAGACAGCTGCTTCTGCCTTCCTGTTCTGTTTCTGAATCTTTCTTGTCTCGACAGGCCATGAACATCGTCACGTCCGTGTTGCTGCTTTACGCTAAAGAAGAAGAAGCTTTCTGGCTCCTCGTGGCTCTCTGCGAGAGGATGCTGCCTGACTACTACAACACAAGAGTAGTGGGTCAGTCTGAACACATGCAGCTGGACGTTTGATTTAGTGATTTGTGTGTGTGAAGATGTAACGGCATCGTACCCTCACGTTTAGGAGCCCTGGTTGATCAGGGAGTGTTCGAGGAGCTCGCCCGCGAGTACGTGCCACAGCTTTACGACTGCATGCAGGACCTGGGCGTCATATCCACCATCTCTCTCTCCTGGTTCCTCACCCTCTTCCTGTCTGTCATGCCGTTCGAGAGCGCCGTGGTGGTGGTCGACTGTTTCTTCTACGACGGCATCAAGGTCATCTTTCAGCTGGCGCTCTCCGTTCTGCACGCCAGCATCCACCAGCTACTGGGCTGCAAGGACGACGGAGAGGCCATGACTGTCCTGGGCAGGTATGGAGGAGGAGATGCTAGAGATGCAACTAGGAGTGCATTGATTACAGTTTTCTGGCTGAAAGCCGATTACTGATCTTTAAAGAGCCACGGGACAGCAGAAGAGGACAGTGGTTGATTTTTAGACCTTTGGTGAGGTAGATTAGATCAGTAAATAGGATCACATGCAAGTATCTGCTGATCACCGATCTCCCAAAATTAAGGAAATCGGCACCAATAAATCGGCAAGCTGATAAATCGGTGCACATATTTTTGCAAGAACAGCAGTAAAGTTAACACTTTAGCTTTCAAATTTCAGTCAGTTCATCCTTGGAGCACAAAACTTCTTTCAACAACTTACAGATTCTGGCATTTTAGCATTAAAATCTGTTTTTAATTTAATAGAAAATAACCTTTTATGTTTTCCAAATAACATTTACTGGTCTAATGAAAAACAGTCTCATTCCTTCAGCCTTTGATAAAATAAAAGGTGTAATTAGACAGAAACATCTCACTTTGGTAGCTGCTGTACAGAAACAGCAGATGTGGTTATTGTAAATTATATTTTGGGACTGTATTTTGGTTATTGTGGATATCTGGACACATTTCTGTACATGCAGCTTTAATTAGAAGCTGAACAGCAACATCTTAAAACTAATTTGTTTCTGTTATGTTTTGTGTTGTTATGCTGCTGACCCAATCATTGTCTGTTTTAATGTGGTCTCATTTTGTCTGTGTGCAGGTACCTGGACAGTGTGACCAATAAGGACAGCACCCTCCCTCCCATCCCTCACCTTCACTCTCTGCTCACCGATAACGGAGAACCACATCCAGAGGTGGACATCTTCAAACTGGTCCGCAGCTCCTATGAGGTAAAACGTCTTGTGTCTGTCTGACTGATTAGCAAGGCCGGTTTTTAACACAATAACTTGAAGATGTTGTGTTATTTTTTTCAGTGTACTGAGAAAGATCCAGCCTTCATGTCTGTGTTTTTTCCTTTTCGGTAGAAATTCGGCTCGATCCGCGCAGATGTGATTGAACAGATGCGCTTCAAACAGAGACTGAGGGTCATTCAGACCATTGAGGACACAACCAAACGCAACGTGGTGAGAAACTTCTGCAATCATTAAGAGTTTCATTTTCACGCATGGTTTATTCCATGCTGCTCGTTAAATCTAACTGCAGAAAAGTAACTGGATGAGAATGAAAGAAGCTTTGATGTCGTTTTAGAGATGAGATTCTCACGGTTTGTCCTCTTTTATTCCAGGTTCGAACTATTGTGACAGAGACGGCTTTCAGTATTGATGAGTTGGAGGAGCTTTATGTGCTCTTCAAGGTGAGTCGCAACTTTTTAATTGTAAGAAAACACAAGATATAAACTTGATCATTATAGAAAGAAGGTTGCCACAATTTGAGCTTGATTGACGCTGAACAGATTAATCAAAAAAGGTTTAATTTTTAGTCAACATCACCATACTGAACGCTATTAGGTGGTGCAGCAACACTCTTCAGTGTGAATGTTGTTGTTGAGGAAAGAGGATTAAAAGAGAGTCAGAGAGAAAAGCTTTCAGCAGATAATGGGAAAGTTGACCATATCGCTGCAGAATTGCACTTGTTTTTCACACACACACACACACACACACAAAGTAACAACTGTGGTTACAGCAGCACTAAATATTCTAATTACTCATAAAAGACGCTAAAATTTCAACTTTGTAATGATTGTAGTCTTCGTAAAATTACAAAACCATTTTAAAACAAGTGACCAGTACAGCACTAAATAAAACAACCGAAAGTTTACAGTAATAAAAACAATAAATGCTGTTCTTTTATCTTATATCATAGTTGTTGAACAGAAACCAAAAACTACTAAAATAATTATTGGCAGTTTGAAGCTTTGCTATTATTTCTCACTGTCTGAAGTTAAATCAGATCAAACTTCTCTTATTTTAGGTCAGTCAGAATTACCAACATTCTGTCCATTTGCCAAAACAAACAGCACTTTAGTTCCAGTTGCATTTTTTAAAGTTTGTACCCGTCTCTTCTGTTGTCTTCTTCAGGCAGAGCACCTGAGCAGCTGTTACTGGGGCAGCAGCAGTAACCCCACCGAGCACCACGACCCCAGCCTGCCGTACCTGGAGCAGTACCGCATCGACGTGGAGCTGTTCAAGGGCCTGTTCGCCCTGCTGTTCCCCTGGGCCAACGGGGCCCACTCCGACCCGCTGGCGGTGCGTTTCTTCCGTCTGCTGGACGAAAACGGAGATGCCCTCCTCAACTTCCGAGACTTCATCAACGGCCTGGGTTAGCAGGGATGGGTTACGAACACATCCATTCTGGATGTAGCTGGTTCTGTCTCAGCTCTCAACTCAATGTTGTGTGCTGCAGGTGTTTTGTGTCATGGGGATCTAACGGAGAAGCTGAAGCTCCTCTACAAGATGCACGTCTTACCTGGTGAGTGTCAGACAGGCAGCAACAAATATTTGATACTACTGAACAGTAGCTGCACTCCATTACAAATGTCAAAGTACAAAGTGTTTCTATTAAATAAGAAATGCAATTAAAATCACATAAACAAATTTAAAAAACATGCTGTGCCATCATCCTCCAACTACTTCCTGCCTTCTAATTCGTCTTTCCGCCATTAGTGACATCTGGTTGTTGTTCATGTGACTTCTGTGATTGCGGTTTTGCAAAATAAAACTATTTTGATACGGCCAAAAGAAACACCTCATCTTAAGACCAAAATTTTTTTTCAAAAAACAAGAGTTTTTTTAAATTAGTGTGTTTCTATGAAGTTAATTTATTTTCAAAATATTAAATTGTGGCATTATATGGCCAGTGGAACGCAGCTACGTATCTTATTTTTAGTGTACTAAAATATTTGCACTAGCATCTAGACAGAAAACAAAGTAAAGTTTAGTTTTTTGCACTGCTGTAGCGATTATGCTGTTTTTCAACAGGATAAAAAAATTTTGAGCCTCCTTGAACTTTTTCATTTTAGCCTAATTCTGTAAAGAAACTGTTTTTCCCCAGAGATCACTCATGATCAAGAAGAGCCCGACTCGGCCTTCGAAGCCACTCAGTACTTCTTCGAAGACATCACTCCAGAAACATCCATCAGTAAGTTTAAAACTCCTAACAGATCACTTTGTTGTGGCGCACATATTTTATTTTTCAGGTTTAGTCAGAGCAGATCAGAAAGCAGACTGGAGATTTTTATCATGCAGTTTGCGAGTACAATCAGATTTTGTGGCGATGTGATTTGCATGTGAAGGATGCAATCGAGTTAACCATGCAACCACAAATCCCACTGTCTGATTGAAGCAATGCCGATTGAACTGGATGGCATTGCAGAAGCTTTTCAATGGATACATTTAAGTTTGTTTGTAAAGCACATTTCAGCAACAAGTGTTATAAACTATAAAAACATCAGTTACATCTTAACAATTTTCCATAATCAAAATCATCAGTACACATAAAATATGTTGATAAATGTCTCATTTACTACTAGTCAAAGGCAACAATAAACCAGTTTTTTTGCCTTTATTTAAAGTAAGTCCATGCTTCTACTTTTCAAACAGACTTTCCATTTTTTTATCCTTAAGGTCTTTCAAAAGTTTGAATAGTTTAGCTGCTTTTTCAACCACTTTTCTGTTTCTTCATTCAAACCCATCAAACAAGCAAATTAATATGACAAAATTCAGTGTTAATTGTTGAAATCATGTATGAAAAACAAACACAATGCCAATATTGTGTGAACGCACTTTGTCTGTAGATTTAGATATATATAGATATGTTTCCATCAAATAAGATACACAATTAAAATCAAGTGAATAAATTAAAAATAAAACATGTTGTGTCTTGCCACAGATTATCCTTGGGTATTAAATCTGGACTTTGACTAGACCATTTTAAAACATGAGTATGCTTTGATTGTAGCTCAGGTTCCTTATTTACTACTGATCTTCTCAGGTCGGGACCCAAAGGGTCGAGGCGAGAAGGATGATGGCTTCGTCAGAGTTACGTTCAAGACTGAAAAAGGTGAGAGAATCATAGGACACAAGAAAAGATGCTTAATAAAAAACCTCATCAGGGAAGAAGAAGGTTCTGTGTCTGAGATGAATGTGTCCCATGTGGAATGGGCGTATGCAGGCTGAAGCTAATTATGTGTCATTATCTACAGTGAAGTTAGTCCTCTGTTAACCCTGCCTGAAAGGCCGCTCGCAGAGGAAGAAGCCATGACTCAAAAAGCAACATAGAAAGCTAAAGCTTTAGAGTTTGCTAAAGCACTCAAATGATTTCCTTCATTTGAGTAAGGTTCTGTCAGGAGCAATGGACTAAAATTCTAGTAAATTATTGTGAGACGTTAGTGGAAACCTAAATGCTTGACCCCGAGTTATAAGTTCAAAAGGCAGTTTTACTAAATGCTACTACTATGTTTCTGGCACTTGGCAAGAAAATGTGTGGCTGTTTATAGAATGTCTTAACTGTAATATGGAACCCAAGCGTCTAATTTAAATGTGAAAACCTTGAAGAGATTCTTCATATTTATTTGACAGTGAAGAAACTGAACACTCCTGATTACCGTCATTACCTGAAACTGTGGAACGAGGAGACGAAGCCCAAACGAGAAAGCACAAAGGACCTTCCAAAGCTGAACCAGGTAGGATTTGATCTAGAAATGGCTTTGTGCTTAGAGATCATAATTAAGTACATTTATGTCTGTGTGTTTAGACAAATACGTTTTTTAAGTTAATTCAGCAATGTTTTTTTGTATCGGACTGGTACTGACCGATACTAAACCTCACATATCGGAAGTGAAAAAGTGGATCCATGGATCTTACATGGATCTTTACACTCAGATTTACTCAGTGTAGAGTAAATCTCCATAGGCACCAGCAACCCTTGTTTAGATGTGGGCATTTATCATAATGTTTATCATTTATTGTGGTAATTTCTTATAATGATATGAATTGTGATGTATTGTTTCTGTCTTTCAGAGTCAGTTCATTGAGCTTTGTAAGACGCTCTACAGCATGTTCAGTGAGGATGTAGCTGAGCAGGAGCTTTATCACGCCACTGCAACCGTCACCAGTCTGCTGCTGGAAATGGGAGAAGTGGGGAAGCTCTTCACTTCCAGCGGCCGGAAGGACCCCAGCCAGGAGACGGATTCAGAGTCGAGTTTGTGCAGGAGAGACTTGGTGGATCTCAAATTCACTCAAGACCCTCCGGATCTGGGAGATGTTTTCATCCCGGCGGAGCTGGAGGACAAGCCGAGCCCCAGCGAGGACGACAAGCGGCAGGATGTGAGCGAGGAGCTGGCGCCCATGCAGGACATCAAGCTGGAAGACTCGTCCCCTAAGGAGACGGGGACATCGTCCGCCATGCTCATCTCCGACGACGAAACAAAAGACGACACGTCCATGTCGTCGTACTCGGTGCTGAGCGCCGGCTCCCACGAGCTGGACGAGAAGCTGCAGTGCGAAGACATTGCCGACGACACGGTGCTGGTGCGCAGCGACGAGCGGCCCTCGGAGCACGAACGGAGGGGGATTCCCAACGGCGGCGGGCTGCCGCACAGCACCAGCATCGACAAAGACTGGGCCATCACCTTCGAGCAGTTCCTGGCCTCCGTCCTCACCGAGCAGGCTCTGGTGCGGTACTTCGAGAAGCCGGTGGACGTGGCGGCACGCATCACCAACGCCAAGAACGTGCGGAAAGTCGGGCGCCCCCTGCTGTCCACAAGTGACTATGAGATCTCTCTCTCTGGCTGAAGGACTAAAGTGTTTCTGAAGAGTTTCTGTAACATTTTCTAGGATTATGGAGGAAATTGTACAAGTGTATATGTGAAAGAATGTGACCAAAACTGCTTCTAATGACGTATTTTACCAGAAATTTAAAACCTACTATGTAAATCAATAGATTCTGTTGTCTGAAGAGAAGACTGCACTGCAAAAATACAAAATCTTTCCAAGTATTTTTGGTCCAATTCCTAGTGCAAATATATCCGTTTTGTTTTATTTCAGGTATACTAACTTACCAGTAACTTTTCAGGAAAATGCATGAGCTTGGTTTAAGTAAATAATCACTTAATATTGATGAGAAAGTTCTAGTTCTTCTGGAGGATTATTCACTTAAAGCAAGATATTTTCCCCATGTTGTAAATACGGGTGCACTGATAAATCAGTCTTGATTTCCTTAATCAGATCATTGATCAGCTGACACATACATGTGAAGCTGATCTTATCCACCGATCTTACTTGGCGGTTTAAAAATCAACCTCTGTCCTCTTCTGCTCTGCAGTGAGAGGCTTGACTTTCTGCTCGTTGGCAGTTAACAATAGTCAACCCACGGTTGCCGACTCAGCGAATTTCTTGCTATATTTAGCAACATTTCAGACAAACAAAAATCAGCATCGGCCAAAATCAGAACCTGCAGGTCAGGCTTTTTAAAGCTTATAATTGGCCTGAAAAATGCAATCGGTGCACCTATAGTTATAAATGAATTAATCTGCCAGTGGAACTAGAACGTTTTCATCAATATTAAGGAATTATTGGCTTTAAAAAAGCTCTCATATCTTTCTGAAAAGTTACTTGTAAGTTAGTTTCAAGAGTTCTAAGAAAATGGACCAAATGTACTTGGTAAGATTTTGACTTTTTGCAGTGTAGAAACTCGCTCACGGTTTGCTCAGATAAAATCAAGTGTGTGTAAGTAGTGGCTGTACCTTTATAAGACAATATGCATAAGTGGTATTAATCTGATATCTCTGTACAACTAGGCTGTGTAGATGTCCACACATATAGTGTTTGAAACCACTTCTATACTTTGCTTCAGAGCTGTTAGATCTTCTCGTAACCTTTGAACCCGTTACTTTTAAAGAACTTTTGCACAGTTCTGTAGAGTATGGTTCCAACTAGGATATGAATATTCTACAGTGTGTATCGTCACTTATCACATCTGGTCAAACTGTTGCTTCCTTTAGTTGCAATTCTGATTGCTGCTATGTCCTTATAAGGAGCCAGAAGACGGAGCGATAGAGATCCATTGTTGTGAAAACACTCCAGTTCACTTTAATGCTGTTCGTCACTTTAGCAGATTATTTATTTTCTTCAGTTGACAAAAAATGAAACCAACCTGTACAACAAATGCATAGACAGATTCTATTCAACTTCTAAAACATTCTATTTAAGCTACAGAGAAAATATTTTCATTTCTTTCAGTATTATCACACTAAAATGAAGAGCTTCTTTGTTTACAATGTGTCAAAGCTCACTACTGCATCTGCTTGCCTTTTATTTTTTATTACATTTTTGTCCTTCCAGACATTGCGTTTTTTAAATTTTTTTATTTTGTGCATTTTTACATAATTTTTTTTTTTCTACTGTAAATATGTTGAATTTATTTGACCACATGTTGCTGCTCCGGATTCTGGTGCGTTGTGTATCACTCGTCTAATTAAAATTAGTGTCATTAATTCAGATTGCTGCCTCCAGAGCTTTATTCACCTTCCCGTAAATGGTGCGTGACTGCCATCTAGTGGCAGAACTCGCATATTTCCTTTATTTGAGCCAAATATATCGGTGGTGTCCAAAGTGCGGCCTGGGGGCCATTTACGGCCCTCGGAACAATTTTGAATGGCCCTTGATCCCAGTACATGCAGTTGACACACAAAGTATTCATTCAGGTTTTTACTTTGAATATAATTTCTTTTTAGAGTAAGGAGACAAAAAACATGCAACCTGGGCAGTTTAGATTAACAAGCTTGTCAAAATGAAGCTAGACTCGCAGAGCCATATTCTGTTATTACTAAAAAGACACAAAAAATCCAGAATAAGATTAAAAATATACTACATGGTTTGCTGTATTTTTGTGTCTTTTAATCTGGCAAACCTTTTTTTTGTTTAAAATCTACAATTTACATATTTCTCATACAGAAATCCGATTGCTTTTCTCATTACATTAAAATATTGTTTATTTGCGACCCTCTGGGTTCTTTCAACTTGATATTTTTGGTCCCCAAGCCAAAAAGTTTGGACACCCCTGATGTGGATTATTTTTCATCCATCTATTTTCTTCCACTTATTAGAAATTGGGGTTGTGGATGTAACAGTCAGTTTTGTTGCAACTCTTCAACTGGATGCATGAATTTATATTGCTTGCCACTCCACCTCTGACCTAATGACCCTTGAAGATACCAAACACATCGAGCTAGAGGCCGGCTTTGTGTTCCTTCACATTGTGGACAGAACCCGTGGATACACACTAGTTTAATCTGGCACACACTGAGTTAACACAGCAAAGTCCACAGATTTTTTAAGCAAAATCAATACATTTAAAAAAAAACTAACATTTCTAAGAACAGTACTCAGTTTACAGAATAAGTTTAATGAATACTAAAGTATTCCGTTTCAAAAGTTCAAAATCATCTTTAAGCAAATAGAAGTTGTGATTCTGAAGGAAACATCTGACCAAAAGAGTTATTATAGTTAAAATCTGTTAAGTGTTATTTTCAAACGAGTTTCAGTCTTAATTCTCTCACAGCATGTGTGTATGTCAGACAGCGAGAAAAACAAGCCTCGGTTCTTTCCACTCATCCGTCTCTAATGTCCGAGCTTATGGGGGTTGTGGTCGCAGTCGTCCAATCACAGCTCAGAATGCCACTGGTTGGTGGGAACAAGCCTTTTTTGGACTCCTGAGGGAGCAATAAATTATTAATCCATTGAACATTATGTTTGTCTGAAGGGAACAGTTGAAAGAGTCCAAGTTCGTATGACATTTCATTAAAAGGGAAATTTTATTAAGTGAAATTATTCAAAATGTTTCAGGTCCCAAACAGTTAAAAAGGCTAAAAGTTATTATAGCTTTGAATCTTCTATAAATGTTCCTTCTACAATTTTACCATTATAGTTGGGTAGGCTCAACTAAAGACCTTAGATCATAGAATATTTTAATTTACAGAATATTGCATATCATTTTTAAATGGTTCGATGTCTGCAAATGAATTTGTTTTTTCATAGTTGCTTTTAAAGGATGTTGTCTCCCATTTTACGAGTTGATTTTGGTAATAAAACACGTCGGTCAGAAATTGGCAACATAAACAACATAATAAAAATGATCAGTCTGACAAACCATTTCCTGAATAGCTGATTAAAGATGAAAAAAATCAACAGTCCTATTAAACCCGTAGATGAAGAAAGGAGTTACTGTAAATCAGAACTAAACTGCATTTGTTCTAATTTACTTTCTAATTTACTTTCTGATGTAGTTTGCTACTTTTCACTATTACAACCGAATTAATGGATGGATGGATGGATGGACGGATGGACGGACGGACGGACGGATGGACGGACGGACGGAACCATTTTCCTTCCACTTCACAATTAAAATCTCATTCAAAAATAAATTAAAGTTTGCAGATGAAAACATGAACATCTAAAAATGTCTAAGGAGTGTGAATACTTTTGCCAGTCACTGCATATGTACATTTATTCTTATATAACAGACTCAGCTTCTGCCATAACGTGATGTGATTTCAAGGCTCTTATCTTCTGTGGATTGAACTTCAGTCATGTATGAACGTCACTGCTCAGATCTATGACTCCTCACGTTTGATTTGACAAAAACAACTGAAAAAACAGCCAGAAAGCATGAAAAAACTGACAGACATATCTTCAGACTAAGACAGTAAACAAAACCCAGCATGAAATTGTGAATACTGTAAAGTCTGCAGAAGTGACTGAGGATTGGGTTTGTGATTCTGCTGTTTGCATGTTTGTGCTGTTATTGGCTGAAAGCCCGGACAAGCCCCCAAAAACCTCGTCAGATATCAGCGATGTTCCTGCTGTGTAAATAATTACCTAATATTATTGAATGTTTATGTGGGAAATCTGCTGACACATATTTGTACTCAATGCACCAGATGTGGGCATCCCAATAAACCAATAAAATAAAAATTATGTCTAAGGACTTTGAGATATAAATTTTTTTTCACTCTCAACAGAATGTGTTGTTCTTGTTTTTAGTGAAAGGTCCCGTGAGGTGAATTGAACATTGATTATCTCGCAGGGAGTGGACTTTGATTGAACCCGGGCATACAAAAGTGCACAGTGACGCCTCTCTGTGGATGCCATAAAAAACCGGACAGTAAGTATATAATTACAGAGCGAAAGTCGCCTCTTCCCTTTCTGTGCTAGAAGGGCCCTTCAAGGATTACCATCTGGTCCTTCAAACCCTGCCTGGTAACATCTCAGGACCAAAACAAGAACCTTTAATTAGACCTAAACAATGTAAGTGTCTTTTGCAGCTCTAACTGAGACGTCAGTGTTCCCTGATTTAATGTGAAATCAAAGATGTTTACGTTTATTGTTGGCAGAGGCAGGGAACATGGTGGGACTCAAGCCCTCAGACGTGCCTCCTCCTCTTGGGGTGAAGATGGCGAGTGCCGGAGCAGCAGCCTGCATAGCGGACATGGTCACATTTCCTCTGGACACAGCCAAAGTCCGACTGCAGGTACCAGCAAGTTATGATAATAATCATCAGTTATTATGGCTGAAATGATTAATCAAATTAATCGTGATTAATTGATTGTTGAAATAATAATCGATTAATTGTTAAGTGGAGAATACAGGCTCTACAAATGACTATTTGTTTTTAAAAAAGAATTGATTCACTTAATAAAACTAGTATTTCAAAAATATATGAAGATATTCCTGAAAGATAATTTCGATGCGTAAATAATTTATAGTTACTTCTTCACCCAAATTTAGGTATGCACTGATTTGAAAAGTTGGATCAATATTGATAACCAATATTAGTAATGTAATTTCAGCCAATCAACAATATTCACTAATATCACTAATATAATCCTCTCCCCCTTTCTCCAGAAACACAAACGGCAACAAGATGGAAATTAGGGCTGAAACGATTAATCGACTCAATCATGATTAATTAATTGATTTATTAATCTATTGATGATTAGTAATCTATTAATCCTCAGCTGGAGTTTGCAGACATTAAAAATGGCCATTTGCTGAAAGAAAAAGAGAAAAAAATTACTCACTTAAAAAATTATATTTTAAAAATATACAGTGGTATTTCTATAAAGCCTATGCTTGGATGAATTTAGCAGAAATATACAAAAAAGATAAACTGACTAATTCATAGTGACTTCATACAAATTTAGGATAAATAAGCATAAATAATCTTAGAAGAAGCCACTATGAATGGAAATATTCATATTGACCAATATAGACAACCAATATTATTATCACAATATCGGCCGATTGACAATATTCACTAATATTAGATTGATCAACCCTCTCTCCATTCAACAGGAACAGAAATGGCAACAAAAACTAGGGCTGGAACGATTAATCGAATCAATCATGATTAATTGATTACTGGAATAATCATCAGCTAATTTAGTAATCAATAAATGGAAAACATATACTCTAAAAGTCTATGTACAAAAAATATAAACATTTTGCAATTAATATTAAAAAAAACTTCTTTGTCTGTAAAAATATTATTTTACCAAATGAGTACACATTAGGATGTTTGCACCAGAATGGATTTATCTTCTGATTTTCTGGAAAAATCTAAATGGCACCTCTTCCTTAGATTCAAGGGGAGAAGCAAGCGGTGGGTGGCATCCGCTACAGAGGGGTGTTTGGTACCATCAGCACCATGGTCCGGACCGAGGGGCCCAGGTCCTTGTATAACGGGCTGGTGGCCGGACTGCAGAGGCAGCTGTGTTTCGCTTCCATCAGAATCGGTCTCTATGACAACGTGAAAAACTTCTACACTGGAGGAAAAGAAAGTAGGATTTCACTTGCACACTGCAAAAACACCAAATCTTTTTATCTAGTTTCTAGTGGAAATCTCTAAGTACACTTAAAATAAAACAAAACTAACTTACAAGTAACTTTTTTGGCAAGATTCATGAACTTGTTCTAGGTCAATAAATCCTTAATATTGATGAAGAAGTACTAGGTATGCTGGGAGATGATTTCACTAAAAACAAGACATTTTCCCATGTTATAAGTGAAATAATTTCCTATCTTCATCAAAAGTAAGAAAATATTTACGTAATACAAGTTCCTATATTGCTAAAAAGTTATTTGTAAGTGAGTTTTGTCTTAACTCAAGTAAACTATGTTTAGAAACTACTCCCAAAATATTTGGTAGGATGTTTTAGGACAGGTTAGCATGTAGCATGGTTCTTCATGCTTGGTGGATGAGCAAAATCATACAGTCCGTCTATTGCAACATTCTTACTGCACCATTTACAAAGAGATTCTACATGTAAAATTCTAAAAAATAAAAACAAGCTAAGAACATCCTCCTCTTCCACGTCTCTCCAGATCCAGGCGTGCTGATGCGGATACTGGCCGGCTGCACAACAGGTGCCATGGCCGTGTCGTTTGCACAACCCACCGACGTGGTCAAGGTTCGATTCCAGGCCCAGATGAACCTGAACGGCGTGGCGCGGCGCTACAACGGCACAATGCAAGCCTACAGACAAATCTACCTCAATGAGGGCTTAAGAGGCCTGTGGAAAGGTGAGAGGAGAGGTTCCCACATCAGAGGACAAAATCCACAAACAATGTTGCTGAGTAATGCTTTAAGTGTGTGTGTGGGTGTGTGTGTGGGTGTGTGTGTGTGTGTTCTTCAGGAACATTACCCAACATCACAAGAAATGCACTGGTGAACTGCACAGAACTGGTTACCTATGACCTGATCAAAGAGGCCATTCTCAAACACAAACTGTTGTCAGGTAAGAGTTCGTCAGTCTGGGACTCTATGGCAAGCCAACTTATTATATAATAATGAAACAGGATTATGTAAAATCGACTTTTTTTGAGCTTTACATCAGGTTCTAAAGTTACTTAAAAATACATAGTCATGAGATAGGAGTTTGTTTTCAACAACCTTCCATAATATGCTCTAACACTCCTCTGTTTGAGAGGAGTTTACCAATTGGACCAGACTCCCACACCCACTCACCTCCCCTGCAGCTGATAACCAGCCCAGTACAGAACATGTTGTAATGTCCTGTCACAGAAAGCTGTAAATACTGTAGTTAATGTGAGATTTATCACAACCATCCTCTCCGCTCCATTCAGATTATTCAGACTGCTGACACAGACCCAGAACAATCACCTCACAGTTGATGGGATCCTTCTTTATCTCCCTACAGATAATCTTCCGTGCCACTTCGTGTCTGCGTTCGGAGCAGGCTTTGTCACTACGGTGATTGCCTCCCCAGTGGATGTAGTGAAAACAAGATACATGAACTCTCCGCCAGGCCAGTACCGCAGCGCCATCAACTGCGCCTGGACCATGATGACTAAAGAGGGACCAACTGCGTTTTACAAAGGGTAAATAAAAACCGAGGGTCTTCACAATCAGCCACCTGATTACTGAATTAGAGGACTGTTGGTGAAAACACAACTAATCTGGTAAAGCCATATCCACATCATAAAACGTGGTGGTGGTTGCATCATGCTGTGGGAATACTGTTCAATACTAGAGAAAGGGAAGCTGAAAGTTGATGGAACGATGGATGGCAGTGGTGACCCTAGAAAATGTTCATAGAGGTTGTGAGGTGGGACATGGAAAGAAAGTAGTAAAGAAACAAATAAGGAGAGAAAGTAGTAAAGAAAAAAGAAGTAAAGGAAAAAGCAAAGAAAGAAATAAAGTTGTAAAGAAGAAAAAAGTAAAGCAATGAAAGAGAAGTAAAGAAAGGAGGAAGTAAAAGAAGTAGAAATAAAGTTGTAGAGAAATTAAACAAAAGTAAAGACTAAGAAAGAAGTAAAAAAAAGAAAGAAAGAAGTAAGGAATGAACTAAAGAAGCAAAGGCATTAAAGAAAAAGAATTACAAAAAAGTGAAGAAAGAAGTAAAGAAAAAATAATTTCAAAGAAAGAAGCAAAAAAGGAAGTAAAGATAGGCACACAGACTTTTCATGTATTCATTTATTGTGTTTTACATTTGTGTCTTGTTTGAAGATGTCTGTATGTGTTTGTATGAACTGAACATGAATTATTAAAATTGTGGTCATCTTCTCTGGGTGGCCACAGCACCCCCTGGCCACCACTTGGGGGCGCCACCGACGGGTGGAAATAATTACAAGCAATCCTAGAAGAAAACCTGTTAGACTCTGTGTAACACCGTCATCTGGGGCAAAGGTCACTGAACAGAAACAAAAACACACAACCAGAGCTACAGTGGGATGGTTTACATCAAGACATTCATATTAGAATGGCCTAGTCAAAGTCCAGAATAAAATTCAATTGATATTCACTGGCAACTGAAATCTGAAAACTGATCTTATACTCTTTCTATCCTCCTTAGTTTTGACACCAGTGGGGCTGAATACAATTTTTTAAACTGATTTTTATTGTAAAAGATTGAAAACCACAAACGGTTTCCTTCCTTTTCTCAACGATGCACAATTTGTTTTGTTTTGCTACACAAAATCCCAACAAAATAGTTTAGGAGGTATGAATACTTTTACGATAGCTCTACATTGGTATCGATAATTTCCTTGTTTTCCAGGTTTATGCCTTCGTTTCTGAGACTGGGATCCTGGAACGTCGTCATGTTCGTCTCATTCGAGCAAATCAAGAGAGCCATGATGATGTCCAGAAGAATCGAAGCACCAAACTGAGATTCCAGACTCAAAAGCCTGAACGTAAACCTTAAAACAACCTGGACGTTTTACCTCTAATACAGGGAAAACCAGCTTCTGTTGAAGCTTTATTTTCCCTGAAGACAGAGTGTTGTATTTACCGTAACTTTTTTTATACTCTGGAACCAATGCAGTCACTGTGGGAGCGAAACCCGTTGACACAAGTTTGCACTTTATGCAATGCATGTCAGAACTTGCTCAGGTAGCCTAAACCAGCACTTATTTACATCTTAATAAAATGGTTTGTTATTAAAACGTGTAAAACATGTTTTTGTTCATCTTAAATACATTTTTTATGTGTCCTACAGATTTTATGCTGCGTATGTCACTTTAACACCAACAATTTTTAACTCAAATGTGAAATTTATTGACTTCAAGCAGAAAGTTTCTCGAAACTGCAAACTGTAGCATAAAATGTAATGAGCAATAAAAACCTCAGTCTTGGGAAATAAAAAGACTGAAAACAGGGTGCAAGCGTGACACGAGTGGGGAGATATTAAACCACGCACAATGATGGAGCGCCATGTTTTATGTTTAAGTCATGAGCTCAGGACATAAACATGAATAACCTGAGGGTAAATCTGTCACAACACAGATACCTTAAACACAAGGAAACATGGTAATTACATTTTTTATGTGAAAATTTGATCACCAAGGTGCTTAAAGCCTCATGAGTCATGATCTCCACCTGAGTCTTCTGCAGCAGTTCTCATTTCTCTTTACAGTCTCTGGAATGGTCACTTTTCGGAGGTACAGGGGGTTCGGGTTTGTGCTGCATGTGGAAAATAGTCGTTGTTCTGGACGAAGGTTGACTGGGCACCACTAAAGAAACTGAAAAAGTTAGATTTGTAGTTTGCTTGCTGTTGGTTGTGGGTCTTCTTTGATAATCCCGCCTCCTTCAATCAGATCCAACTGGGACGTAAACAGGCAGAAATGCGTCGAATCACATTAATTGCAAGCGACATTCAGTGTGAGAGACACGTCAGGGTCCTGCAGATGAGTCTTCACTATGTTGTGAAATTTTTCTCTGTACTGATTGAAGTGCATGATGCTCTCTGGCTCCTCGGCAACCCAGAATTTATCAAACTCGTATGCAAGATAACCTGGAAAGTAAAACAGAGGCTGAAGAAAAACTTCCACACTGAGAAGGAGAAATGTGGAACAGACACAGTGGCTTGAAAAAGTCTTTCACATTTTGTAACAACCACAAATCTCAGTATAGACATAGTGCAGCGTGACGTCATGGGGCGGGCGTCAAGTGTTTGACTAGACCCATTAGTGTGTGAATGGGCACATTCACCCATTCACACACCAATCAGCAGGTAGCTTGAGGTTAAGGAGGAAGCTGGAATCAAACCCACAACCCTCAGTTTGCAAGACGACTTCTCCACCCACTGAGCCACAATCGCCATCCGGAAAGTATTGAAACCATTAGTGCATTCTCCAATTTTTATGCCATGTATCATTTTTCTTCCTCTCAAATTTATGCTCTACTTTGTGTTGGTCAATCACATAAAATCCAAAAAAAACCACAATGAGGTTTGTGGCTGCATTGTGACCAAATATGGAACTTAAATATGTCTGAATGGATTTATGAAGCATTATAGTTACAGTAAAACTGGTGGAAGTCCTTGAGCTCCGGAGGACCTGGGATTGAATTGTAGAAATGTGGTTTCAGAGCGCCGCTCTTCAGCAGGCTGTAGGCCATTTCTGTCAGGTTGATCCCAACTATAGCATATGAATACCTGAAACACATTTCACGTCTATTACACAAGCAGGTTTCCACAAACAAACAGAAATGATGCTGAAATAACTGCCTCTTACCCCAGTTTGGGGTGGTTTGCACGAGACAGCACCTGGCGAGACTCTGCTGTGTAGTTTTCACTGAAAAAGCTGCAAAACAAAAAACATCAGGATTTATTTCAGCTCAACTCAGGGGTTAATTCTCTGAATAAACAACTTCATCCAGTAAAACGTGGAGTCCCTGTAAGAACTGAAGAAAGAGGAAGAACAACCCTACAATTTTTATGAACTAATCTGGAACAAACGTCCAGAAAACCCTTTAAATCAAGCCTAAAACCCACATGCTTAGGGTTGCCTTTAATTAATAATAACTGGAACACTGATCAATATATTTGATTATTTTGATTATAGCATTTGACAATATGTATTGATGTTTCATAATTGGTTATTTTATTATGTTTTCATGTTGTAAAGCAATCTAAGCTGCCCTGTTGCTGAAATGTTCTATAGAAATTAGCTTGGCTATATAAAGAAGGCATGCCACACTTTTCAGATTTTTATTAGTAAAACGTTTCTTAAACCCATGCATAAAGTTCCTTTCACTTCATATTTGTTTACGTTGTGTTGCTCTACAGCAGGGGTCTGCAACCCAAAGAGACATTTTTGCCCTAAATCCACCAAATTAAAACTTTTTTAAAAAAAGAAATGTCTCGAAAGAAAGATAACTTAGAATTTTTTCAATAATATCTAAGAAATTTGTCAGTATTTTTAAAGAAATACAATTTACATCTATAACCCCTGATCTAGCAACCAGAAAATAGATTTCAAGAAACTTCTAGTACTTTTATGCAAATTCGTTGCAGTTATTCTATGAGAAAACTGAGAAAACTGCTAAAAAAAATATGCATTTGTTATGATATCTATGTTTAAAAACATTTGTTTGATCTTTATCATTTTTAAGTTAAAAGAGCTATTGTAGAAGGTCACAGGTTGCATACTCCTGGTTTATAGGATAAAATCCCATTAAACTACAGCAAAGGCTTTGGGTATAATGGGCCAAAATGTGAATAAGGGGTGTAAATACTTTTGGGAGGCACTGTATAGAGCTACAATATGTTATATTCTTCTAAATACTCTATTACTGAGTTAGATAATTGTATTTGTACTTAATTTGTGTTAAAAAGTGTAAGTTTCTATGAAGGAATGTGATAATTACTCACAGCAGGTTGATGAGACCCAGCAGGCCCATTCCTCTGAAATCCGTCTTTGGATCTTCTCCTTGGAAGCCGATGTCTCCCCACTGCCTCGTTACCCTGGACTCCAGTTTCACTGTTGGCATCAACAAGTCCCAAAGCTAAAAACACAAAGTTCTACAGTCAAACATCCAAACGGCATCTGGAATGGACCACAGGAACAAAGATGTCCGCTGTCATCTGCAGCAGCAGCGGCTTGATTGAAAAGAAACAAAAGAAGTGATTCACTTAATAAAACTAGTATTTCAAAACTACAAAGGATTGGATAAACGTAGCAGAAACATACACAGAAGATAAACTAATTCATAGTGACTTCTTTACACAAATTAAGGGATGCACCGATTTGAAAAGTTGGACCAATACCGATATTAATATCGCTATTTCAGCAAATTAAAAAATATTCACTAATATTACATTGACTAAGCCCCTCCCACTTACCCAGCAGCACAATCGGCAACAAGATGGAAATTAGGGCTGAAACGATTAATCAAATCAATCATGATTAATCACTTATTGAAATAATCACCAAGTAATTTAGCAACAGATTGATCGCAAACTGGAATATACAGACTTTAAAAGTGGCCCTCTGCTGAAAGAACAACATTCTCAGAGCAGTAATTAAGTCAAAACTGTACAAAGAATATAATAGAATTTTAGCTTCACTTGGTTCAAATTCTGTAAAATAAATCTCATGTTATGCACCTTTTGCTTCATATTTTAGCTGCAGATGCAGCCTTTGCAACAAATGATCAAGCGTACAGAAAAGGAATACTGTTACTGTATTTTAGGCAATACCATTTTTGCTTTCTTATTTAAAGAAAGAAATTGAATCATTTCCTTTCCTGCATATTCTAATGTATTTTTAATATTGTGTAAAAAAAGCTTAAGTTGTTAAACAAAGAAAATCTGAAGAATGTGCCAATTTTTCATCCGATTCATTATCAGAATAACTGATTATTGAAAAGCTTTTAGTTGCAGCCGTGATGGAAATAAACATTAATTATTAATACCGGCCCAGTTTTACTTATCGGACCGATACTGATGTGTTAAAAATTGACTAACATCACCTGACATGTCGTGCATCCCTGCACAAAACTATAAAACCCACACCTTTAACAGCATGGCCTCGTGTTTTGGATTATCCGAGTTGAAGACTTCCTTCCTCAAGTCTTCCACACAAAAATACAATGTGTTGTATCCTGTTATCTGCAGCAGGCAGATGTGCAGGTTTGCCTTAAATCTGCAAGACAAACAGAGAAAGGAACAATGAGTCACTCAAAACTACAACAAAACAACTAAGTCAAAGATCAGCACATGGATAAAAATGTAGAAGTAAACGTACAGCTGATCTGAATGGGGCTTGATTTCCTTCTCTTTCATAATCTGATCCACATGTTTCTCTACATTTTCCTTGCTTGTTTCCAAAGCTCCTCTCAAAACCTGAGAAGGGAAAAACAATCACAAAAACAACAGAGAAGTGCATCAGACACACACAAAAAGAAAGTTAAATAAACAACAATCAGCCTGAGAGTTCTTTAAATTCACTTGAGAAAGAAAAAGTACCAGTATTCTCAGACTGTTGGCTTGGAAAATGGCTTTAGAAATACATTACATTTAGATCTGTTCTTTCTACACTTGGCAAGGTTTGCCAAAGATAAGGACAGATTAAAATAAGAAGATCTGCTGATTTTAAAGTTCACCAAATCCACCAGTCTGAAGATAAAAAGGTCAGACAGTCGATGCAGTCAGCTTTTATCCTATTTTATGATGCAGCTGCATATTTTAAAAGACAATGAAATAAATTTCTGACATATTCTTTCTCTCATTGTTGTAGCTTTTAGCTAATAGAAGTAGTTTAGATAATTCTAACTAAAACAAGTGAAGTTTGTTCTGACTTAACTTCAGACAGTGAGAAAAAAAATTTAATGCGTCTTTTTATTAAGTATATCAACTTCTGGTTTTTAACTGTATTAAAAGTTGTTTTTCCACCAGTTAGAAAAAAATATTTTTTATTTTTAAATATCATGAATAAATGATGACAACAAAAAAGAAGTGGTTCAACTGAATCTGAAATTTACAATATTTTAGCTTGCATATCTTACTTTATTTTTAGATGACTGAAGAGAGTATTCTGGAAGACAAGGAAACAGGGAGCAGATTAGTGAAAGGGGGATACTGCCCGGCAACAAGAGGAGTACTGGAGGAGGAGTATTTTACCTGCTTTTTTTGTCATTGTGGCTCCTGGTTTGCTTCCAGAGCAAATCCTCTGAAGCTCACAAGTCCCTGTAGTCTTCCTGAGGAGCCACTTTAACCAAGTTCTCAGCAACGATGTGTAAATATACTGCCAGATACGCCGAATCATTTCTGAAATATATGCAAAGAAACGTGCAGGAGTTACTTGAACAAAGTTTTGCATTTTTCTAAATCCATTTTAGAAGCATTTTCATTTGTATCTTTAGAGAGAACAAAGAGTTAATGGGGTTTTGTTCATTTTTTGGTCAATTTCAGACATTTTAGGTTAGGAAAGGAAGCTGTCTGCCACTTATGTTTCTTTTTTGCTTGGATGCAAATTTGAAGCAAATTTCTTCAAATCTAATTAGACTTTCCAGAAATTTGGGTTATGCGATTCAGATAAATATTGTCAAACAACACGAGGTCATTCAGAGTCATTTTTGTTTTATCCGAGCGCAACAAAACATTTTGTAAAGAGCTGACAGGCCCAAATAAAGTTCATCATCAATGAAAACAAAGTGTAGACTAAAACCACAAAATAATAAGACAACTAAAATAAATACTGAACCACTTTGAGCATTTTTGATTATGTATCTCCATAATTTAACAAAGAACCCAGCTACAAAGGAAAATAAATTAATCCACAATTATGAAGTACAAATAACATGTTTAACAAAAGGGAAGTAAAGAGCCAGTGTCAACGTGGGAAGACATGGGTCATGAGATTCTTTGAACTTTTGAGTAAAAAAATATCACAGTTTTACAAAATTAATGGAAAAATTCAAATAAAAGTGAATATGAAAATAACATATTCTTTCTGCTCTAAAAATTATATAATACACTGACCATAAACGTAAGGAAAGATTTAGATTTAGAATAAACACCTGATACTTTAGTAATAAAAATTCTGACTGCACATAATGTTATTCCTTTGTGCTTTCCAGTTTTTATTAATAAAACTTTACTGGAAGTACAATGATCTATATAACAGACAAGTCATAATATTCTGACTTGTCATTTATTTAGCAAATATGATATTTTCCTGATTGATTTAATCTGATTAAATCAAAAACTGAAAGTTTCCCCTATTTTTATATTTTCAGATAAAAATACAAATTTATAGAATTGATTGATTGATTTCTTTATTTCAACAGACTCGTGGTCCACGAATTGATAGTAAATATACTTTCTTTTGCACACCGACCACTCCGTCGATGTTAGTAGGACACAAGTTAAACTCATCTGTTTGTTTCACAGCAACAAAGTCCCTACGACATTAAAATCGTCCCCAGTTAGTGTCTGAGAAGGTCGGGTGATTCTAAGTCAGTGTATGCATAAATATTCAGCCTAAAATCTCAGAATGACATCATCCATGAGGCTGAAAAAGCCAAAACAATAGCAGAATTGTGTTAGCCTCGATGCTAACTTCAAATGACCATGATTATTCCGTTAATTTACAAATGTTCCGCGAGTTTAGTCGCCATTTAGTAACCAAAGCATGCTGGCATTACCCAGTTGTTAGCTTATAATCCATAGTTTCGTTCACACACTAACCTAGCTAGCATTACAATTCACAAGTGACAGCTCAGAACAACAGGTTGCCATTGATTTGTCTGTTAGCTTCCTGCATCACCAGGACTTGGTTACGTCGCAAACACACCGGGTGGCAGCACAGAGGATTAAAAACCAGTTGTGCTGTTGCTTACCTTATTTTTTGTTGTTGGAAAATGTTACAGAACTCAAGTATTTCCTTCTACTTCGAAGCTAACCCGTGTGTTCGAGGTAAAAGGTTAGCAACGTATCTCTTGACAACGGCGCTATGATTCTGGTGCGTTCATATTCAAATCCGACACACAGCTACTCAACTACATGCACTAACAAAACAAAAAGTTTATGACATATAAGGGCAAATGTTCGTTGCACTGAGTCTCTTTAAAACTTTTCTAAAAGAGTAACTAGAAAAAACGATGTAAGATATTTAAAAATTAAGTTGCAATTACATTACGGAACTGAATGAATAATGTCTTTGAACTCACCAACTCAAATCTGGCACCAGTGCTGTTGCGGCGCCATCTGGTGAACAAAAATACACACGACCTGGAGAAACAATTTCCAGTTTTCTGGGCTTTTCCCAGAAAACAAACTCAAGCAGAAAAACATTCATATATTCAGTTTGCGTTTTAGTGCGAAACAGAAAAACCGACAATGTATAAGAACATGCTGACTGCTGCTGCCTGGCAGATTTTTATATTGTGAAACCCTGTAACCCTTTTAAAGGAAACGAAAGAGAACATAAAAATAATAATTTGCTGTAGAAGTTCAGCCTATGGCTTTGTCAAGGATGGTTAAGCACTGAAAGACAGGGCAACGGTATCATCTATGAACTTAGAACATTAAGTTGTTAGCTGCAGTATCTCAGCTAAAAAGAACTACAGGCCAGATGCAGCATCTACAAGAATGTACAAAAAACAGAAATAAAGTTCAAAGCTGAAGTAACAGCAAATAATGCAAAACATTCTCCATTGTCCTTAAAATATGTTTAAAACCAGTCATTCCAGGTAAGCTGCACAATTTACAAATAAAAATGGTGCAAGGTTCACTGAGGGAATAGTTTTATTAATTTATATTAAGTGTTTATAATGAGATGAGTAATTCTGCTGCTATTAGACTAGAGGTTACACTGTTAAAAACAACAGCAAGATCCAGCACAAAACCACAGACCGTTTTCCCCTCATGCTTGAGCAGCAATCTGGTTTATCAACAATGCTGCCGATCTTCAGATTGTCACCGTTGGTGCACTTGACTTTAATTAAGTCACAGTCTCTCACCTAATCAGTCCCTCTGGGTTTTCACAGGCTGGAGGTGTATCCCATACAATTACTGCATTAGAAGAAGAGCTCCTGTCTGAGGCAGGCTATATTTGAAAAGCAAATCCCCAAAGTAAGCACTTAGTTTCTAGCAATAGTCTGAAGATTAGAGGAGCATGAGTTAGAATACAGACTATAATGCTGAAATTAAGACTGGGCTATTTTAAAACATCATGAATTTAAAAATGACAGAAATTTGTTCTTTTATTTATTTAATGGCACACTCAGTAGCAGTACTGTGCAAAAGCCTCTAATCAGCCCTCATTTCTTAATGTTTTGCTTCCAAGGAGACAGTGGTAAGTTTGAGGAGGATGCAGTAATAAAAAATAAAAAATGAAATAAACATCAGTGTAGCATACTCCCCTCCCCCAAATGAAGGATTGTGGCTTTACTGATGAACAGTGAGGTTTATTGAAAGTAAACCCTGTAAGGGTAAACCCACACACAAAAAGACAGTGTAAGCTACAAAAACAAGCTCTTACAACGTATCAACTACAAATAACGTTCACTACTAAAAATATCAACTCTAATTCAAAACTATGCCCTAGTGTTTGTATACAACAAAACAAATTTACAACTCCAACCAATCAATATTTGAAATATTCATACATACAAATATAGACATACATTTTCTAAAAAATAATTATCAAGGGTTGATTGTTTTGCTGTAAGTTTGTGCTCTTATAATCCTTAAAAAAAACTGCAATAGAAGCAAAAACCTGGACAAAGAATACACAAAACTTATGTTGTACCAGGCATATATTGTAATTTTAAGACTTTATTTGTAAAATTTATGAATTTAAAAGAATTTTAAAAAATGTTACCTGTCCTTACAAGTCATATTTTCCTCAATCTAGAACTGTGGTGGGGTTTTTATGTTTTGGCTAGATAAGACAAAGACTGAGCTTTTTGCAAACACATGTGAGAGTGTACTTTGTTTCTAATGTTAAGTATGGGGGTGGATCTGTGATGCTGTGGGCTTGTTTCTCATTTAAAAGCCCAGGAAACCTTGTCACAGTGTATGGCTTCATGAATTCTTTGAACTACCAGAGAATTTGAAGTCAAAATCTGATGGATCTGTTAGTAACCTGGAAATCTTTGGTAATTAAATCTTTGAGTGGGATAATGAACCAAAACGTATAACCTAAATTTGAACTTTCTTCATAGTCTCTAGATCTAAATCTTACAGGAAACCCAGAAATCTGGAGAATCCACAGAATTAGTGATCAAAGATTTCCCTCTTTTATGTTCTAACGCTGTGAAATGTTGCAGAAGAATAAGTCCTACTATCCAGATAAGTGGGCCACTTTTAATCTTTCCACAATGACATAATAAGAAACTTTAGCTAGAGAGGGATCAGAGAGAGATATTTAAATGATCCAAACATCTACATTGCAATTTGCATGTGTATTTTCTCCATATCAGAGGGTCTGAAATTAATGCCTGAACTCAACCAACTGCAGCCCTGTGGAGAATGAATCGAGTAGTGAGAGGCGGAGAAGAGCAGGTCAACTGCAGCGCATTAGCAAATATCACAGAGGATTCATAAACGGTCCCATTCTGCTACTGCATAATAAGTGGGCAGTGTACACTCCGTTCACTGCAAATGTGAAAGCAGCAAGTGTTTGAAAACATAAACAGATGGTTTGCATGTCTTTAAACACCTTTCATTGCTTTGCACTAAAACAATTTTCTGTATAAATGTCAGATTTTTTTTGTTGAAATTTGACAGTTGAAATTAAATTAATTAGATTGTGCAAGAACAACACATTAATTAGTTATTTCAGCCACAAAGTCAAAAAAAATGTTTTTTTCCTTGGGAGTGTCAAGAAGGTTTTAGACCTAAGAAAAGTGCAATAGATAAAGTAAACATTAAACTAATAGATTTTACATCTTTATTTATGGAGAAAAAGCTTCAGTGACAGTAAAATGTGTCACGGATCTCTACCCATTCTGTTAGCAGAGAGGTCAAATATCCAAGCTTTGCCAGAAGCTACTTGATGGCTCCAAAAATCTGACAGAGGAAGATGCAACTTGCAAAGAAAGAGATCCACATATGATTGTGGGTGCATGTAAGCATTTGATCCTGTTTGAATCCAAGAAAAGCCCAAACAACTGCTAACTTCTGCACCAGTAATTGTTTACTGTAATTAAAATTTACAGTAGTTATATGCTTTATAATCAAGCACCACTATCCCCATTAACAAAGTTCAAATAAATTTATAGAAGTACACAAAATTACGATTGTCATGTGTTGGACTTTGCTTAATCTGTTGAGTAGATATGCTTCTGAGTTTCTTTTTTCTTTTGGGTGGTCTGCCAGTTTCTATTTTGTGTTCTCTTTACTTCCTGTTAGCTTCGTGTTTCTGAGTTTTTCCTGTCTTCTTCGGTTTTGAGCTTTTCTTATATCTAACTGTGTTCTGCAGGTTTGTCTGCTCAATTATGCACGGCTGAGTCAGCTTCCCTCCATGTTGCTGCTTTGTTTTTGGGTTTTTTTTTTTTTTTTAAGTTTCATGTACTTCATTTCATACATTTGCAAGTTTCTGTTTGACATGAAATATTTTGTCTCCACCTCTGCCTCTCTCTTGCCTGCATTTGTGATTATTTTGTTAATTTCTGACAGGCAGTGTGGGGCATACCACATTGGTTTGCATTGTCCAGCCAATTAGGAATTGCTAACACAAACCTGCTAAGTTCTAGAAGGGTTCATGATGTCTTTTGGTAATTAGGTGCAGAACACAAAAAAATAATGATGAAGCATTTCTTTAGTGCTTTACTTATTAAATACTTTTCTTTTTACTTACTTTTGTAAATTTTAAAGACCAACTCTTTATCTAATAACATGAAAGCTTTATTCTCCATCAGTACCAGTTACCTTGCTGCCAGCAACTAGCCAGTCAGTCTTTTACGTTTTTCATTAATAAAATTAGGATAAATTGCAAGTTTTAATGATTTACATTTCTGTTTATTTTAACAGTTTGTTTATTCACAACAACTCTTTTTTATATGTCAACCCTTTCTCAGATTATTCCAGAACTCATGCTCAGTTCACTTAACAGAGTTAAAGTGAACTAGAATAAAAATGTTATATAAGAAAGCATTTTCTAACATATTAAAGCAGATTTGTTAGTTTTTTTTGTTATATGTGAAAACCTGAACTTACAAAATATTTGTTTGTTCAAAAATTCCTAAAGAAAATCGGGATTTATTTTAAATAAGACCTAAATATCACTTTTGGACACACCAGCATCCATAAATAAAACTCCAGACTCTTTGGTTTTGGTTTACCACTGCTGAATTATTTGCCCTCATCTCCAGAACTTTCTGGGAGCGGCCCTGCCCCCTTATAAAGTCGTTTATTTCAACGTCCACACCGGCCACAGAAAATGAAAAACCAGCAAACAATCTAATTTTAAAAACATTTCAACTGAGTCAAAAGCACCGCTTCAGATTGAATGTTCATTCACGAACCCATCTGTGCAGGACAGAAACGGCGCTGATGAAATAACCTTCCTCTGCTCCTGGAAAATGATCGCCTTCCTCAGGAGGCAGCAGCAGCAGCAGGACCTTAAAGTAATAAATTTGCAGCGCAATAAGTGACCCTCCTCCTGTGATCGTCTGGGGCGGCCACAGATAGGATGCTGCATCCCATCTCCCATTCATCCCTTCATCATGCTGCCTGGCACGGCTCAGTCTGGCTGGGATGCTGCTGCAAAGCGGGCAGCTTCATGAACGCTCCTCAGTTTGTAACAAAGAGCTGGGAAGCGGCGTCCGTCGGTCAGCCGGCGGTGACTCATTCCGCACGGTCAGTCGGTCGACTTCGGGCTCCGATTTGGCGCTGCTCGGCCGCGGAAGATCAATACCTCTGAGATTGGAGGAAGGCGTGGCTTGGTGTCACCGACACTGGGGTGAATTTTCCATATTCATTCCCGGGATTTTGCTTCATCTCACGATCAGCGGCGCGCAAACGGCACCCGATCGCACGGGACATCAAGGTAAAGCGACCTCGTCTTTTCTTTATGATCAGAATGTTAATTATTCGCAGATGTCTGCAAGGTCAGATCAGAGCTGCAAATCTCACAGAGACAAGGAGCTCCGGTGCATGACACAGATCTTAATTGGTCTGAATAGGTCGAGTGCATCACTTGAATGCAGACTGCTTTGCATCAATTCTCGCTGTTTATGCACTCCAGTTTTTGTTTCGTGTCATTTGCACGAAAACTGCTCCATATTAGATTTTTTTTTTTAAACCTCGAAACCAGCAAGGATCACAGCCAGGATACGGTCTCTATAAACATTTGCGCTTTGAGGACTGACAGACGGATTCATTGTGGCAGAGCAAACACACACAGATGGGCCAAACCTGTCCATGACCCAAACCACCAACCAACTGTTTGTTTTAATTGTGCTGATAGCCGAGTGCTCATAGACAGGCTGCATGACATATAATCATTACAATACACATATAAAACGATGGATATGGTCAAAAGCTGAGGTTAACATTATAATTTAAAAAAAACTTACTGTACTACCTACTAAAGCATGCATCCTCACTCAATGCAAAGACAACATATATGATTTTCTCTGTTTCTGATGGCACTTTGTTTGCAGAATGGTGCTTTCACATGTTGAGCAGAACGATGAAAGTCCTCCATCACCACTTGGAGAATTATGAGGCACCACAGGTCAAGGCAGTCAATTTACATGAATCCCTTTACTGAACAAAAGAGGATGTAAACACAGCTTGCTGCTGACTAGATGTCCTTGCAAAGCAAATGGGTCAGAATGAACAAATGCCCTCTAAAAAATAAGTTTATTGTCATTTTGTTGTACAACCAGTAGTATGCAACAGGTCGCAGATCATCTGGGATCTTTAACAGATTCACGTTGGAAAAAGAAATATTAAAACCTTAGAAACAGAACCTGGGACAGAGAGGAACTTGAAGGATCTTTGAATGATTTTCCCAGCTCCCTTCACTATCCTCTGCAGGTCGCTCTTTTATGACACATAACAGCTTCCAAGGTATCGTAAACTTTCCTCAGAGGTTTCCATATTAGCATGATACATCACATTATTACTGCAGATTAGGTCTACAGCTAATGATTATTTTAGGAATCGATTATTCTACTAATCATTCTGATGATTAATTTATTAACTGGATAAAAATGTCACTTTCTGCAGATTTTTCAATTGACCACTTAAACTTATATTATTATTAGAAATACACAAAAAGGTAAAAATAAACAAACAGTTCAATTTCTTTTCTTAAATAATAAAATGAACATTTAATTGCCTACAATGCAATAAAATGTTGTGCTTAGTGAACTCTTCATCATTTGCAGCTAAAAAAGTATTTCAACATGTGAAAACCTCAGCTCTTTCTGCTCAACTTATTAATACTGCGCTGGACATTTTTTATCTTAAGTACAAAATGTATATATATTTTTTTACATTTTTGGTTTAATTACTGCTCTGACTGCATTATTTCAGCAAATTATTTAACCTTCACCATGGCATGGTGGTTTATCCTGCTGGAAATCATCAGAAGATACGTACACTGTGAGCCTGAAGAAATGTAGGCGTTTGAGCAATTTTTTGTTTGGACAAAGACGCCAACATTTACCAAGAAAATGTACATGTGTTTTTTCAGTTTAGGAACATACAAACTGAAGGCCAAAAGAAACCAAAGAAATAGAAAACCAGAGAGATTTAGGCTGAACCTAAAGCTTATATAACATTAAAATACACAAAGCATATATGATAAATACTATTTCAAATATACTCCAAATTTACATTAACAATGTATGATTTTGTCATTTTTATACATAATGTTTTGTAAAATATATATAAAATATTTTACAAAACATTTGAACTGTAGCACAGTTTTACATAATCGGAATAATAGATCCAGTGTTTAATTCAAATACTTTATCTCTGAGGGAAATTAAATATTGTCAGATCTCATTTTGTAAAAATATTTTCAGAGTTGTGTGGACAGTGATCCTGTGGGCAGTAAAGGTCTCCAGTAGCAGTCAGTCTTACAGTAAATCTGAAGGGGCCTCTGCCTGAAGACTGTTGCTGGATCTGATGATCTACACCAGAGTAATATATCTTGTATGGTAGTATCAGTTACTAACAAGAACTGCTAATCCGCTTCATTTGTTTTTGCTGCTCCTCTTTAAATCTTTAAAACCCATAAACCAAAATTTAACAAAAAGAACAAATCAGAACTAACCTAACACTACTTCTACATCTATGCTGTTAAACATATATGGTGACATTAAATTTTTTTCTGAACATTGAATTAATAGTTTTTTTTCTCATTTTAAACACGTTCTTGGTACCAGGCAGTAATTGATTGTTCTTCACTTTGAGCATGTTTGTTTTTTCCAAATATATAAATGTGCATAAACACTGAATAGTTAATGGGATTGTGGATTCATGGTGAAATTTGATGGCTACAGTTTGCATAGCTTTCTTTGGTAATATAATCATAAAGTTTGTATTTGTTTTCTAAGAATTTTCTCAGATTCCCACAAAGTAAATCCTATATTGGCAGCGACTCCTTGGTTTACCTAACAATATAAATTTCAGCTTTATTTTGATTTACCTGTGGTTACAGGATGCTTCAGATTTATTTTCTCTACAGACAAAAATTATATTATCAGCAAATTAAAATTATGTCTACAACTTAGAAACTAAACATCAATTATTGTATACATAAAAAGAAATGTTGACTAAGTATCAAACCCTGAGGAACCCCACATCACACATTCAGCAACTCAGTCAGTGTTCTTGTGCACTTCCCTCTGTCTCTATATCTATGTAATTTACACAAATGTAGTTTGTGATCAATTATTTTTATGGATAAAAAACTAAAACTGTATATACCTTTCTTTCTGTTGTATCACTACTGTGCTTTTTAAAGTTCATCAGCGCGACCTAAGTAGTCTGAAGCCACACAGTTGTCCAAACTAGGTTTTAACCATCAATAAAATTTTTGTTTTATTGTGAAGAGGTGAGACTACATTAAAATTGGTCTACAGTTTGACAAGTGTAAGCAGGAGTGCAGTCATGTGCATATAAAGAATAAGGCAGGGGGCCTAGAACGCAGCCCTGGGGAGAGTTAGTTCTGAGAGTACTGGAGGGGAACGGGTGGAACCTCACTTTCACTGTCTGAGGGAAATTTGCTAGCTAGTCTTATCCAGGAGAAGGCTAATAACCAGTATGTCTGGAATGATGATGTTGAAGGCAGAGAAGAGTATCCTCAATAGATCTGCCTGCATACTGGTGTGGATCACTGTATGTTTACGTAACTCACAAAAAAATGCACCCAAATGGAGAGCCTAAAGCTCCTTTGATTGTTCGCGCCACCATCTGCAGTATCAGAGCCACAGCTCTGTCGTATGCTATGAGGATGCTACTAGGAGAGAGCAGTGTTTGCTGGGCCTGTTTCCTGATCCTAGTGCTGTTCTTCCACAAGGTCAGGTCCGCAGAGATCTACACACCATCCATTAGGAGTGCAAAGACATGTCGAGGCACATATCTCACAGTGTGGGTTGGCAAGTTCAAGTCTGTCTCATTCATTTCTATGTAGTTGCTTTCAGAATGTAACTTTGTTTGTTGACGTGGGTTGACATACTGTAGGAAGGTGTGTGCTTTACAGGGGTAGTATGTATTGTTTTTAGCTTTGCATCATGTTATGATGTTGTTCCCTCATCAAAAATATACATGGAGTGTTGCCTTGAGTCTTCCATGAATGTTTAATAAATCCTTTCATCTCCATGGCAACCGTTCGGCTATGCAAAACGCCTGGGTGAACCTAGCCCCGCCTTCAAGACGCAACTCCTCCTCTGAGCTGAAGTTTCCAAGCTTCTGAACTTCCACCTCAGACAGCATCCCTCTCTCTATACTCCCCAGGTCAGATCCTACAGACTAGCCTGCAGCAACTAGCAAACACCTGGTGAAACTGCAACTTTTGAGCTCATTATACGAGATACTTCTCAGTGCAACACTGGTAAAAAATATTGTTAAAGGGTTAATAGAGAAGTGATGTTGTGATAACTTTGTGGTGGTGGCTTTAATTTGAAGAAAAAAAAGAAAATAGTTCTTGAGTTGCCTGGAGTCTCCTCGTAAACTGCTATCTGACAACACTTGGTAACAAAAGCATCAACGAAGCTGACAGCGCTTTTAAATCAGGCAGCATTTTGAGTATTCAGCTGAAAGAAAGAGAAGTTGACAGAATAACAGACATGATTCAGTTCATTTGTAAACACTGAGAATTCAGATGCTAAAGTTAGCTTCTTTTCTCTTTTGTCTGGAATTTCTTTGATCATTTGTTGTTCAAAAATCTAACTGGACAGATTACCTGGACTGGAAAATTATACTCTGGTCAGAGATGGTTGAGATTGATGAAACATTTGTTTTACTTGTGAAAACACAGATAGCATTTTCTGTATGCTTTTATTTCATTTGTTTTTTATTCTCTGTTTTTCTAAGATGCATGAGGAGCACCTTAGAATCAAAGTATCCTAAAATAGGTAAACATTTTAATACAGTTTTTGATTTGTGAATTATTTGCTGTATATATAAAAAACACAGCTTCTTTCTTTTCCTCATAATATTGCTGAGATCTAACCTTGTGTTGTGAGCGTTGTACCTTGCATTGTCTCATTTTGTGAGCTGATTGAATCATCACACCCCTGTTATCTCTCGGAGAGAGTTCTTCAGGAATATCATACCTAATAAATACTACTTCGCATTACATAATTTGTAAATATAAAGATTTATGATTTTTGTAATTGTTAAATAATCAAAAAAGTCTAAAACCTCAGTAATAAACATTAAATCAAACTGAATTTGTATATAGTAGCCTCTTTTCAACATTTATATGTCTTAGTATCTCTTGATCGAGACTAAGTTGAGATTTGGGAAAGAATTGTTGTTGAAGTAAGAATCATTTCTTGCAGGGAAATACCAACATATTTATGACATTCGCTTTGAAAGTGTTGTCAGAAGGTGTTATATTGTGTCTTTGAGGATCCAGAGAATAGATAGGAAGCCAAGAGAAGAGCAGAGGCAAAGAAGTATGTGAAGATGAAGTATGACCCATACAAAGACAGTAAGACAGTGGAAAGGTGTTATTAAATCGAAGGAGGGAAATAGTGAAGTCCCGAAGGATATCACGTTTGCAGACAATGTTGCGATCTGCATTGAAAGTAAAGAGCCTGGAGAGAACAATGTACTGTATGTAGGGTGGAGGAATGTAAGTTAGCAGAAGCATGACAGAAGGCATGTGAGAATGAGAAGCAGACAGGTGGAACAGTGAAGCAACAATGAGAGAGGTACTTTAGTAAGTACCTGAGGTCAACCGATCAAAGCAACAGGTATTGCACAAGGGAGGTGAAGAAGGGAGTGCAGGCAAGATGGAGTGGAAGGAGACGAGTGTCAGGAGTGATTTGTGACTGGATAGCTGCAAGAGAGAAGTGAAGGTTTACAAGATGCTAGTAAGACCTGCTGTGATGCATGGTGTGGAGACAGTAGCAAAAACAAATACAAAAGACAGAGCAGCTGAAGCTTAATGTAGAGTGACAGTTTGTAACTGCAGTCTATAAATCAAAATTTATTTGATCTGAATAATCAGATTTGTTTCTAGTGATCCACCAATTATTTGTGTTCAAATAAGTAAGTTTTTTTTAACACATTTGTTAAAACTGTCACTATGTTGTAACAATATAATCTGTGAAAAGATAAAGTTTCTCCTCCTCCCATGAGTTACTATTGTTGTCTGAAGAAATGAGCAACTCTCAGTCAAACACAACCAATCAGAACCAGGAGGAGGGTCTAAATCAAGTATGAGCTGTTAAATGTGCGAATGGCCAGTGGCTATTATTATTATTATTATTATTATTATTATTATTATTCATAGCAGGCTCCATTGTGGTGAACCAATTATAGCATAGCAGAGAGAAAGGGGGAGTGTCTGTGCAGCACATACACAAGAATGATTGACAGCTCTCCTCCTGGCTCTGATTGGTTGTTTCTGATTGGTTGTGTACTTTCTCAGATGACAGCAGGTCAATAGGGAGAAGTCAGAGTAGCTTGACTTTTTTCACAGATTAGCTATCTCTTATTATATTATCACAACACGGTGACAGTTTTAACAAATATGTACAAAAGATATTGTTTAAAATAAAAGTTGCCCACTGCTATTTATCTAAATCTAAATGAAGGTCTAAGAAAACCATGGCTTTACGGTTTGAAAAGTCTAATACATTGTACATTTCAAAACTTTTATAATTAGACTTTTATAAAGTAAAAGTCTAATTATGCATCTTTTTTGTTCCTTTGAGTTCAAAACAGGTGTAAAAATGTTTTATAGATTTCTCACATGCTTTCACTCTAACACACTATTTTTGCAATTTACAAAAAGTGAAAAATCAATTTCACAAAGTGTGTCATGCAGGTTTAATCTGAAAAAATCTTGGTGATGCATTGATCAGTGTACATTTAAAGTAAACCACTTCTATTCTTCTACCCTCTTCTCTTAGGGAGCTGCATAAAGGTTCTGTCTGCCCACATTTTTGGAGTATAACAATATCTGAAGATCCAAACTGTGAATTCGGGATGGGAACTAATCCTAAAAGGACAGTGACAGTCCAGATGGTACCTCAGCTGGCTGTGGCGGACCCACTGGCCAACAAGGAGTCTAACGCCAACTGGGGTGACGAGTCGCACCTCAAACTCTCTCAGGTTTGTCCAAACACCGCCCTCACATCTTCCAACCAGCAGGATAACCCGCCTATGTCAGGTGCCGCTGCCAACCCTGTCCCACACATCCATAAATCCTCATGTAAGGGCGGTGAAGCAGTTAGCAGTGTGGTGGCAGACATGCCTGCAGGCGGCAATGGGAAGCAGACACAATCTGAACCTGGGACAGCTGGTGAGCAGCACTCCGCTAACCTGTCGCTAACAGGTCAAGCTGGTAGCGAGACAAAAACTGACCACAGAGACTCGAATGCCAACATAAAAGCGTCTCATGGAAAGGATACGTGCGCCGCTGGTTTACTGACTGCAACTGCAGCATCAAAGATCGCCGCACGCATTGCAAAAGAGACGAGTCCTTCAGAGGCAGCGCCTGTCCAGATGGCATCTTCAACCAAACCCACAGCACAAGAGACCAGCGATAAAAATACAAATAAAAATATCTGCAGCACCAGTCAGTCACAAAAAGCAGCGCCTTCATCTCAACAGGATGTCAAGGCTCCACAAAACAAATCTACCGCATCATTACAGAAAATCCAAGAACCAGATAACTCACGAAAACCTGAACACAGGATGGAAACTGTTACCTCTACTAAGCCTCCACCAGCAGGTAAAGGAGCAGAAATCCACACTACAGTTACAAATATATGTTCATCACATTCAGAGAGGGATTTCCCAGTAGTAAAGGCAACACAGGTCTCCTCCAATAAACATCACCCTGAATCTTCACAGAAGGATTCATCTGGTGTGCCCCAGGCTGCAAAAAGCAAGCCAACGTGTGGGCAGGTGTCTGAGGAAATGAGCCAAACTGACACAGCTGTCTGCACAGGAGAGCAGCTCAGCATGCAGTACAAGGAGGCCTCCACTATGACCTCATTCGCTTCGCCCGCCAAGCAGTGTCATGATATGGAGGTCCAGGCTGTAGCAGAAACTACCAGTAAAGCTGTGGGTACAAGTCCGAGTCTGCTGCCCTTCGCTGGCAGTGGAGTCCCCAGGGAAGAGGCGCAGAGTCTAGCTGTTGTTTTTCCAGTTAATGAAGCTGTGGGTTCCTATCAGATCTACACAACTTCCCTCCCCATCTCAGAGAAACTCACCGTAGAGGCAGAGATGTGCCCCAATCAAGCTGCAGATTTGTGCTCAACAACCATGGCCCAGCAGCTTGACTCCAGGTTAGGAGCCAAGCCCAAGGAACCTGGATCAGCTCTGAGCAGCATTCAGCCAGTTTATCAAATCAACATTGAGCACAGCAACAAGAAGGTTACAGTGGCAAGTGGAGTTGAACTATCCTCCACCGCTAAAGCTCCCTTCCCAGAGACGGCCGGCGCTTCTGCTGACAGAAACAATTCTGCGTTTTCTCAGGGTCCACCAGCAACCATAACAACAGCTAACACAGTATCAAAGTTGAGAACAAATTCAGCCGAGCAGGGGATAAAGCCAGAGAAGAACGACGAGGAGGACGATCAGTCAGAGATGCAGAAGGATAAGAGCGTCCACGACGTCGTCTGGGACGAACAGGGGATGACGTGGGAGGTCTATGGGGCGTCTGTGGACCCGGAGTCGCTTGGTTTTGCCATTCAGAGCCACCTGCAGTGCAAAATCAGGGAGCAGGAGAGGAAGCTGATTGCTCAGACTTCCTTCCGAAAATCCATCTCCGGCGTTGATTCGCCGCAGCGTGGGAAAAAGAACAAAAGGAGGCAGCAGAACATTTTCAGGTCAATGCTGCAAAATGTCAGGCGGCCCAACTGCTGCGTGCGTCCCCCTCCCTCCGCTGTCCTCGACTAGCCCTGCACCCCCCATGGTGGCCGGTGTGAGACTCCTTTCTTTTTCTGGAGGTCACGGTGTTTGACCTCCATTTGTCAGAACTGCGATGCCAAGTGAAACATTAACGGGTCGCCGATCCTTTTATGTGAGTATACTGGAATGTTGTAGCATAAAGAGTCCGAATATTTGTGACGTTTGTGAACAAACAACGTAGGATATAGAAGCATAAAATAAACACCTATTTTCTAGAAATAGAATGTAAGAAAAAGAAAGAAAACTTTTTAAAAGCTATAGTTAAAAGCATGTATCTTAGCTTCAAATGCTTTATGTCTTAAAGTTCACTCCAATCATAAAGTATCATCAGAAAACATTTGTGCAAATATATTGAGCTGATATCTCCTTTGTTGGATTTGGTAAATGTTTTCAAGGTGTGTGGGAGATTTTGTGACATGCATTCATGTATTTTTCACCTCTGGTGGCAAAAAAGGGAAGCACTGTATACACACATAAACGTTATGTTTAATCTCTGTTGTTCCTTGGATTTCTATTAAAATAATCTAAAACTAAGATGACTTTAACAAATTTTTCTTTCTGATATAAACTTTGGTCTCCTATAGAACCAATGCTGTTGTGATTAAAATGTCTATTCTTATGGGGAAAGAGTTTATTAAACTAGGAAAAACTTGGCTTAACAAAAACCTTTAAACTCAATTTGGTTTACTTTTCTTATCAAAGACATTTCTGGTTCTTATCTTTAAATGACCCAAGCATGCAAGAGTAGCAACATTTTTATTAGTTCAATCAATGGACAGCAAACAAATTAATCCTACAATTTTTAACAAATTGATGTAATCAGCTTTCACTAAAACTGTATAGTTGATATTCTATTTATTCTTGTATAACGTTTTTGTTATTTTGAAAAAACGTGTCTTGTAGTCAAACTTAGTTCTTAAAAAGAAAAGTCCAAACAAATTATACAATCGTGTGGAAAAAGTCAAATAAACCATCTCAATTCTTTAATTATACATATCAAAGCTTGGTTTTTAGCTGGTTATGGGTGTCTAACTACTTAAAGCACTAAACTAAAAATTAGCTGGAAATCTGTGGAAATGTTCTCAACACTGTTAGGACAAAAAGTAGTTCAATGTGTTGGAAAGCTCAGTTGTTCCTCTATAAAAACATAAAAAATTAAAGCATTCAAATCTCTGCTTCTGCTTGTCATTTACATGACAGATAGTACATGTATGCCATTTCTTTCTGGAGGTATCCTCTTCCAACCTCTACTCTGTCTGGCATTCAATAAGGTGTAAGTGGCAAAGGCAGGCGTGGATGTTGGAGTATCAGTAGAACATGAAATTTGGCCAGTATTTCAGAAATCTCTGGTGCTTCTGAGTCTGATCCAAGTAAAGTTCCCTGAGAATTAAGGAGCAGCAGGAATGATAAAAGCCGTCCATAGAAGACATGAGAGAGACGTTTCAGATTTGATGGAGCTGCAGAAATAAATGTCAACACTAATAAAAGAACAGTATTTGTTAAGATACTGCATGCTTGCATGGACCTGTGTTATTTCCAAACAGCCTAATTTTCTTGTAGCCATTTAAAAATGCCTTGAGCAATGTGCTTTTATGAAGGTTTCATTGCTGTTGTTAACTGAATTTTATCTGCTTCGGTCCAGTAAAGACTGGAGTGGCATTTCCCCCCCCCCCAATCTTTCTAAAATCAAGCAGCTAACTTGGCTGCTAAAGGTGATCAGGGAGTCAGATGTTTAAACATTTTTTTTGAAAATGCCTTCATCAGTGCAGCTTTAAGACCAAACATGAACAGTTTAATGAAATTGCCTGATGGCTCTTATGGTAGTTTTTGCTATTTTTGTGACAAACTTTGTTTGGGTTCACATAGATAACGGCTTTCATTGTAAATGTACTATCCTGGTTGGTGTTTAACACTGATTCTGGGCGACTTCTGCTGCTGTCTTAACAAGCATGTCACTTCATGTTAACGTCTGGACGTGAAAGCAGGTCCAAAAAAAGTCCTCTGTATCTGCAGTGGTGCTGTGAAATGTCACAATGTGTAAGTCTGAAGTGTCTAATCCCAGGTCCTGTTTGTCTTTGATTCTTCGGGATCAGAGGACACAGTCAAGCTCTAAAGACGCTCTTATACCTGTCTCCTCAAGTTGTAAGCATTGAACTCTTTCTTTTTTCATAATGCTCAGTGAAGTCTGCGAGAAGGACAGCGAACTGTTGAGTCCTTAAATATGAATACCAGCCTCATATTTAAATCAATTCCTCCTCCTGCAGAGGTCACTTTCTACTTCACACATCAGCTTCACCCTTTCCTGTCGTGGCAGGCACCAGCCTTGAGCCTGTGTCTTTCACTCTTGCCTTAATTAGCCGTCTCTCAGTTTTTCACAACTCCATCTTATTTGGTATGAGGACAGCAGTGACAACTGCTTCAGTGACAAGAGGACTGAAACTTTAGCTGTGTGCCTTTGAGTAGAAAAAGCAATGTTTGAGTACTGTCACACTCGATGAAGCCGACATACATAAAGAATCATCCGGAGCGTGAAAGGCCTTTGCAGCTTTTGCTATAGTCTTCTGAGGTGTATTAAAGGAAACCTATTATGCAAAATTCACATTTTGTATATTTTTGTACAAAATGAGCAAAATGTGAATTTTTGTGTCTAAAAAAATGCCCAGCTGTTTTATGGCAATAGGTTAATGTTTTTTGGTGCCTGGACAGTGAGCCGTTTCAAAAATCTCCCAATTGTTAAGTCACACTGTGCTGTTACCTAGCAACCCCAGCCGAGCCCAGCCCGTCACCTAGCAACCCAGGCTGAGCTCCAGCATGTTTGGTCAGCTGGTTTCACCGCTGTACAGTGACTGCTGGAAAATACAAGTCTTTTGTTGTTGACCTACCATCCAGAAACCACTTGCTGCATTCTTGTTGATTGTGCAGGAGGCTCCAATTCTGCTTTTCAATTCTGCACTAAAGAGAATTGCTGCCATGTGAATGCCTCATTAAATGTTTGTTTTAAAAAGTTATTGAAGGCAAACATTAATTACTGCGCTGCAGGAAACAGGAAGATCTGACAATGGCTGGAAAAAAATTGTGGAGAATATGAACAGAGGAGGATGGTTAGTGGAGCAATGAACAGGTGTGTCTTATTAACTAAACACCAAAAAGCTGTAAGGAGTCATGAACTAAGGGAGAATGGAGACATAAGAGAGTTGTGTGTGATTCTGATAATAAGAAAACATTCAAAAATGGAGAACATAAGAAAAACAGATGATTAAATACATGCAACTGGCATTAGCTGCTCTAACAACCAGCAAGAGCAATAAATAACAATCTCTGGAGAGTTTCCTCTTTACAAGGAAACTCCCTGGCGCTGTCCAGTTAAAGACTGATGGACCATGAGAGGAAGAAGGAGCCACTTGTTTCAGCCCGAGGGCCTCTCCTGACTCACGCTGAGATGCAGAAACCGATGACAGCTGCGCTCTCACTGTCTGCTGTAGGAGAAGCTAGGCTGCATATTTATTGGAGTTTATTAGACGTAAATGAGAAATCACTCCCATTCTTCTTCTGCATGCTGCTTGTCTAAATTACCTGCATAGAAAATATGAGCCCAATTTCTGAGCTGTTCTGTTTTGCTTTGACTCAATCCTCAATATTCGTCCATGGGTTTAGGACGAAATTGACAGCAGCAGCATTACTTTAAAGCTGGAACTGAAGTCCAACAGATAAGTTGGAGTTGTTCTGAGATTTGAAATGTGCTTGCAGTGACCCAGTTAGCTTCATAAACACACAGGTTTCATCTGCGCATGTAGGAACCCTCACACAGTGCTGTCGAAAAGTATTTGCCGCCTCCTGCTTTTTTGTCACCCTTAAAAGTGTCAGATCATCCAATATTTTAATATTCGACAAAGATAACCTTAGTTAATGTTATTGATTTCACTTATTAATGGAAATTGTCTCCTTTGTTAAACCATGACTTAGCCCTGATTTCCCAGTTTTTTTGGAAAGTTGACTTCATCCAGCAACAGGCAGGTCAGGTCACTGCCAGACCTGTACAATAGGGATGCAAATAAATAATTACAATTAAATTTCAATTAATGCCCGATAAAATTAAAATTATTTCTAATCAATAAACTAATAATTTCCACTTAGATTTCCTTTTAGTGTCGTAGTTTGGGTGCCATCCAGCAGATGGCACCACTAGTCATTCTTAAGCAGCGCCAGTTGATACAGAAATAAAGATGGCAGGGTCATACAAGAAGATAAATTGTCTAAAATGAGTCCTATGTGAGATGTAAAATGTACATTATGCAGTTCTCTCTTTAAATATAAACACAAGTTCCTCAGGATGGTTTATTTTGAGGGCTGTCGTGAATTAATGAACTTTAAAGAACAAAGTTTTGACATTCCTTCAAGAGCAACCACAGACTTTTGTATGAACATCTTTCTGTTCATGGGGGATTAAGTGTTTCACTTAACCACAATTTTCAGTCAGTGTCTAATACAGCTGACACATTTTTTTATATTTAATGTTTGTTGGATGGATGGATGGATGGATGTTATGTAAAGGTGGTTGGCCATCTTGATACAAGAGAAAACTCATCAGATGTCTCAGCCATCAAAACAAAATATTTAATTTTTTGCTTGTTTGGTCCTTACAGAAGTGGATTGGCTTTATTTTTTGGGTCATTGACCTGCTACATAACTCACACCAAAACGTGTGACTGAGCATGAGGTGGATTTATAACCCTTTCCCAATGGCTTTGTTTTCCATCTGCTCTTAAATATCTTTAGATCAATGTATAATGTGTAATTCTTGAGATTTTTTGCCTACTTCATGTTGTCAGACAAGATCTGTTAAAAGCGATTTGTTGATTGTACAGCAGGGATGCAAGCTTTCGATTAACGAGTTAATCTAAAGTTAATTGATCTTATAGAAATCTATTGTTAAAGGTGGGGTAAGCAGAAAACATTGGACGGATATTTTAATAAATATTTTGAAGTGATCTAGTCAAAGTCCAGATTTAAACCCAACTGAAATGGGTTGACTGAATGGAATGACCTTACAACATGCTGTTCAAGCTCAAAACCATTTAATGTGACTAAATAGAAAATAATTTGTATCTACTCAGGTTATCTCTGCATCATATTACATTATATCTCTGCATTTACTTGAAACATCTAAGTGCCACAAGAAAGCAAAAGTAGATGAAAAACTGCAGGGAATGGCACAAATACTTCTTCACGGCAGTGGAAGCTTTTGTGGTGCTGGGATTTGAAGTCTGGTTTCAGTGACCCAGTTAGCTTCTCAAACCCACAGGCTTCCTCAGTGCATGCAGAACCTCACAGGAACCCCTGCAGACTCTACAGCTCTCACAGGGAAGCCATTACGATTATCAAGATCATCACCTGAATAAAACACATCCACTCACACATAGAACATTCATGGCATTTCATGGACATTTGTCATTGGGATGATTCATAATAAATACAGATCACATATAATATAGAAGCTAGTTAGGGGAAGCTGGTGAGGAAAGTGATGTCATTTCTGTTCACAATCCAGAGCTGCTCTGAGGATTTCTGGTGGAAGGAATTTATGTTAAATTGTCTTTGAATATCTTCATTTGACTCCATTGTGTTTCCCACCATCTGCATTCATTTTGCTTTCATCCCTAAGCCTTTCTTTCTCCCACCGCCTCCTCTACAAACTTGCAATCCCCATTTCTCTTTGTCTCAGACACCTAATTTTCTCTCCTCAACAATTAAAGCACAACAAAGCACCCTGAGTCTGTAATTAAAGCTTCTCTCCTGCAGAATGTGTTTTTTCTTCTGAAATGATCCTCGTCCTTTCTCAGCCCCGTATTGTATCAACCCGATAGCTGGTATTGCGGTACGTCCTTCTGATGGCCGCACTGTTCCCACAGGATTATGTGGCCTACATTTGTTTGCGGTGCAGTCTTGGCCTGTGCGACTGTGTACACGTATCAAACACTTCCAGTTTGCTGCTGCAAACCCCTTTGTCTCCCCTCCAACGTGCTAACATAGTTTTAGTCGGCTTCCTCTGCCTCCATCCTCAGATGTAAATCCATATTGCAAATCAATATTGACTTTTAACTAAGATCCGAATATTTAACCTTTCTAACAGGCCATGTGTGTGCAGCTGTGAAAAAAGCATCCAGAACAGTTTGTGCACAGAAAAGGGTCACCTTCACAGTTTGATGACTTCATAGCTTCATTATGCTGAACAGATGAACCTGTACCATGTACCCTCCTAGGTGAAGCAAGAAGATCCAAAACAAACACGAATAGAGGAGAAACAGAAAGGAAAGGGAACCAAGACAGACAGAAGCACACGAATGTAGCCTATCAACATTTAATCCCTGTAATAATGAGTTCTGGAGATATCTTTCTGTTCAAAGAATCATCTTTTTCACTGACTTCAGCTGCTTGATAAGCAGCTTTTGTCACATCGGTGCTCTTTTCAGAACTTCGACAATGTAGTCCAAATCATGGAGAAAATGCATTAATTAGAGACAGATTGCTGCTTCAGATCCTTTCTCAGCAGAAGAGAGTCCAATTATTATTATGGGAAAAAAACAGTCAAGTGTTTTTGAATGGACATTCAATTAAGTATGAAGGTCCCCTGCTCTCACCCCGGCACTTTTGTCAAACTAAAGCCTGTGCGTCTCTGTGAAATCTCTGAAACGGAGGATACTCAAGGGAGTCCACATTACAATAAAGACATCTTCAACTCTATTCATTCTGTGCTGCTAGACTATGCAAATGGTGGTCATGGAAATAGAAATCATAGAAGTGATACTTTTAAAAATCCAAAGGCATGTACACCTATGCCTTTGGACACCTGTGGCAAGTCCTCTTTTTACCCACTAAAGGGTTGGAACAATGAAACTGCACACATAGTGAAGATACAAAGAAGTGAAGAACAGGGAGCTGAGAGTTATAAATCCTGCTGAGAAATGTCTTATTTTGGTCCCTTCCATTGATAATAATGATGTTACAATAATTTCTGTTTTAAACTACTTGGTTTTATTTCATGCTTGTATTCAGTATTAATCTTTCTTTTGTTTGATTTCTGTCTCAAAATTACTTAGATCTTGTATGAATAGTGCTGTACTAATAAAATCTGCTTGAGAAAATTATTGCAAATATTGCACATATAATTGTAGGGATGTTAGCCCTGTTGATGTGAACGCTGTAAAAGAGAAATTGGTCAGAAAACAGTATAATTGTTTCACATTTTCCTGTTTGATAGTCAAAAGTTTCAAATTTAGCTTCAGAAATGCTTTAAATGATCATTTAATTGGACTCTTTTAGACAAATGTTCTTTGATCAACTACTGTTGTTTTAATTGTTTCCACAACAGTAAAAACTGGACGTGCAATTCATTGTACTTTTCTTCAAATAACTGAGAATTTGATGCATCGGCTGTAAACAGTAGCTCAATATTATGTAGGTGAAAGTGTTGACTCTAATCTGTTCTGTCAGCCAGCTCTCTTGAAGGTGTTGAAATAATCCACTGATTGGACCACTTAGGCCATCAACACTTATTACACTTCACTTCTGATACTGTTTGATTTATGGCTTGATCCCAATCTGTACACTCCCCAGCTGAGAGGCTCTAATACCCCATCTGAGCAGGCTCAAGGTTCATGGCTGTGGTCAAAGTACAGGTATGTTTCTCCTTGGATTGTTGTTAAGCCGGTGAATTTGTGAAGAAGGCTCAGTCTGGTGCATCTCCGTCACTGTGAGGAAAATGGATGTGGAGAAGGGGAAACGTCAGTCCAGGGCACTGAGCAACCTGGAGAAAATGTTGATGTTTCTCTTCATAACAATGACGTGTGTTTGCATCGGCCTCATTACCCTCTACTTTACAGAAAAGTCTGATCCCTCTGCTCAATCACAAGGTGAGTATTTTATCATCTGAAAATATGCTCATTTAGACGCAAGACAGTAGAGAAGGAACAAAAAGTTGTGGTGAAGCATTCAGAACTGAAAAAGTCAAGAACATGATGATTTGACTTTGGGACAATTAGACAAATTCTGCTGATTGCAAGAAAAGCAATATTATCACAACCAGGGAGCTCAGTGTTACATTAGCAGCTGCAGTAAAACGGCTAATATACTTTACTGCTTAGGAGGCAAAAAGGGGCCTTGAAGCCAAGTAAAACATGCATTTGTATGCAAAAGTTTAAAATTAATTTGTAGGTCATACTGCAACAAAGCAATGAAAATGATAGCTTAAAACAAAAGCAGAATGCATTAATCTACACTTGAATCAAATGCAGAAAAAGGAACAAAGAGAAAATATTATATGAACATATTTGTCCAAATAAGTTCTGAAAGATTGATTCATTTCTGAATAAAAACATTATAACTCATTAACACTTAAATGTGCTGTAAAGGTTTAAATGCTAGCCAAATTTTCCTGCTCTTGTGAGTTTAAGAAAGGCCTTCATGCTTTAATTTAGAGTTCTTATGCTTAACTGTAATTTGAAGGGAAAAGTTAGATAAGACAAAACCAAAGTAAAGAATTGAAAGAATCAACCCACTCGAACACGTCTGCTTCTCATAGCAGAGCATCACAACAGGACTAGAAAGTGCATAAGTTTTGGGTCGGAACAATAGTGGTTCTGTTTGCCCAGGTGCTCAATTCTGATTTTTTTTTTTTGTGAAATCAGATTTTTCATTTATTTATTTTTTTTATTCACACTTCCAAATATATGCGACTTGTATGTGATTTACTGTGTGAACTGCAAACAAACTAAAAATGTACCGCATGCGCAGCAGATGGCGCAATAAACAACGTCACATATTATAGAGCAAGCGCAGTGTTTTCCCAACAGTCATAAAAAAGTAGTGCTCAGTGTTTGCAGAAGTAAACGTGGATGCAAATGGTGGAGCATATCTTACGATTTTGAAGTTGTTGTCCGACCGGAGCCATCACATTAACACCTTAATCCTCGTTATCGTCCGCCATGGTTGTTGCTTTTCTCCCCGCTTGCGCATATCAGGGCGCAGAATAGTGACGTTTGTCGCGTATCAATGACGTTCAGTTCGGGTGAACGCGACCAGGCCATACCAAGTGTCCCGTTTGAAAAGATCAGATTCGTATCGGATTTAGGACCATATATCCAAGTAGCCTGGGTCGCATTAAAAAATTTGTGTTGTTCAGACTGTCATAAAAATATCAGATAAAAGTCGTATTAAGGCAAAAAAAAAAAAAAAAAAAAAGTATTTGGGCCATTTCTGGCTGCAGTGTGAACATAGCCAACGTGTCATTTGCTTCACCACATCAGGGGTGAAGAACATGAGAGGAAACGGAACTGTTGCGTAGACATTCTTAATCTACTTCAAAATAAGAGCATGAATATAAGCGTCTAACTTCTTATGAGTCGATAACCAAAACTTCAATACAAATGTTGATATTTCCTCAACTGAAAGTTTAAGAAACAGCCAGGTAAGTGAATGCTTTAGCATTTATTTGGACAATGTTTTCAGGGTAAGGTAAGTGTGCTAAATGAAAAATTAGCATATTATCACCGCTGGTCACAGGTTTACCTGCTACTAGGCACTGTAATTTGTTGAATCAGTTTGCTACAAACTTTTTGGATGTAGACTAATGTCCAAATAAAACAGACAAATTAATTAGGTACTTATTTTTATGTGACAAAAGCCATGGGCAATCTTACAGCAACAAGCCACCTCCCAGTGTAGTTATTGCTAAACACAGATGTCATCCAGACTCCATGACAGAAGTAGATCACAGTTTATTATCACCTGGGGAATCTCACTTTTTCTTTAGTTAATCTTAGTACAATGGAGTACATTTTATCCATTTGTAACATAATTTTTCCTCAGCTGCAAAGTTATTTGTGCAGAAAATCAGCATTCTATTTTTAACGTGGCTGCTAATATTTCAACAACTGAAATCAATAAAAATGTTTGTAGTTTAGAGTAAAAATAATCCTCTTAATGTAACATAATGAATATTCTAAAGCTTACAAATCAATGAAGCTGGAGCCATATTGCTTCCTAAAGCTGCTCTCTGCTGCACTGCCAAAATTCAACATTTGTCTTTGATGTCCATGGCCACACTCAGGGTGTGGAGGTCCGCAGGAGATGACTGGTGAGTCGGGCACCTTCACCAGCTGGAACTACCCCAGCAGCTACGACAACGGCGTAAGCTGCACATGGAGCATCACTGTGGACCCTGATAAGGTCAGAGCCACTCGTCCAAGAAAATCCAAAAGAAAAACTGTTACAGCCAAAGAAAATATGACATGGAGTTACAGTAAAAGCCTTCAGTCATGCATCCTTTCTTCTCATTATGAGTGGCTGTATGTATAATTTTGACCCTCTGTTAAATACAAAAAATCTGCACTTTGTATACTAATTTCTAGACCTATCGCAGTAAGCAATAAGTCAATTAATGATAAATGAAAACAAGCTCAATAATTTCCATGATTTATCGCTTTTTTCTTTTCTCTTTCTCTTTCTACCAAAACTGGATGACAAAAGTCTTCAGGCTTTGGTCTCAATGAAGCCTTTTCTTGAAGGATAATTGTCTTTACAGAGACTTCATAATACAATTTATTTAATGTTTCTGTTGTTTTGAATATTTGAAATGTCTTCCAGTTCCACTGTTAAATGTTCATTAGAATTTAAATTCGATTGACATTTCAGAATGTGTCCTCGCATTGCTGTACCATTATTTTACTTGAAAATGGTCTCAAAACAATAACATTATTGTTATTATTATTATTTATCGCGACAACTTCTGGGACAGTTTGTCATCCAACAAAATTTGTTAACGTTTCTTGATTTTAGCAATCATTGCAGTTGTGTGCTGTAAAATCCCTGCATGGCTTAAACAAATCGTTCAGACTCCAAATAATAAAATTTGTTCAAACTTCAGACTGGCTGTAATCTCTGTTTAACCAGACTTCCATGTGTCTGGTTCCTGATCAACAATGTTTTCATAACTTGGTGTTATGAAAACTGTGTAGTGTGGAGCTGAGCTGCAGAGGACAGCTGGTCCAAATGCAATGACAGCATCATCAACAGATGGCTGCCTGGTCCGGTTCATATTCCGCAGCAATCCTCTGCAGACCCGCTGGACAAAATAAAATCCTTCATTCCCCGCTCTTCACCATCACTGCTTCCCGTTCACTGTGGTGGCTCTTCCCTGTGTCTCTGTATTTCTCTATATTTTCACTGTTAAACATAAATGTTACTCTCAGAGGCATATTTTCTTCCTCACATTTCCCACTGCCTGCTCACTCTGGCGCGTTCTGTCAGTAAACAGGTTTATCAGATGCAGAGAAATAAGGGGGAGGAAACACTTTGCTTGTTTGTGCTGCAGGTGATTCATCTGTGGTTTGAGGAGTTTGCTTTGGAGGAGACTCAGCTCTGCACAGGAGATTTGGTCACACTGCAAGACACACTGGGAAGCATCGGTGAATATATATCATAGGGTTACAAGGAAATTATTTTTTAAATAAATTGGAGCTTACATTCTTATTGTTAATCCAGCCTATTAAAAGTAAGGATAAAGGCTCTACATAGCTAAATATACAGTTCACAAATTGCATATCTAGCTTCAAACTAAATGATTACATTGGAATTAAATATTTAGTTTGTAAACTGAACATTTAGCTCAGAAATGTAGCTTTAATCTAAATATTAGCTTTCTAGCTAGATATTTATTTTGAAGGTAAATATTTAATTAGCAAACTAATATCTAATTGTTTAGGTTCAAACTAAATTTTACCCAAAATATTTAGTTTCTAAACTGACTATTTAGTTCACAAGCTAAAAATTTAGCTTCAACCTAAATATTAGCTTTCAAACTGAATATTTATTTTGAGACTAAATGTTTAGTTAGCAAGCTAAATATTTAGCCTCAAATGGTTTGATTACTAACTCTGTAGTTTGGAGTTAAATATTTAGCTAGCAAGCTAAATAGATAGCCTCAACTAAATATTTAGCTTTAAATTAATTGTTAGCTTCCTAGCTGAATATTTAGTTTGAAATATGGCAAAGAAGCTTTTAGCTAAATATTTATTTTCTAATTTAGCTCACAAACTAAAAATGTAACTTAAAATATTAGCTCCCTGGCTAAGTATTTATTTAAAACAAAAATATTTTTAGCAATATTTTAGACTGAAATCTTTTAGACTGAAATCATAAGGTCACCAAACATCTCAAATATTATTAATCATTTCTGTGATAAATGATAAGTTGAACAGTATCTGTTATAAATCAATGTAAAAACAATATTGAGAAGTTCAAATAAAAAGACACACACTTTCTCCATCTGCTGAATGTGTTGTGTCTTTTCTGCAGGTAAATACTGTGGCTACACCAAACCCAAGCCTTTGGTGACTCTTTCAAACCACCTGACTGTCTTCTTTGACACTAATGATAGGAAAACAGACCAAGGATTTAAAGCTCACTACAAAGCTGTGACTCCAGAGTTTGCATCGGGTAAGTCAAGTTTTATTGCCGCTGCATTTATTCGGTGAATATAAAAAAAAAGTCACACGTGAAGATGGTGGCGTTATATCTGAGTGACGATCATAGAAAAAGGTTGATTTTGCATTTGGTGAACCATTTCTTTTATTATATCAAATTTCTCATTAAATCCACCAGATATTTATTAAAAATGTTTAAAAAGAGGTCCACAGCATGACATATCCTCCACCATACTTTACAGTGAAATGCTCTTCCATATTTTCACTCTTTGTTTTCACCAGACACATCTGGAGTGTCTGTTGCCAAACGCTAAATATTTATCTCATCTGACAAAAGCATGTGTTTCTAGTTTAGGTCAGTGGCATTTATTATGACGGTAGGACAGAAAAGATATTTTCTCATTATGCTTCCAAACCAACTAGGTTACATATAATTATCATGTAATTTTTGTGGCAAGTCCAAATGCCACGCCTTACTGCAATTTTCTAATAAGCTTTAGATGTACGTATTTTTCTTTCCCTGTTTCTGACATGGATGCTAAATAAACCTTGTTTCATCTACCCTTGTTTGACGCAGCTCTCATTGTTTGAAACATTTTGTTGCTATAACTGTAGATGGGTGAGTTTAGGTGAGTAGGGGCCTTCTTTTCTGACTTATTATGATCAAAAACATCTGCCTAATGTAGCATCTGATAACACATTGGATCTCAAGGCCTCAATTTATGCTTGTAGCACGTTTCTAAAACAGCTTTTCACTGAAAGAGACCAAAATGTAAAAGTATGGCTGTCTAACCGTGCTTATATACTGTCAAAGCTAGAGACTGCATATTATATAAAGAGTGTGCCTGCAGAGAAGACTGTGCTATACATAGCTGGAGCTGTAGAGGAAACAAACCATTAGATGGGAAGCTGTGCGTTACAGTACTGATCTATAACCCAGTGAAGATCTTTATGGATTGCTAAAATACGCTAGTACTTAAAACCTCTACTAAAAATGCTTGTAACTGCATATTTTATTCAGTTTAAACACCAAAAATACTTTAATACGCGTTAATGAACACAGTGGAAAGCACCTTGGGATACTCCAGAAGCTAACATCTGCAGTCTTCCTTATTTCTGCTCTTGGGGATTCAGGCAATCAGCGGCAAGGAAAACTAATGGCATTGCTAGCCATTAGCTTGTCAAGTAGCATTGCAGCTAAGTATTTCAGTCGCCTAGCCACATTTTCTTTTGAATATTTTAGATATGGTCAGTAAATATCTGACCATTCCAAAATTTTGGAATTACATTCCACAAAAAAAAATGTAAAAAAAGGTAGGGGTCCATTGCATAAAAAAACACTGTGTGGTCAAAGTTCCTGGAATAATATTCTCTACATTTTGACTCTTTCTGAATTGTGTGCAATGATTGATATTTATTTAGATTAGTCTTTGTCTTTTGCTGGAATATTTCACATAGGCAATTTTAAAGGTGACAAATCTCCATTTTAATCAATTTCAGTAACTTGACTGCATTCTCTATTGTCTTTCCAATTTAGATGAGTGGCTTACAGAAAATGGCCTCTGTCATGTCATTTTCCCCAGGAAAACAAGAAGTCTTAATAAAAAGTTACTTGGCTCACAAAAATGCTTTTATACCTTTACCTAATAGGAATTGTCTCACTGCTAATTTAGTAGAGTGCTATCATTTCCTAATATAAAATCTTTTCCCTAACCAATTAATGTACTGGCATTATACATTTTTTCCTTGTGGGATTATATTGCTGCAATAAAAGATTAATCTATTTTAAGGTCTTTAGCGCACCTTCACCAGAGGCTCTAACGGTCTGGAGGCTGCTGTGTGACAAAGTGTGGGGTGAAAACTGGGGTCATTACGGCCAAATGAATAAAAGGGTGGGGAACTGCATTAGGAGTTCGTACTGAGGGTGTCCTTGAGTTGTCAGCGCAGCTCAAGCGTCCTTCATTCCTGTTGCCAGAAATAGCCGGAGCCGGCGGTTTCCTCCAAGGTGATCAGGGGAATCTGATGACTCCGGGCTTCCCGGGACAAAACTATCCAAACGGAGCGCTGTACCAGGTACAAACACACTAAGCGCACAGCCACGGCTCACACTGGACACAAACATGCTTTTTTATGAAGCTCTCCAGGACGTCATTTGATGATGTACATTTATAGTATATACTGTATGTAATGTGACACTGAAAAACAACAAGTATTTAAAGTTGACCTATTATGTTTTCTTGAACAGGGAAGGGTTGGTCTATGGGGTCTACAAAACATGTACATTAAATTTTTTTTCTGCACACAATCCTTCTTAGATCATGATATTTTAAACCTGTCAGACTGAGCTGCTGTAGGGTGTCTTCTCACTTTAAAACCAAATAAGTTGCTGCTGGTCACGCCCCCCAACTCAACGTTTACACTCGCAATTAAAATGGCTACAAACAGATGTGCAATTATACAACCGTGCATCTTTGTAAAGCAGAAGCAGAGCCTCCAGCAGAACCAACAAGAACGCAGCAAGTGGTTTCTGAATAGTAAGCCAACAACAAAACACTTGTCCTTTCCAGCAGCCATTGCACAGTGCATACAGAGGTAGAACCAGCTGACCAGACTGCTGGAGCTCTGCTTGGGTTGCTAGGTAATAGGCAGTGTCTGCTAATTTATGATGTTACTTTCCTGAGGTTTTGTAACGGCTCATTTTCCAGACACCACAAAAACATTAACTTGTTACCAAAAATCAGCTGGATTGATTTTTTTTTTTCAAGCTCTCTTTTTAGAAGCAGTTGAGACTCAAATGGAAGTTCATGAACATGCAAAATGCTTAATAGGTCCCCTTTAAATCCAGAGTTTTTCAATCAGTAGGTCAGCTAAACGCTTTAAAGGTCCTGCAAATAAAAAAAATACACCCTTATCACGAGAGCATGCTCCACATCCTCAACCGTCCGTATGTCTAGTTCTTTTAGAATGAATGTGTGAATCTAATTAAAGTAAATCAGAGCCAGTCGGGATCCAAGTCATGCGGCGTTGCAGCAGCTTGACGGATCACCGTCTGTCCGAGCAGACGTGGAATCTCTAAAGGAATTATGTATGAGCTACAGTATGTCGAAAACGCTGCTCATGTTGTTGCCATGCCATCAAAAAGAACATGATGCCCATATCAATTTTCTAAATTAATCATTTAGCAGAATTTTTAAACCCATTTTTAACTCTGCAGTTTCAGCTCACACTTTTATTTCCCAGCGTATTATTATCGATGAATATGTGTGTTTGCTTGTTTTTTTGTTTGGATCAGTGGAGAATTACAGTGCCTGAGGGCGAGAGGGTCCGACTGACGTTTACCACCTTTGACCTCGTCCCAGATGTCTGTGGAGACTTTGTTCAGATTTATGATGGCCACAAGGCCGGATCTGCTTTGGTTGGTAAGTCAGTGAGCAAATAGAGAGGCACTGATCTGATATTAGTATCCGTATTGGTTCGGATATTGAAAAAAATTCTAGATCAGTGACAATGAGCCCTATCTATAAGGGCAGATCTATTCAGTCTAATTCTATGCTTTGTGGTCTGAGTGACATCATGCGTTATTATTTATTTTACATTGTATTTAAAATTCCTAATTGGACTTTCTGAACCATTTGAAAGGTTTGTTGCGGTTTGTTTTACATGTTTGACCAAGATAGTCAACCTATTTATCAGTTTCTTTAATATTTATTTTACATTGGCTGTTACACTCCAAGCTGCACTACATGAACAAATTAAGGTTGTTTTTACATGTTTGACCAACCTTGTGAAGCTAGTGGTGTATTTTAGTGTGTTGCTCTGGTGCAGTTATCAAATTCAGAACATTTATGTCTCTGTTTAAAAAAAATAAATGTTTGGAGTCAATTCAGTGCCGTTTTTCTGTATCCAGTGGTTATTAGCTGATACTAAAAATTCAATTAAAATTAAAAAATACTTTTTTGATCACAAAGGGAAAGTAAATTAAACCTTAGATATTGTTATTGGTATCGAAAGCAAAAAAAGTGGATCGGTTTACCCCTTGGAAGAAACAGGAACAGCAATAATAAAATACCTGTAGAATACACCAATCTTATTCATTCAAAACTGTTTTTAAAGTTCAATGTGGTAGAACTGAGAGTCAACTTTAAACCCAATGAAATTACAAATTTCTGTGAATTTAACACAAAGTTTTACCCTCAGGTAAATTTTGTGGTGGGACTGTGCCGAAGCCAGTGGAGTCCAGTCGCAACACAATGGTTGTCCGCTTTAAATCTGACAACAGCTTGACTTCTAAGGGATTCCAGGCAACGTACACAAAGTCCAGTCTTCCGCCAGTTATCACTCCCACCACAACCAAGGCTCCGTCCACCACAAAAACTACTCCACCTCCCACAACGTCCGGTGAGTTTTCTCTTCAAATCTGGGTCACACCTTTCATTCCCGTTCCTCCTGTTTTTGATAAAAACGTTCTCTCATTGGAGTCCTGTCGACTCAAGGCTGAATATAGATGTAAACTCATTACAGGAAAGTTAAAATGAATTTTAAAATCAAGAATTAGGTTCAAGCTTTAAAGTCAATGTGGATTTTCTTACAAACTGGATCAAAATTATACCTACAGTTATATAGTTATATTAATATTTAACGTCTTTATGCTGTGAGTGTGTGAAACTAAAGTCAAATTTCTTGTTTGTGGGAACAAACTTGGCCAGTAAAAGCCGATTCCTCCGATAATATTTAACCACTCAAACCATCAAGATGTCAGTTTTAGGTAAGGTAAAAATATTTTGATTTACTGCTCATTTTTTTGTTATTTAATCCATGATCTGCAATGCGTTAGCATCACTGGCAGTGGCACAGTCCCACAGGTTAATGCTGCTGCCATCAAGCTTCTGGGAGTCTCTTGAACTTTTGGTGGTTTCTGGTTCGCTTCTCCAGCAGGTTCATTTCATCTGAGAGGGAGAATCCTGATTTTCTACCATAACTTTGTGAATTATTCAAAGTGGTTTGAATAATTTGTGATTATGTGGTGAAAAGATTTTCCCAGCTGGTATAAATCTACAATCCTCATTAGATTTTCACTGAGATCTCTGGTCTAATTATTGCTTAAATTGTGCTGTTATAAGAATATAAGGTAAAACATTTTTGACCCGGCAAAGAGAGATAACCAGCTGTAGTCGATTATGATCATCAAATATGAGCTAAAGGGGTTTAATTTTCTCCAGCACTGCTTATTATCAAATGATGAATTTATCTACAGATCTGTGTGTGAATTAGAGAAAATCTCCATCGGTAGTCAGAGTCACGGGTTTCTGGTAGTTTTCTGGTCTGGAATCTCTAAAGTTTGGCAACTAACTAATGAGCAGGAAGAGGAGCTTTTTTCATCCCTGCAGGTCTAGTATGAAGTAAAAACTTTAGTTTTCATCTTTTTGGTGAAGGAAATTTGAAGACTTATTACATTTTAAATGACAGGAGAAGCAGGGGAAACCTGCACAGAGCTGGGACGGCTGGGCTCTGCATAACTCTGAGTTGCATTGACAAGGTTTCTCTTTGCAGATGTCACTGTCAGTCTAACTTTTATATTTCCATTTTCTCTTTTTGACATTCTCTCTTCTGATACGTTTCTGATGTGCCGTTTCTCAGTGGTGCATTTTTTTTTGTTGTTGCTAGAAATAGTTTTACTCTTAACAGATGCTGCGGCACGCTTCATAAAAGATGATGAGGTTTCGAAGTTAAACCGACTGAGACTATCTTAGAATAACAGCTGAGAATCATGCATCGCTTTTTATGCTTGAAGCAGGAATAATTACAGAAGGCAGAATATGAATCCAGTGATCTAAAAGCTTTAATAGCTCGAGATAGTTTGACGTTTGGTTTCTTAATGTGAATTTTACATGCACTTTATAGACAAATAACTGTTTCTATTCCCATGGAAAGTACTCCTAAGTACGTGCTTATGTTTTGTTTGTGCTATTTTTTATTTTTAGCTGTATCACAATATTTGCGTTAACTTTGTAGGTACCTTGTTTTTCTTTTTCAGCAACTCTTTTGGCTTTTCCAGTAGAAGGTAGTCCTGCTTCAGTGTTTGGAGGTGTTTCTTTTGGGGAAGAAAAAAATAAGTACTTTTCTGAATGTGCTGAGTTGAATAAACATAAAGTAAAAAAGTTCAACTCAATTCATTTTAATATCCTATTTGCAAAATTTCATAAAAATGTAAGCATTTGAGAACTCACATAGAACCTCTAAGCTATGAGTAAAACAATGTGAACAACACATAACAAAAATAGCTCAAAATAGAAACACGGCCAAACATAAAAAATAAATATTTTCAACAGCAAGATACAAAAAAACCCTTAAAAAAGTTGATAGCAGCAATAGTTCAGGGATTGTACCCAGAATGGAGACACAGCTAAACAGAAAAAACACTGCGCCAGGAGTACTTTCTATAGGAAAGAAAACAAAGAGCATGTATGAATTAGGACAAAAATAACTCCATCAAAGATTTTCTTCCACAAAAGAAACACTGCTACACTGCTAAACATAGAGGAACTGAAAAAAGAAATACTTTCTATGGCAAAAGACAAAAAAATTGCCGAAAGTTGATAACAGGAATAGTTCAGGGATTTTACCCAGAATGGAGACACAGCTAAACAGAAAAAACTTCACCAAGAGTACTTTCAATAGGAAAGAAAACAATGTGTTTACATGGATAATGGCAAAAATAGCTCAAAGATTTTCTTCCATTAAAAGTACACTGCCAAACATAGAGGACCTGAAAAGGGAATACTTTCTATGGGAAAAGACTGAAAAAGTTGCCAAAATCTGCTCAAAGCAATAGTTGCTGAGAGTAGACACACAGTTAAGCAGGAAAAAACAAAGTGCATGTATGAATAATGGCAGAAATAGCTCAATCAATGGTTTCTTCCATTAAAGAAACACTGCCAAACACAGAGGCATTGAAGAAGGAATACCTTACATAGGAAGCTAAAGCAATAGTTCCAGAGGTGCTTTTTCCCAGAATAGAAACTCAATTAAACAGGAAAAACACTGAACCAGGAGTAATTTTTCTGAGAAACATAGGATCAACCTACCAATGCAGGTAATGGCAACAATATGATTTCAGAAAGTAAAAAAACACAAATATACACTGAGCCAAGAGGACTTACCATGAGAAAAAAAAACAACAAGTATATTTAAGGTTAAAGGAAGCAATTGCTTAATCAATAACTTAATTCAGAAAAATAGTAAAGCTGATCAAAGAGGCATTAAAACTGGATTCTTATTTATGGGGGAAAGAAATAAGAACTAATTCTGACCACACCAAAGTGGTAATGGCTTCTACTGCTACTATTATTATCATAATTAATATGATTAATCATAATCTGTGCTGTTTCCCAACTAGATAATGTGTTGCTGCACCATACATGACTGCGTTGCTTCCTTTCCAAGTAAAACCCAGCTTGAATCATGTCGTAGCGACCACATAATGATGGAGGAACGGAGATCACTCCTGAGCTCTATCTGTTCGTTTCCGCATCTTACTGTTGGCAGACAGATCGGTTTTCTCCAGGGGCCAATTAAAGTACAGGGAGTCACTTCATGCTGCAGCTGTATCGAAGCAAGCCAGTCCTCCTCAGCTGTGAACCAAAGAAAAGAAAAAATCCTAATTAATAGAAATTAAAGTGAAAAAAACAACATCGTACTTAACGATGTTCATGTGTTGTGTGTGTGCACTGCAGGCAGTGGAGGGCCAGTAATCATTGAAGGACGGAAAGGAGTTATCCAGTCTGCAGGTTTCCCAAATTCATACCCGGCTCATTCCAATAACTCCTGGAAGATATCAGTGTCCAAAGGGTTCCTGGTTAAACTGCAGATCACCGACTTCGCTATCACTGGGGAGACCGGACAGTGCAAAGACGACAAGCTGATCATCTCAGACAACTACAACATCCTGGGTGAGTGTTAGGATTGTTGGGTTGTTTGGTCTTTTTATTATTCTGTGCTCCTTAGTCTCTTTCTTTGAATAGATCAGACTGGTTTCTTTTTTAGTTCAGTCCTACTAAGTGTTTCTAGTTATGCTTATTTCTTGTTTCTAGCTATTCCTTGATACTCTAGTTTAATTATGTTTCTTAGGTCTAGTTATTCTATAGTGTTAGATTAATTCCCTAGTCTCTTGTGTACTTTCCCTCGCCCACTGTACCATTTTCTCTCCCCTTACTCCTATAACACATTTGCTATTCAGCCTAGGTCTTTTGTTCAGCATTCACCCTGACGTGTTTTAACCCTTCTCCTGCTCACACTCCTTGCTGGCTCCTCCTGTTTAATCCTGTTAAATCTTGTCAACTCACGTTATTTTCCTGCTGTGATTTTTCCCCTGGATTCCTGCTTTTGTTTTGACTCTGGCTCCCTGTGTTCCCTTTGGGTTTTTTTTTTTGTAAGTTTTGTTTTTAATTTTTTCATTAAATATTCAACATGAGCTCCCAGCTCTTGACTGAATTTTAGTCCATCCACAAACTCACTAATTATGACAGTGAGACATTAAGTTGCTCTTATAAACCATTTATAATTATTCATTATAGCTATATGAGTGCACTGCAAAAACACAAAAACTTATCAAGTATTTTTGGTCTAGTTTCTAGTACAAATATCTTTGTACACTTGAAATAAGTTAAAACACACATATGACATACGTACATCAAATAAAGACATAAACATTGTTTTTCTCACTGTCTGAAGTTAAATCATATCCAACTTTTCTTGTTTGACCTCAGTTAGAATTGCCCAAATTATTTTTATTTGCCGATTGCCAGAAAACTTAGCAAATATATATTTTTTGCGATTTCTTTGCAGCTTTCATTGAATTCAGTACTACTCACCTTTGATCAGTGTCAAAATAACTGTCTTTTAAACTGTATGACATGTTGTACAGTTGAAGTAAATATGTTGTTTCAACTGAAAAGTGGAAATGTGTCAGTGAAACAAGACATTTTCCCATATTTCCCATATAACTTGTAAAATAGGATTAGAAGTTATAATATGGGGCAAATGTTCCACTGGCAGATTTCCACTTCTCTGAAGTGTACAAAGATATTTGCACTAGAAACTAGAAAAAAAATGCTTGGTAAGATTTTGTGTTTTTGCAGAACAAGACAAGAAAATCCAGTGGAACGAGACATTTTACCCATATTATTATTTATTAATTTTGGCAATAGGTCACATTGTTTCACACTGTGAAACAATGTGACCTATACATATTCGTGTACATATTCGTGAATACTAAGGAATTATTGACTTAAAATACGCTCCTATATATATTTTGCTGAAAAAGTTACTTGTACGTTAGTTTTGTTGTACTTCAAGTGTACTACAATATTTGCATTAGAAACTAGAAGAAAAATACTTGGTAACATTTTGTGTTTTTGCAGTGTGAACTTTTAAAGAACATTTTGCACCTACATATTAGTTTGCTGGCAGACGTTAGACTCCTGTCACATGAAAGACGCTGATGTGCATCTGTTAATATACACCCTAAGTGTGTGTCTGGCACATCTTCTTCCAACCTTTCTGTTACCACTATATTGCTAAATTGCTGTTTTCCTGCTGTAAAACTGTTGATTAAGATCTTCCTTGCAAAGAGCCGCACCGTTATAAATTACCTCTCATTATTCACTTCATTGGCTGCAGTGAGGCTGATACAGCTTTATCTCTTGCTGAGTACTGGAGGACTGAAGCACCGAGGCCCAGGCACACTCTCACTGTGCATTTCTCTGAGTTAGGCGATGAGAGTGTTTTTTTAGCATGTGCTTATGTGTCGAAGCGAAAATAAAACAAAACAACACCTGTTTCTGGAAAACTCCAAATGAAAGAAATAAAAACGCATGTTGTTTTACATTGAGGTAGTGATTTATCTCGTTCTTCTTTTGTCTTCACAGTTTGGAAATTGTTATATTTTATGTTTAAATTAGGGGTGTCAATGTTAATCTGAAAATTTAAATTCAGATTTGTCAAACTACCTATTTTGACCTAGAAGCCTCTCTCACAGCGGTGCGTTACGAACTCGACACACGGGGAGCAACAAACAACAACAAAAAGTGAAAGTTTTCTGCCACAGCAGAGAGCAACAATAGTTTGAAAATTTTCAACTTTGTCGTGTTGCGTCGCTAGTCAGCTTGTACAAACTCAAAATTTTACATGCACAAATTGCACCAGTCACTTGGCCGGCTGTCACCTCATTTCACAAGTTTCAAAGGAAATTAATGGAGAGCAATATTTCTATAAAATGGCTTCCTTTTAACCTTCTTGAGTATAAAAGCCTGGAAAACTAACAATTTTCAGACATGTTTGGTTTGAGACAATAAAACATTTTCTGAAAATTCGCATAGAGAGGCGGTTTTTGACGTGGGGTGTATAGGCAGTTGCCCAGGGCGGCATCACAAAGGAGTGGGGAACCCAAGAAATAAAACATATCTTATCTGTCAATTTCCCTTAGTGAAAGGGAGACTACATTACCTGCTTCCTGCTGCAAAAAACAAAAACAAAAAAAAAAAACATTTTAATTGGTTGGTGTTTGGCAAAAGGAGGGGCTCGCTCAAGGCAGCATTCTTGCAAAAACCACAATTGCGTGCATATTTTTATTTCAGGCTGTCAATGTTAGGCATACAACAACAAAAAACCTATCACACACTAATATTTTGTTGGACTGCCTATTTGATCATTACACACTGTAACATTGTTTCGATAAGCTTCTGCAATGTTATCAGATTTATTACCATCCAGTGTTGCAATTAATGCAGAGCTACTTATTGTATAAACTGCGGTTAAATAACTTGTTGCCAGCTGGAAGACAGTTGTCCATGCAGTAACGATCCAATAGGAAGCTCATATATCTTTGCTCAGTTAAATTCAAATGCCAACTCTTTTTTTGACCAGGCAGTATGTTTGATCTTTAGCTTGATAATGGTGTTGTTAAAGGCTTCTGTAGCTTCAGAAAAGCTATGTTTACTAGCTATGTTTCTTGTTGCAGACCTGTTTCCTGATCTGCACACACAAAAAAAACCTACCTCAAGTTTTCTTGCAAGTCTTCTCCTTTTGGATATCAGGATTTTTTAGAGCTGAGAGTACAGATAGAAATAAGAGATTCCTGTGTTTTTGTAATGACGGGCTGAAAGGGTTTGAATGCTGTTGGGTGAGCCAGCTGAATGGTAGTTAACATTTTTCTGTCCAGACGGCGAAGCCGTGCATGTGCTGTGGAGAAGCCCATGCCACCTTACAGATTTTTTCTGTTTTTGCTGTATTGTCATTTTTGGATCATCATCTGATGAGTAAATACAAAATAAAGTTTTCAAATGACAAAAAAATAAATACTTTTACTTCAAAGATTATTTATATAGCATATTTACAACAATCTCACCTGACCAACAAGCTTGCACAATTATATGGTCAGTGGAAATGCAGCTGCTGCCTTTTTCTTGCTTATTCTTTAACCTCCTTTGGTTTATGCATGATATGATGTTTTTTGATATATTTTTTTTCTACTTCATGTTGTCAGACAGGTTCTCTTTAAATTATTTTTTAATTCTACATAATGTAGAATTAAGTCTATTGTTTCATTGTTCAATATAAAAAGTTTTAATAGGTTAGAATTTCAGTCATGCACAAAATAGAGTGCATACTCCATCAACAACATGCACATGCAGCACAATACGTGTAATAAAGTGCATTATCTTAATCAGCGGAGATTCTGCACCCAGATCATCTGTTATCTACACACTGTTCACTTATCCTGTTTACAGTTCCAAATCTTATCTGCTCAAAGGACCTTCGATCCACCACATGAACCTGTTTTATCCCTGCTCCTTTGCTTCATTCTCAGGTACACACTGCGGCTACATCCTGCCCCCACTGGTGGTCAGCGCCAGTAACACAATCTCTGTCAACTTCCAGTCTGACAGTCGCCTCACGGATCGAGGATTCTCTGCAGAGTTTGAGGCGGTGTATCCTGAAGATATCGCAGGTAGCATGGCAGAAACACCCAGAAACACCTTCTTCACAGCTCAGGGAGGAAGTTGTTGAAGCACCTCAACGTCTCGTTAACCAGTCATAAACACATCACTGTGCCAGATACTCGGCTGCTGCTGCTGCTGCAGCTGCAGCTACCTGAGCTCTGTGGAAACATGGGTCAAAGTACAGAAAAGGAATCAAGAGCCAGATAAAACCTTTTAATCTTTTATCACGATGATTATCATGCTAAAAGGATAGAAAACCCCACTTATTGCAGAGAGGTAGAACTGTATGTTGCTCTGGAACACCTCATCCACACAGACACAGGAGAGCTACCTTGACTTTAATATTCAAGCACAGTCCACATTCTTTACACTACTGAGCATTAATGCCTGTTTTCTGACTGATTCTGCCTGGTAGCTTAAATAAACAAACAAATGAATTAGAAGGTCCACCAAGTGGGGGTTTATCGCACTTTTTGATCAATTATAAAAATTCATATGATAAAAATCTGTGATTTATTGTTGTCTTCATAAATTTTAATTGATATTAAAAAACAAAACTGACATTATTGGAAATGTTATTTTTACTTTTTTCTCCACTGTTCCACAAATATCAGTAAATTTAAAAATATGATTAAAGTTGCTGCGCGCAATTTAGTGGCATCCTGAAGGAGCCAGATTAAAATAAAAATGTTTTTCAAGAACAGTATTTGTGTTTGTGGCCCTATGACTACTAAAAATCCTAAAATGATCGAATATTTTTTATCATCATTTTTATTGTTGTCACAACAATAGTACCACAAGATATCCTGACAAAGTTCTAAGTCCATTCCGCCACCGGCTGTAGCACTTGGTTTATAAACTAATGTTAGCTCCACTGAAAAATAACAGTTAGAAGGCTAACACTAACGCTGTTACCAAGGTAACCCTTGCTCATGTGAGCAGAAATCAAAAACATTAAATAAGTTAAAGGAACATTAGCTAAAGAAAAATGCTACGACAATGTTATATTAAAAACATTAGCTTAAAATAGCAACATACATATCATTTGCATATAAATGCAATAATTAGCGATTGTTAAAGGATCATTATATTCCACCTTTATCAGAAATAAGTGCAATCAACGGCTCTGTTTTGCTAAAGACCCCCTTAGCTGCCCAACAAGATGCCTGATGTAAAACAATAAGTTCAGCATTGAACAATACAAACAGCAATACCAGGGAATTTATATCACCACTTCTGAAAGAAACGGTGTTGGTGAAAGAAAAAGCAACAGAACTGTGAAAAAGTAGGAAAAAAAGTCATGAAATCATTATCTAAACAAAATAGAACTAAATAATATTGTATGTTTTTTTATGTTGTTTTTATTTAAGGAATGTGTTTTGAAATTGGTTTACTGTAGGATTTTTCAGTTCCCAGATTGTATTTGCTTAGTTATGCTGTTTAAGAAATCAGGAGACAACAGTACATCTGTTGTCTCCTGATTTCGATCAAGTAATAACTGATTGTAGCGGTCTTTATCTTGAGAAAAGCAGTTTTGTTAAAAACCTTACCCTCAATTACAGATAAATATCTATTTCTGTGCATGACTCCTCTCAGCTTCTGTAGCATTGCAGCTGTTTTTGCAGAGTGAGACATTTTCAATTTGTACAATTTGTTGAACCAAAGTGCAAAATTCTTGTTCTCATTCAGTTTGCTTGAAAAATGTATTTCCTGCAGTAGACTTGTAGATAAGTGTATGTACTCAATGCCTTGTTTAAATACTTAATCTTTCCTTCATGTATCATACCATCCATCTCCATGTTATTTGTTTCTGCTTTTTAGACATCCAAGGATGTGGCTTTTTGTCTGAAGAGGAAACTGGTGTTATCAAGTCCCAGAACTGGCCGATGAACTACAAGGCCAACATGGAGTGCATGTGGAACATTGCTGTGCCTTTAGGGAAGAAAATCACTTTGACATTCACTCATTTTGACCTGGAAGCCAAAGACTTTATCACATCTAAGTGCTACGACAATGTGATGCTGTTTGACATCAATGGCTTGACTAGCGCACTAAATCAAAAACATGGTAAGTTAGGGTAATTTTTCCCCCTATCGTAATCACTAATAATTCAATTACACAGCCTCTATGTTTTTACTTACTGCAGACTAACTATTTTCGGTTTCATTTAGGACCTTTATGTGGAACAAACCTGCCCAACAGCATCCAAAGCAAAGGCAACAGGCTGCTGATCCGTTTTCACGCAGACATGTTTACTGAGGCTAAAGGTTTCAGAGCCTACTGGACTACAGATCCCAGTGTCCCTGCTCCCACTGAGCCACCTGCTGAACAAAACCCCTGGGACGGCATCCCCATAGGTAGACTATCTGTGTCAGCATAAAGCCATTAACTACATTAAAGAGGAAAACTTAAAGCTACACTGATCAGTACTGGGCTTCACAGTGGCGCAGTTGGTAGCACTGTTGCCTTGCAGCAAGAACCCAGAAGGTCCTGGGTTAGATTCCCGGCCCGGGGTCTTTCTGCACGGAGTTTCATATTCATGCGTGGGTTCTCTCCGGGTACTCTGGCTTCCTCCCACAGTCCAAAAACATGACTGTTAGGTTAATTGGTCTCTCTAAATTCATCCTAGGTGTGTGTGTGTATGGTTGTTTGTCCTGTCTGTCTCTGTGACAGAGTCTGTCTGCCCTGCGACAGACTGGCGACCTGTCCAGGGTGACCCTGACTCTTGCCCGAAACGTTCGCTGGAGATTAGGCACCAGCACCCCTCCCAAACCCCAGTAGGGACAAGGGTGTTAGAAAATGGATGGATGATCAGGACTGTAACTTGTGGCTTGGGGGAAAGTAACCTATAAGTGAAAGTGAAAAATAACTTCTTAGTCTGGAAAAGTACCCAGTATGTCGTGAAGCATAACCTTTACGTTTCTGTAACAGTAGTTTATAAGTTATATAAAAGTGACATATAATTTAGGTCCAGTTTAGGAAAGAATTACTTCAGACTGTAAGAATGAACAGGCTTTTTTTCTAACCAAAAAAACCTCCAAAAGAGGAATCAATTTATAGGATTTAATATTAGCGTTAATCATTCCTTCTACTAATGTTTGCTTAGTATTGGTATCTCTGATGTCCAGTTACAAGTTTCTATACTCAGCATGAGGTCCAGTTTAGTACAACAGAAATGTGTTTGGGCATACGCCGAGTGCCTCACCTCCTAGATGAACGATCAAACACGGTTATTTTGGATGCTGAGAACACAGTGTGAGGTGACCTGCTGCTTTACTTCCCTTCCTTTGCTGGTTGTCACCTTATTTCCATTCTTCATCCAGGGATGAGCCCCAGGTGGCTGCAGCCACTGACAAAGCAATTTCTTAAACAGAGTTTGATAGATGGACAGCGCTGTTTTTATAGGATTTCATTTTCCTGCCAAGCTCAGACAGAGTTTCCATATTAGCAAGGTTACAGAAGGGAGCAGAAAAAATAATTTGCTGTCTGGGCGAACAAAATGAATGTACAATTTTAATTTGCATTTTGACAGAAATTATCTTTCCCCAGCAAGTTGTAGTGGAGGCGTGTTTTTTGAAGCGGCAATGTCAGCCGTGTGTGTCTGCAAAAATAATTTTGGAAAACATGTATCAGTGCAAAACAGAGGTTTATCTGTCAGCAGCAGATTTCTGCTCGTTACTCTGCCTGTACTCAAACACAAACATTTCTTGTAGATTGGCCCGAAACGTGCGGGAAACCGGCCGTTCCTCCTTCTGTCGTGTCACGCATAGTGAATGGAGAGGAAGCTGTGGCGCACTCCTGGCCCTGGCAGGTGTCCATGCAGGTGGGAATGTTCACAAAAAATGCATCAGAGTTTACAGGAGCAGCTACGGTTTCTGGACTGATGCAATTTTCATCTCTCTGCTTGTTTTTTGGTGCGTTTCTTTCAGGTCTGGCCTTCCAGTCAGCCTGAGCCCAAGTTTTTTCACACCTGTGGTGGGACTTTGATTCATAAAAACTGGGTGCTAACAGCAGCCCACTGCTTCATAAGGTAAATAGAAGAAAAAAAATTCTCCTAAATGCAAAGTGAACTTGTCTTATTATACAGTGAAAGCCATTTTATCACACTGAAAATTTCTTCTTCATGAAATAATTGCATTAATTTTCCACAACCATCAAGAACTGTACCAGAAAGTCCAACCCAACTCTGTAGTCGCTTCATTAATATGTCATAATCAACACTGTCACATGCTGCACTGCGCACAAACTGTACAAACGCTGTGGTTGTTCTCCAGTTCATACACTGCAAAAACACAAAATCCAACCAAGTATTTGTGGTTTAGTTTTTAGTACACTTGAAATAAGACAAAAACTAACTGAGAAGTAACTTTTCATACTTCAGAAGATATAGGAGCTTGTTTTAAGTCAATAAATTCTTAATATTGATGAAAAATGACTTGGCAGATTATTTTACTTATAACAAAACATTTTTCCTGTGTTATCAGTGAAATAATGTGCCAGTGGAACTAATACTTTTTCATCAATATTTATGAATTATTGCCTTAAAACAAGCTCCTATATCTTGCTGAAAAGTTACTTATGAGCCATTATTGTCTTATTTCAAGTGCATTAAGATATTTGCAATAGAAACTAGACCAAAAAAACTTGGTAAGGTTTTGTGTTTTTGCAGTGTACACTTTGAACACTTTGACTAGAGCTACTGTAGTGAGCACAGAAACCACACTGACTGGTCATTGTTAAGAAGTTATTTAATTCTTGAAATACAGCTTTTTCAATAACCTGTAAAAAAGTTCAAGAGGTGTGAAAACTTTTGCCAGACTCTGTAGCTTAATAAAATAAAGTCTAACCCTCAATTAATTTATCCCCCAGATATGCAGATGAGCTGCAGCGCTGGCGTATTTGCCTCGGCAAACACAACCTGACCACCGCAGAGCCAAGTGAACGCTGCATCAGCATCTCTGGCATCTATCGCCATGAGGGCTTCCAGTATCCCACAGTTCCCACTGTGGAGTTTGACATTGCGCTGGTGAGGCTGGTTGAGGACGCCGCTCCCACAGATCAGATTTCCTTCGCTTGCCTTCCCTCTGAGGAGGAAATCCTTCCTGAAGGAAAGAAGTGCTACGCCACAGGCTGGGGGGACGAGACAGGTGCTGTTTCTTCATGTTCAGCAAAGCTAGTCGGTCACTTTTTCATTTTCAAACCAGTGTACAGTATTAAACTGCTGCTTGATCCTCTGGGTTGCCAGATCAAAAAACACAAAACACACAAATAAAACAGCCCAAATCTCAGCCTCTAAACTAAATTCACGTTGTTTTGGTTGGCTGACCAGAACCAGATGCCTTGAGACTTTTAGTTGTTTTATCACTGGGATTTCTATGATGCCCTGCTACTACGACATTTAATTAACCAATGACAATTAATCATTGTTGGTGTCACATTTGACAGGTTCTACACTGCAAAAACACAAAATCTTTAGTATTTTTGGTCTAGTTTCCTGTGCAAATATCTCAGTACATTTGAAATAAAACATAAGTAGCAAGTAACTTTTCAGACAAAAGAGGATCTTGTGTAAGTCAATAATTACTTAATTTTGATTTTTAAAAAGTCCCAGGAAGAAAAACAATCTGGCAGTGGAACTAATGCTTTTTCATCAATATTTAGGAATTATTGACTTAAAACAAACTCCCTTTTCTTGCTGATTTTTTGTTTTCAAGTTAGATTTATCTTATTTCAAGTGTACTAAGATATTTGCAGTAGAAACTACACCAAAAATACTTCATATGATATTTCAGAATAAAGAACCTAATAAAATGAGCGCAAGAATGTTGTCTTTTTTTAAAATTGTACAAGTTTTTTTGCTTTCCTGTCACACAATAAGAAATATTTTCCCTGTGAACATTTCCTAAAAAACAGCCAAATGTTTTGAAAAGCAGCCCAAATATTAATACCCCAGTTTAGTTGTTTATTTCAACCCAACAAGCCCAATCAAGTGGAAACCAACCCAATCTGGCAACACTGATCCTCCAGAACAGTCTGTGTCTCAAAGTTTTCATGCCACCTGCTGGACAGAAAAGGAAATACTACTCCTGATGATCAAAATGCTGAATAAATTGCTTTTATGTGTTTAAGCAGGTGATTCGATGAATCCTAAAGCTTCAGAGACGCTCAACCAGGTGGCCCTTCCTGTTGTCCCGTATGACACCTGTAAACGAATGGATTACTGGTGGTTCCAGGTGAAGACCTCCATGATCTGCTGCGGATACACACTGCCTGACGAGCTGAAGTCTGTCTGTCAGGTAAAACGAGCCACAGAAGCTGAAATAAAATGACATTCTGTGAAGAATGTGCTTCATTTTGGGTTTGTAACTTTGACAGGGAGACTCTGGGGGTCCACTGGTTTGCCAGGACACACCTGGTGGTCCCTGGGAGGTTCATGGTATCACCAGCTTTGGTCCTATTGGATGCATAATGAACAAAAAGCCCTCCGTGTTCACCCGCTCCTCAGCCTACCTTCCTTGGATCTCAAATGTCATCCGCAGGGAGCTCTACAATGAGCACAGTATGAATCTATTTGCCTGAAATTACCCACTTTGTCTAGAAAATCAGAGCATGTGTGCGCCCATTATTCTCCTTCTGGTTTTTCTGTGCAGCATCGGGTTGTGGAGGGCCGAAGGAGTTGTCCGGCGAAGGCGGCACAGTGTCGTCGATGAGTTACCCCGCCTCCTACAGCAACAACGCCCGCTGCCAGTGGAACATCGAGGCGCCTGCAGGGAAACTGGTGCACCTCCACTTCGCCGGTTTCTCCTTGGAGGAGAGTCAGCTGTGCATGAACGACAAAGTCAGCCTCACAGACAATGTGGGAAGTTTGGGTGTGTGAAAGTCTGCTGCAGCCTGTTATTTTCAGCAAAAACATGTCAGTCAGGTGACAAAGTGTTGCTCCGGCGAAAGATTGACATTTTTGACGTCCTTCTTCTTGCTCGAATGTTTCCTGACTTGCAAAACAAAACCCGTCCATAAAGAACAAAGCAAGAGTAAAATATTTAAATCTGCAAAGGAATGAATCCACAAGATAAACAACAAATACTTATGATTTCTTATAAAGACGTCTAGAATTGTAAAACTAGAGTTACAAATAAGGATCTAAACAAATGAAATACATTATTTTATCTATTAAGGGACCATACGAAGCTTCTTGCACATGATAAAAATAACGTGAAAAAAAAACGCGTCTTGGCCTGAAATGTCGAAGATCTTAGGTCTGACTTACACCTGCAGACCCAGACATTAAATCAATACTTCACAGCACAAAATCATCTTTTAAAGCCATTCTTACCAACTTCCATGTTTAAAATAAAAACTACCATTTATTTAACTAAATAACATGGAAGAACTTCAGACTTCAAAAGTCTGAAGTTTTCAGACTTTTGTGTTGTTGGTTCATTCAGTTAAGTCCGTGTTTTAACCATTTAGCTGTTTATATGAAGATTTGAAAAGTAATCCTGAATCTTTCTAGTTTGTATTCCTGTTTTATGTCTTAAAATGGTGTCAAACTCATTTTCATTTTAGGCCATATCAGGATCATGAATGGTTGTGCTAGAATGTTTTCAGAAAACCCATTAACAAACTGTTAAAATATTAATAAATAGCTGTATCTGCGTTTGATAAGTACTTTTTAAAATTAAATAATATTGTCCCTCCAAGATTATGTGATTTTTTTCAGATTTTTTGCAATCACTGATTTTGTGGAGCTACTTTTGAAATATTTGCTAAATATTAGCAATATTTGCAATATGTGTGCTTATGCATGACAGTAAATGTCACATTTTGAATCCCCATCATTTTTGCCATTTGTGAGGAAAATTTGCAGTAAACCCACAATTATGCATTAGCACAAAGAAGTGTGAGGATCTGTTGATTTTGAGTGAATATCAATGATCGAGTTTTTGCGAAAAAGTGAAGGGACTGATTGGTGTAATTTGATAGCATACAGATAAAAACTGCTTTGATTTGATTGATAAAATAATATTTAAGCACATAACTGCTATCTGAAGAATTTCTTCTTCTTTCCAACAGGGACCTACTGCAGTCATGTTCCCCCTGCAGATTTGGTGAGTGATGGAAATAAACTTCAAATCAGCTTCTCCACTAACGACAAGGTGGTGGACTCTGGCTTCACTGTGACCTGGAAGGCGGTGGACCCTACAGAGGGTGAGACGGGGTCTAAACCTGGTGGAAAGAGACACAACATATGCAGCTGCTACATGACGTGTTGTTTCATTCTGCTGCAGCTCCATGCGCAGGACGTTTCAGCAGCAACCAGGGGGAAATCACCTCTCCAAACTGGCCCAGTGACTACAACGCACAGAGCGTCTGCACATGGCTCATCAATGTTCCCTCGGCAGAAAGCATTCACGTGGCGTTCACTGACTTCGAGCTGCAAGCCGTTAACCTGTTTGGAAACTGTGTTGACTACGTGGAGATCTTTAATGGAGAAACCATGGCATCACTTGGTTTGTTGCCATCACACAGATTCAATCTTTGTTCAGTTAATTCTTTAGTAACCTTGTTTTCTTTTTCTGTCATCCAGGTCGGTTCTGCGGCTTCGCTCCACCTCCCACCTTCACCATCCCCAGCAACACGGCGGTCATCCGCTTTTTGAGTAATGGCGCAGATCAGCAGAAAGGTTTTCGAGGTTACTGGACCACTGATGCTAGTGTTGTTCCGACTTTACCTCCTCCTCCTCCAAACCCCTGGGACAACGTCATTATCAGTGAGTGGAACCAGCTAAACTAGCTGCTGCTAACTCTCCTCTGAGGTTTCTTAATGCTGGGACAAATAGATGACATGTTGTTCTATAATCCTGATCTTCAGAGGTGGGAAGAGTACCCAAAAATTTACTCATGTAAGAGTAGCACTATGTCAGCATTTTTTTTACTTTTTTTCCTGTTATCTTATTTTAAATGTACAGTTCAAATTCAAAAATACTTTATTGATCTCGGTAGGAAATTATATGTTGTTAATTCAAATTTTCGAGGAGTTATTGTAGACAGTGATGGCTGTTGGCTGTAGCAGTCTGTATTACAGCACATTTGAAGAAGCCTCTGACTGAAGACACTCTGTTTTCCGAAGACCTTCTAAGTAAGATAGTGCAGAGATATAATTTAGATTCAAATTCTTGGTAAGATTTTGTGTTTTTGCAGTGTAAACTCTTAGACTGAGTTTGTTGGTGACATATAAACACATTCTTAGTCCTGGATTATAGCATAAAGTTTACGTTTCAAACTTTCTGCTCTCAGATTGGCCAGAAGATTGTGGAAATCCAGCAGTGAAACCTAAAACGACGACTCAGCACGTTGTCAACGGGGAGGAGGCCATCCCGCACTCCTGGCCTTGGCAGGTCTCAATGCAGGTGCAACAACCTTCTGCTTTCCCACCTTCCTGTTATAAAGTAATTAGAAAAAATACTTTTTAGGACTTTTTACATTTTTGTGTCCATGATTATTTTTGCTTCACCTCTTAGAAAAACTCACACAGTAGTCTGTTCATGTTCAGCAGTCATGTCATTTCTAGTTAGGAACTATTAAATTGAGAATTTCTGGTCCTAAAACACTAGAAACTAACAATAAAAATAGCGGGAAAAAGTTTATTTAATGAGAGCAAAGTTGACATAACCAGCTCAGCAACGTTGGTTCTTCTTTGAAGTCCCTAATTCATTTGCACATTATTTCAAAGTCCAGCTACTGATAATAATTTGGTGCTGATGTGTTAGAATATGAGGTATATCCTTATCTGCATAATCAACAACAAAGAATAACGTTGAGAGATGTTCAAGATTACACATTCTAATGTAGTTGCCTGTAGTTCTTACTTTATTCTCATATTATTCTGACTTATTCTGGTATTTATTATTTAATTTTAGTTTATTATTAAATTTTATTATTTTAATGTATTATTTATTACTTAATTTCCCCTTGGGATTAATAAAGTATTTTTGAATTGAATTAATATATTGACTTTATTCATGGATTATTCCGTCTAGTGTGACATTATTCTTTTATTTTTATGACTTTATTCTGATCATATTTTGACTCTATGCTTGTATTATTTTGATTTTATCTCGTAATACTATAAACTTTTTCTTCTAATATTATGACTTATTATAATTAAAAAGAATCTTTTATCCTTTCCCTAATACTCTGACGTAGGTGTGTCCTCTTATTATTAAATTAATACATTTTCTCATTTAAAAATAATGTTTTGTTTTGTTTTCTTGTTTCTGAAGGCGACACTCTTGCCTCCCATACCTTACCTGCACAACTGCGGAGGCTCTTTGATTCATGAGGAATGGGTCCTTACTGCTGCTCACTGTTTTATGTTGTCAGTATCTTACACAATAAATAAACTTTTTTTATTGTATTCTCAACACATTTTAGCTTAAGTTGGTTGTTTAGTTGTCTCAGCTCCATCTTTGACATTCAAGCAGTTGTTTTTGACACTAAGCACTCTGAAAATCTATTTACCTGCTCCACTTTCTATTAAATCATGTTTCATCGATTACTGTTGGAGTATTGAAGCATATTTATGTTCCATGTGCTCTTCAGCCCTCTGAACAAACCCTCCTTGCACCGCATGTGTTTGGGAAAACACCACATGAACTCCTCCATGGACGTTCCCTCGGCGGAGAAGTGCTTCCAGGTGGACGAGATAATCCGACACGAGGGCTTCGTGTATGAGCAGGATCCCTCTGACATCACCGACGACATCGCCCTGGTGCACCTGAGCGAGCCCGTCAACATGACGAGGGAAATCAGCCCCGTCTGTCTGCCGAAGCCCGGAGCCGTGATGCCGGCGGGGACGCCGTGCTTCGTCACAGGATGGGGAGATGAGAAAGGTAGACATATTTTGGTGTTGAGTATTTCTAATAGAAAGATTTCCTTTTATATTAAAACAAGATTCTTGGTTTTGCACATTAACATATTCTGTTGAACCACAACTATTTAATTTGTGTTTTAAGTATTTTTATTTATATTTGACGGCTTATTTCAGACTTTTTTGTTAGCCAAATTAGTTTACATCTCTTATATTTATGTATTTTGTAGTTTCTTTGATGCACTAAAAGTATTGTGTAATTGATATATAAATAGTTTTTACTCTAGCGACTGTTTATAAAAAAAACAAGTAAAATGAATAAATTAAAGAATCCACTCACCCCACAAAAACGAAAAAGCAGAAATGTGGAATATCATCTGTGATATTGTTGTCGAGGTATTTAAGAAAATATATTCTAAGAAAAATGTTTGCCAATATCGCCCACTGCTACTAGTTATAAGTGAAATAATCGGCCAGTGGAACTAGCACATTCAATATTAAGGACTTGACTTAAAACAAGCTCCTATGTCTTGTTGAAAAATTACTTGTATGTTAGTTTTGTTTTGTTTCAAGTGTACTAAGACATTTGCACTAGAAACTGGACCAAAAATACTTGGTAAGACTTTATTATTTTCCAGTGTGAAGGTTTTAAGAGTCTTGTAGTTTTATCCATGCAGGGGGAGCAGCAGCCTATAACGTTGTTTTTCCGAGTTCAGTACAAAATATTGGAACAGACATTAGTAACAAGCCTTGGTGATAGATTTCACAACTTGTAACATCTGAAACATTTTGGTTTTCTCAGGTAATTTGTTCCCTGTTGTGGCTAAGTCGTTGAACCAAGCGGCTCTTCCAGTTGTTGACTTCCAGACCTGCAGCAAACCTTCGTACTGGTGGGACACGGTTCGGCCCTCCATGATCTGCGCCGGCTACGAATCCCCCGACGAGCTAAAATCTGCCTGCCAGGTTCGCACACAACCACACACTGAAAATAAACCCAGGACAGTTTAGGCCAGGGGTTCGCAAACTTTTCCATGCCTTGGTTCCCAAAGCAGCATTATCTTCTTGCTGGTAAATCCCTTTGCAAACCCACAAACAATGTAGCATGCTTTACATGCTACAAAGCATGTAAAGAAACTTTTAGTTGTGTTTTTTTTCCCTTTTATCCACTATTTAATAATTATTCAATGCTGCCTCATAACTTCTGACTTAGTCAGTCATGAGTTTTTAGGTCTTTTATGCAGCAGAGCTGCTCGACAGTTTCTTTTAAGATTAAGTTTTTACCAAGAAGCTTTTTAGAAAAAAAATAAGGAAATTTGTGACTTTGAAAAGTAAAAAAATTGTTAGAAAATCTCAAAAATTTTGAGATTAATCTCAGGAATTTTACACACAAAAACCACATTGAAATTTCTCAGTTTCAGGAGTTAAATTTTTTTTACTTTCAGAAATTTCCAGTGTCAAAGGTTTAATTTTTCAGATTTTTGATCCTGCAGAAATTTCACGTATTTTTCTAGAAAATTCTTGAAATAATTTTCACAATATCTGAGCTTTTTAGCAAATTTTTGACAAAGTTTAAAATTTCCAAATTATTTAAAAAATAACTGAGATTATTATCACAAATTCAGAGGTTTTTTTATAACTAATTTTCAACTTTTCAAACTCTGAAATTTCCAAGTTTTTTTTCTTAAAAAAATTATTAAGCCTAATCTCAAAACTAAGAGATTTTTTGGCGGAAATTTACTCCTCTGTCTTTTTTCTATCTGCAATGACCCTAATCCGCTATTGAATAAAATGGCATTATATAAAATTCTTTATATTTACTTTTTTAAAATCATTTTCCATACAACTTTCTGAGGCCTTAGTAGCGCCCCCTTGTGGCCACCCAGGAAGCCCTCTTTGAAAAACTAAATGATTTCCTTTTTAACAGCCTTTGAACGTTACATAAGTGTGTTGTTGTCACGTAGCTGGGTCGTCTTTTTATTCCACAATCAGCCGGCTGTTTTGTTTGCGGTCGCTCAACCTTGATTAGAAATCGCCGCTGCCCAGATTGCAGCTATAATTGGACAAAAAGCACATTCGGGCATTATTTGTTTGCCGTAATGACCAACCATGCGAGCAGGAGCATGGTTTAGAGGGGTGGGCAACTCCAGGCCTGGAGGGTCGGTCTCCTGCAACTTTTAGATGTATCTCTACATCAACACACCTGAGACAAATAATGAGGTTGTGTTAGCAGGACTCTGGAGAACTTGACTGCACTTAGGAGGTTATTCAGCTGTTGGAGTCAAGCGTGTTGGACCAGGGAGACATCTAAGAGTTGCAGGACACTGACCCTCGAGGCCTGGAGTTGCCCACCCCTGGTTTAGAGTCTCAGAGCTACAGAAAGCACTGAACAGGTCAATAAAACCTCAGTCAGGTTTCACTCCCCCAGGTTATTAATAAACCGTTTGCCCCAAATTCAAGGACACAGAAATGAGTCGTCGTCTCGTCTGAACGTCTTCATGCATCAAAAGTTTATTCTGCTGCCCTGCAGGGCGACTCGGGCGGTCCGTTTGCCTGCTCCACCGCTGGGACCTGGGAGGTGCACGGTGTGGTCAGCTTCGGACCGCAGGGCTGCATCAAAGACAAGAAACCGTCGGTGTTCACCCGAGTGTCGGCCTTCAGCCACTGGATCGAGAACAGCATCCGGAAGTTCATTTATGAAAATAACAAAACGATATGAAATCTGCACAGATCAGGATGAAATGCTTTCAGGGTTCAGAGTTGTGTTTTATTGTCTTAACTACATAAAAGTGAGAGTATTTAATAATGTAAGTATTTGTTTACAATCACATTTATGTTCAAATAAAACTCCATATATTTGCAAATTTGAGTTTATATTTCAATTTCCTGTTTAGTTGTTGCACAGTGGCGCAGTTGGTAGAGCTGTTGCCTTGCAGCAAGAAGGTCCTGGGTTCGATTCCCGGCCCCGGGTCTTTCTGCATGGAGTTTGCATGTTCTCCCTGTGTGTGCGTGGGTTCTGTCTGGGTACTCCGGCTTCCTCCCACAGTCCAAAAACATGGCTGTCAGGTTAATTGGTCTCTCTAAATTCTCCCTAGGTGTGAGTGTGTGTGTGTATGGTTGTTTGTCCTGTCTGTCTCTGTGTTGACCTGTGACAGACTGGCGACCTGTCCAGGGTGACCCCGCCTCTCGCCCGGAACGTTAGCTAGAGAGGCAGCAGCACCTCCCGACCCCACCAGGACAGGTGTGAAAAAATGGATGGATGGATGTTTAGTTGTGCCACTCAAGTTTTAAAATGTTGCAATATTTTTGTTATCCTTTGAGGGCAAAGTCAAATTTTTGTCATCTGGGTGCAATTATTGCTTTTAAAAAGGTGGAAACTTACCTGATGATGGATTAATCAGAAAATGATTAATCAATTAACCCAAAAATGATGAGCCACTAGTTACTATGGTGATTCAATTCAAATCATTTTGTTTGTATCCCAGAGCCTTTTTTTTTTTCAAAACTGTCACTTCTTTTAACTTTTATATTATTTTGCCTGCTGTTATCTTCTCTACAATACAATTCTTAGTTGAATTAAATTATTTTAACTCTGTCAGGTAAATTATTTATCCGTCAGGTGTGAGAACACACACATTTTTCTAACCAATACACAGATTTTGTTTGAATGGGTTTCTTCATCGCTGGCTAAAATTATGACATAAACTAAAGAAAAAGGTTGTGCTGAACAGTAACAAATGGTCACCATTTTAAAAAATGTGAAAAGTTGGGATTTTTACTCGATTTCCAAATTATAAATCTACACACCTTGTTTAAAAACTTTTAAAAAATCATAAACATCAATATTTACAGCTGCCAGTTACTAAAAAAACTGAATTTAGTTTCTTCTTTTACCTAATATTTGAATAATGAATAGATTTTATCCCAGCGCTCAGTCTTCCTCTCCTCCCTGTTATCATCCTCTATCTTCCCAGCCTCATTTCCTTGCAGAGAGTCTGCAGGACTTGTTCATGTTTGGGATTTTATCCCGAGTCACATGAGCGTCTCGGTGAGCCAATGGGAGAGCTCGGCTCGGGTTTCAGCATGGGAGAGCAGAGGGGAATAAAGAGGGAGGAAGAGGGACTAATCTGTGCCTCATGGGGCTGAACGCCGCTGAATCTACCGGCACTGACTGACCAACAAACTCTTCATAACTGGATCTTCTTTCTGCTTTTGGAGGATTCAAATGTTGAGGAATAAAGGCGGACCTCTGGGCAGAGCTCTGGGGTTTTTCCTCTGACAGAGGAGGAGGAAGAGGAGGACAGCTGCAGTTTTGCCCCTCATCTTTAAGCCTCTGCTGGAGTTTTTTTGGTGGAAGAATGGGGGCAGGAGCTATGACCATCTGTGTGAGTAAAGCAACTTGTGAACGAGAGTTTAAGGATAAAAATAACGAGTCGGTATTCCTCTGAGTGGCTGTGTTGGGGAGGAAAAAATGCCAAAAATGTTTGCTTCCTGCTCTGAATCCTGCTTTTCTTCATGAAGTAAAAGTAACTTTATCTTTTAAAGGGGAACCGGGTGATCAAATGCACTTATTTTCTTAAATATCAGTGCATGTAAAACACAAAGAAATACACTTTTCACAAACTTCTGACTTTTCATCTCTGTTATTTCATCACTTGATTACATCACTTGCTTAAAATGTCCCGTTTCCTCCTTTTTTTTCTTCCCTACTGTAAGTTTTTTCCGAGCTGTTTTTGACGTCTGTGGAGTTTTTGCTGCCAGTTGGCCCAGTGGCCACCCACATACTGGAGGGAGCCTGGAAAAAAAGGAGCTGCAGGGGGAGGAGGAGGGCAAAGAGAGCCGCGCATGCCGGGGCCTGTCGTCCGCTTCATGAATCAGAGAGCAGAAAACAGGACGAGATGATCCGGCCGAGGCGTTCGGTCCACGAACTCACTTCTGAAATCTTTCGTTTAAAGGGAATGAAGGATTCCCAACAAGATGTTTCAATTCTTTACTGCAAGAATACTAAATCTTACCAAGTAGCTTTGGTCCAGAAACTTTTCAGCAAGATAGTAGAGCTTGTTTAAAGTAAATAATTCCTTAGTGTGGATGAAAAAGTTCTAGTTCCATAAGCAGATAATTTCACTCCGAAGACATTCTCCCAAGTTATAAGTGAAAAAATCTAGTGGAATTAGTAGTTTTCATAAAAACTTTCTCAAAGCAATCAATAAAAACTGTAATAGGCATCAATATATTCAGCCGGCTCTTTTAGGACATTCATAATCATTACATGGCCCAAAATGAAAATGAGTTGGGAACTCCCGTTCTACATATTTAAACTAATGGTCAATTTGATTAAATAAATAAATAATAATAATAATCAATTAAGATAATAATAATTGAAATAATCCAGTTAAAATATGATAATTTAAACTGGATTACCCTCCACTCAACAGAGATTATTTAAAGCACATTAGCGATTTAAGAAACCTTTCTTAAAAGAGTGTTTTCAAAGTGTTTCTGACATTAGAGCTCTTTAGATTGAGAAAAATGTGAAATCTATGTAGCTGTGCTAACTAACATTAGCATTCATGATAGGCTGTGTTATCTGCAGTAGCAGAGAGCAAGAGGTGGAGGAAGAGAAAGAATGAGCATCGCCACATGGAGCAGTGATCAACAGCAATAAGAACCGCCTCCTGGCTCTGATTGGTTGTTTCTAGACAGCGCTGGAAGAAGGCAAATAATCTGTTTCAACAAATATACAAAAAAAATATTTTTCTACAAGCTGCATACTGCAGCTTTAAGGGAGACGGCGGCCCATACCATGACACTGCCTCCACCAAAACCTGTTCAGCTTTGGCAGAGAGAATTTGTCAAGTTATTTATGGCTGCAATAGACATACTTAAATCTGCTTTCTTTTTACCATTTAAAGGCAAATAAACAGAATTTTCAACAGTATAAGATTTATCTCCAAGAGGCGTTGATACAATACAGGAAAAAAATCAACTAAACACATATTTCTCAATGTTTTCTGCTATATGTAAGCCAATTGGAGATGTGGTTTAAAACATTTTTTCACAGAACTGCGTGTCTTTGTGTGCATGAAGTGTGAAAGCATTGTCAAAACGCGGGGAGGATTACGGAGGATGCGTCGCAGCTGACTGTCTCTGTAAACAATAGAGGAAAATGGCTTCCTGAAGCCTTTTGTTCTTAGCCAGCTTCTTCCCAAAGGCCTGGCAGAAAGTTGAATTGCTAAGTGACAGCACAATCTTTTTGAGCGGAGAGTTTTTTTCAGGAATGATCCTGTGACAAGACCTTGGGATCAGGAGAGCTTTATGATTCTCTGTTCACTTTCACTTTCAGTCCCACAGAGTGACAAACACTCAGGAATGTGTTGGATCTGGATTCTGGTTCTAGATCACCTTAGACTGCCTGTAGACCGAACATGGAACGATTAATCGGATTAGTCGTGATTAATCGAATGGTGACATGATCGCCAAAGTAATTTAATAACAAACAATTTAATTATTAACTGGAGCACTACAACGAAGGCCAATTACTGAAAGAATAACACACAATAAGCTCGACCCAGACCCCCTGCAGTGCCAAAGTTTTAGCTTCACCTGGTTTAAATTCCAGAAAAGAAAAATCTCCTGTCCAGCACCTTTTGCTATGCAACTATTAATCGGTTGGTCAAAAGAATATTCAAAACATCAACTCTAGACTGTATTAATGTATTTTTTAGCTGCAGATTAATCCTTTGCTACAAATAATGAGACGAACACGAAGAGAATGCTGTATTACTGCATTTTAGGCAATAAAATGTTTATTTTAAAAAGGAACTGAATTATTTGTTTATTTGCATTTTTATAGAATTTATTATTGTATAAAATAAGCTTTAGCGGTTAACGAAAAATCTGCAGAATGTGACAATTTTTTCATCCGACAAATCAATTAATCGTCAGATTAATCAATAGAATAATTGAATACTTAATGATACATACTTATGCATCTGGCTGCTTTTGAGTTCCTCTGTTTGCACATGTGCAGGCAGTGATTGCATTTACCTCTGGTGTTTTATCAACACTGTATGAGGTCACCACATGTAGTCATGGCAGTAAAGATGGACTTAGAGCATCTGGTCATTATGTCCTCGTCTCAGATCAGCTTAACTGGAAATCTGTGGGGGGATGAACTTTATTTTACTCCACACAGGAAATAAAATGAATAAAAAGCAATAAAAAAAGTTCCATAAAACCCTAATGTTTCAGAAAAAAAACTTAAACCTGAAATTATCTTTATAATTAGATAGGATTTTGGGAATAATTTGTATTTAATCAACTTGATGTATTTGAATCTCTTGATGTCTTTATGTTTTGTTTTGTTTTTTCTGTCCATATCTTTAGATTTACACCAGCAACAGTGCAACTGTGTACTTTTTATTATCTCATATTTCACAAAAATATTTGACAATGCTCACCTGATATGTATTGCAATAATACAAAACACTGAAAAAAATAAATAGTTGATCCAACTACTCTAACTTTATTAAGTTAGAGTAGCTACTTTTTCTGCATATTGAATAATTTTGTGTGGCTCTTGACTGCAGTTAAAGGACGGTGAAAATCTGCTTCAGATGCAAACCTTTTGAAATCCTTCACCTGAAAATGTTTAGAACAACACAAAGAATTTAACCTTTACTTGTTGTTTTTATTTTATTTCACAGGAAGTCATGCCACAAACCAAAACAAATCCAGCAACATTTACTCAGAAACACAACTGGTCACACCCATCCACTGTAATTGGTTAAACACAGCAAAGGTTTTAGAAGAGAAATATTATTTTTGTTCCTGAAAGTGAAATAAAAACATTTTATCGATCAACAAAATAGAAAATAATTGGCTCAAAAAGTTAAACATTAAAGAAAAAGTCATATTAATGTCTGTTTTAATTAAAAATATTACTTATTCATTTATTGCTGTGCAGGTAAAGGACAAAGAATTTACAATAATTGTATTTTTTTGCATTTTTAATTGGGAAGAAAAAAACATTGTGGTAGACGATGCAAGATTTTTCATTCTTTAAACTACATTTAAGCTTTTCTTTATGTCAACCTGTGACAGGTTTGTTTTAACTGTAAGTTAATGAAATGAACAAATAAAATGTTCCGTCTGATGAAATATGTTTTCATCAGCCACTAAGAACTGAAACGTATCTCAGTTCAGACATTTCTCAGTGTGTCAGTCCACCTGTTTGCACTGCAAAAACAAAATCTTACCAAGTGTTTTTAGTCCAGTTTCTAATGCAAATATCTTAGTTCACTTGAAATAAGAGAAATTTACTTACAAGTAAGTTCTCAGCAAGAATTAGTAGTTTGTCTAAAGTAAATCATTCCCTAATATTGATGAAAAAGTACTAGCTCCATTGTCAGATTATTTCACAAAAAGCATAGGAAAATATCTTGTGTGTAAGTTAAGTAATGTGCCAATTTATCTAGTTATTTTTCATCAACATCAATGAATTATTGACCTAAAACAAGCTATTTCTTGCTGTAAAGTTACTTGTAAGTTAATTTTGTCTTATTTCAGGTGTGCTAAGATATTTGCAGTAGAAACTGGACCAGTACTAGTTGGTAGGATTTTGTGTTTTTGCAGTGTGAATGGCTGAACCATGGACCTACAATATGGTGGAGTTGTAGCCATGACAACCGCACTGAGACTTCCTTCCACTCTGCAGGATCCAGAACGGCAGGAAGTCTTAGCTGAAAGCAGAACTGAATAAACAAAGACGGATAAAACGATGCAGCAGTAAAAGTGACGCAGGTGGCAGAGATTTAATGGAAGCAGGTGACAGTTTAACTCAGAGTTTTACCATGTGAGTGTAACAATGTGTGCCTCCACAGGTAACCAGGTAAGGCTTTTGTTATGTTATGAATCTATGACCTTAAAATGCTAATTTCTGCAACCTTGTGTTTGAGTGTCTCTCTCTCTTTAACAAAGGTGTAACCTGGTAACCTGCAACGCTTCTCCTCACCTCCCATGGCATGACGCTCTAAATACAGGAGCTGCATTTCCTGCAGTGATCCTGCAGCTCCGAGCTGACGCCTGCCTCATGATGGCTGATTTCTGCTCTTCTCTCTCCCTGCAGCACAACCAGACTGCGGTTCTGGTCAGAGAAGACATGAAGAGGATGGTCCAGATACCCATGCTGAGATCCAGAGCTGTGGCAGCCCAAAGCACCAAGGTGTTTGGCGCGTCCCTGCTGGAGCTGAGGGAGCGCGGCCTGGTGGAGGACGGAGTGCCTCTGCTGGTGCGGAGGATGGTGGAGCATCTCAGCAAGCATGGTAACAGGAACATATTCAACAATATTAATGTTTTGGTTTGAAATTACGAGAATCACCTTTGAATTTAACAATTCATTACAAAAAAAAACATTAGTGTGTGTACAGGCCTGTTGCAAGAAGCAATAATTGCACGATAAAATTAGATCAATAATTTCCATTTGCCTGATTTATCGTTTCCTCTTTTCTCGTTTTCTCCCAAAAACTGGATGACTGAAGTCTTCAGTCTGGGGTTTTGATCTCAACTAGCCCTTTTTTTTGAAGGATAATTGTGTTTACAGAGACTTCATAATTCATTTTATTTATTGTTTTTGTTTATTTATTTTGGATATTTATAATGTCTTCATGGTTCAGAGTTCATTAGAAGTTTATTGATCTTTTAGGATGCATCCTTGCATTATTATGCAGGAAAATCTTCTAAAAGCAACAATATTATCATTTATTGCAATAACTTGTTAAATTTGTTATTGTGACAGACTTGGTGCTGTGGTTTCCATGTTTTTTTAAAAAATATTTCTGTGCTTTATTTACTTTAAAGAAAGCTCAGATTTATAAATGAATGTACAGTAATTTTTTCTTCTCAATGTTTCTACAATGAGACATACATGAAAAGACATTTTCTTTCTAAAAAGGTCAAACTAAAGAGTAACAAATTATGGAAGAAAGAAAACCTGCAATAGAAAATGTGTTTACTTCCAGCAGAATACTTTAATAAGATAAAGTAAGATAATCCTTTGTTATTTCCCACAAGTGGGAAATTTAAGCTACTACATCAGAAAAGGATAGAAAAAAATAAGAGTAACAGAAATGGAAAAACAACTGAATAGAAAACAGTAGAGAGTAGAAAAACAGCACATAAATACAAAAACATCTATATGTTTTCAACATATTGCTGAAATATGTCTGTATTTCAAAAAATACAAATGAGTAAATACTCTATATACACACATATGAATATATATATATATACATAGAATGTACAGTATATATATATAAGTACACCCCAACAGACATTATTGACATAAATAATGTGCATCAACAGAAAACTACCCGCTCTATTGGATAAATGTATATTAGATGCATTCCAGCTACACTTGAGTGGCTAACATTTGATCATTGTAATGTAAATTTACCATATCTGTACACCGTGTTCCAAATTACTATGCAAATTGGATTTAAGTGTCATAAAGATTACATTTTTTGTTGTGCTATTAAATTTATAGATGGTTTTGTGTGTCAGGGCTCTTTGAATCACTATAATTAATTTCAGAGAGCTGGTTGATTAGTTTGTCTGCTGAGCTCAATTAAAGGAAATCTACTTATGAAGGATGTTCCACATTATTAAGCAGGCCACAGGTTCCAAGCAATATGGGAAAGAGAAAGGATCTCTGCTGATGGAAATCATCAGATAGTGTAGTGCCGTATGAAAACATGAGATATTTAACGAAAAGTGAAGCGTTGTCGTACTGTGAAGAGATTTGTGGCTGATTCAGAACAAAGATGGTTTGTACAGATAAAGGCAGAATGAGGAAAGTTTCTGTTAGACACATTCATGGGATTAAGAGAGCAGCTGTTAAAATGTCCTTGCAAAGCAGCAAACAGTTATTATAAGCTGCTGCTGCTTCTGGAACCTCAAGGTGGAGGATCCACCTTGAGGTTCCATGAACCTACTACTGGTGCATGAACCTACTACTGGGCCCCTAACCAGAGCTCACAAGCAGAACCGGTCCCAGTGGGCCCAGCCATACATGAAGATTAATTTTCAAACAGACTTGTTCACTGATGACTGCTGTGCAACCCTGGATGGTCCAGATGGACACAGTAGTGGATTGGTGGTGGATGGCCACCACGTCCCAATACGGCTGTGACATCAGCAAGGAGGTGGTGGAGTCATGCTTTGGGCTGAAATCATGGGGAGAGAGAGAGAGAGAGAGAGAGAGCTGGTCGGCCCCTTCAGAGTCCCTGAAGGTGTGAAAATGACCTCAGCAAAGTATATGGATTTTCTGACTGATCACTTTCTTTCATGGTTCAAAAAGAAGAGCCGAACCTTCAGTAGCAAAATCATCTTCATGCATGACAATGAATGCTGCAAGGAATACCACCGTGTCATTGGCTGATGTGGGCATAAAAGTGGAGAAACTCATGGTGTGGTCACCATCCTCCTCTGACCTCTGACCTCAACCCTATTGAGAACCTTTGGAGTTTCCTCAAACAGAAGATCTGAGGATGGAATGCAGTTCATATCAAACCAGCAGCTCTGGGAAGGTTTTCTGCCATCCAGCAAAGAAATTCAAGCAGAAACTTTCCACAAACTCACAAGTTCAATGGATGCAAGAATTGTGCTGTGATATCAGAGAAAGGATTCTATGTTAACATGTAACTCGGTCTGTTAAGATGTTTTTGATTGAAATAGCTTTTGATTTTAGTACATCTGACCACTTAATGCTGCACATTCAAAGAGTGACCGTTTGCAGTTCTTTGTAATCCATAAAATGTTTAGAAAATCTGCTGTGCATAATAATTTGGAACATTTTGCATTTTGAGTTTTTTATTTTTGAAAACAAATACTGTTCTCATGGGGAGCTTTGTTCAGTAAAATTAGATTTATACTGTAATAGTTCATGCCTTGAAAATTATACTGACCATCATTTGCATTGACCATTTTTAAAAATGTGAGAAAATATCACTTGCATAATGATTTGGAACACGTTGTAAACCTCGAATCTTTCTTTAACCTTTTAATTCTCACATACTGCAGTGCATCAATTTAACCACTAGATGTCACTACAGGAGTACAGAACTTTTTACAAGCTACTTCTGGAAGACATAATATTTATTCATTTTAAATTATAAACAGTAGCGTTTATCAAAGAGATATGGACGACTGTCCTCCACAATGCAATATTTTGTCTCCAGCTGCAGCAATTAAATTTTTAACTTATTTAGTAAATTGTTACCGACCAAGTTAAGACTATAGCAAAGAAATATTTACTCACAGCAGTTTCTGAATGAAATATACTTTTGAATCCAGCTCCGTTTTGCTGCAAAGCAATGGTTAAATGTTATTTTAAAGGCTAAAGCTGCTGAGAGTAAAGATTATGTGAGATTCTTTGAGAGAGAAAAACCTCTAGGATCTTTGTTGATGTGGTAAAATCTCACACATACTCGTTTATTTTATCACAAGTTTAATTTTAACTGACGTTAAAACAATTTAAGTTAAACATTGACTAAAATCAAAATATGATATCGGCAGAGGCATGAATGAGTCATAAAAAAACATTCAGGTCATCACCTTGCTGTGATCAGGGTCGTCTGGGTTATGATAAAGATTCAAATAAACCCACAAAATTAGATCTAAAAAAACATGACAAGCATAAAATAGTGTTGTAAAGATAACATTGTTTTACGGCGGAAAAACCTGCTGGTTTGTGTGTCATGGTTATTAAATTATGTTAAGGTTCATAAAGTTTGTATCAAAATGAATCACTCTTAAATCTCAAAAACAACTGGAAGAAAATAATTTATGATCTGCGATCATCTTGGGAAAGGTTATGAAAAACAAATAAATTTTTTAAAAGTCCAGATGATTTACAAAAAGATTTTTTAGACATGTTTTTTTTTTGTTTGTTTTATTTTATATTTCAAAGTTTATGCAAACACAATGTCTGCTAGATCTTAAATACTTTGGAAAGCCCAGATGATGATGTCATGGCTTTGGAGGCTTCTGATTGGTTAGTTCACAACAGCTGAGTCATCTGGACACAAATCTGTGGATGAATCCAAAAACCAAATCAACAAAGTCTGAAGTGAGAGATTTTGTTTTCCACAGTGAATCAGTTTTTACATTGATGTGAACTGAAAGGCCAATTAAAGAGGAAGAATCCAATACTCCAAAAGTATCATAAAATGCCGCATTACGTTTTTAAAAAAGGTTTGTTTAAAAACTATCTTGAAGAAGACCCTTTTCTGATTTTTCTGGCATTTAGCAGGTGTTTCTGGAAAAAATTGGATCAAATTTTATGTCATATGAGAAAAAAATGTTTTCTTTTCTACAGTATGTAAATATCTGGTTTAACCCATATGGAGGTTTCCCATTTGGACGCACTGACCCTTTAAAGGTTATCAGTAAGGGTGTGAATATTTCCAGTGTCTCTGTAACTGATGTCTCATTGTCGGATCACTTCGCTGTTATCTTTGAAAGTTCTTTATCTTTTAACCCACTTGGACAATCAGCAACCATCACAAAACGTTCTCTCACTGAAAACACAGCAGAAACTTTTAATCAAATCTACTCTTCTTCCTCACCCTTAAGCTGTAATGACGTAGATAAGTTGGTAAATGATTTTCAGTCTAAAGTTTCAGGTGTCATTGATTCCATTGCCCCAATTAAAATGAAGGTTGTGTCTGGTAGGAAGAAATCTCCATGGAGAAATGCACAAACAGTTAGATCTGCAAGACAACTCTGCCGTAGGGCAGAACGAAAATGGCGTAAAACTCAACTCCACGTTCATTGTGACATCTATAAAGAAAGACTACGTAACTATCATTTAACACTAAAACATGCAAGAGAGGCTTTCTTTGCAGATGTCATAAACAAAAACATTAACAATGCTCGAGCTTTATTTGCAACAGTTGACAGAATCACAAACCCTCCTGTGACGTTACCGCCTGAATTCCAATGTTTTGCCGCCTGCAACCAGTTTTCCAGCTTCTCTTCAGAGAAAATTAAAAAAATCAGGGGATTAATCTGTACATCCACTATAAAGCCAGTACCAATGCTGTGCCCAAACAAAACAAATACAGGAAAAATGACCCAATTTCAACTACTTAATTATAAAACCCTACAGGAAATTATAAGTCAACTAAGCTCCAGTTCCTGCTGTCTGGATGTCTTAGATCTATAACTCTAGAACATTTCTTTAAGAAAGTCCTGCCTGTTATTGCTGCTGATCTGATCCAGATAGTAAACTCATCGCTCTCATCAGGCGTTTTCCCCCAGGCTCTGAAAACAGCAGTAATCAAACCACTTATAAAAAAGAACAATCTGGACAAATCACTAATGCAGAATTACAGGCCGACCTCTGACCTCTGACCTCCCATTCATCAGCAAAGTTATTGAAAAAGCTGTGTGTAAACAATTAACTAGCTTCCTAACTATAACCAACCGCTTTGACTCCTTCCAGTCTGGTTTTCGTGCTCACCACAGCACAGAGACTGGCCTAGTCAAAGTGTTCAATGACATCCATATAAATACGGACTGTGGCAGAACCACAGTGCTGGTTCTGTTGGACCTCAGTGCAGCTTTTGACACTGTTGACCACGACATATTACTGAATCGACTGGAGAGTTGGGTCGGACTCTCCGGTCCAGTGCTTAACTGGTTTGAATCTTACATAAAGAACAGGGATTTCTTTGTTTCAATTGAAAACTTCTCATCAAAGAGGTCAAAGGTCACATGTGGGGTACCCCAAGGTTCAATCCTAGGACCCCTTTTATTCAATATTTATATGCTCCCACTAGCTCAGGGTATAACAGGAAATAATATTAGCTACCATAACTATGCAGATGACACACAGCTCTACATTACGATGTCACCAGGTGACCTTTGACCCCATCCAATCACTGAACAGATGCTTAGAGCAGATAAATGTGTGGATGTGCCAAAACTTTCTCCAGCTGAACAGAAACAAAACTGAAGTTATTATTTTTGGACCTAAAGAGGAACGATCTAGAGTTATAGATCTAGAGTTATAGATCTAGAGTCAATGCACAGCTTCAGTTATTACAACCGAAAACCAGCGATCAGCCCGAAACCTGGGTGTAGTGATGGACTCTGACCTGAACCTCCAGAGCCACATAAAGACAGTTACAAAGTCGGCCTTCTATCACCTGAAGAACATTTCCAGGATTAAAGGACTAATGTCTCAGCCAGATCTAGAGAAACTCATCCATGCGTTCATCTTCAGTCACATTGATTATTGCAACAGCGTCTTCACAGGTCTGTCCAATAAATCAATCAAACAGCCGCAGCTGATCCAGAATGCTGCTGCTCGCGTTCTCACTAAAACCAGGAAGATAGAGCACATAACACCAGTTCTAAAGTCCCTCCACTGGCTCCCTGTAGCTCAAAGAATAGACTTTAAAATACTGTTGTTAGTTTATAAATCACTGAACGGCTTAGCACCACAATACATTAAAGATCTGCTGTTGTTGTATCAACCTTCCAGACCTCTCAGGTATTCCGGTTCTGGTTCTGCTCTGCATCCCCAGAACCAGAACCAAATGAGGAGAAACAGCATTCAGCTTCTATGCACCACAAATTTGGGACAAACTTCCAGAAAACTGTAAAACAGCTGAAACACTGACTTTCTTTAAATCTAGACTAAAAACCCACCTGTTTAGGATTGTATTTGAAATGTAATCAATTACAAATTTATTGATGGAACTTGACTTAATGTCATTGTCTGATTGTTGATTCTATGTTGAAATTGCACAAAAATCCGTGAGGGACGGCGGAGACCAGAGCGAAATTTTGTGAGAGTTGTAGGGAGCCTCGTGCTGGAAGCCCATTAAAATGCTGTCTACATTGTTTTAAACTGTGTGATTGTGAGTGGGAATAAAAATAGCAACAGGTATTTTGTTCCATATAACACAGTAGGAGTGTAACAGGTAAACCTTCTATGGATGCAAACTCGACTAAAAACCCACCTGTTTAGGATTGTATTTGAAAAGTAATCAATTACAAATTTATTGATGGAACTTGACTTAATGTCGTGTTTTGATTGTTGATTCTATGTTGCTTTGTGTTTCTGTGCTTGATATGATGTAAAGCACTTTGAAATGCCTTGCTGCTGAAATGTGCTATACAAATAAAATTTGATTTTGATTGATTGATCAAAGTCTTACATTCGCTGTACTGATCTCACAAATGATTTTAAAAAATCCTCGAGATTTTAAAACTGGTTTTACTGTTTTAAAACAGTAAAACCAGTAACTGGTTTTACTGAATAATTGATTGCACAGCTCCGATTCCATGATTAGGTGTCTAACTGTAACTAAATAGTGTTTTCCTTCGCCTTTCTGCAGCGCTGCATCAGGAAGGTTTGTTCAGAGTAAACGGGAACGTTCGGGCTGTGGAGACCCTGAAGCTGCGACTGGAGAGCGGCGGCGGCGGCGACGAGGCGGAGCTGCTCTCAGAGTCGGATCTGTGCACCGTGTCCAGCCTGCTCAAACGCTACCTCAGAGATCTGCCTGAAGGCCTGGTCGGCTCCACGGTGCAGCAGAAACTCATACAGCACTATGAGGGTAAAACATTAACTCCCACTCCCACCTTTATCTTATCCGCTCAGGGTGATCCAACTAGCAGAAGTAGATGGAGCTTTAGGATTTTACAGCCAGTATTTGCAGATTTATTACACTTTGCAGAAGTGTAATAAATAAATATTATGAATATCTGGGTCATAGATGGATGAAAGCAGCTTCTCCATCAAACAGAGCCAACCAGGTCATCGCTGAGTTAAATCTGAGTTATTGATCCCAGCAGTCATGGATCTCAGGGCGATAATCTTGGCAGTCCTAAACATTTAAAGTGAGTTTTTTTTGGCAGAGAAAGTGTTTGCTCCCGTCCAGCTCCAGATCCAGGAGGTTATATTTTATGCGAATGATGGCAGAGGAGAGAACAGTTTGGCTGAAGTGTTTGTTTTGCTTTTATGGCTGCCATAAAGATCTGCTTTGTTTATCAGAGAACCATATTGGTACTCTGTTGGACTTTGTGAAACTGTTTTGGCCTCTTTGTTGCTATTTCTTGCTTCTATTATAGTTCCCTTTTTTAAACTCTGGCTGCTTTTTTGTTGTTCATTTTAATAAATTCTCTTTCTTTATTTTTTTTTCTGCTATTGAGAGACAGAAAATTATATTCTAGTGCTTTGAAATGAACAAGACATTATCTCCAGTCTGCCACACATATTACAGACATGTTTTTAAAAATCTGGTGGCATGAGAGCCAGCCCAAGGTTAGTGGGTCAAAAGGAAGAATTCGATTAGAGGTCCCCACTTCCCAAACAAATTCAATTCAATTCAAAACTACTTCATTTACTTATTAAATTTAATTAAATCCTTTTATATCCACTTTTCCATGCAGGGTGAGAATCAGGACTGTCAAGTTTTTTCTATAATTATGCAAAATATATCAAGGAGCTAACTGTGCTAATGCTAAATTAAAGCTTGGGTAGAACAAGTGGAGACTTAGTTGCATTTCTATTACTTCTACTATTTATCATATTAATGCTAATATATTTTTCTTTAAACTTAAAAGTGACATTTTTCAAGTTTAAGTGAGTGGCTTTAGCCTTTATTAGTGCTGATTTTTGCTAATATTACCCATGTTCAATTTACTTCAGAAATCAGAACTTAGATCTTGGAATGACTGAAAACACTCACCATTAATTATTTCTCTAATGAATTACCAAAAGGCAAAAATACATAACCTATTTTGAACTCTGGGACTTTTCTAAGCTAGTGCTCCAACTTCAGTGGTCGCTTCACTTCCTTTTTAAAATGTTTTTACTTAGAACTCAGAAATCCTGACTTTTGAGGAAACAGCTAAAACATAAATTATCTTTTATAAATCACTGCTTCGCACTGGTACCGTGGAAGTACGACCTGACAACAGTTAAAACAGATGTTGATGAAATAGCTAGAGGCTAGCTGCTCTGCTGCTAGTAGCTTAAAGCTAGCTCGGACTTTAATAGGAACAACAAGGTTAGATTTTTATATTTGTAAAAATTGCACTTCAAAGAAAGTGTAATGATGAATATCACCCAAAAGTTTGTAAATATTTCCATGAATTTTAACTGACTGAGATTTACTCGACTTAGCATGTTGAGTGCTTGTAGTGGTCAACTTGGCCACTAGAGAGCAGTATGCTTTGATGACCTAAACACTGCAGCATCTTAAGATACCCACATATTTAATGTATCTAAATTATTTTAATTTCTTAATTAAACTTAGACTCGTGTAAAAGATGTTTTTAGATACAATCTGTGCATTTTTCTCCTCAGCATCTTAATTTACGAAGGTGAAACGTAAAATAAACAGTATTCACTCAAACCTGCACTGAATCTGAACTTCACTCATCTGTAGAGTTACAACTGTAGGCCATTGTTCCCCTCTGGCCCTCTGCACACTGACACAGATGTACCCATATTGGTACGCATGCATGAACACAAGCAGAGAGCCATTCACAACATTTGCGTCAGTCATATCCGTTTATCCAACTCTGACCTAATTAATTATCCTGAGTAAGAGTCTCAACATATTTTCAGGCTCTTTGCTGTAAGGCTTTTCCAAGTCACCATAACTGGAGATTAAACATCAGTTTTTATGGGTGTTTGGGATCAAACTGAAATATGCTGGCTGGCAAGAACTGGTTGGATCTGGACCTGAACCTTTGACTGAAATCTGCATCTGCCGAAGAAGAAAAAGGCTGATATATTTGGTCACAAAGACAAGAAATATGTTTAATCTAAAGTCACGTTTCCAGACTCAACAACAGTTCACAAGTTATCAAGCATGGTGGTGGTAGTATCATGTTGTGGGGTACTCTCCAATTGCACAAACTGAGTAGAAAAACATATCCCACTTCATGTCAAATCAACATCTAGATGGTTAAAATTTTCAGAAGCTGATCAGCGGTGACTACATGTTGAAATTAGCACTTACAGCTCATACAGTGCATCTCTCCACTTGTGGTTAATGTATACTGTATATTGTCCCTGTTTTAAATTAAATAAATCATAAATAAATAGTAAATCAGCAAACATCAATTTATGTGTTTGGTTGAGGAACAGCTAGTCTTTCTGATGATGTTTTTTTGTTTTCCAGACAGAGGAGGTGATGTTTCCTGGTTGGTGATTAGAGACTTCCTGCAGCAGCTGCCAGATGTTCACCACAACCTCCTGCGCTACCTCTGCAACTTCCTGACTCTGGTGGACAAAAACCACGAAGAAAACCGCATGACGGCCCAGAACCTCGCCACCGTGTTTGGACCCAGCGTCTTTCAGTGAGTAGAAAAATTTACTTCAGTAAACAATACTCGTCTTTCTGAAGGTTGGAGCTTTTTAAGTTCTATCCTTGTTCACTTTTATTCGTAAAGACACATAAATCTTTCCAATGAATCATTGGAAATTCAAAATTTCCTCATTTCAAATTCAGCAGATTTTTAAATTACTTTTTCTGACACTTACTTATTAGCAGCCTGTCAAAAAGACAGCATTTGTTCCCATTTCTTAAGCTGAATCAGTCAAAACTACTAAAGATATCATTTAGCAGACCAAAATCTAGTGCAAGTATCTTGAAACACTTGAAATAAGACAAAACTAACTTACAAGTAGCTTTTTATCAAGGCAGGCGTTTGTTGTAGCTCACTAATTCCTTATTGACTTGCAACAAGCCATATCTTGCTGAAAAGTTATTTGTAAATGAGCTTATTCTTACTTCAAGAGTACTAAGAGATTTGCAGTAGAAGCTAGAATAAAATACTTGGTAAAATTATCTTTGTCATGCATCCTTTGCTATAAAATTTAAATAAATCCAAGTGGGCCATTTATAATTTTGATCAAAAAAGATTAAAATACTATGGTGCTCAGGTTCCTCTTTTAATAAATTCCTGATTGTATTTAATCAGATTTGCTGACAAGATCTTCAATTGTGTAAATTAAAGCTAACATCTGTGCTTTTATTTTGACTATATTTACGTCTTTGATGGCCTTAGAGAACATTTGAAAATGTCTTGCAGCTGTATTCTCTCAGTTTCTCTCTGCTGTAAGCAATAAAACTGGGGGGCAAAAAAAAAAGTTTAATCTCTTAATTTGGAAGTTAACAGTCTTACATTTGAAGCAAAGTCAAAGGCATTAAACTGAAAAATTAAGAGAGGATAGGTAGATATAGATACAGTGACTATTTACTATATTCTATATATACTACATATTGTGCAAAACAGCTAAACTCCATATAAAAATGAGTTGCCTCCGATGGCTAAAACTCCTGGAGTTTTCCCAACAACTCCCTACTGAAAAGAGATTTTGGGCCGATTTCAGAACTTTATGTAGGGATTTTATCTCCTATCTGGCCTCAGAATGAATTAAAAATATGAGCTGGAAAGAGTTGCAGGGAGGAGCAATATGGACTGCAAATGAAGTGCAAAGAAAACCAGGGGAACTGCTCACTAACTCCAAATTAAATGATTAAATCAGGCTCCTTGGAAGCGGTGATAAACCAATCAAAGATTTCTTTTCTAGGAAACAAACTGATGAAACCGTCAGAGCAAAGGTGAAAATACAGTGTCTCATTAAATTAAAAAAAAAACACACCCTGCAGGAACATCAAACACACCACACAGCATTACAACCTCCATAAACAGCCGTGCCAAAACACGTGCTGCAAACTAATTAGAGGACTGCCGCCAACACGGCCATCAGTCATCAGATCCACAGAGAGCCATCAGCCAAACACGGATGCGACTTCGAACGCTTCGTTTTTACGGCGTGTTACAGGGAAGAAAATGTGATTGTATTTTCCCCGAGGGAATTTGCTGTGCTTCATGATTAAACTCGATTCTGTTGAAAATAATCCAAACTGAGTTCATTGGCACAAACTGGCAGAAGATCAAGGCTGGAAGAAACACACTTAACATTTGATTGACAGTAAAACTGAAACATATCGCAGACCAGATATATGCTTTTTGTTCATTACTTTAAATATTTATTCACATTAAAGTTGTTAGAAGGGTTAACACAGTCCTCCATCTGGGACTCTACTTGGCCAGCAGATGGCGCTGTTTGCACAGAAAGGTGAATTAAACTGCCAGTATAGTGAAAACGAAATAAAATCTTAAAATTCAGACTTAAATAATGCAAAAATATTATATAAATGAATCAACTTGTGTTTACATTTCCTGCTGAAGGCAGCACAAAATCAGTCTCATCAGCCTGGTGTTGGATGAAGACATTTATCGACATCCTGCTGCGTATCTGGCATCTTTCCTGCAGGATGCATTAAAGGCCTGTTACCTGGCAGCGCCGCAAGGGGAATAACAGCCAAAATATTCACACTGCAGGAATCTTTAGAGGAGTTTAAGCTTTTATACCCTAAACAAGTATAAAATCAACACAAAATAACTCATAACTACAAAATTAATAATTACAAAATGAATCAAAAAACATTTAGATGTAATAGCTGCATAAAAATTCACAACATTTACACTCAGAATGGAGATTCATTGCATCTGAACAAGAAGACCAACCATAATTAAAACAAACTAACATGCAGTCAACTTTACAGAGTGTGAAATTATGGGAATCTAAATTCTCTGATCTAATTAAACCAAATTTGGCATGTCTGGAGAGAAACGGCAAAGATCATCAGATGGACATCAACTTTCCTACTGTGAAGTACGGTAGTGGCAGCATCAGGCAGCGTCAGCGTCAGATGGACAGGAAGACGGCTGCAACCAAATATGAATATTCAAGAAAACCTGAGTGATCTGGAAGTCAATAAGCCTCAGCGACCCGATTAAGAGGAAGATAGTTGATGGATAAACATTTTGGTCCAACTTGGTGTGTTTTCATAAACAAATAAACAAATTTTCTAATAACATGACCTTCAGGAATTGTTTTACATGATTAAAACCATTTCTAGTCCTCTTAATTGTTCAAGTATCTAATTTTCTAACCAAACACTTAATAAAACGCTGTCATTGTTTGAAAAAAATGCATGAAAAAGCATTTAAAACCAAAAATAACCTTCGATGGGCTTCCTGATAAGTTTTTGATAAAACCTCGTCAGAAGATTAGAAAAAGTTCTTTTGAAAGCAAGAAGAAACAAGAGGCAGAGCGAAATGCTTTCAGGTCGTCATCACTGGTTATAAATCGGTTTGTTCAGACTGTGAATCGAGAAATGAAACACAATCAGCTCTCAGTGTGCCAAGCGCTTCACACTGTACAACCTGTTCTCCTCTCCACTGACTCTCTGCATGCCCAGGTTTTATAATTAGACTTACAGTTCGGCCTGCAGCCAAGCTGCCATCCAGCACAGCTGTTAGCTCACCAGGAAGGCAGCTCAGATGAAACACGAACCAGTTTCATCTAAACACCAAGACGCCAACCGAGCAGCATTTATTCAGGAACAGATTCTCAAACTTATTTCCACACATGATCTGTTTAAACCAGGGATGAAAGTTATCAATTAAAGAGTTAAGCTAAAGTTGATCTTATCAATCGACTAACAATTAGCTGATTTCTTAAAAACCTCAATGTTCTCTTGTGTAGAGAGGGACAACAGTATTTCCATAACATAAAGAAACTCTGATAGAAAAATACAGTAAATTTCTGGAAACACATGGAAATTACGTATGAAAAGTCAGAAACTTGCTAGAAAAAAACTCAGATTTTATTTTTAGATTAATCTCAGAAAGTTTTGGACTTTTAAACATTTTTTACTTTTGAGACAAATAAGTTTTTTCTTAAATTTTTTTTTAGATTAACCTCAAGATTTCTTTTTTTTTTTTTCTTTTAGCAATTTTTTAACTTTTCAAACTCATAAATGCCCATATTTCCCTTTCGGGAAAATTTCTGACATTAATCTCAAAGTTTCTAAGATTTTTTCAAGAAATTTTTTTTACTTTTCAAACTCAAAAATGTCCACTTTTTTATATAAAATTTCTCAGATTAATCTAAAGTTTGCTGAGTTTTTTGGCAAAAATGTACTCCTCTTTTGGCTTTTCTATCTACAATGGCCCTAATTTGCGATTGTACACACTGGATAGACTCTGTGTGGAACCTCTGTCCTCCATCTTTATTCATGTGCCAATTGGCTCTACTTAAAAGATGACCAGTGGCGCCCCCTTGTGGATGGAGGTTAAACTACAACACAGAGGAAGGTCTAACGGACATTATTAGTTAATCGACTGGAACTGATTTTAATCTAACAAACCATGCGTCCCTAGTTTAAACACTCTGAACTGAAACTTGTTTCATTTGTTTGTTTTTTCAGAGTTGCTCCCAGTCCTGAAGCCGTGAAGGATCAAAATATTTGCAATAAGATCATGGTCCAGTTCATCCAGAACTACAGCTGCATCTTTGAGGACAAAGAGGACGAGACGGAGGAGCGCTCGACTCTCAGACCCGTCCAGGTGTTGTTAGCAGCAGCAGCTGTTGGTGTTTATATGGATCAGATTGGCGGCTGGGCGCCTCATGTGGTTTAATCAGGATCTTTTTCTCGGTTCCTCTCCATGAATCATGAGTTAAATACCGCCAGGCTGAATTAATCAGAGTATTGATTATCCATTAGAGCTGTGCAGGAGCAGCTCCTGCACAGGTCCATGTTTTCTGTCTCCTCCTATTGATTTACATTTGCTGCTCCGACGGCTTCATTCCAGTTTCCAGTCTGAAGTTTTTCTGATTGGTGATTCCAGAGGAGATTTAATCAAAAACAGCTGGAGGCGATTCGCAGAAACCAGAACAAACGGGCCTCAGGATCCAGCACCATGATCCATCCATCCATCCATCCATCCATTGGAAATAAATTGTATCTAAAGTTAATATTATCATCATCATCACATCGTATCATTTCTGTAAGCCTCACATTTCCTTCTCTGTTAGTGAGACGGTGGTGAGGTGTGTTGGATGTGTTGAAGGTAGATTTGGGAATTCCTCAGGGTTCAGTTCTGAGTCTCCTTCCTGTGTCTGTTATTATGAAACAAAATAACAGACATTCAATCATCTCCTGCGTTTTTGTTTTTAAAGATTATGTCAGAACCAAACATTCCTACTTTGGTTGGAAGGTTTTCAGCTCAGTGACTGGGCGTGAACAATGCGTCGGTTGTAGAAGCATCGGTCACATGACCATCAGGCTCTAACCTCGAGGTCTGAGTTAACCTTTGACCTGACCCTCTGTGCTCTAAGTATGCCTCAGCATCACCTGCAAATCCTTTTTGTCTTTAGCTGTTTATCCTCATAAAACCTCAAAATGTTTGGGATTTTTTACCTTCCTAGTAGTAAGAAAAAACCCATCAGTATTAAAGTTACAGCATCACCAGCGTCTGATTCGGCAGCAATGCTGTGAATACCAGTAAGCGACCCCTCTGAACCTGGGAATCCCCTCCGCCGACAAAGATCATCTTACACCCACACACTGCCACCTGAACACGCAGATGACTGACAGCCTCGCGGTGTCTTTGAACGCAGCACGCTCTCACCAGTTCACCTTTTAGCCTTAGCAATAAATAAAACGCTGGAGAATCCATGCTGTGCCTGACAGTTTTCATGTTTACGTCTGTGTTTAAGGCTGCGGACCGTCACATCTATTTTTAACTGTTGCTAGGGCTTTCTGGGAGGAAATACAATACATGTGTTTTTGTATTAGACTCCTGCATCATTAATAAATCTGCAAAGCAAAACTTTGAAGTCTTTTCACAAATTTTCTATCAGGCGTCAAGGAAAAGTGATTAAAAAATTACATAAAGTCCAAAGAAAAGAGGGTAGATTTCACACTTTTATATGATTGCATCTCAAATTACTCTATAAATGCTATTTTTGCTCTTTCTAGGCTAAGTCAGAAGAGGAAGACACGAAGAAATCATCCAGTCATCTCAGTCCAGTTCCACACATAGAAGTAAGTTCTCTGACTCTGTTAATGAGCAGATAACGCATCTCAAATCTGTTTTAGCTTTTATGTGACATATTCCATGTACAGTTCAACTGAAACCAAAAATTAAAGAAATAAACAAGCTGCAGTAATCTAGATGCAAAAGTGTGCAAATTTACGACTAGGTTTTATTTGTTTTTAACCACAATTAAAGAAGATCATCTAATTTTGTAATTTCTGCTAAGTGTCTTTGCTTTTTGCTTTGGTGTAAGTAAATTACAGTGGCCAGAGTACAGAGTAAGCCAACATTACAAAATCTGAAACACTTCTACAACTTTCAAAACTTTAAATTTACATTCCAGAAAACAGATTCATGTCTTAGAAAACAAATTAGCAACACGTGAAACACTTTTACATGTCCCGAATGAATGAATACTTCACCAAACAAATTAACATCTTAGAAAAAACGCTTAAAATTATAGTTTTAATTAAAGCACTTCTAAGGAAAATCCCACCAGAATGTCTGAATTTAGCTTCAACTCAACTCAGTTTGTTTATATAGCATCAATTCACAACAAATGCACTGAAAAAACACAAAATCTTATCAAGCAATTTTAGTTTAGTTTTCACTTGGGGAAAATATTTTTGTTATAAGTGAAATAATCTGCCAGTGGAACTTGTACTTTCTTTTAATCAATATTAATATTATCACTATTATTGACTTAAAACATGCCGGTATATCTAGCTGAAAAGTTTCTTGTAATTTAGTTTTGTTTTATTTCAAGTGTACTAAAATATTTGCACTAGAAACTATATCAAAAATACTTGGTAAGATTTTGTGTTTTACATTCCAGTTGATTCTTATTGTCAGTTATTTGATTCAGATTCATTATAATTAATGTTCATATTTGCTAAACTTAACTAAATAATGAAAGCTGATTAATAAAACTTGACTTTTTTTCTGTGTCTATGATGGAATATGACTTTAAATGTGTATCATGGTCTTATTTTTTCAAATCACAAACTTTCCATTTTTACAGTAATGTGTAGATTTTTTTCCTATCCACTATGTTTGTTTCTGATTATTTTATCACGTTGTGTATGACGTGTAACACAGTGTTGATGTTTTTACTTTAAGAAACTTCAAAAACATCCTACGTGGCTGGGTTGTAGTCCATAACAACCCAGCCATGTGATCTGTGTGACGTGATTAATGCGTCCTGGACATGTTTTGGAAAATTTCCTCTGTAAGGAGTCAAGTTCAGTTTCTATAAGCCTATAGATGTTATAACAGTCGGTGGATTTAAATCTACTTCATGCCATTCCTTAGCCCTGGAGAACATGTTGACCTTATTCATAGTCCCAACATGCACAATTATCCTTTTTTGCACCTTAAAATGCAATAAATTTGTGATACTTTTATGATGAATAATAAAAATACATATTTTTTAAGCACTACAAATGACACATTTGTTTTCTTTCTTGATTTCTAAAGACTGAGCTTCTAAATTCACTTGAAGACATGAAACATCTCAACAAAAGCTGCATCAAAACCTCAAAGACAAAGAAGACAAAGGTGTGTAAAATAAATCTGTCAGTTTTGATTAGCTTTATGTTTATCAGGCGGTTTTCCTCTGAATGCTTTCTTCTTTCTTATCTGCTGGGGCTCCTCGCTGCTGATTAGCCTTGAGGTCGTCTGTCAGACGGCTTGCGATGCTCGTGGCCTCGGTCACATGACGTGATTCAATAAAGGAAAACAAGAGCTCAATTATCTGCAGAAAGAGAAAAACACAGACTTCAGTTTGCCTTACAAAAGCTTCCAGCTGCTGTAGACGAAAACTCACTGAAAACTTCCTGTTGATGTTTTAGAAACTGAGCTCTGGGCTCCAGGAGGTCAGTAGTGCAATTTTTTAAGGTGTGTAAAATCCTGTTGACTTCTTAAGCACGTCTTCCCTTTTTTAGACTGAAATTATCTTTCTATGGTAGCTTTTACTGCAGATTTGTTTGTCAAAACAAGTCATGAAAACTGTCACTAGATGAAAACTGTCACTATAGAGATGAAAATGCTGTCTCATGTATGACGACATGCTTAAAATATCTGCTGAGGGAAGATGATCAGCTCCTTCAGCTGGCAATCCCTAAAAATACAAAAGTTTGCAATCAGGCGATTCAACAGTGCAGTGTAACAACTAAATAATAATATTTAAATATAATATTTACAACCCCCTTGAAAAATGCTTATAACTGCCTATTTTAATAGTTTAAACACCAAATACACCTTAATATCTATGAAAGGAGCAGTGTTATGTGTTCTCCAGTCACATAGTGCAAACATGTTTGGTAAAATCAGTTCTTAAAGGGGATCTGTTATACAAAATTCACATTTTGTTTCTACTGCTTCTAAAAACAGCCCAAACTCCTTAAAAAAGACCCTGCTGTTTTTTGGCAATAAGTTATTTTTTGGTGTCTGGAAAAAACCTCCTGTTTGTTATGTCACACTGCCTCGTTACCTAGCAACCCAAACAGAGGCCCAACATGTTTGGTCAGCTGGTTTTACTGCTGTATAATGGCTGCTGGAAAAGACAAGAGTTTTGTTGTTGACTTACAATTCAGAAACCACTTGCTGCATTCTTGTGCAGGAGGCTCCACTTATGCTTTTCAAAGATGTTCAATTGTATAATTGCCATTTTCATGTGCAAGTGGAAAATAGGCAGAACTGAGCAGGCTAAAATCTCATTTGAGGATGATTTTGTGCGCAAAACATAATGACCATGTTTATCATCCTGCTGACCTCCTGGGTGACACCAGAGGTCACAGGGTCATTGGTCAGGTCAAGTCAAAATGTATTGATAGAGCACTTTAAAAACAACGAAAGCTGACCAAAGTCACACAGTTTCTTTATCAATCTGTCGCTCTGTTACCTTGTTGAATTATCTTCAGTCTTTGTGTTTTGAACTACAGATTTTTAATTCTTTCTTCAAAATACGCCTTAAAGTGACATGACTTAGAAACCAGGTCACATTTTTCATCCTGGTGTGTCAGATTTCTTCGCCATCTGGCCTTTGACCTCCTGTTTGTTGTTGCTCTGACTGAGCCAATCACAGTGAGGAGCCAGAAACTGGAAATGAGAAGAAAAGACGAGTCAATGCTATTCAGACAAAACGTAGTTTGCTTTTCAGCTGAATATCCACACCTGCATTCTATACCTGGAAAACAAACCATTAAATCATTTAATAGGATGATGCATTGTGCATTTTTACATGATCTAAAATAAAAATCTGCTATAACAGCAGTTCCTTATCTTTGTTATCTTTTCCATCGCCTGTTTTTCCTCCATGACGCCACTTTCCCGTGATGACACAGACTCCTATCCCTCCCAAAAACAAGCTGATGTCCAAAATCTTTTCTGCTTTTTTTCCTGTTTGGTTTTCTCTTAATGGAGCCAAATCAATCAAAAGCTCCAGGGGCCAAAATCCATACCAGGTCCAGCTAAAGAAGTTTGTGCTACTAATTATGCTGGAAAAAGCCCCCCATTAGGTGACTGGATGTCTGAATGAACGCTACGTTGATGGATTTTCTTTTCTTTTTTCAAACAAGCCATTAAATTACAACCCAAATGGAAACGCTTTTCTGATAATTGGTGCGAGGAAAACAAAAACGTAAGCCTTTTAATTCAGCAACGAGCTGTTTATCTGTAGACGAGCCTTTTAGCATTGGATGTCGGAGAGCATTATCGATGGTTAAGCCGCTGGTGTCGAACCCATTTCGTCCTCTGTAGCCGCTGGTTGGGCTTAATGTGCAGCAATATCAGAGCTCTGCAGACACGATAACGGGGGAGAAAGCTCTTTATCATCCTAAGAGGGTGTATTTTAAGTCTCTTTTGGTTGTGATCCCAAAAAATGCAGAAAGGAAACTTTCAAAATGTTGCTGTGATCAGATTACGGTTCTTTTCCTACACGAGAGTTGGAAATTCACGCAGTATATACCCACTCAGGGTCAGAACGGTAAGACAGAAACCTGACTAACCTTTGACATTTACTGCTCTTCTCTCCTCTTTTTCTAACTCTCTTTCTCTGGAGCTTCTCATGTGCAAACTTTATATGCAAATACCAAGAAATTAAGTGGGGTTTTTTTGTGAAATATACCTTGCAATGCATTAAAAATGTAACTTTTCTGTGTCAATCAGGTTCGGAAGGAGAGGAACGACGGCATGCCTCAAGTCGCTCGTCAGCAAAGACAGCCTCAAGGGTCGCCCAGCACAAGGTCCTTCTCCATACCAATAGTTTTACCGCTGACCTCAGAGCTGACGAGTCCAAGCCCAGAGGTTACGGACACGTCGCCTCTGCCAGAACCGGACTCTTCCAGAACCGCTTCCCCACATGTCGATTTCAGCCTCTCTAGCAGCACGGAGGGCCTCAGCAGGTCAGTGCGTGGGATTTACAGGTCTGTGCTCAAGATATTCAGGGACTGTTTTACATTTTTAGACCTTCATGCATGTTAAAACAATGATAAGACACTGAAAACAATGATTTTTTTTAAAAAGTGGAAGAAATGGCAGCTTTTTTGCACACATGCATTGTAAATTTTGGAAAAGAAATAGATGCAAATATCTGCAGATCTTTTCATTCAGAAACCAATTTTTCTGTTCAAACAATCTAGAGATTCTGTTTAAATTATGTGACTAACAACAGAAAAATACAGTGTAAAGAAATAAAACGTTTATTTTAAACAATTCTGTAAGATTCCATCAAACTCCAACAGTTTAGATTTAAACAAAAATAAGTGTTGGTAGTTTGTAATATTTGTTTTATATGCACTAATTGGATGAAATGAAAATGTCATATAAAGCTAACCAAATTAAGAAAATAAATAAATACCAGTATTTGCTAGGAGGCTAATATTAACTTAGCTACCTGTAGTGTTTTTCTTAAATAAAAGAATATCAAAGAAGTATTTAAAACAAGTTGATGTGCAATGTGATATGCAGTATTCTCACAAGAAGGAAAAACAAAGACGTACAACTTAATTTTATTTTAAAATAAAACATTTTTTAGCATTTTGATCTGATTCACAATTTCCAGGAATTGTGAATTACTAGAATGTTTTTTTTCTGCATGCCTTTCAACATGTAGGAGAAAGTCTGAATATTTACTCGGGTGAGCATCTTTACATCCCGTAGAAATCTGCGTTTTAGTTTCCATAGAAACAAATGTCTCGTCCTCCGTTCTCGACTCGTCAGAACGAAAATGTTTATCCTCTTACTCCAGCAGAAAGTCGCCTGCTGCTGGGAAACGTACCAGACGCAAAAAAAAAAAACTTCCACACTTTCTCATGAACATCAGAGCTTCTGTGAAATTCGGTCAGCAAGCTGCATCATTTCTGTGTTTGCTTCAGCAGAGCATCCCTCTTAAATCGGATCCATCTCCGGTAAAATGGGTTGTGACCGCCTCGTCAGCCGAGGGTAAAGGTGAAGACTCTCAAATGTCTGACAGCAATTATGGACCCGTATCCTGAATCCGGTGTCGGCGTGCATTCGGCATGCGAAAGGGCCTTTTATAGAAAGCTGAAACCAGAGCCGAGTGGTTTCCAGTTTCCCCAGTCCTGGAATAGCAGCGCTGCAGCTGCGCCTGTTGTTGGGCTCCTCACTGCTGGCAGTGGGCATCAAGGTGGCTCAGCCAATACACCTGCACTGCTACTATCAATCAATCAAGTTTATTTGTATTGCACATTTCAGCAACCAGGCAGTTCAAAGTGCTTTACATCATAAAAACACAAAAAATACAAAGTCAATGATTGTCAAGTTCCGTCGTTGCAAATCAAAATGTTGATTAATGTTTCACTTATGATGTTTCAAAAGCAACTCTAACCAGGTGGGTATTCAGTCTAAAGGAACTCAGTGTTTCGGCTGTTTTGCAATTTTCTGGAAGTTTGTTCCAGATCTGTGGTGCATAGAAGCTGAATGCATAGAATGCTGAATGTTTGGTTCTGGTTCTGCTCTGCATCCCCAGAACCAGAAGACCTCAGAGGGCTGGAAGGTTGCTATGACAACATCACATCGTTAAGCCGTTCAGTGATTTATAAACTAACATCAGTATTTTAAAGTCTATTATCTGTGTAGGGACTGTAGTTCTGGGCTGATGTTCTCCATCTTCCTGGTTTTACTAAAAACACCAACACCAGCGTTTTGGATCTAATTGTTTAGGCCGACCTGTGAAGATAATGTTGCAGTAAACAATGCAACTAAAAATAAACACATGGATGAGTTTCTCCGGATCTTGCTGGGACATTAGTCCTTTAATCGTGGAAATGTTCCTCAGGTGATAGGAGGCCGACTTTGTAACTGTCTTTATGTGACTGAAGGTTCAGGTCAGAGTTCATCACTACATCCAGATTTCAGGCCTGATCTCTAGTTTCTATCTGTAATAACTGAAGCTGACTCCAGAATGTTCCTCTTTAGGTCCAAGGATAGTCACTGCAGTTTTCTACAGGAAACTGATTTTATTCTGATGTAAATCTAAGCCTAAAAATCCCAGAGAAAATGGGACTTAAATGTCACCTATTCTGCTTCCTTGAATAGGTTAGGATAGGACAGGTCTATGGCCTATACAAAACATATTCATTTCATCTTTTTCTCAAAATCATTCTTAGATAATGACTTTTTAGTCTAGTAAATCCAAATAAGCTGCTGCTTTCCCCCCAACTTGCCCCAAAATGGCTGCAAATAGATGCATAATATTGAATTTTGCATAATAATAATTATTTATTCGAGAACTTCCGAGGTTTCTTTACAGGTCTGGAAAAACGTATAAGTTTTCAAAAATGACTTTCAGCGTTCAGGTATTGAATATGATTATAAAAGATGGAGTTCATTTCAAGTTTAAGGATTTTATACCATTTTACAGGAAACATGTCCAATTAAAATTCTTCAAAATCAGAATTTATTGGTCAAACTTGTGGGCACAAATGAATTTTGCCAAATGCTCATTAAAATATAAAATCTAAACTTTAGAGGAGATATAAACAAGACTAATTATGTGCATAAATGTTTTTAAAGAAAGGTTAAAATAGTTCAAATATGCTTATTTTGTTTCACAGAAATTCTAGGAACTTAAAAACAATTTAAAAAAATTCTGCAACACAGTTTAAAAATGGTAATTTGATGAGGGAAAATTATGACACTGGTAAAACGTATTGCATTTTAAGTCAATAATTCCTTAATATTGATGAAAAAGTATTAGTTGGCAGATTTTTTCACTAATAACACAAGCTCCTAGTTCTTGCTGAAAAGTTGCCTATAATTTAGTTTTGTCTTATTTCAAGTGTACTAAGATATTTGCACAAGAGACCAAAATTATTTGATAAGATTTTGAGGTTTTTGCAGTGTACAACCCGACTCAGGGAGGACTGACCTCTGCGTCTGTTAATAAAGACAATTGGGTCAACACCTGAAGACAAAATAAAAGCAAAAACAGAGAGAAAAACTCAAAGCGAGAGAGACACAAAGACGTTTTACCATGTCTCTTGCTGAAACATTTAAATTATGATCAGTTGCAGTTTTGGTCTCTGCGGGAAACATGAGCGACCTTTAGAAAAAAGTAAATCAAAGATTAGAGCCGAATCATTATCCATTAACGCTCTGCAGAAAGGTTACATGTGTGCAAAGTTGTAAAAAGCAATCTATAAACATATTTTTAATTGCATTGCAAATTCCTGGAGTGCAATTTCATTAACACTGTACAATGATTTTTAGTTCCTACTAATTTTCCTTCTGTGTCATCAGACAAGTTGAGTTGGAGAACATATCAGGTTTTAATCTCTGCCGGAGATTTGGTACAATGGCTGCCTTTCACGCCGCACATGGATGGAGCAAATCTGATACTTCCAAGTTATCTTCTCCGTGTCAGTAGGCCAGTAAATCTTCAGGCGGCTTCCCTCACAGGCTAAAACTTTACCTGCCAAGTCGGATTGGGTCGCCGATCCCCACCTGGGATGACGGGAGCATCTCAGAGATGTGCGTCAACAACCCCAACCAATATGTTACAGCAGAGTAAAACAATATAAAGAGAGGAAGAAAAACATGTTTTTATACAGAAAAAGCTTTTGATTCTAATCCTTAGTGGCTGTTTTTGCTCAGAGATTTTTGTTTGACTTTGTTAACAAGTAAGGCTTCCATAAATCTGCATTAAAATCAGCTTTATGCAGCTGCGGTTTTGAAATATACCTGGTGATTTTCCACCAGTGGAAATCCTTTCATACCTGTAGCTGCTCTCATCGCTATATAACAGCTTGCTCTTACTTTTCATAGCTAAGTGTCAGACACAGCGCAAAAAGCAGGTATGCAAGGTTTTTTTTGTCAGTTTTATTTTACTTTTAGAAGTTTTATGAATTTTACATGATATTCAAAGCATAATTCAATGTTGCTTATTTCATTCTTATTTTATCAGCTTTGTTATTGAGTTAGATTTGACACAGGCTCCTTACATTCCAGGAACTCCCCCATCCCGATCCGCTCCGGCCTCTTGGATCAGGTTTAACTCGCTCTGTGGAAATCAAATTGACCGTGGGATTTTCCTTGATTTGTAAAGCATCTTTTTTGACAGAAAGTGAACACAATGGCCACCAATAACCAGTTCTTCTCAGAGGTTTCCAGCCCAGTATGCAATATGCATTGCGGTTATGTTAATTTTGGGCTCTTACTTTAGTTGTTCTTTTTCCAGGGTTGCATGGTTATGCAAAACAAAACTTCAACAATTTTTAAAAATAAGGATCAGATGCACAAGTTGGAATTTATTTGGGATTTTCTCTAATATCCAGATTCAAAATAATGTCTACAGTCTAGTTTGTGTTTTTTGGTGTCTGGAAAATAAGCAGGTACTGTCCCTCACCTAGCAACCCCAGCGAACCCAAGCCAGTTACCTAGCAACCCCAGTACAGTTCCAACTGCTTCCTAGCAACCCAAACAGAGCCCAAGCACATTTAAGCTCTGTGCAATGGCTGCTGGAAAAGGCAAGGGTTTTATTTTTGACTTACTATTCAGAAATGGCCTTTTGCATTATTGTTGGTTGTATAGGAGGCTCCGCTTCTGCTTTTCAAAGATGTACGATGGTATAATTGTGCACCTGATTGCAGCCATTTTCATGCGTGAGTGTACAATTGAATTGGGGGACAAGATCACTCTTAACACACCACACACGGTGGACTATGTCTTAAGATTGTCGGAAGTGGAAATTTTGGACAAAGGTCAGTATAAAAGTTTTGCTGTGTGAACTAGGCTTTAGAATAACTTGAATTGATGATTTCTGAATCTGCAGCTGTTTTAGAAAGACTTCTTCTCAGAACGTCACACATTTCCTTGGAATGTCTGATTGTTCTCACCATTAGATTAACCCAGAAAACAAGATCTACCTGCTTAAGTCAGTCATAATCACCAAGTAGACGTCACCAGGCCTTAATTAAAGATTTCATCCAAGATATAGCTGAATGTATGCAGACATTTGGTCCCGTAGGTGTAAATTTAAACTCATTGAAGAGTTTGAACAAAATGGTTGGCGTATGTAAACTTTTCTCCAGAATTGTACCAAAAAAGTTCCATTTATTCCTTATCCAGCAAACAGCCTGCAGAAACCTGACTATGTAAAGAGATCTTGTTTCGCCCGTAGAGCTGCAGAGTTTCTCATAAGGAGATGCATAGTGGCGTTTGTGTGGAGTCGCTGTGCTTCGCTGAATTTTGTGATGTAACCAGTGGATTTCTCAGAATCCCTTTAGAGATTGCTGGGAGCGAGGAACGCGGCGCTGCGGTGCGAATGCAGGTACCCTGTTGATATTACTGCCTTGTCGGCCATTAGTCAGGAAGCCTCGGCGTCCGACGACAAAAGCAGTATTTACAGCAACAGCCTGCCGACTGGATAAAAGCGGCTTTCCTGCAAGTATCAAAGCCATGTATTGCGATGGTTTCCAGTGGCTTTGGATTTACAAGTCGCTTATTATCAGAGATAATGAGACCGCTAGTTATTTTGTGAATCTCTTTATTTTTCACCTTTAATCTATTGTTTTCACCAGAATAAAAGTTTCTGGTTATTTCTAAATGCTTTGAATCCAAGTAACTGCAGGTCATTCAGTTAATGGGATCCACTGCACTATGCTAAAGTCTTGAACAACATTGTTGCAAATATCAGCCACTTTAATTGACCTTAATATCCATAAACCAATCAGTCTGGTTACTTATAAACAAGTTTAACTCATCTGAAACTCTTTTGTGTCCAATAGGTGCCCTCCTTCACAGCTTCATATGTTTTAAAGTCAAGGTTGACATGAGAAAAGTCAATTTGACGTCGACTAAAAACGTAGGAGATTTCACAGAGGCTTTATTAGCTATATTTATTGGAAACATTGATCAAAGATAGCTTGGATAGAAGTGTGTTACACAGAATAAAAAGGAGCAAAAACTATAACATTATTTCAGTTTTCTAAGTGACTAAATGTTTTTGTGGTGTGATTCTGATGGCAAAATGTGATGTTTATCGCCTGACAATTGGTGACTCTGTGATGTTTATATGATATAAAGCACTGTGAACTGCCTTGCTGCTGAGATGTGCTGTACAAATAAACTTGACTTGACTTAAGGCAGCAGCAGAGCGGAAAAAAATGTTGAGTTGTACTTTTTTCTGGTACTGATGATCAGAAATATGCTCACGTTTCACAGCAGCATTCACAGGAGTCAAATTATTGCATTGACCACAATTGTGCATGTTAGAAAATTATAAACTAAACTAATTTTAAACGGATCACCTTTGATTTCCATTGAGCTGCAGTGTCTAAGCTTTCAAGCTTCCCCCACTCAGCTCCTTCAGACTAGCCAGCAGCAGTTAGCAAACACCTGGTGAAACTGAGCTTCAGCTGAGCTCATTATGCCAGCTACTTCTCAGTGTTACACTGGTAAAAATATTTTTAAGGGGTCAATAGAGGAGCCATGTGACGATGACTTTCTGAAGGAGGAGTTTCAGAAAGACCAGGAGCTCCTTAAAGAGACAGAAGCCCAATTTCAAGGCACTAAATTACAAATTAAATTTTTTTAACTCATGTTTGATATATTTGATATATACAGCATTTTTTAAATAAAAACTGAAGGTAACATAGATACTTGATTGTGCTATGAAACGATACTATGTGGCTGGAAAGCAGATAATACCACCCCTTTAAGTTCTTCTCAATGTGCTGGTCCAGTACAAGAACTGGGCTCAAAAAAATCATCCAAAGTCCAACAAAAACCTTTAGAAAAAAAACCCTACAGAACTTTAATGACCACAAGAAAGTCAAGCAGAGGAATTTGGGAGTGGTTTAGGTTTACGATAACTTCCAACACTTTTGAGAATGTTGAAAAACTGGAAGCTTGACCCTGGTGACCGGCTTCTTGGTCTTTTTTTTACTCGCCTTCCTGTAGGGATCGGTCCTTTTCCGAGCATGTCTCCCAAAGCTTCTCCTTATCCCTTCACAGAGGTAGTGGGTAAGCAGGATTTCCGCTTTTGCAATTCATGGCAGCACAGTGACAGCCCCATTATTTTAATGAGCTTGCCAGCCTGTGTAACACCGGTTAATAACGTGGGTATGTGTATGGAGGGCAGAGGGCACTGAAGCTCGGAGAAATGTGGAAGGAGCTGGACTGCTGAGATCCAACGCAGCAGCGGAGGAAAACATGCACATGTTCTGGACGTTGTGTCGTTTCAAGGGGAAACCTTCGGAGGCTGACTGAACTCTGGCCCATTTCAATCTGCACCTGACTTGAAACCTAATTCCTCTGTTGTGAGCTTGTTGAGGTGCTGGTGGTTCCCTCGGCGTACCTGCCTCTTCCCGTAAGCCTCCTGGAGGTACAGCATGTAGAAAAACACACTGCAGGACCAAAACATCCAGTTATGGCTCTTCAATAACAAGCTATTTTTCTGTTTTCTCTGTTTCTCACTGTCTGACATCAAATCAGAGCAAAGTTTGCCCGTTTTAGGTCAGGCAGGTTTAACAACATTATTTCCACCTGTTAAAAGTCACAATCATGACAGATATAATTTACATGCTGTCAAATTTTCATGCCTAAGAAACAATTTGGCCAAACCCAGACGATGATGTCAGTTTTTAAACTCGTGATAGGGTGAATCACAGACTACTCCTGAAACACACTACCTGAGTTTCCATTAATCATTGAATTGATCAAGTAAAAATTACAAAAATAAAGTTGCTTAATGGGGATTTCGAAAAAATTCACATTTTCAAAAAAAATCTAATAAAATTTGAGCAAGAATGAAGTGGTATTTGGCCGTATGGTAATAGATGTATTTCGCAAAACTGCAATGGAAATTTTTTTTTTGCATCATGAGTCACATGACCAACAGCCGGATGTTACTACTGGTTGTAACTGGTTGTTACAACGTAGTACAGCTAACTCATACCATGTTGTTGCCGTAGCGGAAATATGAATATAATCTCACAAAACTGTTTACTGACATGATTTGTTATGACTTATCATGTGAACAAATTTATTGACATGTGATTTTAATTTAATTTCTTATTCACGGTAATTGAAACACGGCAATTGAGAATGTTTTTTTTTTTGTGCACATTTGTAGTGAAATCAGCCAGAAAAGGTGGAAGTCGTTTACCCGAGTCGGAACAAAGTTTGTTGTTCCAACTTTTTACACATGTAGCCACCATGAAGGAGTCTTCGGTCTCGCTCTTCAAGTCCACGACTTGGACTTCACGGGTGTTTGAAATGATTCTTCTGACTTTAAACTAAGAAACTCTGACTTCCAAATATAAATAGGACCCATCCTTATGACCAGATCTCTCGTAAACACAACCACAAAAGATAAAATTACAGTTAGTTGTACATTTAATGCAAAGATTGCTGTTTACTAACAAAAATATGAGAGTCAAGATTTATCCAGATCTGTGTCAAACTTATTTATATGCCACCTTTTGAAATGAGCTAAAACACTTTACAGTTTACTGAAACAAGGTAAATAGGAAAAAGGATCACTGATCATTGTTTTTTCTTTTATTCTGAGTAATTATTTATTCAAACAGGCCTCAATCAGTCTGACTGCGGTCCTTCTATTTTTCAGTTTGTTAAATCTTTAATATATAACATTTCACTTTAAAGATTCTCCCTCTGACCTAACAGGAGCCGGGTGTTATGAAATTTTCAGTATGAGTGCCAGGATTTTTCAGAATGTTAAGCAACTTCAACATTTAGTGCCAACATCAAGTTCCTCTCACTGTTGCATAATGTCATCATGTGTTGCTGACACAAGTCTTTATCAATCTCATTTCTAAACAACTGGTGTGTCAAACTAAGGAAATAGGAACAAAATAAATATACTATAAAGGCAATATCGTTACAATAAACACAGATGAGTTTAGCAAAACTAACTCATCTGTGTTTATTGATGAGTTAAACACATCAATGTTTAACTCATCAAACGTTGATGAGTTAACCCATTAACTAGAAAGTTAACTAGAAAGTTAGCTTTGCTACCCATTAGTTCCACTAGATGAAGTTAATGCTAAAGCTAATGCTAAAGCACTAATTTCAGCCACCACCATGTGTCAATAAAATAACAAGTGTTAGAAAATAGCATATAACCTTCAACAGAATCAAATTAGTCATTACACATGTTGCGCTCATGGTTTCACTTTTATAGTTGTTGAGTTTTGCTAATTGTGCTGCTGAATTTGCCTAACTAACCACAGGAAAGCAGCAGGACATCAGCAGATTTTAAATAGTTTATTCAGGGTACAACTTGGGTGGAGAACATGAGAAGAGGAAATAGAACTGTTGTGTAAACATTTTTCACCCATTTCAAAATAAGAGCATGAAAATAAAAGTCTAACTACTTGAAGAATTCAAGACGCAGACGTTCAATTGAAAGTTTACAAAACAGGCAGGTAAATAATCGCTTTCCGATTCCTCTGGAAACATTAATTAGAGGAAGCTACGTGTGCTGAACATTTTCAAAGTTAGCGAAAATGCTAAAGCCCCGCTAGCATCTTACCTGATTAGCTGAAGTGTGTCCACCACCAACAACATTAAAGCATAACCATGAATTTTCTAAGCTTCAGTAAAAAGAAAACAGAGGAGGGGTTCATTTAGTCAAGCAGAAATTCACACACTCCTCCAAACGTTGGTGATCTGGAAACACACGTTTAGCAACAGGTTACAAATACTGGTGTAAACCTGGGATCAGGTTTCAAGTTCAACAAACAGGGCAGCAGAGTTTTGCAGAAAAGTTTATTCCAGTTCCACCAGGTTGCTAAACCAAAACAAGTCTTGTTAAAACATGACCTGAATTGATAATCCATGGTTTCGTCACAACTCCACTAGATTAATGCAATTTCATGCTGGGATCTGTCGGTTCTCTTTTCATCGCCTTCAGTTTTTTCAGGAGGCTTTTGACTGATGATCAGGCCTTTCCACTGACTTTTGACACGGTATAAGTTTATTTATTTTTATTTCTGTTTTTATGTGACTACAGACTTTGCAGTATGTTTAATTCTGCTTTAACTGTTTCATTACATTTTCATATTTTGTGTTTTGGTTTGATTTGTTTGCAGGCTGTACAGCACGTCAGTTAAATGTGTTTTTTAAAGGCTTTATAAATAAAACGTATTTGGATTTTGCACAGCTTGTTGTAAGTTCTGGAATAATGCAGCCTGTATTTTGGAGAAGCAACACTTTCTCTGCTGGTTTATTATAGAAACCAGAGACAGGTTCCACGAAGGCAGAAATCTGTAGCTCTGCACCGCTATTATTCTGCAGACAAAAGCCAGCTCCACCTGCCTATTTTAAGCCTCAGTGTACTCTGAGGTTTACGCCATTTCTCTGTATAAAATCATTCTGCTGCCAGGTAAATTAAATGTGTCTCTTTTTTATTATATTTCAGCTCACAGGATGAAGAGAGGCCAGCATCTCCATTCTACATGAGGTAAGGGAGGCCTTACCGTGTTTAATAAACTGAGCAGTGTGTTGGTTTGGAGTTTCATCATCAGAAACCATGGAAGCATGAGGAAATGAGAAACCAGGGCAGTTCTGGTTGGTTCTGGTTCTGGCAGCACAACTGCCACATGTTTAGACACAGCACCTCATAAAATATCAATGACACTTTATTTTTCACTTTACTCATTGAATTAAAATCAATAAAACAAACAAACAAAAAATACAAAAAAAACCCATAAAAATAACATTTTCAATTTAGTCATTAATTTAAAATGTCGAGAATAAGACCACAGCTAAAACCGTTTTCTTAAATGAATTAATTGATTTCCACAAGTAAAATAATTACAGTAAAAAATATACAATAATATAATAAAATAATTTTAAAAATTAAAAAATAATCATATTTATTATTATTTTTATTATATTATTATGTCATAATATTTCACAAAAAATATTGAAGAATCCAACTAGAGGAGATTTGATCAGTGGGAGTAAAAGAACAAAACAAAACAAAAATAATTTCTAATCTTAGCATTGGTAATTACAGAGCAGAGGTTTGGTATTTGGTACAGTTTATATTGTTATAGTTTTATTAGTCTGTACTGTGATTTTATATGACTTTCATATAAAACTTTCAATATATGTTTTATAATATTAGTGTTTTTATTTACAGATGGAAATAGCTTATTTCCATCTTTCATTTGCACTAGATCTTTGCACTAAGTCTAGTGCAAAGCATTTTTATTAACGATGTTTGCATATTGTCCTTGTCTTAAATAAACCAATAATAACAAACTAAACAGCTTATATACTTAATTTATTTATTGATTGATTTCCGTAAGCGAAATAAAATCATAATAAAAAAAATACAATGTGTATATCTTTTTACAATTTAATACAAAACAGACGAAAGGTAAACGCTTATTTTAAGGTTCCGGTAGAAAACATTCCAGTTGAGGTTTAACCTCTGACCCCGACAGCGTGAATCATAGAGCAACATTTTTTTTTTTTTTGATGTTGTTGTTTATCTAACTCGTACCTGGCTGTGGCGTAACACCAGATTACCTGAGCGGATGTGTTCTGGTAAACGCTGCTGGGGGATTTAACTGGTTTCGGCTGGAAGCTGTGGAGTCTTAATGACATTAAGGCGAGTAACTTTTAAAAACAACAACAGAGCAGCTAATATGTTGTTTCGCTCGTACTTTTGTTTTCAAAGTAATCCAGTTAGTTGGAGGGTCTGAAGTTGAGCAAATAAATGAGGCGATCTCTAAGCTTTCTTTTAACAAAGAGCTGCATTGTCAACGTTTTTTTTTAACTCTGCAGGAATAGCACAACCTGATAATTAAAGTCCCAGACATGGACGAATTACAGCCTAATCTCTCAGACACAATTAAACTGAGACGACCATTCAGAACGATTTTAGTTTATAATTAGGCTGGAAATTTGTGTTTTCAGTTTAAAAAGCCAAACGTCATTTTAGCTCCAGGTTACTTCACTCAGCAATTTCACTGTATTACGATCAAACTATTGTTACATTTACTGTTTCATATCCATTTATTCATCTTGCTAGTTAAGTATTTTTGATAAATTAAGTTAATAAAAAAAGTACTTCATGTCGGGATTTTTTACTTTTTATTGAGTTTAACTGGTTTTAACTTCTCAACAACAAATAAGATCTATATCTATATTTTCTATATTTTCTTTTGCTTTATATCAGAAAAGATAAAATTCAAACGGTCATTTGGTGATGATGCAATGATCAGGTCAAATTGTTACATATTTAGCTTAACTTTCATTGTTATGATGCTGAAATTACTAGTTTTACTTTATTTATACTGATTTAATCACCAGTATTTTTATTATGTTCTTATCATTAATTTTAAATTATTTAATCAATTCCAATATTAATTTGATCTATATTAATACCTAACTTATTATACAATAGTTAGTTTTTATTTTAACACATTTTATTATCACTATATGAAAGTTAATATTATTATTTTTCTTTATATTAATTTTATAATTCTGTTTAATTTTCTTGAATATTTTTGTAGGGGACTTTAAGAAAATCATGGTTGATTAATTTATCATTGTTGTATTAATATATTTGTTATTATTAAGATTTTATATTATTTAAGTTTTAATATTTATATTTATTACTAATCCTGTTGTTAAATTTATTTAATCAGTGTTTAGTAATTTGTCATTTTCTGTTATATATTCTTATATTCTATTCTATTACTTTATTTTATTTTAAGGAAACAAGGAAAGAGATTTAAAGCTTTGCATACTCACATTTTTATTTATATTTTAAGGAAAAAGGAGAATTTTTTTCTCTAATATTTTGTCATAGTTAATTAGGTAGTAAACTGACCTTTTTGTAAAGAGAGTCCGTGACTCGGGTCACATCTTTCCTGTCGGTGACGTTTCTGCTGCACTGACTCACCCTCTCCTGCCTGCAGGTTCTGACTCAGCTGTTACTAACTCACCAGGAAACTTTCCCCCTCTGTTAGCTCAGAGCTAAGTCAGCTGGAAACGTTTGTCCGTGCTGTCGGCACGGCCGCTTTGCCAAAACTCCAGCAGGTGTCCTGCATAAATCTGAGGGCTGTTTAAGAATATCTGCAACATGATATTTAATTACTGGACGGACATTTACTGGCAGTCTCTCTCGGCTTTTAATGTCATTAACAGATTGGCTGCCATACAAGCAGACACATAAAAAAAGCATAGATTTACTGGCTGCTATCATGTTAAGCTCGAACAGTTGTTCAAATTCAATTCCAGTATGAGATTCTCACCACGACTATTTATATACCACAGTTTCTGGCATCAGGATATTTACAAATTAAGAATATAAGTCAGGTTTATTTAGCACATTTCAGGAACAAGGCAGCTCAAACACTGCAAAAAACATAAAACCTTATCAAGTAATTTTGATCTAGTTTCTGGTGCAAATATCTTATCACACTTGGTATTGAATCAATAACAAAACTAACTTAGAAGAAACTTTTCAGCAAGAAATAGCTGCTTGTTTTGAGTCAATTATTTCTTAATATTGATGAAAAAGTTCTAGTTCTATTGGCAGATTATTTCACTTATAACATGGGGAAAATGTCTTGTTATAAGTGAAATAATCTGCCGTTAAGGGATATATTTTTTCATCAATATCAAGGAATTATTGACTCAAAACAAGCTAAGTTAGTTTTGTATTATTTCAAACGCACTAAAATATTTTTGCTAGAAACTGGACCAAAAATACTTGATAAGATTTTGTGTTTTTGCAGGATAGTTCTTTCTTTACATCATAAAAACAAAAAAAAAACCATCATATACACACCATAAAGTCAACAATTGTGAAAACGGATGACAAGCATTGGATTCTGTCAAATGCTACCATTAAAATCATAAATACACATCAAAATGTTGTTCAATGTTCCAGTTATTATGGTTCCAAAGCAACTAACCAGGTGGGTGTTTCGTCTTGATTTAAAGGAACTTTGTGTTTCGGCTGTTTTGCAGTTTTCTGGAAGTTTGTTCCAGATTTGTGGAGCATAGAAGCTGAATTATTTTTAGTTAAAACATGAAAATTGTCTTGTTATAAGTGAAATAATCCAATATAACTTGTACATTTTCATCAATATTAAGGAATTATTTCCTAAATCTTCTTGAAAAGTTACTGGTAAGCTGGTTTAGACTATAAATACTTAAGATTTTGTGTTTTTACAGTGCTTCCATTGCATACAGTGTGAATATATTACTATGTTTCCATTTGAGAGTACACTACAGGTATAAGCAGGTTGATGAGTCAAAAATACTTATGTGTTTATTGTAAATGTTCAGAAGCCAAAAAAGATCATAATGTCAGAGTTAAATCTTGGCACCTAGCTCAGTCTGGGTGCTACAAATGTCCTCTAAGGTTTAACACTTGTCGTCTGTTGCCTCCTGTTTTAAATAGATCTTATTATTAATCATTTCATCACTTTTAAAACGTGAGGAGGTCAGATTTACAGATGATTGACCACATTACTGAAACGTTTCTGCCTGGCAGATCTCTTGGCGTTAACATCAAGGCTTCAGTCAACACTGGTGATCCATTAAACCACTTTCTGTTGTTTTAACCTGCTACAGTTTGAGTCGCGGCTATTTTAAGGTTGTTGCCCTGGAAAGGTTCTGGCTCTGACATAATCAGTAAAATCCGCTAACTCTGGAGGAACTTTTTTAACTTTTACGTCTGAATCTGACCTTTATTGACTGTATTTCATCATTTGAATTTGCACATAGATAACAGCCTCAGAAGTTCCTTATCTGGTTATGAGACCACCGGGTTTCTTTAGATCGTCTTCACTGTCTTTGTTTACAGATTTCAATATTCCAGAAGTCATTTTGCAGAGCTTCACCTGACTAACCTTCAATTGTTCGCTGTCTCCATTATTATCTGTTCTGTTATCGGCGCTGCAGACATGGCCGCCAGCCAAGCCGTGCTATCACTGTCAACACCGCTGTTTATGGAGGCTTTTTGTCCATATCTCTGTATGTTGAGGGACATGTACTCCAGGACAGGCAGACATTAAGGCAGTGAGGAAGTTAAGGACCATTTCTAATAATTATATACGTAATATTTGACATTTTCATATATGAGCTAAAAAAAATCTAACAATAAATTCAAAAAATAAACATAATTCTAATGTTTGAGTTTAGTGGAGATCAGATAAAATCAAAAAGTAGTTTTCTGTCTACTTTGGAAAGTTGGAAAGAAACTCTTCGGAGTTTGCAATTCTTATATTTTTGTTATTGATCCAATACCAAGTAAATACAATACTTGGTATCACCAATATCAATACCAAAACCAATAGTTACTATTTAAGTATGACATGTAATCAAACTTCCTACCTTAAGGTTTTTTGGTGGTTTTTCCTTTAAATTATTTTTGTTAAAACTTAATTAATGTTTGTGTTGTGTAACTATTTTCTGAAGGTGGTGCCAGGGTTGTTTTTGTTTTCCTGAGTATAGAAACTTGCTCTCACAGGACCTCCTTAAGCTGAGCTGAAGTTAACACTGGATCACGCAGGGCTCGAACTCGGGCCTCCGGGAGGGTTCAGTGTTGCTCACTGACCTGTTGTGACCATTTGTTTTTGCAGCATTAACTCTCCCCACTTGCTTTCTTTGCAGTAACCACCTCTCTCCTGTCCACTGCAGACCAGATGTGTTGAAGTAAGTCGTCTTTTGCACATAAATTCAATGAAAACATCCAACATATTGCTGTAAATGTAATCATTTTTAACCGTCTCTTTTTTCTTCCCAGGAGTTTTCTGGATCAGACCATCCGCTCAGCAGTGGAGCAGCATCTTTTTGACGGAACAAATCAGCTTTCGGTGACTTGTGACTTGACCTCGCGACCTTCGAGCCTGACGAGAACGCCAACCGCGCGACAGAGACGTCGACAGCAGAGGGAGCAGCAGGCGGAAGGCCTCAGGCAAAGAAACCGGTACAATCTGCCACTCTGATCCTTCCAGCATGAAATTAGTTTTCATTTCAGTAACATATACTTCTGTGCTTTATGTACAGTTCTGTGGAAAAGTATTTTCATTCTTACAGGTCAAACTAAATTTATTTTCAACAGCTATGAGTAAACTCAAATAAGTAGTTTTGACTTTTTTTTTTTTTTTTTAAGAAAAATTATATCCAATCTGTGTTTTTGTTGCCTGTACACCACTGGTGTCAAACTCAAGGCTCGTGGGCCAAATCTGGACAGCCATAACAGTTTATGTGGCCTTCTAGATACTAAGATGGCAAATAAAGTAAACTTTAATCTCACATTTGTATGCTTAAATATTATTGTATCAGTCAAATAAAATCTGCATTTGTATAGGATCAAACTACATCGGTGTGAAAAAATGCTCAAATTTGATACATTTTAAGAAGTACTAATTGAAATTTTAGCAGATTGATAATTAATTGGTAGTTTTATTAATACATTGTACCACAACTGGCCCCTTCCGGACATTCATGATCTTAATGCGGCCCAAAACGAAGTTTGACTCGTCACTTTTAGCATTAAAAATCCAACATTAGCTCCCTAAAAAACAGTTTCATTATTTCATTCACCCCCATAGTAAGATTATATTAGGGACATGAATTCGTCATGTAAAAAAACACCAAACGTTCTCTAAAACTGATCTCCACTCATAAATACTCTGTCAATGTGATAACCAAACAATTTGGTATTTCATCTATATAATATGTAACCACATGACAACGAAACCTTGAAGGCATATTAAATATTTTTCTCTCTCTTTGCACAACCTGGAGAACATGCAAGCTCCATGCAGAGAGACTCCAGGCCAGGATTTGAATCCAATGCCTTCATGCTGCCTCCTTTAATTTTAATTATTTTTATTTATTTCCTTGGAAATCTAAGATTCCTGCCCTTACTCGAATTACAACATTCAAAAAAATCTAAAACTAGTACGAAACAAAAGTGAACTCAAGTAAACAGTAAATGCATTACAAGATAAAATCCCAAACTTTAATCCCAAGCGATTAAGAAATTTTTCCCAATAAGGTTAACGTAATACTTAATGATTACTTATTACTTCCTTGTACGGGTTAGGATATGTATATGGACTATTTCATTACATTCTTTGCACAAAATCATTCTTAGATAATGAGATTTTAGTTTGAGTTCATTTCAGAATAAGATGTTTTAGGTCCTCTGTCACTTTAAAACCAAATAAGTTGTTTACACAAAAGGCTGAAAACTAATGCACAATTATATAACTGTACATCTCTGAAAAGCAAAAGTAGAGCCTCCTGCACAATCAACAGGAGGGCAGGAAGTGGTTTTTGGATGGTAAGTCAACAACAAAACACTTGTCTTTTCCAGCAGCCATTGTACAGTGCAGACAGCGATAAAACTAGCATGATGAGACATGCCAGAGCTCAACTTGGGTTGCTAGGTGACAGCAACCCAAGTTGCTGTCACCTAGCAACTTGGGTTGCTAGGTGACAACCTAGCAACCCAAGTTGCTAGGTGACAAGCAACTTGGGTGCAGCGTTAGGTAACAACGCTGCACAACGGTGCAGCGTTGTTACCTAACGCTGCACCGTTAGGTAACAACGGTGCAGCGTTGTTACCTAACAACGCTGCACCGTTGTTAGGTAACGGTGCAGCGTGACTTAACAAACGAAAGGTTTTTGAAAAGGCTCTTTTTCCAGACACCAAAAAAACTTTAACTTATTGCCAAAAACCGACTGACTGTTTTTTATTATTATTATTAGAAGCAGTTGAGATCAAAATGAAAGTAAAAAAATAAAATAAAATAAAAAACGTGCAAAACGTGAATTTTGCATAGTAGGTCCCCTAAAACTCTTTAGTTCTATTTTTTATTAACAAAAACTGACCTCGGAGTTCTGTTGTCTGTTTTCACCAGCAGAAGGACAGTATAAAATGTTCCTCTGTGTGGCAAGAGACTTTATCCAGTCAAAACAACTGGAATCACACCAGTAAGAAGCTAATCCTTGTTGATGTCTGAGTGATCGCTGACATGTGGATTAGAGGAGTGAAGCAGAAAGTGTCATTAAGACTAAATACACTGTAAATAGAATTAGCACAAAGCTACACAGCAAATTATCTGCTTGAGAGAGTATAAGTAAGCCACCAGGATGACCTTGGTGTTTGTTTTTCATCCGACATCGAGCTGAAAAAAAAACCAGGAAGGAGTCAGATGGAAGGCAGATGTCTAACGTCGTAATTCTTTTCGGGTTGATTTTTTTCCATCCGGGAGCAGAGCTGCATCCACCAGAGCCGACACCAACAAGGAGAACATCCCGTCGAGCAGCGGCAGCAGTTCAGGGAGCGCCGGGGAGGAGCCGACCAGCGGCGTGGAGTCGCAGGGCGGCCAGAGCGGCCGGGCCGCCCGGACCTCCAGGAAGTCCAAACACTGCCCGACTCTGGTGCAACTCACTGACAACCAGCCTGACCACGCGGTGAGTCACGCCTCGTCTCTGTTTGGAGCTTATAGGAAGGTACCGCGCAATGATGTTAATGTCAGTATAATGAGGCTCAAATTATTTCGTTCTATTTTAACAGTTTCAAGAGCAAGTCATGTTCTCCACTAATGCACCAGTAATGAAGAAGCATTTTACTTTCACCCTGTCATCCTTTTTTCTGCAGAGCAAATAATTGTCAGGTCTTGTTAGTGAGAATCATTACTGGAGGCAAGCTGGTAAATGACAGGAAGTTGTTTAATGGTTTTTCAACCACTGCACAGCATCATGTAATATCCAGCAGACACTACTAATTGTTCATTTTTCCCCTAGGTAAAGTAGTTCACATTTAGGGAGTGATAAGTGCTCAATTAGCCATTATCCACTTCAAGAGTATCACAAAAGGAAATTATTCAAGTTTTATTCTATGTCGTGTTTCTAACATGTAAGTGGAAATTGTATTATCTTTGAATTAATTATGTTTTCTCCCAAAAAAAACAAAAAAAGAAAATTTAAATAAAATGGCTGCATTAGTGTGCAGATCCTTCAACTTACATAAGTTTTTGTTTAACATAAGCCTGGGACTTGAACACGTTGATTTCAATTAATTAATTACATAGATTAATCAATAAATTGCTTAGTTTTGTTTCCTTCTACAAACAAAACAAGCAGAACCTTTGCATTTGCATGTTTCTGGTAAGACTTTAAATCTGCCGCACAAGCAACATCCACAAACAACAAAGCCGCTTCTCTTGGCCCACTAAGGGTTAATTTCTGCTTCAGAAAACGATCTGATTGGACGCTGGAAAAGGTTATTGTTGCGTTCAGTTTGTGCTACAAAGAGTTAGCTTAGCAGTGAAGCAAATCAAGCTCAGAAAGCATCTTTAAGGTTTTATTGGCCTTTATTTGATAGTGCATTGAGGTGAAAGACCTTAATGAGAGAAGGGAGAAGACATGCGGCAAAGGTCACCAAGCAGAGTCGAACCAGCAACCGCCATGTAAAGGACTAAGGCCTCCAAATGTGGGTTGTGGCGCATCATGTCCTGCGCCACCACAGCACCCGCAGTCCACATTTCTAAAGAGTTAAATCATTGGAATCTTGAAACACTGGAAAGCTGAATGGATAGAATAGCACTTAGCACCGACCTGATAACAGATTAAAAATAATAAATATCTTTGTTGTTGAACTCGTATGTCAATTTTTTAATTGAGCCGTAAAAAAGAACTTTTGAATGGAAAATGTTGCTTGTTTTGTCAGTTTGTGGTTTTCAATTCAAATGCAATTAATTCGTTACAAACCTGCAGTTAACTTTATTCAACACTGAATCATGTTCCACCACTTGGTCAACTATCTTCTAATTCTGAGCATCATGCCAGTTGCTATAAAAAGACTCTGAACCGTATGTTAGCAGTAACACGATGGCCATTTTACGGTCGAACATATTTACATGCATATTTCAAAGATAAAATTATTCACGATTGAACTGCATGATATGCTGTTTGACTGACTCACTGATTTATTTAGCTTCATACACAAGGAATAGGAGTAAAGAGACGATCAGATCACAGTTATTTTTTCTCCCTGCATGCTAATACGTTACATAACAGCACAGATGACACATGATAGCACCACAGGTTCTAGGTTAGACATGATCTGTGTTAGCTGGTGTGAACAGCTTTCTTTGAGAATGACAGTGTTTTAAGTAAAAAGTTGCAAAAGCTCAACAGCAGCTTTATAATTTTTAAACTTTGTTTTGATTCTGCAGCAAAAAAAACATTGGGAAATCTAGCTAGCTAGCTAAAGAGCTAGCTAGATGCCATTTAGTGAATTGATTTACTAAAATAAATGATCAGAATCTGGCTGAGTGTATGAATAGCATTGGCTTAACTTTACCTACAGGCAAGCTAGCTTGCAACCTAGATTAGCTAAATAAAACAAAAAACATAACAGGAAAGATAGCAGAGATGGTGTACAACTAAAATAGCCATGATAGTATAAAGTAACCTAGATAGCCAACATAGCTTATAGACTATATAGCTGAGATAGCACATAGTGTAGGTAGCCAAAATAACCCAACATAATTGCTTATATAGCCAAGATAGCTTTAACCTAGATAGCCAAAATAGACATAATAGACATGCAGCAGAGATAAGTGAGCTAGCTTGTGGCCTAGATAAGCAGGATAGTTTGAAATCTAGACAGTTGGGAAAGTTCAAAAAGCTGGGATTGGCAAGCTAGCTTCTAGCCTAAGTGAGTATGGACAGCTTATAACTACGACACCCTACAGGCAAGATCTCCAACAAAGCCTGCTGAGTTTACAGTCAAGATAACTCATAAAACTAGATAGTGAGTTAGCCTAGATAGCCTAGCTAGCAACATTCCCTACATAGCCTTCCTAACCGAGATGCTTACAGCAAGAACCTATAGCATGGTTAGCCAAGACATTCCAGAGTAGAGATAAGAAAAGTGTTATTATGCTTAGCTAATATATCTAGGGTGACCAGACGTCCTCTTTTTCCCGGACATGTCCTACTTTTCAGACCTAAAAAGATGTCCGGGGGGAATTTGAAAATCGTCCGGGATTTTGGTCAACTGCCTCAAAACACATTACAGAGCCGTGCGCTGCGTGTCACGTAATCCCTGAGCCGCCCCCCCGCTCTGGGTTGTTGGGGAAACCAGAACCCCCCCCCCAACCCCCACGCTGCATCTTGTCCGGGTTTTCCTCAAGTAAAATATGGTCACCCTAAATATATCAAAGTGTAATAATCTATCAGCATTTTTTATTTGACAGCATCTGAGAGTTTTCCAACACCAATTCACACAAGCATAAACTTCAATACTTAACTATTAATGCATACTAGCTAATTTATATTGTTATTCCTTCTTTAGCTTAGCATATACAACAATCATACTTTTATATCTGTTAGGTTTGTTTTGATTTAAAACGACCGTAACATATTGGCTGTTGTGAGACGTATCAACTTTACTGAACCTAAAAGTGTAAGAAATGGTTAACATTAGTTTTATTTTTTTCTTATTCGCCTTCTTCACATTGCTTCTTCTTGGTAACTAGGGACTATTTTAGGTCACGTCCATACTGAGAGAATTTTAGGTGTGTCCACAAAAATTTTTGGTCATTTAGGTTGACCAGAACCAATCTTTTTGAACCCGGGTAAAAGAGCCTATAAATTTCGAATCCGCAGTTTCATGTTTCCATGTTGTCATGCGAGCCGCATCTATTTTTAAACAATGAGGTTTAAAAATAGCTCCATTTGTCTCTCTATAACAAACATGGCGCATTTTGGTGGGTTTTTTGTATTGTTCTGTGGCGGTGTTACAGCGCCACCAATTGGCCTGGCATACTTACAACAGAATTTGTGAACCAAAGAGAATAATTCAGCGGACCGTGTTTATTTTTTATTTTTTTATCATGTCTTAGTATCAATGACTAACAATCATTCAGACAATCATAAGTCAGGTTTTATCAAAATAAACATGGTGGGTCGGAAGAAAGGACTTAGAAACTGTTCTAGCTTGATTTTTACCATTTGCTCCATGTTAGCATCAAAATTATGAATAAGATTTGTTGATTAAATAATTTTCGTTCGAAATGGGTTTAATTTTTTGCAGATTAAAGAATGTTTTGGTGAAAGACCTGGAGAAACCCACATGGACCCACTTCATAAAGGGTAAACCCAAATCTCAACTCTTTTGTACACAGTTTGTCAAACCTGTTAACCAGGTGATGGTTTCTCACTGATAAGTTACCTGCTGAGAATGACAACCGTGTTTTTATCTAATGAGATGCTTTGACACTTGACCTGATAAGAACAGAGATACATGTGAATGTATTTACTGCCTGGGGTTTCCTGAGGTTTTTAGGCTAAAGTGCACAGGAGTTTATTGTTCACATCCAGAGGTTTAACCTTTGCTGAAACGGTTTTCCTATCGCCCTCTCCAGGAATGAGATTTTAAGGAAAGACGAGCCTGGATCTGCTTCACAGGTTGGTTCTTTTGCTCTTAACTTTATTCAACTTTCTTGTTGAAAACGTAAAAACTAGTGTCTTAAAATGCACAGCGAGTAATACAGACAAGAACATTTACTGTAGAATAAAAGAAGGTCTCAAAAAATTAGAAATGTGTGCAGCCGAATAACAAAAAGTCCCCAAAAAGGCAGAATAATGTTGTGTGGTACAGTTCGTTCTCAGGATCTAACCAGCAAAGAATCAACATGTGACAATTTAAGAAATAAAAGGGTCATGGAGGTTCAGGTGAGAAGGGGTGGAGATGAGGGTGGAGAAACACTAGTCAAGCAGAAACAATGAATGAATAAAATCCAAGACATGGTTGAAAGAGTCATTCTGAAGATTCAAGAGTTTTTTCCAAGAAGTTGATATTAAAAACAAAATGTGTTTGATAATCGGCGGATTAATTTAGAGCATTTAGAAAGACAGAAGGCGCATAAGGAAGAGTTTACAACTCTTTTGCTGTACATAAACATACACTGATCTGAAGATTACCATATTTTATTCTCTATAAGTCACACTTTTTTCATAGTTTGGCTGGAACTTCATCTTGTATTCAGAAGCAACTTATACATGTTTATTTTTCCTAGGATAAAGTGCACGGGATTATCGTGCATTTTCATTATACGTACATGAACTAGCTGAATAAGTTGTTGACATGAGAATAACCTATTTCATTTTTTGCACTTTGTTTATTTAGAAACAATTCACAAACATTGTTCTGTTTCTAAATATGTTATATGTTAGTATTTTGAAGACACAAATGAACTAAATTTTGTCCTCAGTGTTCACAAAATAATTCAAAGAAAAAACAAAACACAAAAATACCTAAAGGTCAGAAATTTTATGATATACTTAAAATAATATGTATCGGTATCTGCAGTACCAATACATATTACCAAAATATAGCCACTACCAAAATATGCAGGCACTGTTCCCTAGCAACCCCAGAAGAGTTCCGCCTATCACCTAGCAACCAGCACATGCAGCTGGTTTTATTGTTACATTTGCTGCACAGTGGCTACAGGAAAAGTGTTTTATTGTTGATTTACTACTCCGAAGGAACTTGTTGCTTTCCTGTTGCTTGTGCAGAAGGCTCTACTACTGCTTTTCAAAGATGCACAGTTGTATAATTGCGCATCTGTTTGCAGCCATTCAAAATTGGAAGAACTGATTAGACTAAAATCTCATTATCTAAGAATAATTTTGTGCACAAAATATAATGAACATGATTTATCCTAAGTCATGCTATGCTGTTTGAGGAAGCATAGTAGGTCACCTTTTAGTGGCTGTTTGTTGTTGCCAAAGGCGTGTGGGTCTGAGGAGCTAAGCGGCCACCTTCTCCATCTGCCTGTGTCCAGTTTTAATCCAGACTGACACCGTTGAACGGAGCCAAGCGCTGCTCGGCTCGTTCAGTGAGTCGTTTTTCCAGGCAGATGGATCTTAGCGGCAGGTCAGGCAGCAGCTCGACCACCACGCCCACACGCTGCCTCCGAGCCGCCATCTGGATCTCTGACAGAGGGCCGGGCCTCCTCTCTCCCAGCTCCTCATAAATGACCCATTTTCAACACAAGCCGTGATATTTATCTGCTCCCATCAGGGTGGCTTTTTCTGCTTACTGATGCTGCAGTTGTATATTTTCTTTAATTCAAAGTATTTTGTATGACCTCGTAGAAGTCATAAGTAAACTAATTCATTACTTGCATCATTATTTCTAGCTGGTCACAAAAACACTATCACATTTTAATTAACAATAAAATATACAGAGTAACATCCTACAACATCAGTAAGATTAAACTGTTTGTAGGATTATGTAAAAATTATGGATTTGATCTGCATGAAGCCTTAAATTATTGTGTGGACTGACGTTATTTGGATGCCTAAGCTTCCTTTTTTCCACCGTTTGCACAAACAGTTCTTAATCTTTAAACACACAAACAGCTGTTGTGTAGCTTTTGTTTCACTACATCGATGTCAGTAAACTGATCCTGAACAACAGCAAACATGTTGTACTTGCAATGCCAGAAAACCGATAGTGGGAAGTGATAGCAGCGCTGCTCACGTGCGCGTCAAAACAAAAAGTCATGAGGATATTATTTCAGCAACGTACACTGACTGGCAAATTCATTCATGCTTTTTTTTATTTTGCAGATTTCTTTACAGATTAATTCTCATTTTTTCTAACCTGGTGCGGCTATCTCCGATTCTCTTTGTATTAAACTGTAAAAAGTAAATCTGGCAAGTCATGCTGATAAACCGTTTGTCAGATTTTAGGGAGCCTTTTTAGGTTTCTGGTAACAATTTCTGGTTTTTGACTAATCTAGTGTGAATGCACTTGAAAGTCTTCTACAATTTTATATTTTGTCAAGTTATACCCAAACTTTCAGTGTGATATATAAGGATTTTATGCATTATGTCTTGAAAAGCTTTGCCTAATTTTATTTAGTTTTATTTCATCAGCTCTAACTAGCCTTCCTATCCCTATTAAAGTTACATTATGTAATTTTTATTTTTTAAAAATCGTTTTTTACATATTTGTTAAAATTATCTTTATATTGTGACAGTATAAGACGGATAATATGTGAAAAAATCTCGCTCGTTTGCCTTCTCCCGGTGTTCCCAGTCCTAACTGCAGAAATACACCAGTCAGAAACAACCAATCAGAGCCAGGAGGAGGGTCTTACCGCTGTCAATCACTCTCCTGCTAGGAGAACCTGCTACCTGAACTCAATTTGATTATTTGTAATAAATGAACTCAGTTTTTTAAGTTTGATCACCTGTTTTCTTTTTTCAGTGTACAAAAACAAGCCTCTTCTTTCATTTCCAATAATAAGCAACCAGATGGCATTGTTATTGATTATTCAGCATTATTTCAGTGGCTGGGTGAGGCACAATGAACGTCATGAATTTAATGATCAAAGAACTAAAAACAAGTTATTTAAGTCTTAGTCTCAGAGTAATGAGACCCTGGAATGTTTTGTGGAAGAGTTTCACTAAATAATATTCACCCAGTATCAATATTTCAAGATTTGATTTCAGTTCTGCTTTAAACGTTGGTCTCATCTAACCCAGACATTTTCTTCCCTGCTGTTTCCTGTGCCTGCATGTCTTGTTGCAAAATGAAAACGGGACACTTAAAAATTCCATGCAAATGCAAACCACAATTTTCAGGTTTTTCATTGGTAAGCAATTTAAAATCCATGTTTTCCTTCCACTACAAGTATGCACATTAACCCCCAGTGAAATACAATCAAATTTGTGGTTGTAACGTGACAAAATGTGGAAAAGTTTAAGGTGCAATGATACTTCTGAGAGGCATTGCATGTGTGCTATGTTTCTGTAGGAAAATGAAACATGAAAATGTGAGAATATGAGATAAGCGTCTGCAGGCGCAGTCAGGTGGCGGTTTGGGTGCATCAGGTCAACGGCTGGTCCCCTCAAAGATACCAAGACAAGAATGAGCGCTTCTTATTTTTGCCACGTCAGCAAAATTCCTGTTAAATTTCACCACGTTTCTGTTTGTAGAGTCTGCACATGTAAACTCGCAGCTTAATCATTTACTAATACATCCCCTCAACATACACACACACACACACACACATGCACAAACTCTCTCTCTCTCTCTCTCTTCTGTCATTTTAAACTGTATTTTCTTCATCAGCTTTATCTCTGGTGATGATGTAACGCTGGTTCTGGAGGGCGAACACATGGTGGAGTTTGGTGGGTGTGTGTAGGCGTGTGCAGGTGTAAGTGTGTGTGTGTGTGTATCTAAATTATATCAGGATGATGTGAGCTGTAACATCTGCGCTGGAGTTAATCCACGGCGGCTCTCTCCAGAGTTCACATCGGGCCGGTTTGTGTTTACGTCGCTGATCCCTCACAGCAGCTCTTCTTCTACTATTTATTATCAGTGGAATGATTCATCAGTCTACGGGATTTACAGGATAACGTAATCAAGTAAAAGTGAGCCGTCAGTCCACAGCTTTTATCTGCTTAATGAGTCATTTGTTTCTGTAAGGACAGAAAAACGGCTCACTGGTGAGATTTTCTGGCCATAAAAGGCGTTAATGCTTGTGTGTAAGGACATTATGCGATAATCTGATTTAAAATGCATCTAACCGTTGAATTCGTCCAATAGAAAACCCAATAAGTGTGAAGAAGATGGAGGCAATGAATAAAATGCAACGTTAGTGATGAGAGAAAAAAAACACAAAGTGTCTGAAAGAGGAGAAATGAGAGAAACAACATTCAGGAAGCATGTAAGCAGTAAAATAACAACAAAATGAGAAAAAACAATTACTTCTTTTAAAAAGAGTGCAACTATTGCAAATATTATTTTAAAAAACAGGTTGCTTTTGCAAAATGTTGACTGTTGTTTCTGCTGTCTAGTTTGAGACTGAAACCTCCAAACACTAAAGTAAAAACCAGTTTTTTACTTCATCAAGACATTTACACAAATATTAAATATAAAAATTTAGATTATGATCTAATATCTTACATTTGAAACAAAAAATTATAAATTTTTTCTATGCATCTAAAAATAATGTAACACATTGATTATTACACTTGTAATATTAATTATGATATTTTAAAATATTGTTTAGTTATTTCTCCTTGGAAAACTGGAATAGGTGAATTATTTTACTTTCCATTGTTTTCAATGGAGAAACATGTTTCTAAAGGCAAATTTTCAAGATACAAACTCCCTGTTTGAATTTATCAAATGAAGCTCAGAGGCTTCATTGAAAATTTTGTTTATGCTACCTGCTTAATTTACATAAACTGAATTTAACTGAATTTCATTCTTACTTTCATACCTGTGAAATAATAAGAAGAATAAGGAAACCTTTTATGGACTTTGAAACTCAACAGACAAACCGCAACTCAGCAAGTTGTAGTTTCAGCGTATGAAAGAATAATTATCCATCTTTGCTAAAAAAAAACAAAAAAACTCGCTGATTAACTTTTAAACATTAATCTCACTTCATACTACATCCTGTTTGGACATAAACAAGCTAAAAATAAAGAAATGACTAATGTCAGGTGTCTGCTGGGAAGAAACTCTCTTTAAAGAACATCTGACATTAAAAGATAAAACAAAAAAGTAACAACATATTGTAAACAGAATCAATCAATCAAATTTTATTTGTATAGCTTTCAGCAACACAGCATTTCAAAGTGCTTTACATCATAAAAACACAAAAATACAAAGTCATAGAACACACAGCCAACAACATTACATTTTGCACATCAGATTATTGATTAATGTTTCCTGATTAGGTTTCAAAGGCAACTCTAAACAGCAGAGTTTTTAATCTAGATTTAAAGGAACTCAGAGTTTCATCTGTTTTCTGGAGGTTTGTTCCAGATTTGTGGTGCATAGAAGCTGAATGCTTTAAAAACTGAAGAAATTATCATTTTTAAAACAACAGTATGACCTGAACATGTAAAGTCCAACCAACCCAACAGCTAAGTGATTAAATTACAGATGAATAGTCGTTAAACAGATCACTGCTCCGTTAATCAACAGGTGAAACATGATCAGGTTTAAGGAATGTGTGAATGGTTTTGATAAGGTTTCCTTTTTGACCGGACATTCATCTTAGACTCAATCAAAAAGTGATGGGATCCATTTAATTGCATCAAAAGATGCTAACAGAAAATACAAATTTACTCAACTGACTGCTGTAGTCTCTTTTTAACATTAAAATGGAAAAAACCTGCTGTTGTCTAAGGAACATCTCTAATAGTTAACCAGGCTGATGGTTGTTATGGTCCAATTTGATCAGGCAGAGGAAAAGAAAAACTTTACCAGATGTTCTTTGATTTAAGTGAGAAGTGGTGTTGTTAGATTGTGTTTTAACAAAACAGGTTTCATCGAAGCAAAACGTCCAAGATTTAACGGCTCTGAAAGTGACACATTTTTAGAAATAACATTTTTTATGAAAGTTTTCATGTAGTTTCCCAATTAAAATTTGAATTGTTTATTTAATGCATCTTACCAGGGAGAAGATAAGGAATTCACATTAATTTTTGTGCTTTAAACTGGGGAGAAAAAGCAAATTTTGGCCCCTCAGGACTTTTGACTCAGGGATTTTGGCGTAATTTGGTGTAATTTGGGGTTTAATAGTTGTTAACATAACCACCTGTACAAAAGCCACAGTGCTGTTTTTCCCACCAGGTGAGCTGGAACAAGATGAACAGTGTTTATTCAAATTACCTGGGTGTGTCTTTTGATAAGGCGATACTGATTGTTGACAGAGCGAGTTCAGTTTGTGCTTGTACAGGAGGAAGGAGGGGATCCTGACCGTAACACCACGTGGGGGAAATGTATACAGTTAATCTGCCCCAGTCTGCACGTTCACACAAGGCCTGCAGTTCCACTTTGTATGCTGTATGATTCACATCACAGTTATTTCCCATGCAACAGCTGAGGAGACGTGATAAGTGCCTGGTTCTGGCCCTGTGCCCCATACCGCAGCAACTACTGATGCTAATCATTCTGCTCTGCCATTATGGGTCAGAACATTTGGGTAACATTACCAAAACATGTCCTGTAAACCAATCGGTTTGGTTTGTTTTGACCTGCTTTTCTGTAACCACAAGGGATTTTATACTAAAACTATATGGTTTCCTCTCCACATTATTACTGTTTTTAATAAGCAAATTGAGATTTGAAGACAATCTAAAATAATATTCCAGATTCAAAAGCATTCTGCAGCAAACGTGGAAAACAATAAGAGAGGCGTGCAGATGCAGGGAGGAGGTTTTCATGCTTTGAGGAGAGCGTTTCCACGGTAGCTGCGTTATGGAGGGAAAACAGAAATCATCCAGTCAGCCTACGTGTAACAGATCACATTCTCTGTGCCTTTTCGTGTCCTCTTCTCTCGCTCCTCCTCCATCTTTCTCCCCAGCGTCCCTCCGCCCCTCCCTGCAGAAACAAACAAGCCCACGACTTCTACCGATATGGCAAACTGTTGTGTCATATAATTAAAGCGCGCCCTTTTCAGATGTAAACAAAAACTGCATCCCTCGTTGTCTACTGGAAACTTCTAGAACCTACTCAAATAAATTAGAATAATTTTGAAACGTTCATTTATTTCAGTAAATCATTAAATAAAAAACATTAGATAGTGTGAAGAAGAAAAACAGAATTATTTATTCTCAACGATAGATAGATAGATAGATAGATAGATAGATAGATAGATAGATAGATAGATAGATAGATAGATAGATAGATAGATAGATAGATAACTACTGTTTTATAATGGCTTTTCACTTTAAAAACTGTTTTCAAGCCTTAATTTCTGCCAATGATAATTTTCAGCTTACAGCCAATTTGAGTAGAATACATTAGAATAATAAAATAAAATAAAGTGTGTCTAATACCTTCTGAAATGTTATTTTCAAAAGGTACATTTAATCTAACATGAGCTTTCTATGTTGACGTGTGTTATATTTCATCTCGGCTTGCCATACCTGTGGGAGCGAAGGAAAACTATTACGGCGAAGGAGGAGATAACGGGTCGAATAAAAGGCGGGGCTAAGTCAGTGCTGTCCAATCAGAGCTAGGGACGCTCCAGCGGGCGTACGTTTTCATGTTTCCCCCAGCAGCCAATCAGATTCGAGGACCAGCCCCTCTCTGAAGGGCGGGGCCTCACCGGGTCTAGGCTCAACTTAAAGAGTCCCCCCCCCCCTCCGTCAGGCTGCAAGTTGTTGTTGTTGTTGGATTGAGGACGCTTTGCTTTTACTCTCATGGTTGTTCAGACGTTAAGGATGAAGATCCAGGAGTCGCCCGCCGCCTGTGACGCGGGGAGGATCGGAGGCGGGGAGATGCGCGCCTCGGAACCGGACAGAGAGGACGTTCCGCGGCTGGACCTGACAGCTCTGACCGAGGACAGCAGCTGGGGAGGTGAGCGCTGCACGCTTCATTCTTCACTCACACGCTGCTTCCGAATGTAAACACGCTTTAATTAATGACGTCCATTTGGATTTGCACAGACATTCTGCTGCAACTGCGCCTCCACTGCTGAATTAATCATAAGAAAAATCCTCTTAAAGTCTCCAGTCACCTTGTTCGCTTCGGACCAGTCTCCTTTCCTGCAGGATTTTGCAGCTGAATTTGGTTTAAACACTTTAATATTGCATTTCTTGTTTGTTTGTTTCTGGGGGTTTTAGCTAGTTGTGATGCAAACCGCCTGCAGCTGTAATTTCCAACCAGAATCGATTGATAGTGGTGACCTTATTGAAATAGTCAGAATTGGGTGGCATTTAGAAGAATAGTCGATCATTTTATTTTTTACTCATGTGTTGTGTAAATAATATAAGTTAAGGCATCAGAGAGGAGCAGTGACCCGTAGTCATTTCACGATAATATTTTTGCTGGAGGATAATTATTGCAACATAAATGATAATATTGTTGTCTGGAGACAATTTTCTAGTAATTTAGTAGTAACAGCATGTAAATAACAAGATGCATTCTCAAAGATGAATAAAGTTGAAATTCAATGACTATTTAACTCTGGAACCGGGAGATATTTTAAATATCCAAAATAAATCAACAAAAACAACAGAAACAACAAATAAATGGGTTTTTTTTTTTCAAGTCTCTAAAAAGGCCTACTTGATTATCCAGTTTTTGGTAGAAAGAAAGAGAAAAATATTAAAACGATAAATAATGCAAACGGAAATGATTGATTTTGTTTTAATTTACGATTAAATAAGTTATTGCCTATTGTGACAGGCCCGGTAAAGCGTTGCGTCACTCACACACCTCCTCATTATTTCCTCCGAGTGATCTTGAATTTCTTGTTTCTCTGTTCTCCTCTGTGCAAAAAAAGGAAACAACTCACACTTTGTCTTGTGCTACTGATTGTTTAGATAGGAGGAACCTGCAACACACCCAAACTTTCCAGTTTTGTTTTTTGATCATAGTGCCACGCATTTGCACAGATGAATGAAGAAAGTAAACAAACATGCAGAGTACATATCAGAGAACACGCTGTCCTGAAACCGTTCTTTTGTTCCGGTTTTGCTCCAAACCGGCGCAGTTTCCTGTTTGATGTGATGAAAACTGTGCAGCAGAATAAAACGTGTCAGCTGCAGCATGCGTGCCTCATGCCCGTGGAGCCCCCTAGTGGTCAAAGATTGCATTTGGAAAAATACTGGCGCTCTGAGAAGGAGAGGAAGAGAGAGAGAGGTTGCTGTTGCCATGCAGCCAGCCCTCCTCCTTCCCTGCACACATGGAGGACGGATGTGGTTTCTCTCCAGAGCTGCAGAACATGATAGGAAAACATTCAGTTGTGATGTTAGTATAAGATGACCGCCATTTTTATTCACCGTTATATCGTCCCAAAAGATTCAGGTGAGGTCAGAATATTTGCAGAAAGCTAAATTTTTTCTTTGCTGTAAGTGAGAGAAACACTCATCTGAGCGGTGGGCAGCAACATGTGGGGGCAGGGCGCATCACTTAAAGAACAGATTTTCATGCTGTGGAGTTAAACAGCCTGGAAATCAGAATGGAAAAAGAAGAAAATGTAGAAAAATTATCTTCTTCCTTGCCTCCAACCGTCTTTCCTTTTGTCCTTCATCCTTCATTTGTCTTTCCTTCCTTCCCTTTTAGTTATCCTCTTTCCTTTCTTTTTTGTATCCTTCCTTCGGTGTCTTCCAAGCTTTTTTTGTCTTTCCTTCATTCAGTTTCTCATCTTTTTTCTTCCATCCTACTTTACATCCTTCCTTCATCCTTTTCCTCTTTACCTGGTCTTTCTTTCCCTCCTTTTCCTGCCCTGTGTTCATTATACTTTATTGCTTCCCTCCTGTCTTGCTGTTTTCCATCCATCCATCCATCCATCCATCCATCCATCCATCCATCCATCCTTTCATCCATCCATCCATCCAGTCAGTACCCCTGGAGGAACCGGTCCATGTATTTTTCAGGTCCGGCTCGGTTCTGTTGGTACATTTTGTGCTGAACACAGAATATTTCGTTTCCACAGACACACTGATTGACTCCAGTTATTCTCCAGCACTGACGCCCTTATGAGGATTTATGTTGCGTATATTCAGATAATAAAGCCAGAGCTTTATTCTTAGAAACAAGCCTGTGGACGTGGATCTGTGACCTTTGCCCCCGCCCGCTGCGGTCCGCTGTGACCTGATATTCTCTGCTGGCAGGAAGTGACACAGTTGCGTTCACTTTCACTCCTTCACCTTCTGCTTTCTGTCTCTGTTCCTGTAGATTCCCCCTTTCCTACCTCCTGTTTCCTCGATTTCAAAAGCGTTTTCCACGCTGCTCGTTGCGACGGTAAGTCCTGTCCGCATCAGAGCGGCTAATATGTCAAAGTAATTAAAAAGGAGAGAATGAAGCAGCTGTCTGTCTTGACCTTTTCCTTCTGCATGGCGACATGCTTGAGCGCTCCGGAACATAACCGCCGAGTATCTGGGCGCAGCGGCGCACAGGCCGGTGTTTTGTTTCATTAATCTAGTTAATCCACAGCCATCAGTGTTCAGTTGATTTAAAGGATTAATTTAAAATGCCATGGAGCCTTAGCGGCGGGCTGACCGGAGCCTGGAAAGAAAAACATGGATGTGATGGAGTTTAAAAACCCTCTGACGCGCCGCAGGGTCGCCGCTGGATGAGCTGAGCGACCCGAGCCGCCATAGGGCCGCTGTGGAGATAAAAATTTAAAAAGGAGTACTTTTCTGCCAAAAAAAAACCCCACAAAATGTGAGGTTAATCTCAGAAATTTCAAAAATTTCCAAAAGTTTAGCATTTTCGACTTTTGGAGCTCAGAATTTTATTTATTTTTTTCTAGAAAATTTCTGAGATTAATCTCAAAAAAGTTGAACATTTGTGAGAAAATAATTTCAGAAATTTTGTGATTAATCTGTCCTTGAATGAATTTTTACTTTCATTAATATAACATCTTGTGATTTGGCATCCATGAGGTTTTTGAAGCAACTCATTTTCCAGATTCCTAAAAATATAAACTTTTTAGCAAACAACAACTGGATGGGTTTTTTAAGCGCTTGGGTTTCTTTTAGAAGCAGTAGAAACCAAAATGGAAATACAAAATGTAAATTACTCAAACTATTTGATGCAGAGAACTGGTTGAAAATCGCTCTTTTAACTGCATGTTCATGTCTGTTTGTGCCTGCATATGGAAACGGCCCTTTATTAACCATTAATTACTCAAAAATAGTCCTTATAGTTTTTCTTTCCTCCTTACATAAAGTTTCTGTCATGTTTGTATTTTAGAAAAGGAATGAAAAGTCATGTTTGACCTGTTTGGCACATAAGTTTGTGATACTTTTTCACAAACAAAATTTCATGGAAACGCCGTAAAATTAACTTCGTATTGTAGCAGAAACACTTTTAATGCTAAAGATGGCGCATGAACTGCCTACTGAAATTGCAGTGGAACGCCAAACTCATTGCGTGGGAATGCAAAACCTTGGCAAGCTAACGCCAAAGACAAAATCCCCGTAAATCCTCTACGGGGCTCCATAAAGGACAAAACCCTGCAGGGTTCTGGAGCTGGAATCTGAGCTAACTCTCCTCCAGTTTGGCCCAAATGTTCCCCCAGCGTAGAAAAACATGCAAACCGGCCGCGCACCGTCGGCTTGTTTTCATTCCCCGCGTCGCTCGGTTTGTTCGGTACGTTTCCACGGTATCCGCCGAGTCTCTGCAGCTTCAGCACTAACATTTCCCAAACAGCCTGATATTTTCCCCAGCTTGTGTGTCTTGTCTTTTTCTCATGCACACACGCCTGAACAGATGCAAGTTTTTGTCTGTGGAAACTGGATAAACACAAGCTCATCACAAAGGCTCCCAGCGGGGATCGCGGCCTGACATTATCCCGCAGAGATCTGCTCTCTTATTAATAGCTCGGGCATCGTCAGGGGTGTTCCTCTGCAGACATAATTATTACCAGAGCGGCGGCAGCAGCCGGGGGGACTGCGCAGAGTCAGGGTGGGTGTGGTTTACCCACACTTTCACAACAACATCAAACCCCAGAGGAAAATTTTCTTTACTGCTGTGGTCGGGGGAATTTTACTCCCTCAGAAAAGATCCACATTTTGCTTCAAATTAGCTTTGTTTTACATTTAAATTTGGAGTTTAGTTCAAAATACTACTATTATTTTGAAAAGTCTAACTAATTCCTCTTATTTTAGAGGAAAATTGCTTTGCAGCAACAAATGCAACTCTGTGAAATTTGGTGTTTTCCTCTCCTAAAGTCATGTAAACAATTTAATAATTCATAAAAAATGCATGATGTGTGTTAGCATAGCTGGTCACCAAGGGGAGGCTGATCATTTTTCACCATTTTGTGATTGAAATAGTTGGTTTTAAAAGTGAAATTAACATATTAGGTGTCATTTTTTAATTTTTTATGTAAAGTTGCATAAAGAATTAAAAGTTCTTGTTTTCGCATTTGTTTAGAAAGTACCAAATTATTCATTTTCTACCTTTTTAAAATCACCACTATGACTTTGAAACAAATTAAACGGTATAAATTCAGCCTTTATTGACCCGTGGATCCCTCTGTGTGCAGATTAAATCGGATCCTGCGTGTTTTAACTGCACCTCCAGCTCGTTGTCTTCGCGCTGCACGTTTTGAGCCAACAGTCTGTTGTCGTTTCTCCTCAGAGCCGATCCTGGCATGCCCGCTGCAAAGGGAGAGCATGGACCGCGAGGAAGCCCGGCTGTCCCCACACGCCGGCGGCCGCCTGATCCGCCAGCTGCTGGAGGAGGACAGCGACCCCATGGTGTCGCCCCGATTCTACGCCTACGGTCACAGCCAGCAGTACCTGGACGACACCGAAGTGCCGCCTTCGCCGCCAAACGCTCACTCCTTCATCAGGTGCGCCCACTTTCTTTCCGTTTATTTCTTCCTGTCTGCCTGTGGGGCAAAAAGGAGAAAAAGTTTGAGTTAAACGTTTCGTTTTGTCTCTTCAGTCGCAGGCGGAGCTCATCCCTCGGCTCCTGCGACGACGAGAGAGAGGAGCTGACCTCCGCCCAGCTCACTAAGAGGATTCATGTTCTCAAGAAGAAGATCCAGAGATTCGAGGAGAAGTTTGAAGACGACAGGAAATACAGGGTATTTACAGCAGCTGTTATGAAATAAGCCCTGATTCATTCTGATTATCACTAGAAAAGCTCATTATTTTCTGTATTCCAGCCTTCACACAGTGATAAAGCTGCAAACCCAGAAGTGCTGAGATGGCTCAACGAACTGGCCAGACTACGGAAAGAGCTAAAAGGTCAAAAAAAAAAAAAAGAAACTCAAGCACTATTTTCTCAGACTCTTCTTTCATACCAGATCCGATTTTCACATTTTGTCGTTCTTTCTTTTCTAAAAAAACAATTACAAACGACAGAAAATATTTTCAAAAGTGTATAATGGAATATTGGGGCAAGGCAACGAGAATCTTTATTAAATTACATGAATATAATCATAATATTAGCAAAATAAGGACTAAATTTTTCAAGAAGAATATATTAAAGTCATCAATTAATTTTGTGTTGGAGTTATTATAAAATTGCTACTTCTAATATTACGACTTTATTCTTGTTTTTATTCTCATATTACTTGTAACATTATGACTTCAGCTTTGTAAAAGGTAAAACAATATTTGTCCGACTCTTATATTTTCTTGTAGAGTTGACCTGAATTCAAAGTAAAAATAAAAAGAAATTGTAAAATATGTTTGTCAAACAAGATGGCACGAAGTGATAATCTTTTCAGGTATTCAGGTTTCCTTCTACTTTCACGGTAAATAAAGTAACTTTAGTTACTCTAAAGTGAAACGTTGGTGCTCCCAAATCTGCTTTTAGTTGCTGTATTAGAATTTGGCTAAAAACAGGAAGAGTTTTCAAACCAAAGCTGACCAAGTTCCTGTTTTTATTTCCGAGAATAGACAAAATATTGTTTCAACTTTCTTCAATTGAGACCAAAAATCATAAGCAAACTGGAAGCATTTCATTTAAAAGGGAAAAACAATTCAGTACATTTATGTCCGTGTTTAAAAAAAAAAAAAACATTTAAGTCGTATCAGATGTTTTTCTATATCGGAAGTGAAAGAAGTGGATCGGTGCATCGCTGTAAATCACAGATTTACCCCGACGTGTTTCTGCAGAGCGGAAGCTGATGAAGTCGGAGGAAGACCTCCCGCCGGTGACCCGCCAGCGCAGCAACACGCTGCCCAAAAGCTTCGGCTCCCAGCTGGACAAGAAGCCGCAGCAGGAGAAGGCGCCCAAGCCGCCGGTGGAGAGCACTCTGGAGTCCGTCCTGAAGAAGCTGCAAGAGAAGAGACAGGAGGTGAACCGGCCCGAGGACATCAAGGTAAAAACAAAAACCTGCTGAACAAAAAGATCCAGAGGTCCAAATTAAAGCAAACGTTGACGTTCCTCCTGTTCTCCTGCTGCAGGATATGACACGGGATCAGATCGGAGCGGAGAAAGTCGCCCTGCAGAAAGCGCTGCTCCATTATGAGAGCATCCACGGCCGACCGGTGAGTCTGCGGCAGCTTCGCCTCCGCAAATATCAACCAGATTCACCAGGTTTTTGAGTTATAAACAATTGAAAAGCAGAAAAAATTATACAAGGAGTGGAGAAGAAAATGATGCATTCAGCAGACAGGTCAGAGTTCAGTTCCAAAACGATTCGTCTCCTTCTGGGAGAGAGGGAAAAGAAAAAAGTTAAAGTGAGAAAAAAGTCGTAATAATACGAGAAATATGTAAAGATACGCGACAAAAAAGTAACAAAAGGAGAAAACAGTCTGTACCATAATTCAAGAGTAAATTAAATAAATTAAAACTAAAGTGGCACTTTTAAATTAAAATCTACTCTGTTAGATTAAACACAAAGTGATCGTCATTTCAAAGCTTTCAGGTTTTCTTCAATTTTCAAGGTGAAAAGTATCATTGACTTGATTTGAGTTTTTTAAAATGATATTTTTTGAGACTTTTTGAGCTATAATAGTGCAAATAGCCTCCATGTTGTTTTTTGTGCTCTTCCTGCTGCGATTTACTAAACAATAAATGCTTTTCTTGCTTCAGGTGACCAAGAGCGAGAGGCAAATCATGAAGCCGCTGTACGACAGATACCGCCTGGTGAAGCAGATCCTCTGCAGAGCCTCCACCATCCCCGTCATCGTAAGTACCGCATCCTAATTCCCTCGCGCCACACGTTCGGCACGTCCGCAGGCGCTTAATCCCGGACGGCGCCTTGCTGCGAGAACACGCGGCGGTCACGCCACAGACCTGTTGTTGCCCTCTCAAGACTTTAAGTCCAGACTTAGCAGATCAAAGGATCACAGACGGGATCCTTCACAGAAACGTCACAGCAAGGAGGGGCTGGATTATTCTGGACGAAACAAAGCAGACAAAATTATTAGGAGTAAATTTCAGCCAAAAAAGCCTGAAAAAAAAATTTTATTAATTAAATTTCAGAGTTTGAAAAGTCTGAAATTTGCCAAAAAATCTGGAATTTTTGAAAAAAAAAAACGAGAAAATTTCTGAGTTTCAAAAGTTTAACGTTTTCAATCAATATAAAATGTTTTGACATATAAACTGATAAGATTTATTTCAACAAAGTGGATAACCAAAACTACACTGGTGTACTAGAAAAGAAGGAGTAAATTGCCACTAAAGAATCTCAGACATTTTCTAGAAAAAAACTTGGAAATTTGAAAAGTCCAGAATTTGCCAGAAAATTTTTTTCAAGAATTTGAGGGAAAAAAACTTGGCAATTTGAGTGGAAAAATTCAAACATTTTTGACTTTTGAAATTCTGACATTTCAGAAGTTTTTTTTTCCAAGTTTTTTTTCTAGAAAATTTCTGATTTTTTTTGGCAGACATTTACCACTCCTTTTTCATTTTTGCTTCTATCTACAGTGACCTTAATACTCCATCGTATAAAATTAGTGCTTTTATTGCATATGCTCATTGTTTACATGCATGTGTTAATTCCACACCATGACGTTTAATTTAAAAAGACATGCAGGCGCCGGGGTGCGCCTCCTCCTCCGTGTGGCCGTGCTGTAGATGCATCCTGGTGTGGTTAATTCCTCCCTTCTTGACCGTCACCACAGGGCTCCCCCTCCAGCAAGCGCAGAGGGCCCCTCCTTCAGCCCATAATCGAGGGTGAAACCGCTCTCTTCTTCGACGACATCAAGGTGAAGAGCTGCTGCTGTTGTTGCTGTTTCCCTCAGACCCCTCATCCTTCTTATTTGCAACCATTTTCCCCTCTGATGGAGCTAGTTGGTGCCTGTTGATTGGGCAGCTGCCTGCTTCCTGCCTCAGCATCAGTACAGCTGTTAAATTAAATCAGCAGCTGTTGATGTTTGAAACACCGTGTCGCGTGGATGCTCCTTTATGTTGGGTGATGAGAAACTTAAACAATGTTCTCCTCTTCCATTTGTCAACACTAATGGGTGTAAGCAGTGATTTAAGTACTAACCCTGCACGACCTTCTGTGACTAAACCCCCCAATCCGGTTTGGTTTTAACCCTTTGTACTGCTCGTCTTCTGCTGCTCTTTTTTATTAATCATGTCCTGTTCTTTACTTTCTTTCAGGAGGAGGAGGACGGCTCGGAGGACGACGGAGATACAAAGACTCAGTTCACAGAAAGCATTCAGCCTGAGCTCAGCGTTTTCAGCTTCATGGACGAGGAAGTGGACGGTTTCATTTCTCCCGTGGACGAACTTTCACCCTCCAAAACCACGGCAGACATGGGGCTGTCCAACCTGCACTCGGCCACCATGTAAGTACATGAAGAAGAAAAACACGCCCTCTTGTGTTCTGTGGTGTTCAGCGCTTATCAGACTTTTTGAAACTGAATAACTAACAGTTACTGAAGCAAGGTTAAGATCTATTGCAGTTAATGGCTGCGTATTTTAAGCAGTATTTATGTTACAACTGGTCATTCTAACATGGGTTAGTTAGCCTCAGCGCTAAACAAGCTAATTAATTGCTATTCAGTGTAACAGTTACTCAAGCTTTTCAAAACTCGCAGCTAGCTAATCATGCTGGTAGCTATTTGGACTAACAGCTGCTAAAGTTAATAGCTACTCAAACAAATAGCTACTTAGGCTAACAGCTGCCCAACCTGCCAGTAGCTCAGGCTAATGGCACGCAAGCTAACAGCTACACAAGCAAACAGCTACTGAAGGCAAAAGTTAGTTAAGCTAGCATCTACTCAGATTACTGATGCTAACAACAGCTAGTCATAGTGTTTAGCTTCAGATCTGAACAAGCTAACAGTAACATAAATTAACTGCTATTCAGAGTAATAGTTACTCAAGCTTTTCAAAACTCACAAAACTAATTAGGCTGATTGCTATTTGGATTTACAATCACTAAGGACAACACATACTTAAACAAACGGCTGCTTAAGCTAACAGCTACACAAAGAAACGGTTAGTTAAGCTAACATCTCAAATTACTCATGCTAACATGAATTAGTTATTGAGCTTAGCCTCTCAGCTAATCAATAGATTAGTTAGTCATTCTAAAACTACTTAAGCTAATGGCTATTTTAGCTCGCAGCTATTCTGATTAACAGGTAATGGCTACTGAAGCCATTACCTGTTAATCAGCCATTACCTGTGTGTAATAACACAAGGAGCTAGAGTCTATAGAAGTTAGCCTGACTTCTATAGGCTAACAGCAATAGAAATTAATTGCTACTTAGGCTAATACCTACTCCTCAGCCAAACATCCAAACTTTTATTGTTCTGCCTACTGTTTACTATAAAGAAAAACAAAAAAATAAACTATTTGTGGGATTAGGTCAGATGTTTAATTTAAATGTTTTGTTTTTCCTCTCGATCGCAGGCAGGAACTTGTGGAGCAACTTCAAGAGACAAGAGAGGAAAAGAAAAGGATCCGCAAGAACCTGAAAGAGTTTGAGGACCAATTCTTCAGACAAAATGGAAGGTATGAAGGAGCCATGTTTAAGCGTCTACTCCTTCATGTTGGAGCTTCTCTCCAGATTCATTTGCTGATTTTTACTGTCTTGTTTTTTCACAGAACTGTGCAGAAGGAGGACCGCTCCCCGCTTGCAGACGAATATCACGAATACAAACACGTGAAGGCCAAACTGCGACTGCTGGAAGTTCTCATCAGCAAGAGAGACTCGACTAAGCTCATCTGAGTTGATGTGGATTTTTTTTAAAAACTGTATCGAGACTGGTGCTCAGTTTCCTGTGATTCAAACATCTCTGTCTCTGTTGGACTAAACTGGGAACAAACTGCTGCTCTGGGAACACAAAGCCACCAGTTTCTTCATCAGAACTCAACTTTGAAGCAAGAACTTTCTTCAGACAAAGCAGCACACGCACAAATAAACCTAAATCACTGATAATTTATTTCTATCAATTTGAAAGTTTTAAGAGAATTTATTTCCTATGTTAAACTGTAGAAATTGTTAAAGTTAAATCCTAATATTATTTAGAAGAAATTAGTCGTGAAATTGTTATTTTTGAAGGATTTTGTGATGAAGATGTGTATTTATGCGTATTTTTCTAAGGGAGATGTTACTGTTTGTATCAGTTTTCATCAAAATGAATAGCTTCTGTTATTTCAGTTTTGGCCACCATGTTCTGTCTGAAATAATCTTTTAGTTTTGCTTCTTTAGAAGTTTAATAATCAAGCACTTGCTCACTACAACCCTCACAGGCACCGATCTCATCCAATCAAAATTGCCCATTTTTGTGACCACTTCAAGAGTTTTGTGGGATTTTGTGTTTATGCTTCTTACTTTATGCCAGATAAGCTGATCTGTAAGTCACTGTTTGGTGTTTTCTGTTCAAAGCAGACCAGGCCGGGCCAGAACATGGCCGCCCGTTTGTTTCTCTGTAAATACGGATCACGAAGTTTGTTTACCTTTCTGTGAGCGAGTACTTTTCTCCTTTCCTTCTCCAAAATGGATGATTACCTGCGTGAATTTTGTTTTCACTTAGTGTAAACACTGGCCAGGCTTAACAAATCCTGAGTGTGTACATTTTAGTACATAAAATTGTATTTTGTATATAATATGAATTAAATCATATTTTTACGGAGATTGGGTTGCCTTTGTGCTTTGTTTTTTGTTGTTTTGCATAAAATAAGGTTGAGCTTAAGTTTCAGAGATCAAGAGGCAGATGAAGAGAAACATTTTTTGGAAATTACATTCTATAAAGTGCTATACAAGGTTCGATTTAAATTACTCGTTATCATTTGAAATAGTGTTTAAAATTATGGAAAATGAAAGAAAAAAATGTTTTCCAACAGTGTCAGAGTTACGACGGCGTATCAGGACCAAGGGGGTGGAGAGAAGAGTCTTACTGCTGTATGCGCTGTTCAACTTCTAAGTTTCAACTTTTGAAACTCTGAAATTTCTGAGTTTTCTCTAAAGAATTTATGACATGTCAACTTTTCTCAAAAGTGTCGTCTCAGATTTTTTACTTTTTCTGAGTTAAATCTCAGAAAATTGACAAAGACCAAGAAAATATCTGGATTTCAAAAATCATAAAATTTAAACTTACGGGAATTTTTTGAAACTCAGAAATGTCCAGTTTTTCTCAAAAAGTTCTCAGAATAAGCGTTTTAAAACGTTTGAAGATCTGAAGTTTCCTCATTTTTTCTAGAAAAAAGATCTCAGATTAATTTCCTAGAAAAATATCAAATTCCTAAAAAGTAAGGAAAAGTAAAACTTTCTAGAAAAAAATGCAATTTTTGAATTTCAAAAGTCAAATTTCAACTTTTGAAAATTTTTTACATTTCCAAGTTTTTCTAAAAGATTTCTGAGATTTTAGCAGAAATTTGCTCCTTATTTCTATCCACAATGGCCTCAATACGGCAGTGTACTACAACTTTGTATTTGGGCCTTTGGAGATGGAAAAAAAAAGTGAAAAATCTGCTAGAATAAAAATGACATTTTTGAGATTATCAGAACATTGAGAAAACAAATCAAGGAAATTTCTGAGTCTGAAAAAAAAGCAATGCTAGAAAAAAATGAATCTCAAATTTAGATCTTTTTTGTAGCATTTTTTAATTTATTTTTTAAACTCAGAAATTTCCTTGATTTTTTTCCTCAATGTTCTGACAATCTCTAAAATGTCTGCTGAGCTCAGGCTGAATGTTTTCTGTGAAATGAGTCTTTGTGTCTCTGTCGTCCTCGGAAGTTTTTTTTTTTTTTAGAAAACCCTTGGGAAACCCCCTGGAGTTTCAAAAGTTGAAAATTCAGAAGAAAATTACTGACCTAAAAAATTAATATTAATCTTGGAAAGATTATATTTTCAACTTTTGAAACTCAAATTTTCATGGTATTTTTTGCAGAAAAATGTAGATTTTAAATTCTCAACTTTTCAAGAAATTAAAAAAAGAAATCTCAAAAATTTCTGATCTTCCATCTGAAAGAAACTTCATTCTTTTTCTAAAAATCTTTTGGACAGAAATGTAATTTTTTCCCCCTCTATAATGATAAGCCATTAAACAAAACATGTTTCAGGAAAGAAACATGTGTGAACCAGATTTGTTAAAAAACGACTGAAAAACAGCCATGAACTCCTACAGCATCTTTTCCAATATATTTTATTTCAAACCGTGGCTTGAACAGAGCGCTTCCTGTAGATTTCAGACAAATCACATCCTCTGTAAGCACAATAAAAGGTGCAGAAAAGTCAAGGGCTGCACAAACCTTTGCATAGGACTAAAGTCTGTAGGAAAACCAGCCTGAACGGAGGAAATGACAACCTGTCGAACGTGAGAACATGCAGCGCGGAGCTCCAGCCGAGGGATGCAGCGTCAGCAGAACAGCTTCAGGTGCTTCATAGGTAAACCCAGAGACTCTTTTACATCACAACTTTTCTGATTCAAGTTATTGCTGAGCGGATCAAGTGGCTATACTTTGAGATTGTTAAGATATGCAAGACGACTCCACTCACATCACACCAAGAGGTCGGACCTCAGGAATAAATGGATATCAGAGCAAGCTCTAGAACAAATTTATATATATATTTATATATGCCAAGTACTCAGTATGCATACATCATTAAAATATGTATTTATTCAATTAGCAGCAAATTAGCTGCTGCTAACCTATAATACAGTAGCTAATAATTACACGTACTAATGCTAAGATCTGATTATTTTTCCATTATGTGACATTTTTGGGAAATACTTCAAAGTTGCCTTGAACATGAAGTAATTCTTTTTTTTTCAATCCTCAGAATTACTGGGAACTGGAGCGAAAATATCGAGTTCATTCTTCACTGCAACGCATGAGAGCGAGTCGTCGCTGGAATCTGTTTCACCCAACAACATGCACACAGAAAACAACCAGGTACTAAAAGTCAGCTTCATGTCCTTAGGTAAAGAAGGCAGCGCCGTTAAATGCGAGTTAAAATGCGTCAGATGAGCGATGAGCGGCCAGAGACTCCTTTCTTTTCCCCAGAAGGAAATCCTGCTGTTCGGACTTTAAAGGATCAGCGTGACTGTCGCCCTCCCAAAGATCAGGGCTTTTTTTTTTAGATTTGATTCAAAGTCCTGTTTGCACACATTTATACATGTTCATCAAAATATAAAAACACTCTGTTTCATAAATTAAAACAACAAAAACAAATATAGTGTCTCAAGGTGAGTCTTTAGAGGTGAAAAATATAATTTAAGGAATAGAAAATACACGACTTTGCAAAAGGAAACAAAAAAATTCAGAAAAAAAATTCAACTGGTACTGATTCTTCTGAGCTCACTCTGGAAATACAATAAATTTTATTATTTTTGATCTACTTTCTAGTGCAAATATCTTAACACACATGAAATAAGACAAAACTAACTTGCAGATAACATTTTAGAAAGATATAGGAGCTTATTTCAAGTCAATATTTCTTAATATTGCTGAGAAGTTTCTGGTTCGACGGTTAAAATCTAATTGAAAGTCTTCAGGAGCCAAAATGATCTTTTTTCTCCCCAATTAAAAAAGCAAAACTAACATTGCTGTAAATTCTCTATCCTTTATCTGCACAACAATAAATGAAACGTGTAAAATTTAGATAAAAACAGACACTAATATGAGGTTTGCCTTAATGTTTACAGTGATTTAACTTGTTGAGACAATTATTTTCTGTTTTGTCGACCTATAAAATGTTTTGGGTTTTTACCTCCAGGCAATAAAAAAAATTAAATTTTCTTCTAGAGCATTCGCTGTGATTACAAAATATAATGGAAGGGTGTGCCCAAGTTTCTGAGTATAAACAAATAAAAGAAAACTGTAAGTAGATATAAACTTGCCTTAATAGAAAAAGTGTGCATCTATGCACGAGAACCAGATTTGTACTATTCTTGAACTTCAATTATGGCCAAACAAAATTATTCCAAGAACCAGAAATGGCCCTCGGGCCGCACTTTGGACACATCTGCATTATAACGTGGAAAAAATGTCTTCTTATTCTTCTTAAATTTATCTAGAACTTTTCAATCAATACTAAGGAATTATTAACTTAAAACAAGCTCCTATATCTTTCTGAAAAGTTACTTGTAAGTTAGTTTTGTCTCTTTCAAGTGAACTCAGACATTTCCACTAGAAACTAGACAAAAAATACTTGGTAAGATTTTGTGTTGGTTTTTTTTTGTGCAAATTTCAGGAAGCAATCTCTTTATCTGAATGACTTATTTCCAAATATCAACGTCGGCTGATCAAACCCTTATAGTTTCAAACATTTTCCAGCCGTAAAACCGATATAAAAACATCATTTATACAGATAGACCTTTGTAGATTTAAGATATTAATCAACATGGAGTGCGTCCAGCATCCTCCTGCTGATACTCGCGTTAAAGTGCGTGAAAGCCCCCGGAGGAGCGGCGGCGCCTCAGACCAGGCTGAAGCCCTCGTACTGCTCCACGGCCTGAGTCAGGCGGCGGCGCAGCGTCTCTTTGGTCTGGTAGCGCGGCATGTCCAGCAGGTTGTAGCAGGTGTGAGCCACGGGCAGGTAGTGTTCCTCCGCCGTGGTGGACTGGATGACGATGCGGAGGCTCTCCATGCCGTGGATGGGGATGCGGTCGCTTCCCGTCAGGAACACTGGAAGAGGAGAACGACGCTTCAATTCAACACCGACAGATCCAAAAAATATTACTGAACGAGCAGTTTTATGTGTTTTAATGCCATTTTATAGCTGAATAAAGTAACTATGTTATCTTTAGTTGTTATACATCAAATATCACTTGAAAGAAATTTGACTTTGTAATTTATCACCTTGAACTGGGTCTCTGTCTCTCCTGCTCTTTCTGAAACTCCGCCTTCAGGAAGTCATCACAACATGGCTCCTCTATTAACCCTTGAATAATGTTTTAACCAGCATTACTCTGAGCTCTTTAATGAGCTCAGCAGTTCCACCAGGTGTTTGCTAATTCATGCTGGCTAGTCTGAAGGGGCAGGGGAGAGCTGCTCTGTGAGATAGAAGCTCTGAAACTTGGAAACTGAAGCTCTGAGGAGGAGCTGTGCCTCCAAGGCGGGGCTAGATCCACCCAGGCATTTTCCACAGCTAAATGGTTGCCATAGAGATTAAAGGATTTCTCAAACATGCATGAAAGAATCAAGGCAACACTCCTGGTTTGTTTTGATAAGGGAATAACTTCATAACACAAAGTAAATCTCAAAAAAGGCGGTTTTACATGACTTTAAGATCTACGATGGAGGTTATTTCTGTCTAAAAATTACATTTAGGTGTTTTCACACTGGATAGCTGGGGAAATTGCAAAATTTGTTATATTTTCCACAGCTGCAGTTCACTTTCACACTGCATTGTGTAAAACAGACCAAACTTTTGAAAAACCTGTTCCCCTCCTAGCCTGTGGGGGCGCTGCAGCAAAAACCATTGAAGGAAACCACGTGAAAACTTCTGAAGTAGAAGCAGAGCACAACTTCCTTCTTTACAAAATGTAAACAGGTGTCAGATTTTAGTGGTTGTAGTATTTCTCTTTAGTCTTTAGTGAAAGACCGGGAGTCATTTTTCCTACTTTTTTAATGATTTTTAAACATATCTGTGGTTTCATTTCTGTAATTGCATTTTTTTTACATTTGTTTTGTAGATTGCTGGGTTTTTTCAGTTGCAAAAATTTGGCTGAATGGTTATAATTTTTTATGTTTTTATGTCAAGTGCAAAACAAATTAAACTGCAAAAACAGCCAAGAGGTCTACAGTAAAATAATTCTAAAAAAGATTTTAAAGTGTTTTATCTGAAAAGAAGGCACATTCATACAAAAACATCAACATGGGATGAAACAAAAAGCCTGCAGTCGTGTATTTATATCCTCCAGCAGCCATCCATCATGAACCAATGAAAAATTTAAATGCTTACATAAGAACTGCTTCTTCTTCTCCAGCGGGAATTCGTGGAAAACCTCCCAGAAAAGTCGGACTGTCGGGTGAGTGGCGGTATACTCCCCTTTGTAAACGGCGTTCTGTAAAGAGACAGGAGAAGAAGAAGAAAACGTCTCACTTCGTATTCATGGAAACCTGAATGTGTCATGTTAGATTCTCTCCTCAGTCAAAAGATCAGAGTGAGGTTTCTTCCTCCCTACGTAAATATAAGATTTATAGCATTATGTTGAAAGCTTGACAGCTAAAACTAATGGTAGTCATCGCCAGCGAGGGCGGGATCTTATGCGCATGATGTCACGTTGCTACGTATCTATAGCCATTAGAAATACTTTCTTTAGTTGCTTTAATTAAAAAAAATGTTAGATTTCACCCATAAAATGCTCCAGTGTAAATCAAATGGCAATAACGTATAGAAGTGAATCACTTCCACCTGTTTCTAAAACCAAACTGGGTTTTGTTTCTGATTTTAAATGATGAATCTGGGTCAGACCTGAACCAGTCGGCAGACGTGTTCAGGCTGTCTTAATGACTGTTATGACTGGCGCAGTAAAGTTAATTATGGAAACATAAGTGTGCAGGTGCCCGTCCCTGATTGGCTCCCAGAAGACGCCAGAGACGTCCAATTGGTGGCTTCCTGGAGGTGACGGATATAAAAGCTGCAGACGCAGACTTCCTGCCATCCATCTTCAGCTCATCTCAAACGGCCACTCAGTTTGTCTGTTAACACCTTGTAAAGTTCTTGGAGTTGTAGGAATAAGCTGCCATTTATGTTTCCTTAGTTTTCTCATGTTTTTCTTCATTAGGGAGGTAAGCTTTTGTCATTTGGTTTATTTACTTTCAATTAGGTAAGTTGGGTAATATTCAGATAGTTTCCATTTGTTTGTCGTTTTCGGCATTATAGCTCACTCTGAAGCCATATGCTCCACTTCTTGTAACATCTCAATCAAAAATACATCTTTTTAAAATAAATAACATTATAAAATGTTCAACTTCGTGTGTGTCGTCTGCTTGGGATCTGAAGAGGATGGATCCTTCATGTTGTGATCTGGTATCCATAGACGGGTCGTAACACTGACCTTTTCCATCTCCTCCCAGTTGTAATTGTTGTTCCCGACCACCATGGCCATCAGCTCAGAGGGCTGGAACAGCGACAGGATCTCCCCTCCGCACACTTTCAGGAAGCCGGCGGAGAAGGCCGAGTACTGTTCGCTCACCGAGTCGGAGAACACGTAGCGCAGGTAGGCCTCCACAAACTCCTTCCTGAAACACAATCAGGGCGAGTCGTTCAGCTGCCTGAAGCTTCTGCTTCATAGGAACAGAGCGTTTACAAACCATAAACGCTCTGTTCCTCCGTCACCGTGTCTGCATCTGGGTGTTCATATTGTTTTCATAGTTTTCTGCAGAAGAACATTAATAATAAGCTCAAGGTGAAGCTCTTTACATCTGAGTGGCGTTCTTTAAGCAGCTTAAATCTGTAATCTGTTAGGCTGAAACACTGCATTAAATTCAATGTTTACCTGCGACTCTAAACTCAAGTCGTAAGACCTCGGAGTAAAAGGGCCAGACTAAGATTAAGAGAATAAAGTCAGAATTAGCTAAAGATGCAAAATTACCAGAAGTCGTAAAATTTTAAGGAAAAAAGTTGTTTTAATGAGAAAAAAAACAACTTTGAGTTATTAAGATCTGACATGACCAGTTCTCATAATATTACCACTTTATTTTGGTAAGTACATAAATACGGTGGTTTGATTCTTCTAAATAGACACAGTAATTGGAAAGACCTAATGCCAATAATAATTTGATATGACTGTTGTCCCATTAGTTCAACTTGATTCTTGTATTATTTTGATTCTATTTTTGAAATATTGCGACTATTCTCACAATATAACTACGTCCTTGTATTATTGCCACTATCTTACATTATAACCAATATTCTCACATTATTTTGACTATAGTGGTTTTATTCAGACTATTCTCAAATTATTCTGATTATCCTCGCAATATTACAACTGTATTTTTGTATTATTACAACTTCTCTCGCATTATTTCAACTTTATTGTTCTTATTCCTACTATTATTACGACAACCCTTGTATTATTATGACTAGTCTTGTAATAATATTCTTGTAATTTCAAAATTTCAAAAACCAACATTCTTAGTCTGGCCACTGTGAAACTAGCAGCAGTTTGAGTCAAAATGACAAAGAGAAGTGGACCTTTCACTTCTGAATGACGTAAAACGAAATAAAATAAAGTTTTGGAGTGGCCTAGCCAAAGTCCAATTCTGTATTGTGACACATCATTCATACTGAATATGAGGCAATTATTATTCACACAGATGATCCAGGTAGGTTTGGATAGATTTTTTCTAATAATAAATAAAATATTTTAGAAGTTCTTTTTGTATTTACTGAGGTTATTTTTCTCCAAAAGTAAGATTAGTTTTATCAGAAACATTGAAATCTGTGAAAAAAAGCATAAATAGAAGAAAACAAAATTTTTACAGCGCTTTTACTTCTTAAACCTGAAACGCTTGCGTTAACATCTCCTTCTGTTCAAACTAATAAAAAAATCTCTGACAAAGACTCAGGGATATTTTTGAAGAGGTCACAGTGACCCTAACGTTCGATTCAATTGTTCCTGAGTTTAACACTCAGCGGCTTCACATCATAGGAGAAAATGTCACTGTGACCCATCAGAGACGAAAAGGTAATGTTTTATTTAACTGCATCGGAGATAACGTTAAAAAATATATTCTTGATATGATATGGTATGTATTGGGATCAGTTCTTCTAATTTTAAAACGGACTGAACTGAATTCATGCATAACTAAAAATTATGTTATCTTTTTTCAAAACGTTAGGTCACGTTTGTGGCTCTGGCTGGACTAAGAAAAAAAAGGTATTTCTGACAACTGAAAGCAAAAGCATGCAGGTTGCCAGATGGACCATATGGACTGTTTGGGCTGAAATATTAATATTTATTATTAACAAAGCTCTTAGTTAGCAGAGTTGTGAAACCTGTTGTTTTTGTCCACAGCGATGCTCTCTCCTCCAGGAATCAGCTCCTTGATTTCTGTCATCCCGTAGTTTTCCCTGGTGATCTACGATGGAAAGCAACATTGATTCATCATCAATAAATTTGAGAATACTCTGACCTACACAGAACCCGTATAGTGATTTTGAGGTAGAATGTAATCAGTAAATAAAAGGGAGGTAATGATCGATCCCTGAGGAACACCACAAATAAGTTAAGCTACTAAGAGTGTCAACAATTGTCTGTGGCAGCAGCAACAAACCCAAACATGTCTGCTACACCTCTAATCCACAGAACTAAATCAGCCATCACAAAAACAAGAAAGTAATTCTCTTGTCTAAAAAAATTTTTAAAGCTGTATTTTATGCATTCATGCTCACATAAATGCATGCCTACACACATAAATACATAAAATGCATGTATAAAATGCCTACTTCTTTCACTAAAGTATTTTGTATAAATTGACTGTTGCAGAATCAAAGACAACTGTATTTTACACAATAGAGAGAAATTAAAAAAAACATAATTATTCCTTTTCCAATACCAAAATCAGCTAAAACATTTATGAGAAGTTACACACAGCAAAGCTGAGAAGAAACGTCTCTTCTACGTCTCCTCCTTCATAGTCTAGAAGTTGCTGAAGACTCCTGGAAAACAGAAAAATGGTTATTAAGGACAAAAAAAGAAAACAAACACAGTCCATGAAACATATAAATAACAATTTAACATGTGGCTGATTATAACCAACAGTAGCAAGCAGGATATAACGCAGCGGGAGTGTGCTCTTTAGTTTTCCTGCGAGCAACACGTAGAAGATTTATTTCCAAAACACAGGAGACACGGAAAGAGGTCAAACAGTCTGACGACAAAGAGGCTAATTAGCAAAATGGGACGGATGTTTATTCCTACTGAGGTCATCATGAGCAGGAACTGCAGCTGCTGTGCCGCATTGATTCTGGAACATTTCCACCATCTACGTCCTCCAAAATGACGTTTCTGTGGCGCTGAAGGCTGTGCAGGCCTTCTCCACGCAGATAACGTCAAAATCAATAGTTATATGAGGAGAATTATGCTCTACAGAAACACAGACATCAGTCCTCCCAGAGCAACATCCACTTTCTTACTTTAATATAAATAAAGAAATGAATGTACGCATCTGTAACACGGTTTTATTTTAACAATATTTTAGATGTGAAGTTTTGTCAAAATGTATTTTTTCTTTGAATTTATTTTGTTTAGTCAAGAAGTTGTTTGATTGGTGTATCAAGTTCTGCTCTTGACGGTTGGTGGTTACCATAGCAACCACCAACCGTCAGCTCCTCCCCCTTTTTTCTGTTGCCGTTGGTAACTGTGGTATGTATTGGGATCAGTTCTGCATTTTTCTTTACAAGTATTATATTTTGATATATATATTAGATAAATTTAATCATATACAGTGCGCCATGTGAAATTTTGTAATGTTTTGTGTATGTTTATATCTGGTTTTAATATTGTACATTTTAGCTATGTTTAATTTTAGAACTCTTATCTGCTGCTACCTGCGGTTAACTGCATGTGGAGCCACTGCTCAGCTTAGGGTTATTTATTGTATTTTTTTAATAATATGGGGCAGAAGCTAAATACAGTGAACCCAAGTGAGTCTGTCGTGAAATCAACTTACTGGTACCGAGACGCAGAAGTTTTACACAATAAGCCGGGACTGTCGAACCATTTTCATTTTCATTATGAAGATCATGTTCTCAAAGGGCTGATTGTTCCAGAATATATTGAAAAAACCTATTAAACTGTTAAAATATTAATAAAGTACTTCTTAAAATAAAATAATATTGAGCATATTCTCACACTGATCAGTTTGCAATTGTTTTTGTTATTTTTTGCAATAAAAATCACAGAATTTGTGGTGCTAACTTAGAAATATTTGCATTTCTGGATAACAGTACGTGTAACCTTTTGACACTCACCATGGGATAGGGATATGAATCACTTAAAGTTAGCATCACTTAAACCCGATGTTTTTGACCATTTTTGTGGGAAATTTACAATGAACTCACAATAGAAAATTAAGAGCAAAAAAATGTGGGGATCTCTGGATAAATTTTCAAAATATCGCAGACAAAAACAGCAAAAAGCTAAAAATTGCTCTAATATTTAACCACAGATCTGTTATCTGAAAGGCTCTATTCATGTGTTTCTGTGGAGTCTAGACGGCCACATTTGGCCCCCGTGCCTGGAGTTTAACACGTGTGTAACAAACCGTTTACAGTGGGAGTTGTGTCTCGGTTTGAAGCATAAAAAGTGGAGCGAACCTGGCTTCTGTTGGCGAGAGCTCTTTGAAATCGTCCAGTGAAGGCGACACGTCCAGCAGCTTCTTGTAGAGCACCAGAGGAAAGTGCAGATCCACCACAGTGGAGTTATAGATGGCCAGACCGCAGACGATCCCGATCAGATGAAACCAGTTCTGCTCCACAAAACACTGGGAATGCAAACACATTTACACAATACTGAAGCTCACAGACTTGTTTTCAGCTGAACGAATGTGAGAAAAACAAAACATCTGGAAACTTCCTCTTATTTCACATCATCAGATTTGAAATGTTTTTCTTTTTCCATATTTCTGTCTGAACACTTGAAAACCTGTCAGAATTGATTCAAATTTAAATCAGTTTGTTGGAGAGTGCATTTATTGTATTGTTTATCATTTATGGTGATAAATTTCTTCTGATAATAATTCTGATTTATAGTTGTCATAATAAATTCCCGTTGGAAAAACAAAAAACAGCTGCCGTAATGTCAGGATTGTTAGTTATTATGTTTCCCACCGTTTGTTCAATGAAAGCATAAAAAATAAATAAATATGATTCAATGTTAGGTTGGAATATATGGGCTTAAAGGTTTTGTTACATTATTTTGTGGTACTATTGTGATAAAATATAAAAGTGACGATATGAACTACTTATTGCTCCTTTATTTTAGGTAACCGTACGGCTGTTACTGCATGTTACAGCAATTTCAGCCCCACAAACCCAAATACTGCCCTTCAGAAACATTCCCATTTTAAATACATTTTTTAGGGCACCAGTCACATAAAGCAGTGCGATTTGAATCACTAAACTGCACATGGTAGCTTCACAGCTTTACCTCAAGATCTAATAAGGGTCAAAGTTCAGGGACATGTTCCCTCATGGAGGCGCTTGTTTTGTTCCCACAGATCACCTCAAATAACAGCAAACATCTGCCTGCATCAAGGTTACTATAGTTAAATAAAACAAGCAAAATAATGAAAACTGAAATTCAGAAAACATTTTTGTTAACTGAAATAAATAAAAACGGTAATTAATAGGGGGAAAACTATAACTAACTGGAACTACAGTATATTGTGTGTTTATAAACTTAATTGAGACATACTAAAATTATAGACATGATATTTTTGATTTTGTGCTTATGAATCCATTTATTAGTCTTTCAAACTGATGTGAAAATGATTTTTCTTCCACCTCCACACCTCACAAGCAGTTTATGTCAGCTGTGGGCAAAACGTGGAAATCCTTTCTCCTATGGTGGCAAAATGGCGACGGCAAAAGTTTGGAGAAAACCTCAGTCAGTTGCTTATTCAACAACTGAATACAGTTTTTTTTTAATTGCATCTTCTGTACAGTTTTCTCTACCTACACAATGTATACATATTCACAATACAATACTTTGACATTTTTTAATTCTGCACCTAAAAATTAACCAAAAATGAAGAAAAAAACTAATACACACTAAACAATATTTGACTAATAATAACTGAAAAAACTAGCAGACACACTCTAAAAAATAACTGAATTAGACAAACAGAAAGACAAAATGAAATAAAACTACAATGAAAACCTAAAACTATTATAAACCTGGCATGTATGAATCCTGTTGATCATTTCAAGGATCAACAAAAGTTTAAAGCTGCAAATATTGAACATAAAGTCTAAAAACGAATTCAACTTTATTCTGTCCACTCGATCCACCTGGCCTTGTTGTAACGCAAATTATAAAACTTTTATATATTATAAAACGTGAATTACAACAGAAAAGGCGGAGTGCGACTAACCCACACAGCCGTGGTAAACCCTCTGCTGTCATTTTAATCTAAAGTCCAATGTTTGGATTTGTGTAAAATCAGGTTGATTCCTGCTTACCTTGTCAGAGAACCACAGCAGGTTGGAGTCTTTATAATGAGTGAACATCCCATAAACAGGATCCAGAAGCTCCTTTAGCAGCAGCAGGAAGAACTCTTTAGTTACGCCGCCTGCGTCTACAGCTTCCTCGCCATCAAAGATCACCTGGAGGGAGCAGATAATGAAAGAAAGTGAGTGTAGAAAGGGTTGCTACACACTTTCTATGTATTAATTCAAGACTTCAATTTTCAGTTTTCTCTTTAAACAAGTACAGCTTTAAAAATTTGGAACATTGTGAAAAAGTTTAGTTTTTGGCTCTGCAGGAAATGACCCTTGTACAGATTCATTAGAATGAAATATTTCAAGAGTTTATTTCTTATAATTTTTTTTAAAAACATTATTTTTATTTTCTTTTGTTACATAATACAGAACAAAAAAAAGAACATGCACATAGAAAAGGAACAGAACAGTGACAGCTGACTTCTTAATACAATTTTAAGGTGTTTAGTTATTCTAAAGGTTTCTAAATAATGTCCATTTTTCCTGCAGTTCTTCACCGTTTGATTGTTGTTGTCTTAGAATGCATGCAAAACAATTTCTTGTAATTTGACCGATTATTTTAGTAATTGATTATTCTGACGATTAATTAAGTGATGGAAAAAAAATTGGTTCACTGTGCAGATTTTTCATTGAATCACTTAAGCGTAATTTATACAACACCTGAAATACATGAGAAATGCAAATGAACAAATAATTCAGTTACTTTTTCAGTGAATGCCAAAAAAATGTCTAACATAAAAAAAATTTTCTTTTATTAAACTTGAATTTGGTGAAGCTAAAATGCCACTTGGGTAGAAAATATTCACAGCAATAGAAAGGTTTTTATTTATCGGAAATGCAAAATGTATCGATTCTTTGGTACAATTTTGGTGTAATTACTGCTCTAAGTATGTTGTTCTTTCAGTAATTTGCCTGTTTTAATCTGTATACTCCATTTAACAATTAATAAAATACTTTATTAGCTAACGATTATTTCAATAATTGATTAATGGTTTCCACCCAACTTACAGTTAATGAAAGAGCAAAATTAAGTGTCTCAGAAGATTAGAATGTACTGAAACGGCTGTAGTATATTCACAGAAAGTTGAGTGGAAGGAAAAAGTGTCATAGGAAAAAATGCAATAAGAACAGTGACTGGAGAGAAATTCTGTCAAGAATTAAAATTGTCATGAATCTGTATGAGTTTCACTTTCTGAAATGAATTGACAAAAAATATTGGACTTTTCCATGATATTCTAATTTCTGAAGCTGTACTTGTACTTTGGGAAAACACAGAAGTAAATAAGGAAGGATCAAAATGAAGACTGGCTGGACCGGGGTGACTGAAAGCAACTTTTAAACAATCAAATGTTGAACAAAGTCTGCTAAAAAGGAACATTTTCCAAACGTATTCCCGTATTTTTATACCACTGAGATGCAAGAATCAGGGATCTGCTCACCTTGAGGGGCTTCTTGAGATCCACATCAGAGTACATGGTGAGCTCCCGCAGCGTGTCACTGACTAAATGGTTCCTGCGCACATGCAGCACCAGATATGGGTTCCTAGCAAGGTGGGGCTCCAGCGTGAGCAGCATGAAGACGTTGTGCAGATTTGCACCGCTGACGGCCATCTTGGCAAAAGAAGAGATGAATAATTAGAACAGCAGAGTGGAAAACAGACCTGCACTCAAGTATTAAGTTGTTTTTTTCTCTCATTGAATTTCAAAGCAGATAAAGATTCTTTCTCCCAACTAATTTTCTTCATTTTATACAAACCTGTAAGAGTGTGACTATAAAGGCTGAGTTATGGATGCACTTTTAGAGGTTTGCAGTCAAACTGATGTGAGCCCATATATATTTATGAACAAAGAATAGCATTTACATCTCAAACTCGCTCGATGTGTGTTCAGACAACACTTGGCTCTGTGTGTGTGCTTGTAACTTAACAAATTAATGTAAATGAAACATCAACTAGCAAAGCAAAACATTATTAAACGAATCGGAAGGATTTAGGAAAACAAAGTAAACTTAATTCAATAACCTTCTGAATTTTGCATCTTAATAATATTTAGTTAAACATACAAATATGCTGACTCAACACTGTCGTTTTTAAGTAATATGTTTTTAATTTAGTTTACTTATGAATGTGACAAGCATTACATGGCTTGTCTTCTGTAATTACATTTTTAACTGAAACAGAAAAAAACCCCATTTATTTAACTTTGCATGTTTGCTGTTTTAAAGGAAAGGTTTCTATTTTCTGGGTTTGGTTAACAAATTTATTCTCAGTATAAAATGATGATTTGGGTCGCTTTCTTTCAAAACACTATATTCAGCCGAGTTGGCTTTTCAGTAAAAGTCTGAGCAGACGTGGTTCTAATTACTAAAAAAGACAAAGACTCTCTGTTGTACTTAACATTTTCCATTGCAATAAATGTCTGTAATAATTTTGCCATGATTACAAATAAAAAATCTATCTGCTTCAGCCAAATTTGGACGGGTCAAATTTGCATCTTTTGAATTACAGTTTGGCGGTCATACAAATCAATCCAAGGGCCAAAAATGGCCCCCGAGCCACACTTTGGAGACCCCTGCATTAAGTGTTGTCAGTAATGTCTTCCAATAAAATTTCATTTTCTAGTCATATTTCCAAATTCCTGACAACTTTTAAGATTTAACACAAAACCACGTACTGCCCTAGCTTAGCAAGTTTTCTGGGGGACGACCCATCATAAAAAAGTCTGATTATTTGGTGCTTGAAAACTTTTGCACAGACTTAAGAGGCTCTTACCTGCATTTGCAGTTCAGCATCTGTTTGCAGCATTGTCGTCTTGGCTTGGGCGTTCAGGATGAACGGGAAGGCACAGAGGTTCACTGAGGGAAAGTCGTTCTGCTGGGATCGCAACATTCACAGCGTTACAAACCCAGCATGAACGCGACTGATTTAAGGTTTTTAATGTTCAAAATCAAAATACCTGTGAGGGGGAGGAGCCCATTTTCTAGGAATCAAAATAAAACGGGACAGAAAAATGTCAGGATTATGCATACTTTGCGAATAATCGGCATCAGACAACACAGAAATGCGACGCTGCGCTCACAATCTCAGCTTTAGTCAGAAACCATTTGAGGTAGTCCTCCTGGATGTCCACCAGGCTGCTGATGTCTGGGATATAAAAGCGACTGTACTCCACGTGATTCGCCCTTAAGTTTACCTGGCAACACAAAACGGGTCTGGGCCTCAGAGCGGTAAAACATTTTCTCCTCAGCTCAGGCAGAACGTAGGACAATAAATCAACAACAATATACAATCACAGAAGACATATGATCAATATCAATAGATAGAAGACAGAATATTCAATAATGTAATACTATATACTTTTAGATGATCATATTGTATTATGACTTTATTACCAAATAATAACATTTTTCATTGCAATCTCCTCTTTTGATTGTAAGAAAATATGTAACATTTTATTAATCACATCAAATTTGATCTTATTCAAATATTTCTTATGGTTTGCAGCAGTTCCTTTGGGATTGTTTATGTCAGAAACTTTTCTATTTGTTCAACTTGTATTTATATTTTTTAAATGAAAAACAGAACACATAAATTATGATGAAAAATTTAAGATGAACATTTTTTGGGACTCTGGGATTCTTTTCCCTCATCAGCCGATCCGTACCTTGTGGAGTTTCTCCAGCAGCTGCAGCGTGGCCAGGAAGTAGTTATCGTAGAAGACGGGCACCAGGATCGTCTTGCCGCCCGTCAGCATGAACACAACGATGTGTTTGTACATGTCAACCATTCTGGTGAAGAAGCTGCCGTCCATAAAGCACCACCAGTTATCTACGGGAAGAAAACATGACCAAAAAGCAGGAACACACTTCAGCTTTGCCCGTTAAAGCCGTTCAAATGACTTCACAGATTACCCTAAAAGAAATTAGGGATTATTTGGTCGCAGTGTGTGCATGGAAATATGATACCCAATACTTTGCTGGGGTTGGCGTCTAGCCGGAGAATAGCCATTGCCAGGGGAATAGTGAGGCGGATGTAGTTCTTGGAGTCCTGCAGGGCGGGGTACTCGGACAAGATGAGGTAGATCCTCATGGCCTCAACGTCCGGTGGCGAGCGGGGTAGTTGGGGGATCAGCAGGCTCTCAAAACTCTTGGAGGCCTCAAAAACACACATTTATTACTTTTAATTTATAAATCAGACTTTTAAAAAGCTGCAGAGGGAACAGGAAACACTTTTAAGGCAGCAGGACTTTAATGGTTCTGGACTTTTGCCTCTTACCACTGATTGCAAAGTCATCTTGACATCATTCAAACAATCCCCAACCTACAATTACTAAACCATAACCGGCAGTGATGAGTCAGAGCTGCCGTTTCTTTTTTAAGAGCGGCGGCAGAACTTGATCCAAAAACAAACTCTAATACACATGCAGAGGAACCCTGGGAATGATGCGTTACATGGAAATGGTTCTTCTCCAGCTTCCAGTAGGGAAACAGGAAAACTTCTACCTCCAGAAATCAGTGAGTGAAACATTAATGGATGCACAAGCTGAAACAATTAATCGGATCAATTGATTATTGAAATAATCTTCAACTCATCAAGTAATTGATTAGCTGTTAACTGGAGTGTACAGACTCAAAATAAGGCAAATTACTGAAACAACATATTCAGAGCAGTAATAAAACCAAAACTGTACAAATATACATTTTGCATTTAAGGTTAACTTAAATGTCAACTTTAATAGACAAAAAAATATTGAAAGTCATTAAAACATTTAAATACAAACTTACAATAGCCTGTGCAGAGAATTAAATGTGTATTTCATTATTTCATGATTCCTGAAGTGAATAATTTTATCTGTCAAACTTACCAATGAAAGTCAAACATTCAACTAAACCTTTATATCTTTTATTGTACATTTAGTTCATAACTGTATTATGTATTTTTATGTAACTTTGTTCCTTTTGGCCCTCCATAACATTTAGACACTGTTAAGTGGAAAATTTTTCTGGGCATTTCCTTGTCAAGGGAATTATTTTCTTGTAAATAAGTCAACTTTTTAATTAAAATTCTGCTTTTGTACAAACCAAACAACCTCAATGACAGACAAAGGAATTTTAGGGTGACATCATCACCAGATAATCAAACTGAGATCAATGTGATCCAACAGAAAAACAAACATTTTTTATTCAGTCAATCATTTAAAGCTGCATGTTGATCTGTGGTTTATTACCTGTTCCAGGAGTCCAGAGAAGGCCGGTTTGCTGAGAACCTCAAACAGCGTTCTGACCGAGTTCAGATCAATACCCGGGATCTTTGGGTTGGTCTTGAAGTGAGTGTCATCACTGCAAAGACAAAAACATAAATAACTGATACCACTGTAATTCAGAAGCAATTTTTCAAGAAAAGAAAAACAAAAAGCTGTTGAAATTATAAACAAAAGGATGTAATTTAATATATTTGTCACCTGAGAGTTAAGTTCCCTAAATGTTTCTGCAGTTAGATTTTTAAATTCTTAATAAGTATAATAAAATAAAAAGCAACCAAAACTTTCTACTTGACAGTGGAGAAGCCATTTACAGTAAAAAACCTTCTAAACGCGTTCAGAGTAAAGGTTGAATTTATCCTCAACACATCAGATGTCATCCTGTTGAGACCAAACACAAAGCAGATGCAGCAACAGCAGCAATCCGGGTCGGACCAACGAGCCACGACTTAACGACTCTCCGTTTAACGAGGAAACACCAGCAGGTCAGGCTGCCAAATACCACAAAAAGGCTGTTTTTCTCCACAACGTCACTCTAATTACGTAATTTTCAAGGTATTGGGGCCGCTGTAGAAAGAAAAAAAAGGAGGATAAAATTTCTGCCAAAATCTTGAGAAATTTTGATATTCATCTATGAAATTTTCTAGAAAAAACTTGGAAATTTCTCAGTTTTAATGTAAACAAAAAATCCACTTTTGAAATTCCAAGGTTTTTCTTTAAAAAATTCTGAGATTAATCTAAAAACTTCAAACTTTTCAAGCTCAGAAATTTCCACCTTTTTATAAGAAAAGTTCTGAGATTAATCTACCATTTTTGAGCTTCTTTTCATGCAAATCTTTTACTTTTGAAGCTCAGAAACTCTTTTGTTTTTTCTAGAAAATTTCTGAGATTGATCTTGCAAATTTTCCAATTTTGAACACAGAAATTTCCATGTTTTTTCTAAAAAAAAGATTCTCAGATTAATCTCTAAATTTCTTTGGTTTTTGGCATAAATTTACTCCCTTTTTTCTAAGTACAATGGCCTTAGTAATAGTCCCAGTAATAGGACTTTTTTTTAAAATAAGGAGTGAATTAAAAGTGCAAGGTGAAAAATTGGGCAAACTCTTAGCCAATAAATGAACAGCTTTAAAGCAAATTCTGGGTAAAACTAATACAATAAAAAGAAGGCTGAAGGGTTTCACTTAGATAGTGCTATTTGAAGCTCTACTCTTCTGAATCCCCTGCAGGTAATACCATAATGTATTCTTTCCCTCACAATTTTGATTTTTCAAAACTTTGCAATTAACCTTCAGAAAGTTGAGTGATGTACCAACTACCAAAGACAGAGTATTAATAATAAAATTGTTAAAGAATGCAAAATTTGTGAAATAATTAAGTGTAGATGAGCCGGAGGTGTGAAGCAACCGGCTGGTGTCCATCTTTTATAAACCAGCTGTGAATCAGCAGAGAAACCCGACCTGTAATCCCTGCAGAGTATTGTTGGCCTCATGAACCCGCAGAGGTCTGCTTTCCACCCTGCTGACCTCCTGAGCTCTTTCCCAGAACTTGATAAGTAAACTGCTGATAGGTCAGCCTTAGAGAACCATGACCTCCACTCAGGTTCACAGGGAAGAAGGAGCACAAATCGTCCTCAAACTAAACCAGATAACATCTTTCCCCACTACATTCTCACTTTTTCTTTGCTGAATAAGGTTCTGTAAGATGAGTAAAAGTATGCAGTGTTCAGTCCAATGAACAGCTGTTTTGTTTACACATAATAAGAAGATATGCATTGACCCCAGTGATCTGTGGGGAAGCAGAACGTAGCGTTTCATGTTCTAATTTAGCTTGCAACAGAGGAACATACAGCATAAATAACTCTCACATCTAAGGGCAATGTAGAGACCAATAAACCTAAAAGTCATGGTTTGAGACTGTGGGAGTGCACTTGTGTACTTGTGCACCCACAAGTGCTTGAAGAGAACATAAAAACGTGAGATTCAAACCCAAAAGCTTCTTATCTTTCTCAATAAACAATAAATCAATTAATCGCATTTAAAACCAACTTGGTTTATCATTTCTCTCTTTCTACCAAAAACTGGATGATAGAATCTTCAATCTGTTACTTTGGCCTCAACTAGCTTATCTTTTTAATATAAAATTTTGCTTGCACAGACTTACTGATCCCTTTTATTTGTCGTTTCTGTTGTTTTGCTCATTTATTTTGGATATATATAAAATGCTTTCCAGTTCCAGTGTTAAATGTTCAATAGAAATGAAAGTTTATTTATCTTTGAGGAGGTATACCTTTGTATTACTTTAAAATGGTCTGAAAACAACAATATTATCATTTATCACAATAACTTCTGGGACAATTTATCAGCAGTGCCACCAATCAAAATCCAATTTGGTGAGATTCTTCACTAACTGTATTTGTAAGGAAACACATGTTAAAGGAATAATGTAGTTTTTATTTATCAGTTTAAAAGGATTTTGCAGTAGTAAACAAGTGGAAGAAGCTATTATATGTTTGCAATAATGCACCTCCTAAAAACATAACGGACTTTAATTAGGGCACTTAGAAACGAGTAAAGTGAGTAAAGCGGTGAAGAGCAGCAGGGAATACCAGCAGATTCAGCCCAATCTAAAAGCTATTTTTATACAAATAAAGAAACAGCAATGAAACTAATCTCTGTTTAATATAAGATAAAAATAACTTGAGTTTGGAATAAATACTTTGTCAGTGTAGTAACTAACATGTAATTCTTCCAACATGGACAAGAAACTGGATGGAACACCTCAGCATAAAAACTTTCAACTGCAAATAAAAGTATTTGCTTTTTAATTTATCTGATATAGGATTGTTGAGTTTTATATAAACATCAAGAAATTCTGTACCGAATTTAACTCTACTCTCTTCTTGCTGTAAGAATCTTGAGATTATGAAGATATTCATATGCAGTAAAGTGAAGCGAGTGTTTGTCTTTTATAAAAAGTGGTAAACTGAGTCGCCTTGTTCCGGATAAAGTTAGTTTACCTTTGGTCCAGGAAGCTGGCGTTCCAACAGGCTGTGGAGGAGAGCTGGATCACAATGTCACTGCAGAAACAGACAAATACGCTTTTTTAAATGATGTGTACAAAAAAAACTACAATTTAGTCAAATCACAAATAAAATGTTTCTTTTTTTATAAGGAGATTTGCAACCTTTACAACCTAAGGATTAACTTTTATTCTCAGGCCATCCAAAAACAACTTGCTTAGAGTCACAAATGTCAAACAACTTTTTTGAATAAATAAATACATAAATAAATAAAAGAGAGCTTCTAATTTCAGATAAATGCCTACTTTCAGACATTTGTTGTCATTTTAAAGAACCACCATTTATTTCTATTTTTAGGATTTAAAATAAAGATGAATATAACATTTAGCAAAAAGAAAATAGCAAGAGCAACCTAACAAAGAAAGTCACTGTGAACTAAGAGCTCTGCAAAAGAGCTTTAACTACCACTGCTTTTGATAGTCATGCTTTTATTATTTTATGCCTTGGTGTTTTAAAAACAGAAATCTATTTCTCTGGTTGAATTCAAATGTTGATACTTGTAAACAATGCTGATATACTGACAAAGACTGTAGATCTCAACAAGTTTTTTATTGTAAATCTAGTTACAGATTATTATTTCTGTGGGATGGAAAGTTATGTAAAAAATAAAAATAAAAATAAGCACATAGATTTCAACATAAACACATGAAAAACAGATCTAAAGAACGTATTGTTTGCCCTTACCGTCCTTTGTGGAAACTGAATGCAAATATTGCAGGAATAAAACTTAAAAAATGCTAAACATGCCTTTGTTATTTAATATAAATTAAAATATAAGTTGGCTGCACTATTCAGAATTTTTCAAGCAGTTAGCCGTTCATGTTCCCACTTACTTTGCAACAGCAGAGTCTGTGTTGTACATCATTTTTAATCTCCATGAGTTTAACTGTTCGTAGTTGATCGGGGCGAGGCTTTTACTGACATTAACCACTCTGAAGTCCTCTGTGGCAGCAGAACTCTGCCGAGAACAAGAAGAAGAAAAACCATATTAAACACAACAAAAGGGAAACAGGACCCTGATGAGCTCTAACCAGGTAACAGTGAAAATATCTGATCATTTTTTCAAAGAACATACTGCATAGTTCATGCAAATGACAAAGTTAAGTCATAGAGACTACTACCACCTTGTGGTGAAACACTGAACATAATAATGTTCATTGAGCAAAAGGTGACCCACTCCTGTCTGAAAAGCTTAAATAGGATGCATCTAAACTTGGTTATAAAAACATATTGTCATATTTCAGGACCAACATACATTTTTTCAATGTTTTTAAGGGCTCTCAAGAAATGTATTATCTGCACTACCATGTTTATACATAATGGTGTGAAATATTCATGGCCTTAAATACAAACAGAAACTGGACTGTTTTGTCTGCACAGAAAAATAAAATAAAGTAACCAACATACTGATAATACAGTACATTGTAAGTTCATCATGGAATTCATTAAATTGTGTGAGTGAATAAACAAAATAAACTGAAAGTGTTCTGCTTTAGTTTTTTTTTTTTATGCCTGCCAAAATCTGCAGATTATTTTATTAAATCAAATTGTTTCTTTTGACTTTATTCTCCTCACTGGACAAACTGCGATTTATATCTTAGTCTTTTGAGCTCACATTTGAGCAACAAGAAGTATAAACATCATGAGACATGCTTTTTATGTTACACAGGATTGAACCAACTCACAGTATCAATAATTACAGATGAAAGAGTTATTTTTTGAAGAAACAAGTTTTAGGAGAAATGAGATCTGAAATGGCATACCTGTTCATTGGAGTACAATAAGAAACTGTGGTCTCCTCCACATATGATTTTTACAACTGTATATTGCTTTGAATCTGATGGAAAAAAGAAACAAAAGAGAAACTTAACATTTGATAAGAGTGATTCAAACTACTAAAACAAACCAAAATTAAATCTGATGAGTTTCTTTAAAGGTTTGTCCATTTAAAAAAATATATTTTCTTGAGTCTCAAATCTTCCAGAAATCATTCTTTGCGAACAATGTGATATTTTTGGTTCATTTCAGATAAATCAAACAGGCAAAGGGAGGCTTTGTTTGTGTAGTAACAATTTCCTCAAAACGAAAGACTGTTTAGTCAACAGTTTGGAAATCTGTCTTTGTAAACAACCCATATCAGAAAAGTCGAGGTGAAAGTAAATTAGAGAAGTCAGCGTTTCCATTCAACCTGAATGTTAAAAAATAAAAACCTGTTGAATTAAATGTTTTTAAAGGCCTTCAGAAAACCTAGAGAACTATTGATAGAAACAACTTTAGAGCTTCTTGTAAAACTATTTGTTTGGAAGGAAAATATACTGCAAAGAAATTAGGAACAAAACCAGACTTAGTGTTTGCAAAAGAAAAAGAAAAGAAGTGGATTTTCTCTTCACTTTCCTCGTCGCTATGGCAACCATCCGTAAGCACACAAAAGTGTTCAGCAGAGCAGTTTGTCTGAGAATAGAGACAAACCTCGTGTTTTCTCACCTCTTCTCTGCAGGTTTCCAGTCAGGAAGCTGGACTTGACGGGAAACGGGCTTCTTGAATCCCCCAGGATTCCCGTGCCCAGCTGGCCGTGGCTGTTGCAGCCGAATGCATAAACCATGCTGGACGACGGGACTAAGGCCAGAGTGTGGTGCCTCAACAAAAAAATTTAAATATCAGCTTCAATATTCAGAAAAATAAAAATAAAATCCCTTAAGAGGTGACAGAAAATCCCTTAAGAAAATCCCCTAAGATGTAAAGCAGTTGAAACGCTTTACATACTAATAGAATGCTAGTAAAACCACTGTGATTACTAACGTAAATTACCATTACAAATAATGATGCAATGATATTAAAATTTTGGCAAATATCAAAATCCAATGTTAGCACATCCATACTTGTAATAATAAATGACCAAGCCTGTCCAAATGTAAAATTACAAATAACTACATGGAAAACTACTCGTTATTTCTGGTCTATGTTTGTTATTATTTATTTCTGCTCTGGAATCAACGATGTTTGCTTATTTGTTTGTGTATCGCAAGACATCTTTAACCAATATTAACACATTATCACACATTTTTCTTTAAATGTGCTGCCCTAAACATAAGTAGAAATCTGTAAAAGCTTATAGGAGATAATTCACTATAATTTAAAAAAATCTAAAGTTAAATTTTCTTTGGCTATAGTGTTCTTTAGTAAAGTTTTATTGTGAGATGTCTATTATTTCATAATAATAGACATCTCACAATAAATAATTAAAACAAATCTACTTAAACAGTAAAATAAGCAATCCTAAAAAAGATTTAATTTATAATTATTGTTTTATTTTTTGTGTAGATGTACAGAGTGGTGGAAGACTCTGTGGTGGAAGCTAGCCGGTGTTACGGCTAGCTTGGAGCTAGCTTGGAGCCAGCTTAGAGCCAGCTTGCAGCTAGCTTGGAGCCAGCTTGCAGCTAGCTTGGAGCCAGCTTGGAGCCAGCTTGGAGCCAGCTTGGAGCCAGCTTGGAGCTAGCTTGCAGCTAGCTTGGAGCCAGCTTGGAGCTAGCTTGCAGCTAGCTTGGAGCTAGCTTGGAGCCAGCTTGGAGCCAACTTGGAGCTAGCTTGGAGCCAGCTTGGAGCCAGCTTGGAGCCAGCTTGCAGCTAGCTTGGAGCTAGCTTGTGCTCCAGTTCACAGCGCCACCCGGTACGGTTGGATGATTCTAATCATTTATCAGGGTCAGATTTCTCTGTTGCTGATTTTTCTTGAGATGGACACTGAGAAGTTTGGGAAACACGTATAATGACAATATAAGCTGAACAGCTTAATCTCTGGTTGTTGTGTCTGGTGGCAACAGATTTACACTCATAACTGATGAAAACCCTGAAGTGGTTTTAAACTGACAGTACCTGCCACAGGCGATCTGGGAAACCTCAGTGCCCATCAGCTCCAGAACCCGCCTCGGTAGAAGCTCATTGTTGGTGGAGCCGTGACCCAGCTGACCCCATGAGCCGTCGCCAAACGTAAACAGGCCTCCGTCCTGCCAGGAACAGAATGAACAGAAAGAACAAAAAGAACAGAAAGAACTGATTTTTTTTATTGCCGTTTGAAAAACACAAAAATCCTGAACTAGACTATTTAGTCAAAGTCTGTTTCTGAGCTTTAAAGGTGAGTGAGTGAGTGAGTGAGTGAGTGAGTGAGTGAGTGAGTGAGTGAGTGAGTGAGTGAGTGAGTGAGTGAGTGAGTGAGTGAGTGAGTGAGTGAGTGAGTGAGTGAGTGAGTGAGTGAGTGAGTGAGTGAGTGAGTGAGTGAGTGAGTGAGTGAGTGAGTGAGGGATGGATGAATGGATGGTTGGATGGATGGATGGATAGATGGATGGATGAATGGTTGGATGGATGACCAGACAGATGGTTTAGACAAAGTCTAAGTCTGGGAACCAAAGTATTTCATCATTTCTCTTCTTTTATTTGTGAAACATTTGAGTTTCTGGACATGTGAGGGATTTTTTACCTTTGTGAGGGCCGCAGTGTGCTCATCTCCACAGCTGATATAAACGACTTTTTGTGATCTCAGAAACTTGATGTGACACGGAACGGCTCGATCTGGAGAAACGGTACAGTTGTGAAAAGTTAGCAGACAGCAGAGAAGGAAATCAAAGGAAGAGAAATCTGATTCTCCATCTTAGCTTCAGGACCAAAAACACTCCACTGTCTGGTTCACTCATCTGTTTTCATCAATGGCTTTTTGTAACCAGCTGATTAATACCTTGTTTGTCATTCAGTCCAAGTTGCCCCGCCCTGTTTTTGCCCCATCCGAAGACGGCTCCTGACAGGGAGAGGGCAAAACTGTGGTCTCCTCCAGCAGTTATCTGAGCCAGAGGAATCCCTGCCAGGGACTTTAGGGGATGAGGCGTCAGTTTGCTTGGCTCTCCTTTACCCAGACCCAGCTGGCCGCTGGTGTTCTGACCCCAAGTGAACAGCTGACCATCTAATGAGGAAAACACAACAATTTCATCAATGTAAACATTAAGGCAGGACTTTAACGCATTCATTTTCATTAATTAGTTACACAGATACGTACAAATGTTCCAGCCTGAACTTTTTTGTTTGCGTGTTTCTGGTACTCCAGGAAATCGGACGCACAAGCGACATCTGCTAACAGCAGCGATGGACGACAAAGCCACTTCGCTTGGCCCACTGGGAGTTAATTTCTGCTTCTAAAAAGAATCTGATTGGATGCTGGAAAAGGCTATTGTTGTGTTCAGGTTGTGCTAAAAAGAGTTAGCCGACTAAAGCTACTCAAGCCTAAAAGAGCATCTCAATGCTAAACATGTAGCAGCAGCGCATGTTTAGCGCATGGAAGCTAACGTGGACGCTAATGCTAACGTTAGCGTCCACAGTCCACATTTCTAAAGAAGTTCCTTTGCACCATTCTGATGGTTAAATAACCTAAATTACAGATTCAAAACATTAAATATTGTTGTTTTTTAGCTCACATCTTATTAAATTATTAAATGATTTAGCAGTAGAAAGAGCTTTTGAATTAAAAATGTTGCTTATTTTGTCAATATAGGGCTTAGATTAAAATGTGATTAATTGCAATTAATGAATTACACAACCTGCAATTAATTCAATTAAATTTTTTATCAAGTTCTACTAGTAGAAAACATTAAAACAACTAATTTATACAGTTATGGTGCAAGAGAACATATATTCTACTTTATAGAATATCATAAAAATAATGTAGCTTTTGCTAGTTTCTAAAGTTATCACTGTCCAAAAACACCAAATACCAAACCTTTTTATTCCTGAACTGCTCTAAAGCTCCCACCACATTTATGCTAAGGCCTGGGCTTTGACTGGGCCATTACCAAACATTCATTCTTGTCTTTTTCAGCCATTTTGTTGTGGATTTGCTGTGTTTTGACAACTTAAGCTGCTTTTGCTGATATGCTGTTTGGTTTTCTGGTCAAATTCAAATCCCAACATTACATCATGCCAATCTCTCTCTTTGTCGATGACACCATCAATAATTTGGAAATTACTCTGACAAATGTGCTAAAAATAAATTTGGGAGGTAATTTGACAACAAGCAGTAGGAATATGCAGGTTTTGCTGCTATGGAGACACATTTTTTCCCACCTCTAGAAAGTGCGATACAGTGCTGGTTTCCACACATCACTTGGGAGATGCTGTGGTCACAAAGCCTTTTGACCAACCTGGAACAAACAAGGACAAAAATACAATTCATATCTTTTGCTTCATATCTTTTTTTAAGAGTGAAAATAAAGGCAAGTGAAAGAATGTCAGTAAAACAATTCAACACTAAAAATAGGGGTGTTAAAAGGTGAAATAACTCAAAACCCAAATCAATAAAAACACACAAATAAAGCAGTAACAACTAAGTGCAAAGTAGAAATTTCCAAATGAAGAAGGAATTGTTAAACTCTATAACCAGTGTTCACATCCTTTCTGTTATTTGCACAGTTTTATTGTCACTTATTGTAAATAATCTCTTTTAAAGCACAAATACACTTGCAACGTTTTGTACATTTTTTAAAATTATCCTACTAATTTGCACATTTCTATAGACTGAAATATTATTTTTAATAACTAAGCAGCATTTTATGTTTAAATTTTGCCTTTTTGTACAGTATGAGATTCTAAATTATGATTTTTATATATTTATCTTTGCATGAATCTGCACGCTCCAATTACCTGTCACTTTGCTGCTGTTACACCAGAATTTCCTCACTACGGGACGATGAACAGATGTTTCTGTTCTATTCTTTGTGTCCTTTTCAAGATATTCTCTTAAATAGAAAGATTTAAACTGTAAATTTGAGCTTTTAAACAGCTCAAAATTAGTTGTTTTTTTTTTTTTTAAGATTTCTGATATTAAACAACAAAATGATTAAGTTAATGTACATTTCAGTTATTACAACTAAAAACCAGAAACCAGACCCAAAACCAGGGTGTAGTGATGGACTCGGACCTGAACTTTCAGAGACACATAAAGACAATTACAAAGTCAGTTTATAAGTCACTGAACAGTTTAGCTAGCACCACAATGCATTAAAGATCTTCTATTGTATCAACCTTTCAGACCATTTAGGTCTGTTGGTTCTGGTTCTGCTCTGCATCCCCAGAACCAAAACCAAACATGGAGAACCACCATTCAGCTTCTATGTAATACAAATCTAGAACAAACTTACAGAAAACTGCAAAACACTGATTAGAGTTGGTTTTGAACCTTAATAAAAGAAACGTTGACCAATCATCAAATCATTGACGGTTTTGGTGACGGCACGCATCAAAGTCCAATGTTTGTTCCTGGTTTTCTGAATCATTAGCTGTATGGGTTTTTCTGTTTTTATGATGGAAGGCACTTTGAACTGCCACGTTGATGGAATGTTCTATAAAACAAACTTGATTAATTGATTGATTGATTTTTGTTTTGCAGAAGCTTCAGTCTGTCACTGATGTGCCACCGGGTCACCTCGGGATTCGAACGGCCGCCTCCACTGTCCCCAGGCCGAGCTGCCCGCCTTCTCCGGCTCCCCATGCAAACACCTGACCCTGCTCATTGATGGCCATCGAATGCGCCCGGCCACATGACACCATCGTTATCTTCTGGGTATCCAGAGCCCCAACCAGCTCTGTGGGGAGAACAGAGTCTCATCAGACTACAAGCAACCTACAGTCATGGTCTGGGCACTACTTATATGATTACATTCTGAAATTGTGGCTTAGTTTTTTTTTTATTCAGTAATTAAAAAAAATTTAAAAAGCAAAATATTCCTAATTAGCTGTGATGGAGGAGCCGTCACGAGCCGGGGCTTAGTTATGAGTCCGTGTCAGCATGCGAGCACTCGCACACGCATACACACAAACATGCACAATCGCTAACTTACTTTTTTTTGCAGCTTAAACTGACGCGGTTCATCGTGGGTGCACATGCGGTGTTCCTGCTTCAGTTAACATATCCATCCTAACTTATTATTTTCAGCTTCAAACATTTTCCCGGGTCTATTTTCAAGGAGGGTTGTTTGTGCGCCGGGAGGGAGTCACGTGATGACGTAGTGATGTCATCGGAACGTACTGAGTGTTTTCTATTAAATTGAGTATTGTATTTTTGATCACAAGTTTATTTATTTATATATTTTCTCTCTTTTTTCCCTTGGTATTTATTACTTTGTTTAATTTAAGAGTTTACTTGAGTTAGAAGTAATTATTAATTGTTTTTGCTTGTTTGGTCTTTCTGTGGGCCGAGCTTGTGGCTTTAAGCAGGGCTCTACGCCACAGGGAGTCAGTCTGTGGCTAGACTCCTGAGAAGTCACACTGAAGGTGATGGACTCTTGCATTTAAGGTACTGCTGTTAGTCTGTTTTTTAACCTGCCTTGAACGTCCTTTGTACATGTTCTGCACCTCTTCGATTTGTTCACCTGAAGAAAAGCTTAATAAATTTCACTAAAGTGATCTACGGCCTTGGCCAGTCATTTATGTTTGACCAAGTCATAATAGAACCCCGTCACATTAGTGTTGGCCTACATAGACTTAAAATTTTGTCTACCTTATGAGCTACTGTGATAACAATAAAAATGATTTTAAAAATGATTTAATATTTCTTTTTTAGGTAACTGTATGGCAGTCACAGCAATGCAGCAGTCAGCTCCTCTGCTTTCTCCCAGCGCTATCTAGAAACAATCAATCAGGGCCAGGAGACGTAGCGCTGTCAATAATGCTCATGTGCGTTAAGGCTAAAGCTAGCTAGCATAGCCACCAATGACAGCAGATAAATTGTTTTTCCTCGAACAGTAAGTTGTTTCTCCACAATTACCACATTTAGCAGCGTGTCCACCGTGATGATTGACAGCGCTAAGACCCGCCTTTTGACTGATTGGTTCCTTTTGACTTGGAGCGGTGAATTTCTTCAGATGGCAATAGTAGCTCAGAGAGGACGTGGATGAGATCAATCTTTAGACAGATTATCTGTTCATATTTTGATTCCACGACATGGTGACAGTTTTAAAAATAAATCTTTTTATAAAAGCTACATTCTGCAGCTTGAAAGAAACTCAAGAACTGTGAAATCAGCAGTCCTGTGAAATCGCTTCAGTGTAAACAAAGAATTACAAAAGTTAAAAAGACAAAACTTTAACACTATAAATTCCATACAGTTAAAGTCATTGGAAAATGTAGAAGTATTTTAATTTGAACTTGAAGAACAATAAATAGACATGCTAAATCCTCCCAAACAAACCAAAACGTTAAGCCTGTCCAACAGCCCTTTTGCGCTCCCTCATAAACCCAACCCATGTGAGGAATTTAGAAATCCTGCTGCTAGAAGATTGTTCTATAAAAACTATGATGGATGCATTTAAACTGTTCCAGAGCGTTGCTATTCACTCAGAAGTAGAAGCAGGAAGTTCAGCAAATGAGAAGAAAAGCAGAACAGATAATTACAAGCAGTTACTCTGTGTTTCCTGTGTGGTTTTCAGCTGCAGACTTTAACAAAGAAGTTTAGCAGAACTGGATGAATCCTAAATATGTAATAGCTTCTGATGTTCAAAAAGAAATTCTGTGTAATTTATAATAATAATAATGTACTACTATTATAATACAGCCTACCACTCCAGTTTCTGCTGCAGATAGGAAAGCTTTCACTGATTCCAGCCTGGATTGCCCAATAGGCTCTCCGACATGCCTGTACACATAGTGCTTCAGGGTTCCTTCACAGTTTTCATGGAAATTTCCAAACTTTCTCAGTAGTCTGCAGCACTAACTAAAGTCTACTGTGAGTTTGGGTGTGGCTTTAAATACACCTACATTCCCAGGAGGTAAATTATATATGAAAGAATTTTTTAGTTTGCACCACACACTTTCATCCATGACTAGGCCTAGTTGTCCACAAATTTTGCAGGACAAAAGATTTTCCCAGGCGTTATTGCGGTAAACAATAATGTTGTTGTTTTGAGACGATTTTCATGTAATATGATGATCATGGCATAGTAATGCAAGTACACCGTCTCAAACTTTAACTCCTAACAAACATTTAACACTGGAACTTTTTAAATATCCAAAAATAAACAAAACAACTGAAACAACAAATAAAGTGAATTATGAACTTTCTATAAACAAAATTGTCCTTCAAAAAAAGGACCAGTTGAGACCACACTGAAGACTTTGGTAATCCAGATTTTGGTAGAAATAAAGGGGAAAAAAGAAAACTGATAAATCGCGCAAATGGAGATTATTGAGCTTGTTTTAATTTATTATGCAATTAATTGATTTACAGTTTATTGTGACAGGCCCATGAATAAATAAAAATTTTTGCTTCTCTCCATGTTTTCCCACATTCTTCAGATTGCTTTGCTGCCTCGCCACAGTTTCTCTCTGCAGGATGATGCACCTTAAAGCACTGAAGCTGCAGAACAAAAGCTTACCTGGGGACGTCCCATCTCTGTTGTGGCCCAGCTGTCCGCAACTGTTGGAGCCACACGTGTAAACGCTGCCGTCGTGCAGCAGGAACAGCGTGTGCTGCCCTCCGCACACGACCTCCTTCAGTCCCCGCCCGCTGAACACATGGCAGCTCCTGGGCTCAAACGCGGGGTTCCTCTCCGCACCGATGCCCAGCTGCCCATCCCTGGCGTTCCCCCAGCACAGCATGCTGAAGAAAGGAGAGGAAATGAGCAGCAGTCTGAAGAGGCGTAGAGAGCGAGGGCCAGTTGGAGGGAGACGATTCTGTTGAAGCCTCAGATCAGCCCCGCTTTCTCCTCTTCATGTAAACTCCAACCCTGGGAAAACAGCAGGAACGACTCATCATCTTCAGTGAAATATCGCCTGCTAGTTAACGACGGCTCTTCAGCTAGAAAGCAGGGATTTGATTTAGGAATGCTTGTTGATAGAATAAAGCAAGTAGAGAGACTGAACATCAGTTTTAAATGAATGAAACCAGAATGAATCATGATTTCAACCCCATTTCTACATTGTCACCAGATGTTTAGTTAAAAGCTCTTAATGTCATAATGTTCAGTTGTTGTGACTGTTTATTGTTTATTAGCAAATATTGGGGATAGAAACATCACTGCAAAATACAAAATCTTACCAAGAGCTTTACTTCTAGTTTATATTGCAAATATAGGAGCTTCTTTTAAGTCAATAATTCCCTAATAATTCAATTAATCAATAATTCCCTAATGTTGATGGTAAATTATTTCACTTATAATATAGATAGGCCTGTCACGATAACAAATTTTGCTGAACGATTAATTGTCTCAAAAATTATTGCGATAAACGATAATATTGTTTGAAGACCTTTTTACACTGATTTAATGGAAATGACGTAATAATGCATGCGATTTCCTGCCAAAGTTAGATACACTTTATTTTCAAAAGAACACTAAACACTGGAACTGATAAACAAAATAAACAAAACAACCAAAAACAAAAATAAAATGGATTCTCAGTCTCCATTAACAAAAAATTTACTTGAATAAAAACTAAACAACATAAAGCCAAAGTGGAAATAAATACTGCATTCAACCAAAAGAGTGCAGATTATGAAGTCTGTATACTATGTTGCCCGTCAGTAATAATTAGATTTAAATAGAGAAAATGGGCACAACGACTACCTGATGCAATAGTTCACACTACATGATTTTTGCCCCTATTTTTCCCCTTAAGACAATCTTAGAACGCCGGCCGTTCTAAGATTGTCACTTACGATTTCGTAACCGATCATCCTGTAGTGTTTGGTGTGTTACGGTAGATCAGGGGACTCAATACGTCGATCACGGGAAGGTTTTCAGTTGATCTCGGCAGCAGGTGACAAACTGAACGCCGCCAGGATGATGAGACCAGAACTTCCTCTTCTGACGCGCTTATCAAAATATTCACTAAGATCCTAAACGTTTGTAGCTTCATTAAAGAATAATAATAATTAAAAAAAAACCTGTTAAAATTTATATTCTCAGTAATTATTGTTTCAACAAGGTGTTGCGCAATTCAGTGCGTTTCAGTTCCATTAAAAAAAAAGGCGACTCAAAGACCGACTAGCAGAGCAGGAGTTTAAATTAGCTAACCCACCGTCGCTGTGTTCAGGGGGCTGATTAATAATCGAGAAATAAATATCAAGCCTGGAAACTTGACATCGTAACGGACTGAATGTTACGTTTTTAACGTAATAGCTGCTCCGCTTGCGGGGCGCAGGCGGTTGCCACGGCAACGGGTGTGCTTAACGACAAAGAAAGAGAGAGAGTGTAAAACGGTAGGAGAATCTCACTGAGGAAGAAATATACTGCATTAGGTTTTCTATCACTTTATTATTTCTGCTATAACTGATGTATATTTGCATATAACATAAGTCAATAGAGTTTAATATACAATTTTTATGTCTTCGTGTCATGAGGTAGATCTCAGCCGGCTGGTGAGAGAAAAAGTAGATCTTGGTATCAAAACGTTTAAGCACCCCTGCGGTAGATCATCGTTGCCGCTCCGATCTAAATCAGGGGTTTTTCCCCGACTGGGAGCCTGGTGAATGTGACAGGTAGCCAATCAGAAAGCGCGGATTCTCCTCCGCACTTTCTCAGGGGAAATTACGGAGGGGAATCCCAAACAGCTGACACGGCGCAACCCGAAGTCCAGCGGACATCGGAGATGATATGTGGAAACAACATTAATGTTTATTCAACATTTCGTGCAAAGAATATATAAATGACAAGGGGAGGAGTTGGAGCGAAATTGCTACCGCAGTTGATAAACCCGGTAACTTTTCAGCTGTTCTTCGTTAACGTGACATAAATAGGTTATAATGATTTTCATTCAGTCAGGACTTTACGCTGACACTAGCCACATGCATTGCAGGTAGATTGTAGTAAAGCATTGATTAATGCCTGGTTTTAAAATTAGTTCACTGGACTTGTAGCCATTATTTTGTGCCCATTGTTGGAAACCACACGGCAGGTTCGAACCGTTATACCAAGGATTTCTGTCGGCTCATGTGTGGTCTCTCAGGTTTTGAAAATGGGCCGACATGCGTTGGGCTTTACACTAAGGAAATGAGGAAGGGAGGATCAGTGGAGAGCACCGGAGTTGAGCCTTTTTTCATTCAGTGTCATTAACAGAAAGAGAAAACGGCCGGAAGAGACGATAATGCCGATAATTAAAATGACGTCGATAGTTTTAATTTATCGTACGATTAATCGATTTATCGTTTATCGTGACAGGCCTAAATATAGAAAAAATATATTGTTATTGATGAAAATATAGTAGAAATAATACTTTTTAAAGTCAATATTAAAGAATTACTGACTTCAAACAAGCTTCTATATCTTGCTGAAAAGTTACTTGTAAGACAGTTTTGTCTTGTTTCAAGTGGATTAAGATACTTGCACTAGAAACTGGACCAAAAATACTTTGTAAAATATTGTGTTTTTACAGCGTACACAAAACTAGAAGTGCATCAATTGTAATTATCTGGCCGAATACAGTGTTCACATTCTTGCAGAGGTAGGTAAGTATCGGCCGATCTCCCAGAATTAAGGAAATCTGGGCCATTTATTTTCCTTGGTGCTGATTGGCTGTACTCCCAACAGTGTCTATGACTGGATGACTGAGAATGTGCTTCTGTATTGTCCTAAAATAGTTTCCACTGAGAATATATTTAGTGTTTGAGGCAATTGTAGGAATAACTGCAGGCTTTATGGTAAATAAAAGCACTTAAATAATTTATTACATGTTATATCTTTTGGTTTTGACTCTGTATACAATAAAACTTTATTTTTACTCAATCATACAATGAAAACTTGGTTCTGGGAGTTTCCTAAAGCAAACAGTGTAGCTTTCTGCTCATATCTACTGTAATTTAAGATATGAAATTATGGATTCTGGTAGGTTTAATGGCATGAATGATTTGTTAACCAACCAAAACAAATGCTAAATTTTTATTCTTTTGATATAAAGAAAATTTCTGGAGGCATTTTGGCTAACTTTTTGGTAACCAATCATTGAGATTATCAAAATATACCAAAAACAGAAGCTACATTCCCTGGCGCAACCGTCACGGGTTCAATTCCCTGCCCATTAGTTGCATGTGCTCCACTTCCTGAAAAGCTATGTAGTAAGTGCCAAAAACAATCTTTTAAAAAATTATCAAAAAAATAAATGAGAGATCAATTTCTCTGTAATTTTCAACATGATTTAAATGCTTTGATTTCACATTTAACTGCATTAAAATCGATCCATAAAAAATAGCAACTGCCACTAGTTTCAGTTATATTCTTATAGAAACCGTCATCGCAACATCTTCGTCCTCAAAAAACAAGCCTCTCCAACATCAATCTGTGTCTCAGTTCATGTTTATTAAGTCAAAGGATTATCACACAACTCCGCTCGGCTAGCTGCTAACTTTAGCTCTTTTACTGTGCATTATAACCCCTCCAACTCTCAGTCATAACAGATTTTACGCTAAGAAATAAATTATAAACAACTATATTATACTATAATGAACTATAATGAACACATGCTTATGCCCACCGATATCGCTTTATTTTAGTAGTAAAACCTCAAACAGAACCAGCTAAAAAAAACAGCTAACTGAGCTGCGAGCTACATCCGCGCTGGAAACCAGCACAAATCTTAATATCGCTTCTGTTTGAAACGTCACCTGGACGGTTGCTATGGGAAAAATAATGTTTTTTAAATCGCACAATCGGTAGTCTCACCTTGACAAATGCATGTTGAGGAAGGGGCGTTTGGCTTCTGGTGTGCAGCTCAGAAAACAAACGAGGAAGTGCTATAGCTGCTTACGTCACCAAACGCCTCAGAGGTAGGAATGATGTGATTGGTCCGCTGAACCGGAAGTTCAAGTGTTATTAAAAACTGAAATCTTGTGGCCTATATATTGATTTCAATTCTTCTTTACTCAAATTCAAAAACAGTTTTATTTGTCACGTAGCGAGATTATATGTTGTTATATAATCCACATATCTTCGAGAAGTGATGCCTTCTTTTTTGGGACTTGGGGTCATAGTTCAGGTATTATTTTATTTAATTTTTTTAAATGCTAATTTGCTACTCCCCGTTGTAAAAACAGGGTGGGTAATGTTTCCACAGTTACTCATCGAAGCAACCAAAATATGTCACAAATATTTGTAATATTTTATTTTATTCAAAATGCTGGTTCATAAATTGTAATTAAAGCTCCAAACTAGGATGGGTACTACTTGCTAAATATTACATTTGTGTTATGAATTTAAGAAAAAAGTTTATAACACTTAAAATATATTAGCCACTAACTGCTGCACTCCATATAGTATGAATATTGCACACAATGATACTGGCATGACTATATTCGCAATATATTTTGCAGCACACCCCACATCAGTAGAAGCAATTGGGGCTTAGCTACGTCCCCCCAATAGGTATTGGGAATATCAGTCCAACAGTATGCAACAGATTTAGGACCCATATGGGTCCCACTTTTTACCCAAAGTTTTCTCTCGCTCAACATACTGTGGATATAAAATGCCACATTCTGAAAAAGTTTCAGTCAGGAGGCGGGTACAAAAGACAAGCCATTAGATGTACAATGGAAAATAGTGAAAATAATTACAAAGTATGGGACAACAGAGCAGGATTTTGCTTCAAAGTAGAAGAAAACACCAAAAAGAAACTGGGCAAGAGGTCTGCAGCAACAAAAACACAGCAATGTCTGGAAAGTACTGACTGCATATTACAAAAGTTTCCTATAGACATCATACATAATCTATGAAGTACGGTGTCATGACATAATACTAGTAAATATGACTACAAATAAGTGTTGGAACGTAGACCAACCAGTAAACCAATAGCCAAGCTCTCTTTTCACTGCAACAGACCGCTACATAACTGCAGACATCCCTGTCCTCCCTATATAAAGGGACTGTGTTAGTGACTGTAACCCAGGACTGCCTTACAGTACCAACAAATGTGCCACTTTAATTCAAAATAGACATTTCTTAAATTAATGCACTTAAATCACATCTTAAATATATCAAAACGTTTTCAGAATGAGATTATGCTACTGCAGTAGAAGATGACTAACTTCTACACATTTTAACTGAGCGGTTCCAAGAAATTTGAGGAACTTGACAAAAAGCCTCAAAACCACGCGGTAGTTTTGCATAGTAAAACGAAAATGCAGAAACAGGTTTGGTTTGGTTTAACCTTAAATTCCTGCAGGGCAAAAGGAGAACTAAGGTAAACAGTAAACTCTCAAATTACATAAAAGGTATTTAGGCAGTTCTGGATAGTAAATACAGGGATGGTCCACATTGGAACTGCTAACAAACTCAAAATAGAGTCAGGTAAATAGAGATACATACACAGGACAACCTTTTGCTGTCACATAAACTCAATTATTTATTCACTCATGCTACAAAGCCCCATTTGTTGACTTTGTGCAACATACACCAGACGCGGCCTTTTGATTTGTGGATGCCCGTTGCAGTCATAACTTGATGGACCAATCGGAAGCGCTGTTTGCGGGGCGTGAAACGAACTAAAAGGTGATTGGTGCGGTCACATCAGAGAGGCCTTGTTTGATAATACCGAGAAGAGGGCGGAGGTGGTTTTTCACTCTGTTTTCATTCAGTCGCTCTTTTGGAAGTAAACGCAGGGATTCGACTCTACAGTTATATTTTTAAATAAATCCAAGGTATGACTTTTTAATACACAATACGAGACTTTAAGTAGTGGTGTTATTATGTTTTTTATAAACTGCGTATCTCAAGCTAAAGTTAGCCACTTAGCTTGTTCGCTAAGCTAGCTAACGCGCAAGACTAAAAATGGCGACAGATCCTTTTTATTGACGCATCTCACTATTGTAGTTGATTTTATTTGCTGTTATATTAAGGTCATTATAATTTTATCAAAGGCTTGAAATAATACTATTACGCAGTAATCAGGCAACGTTTATACTGCAAATAATAGCAGCTAACGAGACAACGAAGTTAGCTACAACGAAGTCAGCTTCTGATTCGACACTTGAGTAAAGAGGTATTTAAGGAATTTCGGCTCTGGTTGAAAAGCTAAAATATCTAAAATGTTAAAACTTGGACTCAACAATTCCACACTTACGGAAGGTTCACTGGAAAAACGTTTAGGTTTCGCGGTGCTTTAGTTCTCTTCGCGAAAGCTAAAACAAAGTAGATATTTCATCAAATACATATTCGTAAAACTTAATCTTCCGATTAGGTTTTACGAATATAGTTTTTATTAATCTTCAGTGGGGTTTGTCCAGTTTTGAGTTATTTGGCGATATTAAATGGTTAAGTACAGCTGAAAACATCGTATTTGACAGCAGTTTGTCATATCTGTATGTTATTGCGTCATTTTGAGGCGTTCATTTACAAGTGGTGAATTTAAATTTAGACTATTTAGTTTGCATGTGGTAATGTTTTCCCACTAATATTAACAGTCTTTCTTGTGTTAATTGTAATCAATATAACTAAACTCAGATATAAATGTAAAAGAGATCATGTTCATCATTCACATTTATATAGTACACTCTAATACTACAAATAAGTGGAGGTGCAACTTGCCCTGCCTCAGTGTATAGGAAGTTGAGAAAGCATCTGATAAAAATTAAGACGCATAGACTGGTGCTGTTTAATAAGTTTCTGTCAGTTGGCACATTCATATCAGGAGTTTTTACTTTACTAAGTATTGTTTTTTCCTGCTCCACTGGTTGCTTTGGGTTAAAGGAGCTGCTGAGTGTATATTTTAAATTTACACAAGCAAGCATACTTTCTGGAAAAGTTAATAACCCTAAATCAACAACATCAGCTCATAATTTTTACCACTGACTGCTGCTCCGGTCATTTAAAGTTGTTGGGTTTTTGTGGCTGCAGAAATGTTTTGCTTTGAGTCAATTATTTACCTTTTCTCTGCTCACAGGCAGGTATTTGTGTTTCCTTTTTGACCTTGCTTTCATTCCCATATTTTACTCTGTTTTTGCTCCAGATAGTAAAAACAAGATTGAGTTTCCGTCTTTAGCAGAAGTAGTTTCTTGGATAAAACCTTGTTGTTGTTTTTTTTGTAGATATGCACCAATTCACTTTTATTCACTTTTGATACTGATATAGATATCTGAGGTTTAGTATTATCCAACTCTGATCTGATGCAGAAAAACTGAGCAGATTATACTTGAAATGTGTCTTTTTTTAAAACACAGACATAAATGTACTGAAATACAAGTTTATTTGATAACTCTGCACCAGTAAAGCACACTTCCATCCACCGTACCTTCACAATTTTGGACAAACATATAAAAACAACTTTAACTTGTTCAGTCAGTGCAATTTAGAATATAACAGCCAATGTAAAGCAAATAATAAAGAAACTGAAACTGACAAAAAGTTAAAAAGTTGGTTGACTACTTCGGGCTGCACAGTGGCGCAGTTGGTAAAACTGTTGTCTACAACTTTTAGATGTGCCTCTGCTGCACCACACCTGAATAGAACAACTGGGTCGTTAGCAAGGCTCTGGAGAACTTATCTAAACGAAGAGGAGGTAATTACGCCATTTCATTCCAGTGTTTTGTACCTGTGGCTCATCTAAAAACTGAAGCACACCGGCCCTTGAGGACTGGAGTTTGATACCTGTGTCTTGCAGCAAGAAGGTCCTGGGTTCGATTCCCAGCCCAAAGTCTTTCTGCATGGAGTTTGCATGTTCTCCCTGTGCATGCGTGGGTTCTCTCCGTGTACTCCGGCTTCCTCCCACAGTCCAAAAACATGACAGTCAGGTTAATTGGGCTCTCTAAATTCTCCCTAGGTGTGAGTGTGTGTGTGTGCATGGTTGTTTGTCCTGTCTGTCTCTGTGTTGCCCTGCGACAGACTGGCGACCTGTCCAGGGTGAACCCCGCCTCTTGCCCGAAACGTTCGCTGGAGATAGGCACCAGCAACCCTCCCGATCCCACAAGGGACAAGGGTGTAAGAAAATAGATGGATGGTAGATTACTTTGGTCAAACATGTAGCAAACCTTTCAAATGGTCCAGAAAGTACAGTTAGGAATTCTAAATAATGGAAAGTAAATAAAGCATCGCATCTCTCAGAGCACAAAGCGTAGAATTAGACTGAATAGATCTGTCCTTAGGGATCTGGAACATTGTCACAATACCTGTTCTATAATTTTATTTTCAATACAGATATTGGATATTTTTTTGTAAAGATCTGCGCATTTGTGACTTGACAGATTTTATATACTTGTATTTTCCTAAATTGGTAGCAAAGTGCACATGCTACATCTTTCAATAACATTGCCAGATGAAACAGTTTTATTTTTAATTGTGCAAAATGTTATACCGATGATATTAACATTTCAGTTAATTTACAGCCCTAATAAGATGTTTATGTCCTTTTCATTCCTGTTTCTCTTCAGTTTTTGAACGTTGTGAACACCTCCACCCCTGCTCCTTCCTCTGTGAGTATCTTCAGGGTGATGTCAGCTTCCTGTCTTGTGCGCCTGATCAGGTGCAGCGGTTCTAACATTGGTCGCAGTGGTTTGCTACAGAAGGCTTTCGATCCCCTGCCCTTTCAGCTCGATAGCCACAAAACAAAGTTACCATTGTTCTGCAGACAAGTTTATGGACCTTCTGGGAGGCGATACAGCAACACGCGCTTCGATCCAGACGGCAGCGGCCGCCTTACAACCTGGGACTCCTTTGGGATTTGGGATGATCGCATCGACGAGCCCATTATGCTCCCCCCTAGCATTCGCTATGGCAAACCCATTCCCAAAGTTAGCCTATCTAAGATAGGGTGTGCATCTCTGATCGGCCAACGCAAGGAGAATGAGGACCGGTTCCAGGTCTCCCAGTTGAATGAAAACACCCTGTACTTTGCTGTGTTTGACGGCCACGGCGGCTCAGAAGCAGCCGACTTCTGCGAAAAATACATGAAGAAATTCATCCAGTAAGGGAATCGTACATATAGACACGTTGCATGTTATAGTCTACATCTGGAAATCTTTTCACATGCACACAACGCTGGAGGGCAAAAAGATGATTCTTTTACCAGCCATCCATAGCTGTGGTGCCTTGGTAGAACAATCCCGTTAACTAAATGAAACCTGGAGATGCAGGTATTAATCATTTAGTACAATGCGCCACAGCAACGGGAAAATAGCGAAAACATTAAAGAACATCTCAAAACCACTCATATTCTTTTTTCTCATTCACTTTGTCAGCTACACTACACACAGGCTGGTTGCCATAGCAACTGACAACGCCACTACATGTATCAGGATTCAACACCAAACAACATGCAAAGAACAGAACATTTAGTCCATTACAGTATTATGTTTTTAAGCTTGATGTTTATCTTGAGATTATTAATAAGTGATTGCTGTGGTAGATTAGCCAACGCTTCTCTCTCAGCTAATCTAACACGGCGGTGGTTGATTTACTGATTTAAACAACTACTCTACTGATGATTTTTAGCGTATTATATTCATAACTTAACAGCTAAAACCAACGGTAGTCGTCGTCAGTGAGCAGTTTTTTGCCCTCCAGTAGGGAGTTGCAGGTGGGATCTCGCACTGCAACGTGTCTATAGTTTTACACACAAATATCATTGGAAATAATCGAGGAATTAAAATTTTTGGTGATAATATTTCTAATCTTTTTTCAGGGACATTCTGGCAGAAGACAACAATCTGGAATCGGCTTTAAAGAAAGCCTTCCTAGAAGTAGACAAAGCTTTGGCAAAGCACTTGCACTTCTATCCAAATGGTAGGTACTGTTATTTGAATATCCCTTTAACTATTTTTTGTACACTGTATTAAAACACATGTATTGATTTTTAAACATAGATTGTGCTTTTTTTCCTCCTCCTGTATTTAAACCAAATGTACCTGTTCTACATATTTGATGAGGTTTTAGATTTTAATTAGAGGTCTGTCTTTTCTAATTTTTATTTAATAACAAACAAGCTATAAAAAGAAGAAACAGGCGAAATTCAGTAAATATCAAATAATTCAAATATGCATATAGGCAGCAAGTTAAAGGAAAACCTAGGCAATTAAATTGATGGACATTTAAAATGATGATCTAATTAGCTCGATAAGTAATTGCATGTTAATCTATTGCTACAGTCACTAGATAATAACATTTTAAAGATTTTAAAAAGTGAGAATTTTAAAACAGTTTTTACTCTCCATCATACAAACGACTTGCAAAGCTTTGTGCAAATTTTGTTTAAAATAAATGTTTATTTTCTCTTAATTTATCTGTTTTTCAGGATTAGTTGGTATTCATCCGATCCTCAGCAAGTCTTGAATAAATGCAAAGAAAGTTAAACAGCAGAACATAAAATATTTAATTTTTGTTCCTGAGAAGAAACTAAATCAAAACGCAAGCACAGTGTTGAAAATGGCAGTTGCTGCAGATGAAATCAGTTTAATTAAATGATCATTAGTGCTTGTGAGTCTATCTGTGAAAGCAGATCATAGATGTTTTTCTTGACAATTTTTAAGGTAATTAATTTCCCATTCTATTGGATAATGGGAAAAATATTTAAGATGTTGCAGCAAATTTGCCTTCTGGTTGAAGAATCAATTAGAAAAAGATTTTAGGGATGCAGATAATTATTTTTGTAATCGATTATTCTGGCGATTAATCAAGTAATCAGTCATACATATTCATAGTGGCTAAAATGCAACAAAAAGGCATTAATTGAAAGCTGAAACTTTGCCACTTGATTTCTGGGTAGAATATATTTACAAACAATGAAGGTTTTTTTTATCTTAAACGCGAAATTTAAAAGTTTTTTTGTACTGTTTTGGTTTAAATACTGCTCTGAGTATGTTTTTCTTTCATTGAATTGTCTTTTTCGAGTCTGTATACTCCAGTTAACAATTGAATCAATTACTAAATTAGTTGACGATTATTTCAATTAGCAGTTCATCTCGATTAAAACAAATGAAGAGATTTAAAAATATGTGCTGCACCAAAAAGCCTCCAATATGATTGAATAGCTACAGTTTCCAAAGCTGAGCCAATCATCAACTATAGATCAAAATATTGTGTGATCAGATGAGGCTCGGCCCAAAATCATGAACAACATGATGATCCATGATAAAGTGGTAAACAACAGCTAACTGATAACTTTTAAAAAGTATTTTATCATTAAAGCTGCCGTATGAAACCGTCATCATGTTAGTAACAATATGTTATGAAACAGATAATCTGTGAAAAATATCGAGCTGCTCTGTTTTCTCACAGTGCTAGCTAGAAACAAGCAGAGCAAGGAGGCGAATCTTAGTGCTGTCAATCATTCTTGTGTACATGTCGCTCTTCCCCTGTTGCCTCTCTAATAGCAGGATCTGTAGTGAATGCGAAGGCTAGTTGGCATTCACTAACTTCATGAACAGTGCCGCTTGTCTACTGATGATGGCGGATAAATGGTTTTTCTGCCGTTGGCACATTAAGCAGCACGAACGCAAGTGCGATTGACAGTGCTAAGACCCGCCTCCTGGCTCTGATTGGTTGTTTTCGGTGCTTTTCTTCAGACAGCAATAGTAGCTTATGGAGGAGGGTTTTTTTCCCCACATATTATCTGTCTCTCATTATGCTGACACGACGTGGTGACTGATTAGAAAAAATAAAAAATTGCATACAGCAGCTTTGAGATGTATTTAAACGTTTCACCCACTTTCTGGATACTGGTTTATTTTTCTTTCTATCCTGGAAAAGAAAAACCAAACAATTGTGTTTAAGTTTTACCAGACTTTATTTTGTTTTGTCTTCTGGGCTTTATTATTTATCTTGTAGGACTTTATTATTTCTTTTTAATGTACAAAGCATCAAATGTAAAATTAAATAGATAAAAAAAAAATTCAATGTAAATTTGACCATATATTGATTTTTTTTCCCCCAATCTGTCAAATAATCCAGTGCAAAAAAACAACAGACTTTCTCTTGAAACACTAAATTGCACATTTGCCGCATGAAGTTAGTTTTTCTCAGTTACTATTCAGTTTGAGAGAGAGATTATATCTTACAGTGAAAGCCAGTAAACGTGTTATGTGGCCTGATTTGGGCCACGCTGTGTGAAATGTCCCAATATGCCTGTGTGTGTGTGTGCATGTTATCTACGGCAGCTGCTGACCCAGCTCAGAGCTGGAGGCCCTTGGTACCAGTGTGGATGACGAGAGGATAGATATTGAAGGAGAGTCCAGCGGGTCCTAAATCCTGGACTACTGGAAGGTTCCCTATCTTTCTCTAAATCCTCTTTCTTTCTCTTCTCTTACCAAGTGTATGCTTCCTGTGAGACAATGCATCTGTTTGACCAGCTGTACGACATGTTCGGTAGCTCATTAGTGAAAGACCTTCAATAAATGCAGCATGTTTAACGCACTGTGCACTCCACATTTAAAGACGCTGCTGGTAAAAACATGCAGGAGCAAAATATGAGCTGGTAGGGTAGAAGTTTTACCACATTTTCATTTAAAAATCTAAATTTTTCAATAAATTGATGATGTCACGCTATACCAACATGGGTATTTGAATTAATTGGAAGTGTTTGTGGTTAAAATTCTCAGTTCTGTAAAATTTTTACAACATGGATCGATGAGCCGTAGCAAAAGACTTCTAATTGAGCTTTTTTTGAGCAAAAGAAACATGAAAATAAGCAAAACAAACAAACTGACAGCCATATTTCAAAAGTTTCCACCTAATTGGACGAGGAAAAAACAGCTTTAGGGAGGTTGTTAAAATTTGCACAACTTTTCAAAACATTTGGTGGGTTTTTATTAAAATTTTATTAACATAGCTGTCGTGTGGCAGAAAAAAAAACCTCAAAACCTGTACATTTTCATAAAATGTGCCCCTTTACTCATTAGATAATTTTGAAATGTCTAGAATATGTCGAACGTGACATCATCAATGATTAACAGTCATCAGATTGAAAATTTAATATATATATACACTTGTTATAGAAAGAATTCACCTTCTTGAATGTTTTCCCCTTTTTACTTCTTTTACAAATCAGTTGTGATCAAGAAAATGTGACTTTTTTGGACAAACCCCCTTGACTTTAAGGGTCTGAAAATTTACACAATCACTTATTTTATGTTATTTTTTTATTTAATTGTGATTATTTGGAAGAAATTAGTTTTCACTTTGACATTAAAAAGATCTTTTCTTTTTCTTGTATTTTATTCAGTCAAAAAAGCCAAATTTTGTTGATCGTGACTGATTTGCACAAGCAATAAAGGAGTAAAACATCCAAGAGGGGATAACTCTGTAATGGGAAACGTATGTGAGTTTTGGAAATCCCAATTAAAGTTTGAATCTCTACATATTTTCCATCACCTTATTATTGTTGTTGTTGTAGAGAAATTTGTGAGAAACATAAAAAAAAATTGGCATTACAGAAAAACCTAAGGAAAAATAGATTAAAATGAAATTTAAAATGTGACTACTTTGTGATGATTTTAAGTTGTTTCTGTAAAATAAGAAATTTTACCAGGGGTGCCGGTAACTGTGGAGGGCGCTGTGAGATATTATTATTTAGCAGATTTCAATAGTTTTCCCTTAAGGAATTAGACATCACTGCTGCTTATTTGCACTTTTTTTGTTTTTCAGAATAAATGCCTATAAAAGGAGTTGGTGTGTACCTTTTTATACTTAATAATAATTTAATAATTCCTGCAGAAAATAGACATTTAAGGTTAGCTTGTTTGTTATTATACAAGCCTGGACTCTTAATAAATATGTTGTGTGCCATTTGTTTTTAAGGTTTATTTTTGCTGTGACTCTTACTCTGGATCTCAACTTTGTGCTGCAGCAGTTCTACCTGCATGTGTGATTTACATCCTGTTTACTGTGTAAACCGTAGTTTTCTGAGTCTAAAACAACCTCAGCCTGTTTGTTTACATTCTGCTCTGTGGATGTGCGACACGCCATGTGACTGTTGACCTTCTGTGTGTTTCTGAATCAGCTCGTTCTGCCTCCGACGGTTCCTGCTTTGTCTTTGTAGGGCCGGGAACGAACGCGGGAACCACCGCCACCGTGGCGCTGCTGAGGGACGGCATCGAGCTGGTGGTGGCCAGCGTGGGGGACAGTCGCGCCATGTTGTGCCGCAAAGGCAAGGCTCTTAAGCTGACTGTTGACCACACACCTGAAAGAAGGGATGAGAAGGAGAGGTAAGACTTGCTGGATGATAAATTATCCCAGATGTCATTGGGATACACGGTAATATTTGTTGTTTTGAGAGTATTTTCGAGTAATATAATGGAAATAATGCAAGAACAGTAAGTTCTCAAACATCCGTAAACTTTAAATTCTGATGAACGTTAAACGCTGGAACTGGAAAACATTTTGGGTATCCAAAATAAATAAAACAACAAATCAATAAGTTCATTCAGTCAATTTAACTAATTTCATCATTAATAAACAAACACATTCTCTTATAACACTTCCTCTACATGAGTGGCAAAGGAGCAGGACGAAGAAAATGTATGTAGAAACCTTCCTCTTTTCCAATAATTACAAATATTTTTCATGTCCACATACTTTAAATGCAAACATTATTCTCCTCATTGTTAACTCAAAAATTGTTAACTTGATTTTTTTTTCTTATAAAGTATTTTGAATTGGTTTAAAGTAGAGCATTTTCATCCGAACTATTCCATAATTTTACTCCACGATGCACCAAAATGGACATTTGCTTTAAAATATTACACACAGTTTAACTTTTGAAATCCAGTTATTTCTCTCATTTGAGCTTAAGGCAAAAGGTTTTTGTAAATTAATTGGCAATAATGTATTTCTAGCTTTAAACATAATTAATAATTTTTTTTAAGTTAAACAAATCACTTAATTTCAAGATGTGACTGAATAAAAAAATATTTGTATGTTCTCTAGCATTCACCTCATATATAACTTACTATATAAGGTGAATGCTTTTCTATGTGTTGTTCCATATTATACAATAAGTCATATATGGAGCAAAATTAATTATGAAGTCTCTGTAAATAAAATTGTCCTTAAAAGAAAATGGCTAACTGACACCAAAGCAGCAGACTGGAAACCTTTTTTCATCCAGTTTTTGGCAGAAAGAGCTGCCATGATGGCTTTCATTTTGAGTGAATTACCGATCTTTCGTACAACCATAATGGTCTGAGAGACAAATGCGTTTACCAATAGTAAGTCACTGTTGCCAACTTTGCGATTTTTAATGCTGTATTTAGTAGAGACCTTTTTTGTTTATGTCAGGATAAAGAAAAGCGGGGGTTACATCACCTGGAACAGTCTGGGGCAGCCCAACGTCAACGGCCGGCTGGCGATGACACGCAGCATCGGAGACTTTGATCTGAAGAAGATGGGAGTCATTGCTGAGCCAGAAACCAAAAGACTCACAGTAAGTTTAAAACCAGTTTGTTGAAACCAGAACACAAGTTTATTTGACCCATTTTCTTTCACATAGAGACGTGCTGCAGTGTGACGTTGCTCAGCTCCTTCTGGTGGGCAGAAAACTGTGCACGGATGATGACTACCATTGATTTTGGCTATCAAGTTGTCAACAAGACATGCTAAATATTAATGTACATGTGATATTTTAACAAGAAAAGGGAAGCAGAGTTTTACTACCAATCATCAACACTACAATAATTAGATAACAATGTCAGGAAAAAGTTTTAATTAAAAAAAAAAAAAAAGCACGCGAGAGGTAAGTAGGTCAGTTATGCTAGCTTGACTTTGACAACCTTGACACGTAGACGTGCTGTGGAATGCGGTGCGTTTCAGTTCAGTGAAAGAAACATATGTAAGTTGACCCACACACAAACTTTCTGACATTGTCAGTAGGGCATGTGTTTAAATGAGCTAATCAAGCACTGCTGTTGTTAGAAAAATTATCTAAGTTCATTTACTTGTGAGTTTATTTGAAAGGTTATGTTTTCATATTATTATTTTGTGTGTTGTTTGCTTGACTACTTTTCTCTTGTGGTACATTATTAACTGTTTCTTGGGTGTTTGCTTGGGGGTTAGAAACGTTTACACATTCCTGTGTTATCAGCTGCTTTGGTCATTAGCTGCCTGTGTTATCAGCTGCCTGTGAAACTGATTGGTAAAGGTCAGCCTCCTGCCCTTGTAAGGGCATGTCCACAGAAGGTTCCAGAACATCCTGTAGTAAAGGTCTTTGGTCCATTCTTTGTGTGACTGTGTGAAAAAGCCCAACCTCCTTCCTTGTAATCATAATAAAAGGCAGTTGGGGACTAAGAGCCGGCGGAGTTGATCACAGACAGTGTATGATGGCGGTTCTCCGCATCTGGCTCTGCTCCCCTCTTCTGCAGAAAAGCAATTTGTGTTTTTGGTTGATTCCTTGCAGGTTAGGAACTAAAATAGACCCAACAGCTGTGTTCAGACGATGACTTATCAATAATCGCAAAATAAACATCAAGTCTGAAAACATAAAACTGTTACCGACTGAATGTTCTGCTCTTTGTGTGGGAAATGTTTGGGTGTCAAATCCTGACACATTAGTAGAGCTATTGTTAGTCAGTTGCCACGGCAACAAGTCTGTGTGTAGCGTAGCCAATGCGAAGAGCGAGGGGGAAAAAAATCGAATGGTTTTGATTTTGTTTATGTCTTTTCTGTGTTATTGTTCCCTTTGCTCTGATGCACTGCACTGAATTAATCATACCTACATCTCTAGATTTCATTTGTCAACAGAATTGTTTTATTTTGATGGTTTGTGACAGAATCGCCTTTTGCCCTCCAGTGTTATACACATGGACATTTCTGAATGTAAACAATAATATGCAACGTATCTATAGGTAACGACAAGTTGACCTCAAGTCTTATTAAAGTGTTTCCTGGCCAAACTGCTGAAGTGTGTTTCCGTTTTCTGCAGCTGCATCATGTCCATGACTCCTTTCTGGCTCTGACCACAGACGGCATCAACTTCATCATGAACAGCCAGGAGATCTGCAACGTCATCAACCAGTGTCACGACCCCAAAGAGGCAGCGCAGAGAATATCTGACCAGGTGAGAAATACTTCAAACTTGGAAACAAATCCTCCTGAATGGTTTTGCATTTTATCTGCAAGCTTTAGGATATTTTATTAGGATTTCATGTTATCGACAAACACAAAGATGAATATAACGTAGAAGTGAGGGATTAGGAAGTGTGTAAATGCAACTCGGAGCACATTTGAAGGAAAAAGGTTTTTCATTAGGGCTCGATTACATCTTTAATCAAACTCTAGTTTATTTGGCTGAGAGTCCGGTTCGTTTTCGGAGGTTTGAATTTGCAATCGGACCAAAAACACAAACCCTGGTCCGCCTACAAACCCATTTCTTGGTTGAGTTGAAATGAACTCTGCGGCGGTTCGAATCCAAACGTTTCACATCTAGTGGACCGATCGTCCAAAAGCAGGAAGTGGACTGCAGCGCAGGGCATTGTGGGTAAAAAAAAAAAAAAAAAAAAACATGCTAGGCTAACGCTAGAGGGAGAAATAACTAATGGTCTTTTGCTAAAGATAAAGAGAAATCAATAATCTTCTGAGACTCGAATATTTTATTGAACCCAAAGGGTAATTAAATGTTGTTGTAACTCATATTAATTCAAATTCTTGTAGATTGTTGATGGTGATGGCTGTTGGAGGAAGGATCTGCTGTAGCGGACTGTATTACAGTGAATTTGAAGAAGCCTCTGACTAAAGACAGTCTCACAAACAGGATTGTCCGTAATTTACTTGATTTTATGTCTTCGCATTATTAACTATCACATTTGGAAATGACTAAAAACTAAAACTAAAATGGCTGCCAAAAACAACAATGCTCCCAAGCTGGAATTTCTTTCTAATATTTAAATTTGCTCTATGGGGGGAAAAAAAGTACTGAATTACGACTAGATGGAGGTCTGTTACACTTTTTTATTTAATTATTTTTTATGTATTTTATTTATTTAAATCATCAACACTTGAATATATGTAAATGGATTTATAGTCACACATACCGTAGTTTTTCAGTATTTATTTTCCAGTTTGTTGCAAAATTCACTGTTGTGTCTGTGTGCACTATCAATTAAGTACATTTGAGTAATTTATCTAATGAAACTGTTAAAGAAGACCTTTGATATATGACTCACAATACCAGCATTTACAATTTCTTTCTTATTTAATCTCTGTTCTCGTCTGTGTCAGGCTCTTCACTACGGTACAGAGGACAACAGCACAATCATCGTGGTGCCTTTCGGCGCCTGGGGGAAACACAAGAGTTCAGACGTCAGTTTCTCCTTCAGCAGGAGCTTCGTGTCCAGCGGCCGCTGGGCGTAGCCTGACGCCGCCCGCATCGACGAGCTGCTTCCTGCAGACTTTGCTAACATGTGCAATACAGGCTGTGCTCCCTGGATGAATACAGAGTTCAGTTTGTCCTGATGTTGTTTAGAGCAGCTTGATGTGCAGCTCCCATGGAAACCGGGGCTGCGAGTTCATGATGTGCACTAGATATGAAGTAATCCCTTGTTATATAAGGTTTTGTACACAAATAATGCAGCAACGTTGTGGTGCTAAAAACAAAGAAATATTTGAACGACAGGAAGAAAGTCATCAGCAAATTTGTAGTTATGATGGACTATAAAACATGGGAAAGTCCAGCACTTAAACTTTGATGCTTGATAATCAGTGGAATAAATTCTAACTAACTTATAAACACTTGAAAAGAAAGATTTAACAATATAACATCTTGTCCATCGGTTTGCTAAGTGTCTCGTTTTAAACAAGGAGACTTCATACACAAAACTGTCTACAACACAGACCTCAAACCTTCAATTAACCACCTTCTGGAGCTTTTAAATATAATTTTTCTGTTTATATCCAAATTCCTAACTTAAAATACTTTGGAGCTAATTACCACCAGCAGCATTGCAACACACAAAACCTTGCCAACTTAATTTAACTAGTTTCTAGAGCAAATATCTTAGTAAACTTAAAATAAGATAAAACTAACTTACAAGTAACTTTTCAGCAAGAAATAGGAGCCTTTTTAAGTCAATAATTCCTTAATATTGATGAAAAAGTAACAGTTCCACTTGCAGATTATTTTACCAGGTACAATATATTTTTCCCATGTTTGAGGGAAATAATCTGCCAGAGGAACTAGCACTTCTTCATCAATATTACAGAACTATTGACTTAAAACAAGCTCTTAGATGTTGCTGAAAAGTTACTTGTAAATGAGTTTTATTTCTTCCAAGTGTACTTAGATATTTGCACTAGAAACTAGACAAAAATACTTTGTAAGATTTTTTTGTTTTTGCAGTGTGTCGATACTATTTGATCGTATGAAAGCCAAGATTTCTACAGTAAGTTGGGATGCATTAATTAAAACAAACCAACAAAAAAAAAAACACAATCCTTATCATTGAGGTCTGATTTTTCTTTCTAAGGAATATAACAAACATATTTTTTAAAACATTAGCATAAAAAATGAATAAAATATGCTGCAGGTTTGTTGGCCAAAAATAAAAGTTTAAAATCCGACGAAAAACAAATAATTCCTATTTTCCGTGCATGTTGTTTAATGATGCATTTAAGGACTTAAAAATAGTGTGAATTTCTGGTTTTACTCCATTCATCAAAGAGTAAAATTATCAGTTTTCTTTCCATATTCTCCTAGTCTTCATTTTGAGCCGGTCAAAGGGAAATCATCTGATTTTGATGACAATCTGATCGGTTGTTGACTTCAGTTTAACCAGTTTGAGTTAAAAAAAAGCTTCCCATTGTTAAAAAGTTCAAATTTCTTTAAATTTCCTACAGTCCAACTTGAAGAATGCAATGAGAAGGCTTTGTAGTTTCAATCCTCCTTAAATGTTTGCAGAACATTAAGATTTTGCTTGTTTTGCTGTTAAAATGTGTAAGTTTAGATTTGATTTTAAGGGTCCAAGCTTCTAATTTTAAGGATTTTATTAACAAATTCATCTGACCTGTCCACAACTGCAAAAATTCACATTTTAATGACATTTGCGTCACCAAAGCGTCACTGAAAACATCACTTATCACCATTCTGGAGATTATAGTTGGAGAAAATTAAAAGTTGCTGCACATTCCTACAAATATGTGTTTAGGGTACAGGAATGTATAGTTTCTGTGTTTTGTAAATAGTTATATTTATGTACCTCTGTAAGACTGATCATATATATTAAATAAATGTCATATTTATCTTGGATCCCACATATCTGAATATTTCACATGTGCAGGTTCTGTCTCGGAACAAAATGGCTGTTCAGCTGGGAAAAAAGCTGCATAATGAAACCTGCCTCACTAATTAGTCAGTAGAAGAAGACTTGAACTAAAACGGTTGGATCATTTGGTGAGCGGTTTTCTTCATGTTGTATGTGCGCAGGATGTCTGTAAATACTATCTTTACGTGATGAGGCTGCGATTTGTTGTTAAATATGTGATTTATTGTATTTCCAGTAACCTCCACCCACAGCCTTGAGTTGTCTCCTGCAGTATGTTCAGTGTTTTACTGTCTGGTATTAAACCCTGAGTAGATTCCTCATCATAGCTGGGAACTAAATGTGACGCATCGACGACACGGTTACTGTGATTGTTTTGTTTTATCTTTTTTATTATTATGATTTTTGCTCCAACTTCCAACTTCTTGTCAATCATTAAAAAACTAAATTAAAAAAATGTTGTTCACTGTTCTGTTCTGGTTGATTAAGAGACGCTCCATGAACTATTACCTAGCAACCCCAGCAGAGTTCCGCCCGTTACCTAGCAACAAAAGTGGCGCTCCAGCACATTTGGTTAGCTAGTTTTACAGAGTAGGAGACAAAATCTACCGGTTTCTTGTTAAATAGTGCGGCCAGTTTGTTCACCTATTTACTTTATCTAGAGTTTTTACACTAAATGTTTCAGACGACCTTGTAAGCACAGTAAACTTTTGTAAACTTTGTTTTCTAGTATATAGTCTCCTTCTCACCCTTAAGTAATGCATAATTAACAGTTAATGATTTATAAAGTGTTTATAGATGAATGGGTAACCTTTTATAAACTATTAGCCTTTTTGTAATGTAGTGACTAAACTAACTTACAAAAAAATTTTCAGCAGGAATTGAGTCTTGTTTTATGTAAGTAAAATAAAAAAAATTGTTCCACTGGCAGATTATTTCATTCATAAAAATACATTTTTCCATAATTTGCCAGTGGAACTAGTACTTTTTCATCCATATCAAGGAATTAATGACTTAAGCTCTTATATGTTTCTGAAAAGTTACTTGTAAATTAGTTTTGTCTCATTTCAAGTGTGCTGAGATATTTTCACTAGAAATGGGACCAAAAATACTCTAAAATTTTGTGTTTCTATACTTTCCCAAAGCGTCAGGTTGGTTTGGCTAGCTTTTCCCCCTTAATAAATAAATTGGAAATAGCTTCTTTATATTTACTCAGGTTCCCTTTATGAATCGAAGCAGTTAGATAAGTGGAAAAAAGCAAAACAGTGACATGTTTGATAAAAGAATAAGAATAAAAAGTTGCAGTGAATCGTTATGAAAAGTGAAAGTTTGAGCATCCAGCTGAAGGGAGCTAAAGGGTTACTCCCCCATGCAGGGTGGTGGGGGTCGCAGTTAAACCTGTCGGCCCCTAATGAGTTGATGTTATTCAGACCGAACTCTTCCTCTCAGTCTGCAGCAGCCATCGCTCCTCTTCATCAATTGGTGAGTAGCTGAAAAAATAAATCTGTTACTTCTCCAGCAGCATTATGGCGCTGATCATTTTCCTCAGGTTTCACAAACCAATGCCTGATTTGGAAAAAAAGATACTTAGATGTATTGTGAGGTGATTTTATTTACTATTCGATTAAAAGTATTAGATGTAAACTCCCAGCTTAACTGTGACCGTTTGCTACAATAATATGTTTTATTAATGTATTTTCATTCGTCAAAACCCTTGTTCTGTTTTCCCATCTTCTTCAAATACATTTGAATTCCTTGCAGAAATACAGAAATCCTCACAGATAAGGAAATAAAAAGAAATGAGGATGTTTTGTATGTTAAAATAAGAAGTGAGGGCTAATTGCTTTATATGTTTGCTCATTTGAAGGAGTTTAATTTCAGCTGCATTTATAACAGAGTGACGCCAAAACATGCCTAATAGGAGCATGTTTTTAATTATTCAATTATCAGGTTATGTTCCTGTCAGTAAAGAAAGTTTCCCTGATGGAAAAACAATGCAAATCTCTCAAAATATATTTTACATTTCAAAGTATCTCAAAGAAAGGTATAAGAGTAACTTTTCTCCACATTTTTAGATAAAATAAGCCTGGTTATCTTAAAATAAAAACTTAATATCTTGTGTTACAGGAAATGACTAAGAAGAAAGTTATTCATTTTTATAGAAATAAAAATTCCTCAAAAATAATCCAGATGTTGAGTCAGCTTTAAAAGTTGTATTAATTTAGTTATTCATCACTTCTTTGAATTAACTGTTCTGGTCTCTAATAACATGAAATTATTATGTTAATAATAATTTAACATAATAAATTATTATTATTATTACTAAACAGTAATACTGTTTAGGGAATAAACAGTAACAGAGCAGTCAAAAAAAAAATAAAGGAAAAATTATGTAATCCCAAATTAAAATGAAAAACATACAAGTGAAAAGAAGACAAGAGAACAATAAAATGAAACAAAAACAATGATAAAAGTAAATTGTTAGATTAAGGCAAAAATAAGAACATATAAAAAACAGAAGTGAAATGAATAAATTAATAAATAAAAAGAAAATATGCTCAAAGCCAGGGGAAATTTTTAAACATTTGTACTTTCTCCAGTATAATTTAGATAAAAACTTTATTTATTTGCTTCTTCATTTGGAACATTTTAAATATTGTATCTGACTAAATAAAGTCTAAAAGAACAAAAACAATTAAAATATGCACAAACACATTGAATCTACTTGATCAAGATGATGTTGAGGTATGAATGTTTTGCAGCTTTTGTGTCATTTCTTTTTTGTATTTTAGGTGGAAATATCATTAAAAAACTTCTTAATATTAATAATGATGATGAATTTAAAATCTAAAGTGGCATCTTCACACACCTATTTGATAACTTTAGTGTGACACAGATCAATAAACTGCAAATAAACAGTTTTCCACTCACAATCTTTACTTTGTCTGGCAGCCATTTATGATTCTGACATCAGAAATCTTTGACTTATATTTATAAATCAAAAGTCTCTTTGCATTTTCAGGGTTCTTGGTTCTGTTCGGACTGATGGAGGGCGCCGGTCACATCAACATTGCGATGATAGAAGATACCGGCACCAATGGGACGTCGCCATCAAAGACGCGTCCGGACTTTAACAGAACCAACCAGGCTTGTGGTTCCACTGTCAGCTTCCACAGCATCCAGTATAAAGTCCAAATGAGGAGCGGCTTCTTCTGCAAAGCCAAACCAAACCCAAAGGAGGTTCTGACGGACCTCAAGTAAGTTTGTTTATTAAATTAAATCATCAAGTAGGAGCAAAGCTTTTTTTGCTTTGTTTTTAGTCAATACATCCATAGTTTAGTTTAAATTTGTGACATTTTAGTTTTTTTTCAGTCATGTGTTTGTTAACATATTTGGCAACATTTTATTTGAACCGTTTTAATGCAAAGCTGACAGTTTTAATGAAACTTTTAATGCAACTTTGCTTTAAAAGTGTCGTTATTTAGAGAATAGTCATTATTCTCTAAATAATAACAACTACAAAATCCCAATCCTGCAATTGGGATTATTTAATAACCATTAAATAACAATGATTATTATTTAGAGAATAATCATCACTCAGTAAACAATGACACTTTTAAAACAAAATTGCATTAAAAGTTGCATTAATGGTCAACTTTTCATTATTCAATAATTTAAAGTTGACATTTTTAATGCAGATTTGCTTTAAAAATGTTATTATTTAGCGAATGATGGAAAGTTGACACTTTTTATTCACTTTTAATCCAACTTTTAATGCAACTATTCTTTGAAAGTTTTATTATGTACCAAATAATGCAAGGTTGACACTTTTAATGACACTTTTAATGCAACGTTGCATTAAAAGTGTCATTATTTACTGAATGACACTTTGTGGCATAAACATTCATGAAGACGTCTTCGTGTTTATGACAATATCATGTCAGTCTTATGCACACAACTTCAAATAAAGTGTTACCAAATATCTAACAGTAGATTTTCAAAAAACTCAAAAGAATATTTTTCGTAAACCGTTGAGGTCACAGGAGTCGTCTTTATGTTAGTCTGTCAAATTCGGGAGAAAAATTTCAGCTAATTATTTCTGACTAGACGTAGCAGCGTATTTTAATAACCCTTTCAAGTCAGTGAAATTATGGAGAACTTTAAGAACATTGTTCATGTCAATTCTGCAGGATTTGGCTCATTGTGTTGCTGAACAATAGTGAATGGACTCTTACAGTGGTTCCTCTCAGATGGTATTAACGGTTACTGACATTTCCCATGGAAGAATGAATAATTTCATAAGTGTTTTGACCTCCACCTGCCTCTCTGTTAATTATATTATATTAAGCATGGGTTCTTGCATATAATCTCTCTAATGCAGTAAAGAGCAGACTGCCAGGGAAACGAATTAAACAGCATCACGTGATTCATCTCCGGAGTTTGATTCAGCCTTATTTTTCTTTTTGTTTCACTGATTCTTTGTGACTTTTCTTTAAGAGCTTCAAAGGATTTGCTCTAGACTTTCTTCCCCCTCGATTGTTGCTCAGTAGGTTTTGCTTCCACCTTTCATGAGATATTGTTGCTTTTTGTTATCTTGAAAAAATGCTTCAATGGAGATTATTTATCTGCTTGTGAAGTTTCAGCAAAATGAATGAATCTACTACTGTTAATCGCTGTTAGAGTGTTTTTTATTTCATTTTCTTCCACCTGTTTGTTTGTGTTTCAGTGGGATTATGAGGCCTGGCTTAAATGCTATTCTTGGACCAACTGGAAGTGGAAAATCTTCGTAAGTATTGATCGCTACTCTACGTTTAAAACGTTTACAGCAACTCTGAAAGGTGTCCTGGCAAAAATCTGATTTATTTTAGCTCATCAATATGGATTAAGAATAAAATCTCAGGTTGTTTCATACAAAATCTGACAACCAATTTTAATTACTTTCTTCCTCGCTTTCTTTTGTTAAAAAGAAATTTGAAATGGCAGAAAACATTTTGAAAAAATTGCTTTTATTTTAATTTAACTGACCTGAATTCAATGTCCAAATAAATACAAACATCTAAAGTTATAAAACAAGATGGGGAGCGATCTGATATCACTGAACTAAGGAAGCCCAAAGAGTGCAACAGTGAAAAAAACTATTAAAATCTTTCAATTTCTACACCAAATTTTTAGTAAAACTTATGATATTAACATGCTATAACAATACATACTTTTCCTAAAGTTTTTTGGATATTCTGGCCGGGAGAAAAGATCCTTTGGGTTTATTAGGGGAAGTTCTTATCGACGAAGCGCCACAGCCTCCAAACTTCAAGTGTCTCTCCGGCTATGTGGTCCAGGTGAGTTAATCAAACACCTGCGCTTCCTTGTAAACTCAAAATAAACTTGGTGTTTATCGCTATGTGGATGATGGTGTCTTGTTTCTAGGAAGATGTAGTCATGGGGACTCTCACCGTGAGGCAGAATCTAAGTTTCTCTGCAGCGCTTCGGCTTCCCGCCTCTGTGCCACAACGTGAGAAAGAAGCTCGAGTCGATCATCTTCTTAGGGAGCTGTGTCTCACCAAAGTGGCTGACGCTAAGGTAGAACATCAGAACCTCCTCAAATGAGTTATTAAAGCTGCAGAATGTAACTTTTAATTTTTTAAAAATAGATGTTTTTTACATATCTGTTGAAAATATCTCCATGTTGTGACGTCACCTTCCTAAAATAATGGCCTAAATCAAGTCACCACCTCCTTTTTCCAAACAATGGTTTAGGCAAAAAAGAAGAAAGGATGCCATTATTTTAGGAAGGCGCTGATAAAACACAGATAATTTGTGAAAAGACTGATCTCTTCCAGCTACTATTATTGTCTGAAGAACTGCATCGCTCCCAACCAAAAGTGACCAATCAGAGCCAGGAGGAGGATCTTAGCGCTGTCAATCATCCTGATGAACGCACTGTTAAATGTGCGAATGGTGGAGAAACAACTCACGGTTACTGGAAAGCCATTTTTCCACTACTGTCAAGTTCTTTTCTAATTTGTGCAGCTTCCCCACTTGAAAAGTAATGGATAAATCGATGCAGACTTTTGTCAACAGGGTTTTACTCAAGGACCGAGCAGTTTTCTTCATTTTTATCCTCCATTTATTTAATGTGTGTCAGGACATTTCATTACTGGTCCAGAAGCAGGTAAAAACCGGCTGCCTCTCTGCCCGTCTACAGATTCGTCCAGATCTGCACAAATCGACCAGGATCTCTGATCAAACTCCAGTTCTCTTTGTTTGGCTTTCTCATCCGCTTTTTTTCCCCTTGTCCGTTCCTCTTTTAGGTCCGTGTGGAACACAGTGAGCGCATGTCTTTTTTTTCCTTTTTCTTTTTCTGATTTGACTTCACAACTACCATCAGTGGAACGAGCAGCGTAAACATGATTGATAGCGCTAAGACCCGCCTCCTGGATCTCATTGGTTGCTTCTAGTTAACATTGGGAGAAGTGGAAGAAGGCAGAGGAGCTTGATATTTTCAAAGATTATCTTTCTCATACTGTCACCATGTAGGGATAGTTTCAACAAATATGTAAAAATCATTTTTTATAAAAGTTGCAGACTGCAGTTTTAAGTGTTAATCTGCTCCTGTTAATCTGTTTTTGCAGGTGGGCTCACAGCTGACCAGGGGAATCTCAGGAGGTGAGAGAAAGAGAACCAGCATTGGGATGGAGCTGATCATCGATCCTGCGGTTCTGTTTCTGGACGAACCGACCACCGGACTCGACGCCAGCACAGCCAACTCCGTCCTGCTGCTGCTCAAAAGGTGAACAAACCCACGTCTCCATTAATCACAGAACTGCGCAAACTGGAATTACAAAAAACATATTCTAGTCATAAAATTTTGACACGTTTGGCAAAAAAATATGGCTGTTAAATAAGTAGATTTTAACTTATTTAACAATTTATAAAGCAAATAAGATGCTTTATGAATTGTTTGTTAGCTGACGTAAATTGATTGGGGAGGGAAATAAATGTCGAAAGGCTACTAAATATATTCATAAACACAAAAACAAAAGATATTATATCTATAATTTCAGTATGTTTTAATTAGTTTTATAATGTAGTTCCAATTAGTAATAGTTTTCCCCATTAATTGCTGTTTTTATTTATTTCAGTTAATGATAATGTTTTCTCAGTTTCAGTTTTTTTGTTAGTTTTCGTTAACTATAAAAACATTGGTTGTACATTGTCACTATAATGGTAAACTTTGAAATCTGACGCCTTGATATTGGGCCTCTGTCTCTTTAAGCACAGCAGATGTCACTGTCAGCAGTGGGGTGGAGGAAGGGGTTGTCCCGTCAGACCGTCAGTTCCCAAAACCACCCAAAAAAAGTTTGAGTAAAAAGCTTGTAAAATGACCCCGTTTGTTGAGACCGTGGGAGGGTTAAGAAACTCCGGCTCTTTCTGCCGTCAGCACATCATCACAACAACGTTCACTTTTACAAACTACTGAAGTAGTTTTTTTTTTATCAGGATGCCACTATGTGTGTTTGCTTCTGTTTGTGGGAATGGAGAGTAACATGCTTGTGTTTATATTGCAGTGTGTGTTTACTGTGTGTACTCAGGATGGCCAGTCATGGTCGAACTATAATCATGTCCATCCACCAGCCGCGCTACTCCATCTACCGGCTGTTTGACACCCTGACTCTGTTGGTTGGTGGGAGAATGGTGTACCATGGACCAGCCTCCAACGCTTTGGACTACTTTACCAACATTGGTGACAATAGCTGCAATTCCATTACTAATCTCAATCTATATTGTGATGATGTAAAAAAAAAACAACCCAGAATTTTTCAATTCTGGTGTTTCCATTAAATGAGAAATTAAATGAAAATCACAAGTGATTAAGCTTGTTCACGTGATAAGTCATTAAAAATCATATTACATGATTTTTTAAAATATTCATAATTCAGCCATGACACTAGAGCTCATCTTCTACCAGCCAATCAGAGGAGACGTCGCCGTCTTATTCAGCCATTGGAGCAACAAACCCCGCCTACTTGGAAGACGGCTACGTATGCGCCATTTTGGGGAAATTGTAGTCACCAATTTTACAGAAGAGTTATGGATCAAACATGTTGGAATGAGACACAACTTTTTATGAACTGTGTGATGCTGTAAGAGCTCTGGTGGATCCAGGTGTCCAAAAAAAAAAAAAACAGTCAACATTCTACTACTTCCTGTCGTTTTCTTTGGCGTTTCCGCCAGTAGTAACATCCAGCTGTTGATCATGTGACTCGTGTTTCCATCGCTGTTTTGCAAAATACATCCACTTCGATACGCCCAAAAAAACACTTAATGTAGTGCAATTTTTTAAAATCCAAAATCTTGAGTCTTTTCTTGTTGTGTTTCCATTAAGCAAATTTATTTTCATAATTTTAATTTGTGCGATTTTATAGTTAGTTGAAATGCAGCTAGTGATCTTGATGGAATCTCATCATATCTTTGTGGATTTGTTGCTGTTTTTGATTGATTCTATTGGGTTTGTTTTAATGTTCCAGGCTATCCATGTGAGCCTCACAACAACCCAGCCGACTTTTTCCTGGATGTTATAAATGGAGACTTCACGAAGCCAACAAAAGTTCACGACACAGCAGGTAAATTCATGTGAAAAAAACTTTATGTCTATGACAGCTGTCATTTTTAAGGACTTTCTTTTTGTATCCGTTCCTCTGTCAATAGTGAGCCAGAACTAATTACAGTCTTATTGTGAGTGTCTGTTTAAAAAATTCAGAGCAAAATGAAAACATCAGATTAAGGAGAAATATCTCCAGGAGATGGATTATGTCTGAAAGACGACTCTTTAAGAAATCATTATTTGCCAAGTTTGTTAACAAAAACAAGAAATTTGACTTTGGTTCCACTTTTCTCCCAATAAAGACATTCAAAATGTAGATATATACAAAGCAGAAAATGGTGTCTTCATCTGCTGTGATGCAGTCTGATTCTGACTCTCGTCAGGAGATATTTTCAATACTTCAAAGCTTTTTTGCCTTGTGTACTCATGAATAGATCTGACTTTTGAGGAACTTGGTTCTACCAGGCAGAACATCGAGGAACGCCTTGTAGAAGAGTTCAAGAACAGCAGCTACTCTAGCGAAACACGAGCCGAGTTAAGGCGTATTCTCCAAACCAAGGAATGCGCATCGCAGATGAGGCCTTGCAGCATCACCTACCACACCTCCTTCCTTCACCAACTCCAATGGGTTTTCCAGAGAACCTTCCAGAACCTCATGTTGACTCCACAAACGTCTGTGGCCCAGGTGAACCTATTGATTCATAGTAGTCTTCTCATTTTTGTTTTTAAAACACCTTTAAAGAAAAAGAGTGCATAATGTGTTTATCTCTTTTTATATCGTTATAATAAACTATGGGTTTTTCAGAGAACGTTAGTTAGTCAAAGTTAGTTTAAAAAAAAACAGCAATAATTTGGGCTATTTAGTCTGTCAAGAAAGCAAAAAAATGGAAATTAATTTTTCAAAGTATTCATTAATTAATTAATGTAAGTCTCAAATTAAATATTTAATTAAAAAGCAAAATATTTATTTTGCAAACTTAATATTTACGCCTAAGCTATATTTGAAGCTAAATATTTAGCATCATGGTTAGCAAACTAAATATTTCGTTTGAAGCTAAATTTTTGGTTTACAAATTACATAAATAGCTTCAAAAAATATTTAGCTTGCTAACTAAATATTTCATTTGATCTTCAAATGAAATATTTAGCTAGAAAGGTAATTATTTTTGTTTGAAGGTAAATATGTGATTTAAAACCAAAAATATTTAGCTTCACATATTTAGCTCAGAGCTAAGTATTTAGCTAGCATGCAGATTCACTTAGGATGAGCTATTTAGGGGCAAAACAGATGTTTATCTTTGGATTTACAACTTCGGTGACTGCGTCAGCTCACTAGCATAAGCGCAAGTTTCAGGTTCGCACGACCCCGCTTTTATTTTGATAGCCCACTTCCTGTTATCGACAAGCTTTCAGCTAAGAGGTGAATATTTAGCTTCAAGCTAATTATTTAATTCGCCAATAAAATATTTAGTTTGAAGATAAATATTTAGTGTAGCTTGCAAGCTAAATCTATAGTTTGGAGCTAAATATTTAGCTTGCTAATTAAAATTTAGTTTGAAATTGTGACATTTATAAATACTTGAATAATGTAATGAAAATATGACTGAAAAATGAGCCCCCATTTTTCTTATTAACATTTTTATTGCTCTCGTTATCTAGGGCAGTGAAATGCTGATAAAAGTCTCCTCACTTTAAGAATTATTAACAGCTAATTGGCCCTAAAGGAGTCAAAATAATCCCACCAGAGGTGCTCCAGGAGGCATGGGTGCTCTAATCGGCTTTGGCGACTGTTGTGACCCTGCTCCTGCCTCTTTGGGCTTGGATCTGAAGTGATATCATATCAGGCAAAAGCCCCTTTGGCCCGGATCTGGGAGTCGTCACATGATGGTGCCATGACCCGTCGCTCTACACCGCCCTTGATTCCACATGAGGGACTGAGGAGAATGAGGTCAAAAAGCCTCAACCTCACTGACTTATCCGCTCACCCTGGGAACCTCTCGGTCCTGTCATGACCCGTAACTTGTTAGGCTTAAACTTGTATTGCTGTTAGCTCTTTTTGGTCATTTTTTCCTCATTCCACACTTAAATTTAAATACCAGACAAAAGTAATCTGAGTAATTACAAAACGCAGTTTTCAGGTGATTTAATTTATTATTGGAAAAATACTATCTGAACCAACCTTGCCCTATATAAAGTAGCTACACCCCTCACTTCTAAAGTTATGAATAAATTGATCGCTTTGATTTTTGGCTCAAATTCACTGGCCACATCCAAGCCTGATTACTTTTAGAGCAAGAAATAACTTGAAAAGAACCCGTCTGACAAGATGAAGTAGGATCAAATTGACACATTGATTTTACATAATTAGAAAAAGATGAAGTGAAACAGGATCTGGTTTTGTCTTTTGTCGCCATCTCTTCTTCCGTCGTATTGGGTTGCTAGGATACGAGCAGCTTTTTGACGTTGTCAGCTGTCGTCATTGTTTGTTCAATTAAAACTGAACACATGATTGCAGAAGCTTTCACTACATAATATAAAGAAAACCAAATGAAAGTCTTTTAAATATTTTGACCTGGAAGCAGATATAAACCAACTGCTAAATCTTTAAAGCCTCCAGGAAAACCCTGGCCACAGAAATAACTTTCACTCTAGAACAGGTTCGGATGAATAGAACATTTAGCTTCCCCTAAACTAATTATTCTGTATAAATTATAAAACGCTAACTTACTTGACTGTTTGGTAAACGTTGAGTTGAATAAACTTTTACATCTGTGTTGAGGTTTTGGTTATCAGCTGTTAAGAATTCTTCAAGCAATATATTCATGCTCTTATTTTGAAGTCAGTTTATGTAGGAGTTCTATTTCCTCTCTTCTTTCTCCTGTACCACTACAGGCAGTAGTAGTGTGATAGTAAACAGTTTAGAATCTACTGATGTCCTCTCAATATTCAGCTAATGTAAACAAAACATAATTTTGTAATTGCGGTGTTTCCATCAAAGCAACTCAATTAAAATCAGACGAGTAAGTTTATTCTGCAATAAGTCATTAAAAAACATACCATGCTATGATCCTCCAACTACTTCCTGTTGTCTTCTTCGTGGTTTGTCCAGTAGTAGCAGTTGTTGATCATATGATTCCCGTGATGGAAAAATGTTTCCATTCCAAATTTTGATACGGCCAAAAAGATAAATAAGAACACCTCACCATAGTGCCAAAAATATTATTGAATTTATTTTTGAAATATCAAATTATTCAATTATGTGGTCAATGGAAACGCAGCTATAGATGCTCAGTTGGTTTCAGGTTAGTTGAAATTAGCGCTTTAGCATTAGCTTTCACTACTTACTATGTTGCCATAGTGTTCATGATCCAACAATAAGAAAGACTGACTGGACAAAATAGCACTGACTGTAGAGAGTTCTAAGACCAAAACCACTTATGAAAAACATAAAGATCCGTTTCATATTTCCCAGAAGACACCATGATGGTCACCCAAACTTTAGCGGAAATATTCTGTGGACTCATGAGACAAAAGTGGGACTTTCTGGAAGGTCTTGGTGTCATCTGGTGTAAACTAACACATGATGTTCTTTCAGAAGAGAATAATAACAGTCATGTTCTGGGGCTTTTCTGCTTTCAGTAACTGATGGAACCATGGATTTTGGTCTCTTTCTGTTTTCAGGTGGGAGTCAACATTTTCCTTGCCCTCGTTGTAGGAGCCATTTTCTTTGCAGTCCAAGATGATCAGAGTGGTCTTCAAAACAGGTCAGAAAAGCAAATAACTTCAAGAGAGTCTGCAGAGAATCAGGTTTAGACTTTCCTCACGATTCCTATTTACAGAGACTCTTCACAGTCACACTCAGACATGCAGAAAAGGCAGTTCATGGAGAGGATTCACTCTGGATTTATAGTAACTGTTTTGCACCAGATATGTTAAATCAGCAAATAAGTATTTAAAACTGCAGTTGCAATAAACACAAGACATATAAATAATGTAATACTGGTTTAAAGTTTTCACATATGGTTTTTGACTTTGATAAAGTAGAAATGTCCAAGTTAGTTTCTAATTGTGACATCCCATTTGGTGCCCCCTTGTGGTCACAGCACATTATTTTCTGCAAATTTAATAGATTTAAAAGATTAAAACTGCAAACAATGCTACAAAATATGTAAAGAAATATTAAATTTTATATTATTTTTCTCACTTCTATTTACTATTTATTTCATTTGAATAATTATTGCATTCATTTTGAATAAATGCTGATTTTCTAATTTTAATAGGCAATGAGTTCTGTTGCGGAAAATTTATCTAATGTTGAATATACTATCAGATAAAAATTTTCCACCACAATCCTTTTTTCTGTTAAGAAAATATGCAATTTTTTAAAATATTAATTCCATCAAATGTTATTTTATCTTCAGAGTTAAGGTTTTGAGCAGCAGGAAGTTTCTTTCTGTCTTTTTCTCATCAGAAACTTTTCCATTTCTTGCTAGAGGAGCAAAAATAACTTGATAACTTTTACCAGCAGCCAATCAGAAAAGACGAGCATGGCTAATAAAGTTTTCCTGAATTTCCTCTCTGTGGGGCAATAAAGGCTACTTCTATTTTCTGTCTCTATCTTCAGTAAGTTATTTTAACTTATATTTTATAATAATAACTGAGAAATAGATTACATTCATAAAAAAATATTTTCCATTTTCTTCCTCATCTTTCCCCCCATCCTAGCGCTTCCTGGCAGCCCTCACTATGAAAAACTCTGACCTAAAACCTTTGGAAAAGTATAGAGATTTGTTCAGGAAAGAGATCCGTTCTGGTTTGTTGTTCCCTGCAGGATGGGCGCGCTCTTCTTCATCACGACCAACCAGTGTTTCAGCACCGTGTCTGCAGCCGAGCTCTTCATCACAGAGAGGAACCTGTTTGTGTATGTCGTCCTGCAGGAAGACAAAATGTCTGTGGCTAAAAGTTTTGGACTCTTAAAATCTGCCATCTTATCACAGGCATGAGTATATCAGTGGCTACTACAGAGTGTCTGTGTACTTCCTATCTAAAATCCTCTGTGACCTCGCCATGCGAACCGTCACCTCTGTTATCTTCAGCGCCGTCGTCTACTTTTTGATTGGTAAAAATGTTCTTGATCAGCAGATCCCTGTTGTTTCTGAAGGAAAACTTAGACGATGTCCTGTCTCCTCAGGGCTGAAGTCCACAGTGGAAGCTTTTCTCATCTTCACGTTCACAGTGACCCTGGTGGCCTACACGGCCACAGCCATGACCATGGCCATCTCAGCCGATCAGAGCGTCGTCGCTCTCGCCAACATCTTCATGACCATAACGTTTGTCTTCATGATGGTGAGAATACTGTCAATGTTTGATTAAAACAAGCCACTTTTTAACCACTTTCCTGAAAATTTGAGGGCTGGAACTAAGAAATATTTTAGTAATTGATTATTCTGACGATTAATCGATTATTCGGCTAAAAACTTGCACATTTTACATATTTTTAATTTTATCACTTAGGCTTATTTATGCATAATATAACTCAATCCCTTTAAAAATAAAAATAAAAAACACTTTTCTGAAAACTTTAGGGCTGCAACTAACGATTGTTTTAGCGTTTGATTAATCAATTATTCTGACGATTAATCAGATTTTCAAAATGGCACATTGAACGTATTTTTCATTTAACCACCTGAGCCATTTTTATAAAGTACTAGAAATACATCAATAGATGCACATACGATAACTAAATTCTTTAAAAAAAACACCTTCCTGAAAGTTTTAGGGCTGCATCTAATGATTATTTTGGTAATTGATTAATCGATTATTTTTGACGATTAGTCGGATAAAAAATGGCACATTCCACATATTTTTCAATAAAACAATTAAAACTTTTTCTACCTGGTCTGCAGGTACCAAGTTGCGTCCAAATTGGGCCGTTGCTATTTTATAGAACTCTGTCAGGATTTGGGTGACTTATTGAGAAAATGAGGATATTTTAGAGGAGCTACAGCCTGTCTGCTGTGGAAAAGCATCCTGAAAGTCTCTGCATGTTGATCTGTGTTTGCAGATTTTCTCCGGTCTGCTGGTGAACCTTCCCAGCATTGTGGACTGGCTGGCTTGGCTGAAGTACTTCAGCATTCCTCGATACGGCTTCGCAGTAAGTGTGAACAGAGGAAAACCAATTTTAAACATTTTCATGTTTGACACGTTTACTAAGTGTAGTGTTGCTCAGAGTGAATTACACACGTTATATAATCATGTTAATATATCGCTGTATATAGAAACTGTCAATCATTTGCATATTTTGCTAAATATTTAAATATTTTTATTTCATGAATATATATTGTATAATACATGTATCATATATGTAATGTGTAAACACATACATGATCTATGCTTATGTAGAAAAATATAAACACTAAATCTCCTATATATTTTCCAATATAATGCAATGTTTTTGTTTTGTATAGGCAGTCACGTACATCTCAACTGTGAGACAGAAATCTAAGACTAAATCTGGAAAATTACCTTGTATGATTTTTAATAATTAATTTAGTTTTTGGGTTTTTTTTGCTAGAAATAAGTGCTTGATACAATTCTGGTTCTGGTTTTGATGCACTCCTTCATACAGATGTTCATCAGCTGTGTTTCCATTTACCATAAAACTGTGTAAATTGGAATTACGGAAATAAATTAGCTTTTAAGGAAGCATGCCAATTTTGAAAAAAAAAATAACACCTTGTTTTTAGATGAAATGTTTTGGCGTTAGAATGAAATGGTTTTTCAGCCGTATTGAAATGTATTTCACAAAACTGCAATGGCAGCAATTTTTTAGCGTCACGAGTCACATGATTGACAGCCAGATGTTACTACTGGCAGAAACGAGGGAGGGAGGGAGGGAGAAAGAAGGAAGAAAGAAGGAAGGAAGGAAGGAAGGAAAGAAGGAAGGAAGGAAGGAAGGCAGAGGAAGGAGGAAGGAAGAAGAAGGAATTCCTTCCTTCCTTCCTTCTTTCTTTCTTTCTTTCGTTCTGGAGTTTCGGGTCTTGCTTGCTCCTGACTTCCTAAGGAAGGAAGGAAGGAAGGAAGGAAGGAAGGAAGGAAGGAAGGAAGGAAGGAAGTAGGAGAATGATGGTTTGTTTATGTTTTCTTTATTTTCCACCAGAGCTCTCACAGTTCATAAAAAGTTTTATATCATTCTAACGTGTTGAATCCATAGCTCTTCTGTAAAATCACCATCTACAATTTCCCAGAAACGCCACAAACATGGCGGCTCCCAAGTAAGCAGGACTTGTCGCTCCAGCCCCTGAATAAGCCACAGACATCTCCTCTGATTGGCTGATAAATGAAAGCTCATGTAACTGTTTACATCCATCGCCACCACGATCTTTAATAAGTGAACAAACTTATTTTAATTTCATTTCTTATATAATGCAAACACCGCAGTTGCAAAATGGTGTTTTTTCAACATTAGAGGAATATTGTCTAAGATTTGCTCACATTTGTAATGAAAACTCAGCCAGTTTCCAGTACAAGGAGCTCTCACAGTTAGAGCTTCCCTCAGTTCATGTCTAACTGAGGGAAGGAGGTTGTTGAGCAAAATCTTATGTTCAACTACAACAGAAAAAATAAAAAATAAAAATCAGGAAGGAGCCAAACCCCTTTTCACACCTCTGTATGATATGTAAGTGTGTTTGAGGTTTTTTTTTCTTGAGTTTTCTTTTTTCTTGATATCAATGTCATCCACATTCAGGCCTTGAAGATCAACGAGTTTGTGGGTTTGAATTTCTGCGAGGAGCCGCCGATCCAGAACACCAACATGTCTGCAACAACGGCGGGCTGCGGTGTGAGCGCAGCGGGCCAGATGTGAGTAAACCTTCCGAATCCTTGGTGGATTCGTGATCCTTCCTGGATCACAAATCCTCCTCTGATCTAGTTACCAAGCAGAGCCGTGTTCCTCCAGGTGTACAGGTGAGCAGTACCTGGACTACCTGGGGATAGAGTACAGCTCCTGGGGATTGTGGGAAAACCACGTGGCGTTGACTGTTATGATGGTCGTGTTCCTCTTCATCGCCTACCTGAAACTGCGCTACATCAGGAAGTTCACCTGAATTAATCTGTAACATTTTAAGATTTATACTCTCTTATATGTGAGCATCCCTTTCCCATAAAGAAACGATAAATAAAATGCTTGGCTCTGTCCGAACGTCTGGAAAGCTAGAAATTACATCTAAAGAGAATAATGTGTCAACATGGAGGAAAACTACTCATAATTTAAACTAAACAAACACTGCTGGATTTCACTCTGACTAGCAGATTCTGGAAAATCGTAGATTTTAGGAGATCTGCATTTTTTCTGGCTATAAAGTTCGGTGAAAAAGTATTTGCATCCTTTTCTGCTTCTGATTTTTTATGTTAACAGTTTTTCTTTTTAAGATAATCAATTGAATAATGACAGAGTGTTAAGGAAAAAAATGTAACTCTTAGAGTTGCTTTTGAACCATAATAAATGGGACATTGACCAACATATTTGATCTGTATTGATGATTTTGATGATGGAACTCCATAAAATGTAATGTTACTGGTTTCTCTAATTAGTGACTGTATTGTGTTTTTATGATGTAAAGCACTTTGAACTGCCTTGTTGCTGAAATGTGCTGTAAAAATAAACTTGATTGATTGACTGATTGAAATCACAAGAATAAAGCCATGATACTGGACGAGAATGAAGTGATATTATAAGAATAAAGTCATAACATTACGAGCATAAAGTCGTAATAATACGAGAGTAAAGTCGTATGACAAATCCATCACATAAAGGCGATGAAAAATGATATAATTAGCTTTCTAACTCCAGTTTGAATCATTCCAAAGAAATAAAAGTTATGAGCTTGTTAAACATGAATAAAAATCAGACTTTTTTTTCTTATTAAGATTTATTTGGCAATACAGATTAAAAACAAAAAGATTGTCAATCAAGAGAGATTTTAAGGCAATAAAAATAAATGCACAGGCTTCCTGTGAACACTGTTCGCACTCCAAGTTGAAGTTTGTTTTAAGTTACAATATGTATCATAATGAAATCATAAGCTGATTAACTCAAAGCTTAGGTGATGAGCAGAGGCTGAGTAAATATGACATGTTGTGTAACTGATGTGTGGCCGCAGCATTAAAAAGCAGGTGGGTATTTTCCATACACAGAATATGCCTGCAGTTAAACTTCATCATCTTCTCTCATCAGGATAAAGCTTTTTGATTGGACAGATTCTGTCTCTAGCAAATTAAACACCTTCAGGAGCAAATTTTCTCTGAAAACTCTCCATGTTTTTTTTGTTGTTTTTTTTACTATTCCAGGAGTTTTCCCAGTAGTGTCTTTCCGGATCGGGGTAATTCTGAACTTGTCGGGTGTTTAGACGTGGACGGCTCCGTTTGAGCTGACATCGAGGCCGTCCACGGACAGGGAGGATGGAGGACGGGCCCGCGGGCCGACCGGAGTGTGGCTGACCTGCGAACCCAAGTCGTCTGACTCCCAGCGCTCCAGCTCCTCCCTCACCAGTCGCTCCGTCTGCTCCCTGTGGACGTCCGTGTCGCGGCCCAAACGCTCGTCCTGAAAGGAAAATTCCGTTAAGTATGGCTGAAATGATTAATCAAATTAATCATGATTAATTGACTATTGGAATAATTATCTGTAATAATTAGCCTGTAATTATATTCTACACAGAACTCGTCAAGTGGCAGTTTTAGCTTCACCTGGTTCAATTTCTGTAAAAAAAAAAAGTCTATTGAGTAGAGCTAAGACGATTAATCACGATTAATTGTTTATTGAAATAATCATCGATTAATTGTTAACTGCATAGACTCAGAAAAAGGACATTTGCTGAAAGAACAACACACAACACATTGCTGCAGCTCTACTATGACGTTGTACATTTTCTGTTCAAAGCTCCCATTTGTACCTGATCTAAGACATTTATAAGTTTCAGGAAAATAAATTAAAAGCCGAACTTAAAGTTTACAAAACAACCAAGTAAGGTAGTGCTTCAGAATTTATCCAAAAAATTCATTTAAGGGAAGCTAAGAGTGCAAAATGTTTACAGAGTTAGCAAAAATGCTCAAATACAAAGCAAAAAAATGTAGTTCCGCTATCAACGCATTAGCATAAGATTTGTTTGTCAAAAGGTTTGATTTTTGGGGCTATTTTTCTAAAATGAAGAGCCTGAAGTATCCAACATAATCTGGGGCTTCTCACCTCCATGACTCCGTCCAGCAGCCGGCCCAACACGTCTTTTCTTTTCAGCTTAGCTCGCTCCATTCCCTCCAGCTTCACTATGACAGCGTCGATCTTCGACACGATGCTGCCGATGGAGTGCTCCATCCGGTCCACTCGCCTCACCAGACTGGCACAAAGAAAACAGAGATGTCTAGAAAACCCAAAGGATCCAGATTCCGTTTGTGTTTTTATGAAACGGCATCAAGATTCTGACGTAATCAAATGGTTTTAGTTTTAGGAAACACGCTTGTCACCATTATCACTATCAATACCAATCAATAAAGGAGAACCTCAGGGCTCCGTTGTTGGATAACTCTTGGTCAAATCATGATGATTTGATGATTTGACTTGGTCAAATCATCTCCTCATATCCACCTATATTACATTTCTATGTTGATGACACAAATCTATTTCAACTCTAAAGACTGATTTAAAGCCTGAATGTGTGCAACTCTTCTTTAAAACTCTTTGATCTGGTTCCAAAAGGATTGAGAATCTTTTAGAAACAGGCAGGCGATCCTTCTGTCGAAGCCTTGCTTTCATCTCTGGTTTGTCTTCTGATTCTTCACTAAATTCAAGTTTTTTCCCCCCGAAAACCAACTCTGGATTCCCTCATGAATGCCTTCTTTAGGGTTGAAACGATTAATCAGATTAATCATGATGAATCAATTAGTGAAATAATCATCAACTAATTTTCTAATCGATTCATCATTAACCGGAGTATAAAGCCATTTGCTTAAAGAACAAGGTCACTCAGAGCAGCGTTTAAGCCAGCGGGAGGACTGATGTGCATACACTTGAAGCTCTTCGTTTGAGACGCCGCCTGAGCTGCTGCCGCGCCGACGGGAACTGTGACCCGAGTCTTCGTCATCATCCTCCTCCGAGTCGTCCTGCGTGCGAGGGAAGCTGCGCCCGCTGCTGGGTCGGGTCAGCGAATTTCGCTCCAGCTCCAAGTCCTCCTAGCATATGAGCAGAAACACACTGAGCGTCTGCATGACAAAAACACAAAATCTTACCAGGTACTTTTGGTCTAGTTTCTGCTGCAAATACACTTGAAATGAGGCAAAACTAACTTACCAGTAACTGTTCAGTAACATATAGGAACTTGTCTTAAGTCAAGTAATTTCTTAATGTTGATGAAAAACTACTGGTACTATGGCAGATTATTTCACTTATATCATGGGAAAAATATCTTGTTATAAGCTAAATAATCTCCCAATGGAACAAGAATTTTTTCATCAATACAAAGAATTATTTACTTAAGCCTAGCTTGCTGAAAAGCTAGGCTTACTTGTTAGTTTTTTTCTAATTTCAAGTGTAATAAGATATTTGCACTTGAAACTAGACCAAAACTACTTGATAAGATTTTGTGTTTATGCAGTGTTTTTGTTTTTCCTCATCCCAAAGGAAGGAGTCGTGCGCTTCATCACTCACTCTCTCTTTCTCCAAGTCGTCTCTCATCTGCTGGTGTTCGTGCTCCGTCAGCTCCGGGTCGCCGTCCTGATCATATTTAGCAAAGATGGCCTGAATCTCTGCGTCTGTGTGGCCTTTTCTGAACCAGATAAAAACACAGAACACGAGTGACAAGCTGTATGCATGCAGAACCTAGCGTCACTGCTGTGAGGTTCTCAGTCACCCTTTCAGATCCTGACGCAGCTCATCAAAGTTAATTTTACTGCTCGCTTGTTGCAAACCACTGGAGATTTCGTCCACCGGCGTTTTCTTCAGTCTTAACTTCATCAAAGCTTTGTTGCAGCCCTGCAGGGAGGAAACAAACTGAATTACATCTTTAAATAAGATGTAATTCTACAAAAAAAAACTACAAGCTTTTTTGTAGTTTGTAACTTTCCATTAACCTCACCGGTTCCTTTTCATCTTCAGTGTCCCACTTATTCAGCAATTCAGTCATTAGCTTTCCATTAACCATAGAATTGCACAAATTGGAATTATGAAATTAAATTTGCTTAATGGAAGCACATCAATTTTGAAAAGACTCACATTTTTTGGCGCTAATATGAAGTGGTTCTTCGGCTGTATCAAAATTATTGAATTCTGCAAAACTGCAATGGAAAATTTTTTTCACATCACACGAGTCACATGTGTAACAGTCACATGTAGAATTAGGATGTTCCTACTGGTGGAAATGAAGAAGATGACAGGAAGTAGTTGGGGGATTATGGCACAGAATGTTTTTTAATGACTTATAATATTCACGTGTGAATTTAATTGCGTTTCTTATTTAATGAAAACACTGCAATCATAAAATTAGGTTTTTTCAACATTAGCGGAATATCAACAAAGTTATGCACACATTTGTAGAGGAAATGCAGATAATGTTCTCATTATCTACGTCACTCTGTCGTATTTAGTTTATTAGTATTGTTGCAAAGGTCTTGCCATATCTGTTAATTCCTTTGTATGTATTATTTTTTCAGTAATTCTTTTACCTTTCCATACACAAGTAAAAAAACAAAACAAACAAAAACCCACAATTCTGAAAAAACAAAAGACAAACATCATGATAAAACTAATACAAAGATACTGTATCTTGCATTTGTGCTAGAAACAGGTACTTAAAATAAAACGTTCCTTTAAATAATGAAATAAATGTGTGTTTTCGTTTGATACCTTCTTGATGAGGTCAGTCATTTCCATCTCACACCTCTGCTGGGACATGTCTGCCTTCACCTCAGAGTAGGTGTCATTGATGATAGCCAGGAACATGTTCTGTACGGACAAAAATGTTTTGGTTTTGCCGCTCTTACAGTAGTATGTTAAAGCCATGTGTAACCTTCACTTACCATTAATATAAAGAAAATAAAGAAGACAAATGTTGTAAAATAAACAGGTCCGAGCACTGGGTTTGACTCCTCAATCTCTGAGAAGCCAAAGTCTCCCAGAATGATGCGGAACTGAGTGAATCTACGCATAATACAAAACATCAGACCTTAATAAAACATAAACATATCTCAAATGAAATGTAGGCTGGATTTGTGAGATGAAACTGTTTTTCTTACACGCTGGCTTGGAAAGTGCTGAAATCATTGACTTGTGTCCCAAACACCAAGTAGGCGAGCTGAGCATACGCCAGGAAGATGATGAAGAACATGATGGCGAACCCTGTGAGGTCTTTGGCGCAGCGGGACATGGTGGTGGACAGCTGACTCATGGTCTTATTGAAGTTGATGAACTTAAACAGCTGGTGGAGGTGAAGAACGTGACGTTAGAATAAGGAAAGCACTGATCAACCTTTTTCACTTCCGATACCGATATCTGTGGTTTGGTATATCAGTCAATACAGATCCAGTACAGAAAAACAGTATTGAATTAATCTAAAGTGTTTCTGTTTTTAATGCAGACGTAAATGTACTGACTTACAAATTCATTTGATAACTCTGTACACTAAAAAAAACAAATAAAAACAAATAACTTAAGTTTGGTCAAACATGTAAAAACAAAACAACTTTAATTTGTTCAGACAAAAACAGCCGATCTAAAATAAATAATAAAGAAAATGGCAAAAACAATAGGTTTTTGGTCAAACAAGTAAAATATAAACTGCAACAAAAAATTTTCCAAAAGGTGCAGAAAATGCAATTAGGTATTCAAATTAAAATAAATCAGACGTGCAGCATAAAAATTTATTCAAAATTCCTAGTCCTAAGAATCTGAAATAATTAAAAATGCCCAAAAATCATTTTTAGTCTGCTTTTTTTTTTTTGTTGGCCTCAGAATTCAAATTTGAGAATTTTATGCACAAACCTATTTTTGTTTAAATATAAAATGATGGAATTTGATGCAGTATGGATCCTTATAAAAAAATTTAAATAAATGTTTGATTAGTTTACACTGTATTTCTTCTAGTCTCACAATTTAAACAAAATCTCTGGACTGAACAGAAAAACTGGTTATTCGATCAAATCATGACCCTAAAAATTTGACACACAATGTCACCGATACTCAATCTCTAACATTTTTTAAAAATAAATATGGGGACTGGTACAGATACTAATATCCAATCAGTGTATTTCCAGTTAATATGGACATTTTTAGAGTAAAACTGAATTGCAGGAGGAGGATTTGTACCTTGACCCAAGAGAAAAACACAATAACAGCTGCCAGGTTGTTGAACTGGACCTGGAGGCTGGCCAGAGGCTCAAAGCTGGGATGAGCTGTGTAGTTCTCCAACAGCCCACTCAGCAAGTTTCGGGCCATGGCTGTTCTGGTTATGTTCATAATAATAGCCACAACGCTCAACTACAATGAAAATAAAATAATAAAATCGCATTAATATGATTTCAACTGGATTAATTTCTAAGATGAACCTTTGATACGCACCACTACGATCAGAACGTCAAGACAGTTCCACATGCTCTTGAAGTAGTGCAGCCGGTGGATGTGGACTTCCAGCACTTCCTCCACGACGTAGTAGAGGATGAAGAGGCAGAAGGCCACCTCACACATGCCCACAAAGTAGTCCCAGCTGGACACGTATCGGATCAGACGCACCGTCTGGAAGTGCCAGGAGGTCACAGCCCCTCCGGTAGCCGGGAACTCCACCAGCAACCTGATGGACCCGGACATTCAGGTTCATTTCATGTTGGATAATTCTAGACACACTGCAAAACCATCTATTGAGCTTCTATATGTTACTGAACATTTATTTGTAAGTTAGTTTTATCTTATTTCAAGTAAACTAATATACTTGCACTAGTCTAGACCATCAATACTTGGTAAGATTTTGTGTTTTTGCAGTGTAGATACAAATAAACTTGATTGATTGATTGATTGATTGACAGGCCTGGACATTATGACTGAAAACCTTATCATGAAATAAGCATTTCACATCAGTCGATATTGTTAATTGTTGATTATTTTTTCTGTTGGAGATATCTGAATTTCGACCAGACTGGTGGCATGACCCTTCCTGTTTGATCCAGTTTTCATTCCACGCTATTGTTTTTTTATTTTTAAGCAGTTATGAGGCACAGTGGTGAAACCTGAAACTGCTGCTGTGCAAGTTACCCAACAGGTTGTGGCTAGGTAACCAAAGAATGAGGGAGTTGCTTGGCAACCAAAGAATGAGTGAGTTGCTAGGTAACCAAAGAATGAGTGACTTAGTTGATGCCACCAACTTTGCTTAACTCGCTTTAGTCGTTAAACAAAGTCTGCCTACATCTCCCAGAATGCTGCGCAGTTCTGGATCAAAGTTCAGTGAATATTCCATATACTGAATACTGAATATACTATTGGACGTGTTATCTATTTATACTGATCATGTGTCTATCATGATATATATTGCCATTGATTTATTGTACAGCCCTATCTTCTATAGAGATAAAACGCAACCTAAGAGTGCAACTCTAAACATTTTTATAATATGTAGATTTTAGCATGAATTCCCTTTAATGGGGTTCATTTTTACAGGGTTTCTGTAGGTTTCACCAACTCAAACTTAAGACTTTTTAACACCTTTTAAACAGCGCTATGAATGCAATTTAAGACCTGTATTCATGCAGTCTGATAGCACTTTGTATGATGCATTCATTGATTGGAAAAAGGATTACATATTTGCATTTCTGACCGACAAGTCACCTGTCTGGAGCACTCAAGCTGAAAATCGGGCGATTCTGATCAGTTTTCTCTGTGTATCTCTAGTTCAGACTGATGACTGTTACCTGCCAATGCAGAATAGATTTATATTTCCATTGTAGACTGAGAAGTCAAGGAAGACGGCTCTGGTGCCTCTGTCCAGCCACAGGTGGTCTTTCAGGAACTGCAGACGGTTGGATGACTCCTCTTTTGTTTGAGACAAGTCCAGGTAGTAGCCTCCACCTCCATACTTAGACACCTGCCCCCAGTGACTGCTGCTATTCATCTCACTCTCTGTGGTGTACACCCACCTGTCACACATCCAGAAAAAAAAAAATATTTAGGACACAGTCATGCATTCAAAAGTCTAAATTTGCACAAATTTTTAATTTTAGTGCAGTATTTTGCATTAACTAACGCTGTTCCATTCTTTGGACCAAAGGGGGCGGTGTCCTCGTTGCTGGGGGTGTATATGTTATAGCAGTCCTGGACCTCGTCCCTCAGGTCCTCGTGGACAGAGCAGGACTCATTGCGGACCTTGACCTGCCGGAGCCGCGGTACGCCGAGGAGGAGATTCTCATAGAAGATGAAGCTCTGATTCTCTGGCAGGCTGTTGTTGTTGTACCAAACGTCCCAGTACATCCCACCAAGGAAGGGCCCCTGTGTGAACTGGAAGGGCAAAATCCCAGTTTTTAATGCACACCGTGTCTGAAAGGGTAGTTTAGGTGTATAACTTGGTGGAAAAATATTTACTTCTTTATTAAATTATTTTAAAAAATAAAAATGAAATGTAAAATATAAAGATAATTAAATGAAATAAAATTTAAAATAGAAATAGAAAAAAGAATTAATTTAATTATAACAAATAAACACAAATATCTATAAAAATAAAATGTAAAATAAGATGAAAACATAAAAAAATGGAAAATGATTTCAGTAAAAAAAGACAATTTTCAAAAATTTTAAAACATTTATTTATTTAATCAGAAGAATAAATAAAAAAAATATAAAAAATTAAAACAACAAAATAAAAAATTAAAATATGGAAAAATATGTGATTATTTAATTTAAAAATTCAATATAAAAAACATTAATTTTATTGTAAAAAATAAAGAAAATATAAAGTAAAAAGATAAAACACCATTTAAAACATAATGGAAAAGGATTGATTTATTTAATTATAGAAAATTCAAAAATAATGACAAATTTAAATAAAATATAAGATAACAAGATTAAAAACAATAAATATTATTTCTAAAACTTGAAAAAACATTTATTTAATTATAAAGAGTAGAAAAAATAAAAACTGTAAAATAAAATAAATTAAAAAGATTAATTAAATTTTTTTTTTAAGATTTTGAAAATACATTCAAGAGTATGGAGAAACATTTATTTATTGCGTTATTAAAAAGTAAAGATATAAAGAAATGAAAATAAAATAAATGATTTAAAAAAAACCTTCCAGAAGTCCTCCATGGTGGAGAGGCTCCTAAATGTAGTTTGGTCCCCAGGAGACAGCGGCGTGTCCAGGAATAGCTGAGACATAACTTTGGTGTAATAGTACATGTTGGAGTTCACCATCCCATACGTCACTGCAGAGCACAATCCAGACAAACAGCAATGATGGCACAAGTTAGCATGTTGTTAATCACGTTAGCTTTACACACCGGGAATTAAAACACAGGACATCTTCTTCCAGTTTTAGGTTTTTATGTTTTCGGATGGAACAAAAACAAAACATGAAAAACATCAGGGAAGAAAATTATGTGGCAATATTTAACAAATGTCATATCATGCAAAGGCAAATACTGAAGGAATGTAAACTTCTGATTCTGAAGATGTCAATTAATAAATCTAAAATAAACTCTCTCTCTCATTTTTGTTGCATTTAGTAAATATGAATAATTTTGGTAATTCTAATTGACTTAAAACGAGAGAAGTTATTCTGAATTAACTTCAGACAGGGAGAAAAAAATGGTGTTTGTGTCTCTTTATTTGCTGTATGTAAAGTTCTGGTTTCAAACTGAGTAAAATCTAGAATCTAAGCTTTGATGCAGTGAGAGTCTGACAGCAGCGTTCAGAGTCGGAGAAAACTAAATGGTCCAGTTCATTTCCTGATCCACCCAAAACCACAGAGTGAGACTTTTTCACTGCAGTAAAAAGAAAAAAAAGGAACTTTAGCATTAGCTTTTTATTCACACGTTATTCACCAATGATATTTTTCCCCATCTAATAACTAAGTACTTTGGTTTTTGCACTGTTGTTGAAATTGAATCCCCCTGAAAAACGTTGGAAACTGGATCAATTCCTGCCAAACTCATTAGAGTAACAGCTGGAAAAATGTTGGGGGGTTTCAGCTTCAGGGGCAGAGCCAGAGTTTAAGAAGCCTAAGAGAGGAATCTCTGCAGCAAAGTTTGAAATTTGAAAGATTATGTTTTGTTTACTTACAAACGCAAACAGTGATGAGGAAGCCAACATATGTGAGCATTTCCCTCAAGACGTTTCTGAGGTAGCGTTCCCTGCTGCTGTCGCTGTCCTCCATCAGCTCAGTTCCCCACAGAACTGCAGAGGAGACAATTAAAACGTAAATCACCACATTAACAGAGAATAATATACAATATGTTCTGCTTTAACATATTATTGTAAAGCTCCAGGTTTCCAAAAATGTGATTATTACACCACAGATTTGGCACTTTACTCTCAACACACCTAAAGTAAATCACTAGTGGCACCTTGGTAAAATAAAACTTTTGTCTGACAAAGACTAACAAAAAAACAACTGAAACTGAGAAAACATTTTCGTTAACTGAAATAAATAAAATACATAATTAATGGGAAAGAACTACCTAACTGGAACTATATCATGCATTTAGAAAACTAACTAAAACATACTGAAATTGTAGATGTAATATCCTTCGTTTTTGTTTACTATTTATTAGCCTTGTGAGCTGATGTGAAATTTATTTTATTTTTTTCCCCGCACAAGCCGTTTACATCACTGTCAGCAAAAAAAAAATGGCAACAGCAAAAGTTGGTATAAAACACCAGAGTCAGTTGGTTGTTCAACAATAACTAAATATACTAACTAATAAATACTAGCAAACACACTCTAATTAAAACTAACTGAATGAGGTGGATTAGCAATGCTTGCTAACAACTGATGTTGTCAACTAGAACATTTGACTTATTGTCTCTGCTTCCTGGATATTGAGCTGTTAGCATGTTGTGACAGTAATTAGACTGTCATACAGTAGTCTTTAGTCAGAGGCACCTGGATTCATTGCAACACTGACTGCTACTGGACATTCTTCCTACCAACAGCATCACCATCCAGATACTTGGATGAAATACGTTATGCCAAAATTTAATTTCCCTTTGGGGAAAATAAACTATTTTTGAATTGAATTGAATTTGAATATTCCAACTTAAAAGACTTGAAATATTTCTGTAATGTGCCTTGAGATGACAACAGAGATGACATTTAATGCTATATAAATTAACTGAATTGAATTGAACTGTCAAAATACCAGAGGAAACATACAAAAAGTTGTTCAGCAACTAAAAGAAATGTATTTGCTGTAACGCCAACAAAGAATTTTCGATTAAATACTTGGAATGGTGTAAATATTCTTTACAAGCCATTTTTATTACAATATAATAAGATGTATGCTCCTTTTACATTCTTCTGTTATATTTTCAGACATGCCTGTCTCCTTTCTTGTTAGAAATAAACTTGTTGGTTAAATAAAAAATTAATTTAATGTAAGAAAATGCAATGGCAAATAACAATGGAGCCTCAGGTTGCATCATAAAAAACACTTACAATAACAGAGATAATAGTTGACATTTCTGATGTTTTAAACTGTAGTATGCATGTTAAAATAACAAGAAGATCCTTAAAATGTTTATTTTTATTATCTTTATAAACTTTAAATCTCATTTTCAACAGCTTAAACATTTTTTTAAGCTGCAGAAAATGTTACTTTTAAAAAAAAGTTCATCATGACTTACTTCTGATTTTCTGCAGAATCTGCTTCAGACAGCTGCGGTGCTCATGTCTGTCCTGCTGCCGGGCGTTGATGGTTGGGGTCGGGGTCGGGTAGAGTCCTCCTCGGGGGATCTGGGCGCTGCTGCCCCCGCGGTTGTAGCTGCTGCTGCTGCCGCTGGAGGCCGTGGACACCGACCTTCTCCCGGGACTCGCTTGAGGCCAGTCCGCCTCCATGATCTCTTCCTCCGGCTCGAACACCGGGTTGTCGCGGCTCCACGCCTGCCTGGACTGTGGAGACGGGGTGCCTATCACCCCTCCGAGACCCAGGTCTTGGTGCTGGATGTTCTCCATCTCTATCCCCTCGCTGGAGTCCGGTCCTTGGGCCGACCTGCCGGACTGGCTCTGGGGTCTGACTCGAGACGAACTCATGGTGGTCCGGTTATCTGCTCCGAACGGTTCCGACCATCGGAAAGTGAACGGTTATCCCCCAAAACGAGGATGAAAATCTAAAACTACAAGGGCTGATAGATTAGGAGTATCTGACATAAAATGAAGTAATTTATCTATAAAATATACTGATTATTAGACGAGTTTAAGTAAAGACTTTACATCGCTGCTGGTCCAGTAAGAACCGTTTGAAAACTTTCTTCAACCCAGTCTCAGAGAAACAATATATTTGGTTTAAAATAGTTCCCAAAAAGTGGATAAAGTAGTTTAAAAGAACCGCGAAACTGATCCCAATAATTAAAAAGTCGTGTTTAAGTGAAAAAGCGGAGATATTTTTCTTGTCCGGGGACAGCCATCTTGTTCTTCTTGGACCGTTCCCCCAAAATTTCTCCTCTTTTTTTCCGCCTCTCCTTCGTCCTGGACTCAGATTTCACATGAAGTCATGGCGTCGAAGAGGAGGATGGAAAAACTCTCAGCGGAAAAGCCTTTTTAAATATATTATCCGTTTAAAACATCTGGAAGTAATAACTACAGTATTGTATGATTATTTATCCCGTCTATGAACGTTGAGCTGTTTTTTTGGATCTTGCGGGCCAAAATACTGTTGAAAAAAAGGAATACAAATCAAATACATTTACATTCTTCCGGATTTTATTGTATAAGTTTAAAACTACTTTGAAATTTGATAGAAATACATCCTTAACATCTGTTTTGGTTAGGCGTTGCCCTGGTAACAGGCTCATTTCAATGTTAAAGCAGTGGTGTTCAAACTTTCAATTGAAATTCAGTTCATTTTAAAAATAATTTTAAAATTAAATATCAAAACTCATTTCATTGACATATCTTCAAAGAGCCATTGTGGGTAGTGATGCTGAGGAAAGGAAAGACTTCCAGTAGCAGTCAGTCTTGCAATGAATCTGCAGAGGCCTCTGACTGAAGACTGTTTCTGTTCCAATTTGCTCTTTTTGTTGACGTTTGTTCAGCTTTCTTTTTGGGCTAAAGACATTACATGTTTGGACAATTATTCCTTATGTTTTTAAATGTTGTATATTTAATGGGTCTTTGCTACTACTTTTTGTACTTTTCAGATAGTTGTTAGGATGCGTAACTATGGCAATGAGGTCTGTTTTTGCTTTTTACAACTGGGGGGCAGTTGAAAGCTCAAATAATACCTAGACTTTAACTCCAAATCCCATCAGAGTTAAAAAGGGGGGTTCATATAAGAAGAGAGAGAAAAGGATGAAGTTCGAACCATCTCTTCCATCTTACTCCATCGTCTCTCTGCCTGGCTTTCTGATCATGACAGTCATGAGACCATCATGCAGCAACAGTCTTCAGCCAGAGGCCTCTTTAGATTCATTGCAACACTGACTGCTACTGGAGAGCCTTCCTATCCACAGCATCACCATCCTAAACGACTCTGAAGATACTTGAGTGATATGTGTTACAACAACATTTAGATACCCTTTGGGATAAATAAAATATTTTTGAATTGAACTGAATGTCAATTTTACCTTAGATTAAAATGTACTTATTTATGGCATTTTTTATGCTCAGCAACTGTATTTTTTGACAGCATTGGCAACCTATAATTGTTTTTGTACCATTTTTAGTGGTTTTCATGGCGTGAATTCCCCTAAATTCCCACTGCTTTTTTTGTTTGTTTGTCTTTAAATGAAATAGAATTGCTCATCTTGACTGAAAGTAAAATCTGATGCGCTGAAAACATAGTCAGTGCATAGCCAGTTTTTTTCCCCACAGTTGGGGGAGAAAAATATTTTTTACAGCATTGGCAACCTATATAGTTGTTTTTGTACCATTTCACTGGTTTTCATGGCATGAATTCAAGTAAATTCCTGTTGTTTCTGGTTTAAACAAAGTGTGAAAAAGAATGTTGACTTGATGCTAGTGATTTTTTATGCCAAAGATTCATCACAAAGTTTATGAGACTAGAAAAATGATCAAGAAGCATGGATGTTGTTTCCATTAAATCCACTGGGAAAGGTTTGGTTGCAAATCTAACAAAATTTGTAAGTCCTAATCTAATGTAAGGGCTATATTTATTTTCTGTGAATTTTGTTTTTGTTCTTTGCTTTTAAATTTCTGTAAACTTCATTTCTTGCTCCTTGCGTCTGTTTATTTTATAGTTTTAAAAATTCACCTGCACTAGATGTGCAGATTTCCTCAGTTCTTTCTTGAAACAGGTTCTGCTGATTAGTCATCCTTCCAGGTATTTCTGTTTCTTAGTCGCTCCAGTTCTTCAGTATAACCTGATTCTTGTTTTCATGTCTGTCTGCCTGGTTTCTTTTCGCCGATAAACTAGAAGGTGTTTGCTGAGTTCTTCAGAGAAATGAATTTGGCTGCACTTTTTCTGGAGTGAACCATTTTTTGCTGTAAGTTGTTTACTTCTCTGATGCTCATTCTTCTCTTAGCTCTGAATCTGTGAGTTTGATTTTCTTCACATGATCTTCTGACTTTTCTATAGCTCACCAAAACATCTTCATTAGATTATTAGGTTAAGATTGGAACTTTGATTTGGCCATTACAAATAATTACCTTTGATCTAAACTACTTATCTATCCGTGCTCCTGTTTAATTCCAGTTTGCAGACTGACTGAATAACACACCACCATCTTTCTCACTCCTGTTGCTGTTTACTGATGGTCAACTGACTGAAAACATAGTCAGTTTTTGCTATTACTGACTGAATAGCAAAAAAGACGTATAGTAATATGTCAAAAAGCGGCAACTAAATTTAATATTTATTTTATTTGTTGGTGGAATTCTATATATCACAATACAAATAAAACAGTGTTACAGATAACTTTACTAGAATTGCAATAATAGTTCATATAGTTGTTAACTTTTTGTTTTTACACTCATATGCTGTAGCATTTTATTCATAATTGTCATGCTGTCACAATCTCACACTCACCCATGTATGGAAGAAATATAGTCTTACTAGAATCAGCAGTATGATAATCTTAACTGGGGGTATTATGTATTTTCCAGGCACATATATTGCCATTTTATAGCACAATCAATTAGCTATGTTACCTTCAGTTTTTATGTAAAAAAAAGAAAGTTGTATCTTTAAGAAGCTTTTACTCTTTCTGAGACTCCACCTTCAGCACATCATCACAACGATGTTCATCCGTTATGCTGTTATTAAGATAGGATGGGATAGGATAGGATTAAACTTTACTATCCACCAAAGTGCACATTTTTCTTTCGCTCTCCAACCATAAAATAAAACACTTTCATACACAATATCAACAATTTGTTCATAAAATAAAACACTTTGCAGGTAGATGTTGTCCTTTAGTTTGGTTAAGAATGATATTTATTTGTCTTCCAGTTCTAGTGTAAAGTGTCCTATACAAAATTAAAGTTTATTGGTCTTTTAGAGGGCAAACTTGCATTGTTTTGCCATTATCAATATATCACTTGAAAATGGTCTCAAAACAATATTATCGTTTATTCTCAATAATGACTGGGACAATTTATTATCCAATAAAATTTATCACTGTGACAGGCCTAGTACTTCCTCCCAGCAGCTGTTAGATTCTATAATTATCACTGCTTTCAACAAACTGTTGTTTGCACAGTTCTTCAATTTTTTGCTAATATTTTATTATTCTTTTGATGCACAATTATAGAAGCACATTTTGTAAGTTTTTCGATAGTCCTACTCAAGATGCCCATTTATTTGAATCAGAGTAAGAAATTTTTAATAACTGCAAAGTATTTGTTTCCTTATAGGTACTGTCAATTCACCCTTCCTGTACAGTCTGCTATTCTTACTTTCTGTTTTGATTTTTTTTTTCCTTCATGTACACATTCATGCTTCGTCTTTACTGCTACCACTTTACTGCTGGCACATCTGAACTTCCACATGGAGGGACATTATTCTATTCTATTCTATTCTATTCTATTCTATTCTATTCTATGTCCTTTATCAGGAAGGAGAGAAACCGTTCCTGGAGAAAGTTTTTCATGGGCAGGGCTAATCGTTTAACGTCACATTTTATGCCGCCTAGTGTAAGCAGCCCATTGGCTGAATCAGTGCACCGGGGTTCCCAGGTCCAGATTGCAGGGGTAAAAAAATAAACGGAACGTATCACTTTAAAAATCTGCAATCTCTGGTTCAGTAGGGACCACACTGGCACTCAGAGAGCAGTGTGGGAAATATTGAATATTTCGCCTGGGATACTTTGTATTTCAGAGCAGTTTACAGCCGGTTACTTGTACTTATTTATTATATTTACTTCTGTCTGCATAGATAGGTCCCTCAAAAGGTAAGTTAGCTCTGCTACAGGACGACCCGGCGAGCTAGCAGTGTTAACTAGCTTAATGTTAGCTGCATTGTCTGGTCCAAATCACAACTGCTCGATTACTAACAGCTATCGTTCGAAGTTTAAAAGTCAGTGTGTTACTGTTTATATGAAACGCATAATTATGTATTTATATGGGCATTTTCAGTAGCTTTGTCAGTCTGCCTTCCTTTGTTGTCTTCAAGCAAGATAGCGTACAACTTGTTCCATTGTGGCGTTTCGTGTAAAGAGCACATATTTGATGCCGTTTTTCAGTGTTATTTTGCGAACCTTTAATGTTTAATGACACGAAACCCGTCCTTTGACCATAAAAAATACCCACCGTTGGAGGAAATGCGACGACGCCACAAGTTGGCGAGCGCCAGTGTTAGCTTGCCAAGTAGCAACCTCAGAGTTGCTGTTGTTTCGACAGTGAAAAGGCCGATTTATTAGCACCAACAGTTTCCCTGTATGCCATCTGGATGATGTAGGGATACCACGCAGTGTTGCCACTCTTCACCTGAAATCTCTCCTACCTGAGGACACTCGTGAAAGACGTGAATCTGTCACGTCATGTCGTCTGTGAACATGCGACAAATGTGCGAGATGTGCCAAAGTGTTATCAGGCGAATACATGAAAGGCCTCAAGCACCAGGCCATTTATTTATGCATAAAAATGCTGCTCAGGTGTGTGACGCAGCTTTAAAAGCGATGTTTTAATTATAGTACAGATCGTTGTACCTACTTGAGAACATGAACGACTGCACAGGTCGCTTCCTCTTTTCATCTACAGCCGGTTTCCCCTCTTTGTCTTCTAGCCTGAATCTGATGGCGCAGTTCAATGATGGCTAACATGTTAGCCACTGTGAAGAAATTTTACGTGACCGTTCAGTTTTGGATGTTTAAATTATGTTCTATTTGATTTTTCTCATCTTTTTATTCAGTAAGCTTCCAGTTATTGTGATGCAGGGTTGATTTATAGTCAGAATTATAATTATACCTGTCTCTCAGAAGTTATGACCTGTAAGCCCTAAATTAAATTGTCTCCAAATGACATATAAACTTTAGAATCTTGCTATATAGCTTTTAAGATGTATTAAAATTTAATATTTAAGGGAGTCAGCTTTTCTTTCAAAGCCATTAGTACTGGAAAACAATTCTTAGATTCCACTACCTATTTGGTAAATTAGGTCACAGACAAAAAGGAAAAAAGTGAAAGTGTTTTTGTTGGAAGAAAACACCTGATGTGATCCTTTACTGGCTGGAAAATGTATTCCTGTTATCCCAGACACAACTGAGAAAGCTTTCATGATGTAGATTCACAAAGATTTATTATTCTATATTGCATGTTCATTTAAACTGTACTTCCAACTACTCTTATCAGATGTTGTCAATTGACTTGCTATTAAGTTATAGCTAGTAAAATTTATCAGTTATTTATTTTGAAGGTCATTGTTTTTCGTTAAATGCTACAAGTTGACAGTTGACATGTAATTTTTTTTAATGTTATAGTATGAAACTGTAAATGATGCATGCTTAATAGCTATTTTGATTTAAATTGGGTCAGATGTTGTTGCCTGTATGTAGTATTACAGGTAAAACCTGGTTTAAAAACGAAAACAGAACCGGACAAAAAAATATTTTTCTTATTAATAGGACACATCTGGATTACCCGATCCTGTACTTTCTTTTGCTATATGGGCAAACACACCCTTGTTGATGGTTTGCTTGATGTAGATTAATTCACCTGAAAGTTCAATTATAAACAGACCTGGATTAAAAACGAGTTTTGGGTTTTTCCAGCTGCTCCGGGTTACTTCACTCTTTCATTTCAAGTTACCATTTTTCTCACATTTTACTGCTGGTTTGTCCCCTGTATCCAATAGTGAAGTAATGTTTATCTTGGTATTGGTTAAAATGTTCAGGATTGACAAGTGATTAATTTTTTTAAGATTACATGTTTTGCATAATATTATGAACACTTAATGTTGCCATAATCTGTATTGTGATGACTATACAGGTTGAGATAAACCCATATTTTCCTTGTTTTTTTTCTAACACCAATGTTTCTACGACTCTCTGAACTTCAGAATCTAGACCAGGTTCTCTAACCAGCCACATATAACATTTTTGTCCAGAGTAAATGCTTAATGAATGAAAAATCGAATATTGTGGAGCCATTTCCTGTATGGAGAAACATTTTATTGGTGTCCCAGTACCACCAATAAAAACCCAGCCCCTCTGTCTAGCATGTAGCTACAACTTAAATTGTTTTTGAAACATTCAGAATATGAATAATCAAATCCCAAGTTTTTCAGACCAGAACGTCAAAGTCTACTGTAATGAATCTTTTTCACTGGACAGCAATTAAATTTTGCTCCTTTTTTTCTGTTTCAGCACTTAATATTGTTTACCAAAGAAATGGTGATGGAGAAGCCAAGTCCCCTGCTTGTAGGGCGGGAGTTTGTGAGGCAGTATTACACACTTTTGAACAAGGCACCCGATTTTCTGCACAGGTAATTGCTTCAATGTAATGTGTGAGTTTTTGTGAACGTGTACTCCATACTCTTAACTGTTTTGTCATTAGGTTTTATGGGAGGAACTCTTCATACGTTCATGGAGGAATTGATCCAAGTGGGAAGCTGGCAGAGGCTGTGTATGGGCAAGCGGTAAGAACCACAGTCCAGTGATTTTATTTTGAAGTGCTTGATGCATTGAGATTTGGCTTTGGGAAATACTATTCTATGTTTGAATAATGAACACTATGCTAAAAAAACTTATTACTATTAGATGAATTGTTGTGAACAGAATATTCTCAGCATTCTCTGGCATTGAATGATGATGTTTTTAGTAGCCATTTTGTCTGAACTTTTTTTTTTCTTCTTCTCTTTATGCGGTTTTAGGAAATCCACAAGAAGGTCATGTCATTGCAGTTCAGTGAATGCCACACAAAAATCAGGCATGTTGACGCTCACGCCACGCTGAGTGATGGAGTCGTGGTGCAGGTGCTTGGAGAATTGTCCAACAACGGCCAACCGATGAGGAAATTCATGCAAACATTCGTACTTGCTCCAGAGGTGAGTGACTCAATCATACAGGACAATTTACATGTTCAAGACTGAGTTGAAAGAGTGATTATAGATTACTTACAGTCATTGCTGATGATAAAATAACATGGAAACCTCAAATTAGATATAAAATAAAGCCAAACATGTCCTGGCTTGTTCCCTAGTTTTAACTTATTTGAGTTATTGTGCAACAATACAGAGCTTGATTTCAATCATTAATAACATTGCAATAATAGTAATTGATAAGTGTGGTTATTTGGATTATACAAATACCCTATTCATAAAATCTAAACTGTTAATATTTGCTGACATAGTGAAATATCAGTTATCTTGCTGAAAGCCAAAAAATAATTTAATTCAAAAGCTTTTCTTAAAAAAGGAAAGTGTTTATTATTTAAGGAAAAATGTGAATTTAAAAGTTCAAAAATCATAACTACAAGACATAGATTTTATGTCGGGCAATCAACCAATGTCCAGACAAACAGTTTAAAATGTCATTTAAGATGACCCTCACTGAGTATCAATATGAGAAGTAATTACTTATTACTGCTTTTATCAATGTATTGTAACTATGGAAATTGTCAATTATTACTGTAGTATTGTATATTGATTTAGAAAGATTTTAACATGTTAAAAATTATGCTTGCTTATTCTGGCATGCAAATATGAATGCACTAGTTATAGGTATGGACATAGAAAATACTAAGAATGTTAAAACCAAGTTGATGTGAATAGTAGTTTATTGGATGATGCTAAAGATATGAGGGGTGAGTGTAAAAATAAGTTCATACTTCTACCCTCTCATTTGAACATGTCAATACACCTTACTATTGTTCCTCTTTTGTTTGCGTTTGTTTTAAATTTATTTTCTTTGTATATAACTTGGTTTGTTTTTTTATTACTGTATGTTCAGTAAAGTCAAGCTCAAGAAATTATTTCCCAAGATCGCTTGCTTAACCAAACAAAGTACGAAAAATATTTTCTGTCGCTAGGGTTCAGTGGCGAACAAGTTCTACGTCCACAACGACATCTTCTGCTATGAGGACGAAGTCTTTGGAGACTCCGAGGCTGAGCTTGATGAAGGTAAAGTTGTTTTGAATGATTATTGCATGATGGAAAATTAATTTACATCCATACAATGTTTATAAAAGTGAATAAATAAAAACATCCGGTCATTGATTCATTTTCTTCGACTCATCTAGAATCAGAGGAAGAGGTTGAGGAGGAGCCGGAGGAGAGGCAGGCGTCCCCCGAGCCGCTTCAGGAAAGTCCCAACAGCACCACCTACTATGAAGCTCACCCTGTTGCGTAAGAAAGTACCATATATCTGAGCAACTAAAGTTGCCAACTCTACCATTATTTATTCAATTAGCTACAGGAACAAGTCTTAAAGTCATTATGAGAGTCAGAGTGGAAGAAGATTGTTTTTTTGTTTCTTTGTTTTCTGGTTAAGAAATATTTATTTTCCTTTATTCCATTTTATAATTCAGTTTAAATATGCAACACCAGTATAAATATAATTTCAAGGTCCTACAATGACAAGGTAGTCAAATTTATATAGAATCTAAAATTAATTCATATCCAGTTGTGTCTTAATTCAATCTAAATTATAATTTCGATACAGCCGAAATCAATTGATACGTTAATACTTATTGGTACAAGGTGGTATAAAGAAGCCTTGTATTGGGTTTTTGTCTCTTCAAATCAGTTATAACTATTGATTATTTCAAGTCAAAATTTATCCAAAAGGGAAATTAAATGTTGTCCTAACTCATATCATCCAAGTATTTTTAACGATATGCTGTGGGTACGAAGGACCTCCAGTAGCAGTCAGTCTCACAACACACCTAACAAGGCCTCTGACTGTATACTGTTGCTGTGTGACAATCTCGTTATGCTAATAGCTCATTTTCTGGGCAGCAGAGACGATCTTCCACAGTAACATGTCCTTGATGACAATGTCTGTTGTAGTGAATTACTGCTATTCCACCTCATTTGCTTTTGCTGCTCCTCTTTATTGATAATATCCTTAATATTGCCATCGTTGCTACTATTTTTTAAGATTTGGTGCCATTCAGGACAAACATTGTGAAAGCATGGCTGCTGCTCTATTTAATGACAACCTGACAAAGTTTTAAATGAATGAACACTTAATGCAACAGGATGGATCTAGAAACTCTTTCCACAGCTTTCAGACGCAGGTCTCCAGTCAATAAGGGGAACATTTTTTAACAAATCTGACTGGAATGATTCACTCAGTTAATGTGGCGTTGAAAGAGAGAGGAAATGTGCAGCATTAGCTGCTCCCTGAGAGGCCAATCATTTGCATGGAAAACTAGTTTACCAGCCTGATGAATACCAGCGAGGTTTAATTATGGCAGGTCTGTCTGCAGGAACCTTACAGCAGAAATTAAAATTTAGTATTGGGTTAATAATCATTCTACAAAAATATGTGGTAATAAATATGATTGATATGGTTAGAATGTAGTTTTCATTTGTTTATATGAGAATAAATGGTGAATATTTGTAATTAAACTTATTGGCCAGTATATAGGACACATCTCGATTAGCCAAACAGATGGCTGCAGCTTAAAATATTTAGGCATTTAGACGTGATGAAGACGACTTATAAGGTTCAAATTATCAGAATAAGGAAAGTTAAGTGGCTTTCAATGTGGCATAGTCGTTGGTGGTGGCAGATGGGCTGTTTTTTCAGAATAAAAGCACCAAGGGGCCATGCAGGAATTTCTTTTCTGTTGCATTTCCTCGCAATAAATTAACAAATATACCCTGATCTAAATGTCAATTTGAAATTGCAAATATCTTTTAAGAGCCTCAGTGGAAATGTGTTTATACATTCTTAACTCTTTGGTGCAAAAAACTGATTGAGAATGGAGTGTATGTTCAAGATATTAACATGCACAGAATATTCTTACAAAAACCTTACATGAGCCATCAGGCGCATTATTAAGAAAGAATGCCAAATCTATCACAAAGGAAACGCAAAACCTTTGCAAGATAACTCAAGAAAAAGCCACCTTTGTCCCACAATGGACTCTGTATAAAAGCACCACAAAGATATATGTATTAAAAATGTCTTACTGATGTCTGAGGAGAAGGTTCAAACAGGCTATAAAACCAATCTGGCTGCCATTGCTGTGAGTTTGGAACAGGAAGCTGAGGCCACATTTCACACAAGCTCATAAAAATTAAACAAAAACAGGTTGGAAGAATGTTGCCTGGGCGGATGAGTCTCGATTTCAGTTTCAGATTTCAGGAATTCAATTCTTTAATTACGGCACTTATGGTGGCAGGATGTTGGAGCAGCTCTGATTTATTCCTTCATTTGAGGCGTTGCATGTTTGGACAATTATTCCCTTTCGTTTTGGATGCCGTGCGTTTACCTTCTGAAATTTGAACAGTTGCTGTGATGCGTTAAGGCGACAACAAAGTGGGAGCAGCTGATTAGCATCTCGAAAGTTAAAGAAAATGCCTGAAACTCAAAATGATTGACCAGAGTTTGAAAAGAGGCTTCATGGATGTAGAGAGAGGAAGAGGAAGTTCAATCCATCTCTTCTATGCATCATAACGGCAAGGCTCTTATCCCCTACTCCAACATCTCTCTCTACTCCGCTTTCTAACCTCATGGCCAGACAAAAGTTTAAAGAAAAAGAACGTATTAATTTACAAGTTTTTTATTTTTGTTGTTTTTTTATACAAATTCCCAGATTGCAGTTATGCCTTTTTTTCCATGTTGGAGATCAGTGATAATTATTGAAGGGCAATTTTGCATAAAGAGATTTCATAATTCATTTTATTTATTGTTTCAGTTTGGAGGTTTTTATTCTATTTTATTTATTGTTTTTGTTTTTTGTTCTTTTAGTTATTTAATACGTCGTCCAGTTTCAATGTTATACGTTATCTTTATATAGGTTGGAAATGGTCTCAAAATGACAATATTATGGTTTATTGCAGTAATTTCAAGTTTTTGTCAAAACTTTTGATTGTTATAGACAACGTCCACAATGACTGTTTGAAGATACTTAGATGATATGAGTTACAATATTCAATTTGTGATATTTCTTGGGGGGGGGGACTTGGGATTTTTAGTTTTAAAATATATTTTTGACTATTTCCATTATTTGACCACTTTCTGAATTGTTCCCTGTAGTAATGGTGTGGAGGAACCCATGGAGGAGCCAGCGCCAGAACCGGAACCAGAACCTGAGCAGGAGCCAAAGGTCGAGGAGGTTAAACCTGAGGTAGAAGAAAAGGCGATAGAAGAAATGGAGGAGAAGACGCCTTCACCGGCACCAGTGGAGTCTCCACCGAACGCTCAGGAGCCCGCCAAGGTTGGTTGATTTGCCTCATTCAAACCGCACGACATCATAATTTACTGGGATTTACTGTAAATGTTATGTCTTCCTAAGCAAATATTAAGAAACAAAATCTAATTAATCAGTTGTATGTAGGTCTGAAAGGATTAATTGTGATTAATCAATTATTGAAATGGTTAACTAATTGTTAACTGGCATATACAGACCAACAGTAGGTCATCTGGTGGGGAAAACAAAACCCTATTAAGAACAGCAATTAAGCCAAAGCTACAAAAAATATACACATTTTAAATTTAAAGAGGTAGTATTATGTAAGATTGATATTTTTTAGCTTTACATCATGCTATAATGCTTTTCCTTCATCAAAAACATACTTTAAGTGTTGCCTTGATTCTTTCATACATGTTGGAGAAATCCTTTAATATCCATGGCATCTATTCAGCTGTGCAAAACACCTGGACTTAGCTCTGCCTTTGAAGCATAACTCCTCCTCTGAGCAGCAGGTTACAAGTTAACAAGCTTCCACTTCCCAGAACAACCCCTTAACTTACTCACTCAGCTCCTTCAAACTAGCCAGCAGCAATTAGCAAACACCTGGTGGAACTATGTATCTGCTGAGCTCATTATAGGAGGTACTTCCCAGTGAAACGCTGGTTTAAAAAAAAAAAAACCCGAGGGAATGTGGAGTTTCAGAAAGAGCAGGAGTTTTTAAAGAGACAGAAGTCCAACTTCCGGCTTGAAATGTCAAGTTTCTTCTGTCATATTTGATATATACAGCATTTTTATAACAACTGAAGGTAACATAGTTACTAGACTGTGCTACAAAATGGCACTATAACAGATAACACTGCCCCTTTAAGGTAAAAACACCTTTTCTATAATTATGTTTTAACCAAAATCCTTAAGGTGGAATAGTTTAACTTCACCCAGTTCAGATTCAATAAAGGAATGTTGTTGCATTTTAGACAATAAAATGTTTATTTTCTTATTTTAAAAAAAGAAATGTAATTTATTTTTTCATCTGTTAATGTATTTTTAATCTAGTATTGAAAAGGTTTAAGTAGTTAGATGAAAAACTTGTAGAATATCCCTTTTTTTAAATCCAGTTGATCGATTACTAAAATAATCGTTACTTGCAGCTGAGAAGAAGGACTTCTAGTTTACAAGAAAACGTTAAGAAAACATCCTTGTTTTTTCATTAGTCTCATTCCGGAGTTAAACTACATTTCTCGAGGGCCAGGATCCTGCATACTTGAATTAAATGGTGACACTGCCTTACTTGCATGCAGTTCAGCGCTACATAGCTCTGCTAACTAGACAGTATTACAGCCAGGTGTGCTGAAGCAAAGATATGTCTAACAGTTGCAGGACACCAGCCCTGGAAAAATGGAGTTTTAGACCACTGGTATAATTATAATGTAGTGAATTTATACCGACTTTACGATGTAACGGCTGAGCTGAACGGTCCAGCAGTTGAAGTTGTGTTATGGCGCATGGTTGGTGCAGCCTTAACGATGCGTCGTTGCATTCATTGCAGCCGTTCTCCTGGGCTTCGGTGACCAGTAAAAACCTGCCTCCTTCTGGCACAGTCACCTCCTCTGGACACTCTCCACATGTTGTTAAAGCTACAAGCTCACAGGTAAACATCTGGCCCAGAGTCTTGTTAATCATTGTAAAACTAGATTTGCTATTTTCTGTTTTTTTTTTTGTTGTTTGTTTTTTTGTTTTTCTGTATAAATGGGTGGTGTGTGGAGCTGTGTTCATGTCAACCCAGCATTTATCATTTGATCAAAAATTATGATTGTCTCCTGGATTTGGTTTTTATAGAGCTGAAGATTAAAGTAAATAATTTAGATTGTTACTAAGGGTTTGTATGTTTAAATAGCTTAACCTGGTCATCTAAATTGATTAAAAAGAACCCTTGCTGAAGTCGGATCAATTATAGATTTAGCAATTTAGTGACAAAAGACTGTTTTCTTTTTTCTTTTCAATTTGATACAGTGGCAGTAAAAAGTATTTACCCCCTTGGATGTTTGTGCAACTTAATCATGATTAACACAATTTGGCGTTTTTGATCAAATTTACAAAATCTGTCTTTCAGGTCAAAGAGAACTGATTTTCCACAAAATAATAATTAAATATAAATATTTAGCATAAAATTAGTGACTGCATAAATATTCGCCTCCTTTTAAGTGACAGATCTAATTCAGCAGAGGTCCAGCCAATTGGTGGTACTTGTCTCACAATGGAGAACATCATCATGTGGTGTTGTTCGGGTTTTTTTTTTTTTTTTGTAAATTTGGTGAATTTGATATTATGTTTATCACAAAATAAATTGTCATTTAAAAAAAAGTTAAATGAATAAAATTTAGGCATTTTTTATCTGTTTTGTGTATGGAAGGGTTGAAAATGACTCAAGAAAATAAACTTATTACATCTGTTTAGATGCTACAAAGGAACCATTTTAGTTGAGTCAATCACACAACTGTGGAGACAAAAATCAAGGAAATCTCTTCGTAGATTTAAAATCCACAAGCATAACCTGATCTTTATCTTTAAATGAAAGTTGGTAGATGTCATGTTTATTTATTTTAACGTCATGTTTGTTCAGCCCCGGGTTGAAGCCAAGCAGGAGACGCAGGCAACTCCTCTCCGCCCCAGAGACCAACGGACCCGTGACAGACCGACCTTCACCCAACGAGGTCCCCGACCCGGTAATTACCTCTCTACCCACTTCCTTTCTCTTCCTCTCTATTTCTTCTTCTCACTATCTGCACGTCTCTGTCACTATCAGACGGTGTTCCATCTTCAGAGTCACAAACGGGGAAACCACACCTAAGTTTTGTCAACAAAGGTATAGAAATCCGCTGCTTGCTCTGCTTTTATCTGACTTCACACCATTTACACTGCAAAAAAACTAAGTCTAAAGTATTTTTCTCTAGTTTCTAATACAAATACTGTAGAAAACTTGAAATAAGACAAACTAACTTAAAAGTAATATTTCAGTAAGAAATTAGAGCTTTTTTAAGTCAATAATTCCTAAATATTAATGAAAAAGTACTAGTTCCACAGGCAGATTGTTTCACTTATAACATGGGAAAAATGTCTTGTTATAAGTGAAATAATCTGGCAGTCAAATAAAATTAATACCAAGAAATTATACTTAAAATTAGCTCTTATTTCTTGCTGAAAAGTTACTTGCAAGTTAGTCTATTAAGATGTTTTCACTAGAATCTAGACAAAAATACTTGGTAAGACTTTGTGTTTTTTGCAGTGTAAAAAGAGGATTAATTTGTGACGAGGATGATTTGCTGAGTTGCAGGTGGAAGAGATGTTGAATCTGGAGACATGGACGGCAGACGGATCGTGCGGTACCCTGACAGCCATCAGCTTTTTGTCGGCAACCTCCCGCACGACATCGACGAGGCCGAGCTCAAAGAGTTCTTCATGAGTACGCTTATTTTTATCCTCCTCATCCTCAGTTTCTGTAGCCCTCATCCGGCACTCCCGACTGAAACATTTTGGTCTGTCTTGTCGTAGCGTATGGCAACGTGGTGGAGCTGCGAATCAACACCAAGGGGGTCGGTGGAAAGCTGCCCAACTTTGGATTTGTGGTCTTTGACGACTCTGATCCTGTGCAGAGAATCCTGGGGGCCAAGGTAGAAGGGGCATGTATCAACATTTCATTACCCACTTTCATTTGGTGGTGGTGTGGTGACATATTTAAGAAGCTGAACTCTTCGTTGTCTCTTCATACCCATTACCTGTTAGTGTTTGTGTGTAGATTATTCACTGCTTTCATACTGAATGTTGTGCTTGAATCATTTGTGAACTTTGCTGTTTCCAGATTTTATTTCATTTTTCAGTGCTACAGCTGTCCCTAAAATCAGTTCAAGAGAAGAAGAAAACTAGGGGTGCACTGATTCCAGTTTTCTGGCAGATTGCCAATTACTGATCTTTAAAAAGCCTGACCTGCCAATACTGATTTTGGCAGATAACACTTTTTTGTTTGAAATGTTGCTAACCATGGCAAGAAAGATACTTAGTTGGCAACAGTGGGATGATTATAGTTAACTGCAAATGTGCAGACATGACCCAGTGGGCCGGTCCGTCAGTCAGACTCTCACTGAGGAGCAGAAGATTTTTAGACCTTTGCTGAGGTAGAGAAGATCGGCTTCACATGTCAGTATTGGCTGACCACCGATCTCCCAAAAATAAGGAAATCGGAGCAGATAAATTTGGTGCACCTTTTAAAAAACATCACAAAGCAGCATAAGCCGTTATAAACCACTGTTGCCAAGCAAAATCAATGTCAGTTTGCATAGTTTTTGTCCGGTTCTCCCACTAACACAGTGAAGTGTATTCAAGCAGGTTTAAATTTCTAGAAAACATTTTGTGGTTCTCAAAACTTCAGATTAAAGCCTGAAATTTTAATGTGAAGGATTGATTCCTTAGACTAGGTTCACACAGCAGGTGTTGATGCTCTATTGTGATTTTTTTTTTCTTCTCGTTAATACTTCTAATTAAATGAAACCTGAATCGGACTTCTGTGTGAACAGCTTACAACCTCAAAGCGACTCGAATACACAGAAGAATGTAGCCGTCACACAGCAGCACACGGTTTACAGAAATAATGATGGACGCCTTGGTCTATGGACTCGCTTTAAAGTCTATTCAGAAGGGGAGCTGACAGTATTGTTGCATGATCATAAGACAAAGAAAGTTAATAAAAAGAAAACACGAATAATATAAATAGCCTTTTGTGGACCTTTGACTTCAACTTCTGTTTGGATGTGGAGTTGGAATAGAAACATTTGTTTCTATTATAAATGTGCGCAAATCTTTTTTCATATTACAATAATGTCCAAAAAACACATTTTTGCAATTGCTGAGTTTCTATCAAATAAATTAAGTTGAAGACACGTGAATAAGTTTGTTCACAAGATACGTTATTGTCACATTTTCATATTTATAATGTTCAGCCGTTGTTTATATCCAGATTTACAGGGTTTGGCTTATCCTGATTAATACTTTCATGTAGAAAAATGCATTCTCAAAGATTAATAAACTTTAAATTCTAATGAACGTTTAGAACTGGAAGACATTTCAAATATATAAAATAAACAAAATAGAAACAAAAAATGAAATAACTTATGAAGTGTCTGTAAACAAAATTCTTAATTTAAAAAAAAAAAGATAGTTGAACCAAAGCATCAGATTCAAGACTTTTGTCGTCCAATTTTTGGCAGAAAAAAACAATAAATCATCCAAATGACAATGATTGAATTTGTTTTAATTTATCATGCAATAAGTTTATTTATTGTGACTGTCCTAGACAGAAATCGGCTTTCTTTTGGGGGGGGGGAGAGTTGTGAAAAGATTGGAATTGGTTTGTTCAGACTGCCATGAAAAAGTTGGATCTGAGTCGCATTTGCCTGCTGTGTGAACGAAAGCGACCCGGGTTGGGTCCAATCTGCTTTGTATCAAATCCACATTTGGGCCTTGAAGATTTGCATCTCCTGCAATAAGATTTAGTGATGCAGCTTAAACTGAGTTTGAGACCAACCTGTGTGCAAACCCAGTTCCAGTGTAGTGACTGCCCTCCTCTTTCTGCAGCCCATCATGTTTCGAGGTGAGGTGCGTCTGAACGTGGAGGAGAAGAAGACGAGGGCCGTGCGCGAGCGGGAGACCCGAGGCGGAGACGACCGTCGGGACATGCGGCGCAGCGACCGGGGCCCGGGAGGTCCGCGAGGCATCGTCGGACCCGGAATGATGCGCGAACGCGACGGGAGGGGCCCGCCGCCCCGAGGCGGCATGGCCCCCAAACCCAGCATGGGTCCCGGAAGAGGCTCCGGCGGGCAGGGGGAGAATCGCTTCACCCCGCAGCGCCGCTGAGAAGAGCGCCACCTGTAGGGTGGAAGTAGTATCGTGTTCCTCATCCTCAGCCGTACTCATAAATGTATAAAGTATATATTTGGTGGTGTATTCTTTTTCTTTTTTTTTGGCTTTTTTTTCCTCTTCTTGCTTTGGAATGTGACAGTCTGTCAGCCACTTTGTGAAATAGACAAAACAAGCAAACAGAAAAAAAAATTGTTCGCTGATTAGTTGTGAGCTGAGCATCCTTTTTGGGGGTATTTCAAGAGTTCAAACTTGAATTTGTCAATTTGTGAATAAAGGCAACCCAAGCAGGACTAATCTGCCACATTTAGGAGGGACTGATAAGACTTTTAATCTACAGCAGTGCAGCCCATCACTTTCAGAGATTATAAACCTTGACTTAAACTTGAGGTGTTGATTCATGAAATTCCTCAATTGCACATTTTATATTGTAGTTTTCTGCCGATTGTCGAGGAAGAGTGAGATGCAGAATTGGTTGCAGTTTCAGAGGAAAAGCCTTTCATCGTTTCCTGTTTTCAGAGAAATAGAGGCCACTGCTACAGAATTGCATAATGCACTAAAGGTACTTCTGTCTCGTTACGTTGTCGTTCTCGTTGGACTGCGGCTGGAGAGAAGCGAAACAGCCTGGCTGCTGTGACCGATGTATTTCTCCAATGTTTGACCCAAAACTACTCTGCAGTCGCTGCTGGATGGACAAGCAAATCTACAACATTATTTTTATTTTTTTGTCATTTGTAAATTAAGTTCATTCTGGACTTGCCCTTTTACCAAATGAGTGAGTGGGGCAGGGAGGACAGAGGAGCAACAGATGGATGATGGCGGCTTGCTGTTTATATTTTGATTCCAGCTTTTTGTTTTTCTTGACTGCAAATCGGGGATGAGCGAAACCTTTCCTCCCTTTCTGTCATGAGTGCGGAGTAACCGAATAAATGTACAGCAAAAATCACGGTTTACTGTATGCTTTGCTTTTCTGTGTATAATTTTTATTTTCTCTCGACTCAATTTTAATGAAAAGTTAAAAAGCATGATGGTGCCTTCTAGTTCACCTTTTCAAGTCTTACTGAAGAGCAAAGCAGTTCGGGGTGAAAAGAGCTGCTCCTTTTTGAACTATTCTCTGCTGGGAGCAGACGGAAATAACAGTATTCATAGGATTTACGTTCTTCAGGGGCAGATTTCACTCTTTCTGTACTGTTCGACTAAGATGATCTGCTGTGAGCTTTGTACATTTTTCTTTGCTGTAATTTGTATTCTTTTGGGTTTTGTAGAGACAACCGGTGCCTGCAGTTTTGTTAAATGGTTAATAAATGCATCTAAGGAACTTTTCCCCCCCTCCCAACAACAAAAGGTACAGTAACAACGGTGACGATGAAATGTTTAATCCCTGGTTTACCAGATCGGGCTCGACGTGGGCTTGGTTTACTGTTAAACCTTTTAATTTTTGCACCTCATGGCAGCACTTTGGATAATCCTTGGACTCACAAGTTTCCCAACAATTTTGTACCTGCAGCCTTCAGTCGAGTAAATAATTGTGGACATTTTTCTATTGTCAATGCATTTGTATTTTCATATGCTGATCATTCACTGTGCTCATTTGTAGTCGTTTTGTGTTTTGTTTTTCCTGCTTACGGCCAAATTAGTCAGCGCTGCGCTCATCTGAACGGGATCAATTTATTGCTTTTGAATCATCCAGTAGGGAGGGAAGACTTCGGTTTCCATTGGGGAAAGGAAGACGTGAGCGTTTAATTTCTTTATGTTTTTGTGATTATTTTGTGTTGCACTGAAATGGAAAAGTTAAATGATGTAGCATCTTTCTTTTTTTTTTTCTTAATTCTTTGACAAATATACTTTGGTCTTCCTCGTCCGGCTGGTGTTGCACTAATTCTAAGGTTCTTGGGACAATCTGAACAACAGGACTTTCAAGAAAATTTCTCCAGCAATGGAAAAGGCAAAATGTGGAAATGATTGCTCTCACTTGTGGCATAACTCTCAATATTTGAAGTGGCTGTAAGCTAATTGAACTTTACATCTGTCATTAGATCACAACTTTCAACTGATTTGACTTTACAGCTGTCAATTTTACAGCTGGACTTGTTTAAACTCTCATAATAGCTTACAGATGTGGCTGTAAGCTAATTGGACTTTACAGCTGTCAGTTTTACAGCTGGACTTGTTACAGTTGTCACAACAGGCTTTAAGCTAATTGGACTTTACAGTTGTCATCATAGCAGCGTCCAGTCATGGCTGTTGGCATTACAGCAGTGGTCCATGAGGAGAGAGGGTGAAGAAGAGCCATCATGCTTTCAGAACAATACATATTACTAACGGAAAAGTTGTTAAAGTTCCAGTCCGTAGATTTCCCAGATTATTCTTTTGTGTCCAAATCCTGTCCAAGATAAAAGTGAATCTGAATTTATTCCCCCCCCTCATTAAAACGAACCATTCCAGCCCTTTCCGAGTGAAAATAGAAATGCCTTGCCGGCATTAGCAGTTGTGGTGAACAGCTGGCTGCCATCATAGTTTTACTGTGTTTACCCTTTAACTTTTATTCTAGTGCAAGTGGAGAGTTCTTAAATTTTTTGTTGTTTTTAGTTTAGATTTTCATTTATTTTCCCGCTTTTGCAATCCCGAATGTGTTGGATTTAAATACAATAAACTACTGATAACAGCTCTGCTCACATTGTCGTGTTTACAGCTAATTTAGAGGTGGTGCTGAAGTTTTAAAAATTAAATGAGTGAGTGACATCTGCAGGTCGTACAATGTTAAAATGTTTCTTTTTTTTCTCCTTCCTGTGATGTAATAAATGTATTTGATTCGCCTGTATGAAAGATACACAGCATTCCTAAATTTTATGCTTACTTTGCCTTTTTTCACATTATAACCACAAACTTCAAAGCATTTTGTTGGGCTTTCATGTGATAAACAGTTTATAATTGTGAAGAAAAATGATACCTTGTTTTCTTTTATAGCAATTAAAAATGTAAAAATCTGAAAAATGTGGCGTGCATTTGTATTCTGAAGTCTTTTGCAGACTTGACAAGTTTTAATCAGCTCTTCTGATAAAAAGCATCCTGAGAACAAAGATTACAGCCAGGTTGATGTTTATAATTTGTATTTATCAAATAAAATGAATAGAATTTTGTGGTTGCAATGTTCTGGATGCCTTTGCAAGGTTTGTCCCATCAGTCATCCTGTGTCGCATCTTAGATCCAGGATTGCTGTGAACTCTGAGATAATGTATACAAATTAGTTAAAAACATACTTTATTGATCCCAGTGAAATTAAATGCAACTAATTTTATCCAAGATTTTTTTTTTTTTTAAAGTTGAAGAACTTGGAAGGCTCTCCTGCAGCAGTCTGTATTCCAGGGAGTCTGAAGAAGCCTCTGACTGAAGAAGCTCTGTTGTAGAACAGTCTCATGAAGAGGTTGCTCAGGGTTTTCTTGATTTTATAAAGAATCTTTTATACTTATAGAAGATCTGCAATACCTTTAAAGGAGGCAGAACATATTAGTAAAACTACCTGTTAAACTTTTAAAATCTGAATAAATATGTGCATCTGTATTTGTTGAAAACATCTTGAAATTCAATATTAAGCATCTTTTCACATAAATGTAAATTGGCCAGATACAAATAAAACTACAATTACTTGACTGATAAAATAATATTCTAAGGTTTTGATTAAAGTATGATTAATCTATGGCTTACCTGAATTATTTGTGCATGTTGTTAGGACTGTTATTTTGCATATGATTGTGATTGTGAGCGTGAGCGGGAATAAAACTACCAATAGGCATTTCGTTCCATATAACACAGTAGGAATGTAACCGGTAAACCTTTTATGGATGCAAAAGCAAGAACCCCCCACTTGCTGACTTTGTGTTTCTGTGGTTGATATGATGTGAAGCACTTTGAAATGCCTTGCTGCTGAAATGTGCTATACAGATAAAATTTGATTGATTGATATGAAGGGTTAGGGTAAACCATTGTGATAAATATCAGTTCCTAAAATAGAAACGACAGAATGTTAAGACATGACATTTATGTCTTCTGGTATCTTTTTCTGAACTTAAAACCCAAATTTCACTATCAGTGGTAAAATAATTGCGTTTGTTTATTCTTCCACTTTTAAGTGCTTCACTGGACCTGCATCTAAACAAAAGTTCTGATATTATCTCATTGTTTAGTGCTGGAACGTGATGCAAGATTCATAGTCAGTTTTATTTGCATGGGAGTTAAGATGCTGTCTGAAATTAGTAACTCTACTTTCTTGGCAATTTCTTTCTACTAATTTAGAAAACAATTAGTCTGACCTGAGGAGTTATTAGGGAAACAAAAGTTCCTCAACCAGTGTCATTAGACGCTAACGGAGAAATAATTTTAATTTGGATCATTACAAATGTTGTTACTGGTTCACTTCACAATATTCGTTAGGACTGGTAAGAAAATTAGTTCAATACCAGCACTAATGTTTTCTGAAGAGGCTTTACTCTTTGATCATATTATAAATGAAGGGGAGTTGGTTTAAAATATTTATTTCATAGCATATAAGTCAAAAGAAACAATATTAACTCTAAAGATTGCAATACTTTTTAAAACCAATCCAGGTAGGAATAGCTTTTTAAAAATTGATGAGTGTACTGGCCCTTTAAATAATCAGCTCCTTCAGTCTCTGATCGGCCACGTATCGCCACGTCTGCGCGCATGCGCACTAGCCTAATTTGTGTTCCGGGGCTCGGTCAGTAAAGGAAATTCGACCAAAGCCCTTCATTTCTCGTTTTTATAAACGCTTTCTTGTCACTGAGGCACAAGGTTCTTCCTTTAAACACTTAGAAACGTTGGATATTTAACATTCAGGATGAATTTCTTCAGGGGAGTGATGGGAGGGCAGACTGCCGGGCCGCAACCGTCAGGAGCGGAGACGGTAGGGATGCTAATCAATTAGCTGCTTGTCCGGTCTGTGGCTCATACATTTCACCTAAAGTAAAAACACATTGCTCAGTAATGTATGCACACTAACGTACACTTGTCTTTTAATGTTAATCTCTATTTATTTTTCCTTGTAGCGTTCAAATTACTTATGAGAGACAGACCTTTCTGAATCAGAAAGCTAGCCATGCTAAATAGCTAAGATAGCAAATCTGTCAGTTAGCTGTTGATGGGTGAAATTTACCTGCTAACTGACTTCAAACTGTTTAAAGCTGTGTCGAAGAAAATGGCCAAAAGAAGTTTCCTATCACCAGTGTTTAATTTCTAATTCTTCATCCAAAATTCATTTGAATCAAAAACTGTATCACCAGCAGGAAAAACGTTACTAAGAACTTTGATCAGATCTAGAGATGGATCAACTGGTAATTACGCTTTGTAAACCTAAAAACATAATCAGCAGATTGTTCCCTGCGGGTCTGCAGCAAAGTATTGATGTGTGTTGCTACCATAGTCTGTTCAAGGTACTGAAGCTTTTTGCTCTACACGTGCTTCTGATTTCAAAACCAATAATTGTTTGCGATATCTACCATAATTATCATGTAATTATCAGATTTTATTTACAGAGCGCTTCTCATACGAACAAGGGTATAAATTCTAAACAGAATTTAGTCAAATAATAAATAGTTATAAACACAGAGGTGGGAGCTAGCAATCTAAATCTATAAACAAGATTTAACAAAAATAGTAAATATAATTAAATAAGAGTGTATTTCTTGAAGTTCTTAAGGCTTAGAGTAAGAAAATACACCCATACTTTATCAACTGCCTCCAAAAGTTATTTAAATATAACACCAATACCCAAAACTATACTGTTGTAGAAGAAATTCATTTATTTCACAAATCATTAGTTGTTGTTTTTTTCTCCCTGTGACCAGATTCAGAAACTGTGTGACCGGGTCGCCTCCTCAACACTACTAGAAGACCGCAGAGATGCCGTCCGAGCGCTTAAGTCCCTTTCAAAGGTAAAAATAAAGAAAGAGGTGGTTATCTTTCTGAAAGGTACGACGGAGTACTATTTCCAGAAACTGAAATTTTGACCTTTTTGCAGAAATATCGCATGGAAGTTGGCACAGAGGCGATGGATCACTTGATAAACATTCTGCAAACCGACAGGTATGCAAAGGTTCTGCAATATTACCATGCATTTCAAAATAACAGATTTTGCAGGAGGGAGGAAATAAGTGTTTGATCCAAGCTGCCTTTTTTAAGGTTGTTCACACAAAACCAAGCAGTCTCAATCTGTAGGGTAGATTCATTTTAATGTGGAGAATGATTGTCAAATGGCCTGTACTTGTACAGTGTTTTATCAAGTCCACAGGCCTCCAAAGTGCTTCACGCTACATTCAGTCATTCACACGCTGATGGTGGCAAGCTACTGGATAGTAGCTGCCCCAGCTAGGCTTCCTTTTTGCTCTTCTTTTCCCATTTTGAACCTTATTTAGTAAAAAAAAAATATCTTCTGCTGACCAAACAATGATTTTACCTACAGGCTCTTTGTAGGTTAAATGTTGACCTATAGAAAGCCTGCTTCTGGAGTTTTAGTGCAGTGTGTTGCAGCAATTGTTTATATTTGCTTGTTTTCACAATTTAGAAATGAAATGCATTTAGTAAATGATGTTGCTCTTTTAAATTCAACAGATCAGACTCAGAAATCCTGGGATATGCTTTGGACACACTCTACAATGTAATCAGCAACGATGAGGAGGAAGAACAAGGTACTACTGGTTTTATCTCATCAGATTAGGCATAAATTACTGCAAAGTTTCACTATTAAAATAGGAGGATATTGTTTCTCCTCAGTGTTTGGCAGCTGCAGATTCAATTTTATGTTTGCATGTGTAAAAGTGTTGAGTTGGACCACATTCAGTCTGCATCCTCTCCACCATATATGGATCGTGACTGCGTCATGTAAAGACTCGTGTCTCTCTCTTCTCTTTCATGTGTTAACCCTACAGATGAATCAGAAGGTAAAAATCTTTTACTGTGCATGATGCAAACACTTTTAACCACCAACTCCTGCCAGTTATACATGCTCCTTTTTATTTGGATGTGGAAGGAGTTCATTATTATTATTATTATTATTATTATTTTTTTTTACACTTTGAGCATCCTAAAAAAACATTTGAATTACTCGGATGTGTTTTTATGGCATGTCTTCATGAGAATCTGTCAGCTGTGGCTTAAATTAAAAGCATTTCCTCCCTCTCATCCTTCCCTCTCTGTCACAGGAAACCATGTTATTATGTTTGTTCATTACTGAAATAAAGGCAACTTTGCTGTTGATAAATTACTAAACACATAACCAAGTTTGCTAAAATCCAGGAAGGTGTTTGAGTTGCAACACCAACGCTTTGCTAACCCCACAGTGCTCTCTGCTGAATCTTTCCTCAAAGTTCTCAGTCTCTCTTTGTTTTTCCCAGTAAATGCTTATATTTTTATGTAGTTTATCTTTTATTTATTCACTGGCTTTGTCAAGTATTTACTTTTTCAGATCATCTCCGTTCTAAATATGTTTCCCTTTTTAAGTTATTAAAATCTGTGGATTCACAGGCGCTCCTTGATTGGCTGCTTTCTAAAGACCAGCCAATAGCATGTGAAGTAGCGTTGCACCTAAATATTTTAACTTCCCAAACTACATTTTTTCAGGTACGCTCTACTTACCTGGAAAAAAATCCATGAATAACTTAATTACATTCCTTAGAAAAAAATCAGCGAATACTGAACCTTGTAAAGTTGCTAGTCCAGTGGAGTGTAAATTTCGTCCCGTATCGTCTTGGCTCAGCCACACAGTTTATGACAGATCAGCACAGATCAGAACTGATATAGTTGTTCATAATTGTGGAAGAAACCTTTTTTACGATGCATTTCCATCATGAAACCCGCAAAGACGAGCTGCTTTTTATAAACTACCACCATATTCCTTAAAGATGGGAGCTTCCAGAAAGTGTGCTTCCTGTTGGAGTGTTTAAATAAAATCTTATGTGAGATGGTGAATTTCCTTTTGCCAGATGAAAACGCTCAGAAGCAGGCCGACGACCTTGGGACCCAATTCACAGAGAAATTCATCCAGGACCCAGAGCACATAACCCTGCTCCTCACCCTGCTGGAGGTACTGCAGTAGCAACACACCGGCCATGTCTGAGCTGCAGAGGTGTCTACACTTCAGTGCACTGATTTTATTGTTTTTTTTTTTTGTTTTAAAGGAGTTTGACTTCCATGTGCGCTGGCCCGGGGTAAAGCTGCTTACTGCTCTCCTAAAGAACCAGGGTGTCCAGGTGCAGGGGATTATTCTCGTCAGCCCGATGGGTGAGTTTCCTCCCAGTGCTTCATGCTTTCACTCCCTTTAGGTGTCACTTATTTTGCCGATTAATAGATTGGTCTGGCGATTAATCAGATTCAAAAATGGCATATACTACAGATTTTTTTATTTAACCACGTAAGCCTTTTTTATACAGTAATAGAAGTGCATTAAAAGATGCAAATTAATAATTCAATACCTTTTTAAATAAGAAAACAAACATTTTAATACCGAAAATGGAATACCATGCCATTCCTTTAGTAAATAGGAACTGTGTGAAGCTAAAACTGTGCCACTCGAGGATGTTTTGCTAAAACATATTTGCAGACAAAGAAGATTTTATCTTAAATGTGCAGTTTTGGATTAATTACTGCTCTAGATATGTTTTTCCACCAAATTGCTGATTTTTTGTTTGTTTTCTCCAGTAAATGATTAATCATAGATTGCTAAATTAGTTGACGATTATTTCAATAATTAGTTGACGATTATTTCAATAATCGTGATAAGGATCATCACGATTAATCCTTTTAATTGTTTCAGCTTTACTTGAAAGATGTTTTTTCATTCATATTTGATTGAGAAATACATTTATTTCCTTTCATAGGTGTTTCCAGGCTAATGGACCTTTTGGCGGACTCAAGGGAAGTAATTCGTAACGATGTGAGTATATTTGTGAAGTTCTTCAGAAAGTAGATGTCTGAACTGATCTGCGACAGACGCTAAATGTTGTTTGCTTTCCGTTTCCTACAGGGCTTATTGCTGCTTCAGCATTTGACCAAAGGCAACGCAGCCATTCAGAAGATCGTGGCGTTTGAGAACGCCTTCGAGCGTCTGCTGGATATCATCACAGAAGAAGGCAGCAGTGATGGAGGTGAAAAGACCACTGAACGGTTAAAGTTGGTTTTTGTTCCATATAATGACATACAGTATTTACAGGAGAAATACATCATTGGTAGGCATCAGTAGATATATGCAAAAATGAATGTTTCATGGTGACTTGTTCTCTGCTTTCACCAGTAATGTCTCACAAACATTTAGGAGAGGGATCTTTGAATTATAATAATAATAAAAATCGTGCCTCTACAACTTCAGTTAAAAGCAACCATTTAAAAACTTGAGATTTATTTTAACTCACTGATGAAATCTACTTGCATTTAGGGCTGCAGCCAACTATAATTTTATTAATCATTTACTCTATTGATTATTCTGTTGGTTAATGTGATAAAAAATTATGACATTCTGAAGATTTTGTATTTACCACCTAGACTTATTTTATATCTTGGATGTTATCCTTTTATTTGTTTTTATAGATCAATCTTGAGCATAAGAATTTGGCTTTTTTCACCAAGATAGTTTACAAAAATAAACAATTTAAAGGGACAGCATTTTGTTCATCCATTGAGCATCAGTTTTATATTTTAAAACGGTCTTGCTTTTTGCACACATTCAAACTAGCATCTAGTGATTTTCAATGGATGTTTTTTGTTTTACTCTGGTTCTGAATCAATAATTCAAGGATTTGCCAGTGTTGTAAACACACCAAACAATTTAGCAAAGAACCAATTTTAAATTGTATTTTTGGGCACAATTTGTGTAGTTAAATCTTTAAAATCTCACCAAATTGATTCATGCTAATTTTACAGCTGGAAATGAGGGGGCGAATGTCAAACAGGAAATTAAAATTTTCCTCAGAAAGCCCAGAAACTGTTGATAATACAACTTAAAGCCAGACATCTTGGAGGCTCCTCGTCATTTCCTGATCTGTTGGCGTCTCTGTTTCCAGGCATCGTGGTTGAGGATTGTTTGCTGTTGCTTCTGAACCTGCTGAAGAACAACAGCTCCAACCAGAACTTTTTCAAGGAGGGTTCCTACATCCAGAGGATGAAGCCGTGGTTCGAAGTCGGGGACGATAACTCCGGCTGGTCAGCACAGAAAGTCACAAACCTCCACCTCATGTTGCAGGTAGCACACAAACTGTTGCTTTTAATCTAAATTAGGAACCAGATTAGATTTAGCAGCAAGTAAGACTGTTTTTTGGGGGGGGGGGTTTAACATTACTCCAGCTGGTGCGAGTGATGGTGTCACCTGTGAACTCACCTGGAGCCACAGCCAGCTGTCAGAAGTGCATGTATCAGTGTGGCCTGTTGCAGCAGCTGTGTACCATCCTCATGGCAACCGGTGTCCCTGCTGACATCCTCACAGAGGTAATAATCCCAACAGGATTCTCAGATTATACCTTCATAACCCCACCTGGCAAAACTATGTGACATTTATCATGTTGTGACAAGGCCTGCAAAGAAAAATTACTTTAGTAACTGATTTCAAATATTTCTAAAGTAGCACAACAAAATCTGTGTTTTAGATTGTAAAAAAAAATCACAAAAATAGTTACAAAATCCTGGAGGGACAGATGGATGGTGATAAATTATAATATTGTTTTTCGACCATTTTCTATTAATTTATTGGTAATGGCATGTTAATGTAAGTACACCCTCTCAAAGACCAATAAACTTTCATATTGTAAAGAACACTTACTGTATGACTGGAGCTGGAAGGTATTTTAAATATTTAAAATGCAACACAACCAAAAACGATAACTTAAATGGGAGAAAAAACCTACTTAAAACCAAAACCATAAATAAAATTAATTAAAAACAAAATTACTCTTCAAGAAATATTAATCATCAGTATTTTAATTTAATATGCGATTAATTGATTAATTGCGACAGTCTTAACTGTGCTTTGATATTTTCTGTCTGTAGATGTGCAAGGTTGCAGCTATAACTAGTTCTGTTTATTCTAGGCTGTGAATGCACATGCTTGCCACACTTTTCAGATCCAAGTTGGTCCTTTGCATCAAATCCCGATAAAATACCTTGAATTTTCCATTAATAACATGACTGAAATGTGGAGACGTTCCAAAACGTTTCCAAGTTCTGATTCGTCTGTTTTTCTTCCCAGACAATAAACACAGTTTCAGAGGTCATCAGGGGGTCACAGGTCAACCAGGACTACTTTACTTCTGTCAACGCCCCGTCGAACCCTCCGAGGTAAACGCGGCCGCCATGTTTTGAAGCTTCCACCCACTTCTGACTGGTTTTCCTTCATGGATGTGTTGGGATGTTTGGGTTTCAGGCCGGCCATCGTGGTTCTGCTTATGTCCATGGTGAACGAGAGGCAGCCGTTCGTGCTGCGCTGCGCCGTCCTCTACTGCTTCCAGTGTTTCCTTTACAAGAACCAGAAAGGTCAGGGGGAGATTGTCGCAACCCTGCTGCCCTCCACCATTGACGGTATGTTTCCTGTTCACATCCTTTATGGGTTGACTTATTCTTTGTGTTTGGTATCTTTAGTAAACAACTATGATACAAGCAAAAAACATTACATTTTATCAAATGCCATCATAGAGCAAATACATGAAAAATGTTGATCAATGTTCCATTTACTGCCAATCAAAGGCAGCTCTAAACAGGTGTGTTTTTAGCCTCAATTTAAAGGATCTCAGTGTTTCGGCTGTTTTGCAGTTTTCTGGAAGTTCGTTCCAAATTTATTTGTTTAGCATATTTCAGCAACATGGCAGTTCAGTGTATTGAACTGCAGTTTTTTGGCTGGTTCCTGATTATTGATCTTTAACAATCCTGACCTGCCGATTCCCATTTTGGTTGATACCATTTTTTTTGTCTGAAATGTTTCAAAATATAACAAGCAAGTTGCAGAGTTGACATAGGTGGGGTGACTGTCATTAACAGATGTGACCTGGTGGGCCGGTCTGTCAGTCAAGCCCCTCTAAAGACAGAGCAGAAAGGACAGTGGTTTATTGTCAGACTTTTTCTGAGGTAGATATGATTGGTGAAGAAGATCGGCTTCACATGTAAATACAGGCCATCGCTGATCTCCCAAAATTAAGGAAATCAGCTGGCCGATGAATTGGTGCACTACTAGTTCAAAGTCCTTTACATCATAAAAACATGAAACATTATAAACACATCATATAGTCAACAATTGAGAAAAACCAGTAACACACATTGCATTTAGTCAAATGCCGTCGTTAAAATCATCAATACTTTGGTAAAAGACCAAAGAGCCATTTCTCCCGCTATCGCCAGACTCTTGAGTTTGTTTTGGTTGTATTTACCCAGAATTCCCTGTGCTTTAGTCCGTTTCCTGTTTTTGAAGCTGTCTCCAGTCATATGCATATGCATTCAAACCACCAAAGTTCACTTCAGCCAAACTGAGATTGAGGGTTTAAAGGCTAACCAGAGGTAATTTTTTTGGTCGATTGGGGATTCACCCCCCCACCCCCCAACCCCCATCTGAACCAGACAAACAGACCGGAGTTTGAGTAAAGTGGACCAAACAGGACTGGTGTGAACGCACCCTTACTCATTCTTCCTCTTTGTTTCCTGCAGCTAACTCCATCTCAGCGGGCCAGCTGCTGTGCGGCGGCCTTTTCTCGGTGGACTCTCTATCTAACTGGTGTGCGGCCGTGGCTTTGGCTCACACGCTGCAGGACAACCTGACTCAGAAGGAGCAGCTGCTCAGGGTGCAACTCGCCACCAGCCTGGGCAAGCCGCCTGTCTCGCTGCTGCAGCAGTGCACCAACATCCTGTCTCAGGTAGAGAACGCCTCCTGCCTTCGCCTCTTTCAGGCTGGGTGCTTCTGGGTAGCGTAGCTGTAACTCTGAAATGCAAAGCTCAATGAAGTTGTGGTTTTTCAGGGTGATAAGATCGTCCGGCGGGTGAGTAAAGTGCCTCTGTAGTGTGTATGTGTGTGTTTTTGAATCTTTGGGTGGTCGTTTTTGGCTTGGCCGAACAGTAGGGGTCTCTGTGTCCCACATGTTGGTGAAGCTTGCTTCCCTTTAACCTGTTAGTGCCCTGCTTTGCCCCTAATGTAAAGCCTCGGTAGTGTAACACAGACATTTTGGTTGCATCGACTGACCACAGAAACGCACAGAGAATGGCAAGAGAGGTAGCGAGGAGAGCAACAGAAACGGCTTCTGGTGGTTGTTGTCGTCCTAACAGCTGAATTGACAGGACGCCAACTCCGCCTTCATGCGGACATAGAGCAATTCTCCATCAATCATTCCAGGCCATTTTTCACCAACTGACCAGTTGGCGGTCCCAATTTGCCCGGACGTAGACGGGCCGCTTATCTGAAGGAGCTGACCTAAAATAACATCGCCAGTGTTTATCATTGCAAACACGCTGCGGTTAGAGACAATTCAAGGAAAATAATAGGAACTCATGGCCAATTAGAGGCCGGATTGCCATTTCTTACGTTTCAAAAACCCAAACAGAGTCTGGAATAACACAAGAAATGGATCAAGGTATGTATCTGAACTCATGTCCAATTGAATGAAGCTGTGATCAACAGCAACTACCACATGTTCATCCAAATGAAGGTAACTGGGAGTAGACATCCATTTATTTTTTTTTGTCTTGGCGACACTTATTGATAGTCAAATCAAAGATTAATAAGCGAAGGTAGTTATGCTTGATTTTATGTGTATAGATTCCAATGTTAGCTCTATGGCAGCATGTATACGTGCTGCAGTAACTGCGGTATTTACATTTAAGCACCGTTTTATGCTACAGATTATTTTTGAGCATTTTCCTGAAGGCAGATTTTCACAAGCCGGTTTCATTTGAGTCATTACTCACCCGTTTTGTAAAATGTACGCATTTTACATGTACATCCAATGAGGCTTTATGTCCCTCATCATTTTTCCTCTTTGGCTTTATCGTTGATTTCTCCGTTATTTCCTGATAATAACATTATAGACCTGATATATGACTTTTTTTAACATTTATTTTCTTGGGCGCCACCTTTGCCTCAGTGTTGGCTAAGGCAAAAAATACTCAAAATGTCTTTGGTAACACATTAAGTTCCACTATCTCTGCTATTACAACACTGTTTGTTGGGGGTTTGCTTTACTTTCTCATGGGGGCGGTGCCGGCATCATGTCAATTGTCTCTGTGCTACCAGCTCTGAGGAAGTTTGTGCTGTGGCTAATCTGGGGTCTTTTCCTCTTCAGGTTAGGAGCTTTTACTGTTATTGTTCTTAATCATTTAAGTCTTTTTTTCACAAGTTACGTTTTAGATTCCAATAGGGTCCAACAGAACCTTTGTGGGAAGAAGCGCTTCTCTTCATTAACTTGATTATGATTATTATGCAACTTAAGACCTTTTATACACTGGCACATTCACTAACCAGAAGCAGAAAACAGTTTGATACGAAAAACGCAAATTTATAAATGCTAAACCTTCACAACACACTAAATCTGCAAAGTCTGTTTTAAACAGCTGCCTGACAAATGGCATTCTTTTTAGTCCGCAGTATTTCCGTCCTGGGAACTCGTCGTATTTATCTGTTTAGCGCGTTCGCTGTTGCCTCAGTAGAAACTGATCTGAAATAGAAATATTTCCAAACCCCAGACATGTTGGGATGACAAGGTCGTGTGTTAGCATCAGAACTGTAGCAAACAAAGCTGAAATAAAACTGATTTAATATTTAAAATGTCAATCAGAAGAACCAAAATACAAAGTTATGTACAAATTCTGGTATTTTAAACGCTGAAATGAAAAAATTAATAACATGATTAAAAAATAACAAATTCAGTTAAAAAAATAATTTTTCCAAAATTATTATTATTTTTCTTTGCCAATTTAAAAACTAGTACTTGCAGAAGGTAGTGTATAAATGTTAGGCAGCGTACAGTAAATTTTTATGGTGTTGACTTTACTTGAACTCCAAATAGTTCAGCAGGTAACCAAACAAAGCTGGTGTATAAACAAGAGGTCTCACTTTCACATAAACTGTATGTCTTTGTCTCTGATGCATTTTTGGTTAAAACCAACCGATTTTATTCTGAGAAACACGATGGTTCAAAAAGTCAGATTAGCTGCAATATGACCGTTCTGACTGCAGACACTTTGAAAATAATTGGACACATAAATGTATCAGAATTAATACCACTATGGAAGTGGCACAAATCTTTCTCTTTTTTTGTGGTGAAAAGACCAGCATTGGGTCATTCAAACTGCCGTGACAAAAACTTATTTTGGATGGATTTGCGTAACCTAGATTCTGTAAATAAAAAAAACAAACAATATTTTGCTGCAATTTTGATGGAAAATAAAAGTTAATTCTGATCGTCCACATAAAATAAACTGATTCGAGTTTTTGTTTATGGCCTTTAAACTTGGAACACGTTATAGTTGGCTTATTTGATTCTTGTTTTCATTTTTCTGTTTCCTCATTTTTTGCATTTCGTCACATTTGGAGACAAAAGCTGAGAAGGTGACTTTTCTAAGTTGATGTATTACTTAAAGCAGATAAGTTTTATTTTTCCCTCTGCTCTTCCGTTGCTCAGATTGTCGTTAAACATGCTCTTTTACCATTGTTTTCAAGCAGGAAACATGTTTCTCCTCGTCTTAAGCATGCCTGAGCGTTTTTAATGCATCGGGATGCAGCTTATAAAACATTTTTTATTTTTACATCACAGCACCTTTTTCACTATGGCTTCTTTTCTGCTTAAAATTTACTACTTTTTAGGGGAAAACTGATTTTAATGGGATTGAATTGATTCCTTTCTGAAAAGCATATTTAGTTGATTTTGTTTTGCATGTTTTGCTACAAATTAAACAATTAAACATTCAGCTTTAATTTGCAAAACAATAAAATTTTGAATTTGTGATCCTTTTTGAACTAATTTTACCCTGCAGGCCTGCATGCTAACCTGTTTTAACGAATTTAACCATATTAACAGTGGATGCCTTTTGAAGCATTGCTTTAACACATTGACCCGATCCTGGAAACTGAAAAAATCCCCCAAAAACCTTTTTGTTCATTTAGTCACATTGGTTTAACCTTCTTTATGTCAGGATAATAAATTGGATTAATATATATTTTTTAAAATGTATACTTTTTTTCTTGGTTTTGAGGCTTATTTTGCTACTTGTCCATTTTTAAAGAAATATATCCTCCTATTACTTGAAAGCCTTCAATTTTGTCACATTTCCTTATGAAGAAATGTTTTTAAAACACAATGGCGGGGTTCTTCGGCAGCTCACTGATATTTGTAAACGTTTGTTTCCTCTTTCTCTCTTTCTGCAGGGCAGCAAAGTACAGACCAGAGTGGGACTTCTCATGCTGCTCTGCACGTGGATCAGCAACTGTCCCATCGCTGTCACACACTTCCTGCACAACCAGGATAATGTTCCCTTCGTATCCTTCATTTCAAACCTCTGAGGCGCCTTTGCTTCTTTACACACGGATCTGCTGCTCAGTCTGTGGCATGCTGGGTTCGTCCTGGACAGGTTGCTTTGGTTTTCACCCTTAATAAGTGCCGATTTTAAAGGTCTCAGTCTTTCTTTTAGTTAAAATCATAAATCTGTGGGTATTATCTAAGCCTAGGAATGTTGAAAAAATTGGTAGCAACCCTGATTCTACTAAATTATATTTATAAAAAGCTATCAGTCATTATCTTCCGCTGGACTGGAAGAGTTTAGCAGGAAGAATGGAGGAAAAATGCCCAGTTTTCACTTTGACACTAAAGGAGATTGTTTTGTAATTTTTTATTAGAAAACAAAATTCTGGTGCTAATGATTGATTTATATAATCAATAAAAAGAGTAAAACATTGAGGGAGGTGAATACTTTTTATAGTCACTGTAAAATAACAGGGATTGTTGAAACATGACTGGTACTGTTCATGCAGAGCTTCTGAATTAGGAAAAATTTATCTGTTAATCCAAGTAGGGGTGAAACAATCTGATCAATCATGATGTATCAATTACTGAAATAACCGTTAACTAATTTAGTAACCCAGACTCTAAAAAGGCCATTTGCTGAAAGAAAACGTATTCAGAGAAGTAATTAAGCCAAAATTGTACAAAAATATTTACACATTTTGCATTTCAGATGTAAAAAAAAAAACTCATCAGAAATCTTCAAGTGGCAGTTTTAGCTTCACCTCGTTCAATTTCTGTAAAAAACCCCAAAACTTTAAAGAATCTCCCGTTAAGCACCTTTTGCTATCCATTTATTAATCTGTTCATCCCAAATGAATCACCAGATTATTCCTACACTGTATTAATGTTAAGTCAAGCAGAAATGACTGAACCTTTCACACGTTGATGTTAGAAGTATTTCATTTGCTGCAGATGAATCCTTTGCTACACATCATCAAGCATAAAGGAATGCTATGTTGTTGCATTTTAGGCAGTAAAATGTTTATTGTATTTAAATAGGAATTTAATTCATTTGGATCTTTTAATATATTTCTAATAATGTATAAAAAAGTCTTATGTAGTAAAATGAAAAAAAACGCAGAATATGCCAGTTTTTTAAAATCTAATTAATGGTCAGAATACTTGATAAAATAATTATTTGCAGCATTAATTTCTACAAGAAAATACATTTTAATAGACTTAACGGAGACCTGGCTGCATAAATGATGTCAAAGCTTCACTTGTTGCTCTAATTAGTTAAAAAATAAAAACAAACAGAGAATGCCTCCAAAATACTCAACATGGTCAAATTATCCAAAGTTACGCAAGAATAAGTTTCATTTCTTTCAAATTTCCCTGTTAACCTGCGGCAGAGCTCATCCTGAGGATGATGGTTGGTCCTTGACGTTGGGGTTCCTGTAGCTGACGGCTCAGATCTCAGAGAATCTGGGAGAAGACGAGCGGCTCGTCCAGGGTCTCTGCGCTCTCCTGCTTGGGATCTGCATCTATTATAATGACAATTCACTGGAAAACTACACCAAGTAAGTGTCCCTGTGTCAGAGAACGAACACGATAAGCTGTCTTCTTAGGAAGACCGAATGCAAATGTTATCTTTTCCATGTCTATTGTCGACTATTGACAGTCCAGAAAGTTACTGGTTAGCAAATTTGTCCCATTTTAACTTGTAATTGACTATCCCTGATGTAAATATTCAACTAAACTTCATCCACACTTAGAAGATAAATTATCCCAGACATTATTGCGATAAACAATAATATTGTTGTTTTGAGACCATAATGTAATGGAATAAAAATACATGAAGACATTCTCAAAGGTCAATAAACTTTTAAATTCTAATGAACATTTACACTGCAAAAACACAAAATCTTACCAAGTATTTTTGGCTGAAACGTTATTTGTAAATTAGTTTTATCTCCAGTGTAGTAAAATATTTGCAGTAGAAACTAGACCAAAAATAACCTGGTAAGGTTTTTTGTTTTTGCAGTGGAAATGGAAGACATTTTAAAATATCCCAAATAAATAAACAAAACAGATAAAACAATTAAAATGAATAATGAAGTCTTTGTAAACAAAATTGCCCTTCAAAATAAGTAGCCAGTTGAGACCAAAGCACCAGACTGAAGTGTTTTATCGTCCAGTTTTTGGTAGAAAGAGAAAAAACTATAAATGCAGATAGAAATTACCGAGTTTGTTTTAATTCATCATGCAATTAATGAATTTCTTATTTCGACAGGCCTCCTACACTAACGATTGGATAGAAAAAGTACCACCTCCCGAGCACAGACTGTTTGAGTTTATAATAAATCAGCGTCAAGAGGCTTTATAAAAGACATAGTCTGAAAACTGGTGTGTTCCTTTAAAACAATCTTTTCAGTTTTCATTTTCTTGTTCAGGGAAAAGCTAAAGCAGCTGATCGAGAAGCGCATCGGGAAGGAGAACTTTGTGGAGAAGCTCGGCTTCATCACCAAACATGAGCTGTATTCGCGGGCGGCGCTGAAGCCGCAGCCCGTTTTCCCGTCTCCGGAACAGATGCTGTTCGACCACGAGTTCACCAGGCTGGTCAAAGAGCTGGAAGGTCCGTCCTCACTACAGATCGGCTCTTGTGGAAGGTTTTTATTTAACCCGACATAGAAGAGATGCAGTGTTCTCTTTCTGCTGCACACAGGTCTGATAACCAAAGCTGTCCACAAGTCCAGTGAGGAGGAGAAGAAGGAAGAAGAGGTGAAGAAGACGTTGGAGCAACATGATAACATTGTAACTCAGTACAAAGAGTTGATCAGAGAACAGGTAACTCCTGACGCAGAAATCTATAAATAATTCACTGCAAAAATACAAAATCTTACCAAGTAATTTTGCTCTAGTTTCTTAGCACACTTTAAATAAGACAAAACTAAGTTATAAATTACTTTTCAGCTAGAAATAGGAGCTTGGTTTAAGTCAATAATTCCGTATATTTGAGAAAAAAGTACTTAAAAGTACTTGTTCTTTTAAGTACTTTTAAAAGTACTTAAACTTTTAAATAATAAAAAAAAGTGATTATTTTGGGAAAATATTTCACTTTTGGGAAAAATGTTTTGCTATAAGTGAAATAATCAGCCATTGGAACTAGAACTTCATCAATATCAAGTAATTATTGACTTCCAGCTCCTATAGGCCGTTTGCATGTTATTGTTTACATCCGGAAACGTTGCGCATGCTCACAGCACTGGAGGGCAAAAAGACGATTCTTTTGCCATCCGTAGCCACGCTGCTGCAGGAGAACAATCCCATTAACAAGATGAAACTTGGAGATGTAAATATTATTAATTTAGTGCAGTACGCCACAACAAAGGGAAAAATAACGCAGAAAAACCGTTGAAGAACAACTCAAAACTGAACCGAAACACACCGAATTCCACATCACGTCTACATGTTAAGGTTGTCAAAGTCAAGCTAGCACAAATGACCCACTTCCTTCTCCCTCACTATTTTTTTCTTAAAACTTTTTCCTATTAGCTAGTTGTCATTATGTTAATAAGTAGCAAAGCACTGGATCCCTTTTTCTTTTATATATTAGACGTAAATTTAATATTTAACGTGTTGACAACGCAACAGCTCGATGCGGTGCTAGTCATCGTTAGCCAGCAGCGTTTTGCCCTCCAGCAGCGAGCTGGGGCCGGGATCTTGCACTTGTGATGTCACGCTGCCAGGGATCTATATCTTGCTGAAAAGTTACTTGTAAGTAAATTTTGTCTTATTTCAACTGTACTAAAATATTTTCACTAGAAACTAGATGAAAAATACTCGGAAAGATTTATTGTTTTTGTTTCAGATGATTTTTCTTTGCCAGCATGTTGAGTCTCTTTGTGTTTGATCAGGACGTTCAGATTCAGGAGCTGAAGGAGAAAGTTTCATCGATGACGACTCAGACTGAACAGCTGCAGGCTACAGTCAGTCAGCAGCAGTCTCAGATTCAGCAGCACAAAGACCAGTACAACATCCTGAAACTCAAGCTAGGTGGGTCCGTCTGTTGGTGTCTAAATGAATGTTGAGGAGGATGATGGTCTGTCTCTACCTGGCAGTGATTTTATTCAGAATTAGTTTAATTCATGCTCCTGAACATAAAATCAAAATTTTCATCTAAAGGAAGATAATTTGATAGTTTTTGGTCTTTGTGTTCAGGTAAGGAAAACCAGAGTCAGTCTAGCCAGGGGGACACTCAGGTGAACGGGCTGCAGACGGAGGAGCTTGCTCAGCTGAGGGAGGAGCTGGAGGAGCTCCGGAGGCAACAGAAGCTCCTGCAGACGCAGCTCAGCGAGAAAGATGTGCAAATCGACAGCCTGGTCAGTAGCATGGTGATGCTCAGCTGTTCGAATGACTTTAATTTTTACTTTTTGCATCCTCTTTGTGTTATTTCATTACACCCTTAGCAGTAGCTGATGTCATTGTGAGGATCTAACACCTTTAGCAGTGGCTGTCAATGTTATCAGGCTAATGCCATTAGCTATGGCCATTAGCTATGGCCATTAGCTAGAATTAACGCAAAATCAAAACAAATTGGAAGGTAATGAGTGTGTGTTTAAGTGATACTGAAGCATTCTTTAAGTCTTTGTAATGCCCCATTGTAAATTATGAGAGAAAATGCTTTGATCGCGATGCTAACCGTAAACGCTTTGAGTTAGAAACTGGAGCTTCAAACTATTGGACTGCCATTTCCAAGCAGCAGCTCCACAAATGCTGGATTTTTCAGCTGAATCTCTTCTCTTTTTCTGTTTGGTCCCTCTCAATTTCTATGTCTCCTTCTCATTTCTGCTTTTCCTTTATTTCTGTCTGAAGGAAATTCATTATCAGAAATGACTGCTCTGACTGGACGGAGCTAGCGCCGTAGCACCTGGCATACGCCATCTATACAGAATGAATTTCAGTGTAAACAAAAAGACTATTTTTTATTTATAAAAACTAAATAGCCTACAGTAGTTTTTACTGTACTGTTTTTTTTTTTTTGTAAAATAATTTTTACTCAAATTTTAATGTTAAAACTAATCATGGATCCTTTAAAAGCTGTACCAGCAACTAGGCAACAGTAATTTGTTTAAAATAGGATTTACATAATTTCCCAACCTGGATGTTTATTAAAAAGAAAAATCTTTACATTTGCATCAGATTAGTCATATTTGTGTACAGCTCTGCATGTAGAGTTAACATGATTTTTAAATGTTTTTTTGTGTGTCTAATACAGAAGTCAGCAGCACAAGCAGCCGAGGGTCCAGCAGGATCAGACAACACCGAGATTCTCCAGGTGGGATTCATGACCTCAACTTTAACCTCTTTCCAAACTTCAGCTTTACTTTAGAAAGAAAAACTTAATCTGAGGAAGTGAGAGACGCTTTTATGAACTTTCTTTCTTTATCTTATCCACACTAGTTGCAGTTCCCTGCATTTAATTGTCTTCTGGTTGAAACATTTAACAAAAACAACTGAAAATACATAACACAGATTCATCACATACGTTGAAAATAAACTAAAGTTCAAAACAAACGAATAATACTGTCATGAAAACTATTCTACAGAAGGACATTTACTTCCATATAAACACCTATATGGAAAACACACACCATAAGATTAATAAGAGTCATTCAGTATCATTGTTAAGCAATTAATCAATCACATTATAAATTAACATGAAGAATGAAACTGAATAATTTTGAATTACTGAGTTACGTCATTTAATTTCCTTTTAGGATCAATAAAGTATTTTGGAATTGAATTTGACATTTTCTGAAGTGAAATTTTGTTTAGACAGACTTCATATTCCATTTTATTCATGTCTTTGTTTGTTTTATTTTGGGTGTTTAAAATATTTTCCTGTTCCAGTGTTTAAATGTTCTTTACAAAATTAAAGTTTATGAGTCTTTGAGAGGCAAATTTGCATGATTATACCATTATCGATATATTCCTTTTAAAAATCACGACAACAATATTATTGTTTTTCGCAATAATCACTGGAACAATTTATCATCATAAAATGTATCATCGTCACAGGCCTAATAGTTGTTTTTTTCTAAATACTTTCTTAAAGGTGTTTGAAATTCCTTCTTCTGATGTATCTCTAACACATTTTCCAGTAAATTATTCCATCTACAGAAAATTTGATTGAACTTTTGGAAATATAAATCTACCTTTGATTGTATGTCTAGTTTGATAGTCATATACACTAGTACTAAAAACAAATTACAATATTTAATCTTTGACTATTTTGAGCTTATGTTTTTTTTGAGTGACGTTTTAAAAATAAACCTGAGTTTTGTCTTTATTTCTGTGTTGCAGGAACTGGAGGCATTGAAGAACCAGGTTCAGACCCATTTGGCAGAAATCAGCCACCTGAAGGCCGAGAGGCAGGAGCTGCTGAGGAGAGCGGAGGCAGGGGTAAAGGTCATTAAAAATTATAATGATGTGATGTTTAGGATGCAAAAACACCAAATCTTACAAAGCATTTCTGTCTAGATTCTAGTGCAAATATCTTAACATACTTGAAATAAGACAAAACTAACTTACAAGTAACTTTTCAACCAGATATAGGAGCTGGTTTTACGTAAACAATACTTGAATATTGATTAAAAGTTTACACTTATAGCAAGACATTTTTCGCAGTGGATCCCGTGGAACTGGTACTTTTTAATCATTATTCAAGAATTATTAACTTAAAACAAACTCTTGCTAAATAGTTACTCGAGTCAGTTTTCTTATTTCAAGTGTACAAATCCCGTGTTTTTCAAAGTGTGGCCACCAGGGGGCGCTATGAAAGTTGAAAATGAAATTTATGGGATTCAATGTTTTTCATTTTTGCCATTTTACATTTTTTGTCATAATTTCGTCATGTTTTTTGTTCAGTACTTTTTTTATACAAGTTAAAATAATTGATTTAAATGATTCTCATTTTCTGATTGGCTGCCAGTCAAATTCAGAAAATAAGTTTTCTGAATTTCATAGCAAGAAAGAAATGGAAAAGTCTGATGAGAAAAAAGACGAAAGGAACTGGAAAACATGAGAACTGTGGGAATAAAATAAAATTTGATGTCATTACTATAAAATATTACATATTTTCTTAAAATCCAAAGAGGGGATTGTGATAAAATTTGTTATTTTATAGTAAGTAATTTTATACGTAAAAAAGTCTGCTAGTAGAACTAGTACTTTTTAATTAACATTCAAGGATTATTGACTTAAAGTACGCTCTTATTTCTTGCTAAAAAGTTACTTTTAAATCAGTTTGATCTTATTCCAAATATAATAAGATATTTACACTAAAAACTAGACACAAATACTTTTGCTGTTGGAGTGTTAATCCCAGATGTTTAATTTCTGGTGTCTTCTTTCAGCCCTCTGACACAGCGCCCCCTAGTGACAGCTCCTCAGATGCAGCCAAGGCAGAACTGGAGAACCGACTGGCAGCTCAGACAGCGGAGATGGAGCGGCTGAAGGTGTGACGATCGGATCGTTTTCTTTCTCTCCGTATAAATCAGCCGCCGCCGCGTCTCTCCTACCGTCTCTCTCTCTCTCTCTCGTCCTCGGTGTTTATTCAGGAGAGTCGATCAGGACTGGAGCAGCAGCTGGCGGCGGCCACCAGCACGGTGGCCATCTTGCAGACGGAGAAGTCCAAGCTGCAGACGGAAGTCCAGGAGTCCAAGAAGGAGCAGGACGACCTGCTGATGCTGCTGGCGGACCAGGACCAGAAGATCCACAGCCTCAAGCAGAAACTCAAAGACCTGGGAGAGACGGTACGAAAACATTCACTAGAGGTCAAACAAGGTCAAAAAAACGTCACTGTCTATGAAACAGGGTCAAACCTTTACTTCGATCCTTCCTCTCTGCCTTCCTATTTTCATTCCTTCCTTCCCTTCCTTGATTCCTTTCTCCTCCTCTCCTCATTTTCTTCCTTTCCGTTCTTCCTTCCCCCATTCTTTACATGTTTTCTTGGTTTTTGTCTCTTTTTTTCTTTCCTTCCATCTTTTTGTTCGTTTCTTTCCTAGTTTTGTTAGTTCCTTCTTCACTTCCCTTTGTTGATTCCTTCTTTTTTCCTTCCTTAGTTTGTTTCTTCCCTCCCTTTCTTCCTTCCTTTACATCCTTCCTTGTTTTTGTTCCTCCCTCCTTTCCTTCCTGTCTTCCTTAGTTTCCTTAGTCCCTTATTTCCTTTTTTATTTTTCTTCCCTTTGTTCCTCCCTTCTTTCCTTCTGTCATTCCTTCATTTCTTTTCTCTTCCTCTTTAATCCTTTGATCATTCTCTGTATTTTAAGCCTAAAAATCTGAAACTTGAGTTTATCAGATTAAATTTAAACTTCACCCATTCTAAAGTCAAATCAAATTTATTTGTAGGCCACATTTCAGATAAAAATTAAAACAAAATACAAACACAGTAAACAACCATCATCCCGTTTTAATCTTCTGAGAAGTTTCTCCGTCAGCGTCTTTAACCAGAAACATGAATCTCTGTCACGGCCTCCCAGGGGTCAGAGGTCGCCGTCTGACTCAGATCTGTTCTGTCTGTTTGCTCTAGTTAGACTGTGGCCCTTCCCTTACAGGTGGAAGATGAAGACGACCTGCGGGACCAGACCTCCGACGAAGACGACGAAGACGAGGATTAGAGAGAAAACACTACAGAGAGAAGAAGAAGAGACTTCCTGCCTGAGAACCGAAGGACCGGCTTCACGCTCGCCGATCCGGTTTCTCCTCCCGGCCGCCATGTTTTCGTTTCCCCGCGTGTTGAGTTTCTGGACGTTTCTGTGTTCAAGCTGAGGTTCTTCTCAGAGGTTTAAGCTCGTCAGCGCGTTCATCTCCACAATGTTCTCCCGTCGGTATTTTATTTTATTCTGCTGTTCTACGTTTTCTAATCACAAAACCGAGTCTAGGTTGATTTTAAGATCATTAAAGTGGAAAATCGGCTGTGGAGGATTTTGGAAAGTAGCACATTTCACCTGGATTTCCTCCTCGACGGCTGAACCGCTCTACGATATGCTGCAAAACACTGAAAAACATGTAAAGACCGCAGAAAATAAGACGTATTTTTTCAACTTTTTGTGCAGTTCTGGCATCCAGCTTCTGTATGATACTGTGTAACTTATCAATTTAAGAGCCACATTGAAAAGAATTAATAATCTATCTGTATGCCGTATGGAAAAATATTTGTAGATAAATTAAATTTGACTAAATCTACAACCCAAGACTTTTTGTGGGTTTTGTTTTTTTTCGCTGACTTTTCTGGGAAGGTAAATTTATTTACAAGGCACCTTTCATTCAAATTGCTTTACAGGAAATTAGAATAGAAAAATCCTTATTAGTTGCATTTCCATTACAAACATCCTCAAGACTTTGTCAATAAACATAATTTACATTAAATAAGAAACGCAATTAAAGCCACTTTTACGGTAGTCAGAAGTAAAAATGCATTTGGTGAAAAGGTTACTCAAGTACTGAGTAACTGATTAAATCAGGGGTGTCAAACGTACGGCCCGCGGGCCGGAACCGGCCCGCCGAACGATTTAGTCCGGCCCGCTGGCTAAATGCATTATCATTATTCAACAACGATTATTGAAAAAAACATGTACTTCGTTTAATTTAAAATCTGCAATTCCTATATTATCCACGAGGGGCGCTGTGTTTTATTCAGAGTGGACAACATGATGCAACACTGCATCGGAACTAACAGCAGATGGCAGCACTGAGCTTCAGGTCCTGTAAACGGCTTTACCAGCTTTTTACTTTTTTCCTGGCAACCTCATCAACAAAATGTCTTTGTCAAAAAAGAGAAAGGTAGACACAGAGTGTCGGATTTTTCAAGAAAAATGGACTTCTTCTCATTTGTTCACGGAGGTGAATGGAAAACCCGTGCGCCTTGTGTGCCTGCAGCAGGTTTCGGTGCTTAAGGAATACAATATTCGGCGCCACTATGAAACTCAGCATGGCGAAAAATACAAGCACTTTAACGGAGAACTGAGAAATCAGAAGATAAATGAAATGTTGACGGGTCTGAGGAAACAGCGGTCTGTTTTCACCCGGAGTCCAGAGGCCAGTGATGCTGCGGTGAAAGCCAACTAGCTAATTGCTAGCCAAATAACGTTAGCATCAAAGCCTTACTGTTCGTCAAGAACTGCATGCTGAAGGCTGCCGAAATTGTGTGTCCTGATCAGCGCGACAAGCTTTTGCCAATATTAGCTTGACGAGAAAATACCGTGGCAGACAGAATTTCGGAACTATCGGCAGATTTGGAAACCAACTCAACGGAGTCATTTCTCGCATTTTCTGTTGCAATCGATGAGAGTACTACTGATACTGCGGACGTCTCTCCACTGGCCATATTCGTTCGTGGAGTTGACGAGAAGTTGACTGTCACAGAGGAGTTTCTTGAGTCGGTGCCCATGACCAACACCACGACAGCTGAAGACATTTTCCGCTCCGTTGTTGGAGCGCTGGACAGAGTCGGGGTGGACTGGTCCCGCGCCGTAAGCCTGGCTACTGATGGCGCGCAGTCAATGATTGGGAAAAAGACAGGTGTTGTGACAAAGTTCAGAGAGAAAGTACAAGCTGCAAATAAAGGGGGTGAGTTTTGGACATTTCATTGTATTTTGCATCAGGAGGCATTATGCTGCAAGTCGTTAAAAATGGATCGCGTCATGGAGGTGGTTGTCCGAACTGTTAATTTCATCCGAGGCAGAGCTCTCAATCATCGTCAGTTTGACAGCCTTCTCAGTGAATGCAACATCGCCCATGGTCTACCTTACCACACTGAAGTTAGATGGTTAAGCAGAGGTGCTGTGCTGAAGAGCTTCTTTGATCTACGTGGGGAAATTGGACAGTTCATGGAGAAAAAAGGTAAACCTGTTCAGGAATTACAACGCCCGCTATGGCTGCAGGACCTTGCATTTATGGTTGAGATCACAGGACACTTGAATAATCTGAACAAAATGTTGCAAGGACGCAAAAAAATTGCAACACAGTATTATGACGCCATATGTGCATTCAAGTCAAAGCTGACGTTATGGGAGACGCAGACGGCAAGCGGGGACCCTTTTCATCTTCCCTGTCTAAGAGATGTGTGCGCAGCAAGCGTTAACCGTGATGTGAAACGGTATAAAGATACGACTTCAAGGTTGCTGAGTGAGTTTGAGAAAAGATTTCAGGTATTTAGCGAACTCGAGACAGAATTCTCAGTTTTTCGCTCACCACTCACAGTCAGAGCTTCTGATGTTCCCGTTGACATGCAACTTGAAATTATTGATTTGCAGTGTGATGTGGAATTGAAGGACAAATTTGCATCAGTTGGCTTGGACACATTTTACAAGTATCTCCTACCAGGATATCCTAAACTGACAGCACTGGCTGCGAAAATGTTGTCCATGTTTGGGACTACCTACCTTTGTGAGCAAATTTTCTCACTAATGAATATAAATAAAACAAAGCTGCGCTCAAAGTTCACACATAAGTACTTAATACTTAAATGAGACTCTGAAATTGGCTGCTGCTCAGGACAGGATGCCTGATATTGATGTACTTGTCCAGGATAAAAGATGCCAAGTTTCAGGGGCAAATACTGAGTAAAACCAAATCCTATGGAATGTTACTGTCAACGTTGCACTATTAAAAATTACAGCTTTGAATATTTGCTGAATTAATTCTGTTAAAGTTAGTGCTAGTCAGTAACAGATTTACAACAAAAGAGTTTTGTTGAGTAAAATATTTATCATGCATGCAATACATGTTATGTATGTAAGTTTTTCTATATGTATACATTTTATGCATCAACAAGAAAGGTGACAAATGTACTTAATCAAATATCTGTTTAAAGCAGCTGACACTTAAGATTTCAAATGTGTGAAGCCAGACAATTTGTTCAAATTGATTCCCAGATGTGGAAAATTGATTTTAAATCATTTATTAATTTTTATCTGTTTGCTGTATTATGTCATGCAGGACAGAGTTTTTAAGTTCCAAAAACTGTGAATAAATGTTTTGCAACATTGTACAATCACTGTGATCAGTTCTTATGCATAATGCACTTAAATAAATGTAAAAGTAGTGTTGAAATTGCACATGCTTTTCTTAAAAACTCTGAGCTTTTTCATAATATATTTTGTAAAAGTGAAATTTGTTTAATATAAAAATCAACAAGTCCACTTTTACTAGTTCTATTTAATCTTGCAATGAGTTTACCTGTGTGGCCCCCTTGAGATCAGATTAAGCTGTGTGCGGCCCCTAAACCAAAATGAGTTTGACACCCCTGGATTAAATGATCAATTATTTAGTATTTATAAATTACATAATCAACAGACCAACATATAAAATTAAGTAGAAATTTTGGTATTTCAAGGACCAAAATGACAATAATTCATATAAAAAATAATAAAACCAGACAAATTTTTTCTCAATTAGTTGCTTTCAATAAAAAAAACTTGTGAAACTCTAATAAAAACATCAAGTGTGTGTCTGAGTCTGGTGCATTTTTGGTTACAACACTTTTGTTTTTCATTCAGTGGGCAGAAAATCCAGAAATTTTACTCTAGTAAGAGTAGAGATACTTTATAATAAAATTACACAAGTTAAAGTAAGAAGTACAGAGTAGTAAAAATACTCCTAATTTTTTGTTTTTTCCCAAAAAAAATGTTGCTCAAGTAAACCAGTAACTAGTTACTACCCCGCTCTGCCGGTAGTTTATTACAAAGACACAACTTCTTCCCGTTTTGTCACTTAAATCTACTAAAAACATCAAATATAAAGAGAAAATATGGCTTGAGCTGCAACAAGATGGTTCCCAAAGAGGTTTTAAATACATGCTTGGTATAAAGAAAGTAATGTCACAATACTAGAAAATTGGTATGTTATGTTTAACTCTGTTGAATACAGTCACAAAATCCGGTAAAACCAGCAGTTAATACTTTACTAAATCAGAAATTAATGTTTTTATGTCAATATTAAAAACTCTGCAACAGAATGACCCTTAAATTTAAAATATTTTACTTAAAAGGCGTCTTTTCTAGATTAATTCTGTAATTGCCTTATTTGGTCAGAAGGGGGCGTCAAATATCCTGACATCCCCAAAACACCCAACATGACTTCATATATGTTGTTCACAATAATATGAACGTTCAAAACAACACTAATGATAAACTGGTTCCACCTACAGTTAAGAGTCAAACATCCTGGCTCTACATTACGTCATCGTCACGTGACCGTCTCCGTCCATTCAGATCTCTGATTAAAAGGTGAACCAGCTGGAAGGTACAATATTATCCATGCAAATAATGTGACTCGACACGTCTCCGCTCTGTTCTGCACACGTCAGCATTTCATCACCGATCGGCTGAACGTGAAAGATCCAGAACCCATTCATTAAAACGGAACCAGTTCACAACACACTGAATAAAATAAACACATCCATAGCCACTTTTATAGAATCAAATTCTAACTAATCACAGTCTGATTAATTTAAGATCCAAAACAATGGATCGATCAGCCGACTGCAGTCGAGTCGAGGTGTAAATTTTGCAACAATCACTGTTTTCTGTTGACTTGTCTCGGTTTGATGGAAGTTGCAACATTTGTTATATTTTAGCTATTGCGGTTCACTTTCACACTGCGTCAAACGAACCTAGATAATTGAAATAACCTGCTTCCCTCCCCGCCTGTGGTGGCGCTGCACCAAGAACTGCTCAAGGAAACAACACAAAAAGAAGACACTGAGCGCATCTTCCTCCTTCACAAAATGGAAAGAAAAATGGAGTATGTCTGAGTTTAGCGATTGTAGGATTTCTCTTTTGTCCTTGGTACAAGAGCAGAAGCGAGTTCTCTCTCTAGCGCTAGGCTAGCGCGTTTGTTTTGGTTGTATTTACCCAGAATGCTGTTCGCTTCAGGCCGCCTCCTCCTTTTGGAGTGGTTTCCGCTTGGCGTTACCAGAGTTCACTTCAACCGATCTGAGACTGAGGTTTGTAGGCGGACCAGAGTCCACTTGCACATTCACACCTCCCTAAACGAACCGGACTTTATAGGCAATGATTAAACTGGGCTGGTGTGAATAAACTGTATAGCCTCATGAAGGGCCTTATGTAGACTAAAGGTCTAGATCTTAACACTGGGGCAGGCAGGGGCGTGACAAGGTTTTAAGGACAAGGGGGGCTTAGGCCCCTGGAGATGCAGGTCAGAGAAGAAGACTAAGAAGTAAATCTTCACTTGTTATAGTGTATAAGCTCATTTTAGCATTGCAGCACAGCTAGCTCCAAAAGGAAGTAACAGAAGCTGTTCTTTTCAAAATGTAAAACTGTGACTTTGCAAAAAATATTTCTTTTATCTAGTATTTTAAAATTACTGTGGGTGGCTATGAGTGTTAAACTAACTACTTTTACTCCCTCGACCTGATTTTGGAGGAACATAAGACGATGGATGGTTTCTAATCATCATTTGTTTATTATGCAAAGGCATATTTAAATTAATTGTTCCACCTGGTTCCTTAAAATTAAAGCTCTTGTAAAGATTGTTATAAAAATATTATTGTTCAATATATTGTTATTTTTTCTTGATAAATGTTGCTATTTGGATCTTAATTTAAGATCCAAAACAATGGATCGATCAGCCGACTGCAGTCGAGTCGAGGTGTAAATTTTGCAACAATCACTGTTTTCTGTTGACTGTCCGGTGCGCACGGTTTGATCGAAGTTGCAACAATTCACAATTGACCAAAAAGTTGTGAATTTTCTGAAACGTAACTCTTTTTGAGTCAGTTTTAGTTGTTCTTACCTTTGGACCCATTGGAAAAATAGCTTTGACACTGACTGAGCATTATTTTTAGCCCTTTGTACAAAATTAACGATTCAAGAAAGTAGCTTTCCCCCACTCATATTTCAATTTTTGGGAAATTTTGTGGAAAACAGCAAAACATAGTGTCCTAAAAAATAATCTTGTCAAAGGGATGCAGACTGTTCTATTTAGTTTAAATATACATAAAGAGGGTGGGGAATTGACAAAATAACAAAATAAATTCATCCTAAACTGCACAACCTGGCAAGACTTAGGCTATTTGCATAAACACAACCAAAATTATGCAAAAATAACAGAAAGAACCGGAGGCCCAGCAGGGTTAGGAGCGCCCCTGAACCCAGAGAGTTTAGGGTCGCACCTGGACCTTTGTTAAAATCGCGCAGTAATCAAGCCGACACACCCGTTTCAGCTCTCATCAACCAAAAACTCATTAATGGAGTCAAAATAATTCACCACTTTCCCTGATAATTACCTTTTTTAATCAGTTTATTCATTTTTTGACGTATTTTTAAGATGAAATGTGTTTGTTTTTCTTGCAGACTGGACTTTATTCCATTTATAGCAGCTGTTTCTAATCCTAATTTCCTGGAGTTGCACCTGATGCCCTCGCCCCTCCCTCCTCTTCCCCCTGCCTCGTCGCATCATCCTCCTCCTCTTCCTCCTCCTCCTCTTCCTCTCCGGACTCCAGCAGTCTGTCAGGACGCCGAACCGTCCTGTCTTCCAGTTTCTGCAGATTTTTAGTTTTTTTTTCTTTTCAGTTTTCCAGACAGACTTGTGGGTCTCACAAGGTGAAGCCGGACATTGTGACTTTTCCAGCGGCCGCCATGCAGCTGCCACCGATGATCTAACGACGCCGCAAAGTGCCACCGGATCCGGATCCGAGTCCAGCAGCGCCAGCAGAGTCCTCTTCCAGGAGCAACCAACACATGACCGTCTCAAAGGTGTGTTCGCTGGGGTTTTTATTTTCATTTCTGTCATTTAAAGTTGCAGATGTGTTTCTGTGGAGGGATTATTTCTGGAGCTTTGCAGAGTCTGAGCTGCAGAGCTGCCATGCGGCTGCGGGAATAACAGGCTTTAACATCAGGATGAGTGTTTTTAACCTTCACACTGTTGCACGGTGGATGAACGCGGTCAGTCATGCTGGTGCATCATCGAAAAAATAAAGTAAATGTATAATTCAAGGGTTTATTTTCTGTAAATTTTCTTTTTTTGTTGGAGCTAATGAAAAATGTATCTGAAAATTAGAGTTAAAATATAATTTTCACAGCAGAATTGTTTTGCCCAGTTTCAGCGATGTGATTAAGCCGATTAATGTAAAGTTAAGTGGAAGAAAAAACTGTGAGGGTAAAAAGTGTGAAAGTGACACACTTTCACATATCCTCAGGTAACTGTACCTGTGTGACTTCATCAGATCCAGTCATCAGTTTTAAGGATATTAACTAAACGTACACACATTTGCTGCGTTTCCACGACAAATGAGCGTAAATCTTTGTCTGTATTTTGCTAATCAAAAAAAATAAACACAATTTTGAGATTGCTGTGTTTCCAGTAAATAAAGAACTCAATTAAAATCACACGTAAAAAAGTTTGTTTACATGATAAGTCATTAAAAAACATGCAGCACCACGGACCTCCTACTACTTCCTGTTGACGTCTTCTTTGTGGTTTCCACCAGGAGTAACATCCGGTTGTTGGTCAGGTTGTTCGTTGGTGTGTGTGTGTGTGGAAGAAGGGTTTTTCCATAGCAATTCTGCAAAGTAAACCAATTTTAGATACGGTCAACTACCTCATCCTAGAGTCAAAACGTTTTTATATTAAAAAAGAGTTTTTATTTTAATTGCCGTTGTTTCCATTCAGCAAATTTATTTTCAAAATGTCAAATTGTGCAACTAAATGGTCAATGGAAACGCAGCGCTTTCAGTTCGGTTCATAGATTTTTTTAATTGCCGTGGTCTGACTCAAGTGTCTCCAATCTACTGAGAACCTGAATATTTGTTTTAATTTGTTTTATAAGACCATTTCCACTGAAAATGATGAACTCTTGGATTATTTTTTTTCCCTTTTCTGCATAATAAATTTCCACAAGAAATGATCAAACTGGCAACTTTCTCACATCAGGTTCAACTTCTGCAGTTTTTCAGTTGCAGATGAAATGTTTTTGTTTTATTGTTACATGCGTTTAAAGGTTAAGTATTAAATGTGTGACAGTTTTGGAAGTTAAAGCAACTCTACTGTTGGTCTGTGCAATTGTTTTAAACCAAGTACTTTAGACTTTGACAGCTTTGACTCTCCTCTGCATTGATTTTTAAAAAATTTTTTTAGTTAGTTTTTTACTCTTGATTTTTCTTGTCTTTAAGCTGTCCTGGTATTTTCTCATATTTGGCTGCCCAGATTAGACTGAAAGTTTGCAAAAAAGAGGCTGAACACCAAAGAAAATCAAGAAAGAACTTCAGAAAGTCGGCTTGAAAATAGAAAGACATGCAGTCACGTAGATCTCCTGTACTCACAAAAATGCACTTTAACTGGTTAATATTGACATTTTTTAATCTATCTTACAGCTTAAACAGTCAAAAATATCAACATGTTGGTCATGGGGAATAAAAATCTGCATCATCAGTCTCTGCTCATAAACAGTTACAATTCCTGGGTTACAGTAAGCCGTATGTGGCTGAACTTTGACCCCCCACTGGGTCACTGTATGCTTCCCATCCATTGTTTCACCCTGCGGTCTGAATGTAAACAAACTGGAGACAATAGACAAAACCAGTGGAAAGATCTGTGCTTAATGAGCCGAGTGTAACGGTGCCCGGCCACAATTTAAAGACGATTTGCTCGTCTTCTGCTCTCTTTCTGCAATTCACCATGAGAAAATGTACATACCGTGATATTTTCAGGGTTAACTCTTTGTAATTTACATTTTTAGAATCTTTGGCAAAATACTTCTGCAGTATTTTATATTTACTTCATCATATTTCGGGTTAGGCTTAAGCTAGCTCCTGTGGTAACAATAAGATGGTTTCCTATGACGGCGTTTTAGAGCCAATGTAGATGGAAAGGAGGAATTTTTTGTCAAATTAAAAAATTGTGGGATTTATCTCAGAAATTTTCTATAAAAACATGGAAGGTTCTGAGCTTTAAAAGTTGAAAACATGCAGGAAAAAAACTCAAATGTTTGAGATTAATCTAAGAATTTCAAAGTTTTCCTGCAAATTGTCGACTTTTGGAGCTCAGAAATTTCCTTGTTCAAATCAATGTTGATCATTTTCTTTTCTCTTCTTTTTTTTAAAACAAATTTTCAACTTTAGGAGCTCAAACATTTTTTTTTTTTATATAGAAAATTCCTTGAGATTAATCTCATTGGATTTTTTTCTAGCAAATTTTCCACTTTTCAAGCTCAAAGGTCCATATTTTTCTGGAATATTTCTAAGACTAATCCTAATTTCTAAGTTTTTGTGTTGTTTTTTTTCACAAATTTTTGGAACTCAGAAATATCCTTGTTTTTGTAGAAAATTATGAGATTGATCTAAAGTTTTAAGTTTTTTTTTTTTTCTATTTTAGATTTTTCAAAAAGTTTAGATTTTCCAAGATCAGAAATATATTTTTTGTTTTTTCTGTCTGCAGTGGTTCTAACACACAGTCGTAGTTTCCACTGTTGATGCATATTAAGGTATATTTGGTGTGTGAACTATTGAAATGGGAAGTTATAAAAGTTTTTGGAGGGAGTTAAAATTATTCACGCATCTTTAGTTGCTCCCACTCAGAACACCGGCTTTACAATTTATTTGAATTTCTTGCTCAGGTTTTGAGTTTTTAAGAAGTTTTATTAATTGCAAAAATGTGCACAAGTGAGGAAACTGTAGAAGGCATTAGCATAGAAATTAAGAAATAGATGCTGCCTGCATTAATTGGTGAGCAGGTTTTAAGTCAGGAGGTGGAACAAGAGGTCGGTTGCTGCTCAGTTGTGGTCGAATGCAAATTTTCACGCCGGCAGAACAAAGACAAACTTCAGTGTGTTTCACTGTGTTTATGATAAACCAACAGGTTTGAAACGTGATCAGCTCAGATGTTCTCCATCCAGTCTGACTGGCAGGAAGGGACAAAAAGCTGGCAGTATTAAGTAACATTGACTTTTTCTTTCTTAGCGTTACTTAATTTTTTTAATGTTATTTCCTCAACAAAAACAAACCTGGAGTGTTGCATTGATTCTTTCATGCATTTTTGAGAAGTCCTTTAATCTCCATGGCAACCATTTAGCTGTGCAAAACGCTGGGTTGGACCTAGCTCCGCCTCTGAGGCGCAGCTCCTCCCCCACTCTGCTCCTTCAGACTAGCCAGCAGCAATTAGCAAACACCTGGTGGAACTGCTGAGCTCATAACGGCTAAACGAGGCAAAAACGTAATGAAAGGGTTAATAGAGGAGTGACGATGTGATGACTTCCTGAAGGCGGAGCTTCAGAAAGGGCAGAAGGTTTTAAAGAGACAGAGGCCCAATTTCAAGGCATTAAATCAGGAAGTAAAATTTCTTTAAGATAATATTTGATATATTCAGCTTTTTTTAAACTGAAGGTAATATAATTATTTAATTATGCTATAAAATGGCAGTATGTGCCTGGAAAACAAAGTTTATACTGCCCTTTAAGACTTTCATTTGTAATTTCTTCAAAATGTTTTGGTGAACATAAATGCATGCCACACTTTCCAGATTATCTATGAATCAGAATTTGAATCCTATACAACATTTTTACACCCAGTTTACAATAATTCACTCCTTTTGTTTATTATGTAGAATCCTGGCTAAGTTTTCCTGGTTTTACTGCGTTTAAATGCAGAAAACTTGCAGTCGGTGTAAATACTTTAGCGTGGCGCTGTAGTCCTCAGGGGTCTATTATCCTCCTGCCTTTTATTATCCAACCTGAGCAGCTCTGAGTAACTCGAATCATTATATAGTTCAGGAGGTGTCGGGCCAACTCTTTCTGTCCAAGTTGGCGCAACACCAGAACTCCCGACTGTCTGCCAAACACTAATGGCCTGGCTGCTTATCTCCGCTGCTCTGAATAACCCGAATATTAAACTGTTTTCCAGGAAGTCTTGTGGTGAAAGAGGAGTTTTTGTAGAATTTCTAATAAAATCTTGTTGCACTGCTACGTTACGCCGTAAAACATCAACTTGCACCTCTGGCACGCCATCATACACATTCCTCAGATTCCCAGTCTCTGTCCAGTCGGTGATCTGGGCGGTTTGCTATGTTCAGGATCGTTTCTTCAGAATGTTAGATCGAATGTTTTCTCTCTTGACGTGAAAAGGAAGTTTTTATCTTATCTTGACTTCTGTTCGTCACTCAGATCATTTATTCAGCTGATGGCTCCTACAATAGCTACAGGAATGCTGCTGAGCGAATATTCAGCTGTGGCCTTGAGACGCTGAAACGTGTCTGTCAGGCTGATGTGAAGTTAAATCATCGATCGGCCGGCGATCAGCTGGTCAAATGCAGAAAAATCTGATTGATTATGGATTACAGAATAAAAAATTAAGTGATATTTTGTTATTTAGCCTGAAGAAAAGTGTTGGGGTTAATCACATTTTCATCATTTCATTCATGCGTTAAACTAAATATTTAATTCACCGTCTAAATATTTAAATAATTGGCAAGAAAGCAAGACATTTATTTTGAAGTTAAATGTTTTGTTTGGTTGCTAGTATTGGTTCTTAGCCAATATTAGCAACCAAATATTTACTTGGTAAATATTTAGCTGAATATTCCAACCAACATGTTGCTAATACGTGTTGGTCAGTAAAATATTTAGCTAAATATTTAGCAACCAGGCTAAACACTTAGCACGGTTGCTAAATATTGCCAACACGTGCTGGTTAGCAAAAATATTTATCAATATATTTAGCAACTAAGCTGAACAAAATATTTATCTAACTAAAGCATTTAGCTCCGAGGTACAGTAGATACTTTGACTACGTTTTACTTCTTGTACTCATTTCAAAACTTGTACTTTTCTACTTTTATTTCAGTAAAACAGTTCAACTTGTGCTCTTAACTTTGCTACGGTATTTTTTCATACAAATATCTGTATTTCTACTCAAGTAGAGAATGTGAGTTCTTTTCCACTCACATTGTTTTTAACGTCTCAGTTGTTTTATTGCATCTGTCTTGTCGTCTTTTAAAGTGATTTGGATCAATAAATCTTCAGGAATTTGTCTCGGATACATAAAGCAATAAAGGAGAACCGATTTTGTAATCAGGATGAGGTCGGATTGCGTTCAAATAAAAGAAATGTCGATTTTTATTACCTGAGCATCAGATTTATTATCCCTCACATTAAAGCGCTTGTTTGGCTAAGCAAGTTGCAGCAGGGCTCTGATTATGAGGTCATCCATGTTGCGCAGCGATCGACGGGGAAATGATCATTTAATTGCGTTCAGAGCCTCGGCACGCCTCGCTACACCACACAAACCCGACGGGGATCGGTTCAGCGAACAAACCGACCCGCAGCCGGAGGTCGGGTCAAATCGGACGCAGCAGCGGCCGGACAGCATCCCGGGGAAACCCTTCAGTTTGCAACAACGGCACTATTCCCACAATTAACCCGGTTTTTAAATGGGACGATATTCCAATTATGATGTTTGCACAACACGGAGCAGCATTGGCTTCTTGCCTGAACAGTTCAGAGTCGAACTGCTCGGTCAGACAGACAAAAGCTGGAGGAGGCCATGAAGTTGGACGCGTTTCACAGCAAAGTCAAATGAATCTTTATTGACTGCAAGTTTTTCCTTTCAGCCTGTGTGTGTTTGAACTGTAGTGCAGATTTAATTAGAAACTGCCTGCAGGTGAATGAGGTCATCTCATGTTTCTGCGTTGCCTTTGTTTCCCAGACTTCCACAGCCTCATGTCGATAAAAGACAGAGATGAGAATTACTGGAGTAACTTTTTGATAAAGTTTACTTTTAGGAGTACTGTACTTTTTACTTGAGTAATGTTATGAACTATTGGTACTCTTTTGTGTAAAATTTCTGGATACTCAATCCAACACAAGTAACTTCAGTGAAGAAAGAGCAATCGTAATTTAGCCCTCAGACCTCTTACACCAACTTTGTTCTTCTGATATTTTCAGTTCGCTGAATCTGTTGGGCCATTTGGTACAACTAAAAAAAAAATAAAAACTTTAAAAAAAAAAGATTTCTGATCTCCAAAACTAAAACATTGCAAAAAAAAAAAACTCTGAAATTTTGTACTTTTAAAAATTCCTGACCTTGGAAAGTCAAGAAAAAAAAAACTCTGAAATTTTTAGATTAATCTCAAACTTTCAAGAAATTTTCTGTTTGAAAACAGAAATTTGACTTTAGGGTCAGAAATGTGAAAATCTTTGACCCTAAAGTAAAATATTTACCAGAAAAAAAAATCTAAAGTTGAGATGAATCTTAAATTTCATTGGGAAAAATTAAATGTCTGAACTCAAAAAGTTGAAAACTTACTAAAATAGTTTTTAGAAATTTTGAGTTTGAAATTAATCTCAGATTTTTTCAAGAAAAACGAGAAGATTTCTGAGCTAGAAAAGTCAGACAAAAAACCAAATTTCTTTTAGATTAATTTCGGAAATGTTCTAGAAAAAACAGGAACATTTCTCTGAAGAACATTTCTCTGTCAAAATTGTCAAGAAGAAACTCAGAAGATTTTCAGATTTAACTCAGAAATTTTGACCGTGACCTTTCTGAGTTGTAAAGTTTACGCTTGAAACTCAGAAATTAATTTTTTAATTTTTCAGTGTTTGGATGCATCTGGACTTTTCTCATAGATGAGAAGCTGCTTGCAGTTTAATCTTGTCAAATTAGTAATTTCATTTTTTAATGTGAATAAAGTTGTTGTTTTTTTTAACCAATATGCTGATGGATGTAAAGGATGATTTCTTTAATATCCTGACGATGGACTGAAATCCTAAAATGCTGTTGCGTAATGACCAGATTTGCACGCGACCTTTGAACCTGGTTATTTTCCTGTAAACAGATTTTTGTCAATAAACGGCTCCATGCCTCTGCAGGCCTCGTCGTCTGGATTAACAACCTTTTAACACCGAGACTCGCCGGAGTTTCATGACCAGCCTTTGGTTTTCGGCGCCGCCCCGCAGCGGGTTGGTTCTGACGTGACGTCTGTCTGACCGTCTGAGGATAATCTGCGGCCGCGCCCACGTGGGCTTAGATGGAGGGATTACTTTAAAAATGGATCTGAGCAGAAAGCCGGCGTCCTCTGGTGAATCAAACGTCTTTAAATCTGATTTGATCAGATTTTAAATCTTTCATGCATTTTGTGTGTTTTTTTTATTTATTTCAATCTGTTTGTAGTTTTTCTTCCTTCCTTTTTGTCCAGCGTCTGTTAATTCACAGTTTAACATAAAATGCAGCAACAAATGAATGTTATAGCTGCAGGAATAAATATAAAAATGGGGGAAAATCCCTGAAGAGGAATGTATTGCTTAGGAATGGGTTCTTGACTAGCCGCCAAAAATGTCTCTTAATTTAGGAAAATTGCTCCATTTACACCCTATAATTCTCTAAGCCAACAAATGTGTATAAAAATTTTGAACCATAAACTTTACATGAGTGAGATGCAAATTAATGTGTGAAAGTCAATCCTTTTAGTTTTCATACTGAAGTTATTTGTCCTTAACAGTTACAGTAAGAAAATCACAGCTTGGTGAAAAAAGATGAGGAATATTTCAAATTCAAAGTCGGCAAAAATCAATAAAAAATAGCTTAAATTACTGATTCCTACAAAATATTTAAAGATTCGTGCTGAAGTGCCCCCTGACGTGGCGACAGCTGTGTACATGTTGTTTGGGTCTTAATTATGCAGCAGAGTCTGATCCATTATTAATGAGTGTTGGTGTTCAACCTGCTCCACTGTTGTTTTAACTTATTGATTGTTTACCTGCAGCGATGATGGCTGAAAAACCCTCAGACCAAATGTTGGACCGGTCCTGTTGGACTTTGGTGGGTTTTTTATTTACTGCAGAAATTCAGAAACTGATCAGAAAAGTTTTGCAGGTTTTATGTTCCTGCTTGTTAACGGACCGACCCAGAGGATTGGGTTAAAATCAGAAGTTTATTCTGGCAACACTGCGACTCTGCAGCTAAAATAAAAGCTTCGATATCGCTTTGAATACTTTAATTAAAACTCTGCTGTCTAACTTCTGTAGTTTATGACCTCATAAAATGACATAGTGTCTAATGAAAGATGCTGGAAGCTACATGAGCAGAACGAGAGCCAAATAATATTAAATAATGTAAAAAGTTTAATATTTCTCTTATAAGAAAGGGAAACTTTTATATATATATCCATTGCTAGAGGTGGGTAGAGTAACCAGAAATTTTACTTAAGTAAAAGAAAAAAGTAGCCGTCCAAGAAATTACCAAAAAAATATTTGGTAAAAAATCTACTTAAAAACTCAGTAACTGATCAGAAGGGCAATCATTTCATATTTAAAAATGGCATCACCAGACAGACCAAAATATAAAGTTATGTGGAAATTTTGGTATTTGAAAGAACCGCAATGACAATATTTCATTTTTAGAACAAGATCTTGTATTTTACTGCAAAGGTTTGTTTTATTTGAAGTGTACTAGGATATTTGTAGTAGAAACTAGACCACATTAAAGCCGCAAGCAGCGTTGGAGGCCGCTTAGATGACGTCAGACAATGATGACATAGGACTTTCAGGGATCCAACCAGGATCACTCGTGCCAAGTTTGGTGCCAATTGACCTTTTTATGTGAAAGTTATAGCGTTTCGTTTGTTTTTGCGAGTACGCCAAGTTCGCCGCCCTACCACACCCCCTAAACGTGTACGAAAAGTCTATTTTTTCAATAACTTTTAAAGCCCCATGCCTTAACTGCATTCTGACCAAGAATGAAGCCGATCAGTCAAAATCTCTAGGAGGAGTTCGTCAAAGTTCAACGTGAGTAAAAGTGAAAATTTGACCTCTGACCCAAAATGGCCGCCTCCCTGTGCATTTTAGGGGGGACCGCCAAGAGACTTTTTTTCTTGATTCTGGGGGCTCCACCTAAGTACTGAGTTTCAGATCTCTTTAACCTACGGTTTCCCCTATCTCACGTTAGGGGGCGCTGTAGAGCAGTTTGGCCACGCCCATGTGCGATTCCACCAGAATCTGAAAATTTTCCTCGGGGGACAATTTTGGGTCAAGTTTGATGAGTTTTGAATATGATGAAGCCTCCAAAAGGCCGTGTAAAGTGGCAAATAAAAAAAAATGATAATCGAGAAATCTTGCGATTTCAATAGTCCCTGTGCCGCCAGCGCTTCGCTGCTCGGGTCTAATAAACGGTATGAAAACAATAGGCCTTCGCAGCACTTCGCTGCTCGGGCCTAATAAACGGTATGAAAACAATAGGCCTTCGCAGCACTTCGCTGATCGGGCCTAATAAACGGTATGAAAACAATAGGCCTTCGTAGCGCTTCGCTGATCGGGCCTAATAAACGGTATGAAAACAATAGGCCTTCGCAGCGCTTCGCTGATCGGGCCTAATAAACAGTATGAAAACAATAGGCCTTCGCAGCGCTTCGCTGATCGGGCCTAATAAACGGTATGAAAACAATAGGCCTTCGCAGCACTTCGCTGCTCGGGCCTAATAAACGGTATGAAAACAATAGGCCTTCGCAGCGCTTTGTTGCTCGGGCCTAATAAACGGTATGAAAACAATAGGCCTTCGCAGCGCTTCGCTGCTCGGGCCTAATTACTTGGTAGGATTTTGTGTTTTTAAGCGAATAGTGGGCAGAGAGGATGTTTTGAAGAGATGTCAATGATTCATGTTGTTTGTTTAGCTGATTTTGCTTCATTGAATCTGATTTTATTTTTGCGAAGGCCTGAAATAAACCTGTGTGCGGAAGTCTCTGCATGTTAATGCGGTTAAATAATGGGAGCGTTCTGCTGTGTGCTGTTTATATAAAAGCTAAGCTAATCCCCTCGAGTTCCTCACCTTGACTACAGTCGCTACTTATGACCCACTGATATGGTTTTAGACCAGCGGGAGAAACTCTCTGGATAATTACTAATTCATCAGGTTTTCTGTCATTTATTATGCATATGTTGGAGCTGGTTATGTCTGCAGTAATAACAGCTGAGCTAAATTTAGACCCACAGACCTAATTCCTTCCTGCAGCAGCATGATTTTATTTATTTTTTTACCTTTTTCTCTGATGCTGGATATTTTTATCGTTTTCTGCAAAGCGCCGTCGCTGTCAGGGGAGCAGCTTTATGCAGACGTGATTAACTCGAGATTACAGAAACCCAGCCGTTATTCTTCTCTCTCTGGAGCAAAGAAGTGACACAATCTGGAAAATCTTATCGCAAGCTTTTATCTTTAACTTGGTTTATTCTGCATACCACATAAGAAACGATTAATTGGGAACAAAATAATGTATATTAGTCTATCTGGGTCAGATTTACACACATCAGTGAAGAACTTTGATGTTTAGCATAAAAAAAAACATTTATTTGTCCATAAACTGGGAAATTCAAAGAAATTCAACTGGAAAGCAGCTAGAAATTGGTAATGATGATAAAAATATACAGTTATATACAATTATTTTGTGAAAAACCCAACTACTTTACAAGAATGTGGAAAACAGGAGTAGAGAAAGCTCACCGTTTATTGGGACAGTGATTAAATTGTAATAACTTCAGGGAGGAAGGACCTATTTTATCACTACTTTGTGAACCAAGGATGCAGAACTTTGTCACTTCTATGGTGCTTTTTAGGCTTTCTAGTCTTAAAGATTCACATTTTGCACGTTCTTATGCTTCCATTTGAGTTTCTACTGCTACTAAAAACAGCCAAAGCGCTTAAAAATACAATTTTTTGGAAAACGAGCCATTTTAAAATCCTAACAGTCACATTCAGACGCTGCACTGCAAGCTAACTATTTATTTTGGAGCTAAGAACTTGGCTTCCTAATAAAATATTTAGTTTAAAACTGAATATTTATCTTCCCAAATAAATGATGAGCTAGGTGGCTAGCTAAATAGTCTGAAACTAAATATTTAGCTTTCTAGCTATTTTAGTTTGGAGCCAAGTAGTTAGCTTCCTCATGAAATATCTTGCTTCAAACTAAATATTTAGTCTGTACCTAAATATCTAGCTGTCAAAATATTTAGTTGAGAACCAGTTTGTAAACTAAATACTTAACTTTCTAACTGAATAATTAGCTAGCTAAATAGTTTAAACTAAATATTAAGCATTCTTTCCATTTTAGTTTGGAGCTAGTTAGCTTCCTAAATAAATATATTGCTTCAAACCAAATATTTAGCATTCAAACTAAATATTTAGTCTGCTAAATACTTAATATTTAGTCTGAAAAAACTCAACAATTTAAAATAGACATTTGGCTTTCTAACTAAATAATTAGCTATCTTACTAGTCTGAAAGTAAATAGTTAACATGTCAACATGTAGTTTGGAGCTAAATATGTGGCTTCTAAATATTTAGTTTGTGAACTAAATATTTAGCTGGCTAAATAAATATTTAGTTTAAAACTTAAATTTATCAATAACATGATTTTTCTTATGAAACAGGCTATATAACGCAAATTATTGCTTATCTATTTTTCACAAATTTTACAGACGGAAACTCAGAGTAAATGTTTGAGTTTATTTTAATTTTTTTGTGTGTTTTATCCATTTCCTCCCAGGCAGGTGGATCTTGTTTCCATAAATCCTGTTTTTGCATTCATAAACAGTGACTTTAATGGTAACTTTCAACATCACAGCAGCGTATTATTTCTGTATTACAGAAACTCTGACGACACGTCCGTCCGTCTGCTTCCTCCTGAAACCAAAACGTATTTTACAAGCAGCAGCATTCCTAAGCAACGGATGGTTTGGTTGGAAACGGATTTCTACAAGTCGTCATCACCCAAATGTTCCCAGGTTTAGACTTCTGCAGAAAAAACGTCACAATTTCAGATTTTTATCAGTGGAAGGCTCTTGACTCATGCTTAGATTTTGCTTTTGGTTTCAGCTGTTGCAGTTTGAGAAAAGGTGACGATGGCTTGGTTTTTTTTACCCATCAGGATATTTGAGATTATAAAGCAGCAAAATAGAGAAAATAAAAAAATGTACATATCCAGTAGAACGTTTTTAGGATTAAATGGGAGATTTTACAAACTGAAGATGCAGTTGATGAGCAGGCAGAGAAAAGAAAGGAAAGTTGATGATGAGTTGTTGTCTCATATGTGTGTTTTTTGAAGTAAAGTTTATTTGTGTAGAAAATGTCAGAAACAAGGTAGTTCAAAGTGTTTTACACCATAAAACAAAGAAAATCATAACCAATTATGAAACAAGCAAACATTTACATTTTGTCCAGAACCATCATGAAACAAAAACACATCAAATATTTTGATCAATGTTTAATTTATGTTTTAAAAGCAACTCTAAGCAGCTGGGTCTTGAGTCTTGATTTAAAGGAACTCAGTGTTTCGGCTGTTTTGCAGTTTTCAGGAAGTTTGTTCCAGATTTGTGGTGCACAGAAGCTGAATGCTGCTTCTCCGTGTTTGGTTCTGGTTCTGGATGCAGAGCAGAACCAGAAGACCTGAGAGGTGTGGAACGTTGATACAACAGCAGCAGATCTTTAATGTATTCTGGTCCTAAGCCATTCAGTGATTTATGAACCAACAGTTTTTAAAGTTTATTCTCAGAGGAAGGACTGAAGAACTGGGTGATGTTCACCAGCTTCCTGGTTTTAGTCAGAACGCCAGCAGCAGCATTCTGGATCATGTCTTTTATTTATTTATTTTTTTTATAACAGACCTGTGAAGACAGAAGCTGTGTTTCCATTGGCTAGATAATTGTGGAATTTGACATTTTGAAAAATAAGTGCTTAATGGAGACATGCCAATTAAAGAAACAAAAATCCTAAATTTTCGACAAAAGGTGTTTGTGCTAGCAGGAGATGGTTTTTTTTGGACGTATGGAAATTGGTTTATTTCGCAAAATTGCAATGGAGACTTTCTTTTACATTTCATGAGTCACATGATCAACAGCCGGATGTTACTACTGGTGGAAGCGACAAAGTAGACGACAGGAAGTAGGTGTAGAATGATAGTTTGATTTTAAAAAAATTTCTTTGGAAAGTGTCCAGCTAGCTTCACCAGCTGGACACACTGGAATGACACACCAGTTCTGAGTCATTTGAATGTGTTGAATCCATAGCTCTCTTGTAAAAACAGGTCAGTTTCCCCAGAACACCACAGACATAGCCGCTACCAAGAAGGCGGAGCTTGTTGCTCCGATGCCTGAGTAAAACATCGGCTGATTGGCTGATAGATGAGCGCTGAATTAACGGTTTACATCTGTTGCTGCCAGGATTTTTAATAACTTATTGTGTGAGCAAACTTATTCACATATGACTTTGTTTCTTATTTAATGAAAACACTGGATCTGTTTTGCAGATTTTTTGTTTTGTTTTTCTTTACATTAGCTGAATACTGACAAAGATTTCCACACATTAATAAAGGAAGCACAGCTAATGCTGCAATATTCAAAGATAAACCATGGATGAGTTCCTGTGTTGTTGGGACATTGAACCTCTAATCCTGGAAATGTTCTTCAGGTGACAGAAGGCCGACTTTGTAACGGTCTTTATGTGGCTCTGAAGGTTCAGGTCAGAGTTCATCACTACTCTCAGATTTCTGGCCTGATCTGTAGTTTCCATCTGAAATAACTGAAGCTGATTTAATCTAATGCGGTTCCTTTGAGAGCTGTCATTTTGAAATTTCATTGTTTTCTTGTGCAATAACAATAAATGACTAATTCCATCAGTTTTTGACGTGTTGTTGCTTGTTGAACTCTTCAGATGCAGATCTGTGTTTCATGCTGGTAAATTGCTGCTTTGCTTTCCGTTCCTGTTTGGCCTGAAACCACGTTTCAGCTTTAAAGGGTGTCGAGTCGATTTCTGGCTCTGGTGTGCGTCTCGTTTTGACTTTTTAAAGTCTCCTCTGGTGTTTGGGTTTATTGGCTGCCACAGTTGATGTAATCAGGTGGGTGAAGGTGTGATGATGATGATGTAGAATGGGAATGCGTTTCAAAGGAAATGAATCAAACGTGAAGGAACAAAGTGTGCTGCACGGACACGCAGACATGTGAGTCATGTTGAATGTAAGCTGAGAGTGAGATCTACAGTTAAGCATTTGTTTTAAGCGTCCATATCATGAAATATTTTAACCGTAAAATATCCGATCAGGTTCTCTGCTTCCCTCATGTCTACGGATTTGCATCTCGACTCGCTTCAGTGAACAGTGGAAGAGCAGAAAGTTTACCCAGAGTTCGTCCGTCTGCTTCCTCCTAAAACCTAAACATATTTTACGTTCCCATCCAGCTGGTTTGTGTGTCGGAAACGGATTTGATAACTGACCTGTTTTCAGGTTTTACGCGACTGGAGCAAAACGGTCTCAGTCTCTTGAGTCATGCGTAGATTTTGTTTCTGGTTTCTGATTATGTAATTCATGAAGAAGTGATGATCTCCTAGTTTTTCGTGTGCAGGCTTGCTCAATGCGACTGAAAATATTTCATCAAAAATACTATTGCTATTGTGTGTTTTGTTTGTTTTCTTGGTTTGTGTGACAACCGATCTCAGATTTCCTCTTTTGTTTCAGGGGGAATTTGTTCTGTTTTGTTCAGGTTTAGAGGAAATTTAGCTAAATTTGTCCAGTAAAAAAGGGAAAACGGATCATGAAGCACAGTACAACCTTCTGACCACAACCGTAAAAAGTACATTTGATGAAACTTTGTAAGTTTCTTAAAATGCAACTTTCCCTAACACTTATTTGCTCAATTAGGTTCTTGAGAGGAGAAATAATCCTCTAAATGTGCCCTACTTTCCTTTTAGTTTTGTTTTGTTGCCATTTTTAATGAAGAGATGAAAACATTTGGACTAATTACAACCATGACAACCACCAGACACATTTTCTCACCTTACAAAACCCTGAAACTGATATTTTAAGTATTGATGCAGCGCTGTGGAACTAGAAGTATTTTTATAGAATGATCTCAGACGCTCTGAAAATGTAACTCTTTAACCTGTTTCTTAAAGCGAATAATTTCAGAAAGTGTTTGTCTCTTTGACTTCTTTCCTTATTTTTAATCACACTCCACATGTTCACTTTGAGAAAATGCAAATAACTCTTTATTGTAACCATATGAAAATATTACAATACATTTGTTTTGCCTGGAGGGGAAACAAAAGAAATGAGCCTTGATCCCCTCCAGGCGGGACTCACACCTCGGTTTGGGAACTGTTAACATTATGACATAATGTCCACAAAACATTCCCAGAACTGATCAGAACGTGTAAATCGTTTAATAACCTCAAGGTTAGGTGGTTGTTTATGTAAGCCGTCAGAATAAATCACATGTTTTCCATATCCTCTGCTCAGGTTTGCGCTGTTTGCTTCTGGACGGGTGCGGCTCCTGATTTGCACAGTGGTGCAATAAAACCACAGCTCAGGTAAAACCATGCAAATGTATGTTAAACAGAAAAAAGCACGCTGCCCTGCAAACTCTCAGTAACGTCAAATTAGAAAAACTGTCTCAGCCTCGTAAAATTCACGTTTTTCATGGAGCTTCCTGCGTAAACTGCAGCAGCTTCACCTGCTGACCGCTGCACCTGTTCAGATAAACGTATATTTGAACTGCGGCGCGTTGTTTGCGCTGACGGACCGCAGAGCGCGTGCAGAACAAAAGGAGAAGCAGAGCTGAAACCCGAGGGGAAACCAGGTGCTGCCCAGTCAAAACACGGCCACGACTGAAGGACGCCGTCAAAATCTCCGTCCTGCTTTCTCCCAGAGAAGAGAAGAGAACTGAATCTCCAGGATCAAACCATTTTATTCGTAATATTGTCTTATTTTAAATCATTTTGAGGGTGAAGCTTGCAAAAAGTCTGCATTAAGTAAATAACCGCAGTATGTTCTTGCAGAAAAATGTATAAAGTATTACATTCCTCGCAATAAATTATTAAAAACACCCTTTATTATAACTGTATGAAAATGGTTATAATAAAGTCTATTTTATTCAGTAACGACGATTACATTTTTTTTTTAATTTGAAGTTCCAAATACTTTTAAAGAACCTCAGTGAAAACATGTTTATATGTTACCTCTGATTAAAAATCAGCTGATTACGTTTGTGTAAAGTTGAGACTGCATGAAAACGGCCTTTTTTTTACCACTTGAAAATAACTCAAAAATCAAATTCAAGATGCCGCATTGACATTATTGCAAGAGAACGCGAAATAAGAAAAAAATCCCCACACCCCGGGGGGTTCTGTGCGTTTAAGTGCCCTTTGTAAAAATTTAACAAACCGAAGAGGAAAAAAGTGGATTAAAGTTGCTTAAAATCCTCTGCTGCACTTAATATAACAAATAAGACACTAAAGAACTAATGGTAGAACTTTAAACAACCAAAAAGCAAGAAGGGGCGCACAGCGCTGCCACGACGCATAACATATCATGTTCTTTTCTATTTGTCGTAGAATAAAGTTGTCATTCACAGAAAAGAACTGTTCAAAGGAATCTAATCATTTGTGAATGTCTCATCAATAGTTGGAAGCTTATGGGACTCCTGACCCGGTTTTATCGGTAATGATACCCAGAATGGTTCTGGATGGAAAAAAAACATTGGCCATAAATTCTCGTCTGCTCAGATAATTTATTATCTATTTATTTGAACCTTTGACTGAACGCTTCTGTTTCCTGGTTGAAAGCTCGGGCGTGTTTATTGGATGTTGTGATTTTAAAAATGAGCCAAACTGATAGTGGAGGCCACTTTCTGTCTTATCTCAGAGACGCTTTATGACCGATGGACTTTGTATGTTTTTATGTGAAATTTGTTGTTATTTTCAGCTCGCATGCTCTTGTTTTCTTCCGTTTTTGCAGCGTGTGTGTGTTTCTGTAAAGCTCCTGATGCAACTGGTCCTCAGTTTGTTGGTCGTCTGCTGCTGTGCTGACGGCAGCTGGGCGGGAATGATGCGCCGTCGTTGCTAGGCCGCATGCTGTTTGCAAACACTGAGGCATAAATGTGAAATGGAAGCTGAGTTGGCAACGCAGTGCATGTACTGGATCAGAACCTGTCAGAACATGGCCGGGTCTGGACTAACGACTAATAACACAATCGGTTTGGCATTTATTGCATTCCAAGAGGATAGAAATGTTGAATATAAGGAGACTGAACTGGGAACAAATAAAAGTATACTTCATTTTGTTCATGAACGCAAGTACAAACATAAAATTTTCAGTTTCTATTAGAGCTTCTAGATCAATCCAATCACCGAATTACCATCCTGCAGCTTTTAGATGCATTAAAGGTGACCTTTTATTCATCATTGAACAGGTTATAATAGATCTACGGCTTATAAAAATCATGTTCATTACAGTTTTTGCACAAAATATTCTTAGATAATGAGATTTCAGTCTTCTCAGTTCTGTCCTTGTTGAGCCGTTTCAGGACGTCTTGTCACTTTAAATCCACATAAGCTGCTGCTGGCTAAACATTTACACTTGTGCATGAAAAAAGCTGCAAACAGATGTGCATTAATACAACTGTACATCTTTGAAAAGCAGACGTGGAGCCTCCTGCATAACCAACAAGAATGCAGAAAATGGTTTCTGGATAGTGAGTCAACAACAAAACACTCGTCTTTTCCAGCAGCCATTGTACAGCACATACAGAGGTAAAACCAGTCGACCAAACATCCTGGTATGCTACTTGAGTTGCTAGGTAACTGCCTTGGCTTGGCTGGGGTTGCTAGGTAACGGTGCAGTGTGACTGAACAATCCGAATGTTTTTGAATCAACTCATTTTCCAGACACCAAAATACATGAACTTATTGCCAAAAAACCCTCTGGGTGGTTTGTTTTCTTCTGATTTGTTTTAGAGCATCTTGCCTTTATTCAGAAGCAGTTCAGACCCAAATGGAAGCATAAGAATGGATAAAATGTGAATTTTGCATAATGGGTCCGCTTTAAATGAATAGTTGGCTACCAGACCTCTGCAGAGCTCCGGAGGACTTGGGCGCTTCTGTTGGGTCAAAAAGTTTTGCGATCTTCTTTAGGCCTGTCACAATAACAAATTTTCCTGGACATTAATTTGCCCCAGACGTTACATTTGCGATAAACTGTAATATTATTGTTTTTGAGACCATTTTTATGTAATATAATGGTAATGACATAATAATGCAAGTATGCCCTTCCAGAGACCAATAAGCCTAACATTGTAATGAACTTTTAACCCTGGAACTGGAAGACATTTAATCATCCAAAAAAAAAAAAAAAAAGTGAATTATGAAGTCCCTGTAAATTAAATTGTCCTTCAAGAAAAACACTGGTTGAAACCAAAACACCAGACTTACGTTTTATCATCTAGTTTTTGGTAAAAAGAGAGAAAAAATTATGCAAATGGGAATTATTGATCTCATTTTGACTTATCATTTTTATTTATTGCTTATTGGCCTAATCTTCATTGATATTTAGCTTTAGCTGCTTCTCCACTTTATTTCATTTCCATTTACTCTGTGCAAACGTCCCGGTACCAAATAAAGTCCAAATAAAACCATCTTTTCTCTGCAACAAACAGTTCAAACCTTTTACTTTATAATAAAATGCAGAAATATTTGATCAAAACTAAAGCAGCTGTGTTGTTTGACAGACTTGCTTCTTATTTTCACATTCCCAGCAGCAGCTGCAGCCGCCGCGCCAAAGCGAACGGACTCGTTATGTAACGGCGCGTTAGCTTTAGCTGCTAACCAGGTCGATACGAGTGAGTGGGAGAGCTGGATGTTGACGTGCTGCCTGACAAGAGGATCAATGATCGCTGCGGCACAAACGTGACCTCCTGCACGCCAACAGATCGGCTTCAGCTAGTTACATTCACTTGAGTAATTGTTTTTTTTAAAACTGTACTTTCAGTTCTTAATACACTGTACTTTTTACTTTTGAGTAATTTTATTATGAAGTATTTCTACTCTTAAGTAAAATTTCTTGATTTTTCTGCCCACCAAATGAAACGTGTTTTAACCAAAGACATGTGCCCTCAGTGTCTGTTAAAGTTTCATACATTTTTTTATTGAAAGAAACTGTTACTTTTTTGTTACTTGTATGAATTATTGTCTTTTTCATCCTTAAAGTACCAAACATTTCCACTTAAATTTATATTTTGGTCCATCTGACGATGTAATTTTAAAATATTAAATAATTTGATCAGTTACTCAGTAATTGAGCAGAATATTCACCAAATCCATTTTTCTCGAGTAATCTTTTGGATGACTACTTTTTACTTTTAAAAACTTGTGAAATACTGGCGTTAAATTTTTGGATTCTCTGGTGGTCTCCATTGGAAATATTCAGACCAAAATTCTCCCAAATGCAGGAAAATCTTCTGAAAATAATGCAAAATATCCGAAAACACAAAGTTTTTTTCGCAGCCTTTCAGTCATTATTATTTGTAAGCTTTGCTTGTTGCTGGTAGCTGGAAGGCGACTGTATGAGGATTTGTTTACAAGTTTATCTTGCAGATAGAAACATGATATGGGAGACGTTTCACCAAACAAGTCCCTGGCAGATGTTTACAGATGTTCCCTCAGGACATGAGAAACAGGCTGAAACTGAACACAGATGTTCAGGTTTACAGGTATTTACTTTTACATCCCAGGTGATCTGGCTGGAAATGCTGTGAGAAATTTTTCCGATGGAAGGACATTTCTGCAAACCTTTTCTGCAGTTACCATATTACAGCAGCCTCTCAAGCCTGAGCCCTGGATTCAGACCGAACAACAAGTCGATCCGGACTGAATCAAAAGATTAAAAAAAAAAAAAAAAAAAAAGGTGGAATAAACATGTTGCAGCGTGAAGTCACACACGCAAGATCCAGCCTTCATTTCTCTGCTGGAGGGCAAAAGCCGCTGGCCGCCACCGACTACTACTGCTTTTAGCTGTTAAGCTAAAAGCTTAACGTGGCGTGCTAAATCTTAAATGTATAATTGATTATATAATAGGAAAAGGGACAGAGTGCTTTGCTACTAATGGTCAACTCTGTGACAAGTAGATAAGATCAGGAAACGGTTTTAGTTTTAAAAAACGGTGAGGGAAGTGGGTCAGTTATGCTAGCTTGACTTTGACAACCTTAGCATGTAGATGTGCTGCAGAATTCAGTCCTTTTTTTTAATTTTTAAAGTTGACCTCTCTGACACCAACTCTGACAGATCATCAGTAGAGCAGGTGTTTAAATTTACTAATCAACCACCGCTGTGTTCAGACGATCATCTATTTCATAAACATCAAGCCTGAAAACAGAAAACTGTAACCGTCTGAATGTTCTGCCGTTTGTGTGGGAAATGTTTCCGTGATTTTTTTGTGTGTTGAATCCTGATGTGCTAGTGGAGCTGTTGTCAGTCAGTTGCTATGGCAACAGGTCTCTGTATGGCTTAGCTGACATAGAGAGTGAGAAATTTTTTTTTTTGTTAGCTACTCCAGTAAGGTTAAATTGAACTGCAATTCTAAAACTTGTACGGTGTAAGCTAATTATAAATGGTGCTAATGGTAGCGGGTATGTTGCACACAGAGTAGCTTAGGAATGAAGAATCATGTTGGTGCGCGGGCCCCAAATGAAAATCAGCTAAGGGCCTCAAGAAAGCTTTGGTCGGCCCTGCCATTAATGGCTTCAGCCTGGTTATAACTAAATGCACAAAAGATAAAGGGGGTTTGAATATTTTAGCAAAACTAAAGTTTTTTTTTTTTTTTTTTTTTTACCTTTTTAACACAGAAGAGATGAAACATCTCAATGTTTTTTTCTCACAAATATTTCACACAAGGGAATCTTTGATTTTTGTGCAACAAGAGCAAAGAGGAATGTCTGCCTCTTTCTTTTTCTCTTTATTCTTCTTTTTTCTCTCAGTTTTTCCCTCTCTCTCTCTCTCTCTCTCTCTCTCTCCCTCAGATTAGGTAAATGGTTGAGTAAACTCTGCGGCGGAGTGACGGAGTGTGATTACCTGCTGCTCCTCTCAGTCGCCTCCCTCTCTGGGAGTGTACATATCCTGCTCACTCCCTTTGCTTGTTCACACATGCACTCTGCCTCCCGCTGCACACACACACACGCACACACACACACACACCCACACACACGCTGACCTTCTCTCCTGGTTTTAACCTGGACTAACGGGGGAGTTTTTTTACTGGAGAGTGAGTTTTTGGCAGCAGCGTCGATCCGTTAGCCGAGCCGCTGCCAGTCGTTTAGTTTTCTTTTTGATTTTGCTGTTTGGACAATCGGAGTGAGTTTTTCTAACCTCAGGACGCGCCGCTGCTTCTCCGGTCGCTGACGACTCGCTCGGCAGGGTGAGTGCTGCAGGAAATTCATCTTTCACTCTTCAGACCTTTTTAATCTGAGTGTTGTCTCAGTTTTTATTTATTTTCCCTCAGGATTAAAAATTTAGAGCATATCTGAAATGAGCTGAGGGCTTCATTTTTATTCTTTTTAGATTCAACTTCTGTTTTTTTTATGATAAATAACAAAAATATGAAGCCTAGACTAAATGACCTTATGATCAAACAACTTGGTCAAGTCAGCGGCTGTTTCCTTCACTGCAAAAACACATTTTGGTTTAGTTTCTACTGCAAATATCTTGGAAAATTTGAAATAAAATAAAACTGAATTAGAAGTAACTTTTCAGCAAGATATAGGAACTTGTTTAAGTCATGAATTCCATAATACTGATGAAAAAGTGACAGATTATTTTGCTTATAACATGGGAAAAATTGGCAGATGTTAAATAATCTGCCAATTGATCTAGTACTTCATCAGTTTTAAGGAATTATTGGCTTAAAACAAGCTCATATGTTGCTGAAAGGTTATTTGTAAGTTAATTTTATCTTATTTCAAGTGTACTACGATATTTGCACTAGAAACTAGACTAAAATGTTGTGTTTTTGCAGTGTTCAAAATGCAGGCGGTGGTTTGGACGAGGTGTGAACCGATTTATCAGCCAGCTGATTTATCGGCGCCGATTTCCTTCATTTTGGGAGATTGTTGATCGGCCGATTCTTACATGTGAAGCCGATCGTATCTCCCTCAGCAAAGGTCTAAAAATCAACCACTGTCCTCTTCTGCTCTGCCTGTTTTAGAGGTTTGACTGATGGACCGGCCCATCAGTTCATGTCTGCACGTTGCAGTTAAGTGACCAAGTCAGCGACTTCCTTGCTATGTTTAGCAGCAAAAAAAATGTATCGGCCAAAATTGGAATCAGAAAGCCCGGCATTTTAAAGATTGATGATCAGCAATTGGCCACAAAACTGTAATCAGTGCATCACTAGTTTGAACTGCTGTCATTTTTTCGTGATCAGGAATTGGCTAATTTCTCCAACTCGCCTCCATCTGTTGTCGGGTGTCTGAGTTGTTTTTTTGTTGTTTTTTTTCACGTCTTGTCGACTTACAGTAAAACAGCTTCAGTGGAATCGCTTTCATAAACATCAGTGATGAGATTCAGCAGCTAATGGCCTGAAAGCTTGTGCAGAGACGGCTAATGGAGGAGTAAACTCGTGATCTGCACTTTAGACCTTTAAGATCCAGAGAGACGTTTTTACCTTCAGTCCAACTGAATAAAACACGTTTAGGATCGCTGCTATCTTACCCGTTAAAAAACGATAAATATGAAAACCTGTTTTTTTTATATTTAGTTCTTTATCTTTTTAGTTAAGGGCCACTGCGAAAAAACAACAGTTTGCAGATGATTTCTGATTCCTCGTTCTCCTTTGTTCATTTGAATTATTTTTAAAATTCCAACCACAAAGCATCTGATTTCTGAAGATTCCCGCTTTCTGATTTGCAAAAAATCTTTAATTTAGCTCTGATTTCAATGTCACAGAAAGTCCAGCTGTCACTGAAGTTTTCAAATGTAGGGCTGCCCCTCCTCCACATATTGCTGAGTACTGCAGGTCAGCTAAACTAAAAGATTACGATTACACTAAGCTAGCAGTGGTTGACTGCAGGCTGCACCGGAGCAGATAGCCCAACTAAGTCATCTTTAAACTCCCAAAAAGGCAGATCTTTTTTGCTCTGTCAAGACTTCTACTCCCCTCCCACACCTGTTGCTGCACACCGACAGTCGGCTCCAGTTCGGTTAAAAGAAAATGTGACTGGGATAGAAAAGCTTTTTGTTCTGATAATATTTGAATAAGTTAAGAAAATTTATGACCGAATAGGGCAAAGATTTCTTTTTATACAATTATGAAAAAGTCATGACAAAGGATCAATATTACCAGACGAGAGACATAAAAGTAGAAGAAAAAAAAACTTTGATAGTTAATATCTGACTTACTTTGATACTTTATTCTTGCAATATTATAACTAATTTCCATGTATAATCACGACTTTACTCTTATATTATTCCGCCATACAAACGACTTATTTGTCTGGTATTATGACTTTATCTTGTAGAATTACGACTTTATTCTTTTATATTTCGACTTACTGTCATACAACTTTATGCTCGTATTTCTATAAGTCTGTTCTTGTATTATTACAACTTTATTTTCATATTTTTTCTCGAATTATGATTTTCTTGTCAGAATTTAATGATCTTTTCTTAACTCGGCCCTAATGCTCTGTTGTAACAAATTAGATTCTCTTCCCCCTGAAGTGTTGGGCAAACATGGTGCTAAAGCTGAGTGGGGCGATTTCCACGTCACTCAGGACGTGAATGACGAGTCGCTGCTGTGCTACAAGCCGCTGGGAATAAAACGGAGCAAAGTCGCTGGCGATCTTCAAACATTCATAGGCGTGTTTCTTTGAGTTAGATAAGAGAAGTGGGGCAACTTAAAAATGGACTCAGTTTCCTGAAAATAGATGTTTGCAGATGGTGGATGAGGGTTAAAAATGCGTCGAAAAGGTGGAAAGCTGTTAATCGAACATAAATAAAAGCTTGAAATGAGGAAGTTTGTGTCCCTGCTGTGCGCCCACTCATCCTCCTCAGATCCTCCACGCCCCGTCCAGCAGACGGCTGCGCTCGCTAATCATTACCCTGCGTGGTCTTGTCAGTAAATCACTCTGCTGTAAAACAGCCAGAAGAGAGAGAGACATAAAAGTACAAGAAAACAAATCTTTGATAATTAATATGACACGTCTTATTTTGACTTTCTTTGATACTTTAGTCTTGCAATATTACAACTAATTTCCATGTAGAATCATGACTTTACTCTTATATTATTCCACCATACGTACGACTTATTTGACTGGTATTATGACTTCATCTTGTAGAATTACGACTTTATTCTTTTATCTGCGACGAGCCGACCTGAAGAAATGGAGCATAAATGCAGGAAGGCAGAGGACCTGAGAGTGGAGTTAATCTGCGTTTCCAGGGGTTTTATTGAAACAGAAAGTGGGATTTCTGCGATTGTTTTGTGCATGCCTGAGCTTTAAGATGTTTTCTGTCGGGTACATGCAGACATTTAACCCGTCTCATCCCCTCAAATGTGTTCCCTGCTGTAATGAAGCAGCTTGGGATTATCGCCTGTTATCCTATTACCGCTCAGTTTGTAAGCTGTCAGGTGTGGACGACATCAGGCAGTGGCAGCCATTCATACCTGTGTGCAGATACGCCACGACATGCGTTCACACCTGTGCATTCCTCGTCTTGGATTTCACCATGAGAGTTGGGAAAACATCCCACCTCCACTCAGGAGAGGCACAGTCACAGCGGCGCTTTAGGGCCAATTGAGGAATTGTACATTTCTGCCAAAAACTTAGGAAAAAAACAAGAAAATTTGTGAGTTTGAAAATTTGCTAGAAAAAAATTTGAAGATTTTGAGATTAATCTCTAAATTTTCTAGAGAAACAAGGAGGTTTCTAATTTTGAAAAGTTGAAAATGTACAAGAAATCTCAGACATTTTGGAGAAAAAACATGAAAAAATACATTTGAAAAGATGAAAATGTGCTAGAAAAAAACTAAGAATTTGAGAATAATCTCAGAAATGTATATTTTCTAGATCATTTCTGAGTTTGAAAACTCAAATGTTGAGGTTAATCTCGGAAATCTTTTAGCAAAAAATGTGGAAAGTTCAGAGTTTGATGTTGTCAGTTGTTAGAAAAAAATCATTTTCAGGTTAATCTCGGAAATTCTTTGAGGAAAAACTTGGAAATTTGAGTTTGAAAAGTCAAAAACTTTTGAGAAAAAAATCTCAGAAATATTTTGAGAAAATACTTTCTAGAACATCCGAGTTTTCTAATTTTATTTATTTATTTAGAAAATGTCCTTACTATATTCTAGAAAAATGAGTAAGTTTACTCCTCTTGTTTCTCTCTTTAATGGCCCTAATATGCCGTCCTAACATGGCTCCTGTCACGAGTTTCAGGAACGTTTCCTGCAGACGGCTGTATGGATGAATTGATGCTGTTTGGACTTTGGCTTTAAAGGTTTTGATTGTACTTCCAGATCTGCAATAGACCAGAATAGAAAACCCTTCTGCTCTAAGATCGCTGTTTTTCAGCCATGTTGAAACACACGAGTCACGATACAAACTGCTGGATGTTACTACTGGCAGAAACGCCGCAGAAGAAAACTGGAAGTGGTAGGAAAATGATGTTTTTATTATTATTATTATTATTATTATTATTATTCAGGCAATGTGCTGCTGGCTTCTCCACCAGTTGTGTCATTCGAAAGTGTTTAATGTACAATTTACTCAAAATGTTGCATATGTGCATTTTTTTTTGTCCGCATTGGCAGAGTATAGACAAAGTTTTACACATTTTTGAAAAGTTGCCTTTGATTGCTGAGATTTAAAGTTAGTTCTTCAACCTGATAGATCAAGGGGTGTACTAACTTTTTCCTTTTTTAACAAACAAAGATGGGAAAGATGGTGTTCTTTCTTAACGCCTGTACTTTGTTGACCGAGTCTGGAATCCTAATCGAGACCTCTTCCACTGATTTTAGGAAGGTTTTACTAAAATCAGTTTGTTTTAAAGTATTTTTTCACCATTCTGTAAATCCACTGTTTTCAGTTCAGTTTTACGACTGCATGCTGTGGTTTTTTTACAGCCCCGTAACACGATTAAAACACATTTCCCTCCGGCAGAGCGGACATCGTCTCCGTTTCTTCAGAGAAACTCTTGGGAATAAAACAAATTTTCTGCTGTCACCGAGCGCGCCTCGCCGGCGTTTGATCAGCAAGACGTCGGTGTATAAATAGGCAGGATGGTGTTTTGGTCGTCAGCAGCGGCCTGGACCTGCAGCTGCCAATGGCCTGATTACAACCACGAGACGATCGGCTTCTGCTCCTGTAAGCCTCAGCAGGACATGACTGCTGATTAGAGCAGATCTGACCCGATGCAGCAAACTGAGCGTTTATCTGACACGGATCATCAGATGGAGCCGTCCAGAACAGAATCTGGAGATGCTAAATGTGTTAGCTTAGCTTCAGTGTTGGTTCCCTCCATCAGGGTTTGTTAGTTAGGCTGGAGCGCAGCAGATGGAAATATGTGATCATTTCATCATTTTTCCGCCTGATATTTTCTTTCATCCTCCAAAGTTGAGTTGAAGTTGTTACTTTATTGATTAATAATCTAGTTAATCTGTGTTTATAGCAGATTATTGGCTAATGAAGCTCCATATGTTTATATAAGATGATGAAATATTTCTGTAAAGAAGTTTCCCTTATCCAACGAACGATTGGACGGACAGAATTTGGTCGGTTGTTTGTTCGTCCATCCACCTGGTTGTTTATCCATCCATCCATTTTGTCATCCATGCATCCATCCGTCCACTTGTTATTCCATCTATATGTCTATTTGGTTGGATGTTCATTCATCTATCCATCCATCTGGTTGTCCATGCATCCATTTCGTTCATCCATTCATCCATCCGTTAATTCATTCACCTGTCCGTCTGTCCATTTGATCATCTGTTCATTCATCCATCTGTGCATCCTTCAACTTGGTTCTTTGTTTATTCATCCATCATCTACCTTCTACTCATAAAATAACCCTTGTTATCCGTTCATCCTTCATGGCAGTTTCATGGTTTCACTTTGAACTGGGATCTCACTGGTTTTTAACCAGTTAAACTGGACTCTGTTCCCTTTCAGATCCAAATTCCAACTTCATAAGCAAACAACGGTTCTCCGTTTTATATCTCTGTTGGAAATGACCTTTCCTCCTCTTCTGATGGATCAGTCTGCTTTAACTCATCTTTTTATTAGGCAGTAATCTTCATTTCTGTACATTTACTATTTTAAATAATGAGGATTTTCTTGCCAAAGTATTTCTGTAATTTTTTTAAATGGTCAATAGAGTTCTCAGATCAGCATCTGTACAAGCAGAAGGCTGTTTTTATTCCAGCGCTGTGTATGCTGCGGGGAACAGAAGAGATGCCACACCCATCAAAAACAAAGATGTGAAAGATGCATCATTTTTAACCATTTCAATTTATTCTGCCAACACAACAGCTGCTCATCCGTTGAGCTTAGCAGCCATTTCACGCCTGAAGTAAATGAGAAGAAGTCCAAATAACCTTAGAAAGACCTGGAGAAGAATCCATCAGAACAACTTCTGAAGATTACACAATCTGACCAAAATGTAAAGATCATTTTAGACTTTTTGATCAAACTAAATGTGATAAGAATGTTACGTAAGCTTTTATTTTATAAAACCAAGCCAGATTCATAACCCTCATGAGATCAAAAATGTTTGTTGCTGTTCATCCACAGTTTTATGTGTTTATGTCGGTGCTACCGGTTCGGTTGTGTTTGCAGTGGTTGATTGTGTTAAAGCTGCAGGTTTAGCCGACAGGAACGTTCTTGTGCAGCTCTCTGTCAGGTATGGAGGCGTAGCGTTAGTGGTTAGCTCGTTTTGACGCCCTCAGGCCAGAAGGTGAGAAGTTGGAAACCTAAACTGAGACATGAAGTCACGACTGCGTCTCTTTTCCTTTAACTGGACTCCTTCCTGTTGGTACCACCAGCATCAGGCTAACCTTTATTAATTTGGCCATCATCAGAGTCACTCATCAGAATTAGGTCATTGTTTTATGTTGGATCTGTCTGAAAACAGAAACTTGTGATGAGTTCACACCTTGTGCTGTCTGTTTCTGCAGCAGGTTGTTTTTTTTAAGACGTAGCATCTCGTTAGCGTCGGCCTCCACCCTTTATTCATAAGTAATGAGCTTGCAGCAGGCAGCAGAGCAGACATGCCGGCTGGCCGAGGCTCGTCCCGGTGGACCGCAGCCTCTTATCTCTCTCTGTAACGACATATGCATCGACCAGCAAGTCGAGGAAATGGGCTAAAAAGAGACTCAGGATTCAGGAAGGCTTTTTCTGCCATGATGGTTTAAGTGTTGCGTTATTTGTTTGATCGCAAATGATCTGAAGTAAAACAAAGATTGCCCCAAAATTTATACATTTTTAGAATCGCATTATTTGTAATAAAAATTATGTAATTAATTTATTTTAAAAATATACTTTTAAATATTTCAGATTATTTTACATTTAAAATCAGTTGAAGAAATTCCTAATTCTTCTTTCTGAACCATTTAAATTCAGGTTTGTTGCAGTTTATTTTACCAAACTAGCCAACCTATTATTTTTGTCAGCTTCTTGATTTATTTTACATTTTCTGTTAGACTCCTAATTGCAATGTCAGGACAACTAACTGATTAGTTGTTTTTTAAACATGTTTAGTAAATGAATAGTAAACCATATTTTTAAAGATTTAATTTAATCAATAAATTGATTTATCACTCAGTCATAGATGTACTTATTTTTTGTTCAATTCCTGAACATTTTCATTCTTTACTGATGTAATTGACTAAAAAATTTCAGAAAAAGATATTTAACTTGGTTAAATTGAATCCTTTCTTTAGAGTTGAGTATTCTCCTAAATTCCATCTAAAGCAATAAATTATCCATCATCCATTGTCAGAATCTCTTAGTAAGAGTTCAAACTTTAATAAATGGCATGTTTGAATTTGTGGTGAATGTCTTTGTAGACGCCTGGTTTAGTTGTGTTTACCAGAGAAGCAGACGCGGCGCCTTTTCTCCTTCGCTGACCTCCATGTTTCTCCTTCCTCTTCCTCCTCTCAGATGACATGGCGTCCTCAGTACCGCAGCTCCAAGTTTCGCCACGTGTTCGGGAAAGCTGCCACTAAGGAGAACTGCTACGATGGCGTGCCGATCACACGCAGCGTCCAGGACAACCACTTCTGCGCCGTCAACCCTCGCTTCGTCGCCGTCATCACGGAGTGCGCCGGGGGCGGAGCCTTCCTGGTTCTGTCGGTCCATCATGTGAGTTTGCGCTGATTTTCCAGGGAAGTACAAATCATGGAACACGATGAATTTAATCACAGTATTGATGCAGTCGTTCGATAAATGCTGGAGGTTTGTTTGAGAGTGGCCTGGAGATAGTTGGGCATTTAACTGGTTGCATTTACTCAAGTAGCTTTTTTTTTTTTTTTTAAAGTACTTTTATTAGCATTTTACCTCGCTGTAGGTATGACCTTTTCTTGAGTAATATATCACTACTTTTACTTGAGTAATATTTCTAGATTTTCTTCCCACTTTGAGTAACTTCACTGAATCAAGACCAAACATACTTTAACCAAAAATTTACAAGACACAAACACATTCTGCAATTTTTAAAAATAAGTTTTTTAATGAAAGAAACTGATTTGGAAAAATCTTTCTTTTGCTTGTAATTTATTAATGTGAATTATTTTCATTTTGGTCTTTAAAAAATACAAAATTGCAAGCGCTAAGCCGTTATGACATAGTGACAGTTTAAAGAAAAACGTTTCTATGAAAGTTTTATGCGCCACTGTGGGATGCACAGTTGCCTTGCAGCAAGAAGGTCCTGGAGTTTGCATGCTCTCCGTGTGCATGGTGGGTTCTCTCCGGGTACTCCGGCTTCCTCCCACAGTTCAAAAACATGACTGTCAGGTTAATTAGTCTCTATAAATTGGCCCCAGGTGTGTGCATGGTTGTTTGTCCTTCTGTCTCTGTGATGGACTGGCGACCTGTCCAGGGTGACCCCGCCTCTCGCCCCAAACGTTCGATGGACAATAGGCACCAGCACCCCTCCCGACCTCCACTTGGGACCAGAGTGTACAGAAAATGGATGGATGGATGAAAGTTATATACCACAGCTTTAAAGAAATACTCTCTATGTGACACTAATCCCCCTCTCTTGACATGTCAGAGTCATAATTTATCAATTTATATTCAAAAATGTGGAAAAAAACCATATTCCCCATGTGATTATATTCCCCAGATGCCTGTCGTAGCTGGAGGGCAATGGAGTTAAAAATTTATTTTTAATCATTAACTAACTCCCCTTTTGTGTTGAGATATTTTATGATCAGTTTGATCAGCGTTTTTATCGACGACTCTTTGTAGAAGAGAAGAGGTGGAGCTCTTCTCAGGTTAGGTTGTGGCCCCTTTTGCACTTTTTTCCCAGCGAGATTCATCATTCATTATTACAAAATATCAAGATAAAAAAACTGAGATAACTTGGGGAGTTTTCGGTTTATCTCCAGATTAGAGGGATTTATGGTGCTGAGCTCTTCTTTCTTTCTTCCTGTGAGTTTGCACCAGCCTCCTGGCACAGCTCACGGTTGCATAGGAGCTCAGGAATGACTTATCTCATCTCTCGACCCTCCCTTATGTCTCGAGGAGGTGAAACTTTCTCTCTTCACCATCCGTGCGATCAGTGTGCAGATAGAAACAAACATGTAAGCCACATAAACTGATCATCTGAAGGCTGACTCTACCTGCTGGGGTCCAGGGAACGCTCTGTTCCCACATAAATACCAGTTTCAGACTCTCAGTTTGATCTGACATGAAGGGAGATGCCAAAAAGTTTTGTTTTGGTGTTGAAACAGGAATCCATGTGATCAGTCTGACACCTCCATTCTCCCTGTGCATCAGGCTGACTGGCTTTTCAGTTATAATTATCTTATTTTTTTATTTTAATTTCTCCCAAAAGGATTCTTTTGATGATTTATGTGCAATAAGGCAGCAGGAAGCCGTGTTACGTGTCTGGATCTGTCAAGTCTGGTGAAGTCTAATAAATGCCTTGCAGGGACATTAATCTGAGCAATGCTGCATGGAGCTTACAAGAAATTAAAAAAAAAAAACCTGGCAGAAGTTTGAGAGTTGGAAAGGAGTTTTTTCTTTTACCTGCGTTTACCTCCAAACCAAACCATACATCTGTGTGAACATGTGTGAGATTTCTCTGGAGGTGCAAACAGAAAAGAAAATCCACAAATCAAAACATGGATCGTTGTTAGGTTGTGGAAAAACTGGCTGAATTTGGTAACATAATCCAAAACTGGCCATCTATTACTAAATGTCATGAATGCGTCACTGTGCAGATTAGCTGCTTTGACTTTGAACTGTTTCTGAATTTAAACTAATTTGTCAAATCAAACTTTGCAAACCAGATCAGACTCTTACAGATGTCAGGTGTTTCTTCTATTTGACGTACTCAGCACAGAAACGTGTGTGTAAAAGTTAAATTAGTTTTATTGCCACAACTATGTGAAATAATCCAACATTTTTAAAGGGAAATTGCCATATTTGAGTTAGTCATTTTTGTTATAAATTAAATTACATACAGTACAGACCAAAAGTTTGGACACACCTTTCTAATTCAATGGGTTTTCTTTATTTTCATGACTATTTATAAGGCAAGAAATCCCACTTATTAACCTGACAGGGCACACCTATGAAGTGAAAACCATTTCAGGTGACTACCTCTTGAAGCTCATCAAGAAAATGCAGAGTGTGTGCAAAGCAGTAATCACAGCAAAAGGTTGCTACTTTGAAGAAACTAGAACATAAGGGGTATTTTCAGTTGTTTTACACTTTTTTGTTTAGTGCATATTTCCACATGTTATTCATAGTTTTGATGCCTTCAGTGTGAATCTACAATGTCAATAGTCATGAAAATAAAGGAAACTCATTGAATTAAAAGGTGTGTCCAAACGTTTGGTCTGTACTGTATATCCAGATTGGACCTTGTGTATGAAATGATTCAGATAGCAGCTGATTAATGGCATCCAGTCTCTGGCTTTGCAGCAATCTCTCCTCCAAAAACCAAGGAATTACAGGGATCTCATGACTCTTGTTGTTTTTCATAGATAGAAAGAGGGAATTTCCAGTTTTTGTGCATTTCATGAACAGAAACTAGTTTATCTTACAGTATTTGACTTGAAGATTAATAATCAAAGCCATTCAATGACTTCAATTATTAAATCAAAGTCCTTGATTGGCTGACAAATTGAGATTTATCCAATTCCAGCTGTCTTTTTTTCATTTAATCAATCAAGTTTATTTGTATAACACATTTGGCTTTAGGGTTAGGATTATGGTTAGTCGGAGACGACTAAAACGTCTGAAACTTTCGCACAGTGCTGTAACATGGAGCAGGAAGTGGCTCAGCAGATTAGTTTACATTACACAGCCTCACATGGAAATCAGCCCTGTTCTGCGCTTTGCATTGTGGGGCTTTATTAGCTCTTGTTACCTTTGGACACAAACACTCAGACTCCTGATTGCTGCTTATCCATGAGGGATATTATTGATTTTCTTCACAAGAGAGTAAATAACAATCATTTCCAGATTGACGGGGTGTTTTTTTTTTGTGTGTGTGTTTTGCCAGACAGGTAAAGTGGACCCTCACCACCCTCGAGTGTCGGGCCACAGAGGAAACGTTCTGGACATCAAATGGAATCCGTTCAACGATTACTGCATCGCCTCCTGCTCCGAGGACACCACGGTGCGTGAACTGGCCTAGTCCAATCATACCCATATGTCTGGGAAACCAACTGGATCTTTATGCAATTTGGCTTTTCATCCACACTCAGTTTAATATCGCTGAATAGAGCAGTTCATGTTATACTTCGTTGTAAAATCACAGGTGTTTATACTTGAACACCTGTAATTTTATTTCAAAATATATTCTTTAGTCAAAATACAGACTTTCATTTCACTAGGCATTCTCTTAAAAAAGATTTATTTTACAAAAAGTTAGAACTAATGCACAAAAAATAACTTGTATGGTGAGCAACTCTGAAATTCAATGCCAGCCGTTATATTTAATGCTAGTGAAAAAATTTTGAAGAACAGGTTAAACAACATTTTAGTAAATTGTGAACAATGTAAGCTGGTTGTGTTTAACTATAATCATTAGTTGCAGCTTGAGGTTCAGAAAAAAATCGATTTTATAGAAAATCGGAAATCCTAATTCTGGGAACTCTGAATCGATTCAAAATGCTCAAATCGATTTTAAAATACATTAAAGTTGTGCGTCTTATTTGCAGCTACAATGCATTTTGCATTGAACGTCCTTTCAGCCACTGTATGTATTTTGACTATTTCTTTGATATTTTTTATTTACAAAAAAGCCACGCAGCTAAGCTAACAGAATTTTATCTATCAGATATTATCTTTTGCTTGAATATAAACTGATGGAAAATAATTGTCTTAAATACATTTTCTATTTATTTACACTCTTTTCCGCTTGTCAGTCACATAATTTAAACAAAATCTCTAAACCATTTGAATAGAAAAATCGGTTTCTGTATTAAAATTTGTTTCTGAATCGAATTGTGGCACTAAAATCCGAATCGCTAGACACTAAAAGATTTAGCTTTGTGCTACACTGCCCCCTATGGGTCTGGCATGTTTAAAACAACGCTCACTGGAGTAATTCAGCAGGTTTGTGCTGATGAACATTTCTTAAATGAATCCCGTGTGTACAATATTTTTTTAAGCAATGTGTTGGAGATATTTGTTTATATAAATGAGGCTCCGTGAGACTGAAAGGACATGTTACTGCATTCCTGGAATATGAGCATGTCGCTGTAGGGAGATGATTTTATTGCCTCGCTTGTTAAGCCGGGGCGTCCCAGAACAAAGCCCTGCAGAGGAAGAGGCATCCATGAACTTTGCCTCGGGTCAGAGTCTTTTTACTCTCTGCTAAAGGTTCTCCGGTTATTTATCGTCGTTTATGTGCGTGCAGGTGAAAGTTTGGGAAATCCCGCCTCACGGCGTGCTGAAGACCCTGACGGTGCCGTGGAAAGAGCTGCAGGGTCACAGCCGCAGGGTGGGCGTCATCGAGTGGCATCCGACGGCTAACAACATCCTCTTCAGCACAGCCTACGACTACCAGGTAACAAAACGCCGTCCGAGGCGATAAGGATAACAAAAAGCTGATTGTGAAATATATTACAGAACGTTTATAACAACGCAGCCAAACAGGTTTCAGGAATTAGATCTTTAAGGTGATTGTTGCCCGGTGACTTTATGAGGACTCAGTGTTCCTGGCTGGAAAAACTGGAGTTTTAATGTGTTTTTAGAATGAATAAAGGAAAAAAAAGAACATTATTTTGTAATTCAATTCCTTATCTGGCTGTTTCATTCATCTATCCATCCATCCCTTTCAGCCTCCCTTCCTTTTAAGAGTTTATCTCCCATAAACTTGAAAGTTTGTATTTAATCTGTAAAACTTTAAAGTCCTGAGAACAGTGGAGACTGAGAAACAACCGTGTGTGTAACTATCCAGCACTATTCTCTGACGTTTCTGAGCAGGTCGGATCGGAGATAAATACTTTTATCTGGATTTCTGAAATTCTTTGGAGAAAACACATTGTTTCAGCTTTTAGTCCAGATAACAAAGCGAAGTTCAAATAAAACGCGGTCCAGCATGTTCCTTCCAGCTAAGTCACCGTTCGTGCAACTCTTTTAAGCTTTGGCACGACTGCATCTCATCTTCTGACACAAACTCAAGCATGTGAAGATATTTCTCTTCACTTTAGGTTTTAACTTGTACTGACTGGCTTTCTGCCTAACCTTAATTTAGGTCAATTAAATACTTGGTTTTATCTGAACCACAGAGAATCAGCTCTTCTCTTTAGCATTGTAGCCTCTACACTGTAAAAAAACGGTACTAAACACATCAATAATTTTTATTATGAATGCATCACATATCTGCATTCACAACCAATGTTATTTTTTTTTTTTTTTTTTTTTTTTTTTTTTTTTTTTTTTTTTTTTTTTAACATATTGTTCCATAAAGAGGCTGCACAGTGGCGCAGTTGGTAGCACTGTTGCCTTGCAGCAAGAAGGTCCTGGGTTCGATTCCCGGCCGGGGTCTTTCTGCATGGAGTTTGCATGTTCTCCCTGTGCATGCGTGGGTTCTCTCCGGGTACTCCGGCTTCCTCCCACAGTCCAAAAACATGACTGTTAGGTTAATTGGTCTATCTAAATTCTCCCTAGGGGTGTGTGTGTGTGTGAATGGTTGTTTGTCCTGTATGTCTTTGTGTTGCCCTGCGACAGACTGGCGACCTGTCCAGGGTGTACCCCGCCTCCCGCCTGGAACGTAGCTGGAGATGGGCACCAGCAACCCTCCCGACCCCATTAGGGACAAAGGGTGAACAGAAAATGGATGGATGGATGGATGGTTCCATAAAGATGGGCTGATATTGACAACTGAAAAAAACCGGCGATTTAGTCAGAGTGTTCAGACTTTTTGTATTTGCTGGTGTACATCGGTAACTGGGTGTTGAAGTGTAATTAATCCCACCTGCAGATATATTTCAGCAGCAAAAAGTGACTTGCAACTTTTCTTTCCTGTTATTGTGTCTGAATTAAATGTTTTTATACCCAAACCTGGAGCTGTGACATAAACATCAACCTTTACTCTTGTGACCAATAGGAAAATTAAGCTGCAGTAGCCTTTGTTCAACCCAAAGAGGGCAGCAGAGACAATTTTTTTTAATTTTTTAATTTTTTGGCAAAATATTGTAGAATTAAACAAATTTACTAAAACAATGTCCCAATTTCTCCAGAAACATAAAGAAAGATTTTTCTAATGAATGTGCATCTATTCCTCCAGGTGATGATCTGGAACCTGGACTCTCCAGAGCAGGTGATAAAGAACCCCGTCCGGACCATCAAGCACCACACAGACGTCGTCTTGTCCATGTCTTTCAACACGGATGGGAGCCTCCTGGCCACCACCTGCAGGGACAGGAAGATCCGGCTGATGGAGGCGCGCTCAGGGAATATGCTGCAGGTAAAATATTATTCATTTAGCATTTTTACAGACAGTTTTAAAAGGTCTTTACTGTACAAAACATCTCTGAAAATAATGCAATGTGAAAGTGGACCGGGGTGGCCCTGCTCCGTATTTCATACAGCTTCATGTCATCAGTATAGACTGATGATGACATACCCACTCTCAGCTTTCACCAAATCCTATTTGATTAAACTTCCTTGCTCTATGCATCCACAGCGCCGCGTTAAACATTTCAAACAATCAGCCTCCTCCCCAGATTTCACTGAGGTTTATGAAATTTGGTGCAGACTTGTAATCTCTCGAAACAACTGCTTTGGGTCCAATTCAGCATTTCTGGGGAATAACGTAGAGAGGGCCATGCAAGTGTCATGTTAAATCTTTTTGCTCCTTAAATGTAGAAAATACAAATTTTTAGAAATCTCTTAGACAAGAAGAGCCCAAAATTATTTCAGAAAAGCTGCATCTTTTCAGCCCAGTTTCAACCAGCCACAGCAGACACTATCAGAACCGCTTTGTATCCTTTTTCTGCAGCTGCTCCTCCTGTGTCGGATCTGATCGGTTTCCTATGATCTACTCAGGTACCCAACATTTCCCTACACAGACGAGGGGAAATCCCACACCTCATTTGAATTATCTCTTGCTCTTTGCCACCACTGGCGGTATCTTTCACTCGTTTCTCTCACACCCGTTGTAAATGGTTCTTCTGAGCAGGTTTGTTTGGCTGCAGAATATTTTTTTTCAACGTGTAGAACTATGGCTCTTTATTTTGCTGTGCGGTGACCTCACAGCCCAGCCAAAGCGGGAGATTCCCCTCCTCTCTTTTCCCTTCCTCCCAGCAGTTTCAGCACCACGCGGCCAAAACTGACACCTTTTGTCCTGGGCCGGATCCCAACTCGGCGCCACAGACCTCGGGCTCACCAGCAGGAGTCAAATAGATATTAGTTGTTTTTTTTACATAAGCGGTATTGTTCTGAATGTTGGTGTCGATTGAAAAAGAACTTTCTCATTTTACTTTGAAATTAAGGAACTTTTGGTGTGTTTTTGACTAAAACTGGGCTTTATATTCAGTTCTGCCTAAATGCCTATTTTAATAGTCCAAACAACAAATATACCTAAAGATGCATTAATACACACAGTGGAGACCATTTGAGCATTACAGCAGAAGCTAGCATCCTCAGTCTTCCTTATTTCCACTCTTGATGGTTCAGCCAATCAACGCCAAGGAAAATAAATGCCGCTCCTGGATTGGCTGCTTTGCAAACACCAGCAAACAGCGTTTCAAGTAGCGTTGCAGGAATTTCAGCTTCCCAAGCTCTGGAGTTGCGTTCAACAGAAAAATCCATGACTACTGAACCACGAACAGGCAAAGGTCCACTGTCACGCAGTTTTACAAGCTGTGCAAACCAAACTGTTTGCACAATTGTGATTTTTAAAAACTGGCTGCATAAAGCTGATTCTTATCATTTCAAAATACCTAGACTTGGGACTCTTTATCACTAACCTGCTCCAGTTTCTTCATCCGTATCAAATAAAAATAATAAAGATGGTAAGGTTTCACAGAGAGGAAACTGTATTTAAGCTGCATGAAGGCGATTCCTAAAAAAGCCAAAAGCTGAGTGCTGCAAACAGCTGCAGGATTATGCATCTAAATTCATGGATTTTGTATCATATTTCAAATACATGTGATTATTTACAAGGACTGGGCAAACAAGTGATCTAAAAGAAGCAACCAAAGTCTAAAGGATTGGAAGAAAGTGTTGCTTTGACACAAACAAAGATATAAGCTCTGGCTTAAGAGTTTTGCACAGTGCTGTCTCTATTTAAATATATGAAAATATGTATAAATGTAAAGTAATGACATGGAGTTTTAAATGCAACTGAATTTCCTACTTTTGATTTACCCTGAGCTTTGTGTTTATTTGCAGGAAGGAAGCTGCAAGACACACAAAGCCAGTAAGGTGCTGATTTTAGGAAACATGAAGATGATCTTCACATCAGGCACGTCACGCTACAACAGTCGACAGATTGTCCTGTGGGATCAGGTGAGTGAAACTGAAATAGTACAAAAATAAATCAAACATTAATGCAGAACATGCACTTTTTTTCTGTTCTAATAATAAACTCTCTGGGATCTAGATTTATTTAGCATTTTTCTTCTGAAGATGCAGATTTAGTTTGTTTTAAAATCCTTCATGTGAAGCTGCTGTGTTAAACACAACTCTGCCATCTAGTGGCCAAACTAATGCTGTACACAGGCAAAGTGTGGATTAGGGATTGAGCTCTTGGTTTTTAATTCCATGGATTAAACTGGTCTTGTTTTGATATCAGGGTGGATTTTCCTGTCTGTTTACATGACTTTCATGTTGGGTTTTTTAACCGATGTTTTAATCTTCGTTGGTTTCCAGGACGACCTGTCGACGCCTTTATTGGAGGAGAACCTGGATGGCTCCTCAGGTCTTCTGTTCCCGTTCTACGATCCTGACACACACATGCTCTACCTTGCTGGGAAGGTAAGACTCATAAATCCAGACAAAAATCACATCTAGTGTTAAATTCCTTAAAAAGTTGCAAGTTTTCTGTTGTTTTTAGGGGGACGGAAGCATCAGGTACTATGAGATCAGCTCAGAAAAACCGTACATCCAGTACCTGATGGAGTACCGCTCACACACGCCTCAGAAAGGAATGGGTAAGGAACGCATTCCAACTTCTCAAGCCTCGCAGTTTCCAGGCGGTGTTGACTCTTTGGCACCTGTAAGCAAAGCTGCTGTGCAAATGAAGCTGCTTATTTGAATAACCAAATCAGGTCGTCGCTGTAAACAGGCTCACGTTGGGAGACGTAAATCTTTACCAGTAAACTGTCAGAGTTCGCTGCCAAGCATAAGAATATTTATTAAATTCACCTTTGACAGGTGGTTGGAAAAGAAAAAACATTGCTTGGTCCAATAAAAGTCGTATTGGGTGCCGTCGTTTGTTACAAAGTAAAAAATTATCAGCAATAATTGGCTTCATTTAGCATGGTAAAAAACATATGGGGGGAAAATGGAGGAAATAAATATTTTCAAAGTGTTTTAATGTGTTCCAAACTAAATATTTAATTCACAAGCTAAATATTTAAACTTCAAATTCAATATTTAGTTAAGTGCCAAGTGAAGGTGAAAGATGACAAATTGTAATGTTTACTGATTTTCTCAATTGTTGAGTGTGTGGTGTCTTATATGATTTTGTGAATTTGAATTTTTATGATGTAAAGCACTTCGAACTGCCTTGTGCTGAAATCTGCTACACAAATAAACTTGATCGATTATTTCTTTCCCAACTAAATGTTTGTCTGAGCTAAATATTTATTTTTCAAATTAAATACTTAGGTTGCTTACTAAATATTTAGCAAGCAAGCTAAATATGCATATAAGTAACTGAATTCCTTTATTTAAAAAAATCTAGCATTTTATTCCCTAAAATGGAATAATAACGGATTCCTTTAGTGAATGTAGCAAAGGATGCATTTTCAACTAAATAAAATACTTCTAACAAATACTTAATATCAGTACAGTGTAAGGCTGATCTGTTGATTATTTTTTGGATTAACTGATTAATAATTGAATAGAAAAAGGTGCTAAATATGAGCAAAATGTATATATTTTGTATAGTATTGGTTTAATTACTTCTCAGTGTGTTCTTTCAGCAAATGGCCTTTTTTCTGTATATTCCAGTTAAGAATTAATCGATTACAAAATTAGTTGATTATTTCAATAATCAATTCATCATGATTGATCGCTTCAGCACTAATCTAAATTAATAAGCAGATGTTATTGGGAGTAAAGCTGCTGTCCTGAATTTGTTAGTGTTTTTGTTGTTCTGCAGGTGTGATGCCTAAGAGAGGCCTGGATGTCAGCTCATGTGAGGTTTTCAGGTTCTACAAAGTGGTGACAGTCAAGAGTCTCATTGAGCCCGTTTCCATGATCGTACCCCGCAGGGTGAGAGCGCTCAGATTTACACAGACCTCAAATGCATCACATAAATTATCAGAGAAACAGCCGTGTTTTGGGTTTTATTTATTCTGCCTGTTTTGTTGTTTTAGTCTGAGTCGTACCAGGAAGACATCTATCCGATGACGGCAAGTAACAGACCAGCTCTGACTGCAGACGCGTGGCTCAGTGGGGTCGATAAAGGTCAGCCTCATTCTTATTCAGCTAATTATCTAATCAGATCAATGCTCATAGTTCTCCTGGTCTTAACCGTTTAGGCCCGATTCTCATGTCTCTGAAGCCCGGGAGTGAACTGACGGAGCCTCCGTCAGAGACGAAGGCGCTGGCCAACTCCATGGACGCTCGCAGGTCCGGGAGCCGGCCGGGAGTGCTGCAGCTCTCCTACATTCAGGACCAACAGGAAGCCAAAGAAACGAGCGACCAGGTTGAAGACGACCGCAGTCAAATGCCTGTGATCAACGGGGAGGACCTGGCACTTTGCTCGCCTCCCAGGACAGAAAGCGAGGTGCGTTTAATATCCGAACACACTTAGAACCAGCCTGAAAACAGATAGTTATACTTCACTTTACATTTCTAAATGTTGAGCATTCATCTGCACCGATTATAGTTTTTATAGTGCTGTACAGCTAATCTCGTAAAACATGTGATTATTATAAAAATAGTTTTTCTCTTATTTGTGATGAGTCCACCAGAGGGCACATTAAGGAGTAAATGTATCTTACAATCCCATCAGTCCAGTACACAATTTTCTACAGAATCTTCAAACTAAATCATAATAAATAATGTTAATTAAGGGAATTATGACATTGTCTGGGAAAATAAGTCCTCTTATAGCAAGTAGTATTTTACAAAAACAACAGAGTGTTTAAGCTACACTAAGAAAATTAAGAAGTATAAAGTCCTAAAATTGAGAATAGTCATTTGAGAATAAAGTTATAATTTTGAGAATAAAGTGATATTATGAGAATAGTCTTATGACTAATATAAAAATATAAGAATAGTCATATTGTAAGGAGTATACATAATATATCATGACTATTCTTGTAATACTACGACTTCATTCTCGTTCAGCGTTCTCGTAATATCACATAATTTTATGACTTTCTTGTCATTTTTTTTTTAGGATAAACTTAATACTCTGTTGCCTAATTAATATAAAGAATAAATGTTATGCTTTGTAAACCTACATTTTCAGAATGACATGGAAGTATTTAACATTTTGTAGTGCAAGCAGAAATGATACAGGTGTCAGTGCTAAAACAGAAGTCATGCTAGCAACTTTAGCATAACTTCCATTATGCTAGCAGTTTTAGCATAACGTCCGTTTTAGCATCACATGTTGGCATAACTTTTGCTGTGGCTTTTTTGCCTTTTGTTGACACTTGATTTACTGGAAATCTTTCAACTTCAGAGATTCACTTCATTCCCACTGTGGGTAAAACATCCTTTCGCTCTCCCTCGTGTTTTCTGTGTACCTGCAGCTGCGTCTGAAGTTCCTGAAGCAGCAGGAGGAGATCCGGCGGCTGAGGGAGCTCCTCAACCAGAGGGAGGTGCGCGTCAAGCAGCTCGAGCTGGAGATTAAGAACATCAAGAACTCCCAGACGCAGAGCTAACTTTTACGAGCGTCCCGGTTTCCCCACGGCGCTGAGCGGGACACTCCGGCTAAGATCTCGGAATCAGAAACGCCTCGTTCTTTAAAACTTCCTGGCTCTCCCGAGACTCAAACCTCGACTTGCAGCCAACACTTGGTGCACATATTCTTTGTTTGTGTACATAAACTTTTTACCTTTGCCCCGTTTCTTTTATACACTTCACTGCTATGCAAGTTTACTGTAATATTTTTAGCTTTTTTTTAACAGATGTTTGAGCCTGAGCCGAAAACGCTGAATTTATTTTTTGTGCTTGATTTAAAAAACTTTTCTCCTGTATTTAAACTGCTGTAAGTGAATGAATGTGAAAGAGCTAAACGAATGACCTGCCTGTTGAACCCGAGCTCTGCCTTTCTATAAGCCGCAGATCGCTTTATTCCAGCTTTTATTTTGAAATCGTCTGGAAGCAGATTCATTTTAATGTGTACACAAAATCTGAAACTGATGCCATGTATGAGTTTTAACCCTAATTTTTATATTTATTTCAAAATGTGGGCAGGGAATACACATTTTAATCAGGAATTTGAATCCCCGGATGTGATTTATTTGACAAATATATGAAGATGAAAATGAACCAAATGCTGTTTTAATTTTTTTGCTGTGAAAAAGTTAATGACTTATGATTGCCTCCTTTCATTTTTGCTGGGTATCTTTTTTATTTTGAGAGTTTTAAGGTAAAACACTAAATCTGCAAAGAACAATAAGCTCCTGATGAGGTTTAAGTAACATTAGCAGGGATGTCTCAATCATGATTTTCTGCTTACAGCCAATGAAAACACAAATTTTTAGGATTAGAAAATTACATCAGACCAATTAAAAAAACAATTTTAATACAGAAATGTGAGCTAAAACTGCTTAATATAATTTTAAATGTAATTTAAGATTTTAATCTAGTAAATGAGGAATACCTAATCTGTTCTCATTTATTTAATATACCGTAACTATATTTTTTGTTTTCCTTGGTAATTTTCTTACATGTTTAAAGACACTGGATTGCAGCAAATGCATACAAAACAAATATTCCAAGTTTGTCTGTTTTTAACTGATTTTTATTCAGGGAATTGATTACTAAATGGCACCAAACAAAAGTTTTAAATCACAAAAATAAGTAATAAAATGATTTTTCCTGTAATCTCTTTTAAAATTTTAGACTTTGGTTGCTTTTAACTCATTTTATGTCCTGTTTATTCCGACCCATTTATTGATTTAAATTCTCAGGTTCAACCTTCTTTAGGACATTCAATGCAATACTTGATTATCCATGCAGGATATAAGAAGACTGTTTCTCTCTTCTTTATTTTCATGCAGAGAATCATGTATGGTCAGCAAAGGGTTACATGTGCTGCTAAACTCAACGAATGAGCCAGTGTCCCGTCAGCACATAGCAGGATGTTGCAACAAAACAGTTAAAATGTGATCTTTATCCTCTGTGGCCAACATTTTTGTTTTAATGAATCAGTTTATATCTTGAATAATCCCTCACGTTTTGCTGGATTTTTGTGTCCCATTTTATGGACAAAACCTTCACATTCGTCTGCTTCGATTGGTTTTAATGACTCTGACAAACAATTCCTACATATTGTCATAATCTCATACTTTTCCGCAATTTACGGTGTTTTTGCAGCCCTTAAAGTACACTTACAAAAAGTCAACATATTAGGCTCACTTTCTCAGCATGAAAATGACCCAAATGCTAAACTTTTATTTATAAATACATTCCGTTTGAAAGTGATAAGTTTTTGTCTTCTTACTTGGTACAGCGCCCTTACTTTTTATACCCTTTCTTACGTTTAAGAGAAAACCTAAGGCTGAAAATTGGAGGTAACTCGCTACCTAGCTACTTTTGCTGCACTTAGCGCCGTTGTTTGCGCATGCGCACTGACAAGTGCTAGGAAAGTCCCTTGGTTATAATGGCGGCTGGTAAACAAGTAAAGAAAACACCAACTGGTAAGGCCGCTGACGGGACAAATGAAGGGCTAACGTCTATTTTTTTATATCATGCGATTTACCCACACCATCTTTGATCATCTAGTAGATCTCAATCACCTCTGGTTTAATATCATCAGCAGGACTTGAAGAATGCCAAGAAGCCATAGAAAAGGACGTTTATCGGCCACTTGCCACACTGATGTCGGCTTAGCCTGACCAACGCCTTTCCATGCACTTCCGCTCCCTGAATGGTTGCTATGGCAGATTAAAGGATTTGTCCAAGATGCACGAGATAATCAAAGTAACTTCAGGTATGTTTCTGCTCAGGGAATAACATTGATTTAACGCTTTTAAAAATATTTGAATTATACCCCCACCTTTTAAAAATGTATTTAAACGCGTTTCTATCTTTTCATTCAATAAAATTGAATGAAAACTGATCCTATCTGTAATCTTATTAATTTTAAAGACAGCAGAAAAGCAAAGCAGGGAGCAAGAAAAGCCAAAAATGTTAACATTTTATTTACAAAGTTGTTTTTTTGTCATACAGAAAGTAAAAATGTAGCTACAACCTTGATTTGTGCAACAGGCCGCCACACTAAAAACCATGGCCTGCTGGTTGCACAGCTGCTATAGCAATAATTTTATTGGGAAAAAATAACAGAAAAAAAATAGGGAAATAATAAACCCAACAACAACAAAAAAAAATAGAAGGAAAAAAATTAATCCAACAAAATATTAAAAACACAGACCCAAAACTAGATACCAGTCCCAAAGTCCTCACACGGGAATACATAAAGAGGGATGGACAGTGGAAATGTGGAATGCTGAGTGGTCGGCTGCCTGAGAAACTCTAGGGTTGCGGGTGGGAGCGAAGTGGGGGCGTTAGGTGGCTCTCAGTTCCTTGGTGTGGGAGGAAGGAGAAGAAGAAAAAAAAATTAAAGATGGGGATTGTGGAAGGGGGCAGCTCCACTCGGCCCACCCGTCGGTACAGTCCTGCTCGTAAAAAGAGCGCAGTGCTGGGGGGAGGAACAGGAAGGGCAAGTTGACACGGTTTAAAAAGGCGGTGCGAGTTGTTGGAGGGTGGACGTTCGGGTTTGTGAGGGGGTCAAAGAGGGAAAAACTCGGTAGGCTCTCGTTTTCAGTTTAATCGTCGTCTTCGTCATCCTCATCGTCGTCTTCGTCCTCCGCATCTCGCTTTCTCTTCTGGCCTTTCCCGGCTTCTGCTTCTGGGTTGAACATACACAGAACAAAAACTTCATCAAACTAATGCAAGAAAAACTACAATTAATTATGCAAAAAAATCTGCCTAAACCAAGTCCTGTGGTCATATACTAGGATTATGGCCACATGTTTGCGTATATATTCCATATTCAGGCAACACTCTGTTCTTAATTAGCGCCCTCTAGTGTTCAAACTGTGTCACACCAGGAGAGTAAAGTTTTATAATTTTGTAGAAGTCATTCACTGGGGTTTGGTAAAACTTTATATTTTGCATAAAGTGAAGACAAACTGAATTCCAAAAACAAAACTTTCCAATGGGCGGAGCCAAGAGACACCGGGGGCGTGGTCACGTCAATATGCGTTTCTTGGCTCCACCCACTTCAGGTTTTTTTGGGTTTTTTCTTTTCAGAATTTGATTATTGGAAGAAAATCCTCTCTTTCCCTTTCAGAAACAATCTAGACTTGGGATTTCCCAAAACACAAATTAAATATTTCCAGATCTTTGACGTACATCATTTATTAAGAGTAATTTATTAATATTATCAATTTATTTGCAATTTCAGATGTTATTTTCTATTTTAAATCCAGATAGGAAGAAGAGCTTCTGTTAGCTTCAGACTAAAATTTGGAATATATTTAGAACAAAAAAGAGTTGTGTTTCGATTAGTAAATATTTATTAAAAGTCATGTTTGCTTACTGCAGATTTTATCATCCATCTGTGTAAATATGAACTTTAAATAGATACTCACCCTCTTCGTCTTCATCCTCATCTTCATCCTCATCCTCCACCTCTCCATCCTGACCGAACTCGTCGTCCTTCATCAAAAACATTTACAAGTTAAAAAAAAAAAAAAAGCAGCACACTTTATGTAAAAAATCCATCAGGATTGTTTGGGTTTTCTTACCTCCTCTTCACCACTAACTTCCTCGTCATCCTCTTCTCCTTCTACTTCCTCTTCATCTTCCTCATCATCATCCTCCTCGTCAAAGTCTTCCTCCTCCCCATCTTCGTCTTCCTCCTCCTCTCCCTCTGTAAAAATAAAACAAAAGAAATAAGTAAAACCTCAGATTCTCCAAAACCTGATTTTTCCCTTCAGTCAGTGAATGCACCATGCAGTAGCAAACAAAAAACATCTGCCACATAAAAAAAAAAGTACAAGATGTTTCTATAACTTCTCCCTTATTTTGAATGTAATTTTTCTGTAATTAAACAACCAATGGTCACGTTAAAGATATTAGCAGGAGTAAAGATGCAGGTCCATCCCCTTTTCCATATAATGTCCAATGATGGCTTATTTGATTTACAAAATTAAAATATTTTATCCCCTTTTAATTAAATGATTAACATGACAAATCTGAGATTTATAAAAGCTCATTTTGTACATACTGACCTTCAGCATCATTCTGCATGCAGTAATACTGTATTACAGGATAAATGCTGTCGGTGCTGAATTTCAACCGGCCCCCAAGTGGAAACCAGGGGAAATACCCCCGAAACCTTCTGGGAAATCTAGATTAAAGATTTTCCTTATCTATTGAATGCAACTCCGTAAAACAGAGAAGTTATATACTTTTATTTTACATTTTTCGATGACCAAGACCAAACTGCCTTCAAGCTTTATGTCTGCACTGATGCATAAAGTTAATATTCTGTCATTTTATAAACAGGCAACATTTTCTACATCTGAGCTGAATAAATGTTTTCCAAACAAAAAGTTCATATTTAAAAACAGTTTCTGCAAGTTTCAGATATATTCATAGAAAAAACAATATTTAGGCAAATTACCTTAAGCTGTTTTCACTTAACTTTAGATAGGATAAATATAATTGTCAATTTAAGCTGGAGTAGATGCAATGTAGTTTCAGAGGCAATCTAAATAAATAAAACAATCTTCAGGCTCTCCATCATTTCTACTAAAATTTAAGAAGTATGTATAAACAGAAAAAAGTCACTTTGAGTATACAGTAGACATTCCTACAGAAATAGATATGGAAACAAAAATGGGATTGACGATCATAAGATTAGATGGATGTTATAAGTAAATGGGATGTGGAGAAACGTCTGGAACAGAAATGTTTTCTAGACTGCAGAGAAATCCTGGCTGATCTATCAAGTTTGAAAAATAAGAGCGTTTCATATATAAAGTTTTAATTCACACTAAATATCATAAAATATATGCCTAAAGTAAATATAGGATATATATTTTATTTTGGGTGATTTTTTAGCTAATTTTGTGTTGATGTCAACAATCCATGTTTTTTTCTATCTTGTTTATGTTTCTGGAATGGGAGGATGTTGGTCATGTGGTATTTGTTTGGTCATGTGACTCATAGTGATGCAGCACAGGATTGTGGGCATCTAACTGAAGCAGAGAAACAATGTCAGCAACATATAAGATATCGCTACATTTCGGTAGAGATATCTACCGAAATGTAGCGATATTTTCAATCGCTACATTTACCGATATTTATATTGGCCAATAAAGAAGTTTGATATAAATATCGGACTTCTTTATTGGCCCAAATATTTATATCAGCGCATTCCTATGCAACACCTTTGTGTTTTAATTTCTTTCTATCTTAATTGCACCCCATTTGACTCTTCAACAATGATGATCATCAGATAAGCAAGTTATTAAACTGACAACCAGAGAGAACAAAGGTGAGATGGAAGGATTTGATATTAGTGGAGATGAGTTTCAAATTTAATATTTGAATCAGATTTTTTCTGACAAGTCTACAAGAAACATAAGCAGAGGAGAAAAATATTTCCAAACTGGAGCCCGTAACAGCCACTACCAAGTGTGTGTTCAAACCAGCCCTTTTTAATCCGCTTCAATTAAACTCCAGTCTATTTGTCTACAAAGTCCGGTTTGTTTGGAGAGATTTGAACCCGAAATCGAAACTCCAACGCCGACCAAAACAGCAAACACTAGTCCGCCTAAAAACCAAAGATTTGGTTCAGTTTAAGTGAACTCTAGTTTGATTGGAATATACTGTATATGTGAACACCAAGCAGACCGGAAACTGCTTCAATTAGGAAGTGGACTATAGTGCAGTGCATTTTGGGTAAATATAACCAAAACAAACATGCGTTTCTATCACTAGCGCTTTTTTACCAATGACAAAAGAGAAATCCTACAGCCACTAAAATCTGACGCTACTCCATTTTTGTTCATATTTTGTGAAGAAGGAAGTTGGACTCAATAGCTGCATTTACATTGACCTTAAAATTGTGTGAATTGAAATTATAAAAATAAATCTGCTTAATGAAAACAGGCCAATTTTGTTTTGATAAAAGTTTTTTGTGCTATGATGAGGTGGTTTTTCAGCTGTATCAAAATTTGTGTATTTTCAAAACTTCTATGGAAACACGGTTTTTGCATCACACTAGCCATGTGATCAACAACTGGAAATTACTACTGGCAAAAAAGACAGAGATGACAGGAAGTGGTAGGAGGATGATGGCACAGCATATTTTTTAAATGACTTATTGTGTGAGCAAACTTATTCACATGTGACTTTAATTGTATTTTTTTAATGTTAGCAAAATATCGACAACATTTTTTGCACATTTGAAATGGAAACACAGCTACTGTCTTCTTCAGAGGTTTACATATTTCCTTCAGTGGTTCCTGGTGCAGCGCCCCTATGGGCGAGGAGAGGAGCAGCTTTTTCAAACTGTTTGGTTTGTTTGCAGTGTGAAAGCAAACCGCATCAACTGAAAATGTAGCAGTATTGCAATTTTGGTCCCCAAACAAACCGAGTCTACCGAACTATCCGGTGCCAAAACACCATAAGAGACTCGAACTTTGTTTGAACACAAATTTTAAAACTTCATACCTTCGTCCTCGTCATCATCCACGCCGTCTCCGTCCACCTCTCCATCAGAGTCGGAGGCTTCCCTGTCCTCCATGTCGTAGCCATCCAGGTAGGTGAGCTGAGGCAGCAGCTTGAAGACGCTCTCTCTGTAGTCGTTCAGGTTCGTTACTTCACAGTTGAACAGGTCCAAACTCTTCAGGTTTTCCAGCTTTTTCTGCAGACACAGGACACAAATCAAAACAATAAGCTTATAAATATGTAATATGAAATGTGTAGAGTGGAGTAAAGCTCTATGCGAACAGAAACATACCAACGGTTCCAACGTGCTGATGTCTTTCAATTTGTTTCCGCTCAGGTTTAGATGTGTGAGGTTGGGGAGTTTCTCTGCTAAAACGTCGAGGCCGCCACTGATTCTGTTGTCACTCAACTCCAGCTGGAAGGTAAGCAGACGGAGACGTCAACACCAGCTGGCGGCCAATCTCACATTAAGGAGCTGCGATGGTGAAATCTTACCTTTTTCAGTTTCGCTAGTTTAGGCAGGTTGGACACTGAGATTAGGCCGACATTTATCAAACTGAGGAATTCGAGGTTGACGAACTCAGCTGTGAGGCCTTCGATTTTCCCTTCAACCGACCGACAATTATCGAGGACGAGTTCTCGTACCTGAAATTAGATTTTTAAAAATTTTATTAATCAATTTTATTACTGAATTCTACCAAAGTCAATCATTAGGAATAAAAAAAGAGAGATTTAAGAGTAAAACATTAATTTACATGTTTTTGTTATTAAATAGTGAAGCATTACAACACATCCAACATCTAATATAATGCAGTTCGCATCACTCAGGTGACTTGTCTTTATTTTTTTTAAAAGAAAGAAATATTAAAAAGGCCAGATATGTCTAAGTAAGATATATTGTTAAGCCACAAAGACTCAAAATAAAACAAATGAAATGTTTAATTTTTACCATAATTTCTATTTTAGATGCCAGAATATGTTGGCATAAAAACATGTTTACGGTCAAATCATTTAATGCAGGTAGTTACTCAACAAGCCCACAGCTTGACACCTCCACCACTGTGCATGGTAGTTGGTATATAGCATTTCTGTGTTGCAGAGACGCACTGATTGCAGTTTTTTTGGCCGATCATTGTTTTTTCACCATGTTGTTTCATTATTCAACAACATAACTGAGGCCTGCAGAGTCTGAGGTAAAGCTCCTGGGTTTTTGGCAATTTCTGTGAGCTCACTGTAGATTGATGAATTTCAAATAATTTGGAAAAACTTTTTGGCCCTTCCCAGACTGAGGGGCAGCAACTCCTTCTCTACATTTGCTGCTGACATTTCTCCACTTTTCCAACACACAGATCTATTCCCTCTAGACCAGAAACTAACAAAATTGCTGCTTTTATAGAAGGTAGTCACACTGAAGATGATTAAAGTCAAATCTATTTGATAATAAGCAACTGATTGCCAATTCTCTATCCAAGCCTATAGAAATAGGATGCAGTTTTAGTTGTAAAATTAGATTTTTACTTGAATGTTGTACAAAATTTCTAACCTACCTCCGACTATTGAATCTAATTCATTTGTACTTAAATTGATATAAATTTGACCCATTTGTCAGGTAAAGTGTTAATTTTGATGCCACATTTTAATGTTTTATTTAGTCTTGATTAGATGTAATTTAGTTTTAGTCACAATTTAGCCATCTGTAGACATTTCAGTTAATTCTTGAAAGAAAATTACAGAAATGATCAAGAAATAACCTATCAAAGCAGAGAAATGCATTTTTCCATACACCGGAATTAGATCTGACTGACAAGTTTTCATTTATGCCTTGTTTGGGGGAAAAAAGATTGAAAAAAGTATGGTTACATTGTTTGTTTATAAAATTAACCCCGTAATAAAGTGCCTAAAGATTAACTGTCATGCCTAAAGATTAACTGTCACTAAATAAGCTTAATTTATTCATTCTATTAATCTAATTGTTTTTTTAATATAAAAACTTTTTAATGGCATCTTCAAATTTGATTATTGAACAATAATAATGTGGGATCTTTTGTAGTTTTTAACATCTGGGAACAGATTTAATTATTTTTTGTCTTAGGAGGACCCAGATTTACTCATTTGTTTCACTATAATTTTCAATCATCAAGACATGCACTTTTCAACGTATTTTGCTTTCACAATAGGATATGGATAAAGCTTAAAAACATGTTTTTTGTTCATGAAATACTTTTCAAAGCGGCCTACAGACAGGGTAGATGAGCATTAAAAAAAAAAAAAAAAACTTTATTCATGTGTAGTTCATTATTCTTTCAGGGACATTTTGTAACGTTAAATATGAGAAAAACAACTCCAAAGGCGGAGTTTGTCTGAGTCAGCTTGAACTCACACTGGTTGCGCAATTAAATGTTGGACAAAAACAATGAAAAGCAGGACTAGCAGAGGGGAAAAACGTCGAAATGAATGGCGTTTCTGGTCCTAAAAGGACTTTCTGTGCGTGTCCTTCACCAAGCCGACACAGATAACCGTCTGCTTTCTTAAAACCCAAGCAGAGCAAAGCAGTAGCTTGCTATGGCTCCGCTGATGCAGCCACTAATGACAAATGCAATGATTTTTGTAAGCTAGCTGGCTACAGCTAGCCATTGCCCCCTTTTATAAACGCTGCGGAGCGGCAGAGCAGCTGCTACAGACCGCCCGCCATTAGACAGCACCACAGCAACGGAAAAGGACTGCCAACACACCCCCGAAAAGATTCACCCCTTTTCGATAAAACCAGCTTTCAATAAGAGGGTAAAAGTGGAATATTCATCGTCGTCGAGTGAACGACCGAGGTTGTTTAACGACTCGCTTTGAGGTAGAAGTTGCGAAGGAGAGAGAACGGAAAATTAGTGAGGAAAAAAAAACAAAGATGGAGACGGTTCCTTTCTGCCAGGGCTTCAAAGACGACAGAGCGACAACATGGCGACTCCAAAGCTACAGTATGCAGCTCTCCCAACACTTCAATGGCGGAAAGGGATGTTTAGAACGACTTATTACAGATATTTAAACCTCAAAACAACACTTTTTATGTATGAAAAATGTCTTTAGTGCAAGCGTGGCTTGAGTCGAAACGCCGACCGTTGAGTTTTTCGGTTGCCCACGCATGAAACGCGGAGCACCGGATCTCCGTGTCACGCAGACAGGCTGACTCGGTCTATGGGGCGGCCACCAAGCCAACACGTCAAATTTGATTAGCTGCGTACGCGAAGTTTAGCTTTAATATTCATCGACACAACAGCTAATCGTGTAATTTTAAGTGTATGAGTGGATACAATTATACTGTCTTTGGTTAATGTAGAAAAGGGGCAATATGGCGACCATTGAAGTTCGCTTCCGAATTGTAGTGTCGTTGAGTAAAGGGCTGTTTCACTGCTTTAGATGTAACCTGGAATAGTACATTTGATGGCCTGAAAATATAGCTGGCAATCTTTGAAGCTTTTATTCCATTTGCGAAATAAAAATTATTTACCTTTATCAGAAATAAAGCGTCAACCCTGTTTAAGTATTGTATACCTATAGATTCTTTGATCTATAGGTAAATTAAACTATTTTAAATGGGTGGAAAAGGAAACCCGATTTTTGAAGTTTCACAAATTGAATACAGGTTTCAGATGTTACAAGATTTGTTAAGAATCCATATCTAGATAGCCAGCCTTAGTTTAAATCAATCTAAGTTCTATTTTTGGATATGAACATGATGTGGTCTGCCCTACACAGCAAGAAAATAAGCCATGTGCATAATCGTCTCACAATCTATATGCAAGACCTAAAAGAAAAAATTTGTTTTGTATGTTTAAAGCCTATTAAAACATTTCCATTTGATTCATATTTAAAAATCAAAATGCAATTTTTCTCAATTCAGATTTCAAAGATGATGTGCTTTAAAATTTCCTTAAGTGTAAGAAACTCCAGTGTAATTTAAATTGATACTGTCAGATTAACAAGAGTGTAATGTAAATTAAATGTGAAAACAAGAAAGCACTGATGAATGATTGCAGCTTCATAGGTCAAAAGATCAGTTTCAATGAGTCTGGCTTTTGTGTGGAATAATCCAATCTATGTTTGACTTGAAATGTTTTGGTTTTTAATCTAAAAACTCTCTGAGATGGTCTACATGCCAAAAATGTAAAACTGAATCTGCGTTTCAGGGTTTCATAGACTAGTCTGTTGTTCTAAGGCTTCAAACTATTTTCAAAGATTATGTGAAATAAGCATTATACTGCCCTTGTTTGTGTTTTCTCAAATAAATTACTTCCAAGTATGCTATAACATCCTAAACTATCTTTACAAGATTTTTAATCCATTTGTACAATGGATTAATAAACAATCCATTGTAGAACTGATTAATTTAACTCATGCAGTTTGTAAAATGAATCCCATCTTGAATGTACATGTATAAAAATACATTGAGTTTTTAACAAATCATGAATTCTGTTTAGTGTGGAATAATTCAGCCCAGGTTTGGCTAGAATCAGCATTTTAGATTGAAAACTAAAACTCATCCAATGTGGGCTTAACTGAAGTGAAATGGCCCTTTACGAGAAGGATCTCCGAATCACGAGCGAACTTCGGCGTTGTGGTAATATGGCGGGAACAAATTCCTAAGTTAGCTGGCTGGGTCGCGAATAATGGCAGCGCCTGATTCCATTTAAAACACGGGCAGTTTTCAGAGTCTCGCGGCGAAATACAGTTTGTGTGACCACAAAAGCCTGTAAAATGAGTTGATTTTGTAGATTTACGTTAAAGCATAGTAACGGCGTAAGCTTTTTTAACGCATATTTAATAAAAATCAGAAATAGGAGTGGTTATGTATTTCGTATAAACTGTATTTACTGTGTGAGGAGAGTATCATTCCACAGTCGAGGTATAAGTGGGTTTTTTTTGTTATTTTCGCTGGTTAAATGTAACATTAAGTGCCGCGACTCTCGATTTCGCCGATAATTAAACTCGTTTTAAACATCCAGGCTCCTGAAATCTGAATTAGTGTGTGCTTAAAAAGCGCCGATTTCTTTCTCTCTCTCTTTTTTAGCAGTTGAGCTAGCAGCAAACATGGCTTCCGATGAGTGTATAAAATACAGCGCCGTGTGCATGCCAAACGGCGGCGGAGGAAGCAGCAGAAATAAGTTTACAGATTGTGCTTAGAGCCGTGTGTGTGCAGCGGCGACCGAAGAGGCTGCGAAACGGTTAAAGCACTGCAATAATAATGTCAGCAAACTGGGGGGGAACCGCCGTTTCAAAGTGACCATTGAATCAAGCTTTTCTCGTCTCGTTGCCCCCCTGAATAATACGCCCAATCCGCAACAGTATCGAGGGATTAATGCTTGTTATGCGACTGTTTTTACTCTCTGCTACAAAGGAGAAAACACAGCCTGGAAACCCATGTGGTCACCATTAGCGAGGGGCTAGCCAGAAAACTAAAGGGTTGGTTTTAAAAAAAGCACGACTCACATCAGACGGTGTCCTGTTTCTTAGCTCCAAGTGGATCCTCTTTTTCATGTCCATCTTTTCCCCCTGTGGAAGTGAAACTTTTTCCTCTCTCTCGGGTTCTGCTGGGATCTTCAGTCCAAAACGGCAGAGATGCCCCTTATGGAGGGAGAATATAGGGCTGTGTAATGAAGTGAGCCGAACGCTAAGTTAGTCGGAGAGAAGGGGAAACCATGGAGGGAAACGGGACTGAAACAAAATATATGCTCAACAGCGCCCCCCTCCGCCCCGAACCGCCCATCGCCTCTGAAAGGGGCAATGCAGTCAGAAAACATGACGCGGCCCCCATGAAATGGATCTCTGGTGCAGCTGGTTTCTGCGAAGAAGTTCAAATGTCTAAATAATAAAGAATTATTTTAAAGATACCAACCAGATGTTTCTGTCAAATAAATCAGAGGAAACTTTAGATGTAGTTTGTCACATGTAAAATGCTCTGTATTCTGTTTTGTCTACTGTTTTTGTTGTGAAAACACTTTTTAATAGAAATAAAATCTACCAATTCAACAAAAAGCTCCCCTGTGTGTGCATGTTTCCAGTGACATCATTTAATTTGCTAAATTCCAACTTAAAGGCTTTTAAAAGTCTTAATTGTCTCCAGATTTTCCAAAATGGGCCTCAAATTACATTTAATTCTGCCTCTTACTTGAAAATCGAATCATTCCTTGTTTTTTTCATAGATTTTCTAAATGTAAACTTTTTCGTTTCCATTTTATTTTTAAAGAAATGCACTCATTCGTTTGTTCTAAGACTTGTTCTTGTTATAGTTACATTGTATTGAAACTACAAGGCCTGTTAACCCTTGGAATAATTCTTCTCCTGACTTTTTGTAGTTTGGTTTGGGCGTTTTATGTGATAGAGCAGCTTGATTCCTGCATGTCTTCCCTTCTCTCTCTTTCCTTCTTCACGTCGTGCTACTGATGAATAAATACTGCAAGTGCCAAAAATATTTTCTGTTATTGCTCTGTAAAGCACTTCTAAGTTGCCTGTTTTAGGCAACTTAAATGTTTTAGTGCTAAACGTTTGCACTAAAATGTTTTGGTGCAAAAACGCTTTAGTTTTTGCTTTTTTATGTGTTCACCCGGTATGACTTGATGATTAGTTGGTATGAAAACATTGTTTACAACATTAAAAAGACCTAAAATGTACAAAATGGCAATGAGTAAATAGTCAGGGTTCTTTTTGGTCAATTTTTATCTCTTTTTTTCATCTTGACGTACCTTTTTAATCAAATTAATCCGTTAAAGACATTTATTTATATTCTTTTTGTAGTGTCTACTATGTCAGCCTATTTTCTTGATTCTGGTGCCTCTTGTGATGTCATCAATCCAAATGCACTCAATCAAAGCCAATAGAGATTATTTTCCTCAATGCTCTTTTTAAAAAACATTGTAATTTTCATAGAATCCAAATACTTCACAAATCATCTTTGTTTTTATTCTATCAGTATATTTTTTATTAGATTGCATGCATATTTTGTTAACCCTTAGCGGGAAATATTTTTTCACTCTATTGTAAGATATGAATTAGTGAAAAAAGACCGAACATTATTTACAGTTTTACAAGTTAAAAGCAATTTGTATTTGAAAAACATGCATTAAAAACATCCAAAGATGTGACACTCTATGGTAAAGTTGATTACACTAATTGTGTTTTGTTGTTAAACACAATTTAATCAAGATAAAATCTACCATTTCAGAAATTGTTAGATTTCTGCCACCACAAACCATGCGGTAAAACTCAGTCCAACTTAAAATCTGTTGTGAAATCATGCTTTGTCTGAAAACGCATCCAAATTTTCTGCAAAAATACTTCTCTTCTTTTCAGCTGGGACACATGGCTCGGAAGGAGGTGTGCATTTGGTTTGGAGTAAAGAGAGCATTGTGCATACATGAGGAGGGCTTGGCACCCCTCCTTCAACCCAACACCTTCACTTCCTCTGAAGTCCTAAACACTGCAGAATACTTCTAAATGTGACTATTGGTGTTTTTTTTAATTAAAAGAAATATATCTCTAAAAATCTGGATTTTAACAAATTTATTAGATGTTTTCAAAGCTGTTAGTGGAAATCCTTTCTAGATGCTACAACTGCAGCCTGTAGATGGCGCTGTGGTATCATTTGGTCGTTACACAGACATTCCTCAGTTTTAGGAGGTGAGGGTGGCTGACAGTCCTTCCTGCTTTCTGGATTGAGTAATTTGGAGGCCCATGCATACATGGAAGGAGTTTATCTCAGCTCAAAGATTTTAGGATTTCATCTGAAGACATTTAAAGACATGAAAATACAGAAAAATACTTATATTTTCTTTTCAATCAACCAGATTTTCAAGTCTTGGAAGTTATCTTGAGTAGTAATCCAAAACACTTTTCACCAATGTATCCAGAAGTGACCGCATCACCCTTGTGCTTTTATGACTGACCTAATTCAACAGAGATCCAGTCAAATGGCGCTATTGGTGTCACAATGAGGGCAATGGAGATCACCGTCTCTATTAATTGTGATATAAAGACCTCTATATCTGGAAGATCCATTCTCTGGTTCAGTTATTACAGCTAGAAACTAGAAATCAGGCCTGAAATCTGAGTGTAGTGATGGACTCAGACCTGAACCTTCAGTCACATGAAGACAGTTAAAAAGTCAGGCTTCTATCACCTGAAGAACATTTCCAGGATTACAGGACTATTCTCCCAGCAAGATTTAAAGAAACTCATCAAAGTTTTTATCTTTAGTCTCATTGATTACTGCAACAATGTCTTCACAAGTCTGCCTAAAACAACAATGAGACAAATTAAATATCTTATACAAATAAACCTGACTGACTGATTCATTAATCAGTATTTCTGGCTGCCATTCCAGCATGAAAATTAAAGAACATTCCAATATTTTATCATATTCAACACTAAACATGTCACTTAAATACATTACAAACAGTTTGAGCCTAATACTGATTCTTGTGGTACCCCAGAACTTACATTTAATAATAATGACATATGATTACTTATTTATACAAACAGTTGATGGTTTTAACTTTTTAAAAAGGTTAAAACTGTGTTATGATTAATGTTAAGCTTTCTTTAAATCAAAGAAAACTGAATTTTTTTCTAAATGCACAGTAATTGTTGTTTTCATGTGTTGTGGCCAAAGTCTCCAGTAACAGAAAAAGTCGCTAGATTTGTCAGTTTTTTGATAAAAGTCACCAGAGGAGTCTGAAATAGTTGCTAAATATGGTGATAAAGAGGCTAAGTTGGCAGCAGCGCTTTCCCTGGTCCTGACCACACCCCCCACACCTAGCCACGCCCCTCTATGTCACGTGACCCCGCCCACTTTGGTGGAATTTTTCACATTTTGTCTGGGGCGAGTAACGCTTTCACATGGGGGTTAGTTACACTTTAAAAAGCAGCATGACACACACCACACTATAAAAACTAAAAAGAAAACCTGGAAATTTTTGACTTTTGAAACTTAGCAATTTAAAAAAAACATTCTAGAAAATTCCTGAGATTAATCTCAAAATTTCTTAGTTTTTTTGGTGGAAATTTAGTCATTTTCTTCTAACTATAATGACTTTAATACAAAACTGATGAGTTAGAAAGCAGTTTTTAAGGCGTGAACCAACTTGAGATACATTGTTTTGGACTCCCAAGTGACCACAAATTAAATTAAATTAAATTAAATTAAATTAAATTAAATTAAATTAAATTAAATTAAATTAAATTAAATTAAATTAAATTAAATTAAATTTGTTTTATTTAGTTTCCGTTTATTTATTCATTTAGTTTCTATATTATTTACTATAATTATTTTATTGTTTTTTTTACTTTAAAAAGTTTTTGAATTAGAATTCAGCCTTTCAGGAGCAGAAAAAGGCTCCTATTGATAAGTTTGTGAACAAAAACAAGAAATTTGACTGTTTTGTGGCTTTTCTCTAAAAAGAAAACAACAAAGTCCACCAGTCTTCTAGAACTATTTTTGACAGATGAGACCAAAATTTGGTCAAATAAAATGAAGCTGGGTCAACCACACCTGCATGTATTGGCTGACAAAGACAGGAATCCAGCTGACACAATGGCCCAGTCAAAGCCCAGATCTCAACCTGATTGAAATAAGGTGCTGTGAATTTAAGAAAGCCATTTTTACAAAAAAAAAAAAAAATGTGTCCATACTCCTCCACCGACTGATAATGTCAAAGAGAAAACTGCTGATCTTCTTGAATCGAGGGGTGTACTTATTTCCCTAAACATTCCCTAAACAGCTGAGACGTTCAGGGTCATTTAATCTGTTCGTTTGGTTTTATTTTCTCCTCTGAGTGGCTCGAACACACACATGGGGACTCAATATGCTGAGAGCAGATTGAGAACACTCCCAACTGAGCGCGCTCCTTCTGCGCGATAAGGAGGGGATGAACCCTGAAGGGTGGGATCTCTCATCTCACTTTGTTTGGTTCTGGCTAAAACACCTGCAGGGAGGCTTTATGGGGAGCTGTTCTGATTATGCATGATTTTGGAGAAGCTTTTTGAGGAGAAATGTGAACAAAACTCAAACTTTGTAACCAACTAATTCAGCAGGTTGCATTGAAGCGTTTTCACCGTTCACACACTGACCGCCTCCCTCCCCTTTCCAAACACACAACTTTCTCTTGCTTTACAGTTTTTTTCTCCCTCTGACAGCTCAGTGCCAACTCCTCCAGCTTTACAAACACGATAAGGCCCAAGCTGCAAGAACTCTCCCAGCTCTGAGTAATGGTTAACCAGATAATTCATCTGGAGGAGGGGGGTGGGGGGCAATAGACAACACAGTTTTTTTTCTGTTCTCTGCTCTGTTTGCTTGCGCGCCTTTACAGTTGAATTCATTCATATCTGCAGCCAGAATGGAGGAGACGTCGCAACAGGAGAATTTACAAGAAGTGGAGAATAAAAACCAACTTGAGGAGGAAGGTATTAGTTCTGCTTCTTTTTTTATTTATTTATTTGCATTTGATCTGACAGAGTCATAACAAGCTGGAGATGCAGTTTATGTCTTTGGGGATTTATTTTAAAGTCAAGGATTGTTCACACATTGCAAAAATATACAATTTTACAAAGTATTTTTGCTCTAGTTTCTAGTGCAAATATCTTAGTAGAGTAGAAGCAAGACAAAACTAACTGAAAAATAACTTTTCAGCTTATTTTAAGTAAACAATATCATAATATTGATGAAAAATTATGAGTTCCACCGGCAGATAATTTCACTTATAGCAAGACATGTTTCCCATATTATAAGTGAAATAATTGGCCAATGGAACTAGTATTTTCCATCAATATTAAGGAATTATTAAAGCAAACTCCTATTTAAATTTTTTTTTGTCTTATTTCAAGTGTACTAAGATATTTGCTTTAGAAACTAGATGCAAAATACTAGGTAAGATTTTTGCAGTGTAAGAGTGATCAGTGTGCAGCCAGAGAGGAATCATCCTACAACAGAAACCAGGTCTTTCTGTTACTATATGTGTAATAGCTGCAGATTAGTCCATATTTAAGGTTATGGTAATGTTTTTTGTTATAAATTTGTTTCAGGCGGGATCCGGCGGCGACTGAGAGACAGGGAGCTTCTCAGGAAGAGAAAAGCCGAAGCAGAGGAGAAGGAAACTAACCAGTGGGTTTTTGGGTAAATTTCTTTGAAGACAAACCCTGTCAGCAAAAATACAAGTTTAGATGCTTATGCAGAATATTTAAGGTCAAAGTAGACGTTAAAGTTTCTTTACAGTGCATGGCGGTAACACTATCAGCTCTAGCTGCTTATCTCTCGTCTCGTTTATGTTGAATATGGAGCAAGAGGAAAGCAAAGGTTGCTCTGGTGGGTCTATGACGCCCCAGATCACAGCCAGGGACTTTGTACTATTAGCTTAGCAAATGCATCACACCGCCCTGTGTCAGCTAGCTTAACAATTAGCTGGACTCTTTCAGGGTGGAGAGCCAGAGGAAAAGGTCAAGAGGCGAGAACAAGAGTGGGACCAAGAGGAGAGGGAGGCCTCGGAAGACCGACCCTGTCCTGCATTTCCCAGTGATTCAGGATGAGACTGCAGAGGCCAACTCGGGTCAAATACTGACCTCTCAGACTGGCGTCCCAGCTGTAGAGTCACAACAAGCTCCAGATGTAGATGCACCTGCTCCTGTGCCAGTCCGAAACTCACTTTTTGAGAAGCTAGAGGTAGATTTTGCTCCAGTTCCTGCCCAGTATTCAGCTCCAGATGTACAGGTTCCAATACAAAATCCCTATGCCGCTTCAGTCCCAGTACAAGCTCAATACGCAGCTCCAGAACCAGTACAAGATCCCCATGCTGTGTCAGTCCCAATACAAGCTTCCTATTCTGCTCCAGTCCCAGTAAAACCTCAATATTCTGTCCCGGTCCCAGTAAAAGCTCCCTATGCCGCTCCGGAACCAATACAAGTTCCCTATGCTGCTTCAGTCCCAGTAAAAGCCTCCTACATGGTACCAATCCCAGTTCAACCTCCTGATGATGACCCAATTGAAGTTCAAATCTCCGATGATGTCCCAGTTCAATTTCCAGATGCTTCTCCAGTCCGAGCTCCATCCCAGGACGTTCCAGCTCCTCCCCAGGTGGAGGCGCTCTACCCAGAGTCTCCAGACAGTGAGACCCCAGACCAGGTTCTGATAGAAGACTTGGGCCCGGATGATGAAGAGGACATCTCTCCTTCAGAAAATGACAGAGCAGATGAAGGTAGGAATGTCCTGATGATGCTCTCATTGAAGCTGCAGTATGTAACTTTTATTAAAAATATATATATTTTTGTTATTTATACCATATTGTGACAAAATGGTATGAGACAGATAATCTGTGAAAAACTCGAACTCCTCTGCTTTCTCACAGTGCTAATTAGAAACAACCGATCAGAGCCAGGAGGCGGGTCTTAGCACTGTCAATCACCTTCTTTTGTTATCTGCTAAGCTGCAGTTAGCATAGCCTGTTGTGAATGCTAAGATTAATTAACTTACCCACTGATGACGGCTGATAAATGCCTTTTCTGTAACTGTAAGTTGTTTCCCCACCATTAGCACATTCAGCAACTAGTAAATGAGATTGATTGACAGCACTAAGACCCTCCTCCTGGCTCTCATTGGTTGTTTTTGGCCAGGAGCGGTACATTTCTTCAGTAATAGTAGCACAAGGAGGAGCTGGATCTTTTCACAGATTATCTATCTCCTATTATGCTAACATTTTGGCAGTTTTAACAAATTTGTAAAATAAAAAAACATAAATTTTTAAAAATAAAAGTTACGTACTGCAGCTTTTATTACATTTTTTTAACTTAATTTTTAATATTTTTTCAGTTTTTAAAGAATACATACAATAAATTCCCGGACCCCAACTAATAAAAGTTCAGAGCATATAGTTGGATAAAGACAAAATAAATAATAATAAAAAGTGAAACCCAGTGTGAGACGTTCAAATAAACAATTGTTGCCAAGTTCAGGCAGAGTTTCCATTTTTTCCCCACAATTCTTATCAGTAACAAAATGTCAGTTTAACCAGCTTTAGCTGTTTTTTTAACCGTTTTATCTGTGTGACTCTTCCAGGTTTAGATGAAACTCCACTGATGAACACGGTCGACCAAAACAAAATATACTCAGTCCCAACGCTGTCCAGCCCTCCTCTGCCTCAAGAATACCTGCCAGGGAATCAGATATAAACTTTCCCCATCAAATGTCGCTTCAGTCCAGATCTAGAAAACCCAGATCTCTTTTTTGTCTTGTTTAAGGTCACACTGTGTGTCTGAAGTTTATTTTGGTTAGTGTGTTTTTCTTATTGCAGAGAGACAATTGTTATTGCTTATGTGAAAAAAAAATGCTTGAATGCAAACCATACCTGCATTGGTTATTTATTCTGAAATGTGCTTCACTGCAAACTAATACAAATTTGTCTTTTATTTTTTTGTACTTCGCATTGAGTAAAGAGCAAAATTTTACTTTCATTATCTAATGAAAGAATAACTTGTAATTGTATGTGTAATAGTGGATTGTCTTTCATTTAATTTTGTAAAAAAGATTAAATAAAATTCCCTGCTTACATCATGAAAAGCTGGTCCTCATTATCATCTGAGACAGAAAATCATGTAAATATTGATGAATTATATTTTTATTTTCAGGTTCATCAAGTTAAAGTGAAGTTAAAAAATTAGAACTTACACTTTTTTGCTCACTAACTTGACAGGAAAGAGTGTGGAGAGTCAAAGTAAACGACCCATTGTCTGCTCCACTACCTGAGTCACACAGTGCCACAATAATTACAAATTTAAATCTAGAACAGAACAAAACTTTTAAAAAATTGGTACTTAGAGAAAAATAAGGGTTTTCTGGGGCATCTTTGTTTCTGTTGTTGTACATAATGAGGTAGAGGGTTTGATAATAAATAACATAAAGATCTAATGAATGACCTGCAGTGGGTAATCTCTAAACAACAGCTCACACCTTTCTGGCTGTTGTGATGTAAAAAAATCACATCGTTATAAATCATTTTAAAACGTTTTCCACCATTAGAGTCACATAGAGACACATAGACTCCTTGACTTAGAATATAATGCAGAATGAGGTTTGCATGTCAAAATAAAAGTATTTTGAAAATAGCAACCATTAAACAGGTGTAAAACATATTCTTATTAAGTCATTAAGCTCATATTTCTGTATTATTTTTGTTGTTGTGATGTAATATTTTAATCTTAAATGTTGTGTTTTCATCAGCTGTAAACAGAACATTGTCATAATTAGCCTGAAAAAAGTTTGAAAACACCGACCCATGTGTAATTAATCTATATAACATGCTGCAGATATGGTTATATAACCATATTCTGGTTATGTAAATGTGCTGACCCTTTGGACTAACGCTTTATTCTGTTATTATAGTGAATCTGATTACCCTGAAACCTGAACATACGCTTCAGCTGTCCTGGTAGCATTTACTGGACATCTGCATCCTTTATCTAAAGTCATTGTTTGCAGAGAGGTTACTGAAGGATCTCAATAAAGGTATCAGTCAGAAAGAGAAAACACACAAATCACTGTATTATAGATACATACTATTGCACCGTGAATACAGTTACTGAATAGACTTATAATATGTTACAAAAACAGACATTTTCTACAAAACTGACAAAAATTAGATGAGACAAACTGCTTGGGAAGATTTCCAAAAACTGCTTTTTTGAGAAAGCTTTTTAGAGAATGTCTTCTGGACTGATGAAACAGCAATGCATGGTGATGGCAGCAGCATGCTGTGGGTTTACTACTTCATATAGAACTTTTGGTGGTTGACGTACATTCAGTATACAATACATATCTATGCTTATTCTCTGGACAGTGTGAGCGATTGAAACAAATCATTTGTTTGTGTACAGAATGTTTTTAGTCAGAATCTTCTTCAAATTCGCTGTAATACAGACTGCTACAGGAGAGCTTTCCTGCCAACAGCTATCACCATCTACAAGAAACCTTTGAAGAACTTGAATATATATGAGTTACAACAACATTTAATTTTCCTTTTGGATCAATGAAGTATTTTGAATTTGAATGATCTTGGTCAATTAAGTTGAATCTGATTCCAGTCAGGTTTGACCAATAAAATGCAGATTTGATTTTTTTTTTGTATCTCGTTAGTGCAGTTAAATTTACAAGATAATTGGTTCACCAGAAGAAAATATAGATCTTGAAATAGCCTAGCCAAAGTTCATAAATAGATCTGATATAGCTGTGGAAGACTGAACCTGTTGTGTTAGGGTTAAAGGCCATATGTCATCCTCCGCCCCTCTAACATGTGGGGTGCCACAGAGCTCAGTTCTAACCCTCCTTCTTTTTTGCTTTTATATTTGCGTCTACTGAAGTAATTAAAATGACTTCTTTTATAACATCAAGCTTCCAAGGCCATTTTTTTTTATCTTTTCACCTGCCTTTCTGCTGCCACCTGCTGTTAGAAGCGTGAATGTGTAAACAACCTAAATCCACTCAATTATTTTCTACCATGGCCGCAAAATGTTAGTTAAAGATAATAAAGCGGTTATTATTCTGTTTCACGCTCTGTACATGCTCAACTGGGCGCTTTAATGCCTCATGTAAGCTGTTTGTTTTTCACTGTAAATAGTCTTTGTTGGCCAACAATAAAATCCAACACGTGCTTTCTCCACGCCGACGTCGAGCTGCGTCCTCCGTAATGACGTTCGGACGACGGTTTGCTCATATGGGGTTTTGCTACTATCGTTATTAGCTACAGGTTAACCTGGTAAAACCTGTTTTCTCTCGTTGTTTCCTCTTCGTTTCGGCAAAAATGAGTCCGCTGTGTGAACACTGCGGGGAGAACATGAAGAAGATAAATCAACAAGTTTCTGTGATGCGGAAAGAAATAAAAAATCTGAGGTATGTTTAACTTTAAAAAGACCAAGCTGAAGTTAGCATCCGATTGGGCTGCTGGTTAAAGGGCTGTTTCACTAAATCTGAACTTTATTTGATTTGACATAGTTACTAAATGATAGTGGTTAAAAAAAAAAAAAACCTCAGGCTGATCTTACCTGAATTGGATTATTTCAGGGTAAATTATTCCTAAAAATAAGCCATGTGGAATTGATTTTCTTTAGTTTATTTCACTGCATTGTTTTATTGATAATTTGGTTTATCATGAACTGCATTATAAATAATTTCTGTCAGTTGCATAGCAATTTATTCCATGTTTGAGTAGATTAACTATTGGCATTTTCAAGCCTTCCCTTTTCTAAGATGGTAAAAATGCCTTCTTTTTATGTTTTCAATAATAATAATAATAATATATGTAATTTGTATAGCACTTTTCAAAACACTCAAAAAGAACACTAAGTACTTCAAGCAAAATTATAAAAGGTGAAAATTCAAATATGTAGCATGTTAAAAAAATAGGTCACAGGTTGAGGCAAAATGTATTTTTAGTAATGTTTATTCAAATCTGAAGTATTTTAGATGTTGAACTAAGGTATTCTATATTCCTTAAAAGTAGTGAAATAGCCCTTTAACCAGAATGTGAAGGTGGGAGGTAAGATGTCTCCAGTTTTGTACTCCTCTGTCTCCATTAATAACCTTTTTTTCTTCCATCTTTTCCTAAACAGACAGACGTTGGACGGGGCTGTCAGAGTGCATCGCAAACATCTGATGTCGATTCAGGCTGCTGTGTCAAAGGCTGACTTTTCTGGCCACAGTAAAAAAGATTGCACATCTTTGTTATCAGCGCCAGGCGCATTAGAACAAGGTGGATATACTATTTATATTTAATACACATAAACTGCACAACATGGTGTCATAATCAGCTGTTAGGACTGAAAACAAAATGAACTGTCATTGACAGAACTTCAGAATGCCTGAAAAACTTTGATCAAAATAACTTACTTTTGCACTAATTAGATGAACGTTTCTAAGATTAAATTAAGTCACTTCAGTCATTTTTACAGCCAAAGTTGTCAAACGGTCAAAATTAAGATGTGTAACCATGACAACAGTGGGTTATTTTTTTAAAACAAACCATCTCTTCTATCCACCATAACTGGAAAAGATCATATCCCTGACTCCAAAGTCTCCCTGCCCGACTTTCTGACCATACAGGCAGACAGAGATTTAAAGAGGAACAGCAAAAGCAAATGAGGTGGATTAGCCAACAACTGATGATGTCATCCAAGACATGTTACTATGGATTATGTTCTCTGCTGCCTGAAAATCTAGCTGTTAGCATGTCATGTCTGCTGTACAGTCTTCAGTCAGGGGTCTTTTCAAACTCGTTGCAAGACTGACTGCTACTGGAGATCCTTCCTGCCACAGCATCGCCTTCCACAAAAAGTCTTTTAAGTTACTTGGATGATATAAGTTACACAGTTTAATTCCTCTTTGAGAAAAATAAAGTATTATTTAATTGAACTGAAAATGATGACGTCCAACCAAAACTCCCACATGATTATTAAAATGATGAGAATCCAGGATAATTTCAGTGTCTTAAGAACTAACCTGGTCTTCATACAATCCAAACCTTCCACTGAGTTAGGTTAGATGTAAACAAAAAAACATGTGCTCCGTTTACCTCTCCTGTTTCAATTAAACTGCCTGCTTTTAAAATATTTTAACCACACTTTGCAGGAAACATCCAGACTGTGCCGATCGGTTACATCAGCTCCTGTTTTTCCGTGAAGAACGGGACGCCCAGGCAGCCGACTATCTGCGGCCCGTCACGGGCTCAGCTGCGAATCCAGCAGAGCGTTTTCAACAACCCTGAGCATGCGCTGGTGGGCCTCGAGCAGTACTCGCATGTCTGGTACGTCACGCATATACTGCACATATCTCCAGGATTCCTTTAACCTGTCAAGCTTAGAAAAGCCTTGAGTGGATTTTGTCCTGCTCATCATCTCCTGGCCTACTGATAAACACTTGTTTTATTTTTTTATTTCATAAACTACAGGAAAGAACTGCTAATTCTAACAAAATTAAATCTAAATATCCAATATAGGTTCAAAGTGATTGACATTTTCTTATGGAGTCCCCCAAGGCCGAATGCTTGACCTCTTATTCTTTTGTTGTTGTGCTTTGGAAATAAATGAATGAAACTGATTCTAGGAGATTCGTATCATAGTTTATTCAGGAAAATTCAAAGTTGTTGTTGATGTTAGTTTGAGATGCAAAATTAACATCAGTAGGAGGAAAACGCTGTAAGGTTCTCCATCTGCCCCAGGGTTGGTTCAGACACTTGATACTAAAACTAGTGACATGATGGGCTTTTCAGCTCAGTTCCTTTGTTCTCCTCAATAAACTGAATGAAAATCCACATTATTGCAGATGAAGTCCAAATTAGGATGTCTGCACATCCTTAAAAAGTCTTAAATTCATGTATATAAAATTAAGGCCTTAAATTGTTTTGAGTTTGTTGAAAAAAACAAAACAACAACTTTGCCCTTAAATGTCTTAATCACAGGTCTTAAATTTTGTTGTGGTGGGACTATTTCTGTTAAGTTTTTCTTTTTGCTCTTGGAACACAACATACCATTAACTGGCTGCTAATATCATTAAAATATGATGTTTTTGCTACTTTTTCTACTATTTTTGAAGCTTGGAAGTGGGTGCTTCATTCTGTATCTTTGTTGATAACATTCAATCTTTACAGGATTATTTTTCTTTTCCATAAAAACGGACATCAGAGTTACAAAGCCAAGGTGAAACCTCCCAGGCTGAACGGTCAGAGAGTCGGAGTTTACTCGACACGAAGTCCACACCGACCAAACTCCCTTGGACTGACACTGGCCAAGCTGGATAAAATTCAAGGTATGAAGCCATTTTGCATCAGATGGATGTAGACATGTTGCAGTGGGACTTCACGAGTGAAAAATCCCACCCCTCTGCTCCCTGCTGGAGGGCAAAAAGCTGTTCGCTGGCAATGACTAGCAGTAGTTTTAGCTGTTATGTTGTCAACATAATGCACTAAATAATTAATGTACACATGATGTATAAAAAAAAAAGGGACACACTGCTTTTCTACAGATTGTCATCATTAGGTCAACTAGATTCAGTATTTTTAGATACTGAATCTAGTTGACCTGTAATACTAAAAATACAGGTCAGGAAAAAGCTTTAAATGAAAAAAAATGGAGAGAGAGAGAGAGAGAGAAGGGGAAGTAATAAGTCAGTTTGCTAGCTTGACTTTGTCCTGGTCAAGGTTTCACTTTGACCAGTTTTGTTTTTCTGTCGTGGCAGCGCGGTTATGGATGGCATGTAAAAGAATCGACTTTTTGCCTTCTAGCGTTGTACGTGAAATTTCCGCATGTAAACAATAACATGCAATGGATTTACAGTTCTTGGAGTGTGTGGCGTTTTGAGGAAATCCTAAAATATTTTATTTGTTTTCTAGGTGACACGCTGCATCTCTCAGATATTGATATGATTGCCGGCACTCCCGTCCTGGACATTAAACCGTACATCCCAGAATACGACTCTCTCAACACGAGGACGCGGCTGGAATCAAACCCAGATCTACAGACCGTGTCTGAAGAGAAGGAGGTGAACATCTCAAGCTTTCATCTAGAAGACAAAACAGATGAGATTCTTCACCTGAGACAGAAATCGGAAGCAGGTGTTTGTTTAACGCCGCCACAGACTCAGTTTTCTCTACCCAAAGAAGCTGTTAGTTTGCTGAAAGAAGTGGAGTCTTACGTAAACGAAACAGATCTGACACCACCTGACTGTGAGGACAAAAACAAAGTGTTAGACTGTGGAAAAGCCGAACCAGCAGCAGAAATCGTGCACCGGCCCAGTTATGGCAGTGAAACCATCGCCGACTGGATCAGAGAGCCTCCGGTTTCCAGTCTGGATGTGCGCTTCACCCCTGAAGCTCAGAAACAGCTGGAGGCGTTCCTTCCTGCACATTCATCTGGTAAGACAACTGGTAAAAGTTGATGTCCTCCACAAGAGGGCGCTGTTGTTTCTGATTTGTTTAAAAACAGAAATCTCCAAACGTTTTGTTACATGGGCCAAAATTGTCAAGTAAAAAGTATTCACAAGCAAAAGATAAAATAAAAAACTAAATTAAAGCAAGCAAAGAAAGTTGTCAAATTTTTTAATTAGAGATGTTATTTATGATAGATTCAAAATGTAAAAAGGATTTTGCTGTATTAAAAGAAAGGCTTCTGTTTTTTCATGCTTCTTCAGGCTCATTCGAACAAATTTATTCTCAGTTGTAAGAAAGAGATTCAGGTCATTTTCTTTCAAAACGCTTGCTGTATTTAGCCAATTTTAATCAGTTAATTAAAGCTAATTTGGATGCAGCAAAGTTGGATTTTCAGTAAAAGTCCCTCGATAAACACGGTTCTACTTACTATTAGAGCCTGGTTATAAAAAGACAAATACTTTGAATTATGCTTAACATTTTCCATTGCAAGAAAGTCATATTAGCAATAATTTTACCATGATTGAAAAAAAGTTTAATAAAGAAATTTGTATCATTCTTGAATTGCAGTTGAGTGCCACAAAATATCAGTCTAAGGGACACAAATGGCCCAAAGGGCATTTTGGACTCCCTGTTTTAAAACCATGTCTCTCTTAACAGAACCGTCTGAATGCGACAGACCCAGGTTTAGGTTTCTGCGCAGTCCGGAGGAGGCCGGCGCCGCCATCAGGGCTGTGCTGTCAGCAGACCCCAGGTCAGTTTACAGGAGAACCCGATGCAGAGACAGACTCTTCTTCTTCTCTCTGGACACGGCGGACGTCACCTGCTGGTTTGGACAGGGGTTCGCTGAGGTTCTGGAGGTCCGACCTGTGGGACCACCTGGACCTGAAGATCCGTGTCAGTAAAACAATAAACTGCCTGTTAAATTCTCCTCACTGCAGTGTCTTTGTGAAGACAAAATTATTAATTTAATTTAATTTTTTTCTCATGTTAGATGAATAATAAATGGCTTGAAAGATGTTTTTCTTTGTAAAAATGTATTATCTTTACGAATGGTTGTGTTCAAATGCACAACATATAGACCACATTTATTGGCACTCAAGGTGAAGATAAAAATATATAAAAATAATACTTTATTGCAAAAGAATACTCACACACACACACGTCCAACGTGTATCTTGAGTAGAAAAAAAATACTATTATAGTCAGTATTTATATTAGTACAAAAGACCATCCATATTGCTATCACCACTACTCTGCTTATTAGCTGTAATGTTTTTACAAGAGCAAAAAGTTTATTTTGTAATGTCAGACTCAGTTTTTTTTAAAATGCCTTTATGCAGGTATGAATATACTTTTTATTAAATCAATATTTCTGCATTAAAATTATTTTGTATTTGTCTGATGTAATATTACAACATTGAATGTTGTATTGTAATTACCTGGAAACATGAAGTCATAATTCAGATTAATATTTTCTTGAAAATTTCCGTTTGTTTGTAATTAATCCATACAGTGTGTTTCAGTTAATGAATTTTTACTGAAGTAAACAGTAAAACGCTAATTCATTGAATGTATTTGTATATAAAAAAAATAGGCCAGTATGACTCAATCCGGAACATTAAAAGTAAACATTATTCGGGTAAAAAAAGTTTTAGAAAAAAAAATTAAACAGCTCCCTGTTGTAGTTGCATTTCCTTCCTCTGGGTGGCGGCATTACATAAAAGCAGGGTTTGTGGGTCAGAAGAAGAGAAGCGACCAATCAGCGCCGAGTTTGTGTTTTTGAATCGGTCTGTTTTGAACGTAACGCGGTTGATGTCAGTTCGGGGGAGAACAGCTTTATTCATCAGATTTGAAACCTTGGTTCAAGTTGGCTGTTTAAGTCTGGAAGGTAAAGTATTTTAAGACTATATATCGCTCGTGTTTTAAATGATTGCAGTTAAATATTCCTTGTAGTATAATTGGTTGTTCGTTAACGGACTCCGTTACAAGAAAACCAACTTCAGCTAACGTAAGTTTTCCATAACAGACGTGTTTTAATGCTCTCTGAACGTCTTTAGCTGCGTTATACTCTACTATTATTGTTCTAAACACATCAGTAATCTAAAGATATCACACTATGAATACGTGTTATAGCATTTAGTAAGTGTTTAACAGGTTCTGATTATCTGCCTGATCACTGACATCAGAAGCTAGCTTAGGGTTAGGTTTAAGATTTCAAGATTTCTGTGTAAATAATGAACGCCTGCTAAACAATGTAAATAAACACAGTAAATATGGTAAAACGTATAATAGTATCAGAGGCCGGTGTTGTTTATTAAAACATTAAATGCTAATATTTAATATGAGCACTAAGCCAGCAACAGACTAAAAATAAGTAAATAGTGACTTAATTAATAAACATTCAGATAAACGCATATAAAAGTAATGGATTATGAAAAAAACAAATTTGCACAGTAAATCGAAGTCTTAGATTTACTCTTCTATTCACTCCTAAATGTAAAACATTTTAATTCAGATAATTATAATTGGTCTAATGCTATTTAAGATAACATTTGATAATTAGAAAAAATTGGATATGATGTGACTGAATTGATTTTTCCTTTATAAATAACCATGTCATATTTTGTGAGTTTGTACTATTAAAAATAAAATAAACTGAGCTGAATTTACTTGTCTTTATGATGAAAAAGCATATGGCGGTAGTGGGAAATAAAAACTCCCTTTTAGAAGGAATTAATGTTGAGCAGAACCTGGCTCAGTTGAGTTTTAAGAGGACTTGGACACAAAAATCACAGAAGCACTGGCCTTCATGGGAGTATTTACACTGTAAACGAAAATACACTTTTACCGTGAAAAGAAAGAACTGGGGTAATGGCAGCAGCTGTTAAATGGCTTGTTGTAGGAGTGAACCACGACTAAACAGAGAAGCATTAAGCAGTATTGCAGCTGCAATGGAATTCTTTGGTGTATTACGTGATTGAGAATTGATTGGGGATGTAAAAAAATAGATTATTATTGTTTTAAATTTGCAGCTGAAGAGGTTGTTTATGCGAACTCCGGATTGATCTTTGTGAGAGGATGTCACAGTCCAGCATAGAAGACTGGGTAAGTCTTCTTCTGCGCACAGTGCGAGATTATTGCTGAGTTTGGTATCTGATGATGATCCACTAAACATTTGTTGATGGTAGTCTTCCAGTAGAAGAGGCGAGCGTACTCCTCTAAGAAGCCTGGAAAATGAGACTCCTTCATCGAGGATCAGGTCAAAGCCACAATTCAGCGGTGACACAGTGAAAGCTGGCATGGTGAGTTTATACAAACTTTCAAAAATATTGACTTTTAGGTTTTTTTTTATTTGTGAGGTGATGTTTGGAAAGTTACACAGCCCAAAATTCCTAGATTATAAGATAGAAAATGGAGTTCATTTTTCAAAATCATAATTTCTGTGTTATTTATATTTATAAATGTAAGTAACACACTAAATATTTAATTAGCAAGCTAAATATTTATCTTCAGCTTAAAGATTTAGCTTTAAAGTAAATATTCAGTTACCAAGTTAAATATTAAATTTGCCACTAAATTTAGATTCATGTAATTAGCAAGCTAAATGCTGAGTTTCAAACTAACTACTTAATTGGCAAGCTAAATATTTAGCTTTCTAATATTTAGCCTGCTAATTACATATTTCGTCTTCATTTATAGACAAACGAATAGCATGGTGGAAATACAACTTTGAAAAATGGACCCCCATTTTTTCCCATAACAGGCCACAGAGCTCAAATTATTGATGTTATTTTTAACAGTGTAAGTTTTGCAAACAGCTCTATTGTTACTCATTACTAAATCTCTTCCACAGGCTGACATTCATCTCTGTGACACACAGACCCAGTTGGGCACTGTGACCGTTCCCGTTTCCATGGATACTACCCAGTCTGTGTGTGGACTTGAAGATGTCACATTCAAAACCTTTATTTGTTCCGGAGGTGAAGTTGAGATTTCAGACTCTTCAGATGGTGGAGGACAGAGTTTGATTTTGCCTAAACATGTGACTACTTTTACTCTTACCGCCGAAGCGGAAGATTCAGTCGCTTCACCCAGCAGGATGGAGCAACCCTGCGGTGAGCATGTGGAGCATCCATATTGCAACTGCAGCGTCGAACAGCCGGATTCTCCAATCGCCTGTGAAGCCGATGAGGAAAAATATTTAGCGTGGAAGTCGTTCGCCTGTGATGGAGGTGATGTTAAAGTTTCAGACTCCACTGGATTAAAGGAGGAGACGGTTCCTCTGCCCCTGGATGACCACTGGGGTCCAGCACAAGACGACGGCACAAACTCAGCCGACTGCACCCTGCTGCTTCCAGCGGAGCATGTCGATCATCTCTACTGCAGCAGTGGAAATGATGATATCTCTACAGCGCAGAGATCAGAAAACCCCGATGATCCAACTCTGAAGCTGCTGAACTGCAGCGGTGGCGAGGTAGAAATCCCAGCGGACGCTGATGTTGCAGATGAGACTATTCCTCTTTCTCACATCTGTTCTGGCTGCAACCTTAGCATGGATCTGAGTGTGTTAGCCAGTGATTATGACCTGGAAAACGGTAAAGATCACTTAGATCATCCCTACTGCAATGTAAAATACAACTCCTCACTTTCACCAGAGGAGGTGAACACTATTCCAGACCTACAACCTTGCAGCGCTGAAATAAACTTGGTGCTACCTAATGGGCAGGATGAGAACTTCGATTGGAAATCAGGTGAATCCCAGGTGTCTGAGAAGATGTTGACTTCACCTAAAGAGAATTACAACAAAGAACAAACGAACGACCGTCTGAAGAATGGAGAAGTCGTGTTTGATACTAATCTACCACCTGAGACTAACGCATCATTAGTTGCGTCCGACTGCAGCCACCTTGACGCTTCGGCAGAAACTCTACCACAGCAGCAGCAGCTGGATTCCAGATCCTACTCCGAGGCAAAGGACAGCGCTCTGGGTTCTTTGGGTCTCTGTAACTCTGCAGAAAAAGCTACTCCTGCATCTCCTGCTATCTTAAAAGTCCTGTCAGAGTGTCCATCAGTTGCCTCCGCCCTGCAGTTTCTCAGCCCCATCATGAAGAGAGCGTCTCTGTCCGCGCTGAAGCGCTCATTGGTATCGGGTCAGGACATGTTTCTACCTGACGATTCTGCTCTGGAGGATGAGAAAAGCCTTTTGGCTCCTGTTAATGTTGACTCCATGGGGTTGTTAGCAGAGCAGCTTGAAAGCCCAATGCCCCACCCTCTGCTTAACTCCACGGTTGTAAGTTCAAAGCCACAGGAGGTTTCTGGGAAGAAAGCGCAGCCGGAAACGGCGCCGCTGATTCCTGATGGCCAGTTTCAGCAGCAGCTTCGGCAGATGGCCGAGTTCCTCATGATGGCATGTGGAAAAATGAGCGTCGCTCCTCCTGCTGCCTTCATGGCCCCCTCAGACAGAGCGGATCCTGCAGAGTGCCACAGTGTCTGTGTGGGCACCAGTCCACTGAAGATGGTGGACCACAGTCTGAACACGTCGGGAATATTTGTGAAAAAGAGGGAATTCTCTGTGACCGATTCCTGCACAGCGACTGAACCACTCATCTGGAAGTGAGTGATGTCTCTTTCTTTTTCTTTCCAACTTTTTTCAAACGTTCTTCTGTCTTTCCTTCATTTGTTCCTTCTGTCGACCTTTCTTTCTTTTGAAGTTTCTTTTCTTCTTTCTTTCAAAGTTTCTTTCAAACTTCTTTTCATATTTAGAAACGGTGAATTTAAACCTGTTCAATTGATTCTTATCCTTAAACGTAATTGTGTTTATAATCAATCTAGTCTTCGAAAAAAAACCCCCCAAAAAAACGATTCTCCAAAAGTTACAGATTAATGCCCATGATGGATGGATAACTAATGGGTGAATAGATTGATGGATAGCTGTAGGAAAACGACAGAAATTTGGCCTAAGATAGAGATCTACAGCCTACTGGCCACCACAGTAATGCTTGTTGATGATGTAATCAGCTGGTATCCAAACAGAGCAAGAGGGAAACAGAAAGGCAGGGAACGCAAGGCAGAGGTCGTTTAACAGGCAGGTTCAAAAAACGTAAACAAAACAATTACAAACATTGCATACAATTTACATCTACAAAAACTGCAAAAAATCAGTTTTTTTGTTTTGTTTCTGTTGTAAGATTTAAACAAATCATATTGCAATACATATCGTTACCGCCACCCATCAGAATGTATGTTGTGATATGAATTTTATGCCATCGCTAGATGGATGGATGGATGTAAAGTTCTCCAGTGTGGTTTCAGTTTACCTCCAGGCAGCCTGGAGAGCCTCCCGCGGCCGGAGCTGGAGCAGAGGCTGACGTCCAGCATGATCATGGTGGAGGCGCTGGTCCAGCAGCTGGCTGCAGCCAGGGCGCACCGCCGCCCCTCTTCGGGCCCGGCTCCTTCGGACCTGAGAGAGAAGCTGGTTCAGACGGACCACACTGAGCTCAGTCAGGTAAAACACTGAAGGGATAATAACTAGGGATGCAAGTTATCCATCGACGAGTGATTGAGCTTATCGATTAGCTAACAACTAATTGATAAGCAGCCATTTTCTTAAAAAGCTGAGTTTTCTCTTCCATAAAGAGGGCCGACTGTCTTTCTATAACAATGGCAAAATTTTTCTTAATATGCTGGATTTAAAAGAAAAAAAAAAAAAGGCATTGTGTAACTTAAGGAGCTTGTCGGGTGATTATATTTCAAAACATATAACACTAGATATATGTTTATGTGTGCATCCCACACCTGACCCTCATACGTGCAGATAGGAAAAAAATAGAGTAAAGTTTTACCTAAAATCTTGGAAATTTTGAGATTAATCTCAGGAATGTAGAAAAAACTTGGAAATTTTTGAGGTTGAAAAGTCAGAAATTTGCAAGATAAAACTCAGAAATTTTGAGATTAATTTCAGAAATTGTTTTGGGGGAAAAATATGAAAATTTCTGTGTGTGAAGTCAAAAATTTGCAAGAAGAAAAACTCAGAAATTTTGAGATTCATTTTACATTTCTTAGAAAAAAATTGCAAATTTTCTGAGCTCGTACATATGAAAATTTTTTGAATTTTGGAAATTGAGTTTCAAAAGTTGAAAGTTTTTGACTTTTCGAGCTCAAAAATGTCCAATTTCTTTCTAGAAGACTTCTGAGATCAATCTCAAATTTTTTTAGATTTTTCTGGCAAATCTATCCCTCCTTTTATTCTATTTTTAATTTACAATGGCCCTAATGTGGTGCTGTATACACCAAACTCAGTTTGGACCATTTACGGCTCTGGTATAGCACTGCCATCTTTGTTTTTGTATCAACTGACTCCACTTCAGGATGACCAGCAGCACCCTCTGCTGGATGGTGGCTAAACTGCAACACTGAAAGAAGATCTAAGTGGACTTTATAAGTTAATCAATTGAAACTCATTTTAATCTAATAAACCATTAATTTGCATCCCTCATTAGCTTGTTTAGATTTTCTTCTGATAAACTTTAATATTTTCATTCCTTGTTCAGACTGCGATGTACAGAGATCTCTACATGGAGGCTCTGAGCCGGATAACTGAGCTGGAGCTTGATGGAAATTCCCTGCAGAATCTCGTCCAGGCTATGCAGGAGATGAGAGCTGCCATGGTGAGACAAACCACAGATATCACCTCAACATTTAAACTGCTGTCAGTGTTCGTACGGGTGCTTGAAATCCTTGAAAATGTTTGAAATTCAGTAAAATAAGATAATTTAATAGTCTTTATTAGTCAGCAAGGCAGTAGTACAACAATAAAAACAAATACTTCAAAAAGACAATGACCATATATACATAAAAGGAACATCAATACACAAACTGAAAAATGCATAAAAACACAAACATCTTACAAAAGTGAGGTTTTTTCAAGGTTTGGAAAGAGCTTGTTTTCTGTATAAAGTCCTTGAAAGTGCTTGATATTCAAACTGCTCAGTTTTGTAGTAAAATGCAATCTAATGCTTGATCGAAAGCTTAAATTTGGAAAACATTGCTTATAGTTGAAATCAGATATTGTCATACACCTAATTAAAAGACAAGCATTTTTTTTATGACTTACGAAGTTAAATCAAACTGAACTTTTCTTATTTTAGGTTAGTTAGAATTACCAAAATTATTTCTGTTTGCTAAATAAAAAATTACAAAACATTTTTCATTTTATTTTTGAATATTTATTATTCCTAATGGCTCAATAACTTATTGATCTGTGTAATTCAAATAAATATTTACTTATATTTCATACCTAAAAAAAACCTTATTAAAATTGCAGATTTTTTTTGTTAGATTAGTGTTTTGTCTTCATAAAAGTGGCTCATAATCATAAAAGGATGTAATGTTTTAGTTTTCCTTCTCCCCGATGTAGAAAACATCACAAGACACTATTAATAATAGTAATAAATGACATGATAGTGAATTAAAACAGTTTTTTTTAAGGTTATTTGCATTGTTTTTATCTCAAAGTGTGTTGCTGGAAAAGTTTGAAATCCTACCTTGAAAAGTGCTTGAATTTTATTGAAAAGTGTTTGAATCCCGATCTGTGTTTAGAGATAAAAATGTTTTTAAACCTGTTGGACTTCCTCTGCAGTCTTCTTTGAGCAGCGACACAGATGTAGCTCTGTCCAGCATGAAGAAAATGGGCGAAACCATCAGGGAGGACCATCAGAACCTGGCGTCCCATGTATGTAAATTTATATCTTTCAGCTGATTGAATATGTGTAATAATTAATCCAACTTTGTTGTGCTGTTCTGCAGTACGAGCTCATGAAGTCCCTGTTCGAGAAATCAAAGGAAACTCAGAGGAGAATCCTGGAGAAAGTGAAAGAAGTTCTTCAGCAGAGGAACAGCATGGAGGCTCGGATGGAAGAAGCCTTCGCGGCCAAGGAGGCAGTAAGGAAAATACAAGATCAATATCTCATATTAATTAGAACTAAAGTATTAATTGTAATTTATCAATAACAAAAGTATACAGACTCAAGAAAAGGCCATTTTCTCAAAGAACACCACACTCAGAGCAGCAATTATATCAAAACTGTACAAAAGTATATATTTTGCATTTAACATGAAAAAAAACTCTTAAAGTGGTAGAAGTTTTAGCTTTCTACAATAAAAGACTTATTAAGCAAATTTTTCTGTCCAATTATTAATTAATTAATCCAAAAAATGCATGCGGTTAATTGATTTATTACTTTTAGCAACTGGGCTCTTCTAAAGGCAAAATTGTTTCTATTTTGACAAGCTACTCCCATCCAAACCTTTTAAATATATTACAATTAGTAATATAAAGTGACCTAATTATAAAATAAATCGGATAAATAAATTGAACTAAGAACAGGTATATACATGGAAATAAAAAGAAAAATCAGGGATAATTCACCTAACTGATTAAGTCAGTGCTTCAATAAACAAACAAGGAACAACTCAAGACTTTTGCACCTGCAGAAAATGTAGTTATTTTCTACCTTTGTACTGTTAACTGTAGGCCTGTCATGATAACAAATTTTTCTAGACAATAAATTGTCCCAGAAGTTATTGCGATAAATGATATATTATTGTTTTGAGGCTATTTTAAAATAGTATAATAGTAATCGCATATAATAATAATGATAATATAATATTGTAAGGACACATTTTCAAAGATCAATATAACTTAAATTATAGTGAACATTTAGCACTGGAATTGGAAAACATTTTAAATATCCAAAAAGAAATAAAATAAAATGAATACTTAGTCTCTGTAAACAAAATTATCTTTCAAAAAAAGATTTAGTTAAACCAAGAGAGTGAAGACTTTTATCACCAGTTATTGGTAGGAAAAAAGATCATGCAAATGGAAATTATTGAGGTTGTTTTAATATATCATGTGGTTAAACGATTTATTGTGTTGTACTTTTACAACGTGTGTGTCTGTTTGCAGGCTTTCAGTGCGATGGATCAGCTGAGGACGCACTGCGCCTCTGAAGTCTCAGCTCTGGAGAAATGTGTCGGATCTCAGGAGGAGCTGCTAGCGGCTCTGAACCAAACCTACCCGGATCAGGTAAACAAACCAGTCAAAATGAGTAGAGGTGCAGAAAAAAAATTTATTCTATAAAAAATTGCAAATCAATGGCACAGATCACTTCCGGTTCAGACTTGTGGGAACTATGTATATCGGTCATTCAAGTTACAGACATTTATTCTTAAACATACTTTTCTTTTAAGATAAACTGATGGAATTTGATTCTCCAGTATGGAACCTTCTAGAATTGTTTTAAATAAATGTTTTATTCGTTAACACTCTGTTGGTTTCTGAATTTAAAAATCGTTTCTGAATCAAATTGTGACCCTAAAAATTGTAATTGAATGAAATTGTTTGACGCTGAAAGATTTGCATGTCTAAAAATGGCCTCCTTCTGTAAGAATCGCCTCTTCTGATCCTAATCTGCATCGTGTTGCTTCCTCATCCCCTGCAGGTTGCTCTGAACCGGACCTGCCAGGAAACTCTGAGCTCAGCCTCTGATCTTCTGTCCCGAACTGCAGAGGATCACTCCAGCCTGATGCAAGAGGTACGCTCAGCGGAGAAACAAAAACGTTTCTCTGTTTCCAGCAGGGTTAACTAAAACCAACCAAGTAACAAAAACTTCATTGGTTATGATTTTTGCAGTTCATAAATAAAAACTGTGATTAATGGGGAAAAACTATAACTGTGACTAATACAAACTAAAACATACTGAAATTATAAATATAACATTTTTTGCTTTCGTGTTAACCTATTTATTAGCCTTTTAAACTGATGTGAAATAGATTTTTTTTATTTTTATGAAAAACTAAAACTACTACTATAAATAAAAAAGGCTACATTGAAACTAAGCAATATTTAACTAATAAAAACTGAATAAAGCCAGCTGTATTAGAACAAAACGTCTCAACGAATTAAAACTGAACTATAACATTATACCCTGGTTTTCTGTCTGGCAGCTTTGCAGCGTGCGGAGCCTCCTGCAGAAAACGGCCCCGACGCTCCTTCAGCTGAACGAGCGAGCCGCCACCGCGCTGAGGGAGAGAGACGAGCATCGGACGGCGAGAGAGCGAGCTGCCGAAGAGAGAGAGCAGGTCGGATGAAAAGATGAAACAGGCTGGATTAGGCAGTTTAATCTGAGATGGAGCAGATTATTGGAGGTTAAGCATGTACTTTGGGGAAAAGTGGCTGCCTAGTTGGTTCTGTAGCAAACTTTCTCATGTTTAGCTGTTGCTTAGCAACATGGTTACCATGGCGATCGGTCCCATCGATGTGGAGGTTCAGTTCTGAACCCGGTCCAAACCTTTCAGGATTTCTTCACTTGTCTTTAAACTTTCAGTGAAATTAAAATTCATTAAGTCTGCTAAAAAATATATTAATTTCCTTTCTGATCCTCTTTTTCCTTCTTTCCTGCCTTTGTTCTTTCCTTTGTTCTTTATTTCCTTTTTTATTTCCTCCTTTCATTCGTTCTATCTTTTATTTTTCCTTTTCTTTCATTCGTCCTTTCCTTCTTAGGTTCGTCTTTTGGTTTGTTTGTCCTTTATTTTATCTGTCTTTTAGTCCAGTTTTTATTTAATTCGTCTTATTTTGTTCATCTTTCGTTTGTTTTATTTTTTTTGTCTGTGCTTGTGTCCATTCGTCTTTTTACTATGTTTCGTTTGTTAGTCCTTTCACTCTTCTGTCCTTCTTTTTGTTCGTCCTTCCCTCTTTTCATCTGTTTTTGTCTTTTCATGTCGTTTGTTCTATTTGCTTGTCTTTTTGTTCATACATCCTTTATTTTTTGTCCTTTTGCCTGTCTTTCATTTCATTCATCCTTTTTCATTTTTCATTTTTTTTTCTCCCTTCATTGTGTTTTACGTCTTCTGTATCCTTCGTTCCTTACATACGTAGTGAAGTGTTAAGTTTTGTGTTTCATATTAAAAATTGGACTGATCGGCCTGATAACTCGGATAGTTTCATTCTGAAATCTTGACAATAAAAATTTGTGTTTTAATTTAAATCAGTTCTGTTTGGCGGTTTAGCTTGTTGAAACTAAAAGCGTCGCCTCCAACGATCCTCTGCTCTACAGATTGAAGACGAGCTGAAGGAAACTCACCTGAACCTTCAAACCGCCTCGCAGCAGATCAGCGATTTAAATCTGCAGATCACCATCTTGACATCAGGTGGCGTTTAATTCTCTCCACGCTGTTTTTCTGCCTCTCTGAGCGTTTCAGACGTTTTAGTTTCTGTTTTGGTAAATTTCAGAGATGGGCGTCCTGCGGCAGAAACTAACGGCGGGAGAGGAGGAGTCTGCTCAGCTGGAGAGGAAGGTGACGGAGCTGTCGGCGACCATTTCCTCCACGCTGGCGTCCTACGCCTTCCTGGAGCAGGCGCTCGCCGCCGAGACCGCCAAGTAGGATCCAGGGGTCAGAGGTCAGGATATCTGGTGATGACGGGAAACCTTTGCTTTAACGCAGCATGCTGGTCTTTTTGTTTCTGTAGCCTGCAGCAGACCTGGAAAGACTTGCATGAAGCCAACGAAAGAGCAAATCAGTAAGCGCCGACTTTGATTCGACTTTAGGAGAAGTTTCAACAATTTGAGAGAATTTATAGAAACTAAAAGATTGTAGAGGAAGAAGGCTTTTCAGATTTCCAGACTTCATTTCCCATCTCTTGTTTCTTTCTTTTATTCACTCCTTTCAGATCCTTTATTGCTTCTTTTTAAATCTTTCCTTTCTCCTTTCCTTCCTTCCTTGGTTTTTTCTTTTTTCAAATCCTTCATTCCTTCTTTCTTATCTTCCTTTTTTGCAGATCCTTCCACTCTTCTTTCCTTCCTTCTTTCCTCCCTTTCCTTCCTTTCATTAAGTTTTTCAGTAAATTTCTTCCTGCTGTGTGTTTTCTCTCCTGTTCTCCTCCAGACTGCAGGCGTCTCTGTCTGGTTCAGAGCAGCGGGTCGGTGAACTGGACCGGGCGCTGGCTGAGAGCGACCTGCAGCTCGGTCAGCTCCAGAACCTTTCCCAGTCTCAGACGGTTCAGATCCAGCAGCTGCAGGAAGTCTGCACCCAGCTGGGCGGCGTGCGGGAAATGAATGAGGTCAGCTGGAAACCCGTCATGTTTTAGTGACACTTTTATTTTGAAATTTATTTAATCAGCTTAAATTCCAAAAACTGTTTTTTTTTTTTTTGTTCTGTTGTCCAACCAACAATCACTTTTTGCACAAACTGCAGAAATACAAAAATATTTACTAAAAACCTGCAAAATTGCTAATTAAGACTTTTAATGCTTCTTAGTGTCCGGTGTTCACTGGTTGTAAAAAATAACATTTATGTAATAAAGTGTGAATTTTCACTGCAGAGTTTCACCGAAGAAAGAAAGAACATAGAAAGAACAATCTGCAATTCTGCAGTGTGTTTATGTTAATGGAGCCACAAACATCACAGGAATCGATATAATCAGCTGGTGTTGGTGTGACCAGTAAACGAGTAAACAATCTTTTGAAGGTGTTGCCTTGGCTGTAGGTACAATCATCCTTTTCTGGCTTCTCATTACTTCATTTACCGATTTTATGGTAAACATTATATTTACCAATTGTATTACTTTTGTAAGGTGTTCTTATACCCTGGTTGCTACAGTGTTTGTAAAATGTTAAGTTTTACAAATTATGGAGTGGGCTTCTTACAACAGTTTCAAACTCCTATCTCCAGAAAGCTGCGTGTATTCGGAATACCATGCTTTAAAGGGGACGAATTAATCAAAATTTATATTTGTCATGTTTTACTCCCGTTTTAGTTTCTACTTCTTCTAAAAACATCGTAATAAAACATGTAGTTTTTGGCAATATGTTAATGTTTTTTGGTGTCTGGAAAAAGAGCTATTTCAAAAACCTTCAGGATGTAACGTCACAAATTAGCAGGCACAGCCCGTTACCTAGCAAGCCCAGCAGAGTTCCGCCTGTTACCTAGCAACCCAAGCTGAGCTTCAGCAGGTTTAGTCAACTGGCTTTACTGCTGTATGCACTGTACTATGGCTGCTGGAAAAGACAAGTGTTTTGTTGTGGACTTGCCATCCAGAAACCAGTTGTTGCATTCTTGTTGATTGTGTAGAAGGTTCCACTTTTGCTTTTCAAAGATCTATGGCTGTATGTTCACACCCCGCGCTTCATCTCAGCCATTTTTATTTCAGTTCCTGCAGATGGAGAATGAGCTGGCGAGGGAGCAGGTGGCCGAGAGCGAGCGGATGCTCAGGAGCAACCTGCAGGCGCTTCGGGAGAGAAACATTGAGTGCGAAGACTTGAAATCAGAAGTGTGCAAACTTCAGTAAGTTTGTTTTATTTCTGTGTGTGTTGGGATCTTTTAACCATCCAGCTAGTTAAGATTCTCTCATTATTCATGCAGGTTTAATTCGATCTGTGTTTGTTTTTTTAAAGGCTTGAGAATCAGAGCCTGAGTGACGAGTTGGAAACGTCCCGATGCGCAGCCGGCGCCGCTCGCATGGAGCTGCAGGAGAAGATGGCTGAGGCGGTCACTGAGATTACCGTCCTGCATCACACGCTGCGCGGTCTGACCACAGAGCTGCAGGTTTCCCTTAGCAACCAGGTAATGAAACCTGAAGCATAAAGACTCAAAAAAAAGCCATTTGCTAAGAGAATAACACACTTAGAGCAGCTATGAAGACAAAACTACAAAAAATATAAACATTTTGCATTTAATATAAACTTTTTTATAAATATGTTCTACCCATTTTTAGCTTTGGCTGGTTCAAATTCTGTTACAAAATCTCATGTGTAGCACATTTTTCTGTCGATTATTAATCAATTTAATCCAAAAACTAATAAACATATTAGAGCCCTACTCTGTATTGAGTTTAAATGGAGGATAAATGACGGAGCTCTTCACATTATTGAAATTATTTCTTTAGCTGCAAATGCATCCTTTGCTACAAATGATCACTAAAGAAATGTTTTTGCATTTTAGGCAATTAAATGTTTATTTTCATATGTATTATTTATTAATTTGCATATTTTAATGTATTTCTAACATTGCTCAAAAAAGCTCAAGTGGTTAAATCAAAATCTGCCAATTTGCTTACACGATTGTCATAATAATCAATCGTGCAACACTACTAATTACACAACACTAATTATTAGTTTCAGCCCTGCACAAAAACTTAAAAATAAGAAAAATGAGCAAATGAGGAACAAATGAAGTCAAAGAGACAAAATAATAAATCCTTCAGCTGGTCGTCAATTTTTTTTACATTTTCTTTTTCTGAGAAAACAGAGTCCTGGACCATAGTATGATTTATTTATTTATGTTTTTAAAATAAAAAAAATCAAACATAAAACGCCCTAAAATTCTTGAGAAGCACTGACCAAGACCATTAAAAAGGACAAATGGTCATGAAGAAGGTCAGTTATTGCTTCCCTGAGAGTTTCTATTAATCTGAGGTTGTAAATGCGGCGTGTTGAGAGTTTTAAGCACATTTCTATGCTTAATTATTTTGTTTTCAGAGGGAAGAACACCAAAAGCAGAAAGAGTCGGCCATGTTCTCTGGTGCGGCTCGTCATCAGACGTCCAGCTCCTTCGTCGACAACGTCATGGTGGCTTTAACGGCCGAGAAGGAGGAAGACGTCAGAACAGACTCGACTTTAGGTGAAAACTTTTTAACTAATATGAGTTTATTTGTTTGTTTATCTGGATCCCCATTAGCCGTTGCCGTGACAATTGCTACTCCTCCTGGGGTCCATGTTATTAAAAGAAAAAACAAACATTTATTACAAAAACAGTGACACACTTAATATAGCATTGGTAATCAATATTAATTCATGAATGTACAATGATAACATTTTTTATGATAAAATAATTAAAGACTCTTTTAAAAGCTCCAGCATTCGTTATATTTGAAACAAATGAAGGAAGTGAGTTCCAGGTTTTCATTCCATGTTGAAAGGCTGAAACAGTCTTAAGGAATGCCTTGTATTAAAATAGTATATAGTTTTTCTAAATAAAAGTTGAACATTTGGTTGTTTGCTACAACATCATTTATTTTCCCTTTGGGATCTAAAATATATTTTTTTAATTGAATTAAACTTTTGTTTGTTTTCATCAACGGACAATTATTCAAAAAATATCAAAAGTTTGAGAAGAAATTCATAATAACATTTAATCTTTATCCATGTATTTTACTTTCAAATAATAATAATAAAAAAGATTGATTCTGCTTCACATGCTGGTTAAAAATGTTGATTTGAGTCTGATTGGTGATCTTTGTTTCCCCTCAGATGCATCAGAGCCACAGAGTGACGCGTTTTTCAGCGAGATGAGTGCCTTCACCCGTGTCGCAGCTCTCAACCCAAAGACGATCTCGGACCCAGTCCAGGATGAAGAGGATGAAGAGGAGGAGCAGAGCAGCATGGCGGAGCTCCTCTCCGGCCTCAGCAGAACCGTCGCAGAGCTCATCAGCACGCTGCAGCAGGCTCAGTGCTGCAGAGACGCGCAGCTGCAGGAGCTGCACAGCACCATGTAGGTGGTCGATACGAGAAAGCAGATGGGATCTGATTTGTCTGGATTTAATGCATAAATACTTTTATTACTTATAGTTTCTGTTTAAAATTATAGAGTGGTAAAGGAAAAAATGTCTGACATGATTTCCCACCAGCCGTCCAACAGCAGAAAAGTCAGCAAAAACTTTTCGGATGTTAAGATCCACGTTGTTTGTTTTAATTGTTCCACACATAAATGTTTTAGCTTACCAAACTATTTTCAATATGTCTTATATATTTAATTGGAACGTTAGGGGTAAAAGTTTGCCTAATTTTTGGGAGATCGGAGATCGGTTGACACTTAACTGTGAAGGCAATCTTGTCTAACTTGGCAACAACAACTTGGTCTTAAGATTTTTTATTCTTCCCCCTCTAATGTTTTCATGCTGTTCCAGCGGTGGCCTGCAGATGGAGCTGCAGACCTCAAGCAGCAGTCATCAAGCTGAAGTCCTTGAGTTGAAGCAGGAGTTGAGGTGCCTCAGCAGCCTGGTGGAGAGAGGAAAACAGGCTCTGCAGCACAAAGCTCAGGTCTGGACTCCTGATGTTTCTGCATCTGTTGTCGGGTTGTGATTCAGTCTGACGAGTTTAGATGTTTTTTTTATTTCTTTCTCTCTACGTAGGAAGAGAAAACTTTGACGAAGCTGATGGAAGATGTCCAAGAGGCCCAGGAGATTTTAAGAAAACACAAGAGCGACAACAATGTATAATTTAAAACCCAGATATGAGCTTTAAGGAAACATTATTGTTCAGTTCAGTTTTGATGTTTTAAATTTCCCCCTCAGGAGTTGCGAAGGGAGGCGGCTGAGCTGCGTCGTGCCCTGCAGCAGTCCAGAGTGGAGTCCCAGTTCCTGCGGGAGGAGCTGAGGAGAACCGGCGACCCGGCGGCGGCCCCAGCTCACCACATGGAGGAGAAGATCCAGCTGCTGAAGGAGGTCAGTTCCGCTGCTTGCTGATTACAGCGGGTAAAATGAGCATTGATCACTAATTTTCCAACATATTTCTGACATGCAATTTTCACCAGCTGTTGCTAACAACCATAGAAAAAAAACAAAACCTAATAAATTCAGAAATTAAGATATGTGTAATAATGTGAAATGAATTAAAAATGCCTACTGATGTTTAATTCTTTGTACAAAAGCCTTTGTAGCTTCAAGACCTCCTCTTGCGATTTTTGCCTATTTTTCCACAAAACATCCTTTAAATTTCAGATTTTTAGTTCTTTCCATAGATTTTCAATTGGATGATTCGAACAGATTTATTTTCTTTCTCTGAAGCCAGTTGGGTTTTCTCAGCTTTGCGTTCTGGATTATTGTCTTGCTGAAATGTCCACCCTCATTTCATTTTCATCGTTCTGGTAGATGCTAGCAGGTTTTTTTTTTCTCATTTTTTATTCATCCTCCCTTGAATTTTTAAAAAGTTTTTCAGTACCATGTGCAGAAAAACAGCCTCCCATCATGATGTTCCCATCTCCAAACTTTACGGTTGAACAGCTGCATGAGATACATTCACAGTTCAGCCATGGTGGCGCTAGCGCTCATCATCTATGAGCCAATCAGATGTGGGAGTTGCTACGTGAGCAGCGTTTTGGGGAAATTGTAGTCTGTGTTTTTGCAGAGGCATTATGATGATGTCACACACTTTTTAACTGTGTGATGCTGGGAGAATCTGGTGGAGCTAGCTAAACATTGTCCAAAAAACAAATAAATAAAAAAAAACCCATCATCCTCCTACCACGGTCTGTTGTCTTCTTTTGCGTTTCCATCAGTAGTAACATCTGTCAGAGTACTTGGGTTGATCACATGACTCGCATGAAAAAATTTTTCCATTGCAGTTTTTTTTTCAAAATTATCCTGTTTCCATTAAGCAGATTTATTTTCGTAATTTCAATTTTGTGGTTAATGAAAACGATGGATAGATTTCAACTTATTCGTTTTTGTTTCTCTCTATGTATGGATTACTTGGGGTTCTACCTGGTGAAAAATTTCATACCAATAACACTTTCGGAGATATGTTTATTATGAAAAGTTGTGGCACATTCAATACTTGTTTTATCTGTAGAGTCGTTGATTTGTGATTGTTGATATTTTTGTCCACCAGGTGGAGAAGCTTAAGGCCAGTCTACAGGAAGCAGAGCAGGCCAAATTTAAACTCCTGGAGAGAGCCAAGCGGCATGTAAGTGCTGATCATATCTGTGGGCTCACTGTGATTTCTGTCCACACACCTGTGTGGGAAAATATTAGACAGTCGTCGTGTTTATTATCATCACATCTCTTTTAGCAAATCATCCATCAGACCAACCAGCAGAAGTCTGAGAATGAGCTCCAGATTTTAAACCACATGATCAATAAAGTCAGAGAGGTGAGGCATTTATTCTGTTGTAGTTCATATTTGTGATTTAATCTTTTTTAATGTTTGATGGACGTGTTTTTATTTCCTCACAGACTCTCCTCTCGCTGCCAGAAGTGGTGAAACGTTGCGAACAGCTGCAGCGGCTGGTGGATTACATCGGCTGAAGCGTTTCTGGTTGTCGACACGTGTTTAGATTATTTATGTTTTTTGTGTTCATTGACTTGTTTTTAATCTTTAGAATGATTAAAATATCTTAACATGTCATTTCTTTTGTCAATAAATGAAATATCAACAATATGAACATTAAATGAACAATCTTGATATTTTCTCTTGCATTTCATAAAACTCTTTCTGGGAACTTTACTGTTGAAATGCTGGTATCCAAAGTGTGGCCCAGTGGCCATTTTGTGGCCCCTGGCATGATTTTTTGCAACCCTTGTCCACAATTCAACATTAGTTGATAATTATTCATCTTTTATCAAGCACATTTCTGCTTTTATTTTTAGTATTTGTGTTGGTATCCAATGGACTGGACTCAATTGAAAAAGTTGTTTGTAATATCAACGTTTTTATGTTTCTCTCTCTCTCTCTATATATATATATATATATATTCAAAAGTAGAATTGGGATGTATCAATTTAATATGCAGAATAAGAAAGTTTTAAGAAAAAGAGGGATTGTATCATCATGTTATTGTAGGCTAGAATACATACAAGTATAAAAATTGCTAAATTATCTTTTAAAAACAAGTAAGAGAAATAATTATGTAGGCATTGCACTAATCAATTTAAGGTCCCTTGAAAAAACGATGAAAATCTGGACATTAATCTGTGAAAGCCCCCGACAGTTTGATCACTTTACACTGTAAATGTAAAATCGACATTACGATTATACAGCGAGGTTTTGAAAATACAGCTTTTTGCCGCAAACATAAATGTTTCTGGAACAAATATAGAATTTGTCGGGTTACTATGTTGTTGTACTGCGAAGTTTAAATGCGCCGTTTCATTGCGGGATATTTACCGGCTGGAGGTGAAAGGTCGCAGGCTGGAAAACGGGACCAATAATGACTTCGACCGGGTAAGTAGCTTTTGAATCACATTTTCATTGAACTTTTGTGTCTGTTAGTTGACAAAAATGTATTTTATGTGGTTATATCGAGCTACTCGAGCTTCTATCTTTTTTTGTTTCTTTTACTAAAGTTGACTTCTGTTAGCTTTAGCTAAACTAGCATCTTGTGCAAAGCAAGTGGTTTTTAGTTCCGTTTTAACGTTTGTGTTTCATCCAAAATATGCCGATTGTTACATTATTAGCTAACACTAATGTTAGTTCTGACATTGGGGTTAATTTTTTTTTTTTCAGTCATTTTTGGTGACAGTCTTAAACTGGCATGTTCTATGCATAACTCTGGCATAATGTGTCAGGCGACCTAAAAGGGTTAAAGTTTAAGGAATTCATGTGGTCCAAACTTAATCCAACACAGCTCCTAGTCCTACTCGACCCAATTATTTGATTCAGCTGTGCTGAAGCTGAGACACATCCAAACATCTGTATGTGTTTCCACACTAGATAGTTCTGTAGATTTAGTTTGATTAGGGGCAAAGGTTAACAATATTTATTACATTATTAGCTGGTGCAGTTTGCTTTCACACTGCACTGTATGAAATGAACCAAATCCTTTGAAAAACCTGTACTCCTCCTCACTTGTGGCAGCGCTGCACCAAGAACTACTGAAGGAAACTACACATAAACCTCAGAAGAACTCACTGAGCACAACTTCTTTCTTCACGACAGGTAAGGAAAAATGCAGTAGCATCAGATTTTAGCATAGGCATAAATCCCAGGGGGCTTGGGGGAGTCCGGACCCCTCCAATCTCGGAAAAGTCTAGAATTGTCCCCCCACCAAAAAAAATCATTGAAGAAACATTTGCATTTAAATAATATCAATATGAAAAGGCAAAAGAAACAAAGAACAAAATAAATCTGCCATTTATCTCAGAAAAAAAAAGAATGAATTTTTAGGTCCCCTCCTGCCCATAGTAGAACAATGATTCAGTCCAAAGTGTAGGAGAAGCAACAGGGTACAGGCTCTGCAGAGCCACTGAAGTGAGGAGTTAGCTGTTAGCTGTTAGCTGTGGCTCTGCAGCACAAACATAAAGCCCTCCAGTAAGTAAATACTTAAAGCAAAAGACATGCAAACCTTTTATTTAGTTTCACTGCTCAATAAGAAGAAACACATTAACAATAAAGATCAGACTGCGCGTGTTTGTTTTGGTTGTATTTACCCAGAATATCCTGCACTATAGTTTGTTTCCTGTTTTTGGTTCGGTCTCCGGTTCGCACGGCGTTCACCTACGCATTTGAACCGCACTAGAGTTCATTTAAACTGAACCGTGACCGAAGATTGTAAACGGACCTGAGTTCGATTGCATATTCATACCTTCCCAAATGAACCAAACTTTTTAGACAAATAAACTAGAGTTGGATTCAGGTGAACCAAACCAAACGACTCTGAAGTTGCACTCTAACCCTTGACGACTGGAGTTTGACACCTGTGCAGTTGAGTAAACAAACTATTAAGCAATTGTGACCTTTCTTTTTTGTAAAGCAGACACCTTTTCAAAATCATTTGATATTCCTCTTAGATAACTTTGGTTGAAAAGGTAGAGACAGTGATGATAAGAAGCAGGGAGGCGATACATCTGCCTCGTGTGTTTACATTTGGTTCTCCCGCCCAACAAATAGACTTCATGTTCTCAAAAGTAAAAAAAACTCAACAGATTCGCACCTTTAGAACTAAAGGTGCGAAAAGAAAACGCCCTCAAAAAAACGTCACAAGCTGATTTGAAAAAAATAAAACTCTCCAGACAACCATGAGCATCGTCGTTGTGCTCCAACTGACCTGAATCAAATTAGACGTATATCTCTGCAGATTCCTGGTATCGACTCATTAACTTGTGGATATAAAAGTTTCAGGATGGGAGCCCTGCATGACTGAACTTCAAAAAAAGTTGCATAAAATGAGTTAGAACAACTTTCACTCCCATCGTTTTTATATGCAAATAAGCAACAGAAACCCTGGTTGGGCTCAACTGGCTGATAGCTTTTTATTATCTAGCTTTGTGGCCTCCAGGCAGCCACCGCCCTGGGCAGAGAGCCATATTGCTCACGTTAAAATCCACCACTGCAGACATAAATAATTTAATTCGTGTTCAACACCAAGCGACGGTTTCCAGACATGTGATGCATCATGGATTAAACAACATAATTGACATTTAATATGATTCACATCGTGGATTTGCATGAAACTTTGTAGTCTAATTTTCCGGGTAAGTTGCTTTTCTGACTGACAAAGTGCTTCTTCAGCTGCATCATAACACTTTCTCTCCTTTCTTTTCTTCTTACACAACAGCTTTCTGCAACAAGAATCATTTACATATGATTGTCCACATTCACTGGTTTGAATATGGCCAAAATTATACCAGGGACTTCCCATTTTTCTTTTTTTTTGAGTACAATGCATGTCACACTCAACTTTTCTAAAACAAAAATATTAAATATAATCAGGTTTTTAATTTGTAACATCATCTAAATGCCCCCAAAATCCTTTTTAAACAGTTGCTTCCAAGCTTTTCAGTTTAGACCCACAAAAAAATCCAAATATCAATTCGAAACATAGAATATTAAAAGCGGAGATGCACATATAATGTTTATAGATTAAATTTTCATCATATTTCTACTTTCTACACCTCTCTACTTCTGATTTTTATGTACTATAACTCTTAAAGTAATAAATAACGGCAAAATTATTCACACTCCTTTAACATTTCCTTGTTTTATCATGTTGCAACCAGAACCATGTGGGTTTCATATTATAGCCAAACACAGGTGGCACAAAATTTTAAGTGAAAGAAAAAGAGTAGATGCTTTCTAACATTTTTCTAAGTAAAACCTGAATCGTGTTGGGTGCTTTTGCATTCCCGTCCCGCATGAATCAACAACTTTCCGCGCAGTTAAAGCTGCGAGTGTTTTTGGAGGGAATGTCTGCCAGCTTTTGGATGTCTTGCAACTGAATGTTTTATCCATTCTTCTTTGCAAAAAAAAAAAAAAATAAAATCAATCAATCTCATGCAGTTTAAACAAAAAGTGTCTGAAGTTTGAAAACTTTGCCATAGATTCCAAGTCCTTGCAATCGGCTGCACTACACTTTAGTTAGGGGTGTCAGAGTAGATGGGGTGAATGGAAAGTGCATTCCACATTTACAGATTTTATTTGTGCTTTTTGTTGTTGTTTTGCAAACTGCATTAATTTACCTACATTTGCATAGATGTCAGAAAATCCCTTTTAAGTTTGTGTTTGTAATGTGACAAAATCTAGAAATTAAATATGTCAACATGTTTTGCCAGAGAGCATGAATAAAAATGCGCTTTAAGTGTCTAAAAAATGAAGTAACTTCATTTTTTTAAACTTCGCATGGTTGTTTAACTCATTCGTCTGTCAGGTTTTTTTGTTTTTTCTCCCCTGCATGTAGATTTCTGTGGAAGTTTGTAAAGGTGTAGTTAATCAGTAGGTAAATATTTGCTCAGGTTGGATGATTGCTCTGCTCAAGCCTTCTCCCAATATTGTTACACGGTGTCTACTATGTACAGTTACAGGTTTTATTGGTTTTCTAGTTGTGCAGCTGGGTAATTTTAGGTTTTGTTACATTTAATGAGTGAAATTATTGCAGCTTGTCGTGTTCCTCCTTTCCAACTAATAATTGTAACAGAAAAACCCATAAAAAGAATATAGAAACATATATATTATCTTAATAAGATAAGATATATCTTATCATATCCAAAAATCATAGAATCTCACATTTAGAGGTAAATAAACAAAGCATTTAGGCAACAAAGCTGGTTTAATGGACGATAATGAAGCGTTTCCCTGCGAGTCTCGTCTTGTCAAATCCTCAGACTCTGGAAGAGTTTTCTGAGCTCCGTGTTGGTTTTGCAAGGTGAAATATCAAGTTACTAAGTCAATTCATTTTCTTGATTAGTGAAGTGAAGTGCTAAGCTGATGTGTGGTCATGATAAAGTGGAGTCCGGTCACAGTGAGTGGTAAAGCTCCGGCTCCAGACGACACTTCAAACCAGCTGAGCTGAGACACTGAAGGAGGCAACACAAAAAAATAATGCTTCTCTCTATTTAATTTGGTAGTTGGGACATGGATAAATTATTTTAATTTACTGCTTTATAAGTATTTGCTATAAGAAGTATTTTCCACCCTTTACATAATAAAAACTGAATAATTGTTTTGTTTGAGAACGATTTAAGTGCAATGGTTTACCAGTAATCAAATGTTTTTTATTCATGAAGAAAAAGTGCTCTATCAGTTTATTTACAAAAAAGCAAACAAAATATACATTTTTGTTTAAAAAAAACAAAAAACAATGACATGCACACTTTCTTTCTGCAATTTATCCTCTGCAAACAAACCTGTTAGTGTAAAGCCAGTAACCATGAAGCACAATAATTTATATGAACATAACAAATTCTGTTTTTGAAGCTCGGCAGGCTTGTCCAGGTTTTATCCGTTCACATTGTGACAAGAAAAAGGAACATTTGAGTGAAAACTTATAGAATGAGAAGAAGGGCTTTTAAAATAAAAGCAAGAAAAAAAATCACATTTATCATCTCAGTCTGCTCAGTTTAGAGAAAACAAGTCATGTTTGTGCTCTTGAATGTCACTTTCTGATTGGAGCCAACGTTGAGGTTCAGCTGCTCAGATCGCGGGAACAAAGCGGTCCATGGTCCCGGGATACGACGGGTGTCTCAGGTAGCTCCCGCTGTTGGTAACCGCACCTGCCGCCATGCTGTTGTACTGGGAGAAAGAGCCGAGCTGCACTGGAGACGCCCGGCCGTAATGGTCCACTGTCTCTGCAGAGCCGTGGGCCGCGGCGTGGATCCGGCCTGCCGAAGCGTAACCCGGGCTGTGACCCTGTCCGTAGGAACCCTGGTGGGCGTGGTGGTGCGGGTGGCCGTTCGGGCCAGAGTAGGTAAACCCGGGGTGTGTCGCGGAGCGGGATGGCACCGCTCCCCCGCATGGCTGACCCTGGAACCCTGGTGTTCCCAAGCTGCAGGCGGCGGACCCGTTTGGCAGCCCCTCCGGACTGAAGCTGCGGCCCGGCTGCTGCATCATCTCCGCACCCTGACCCGCCAGCATGCCTGCTGACGCCGGATGTCCGATGATGTTATTGATGCTAAACATGCGGGTCTGGCCGTGTGCAAATCCAGGTGGCGATGATGAGGGGTAGTAGGCGGCGGAGGGCAGCTGCTGGCCGTACGCAGGGTTGACCGCCATGTTGGGGTACACGGAACCGGAGTACGCCGCTGACCTGGTGATCTGGACCGGGGAGAAAACTGGCGTCTCTTGGACATACGCGGCGTAGGTGCTGAGGTCGCAGCGCTTGAACCTCTTCCTGCGCCTCAGAAAGCTGCCACTCTCAAACATGTCCTCCGCGTTGGGGTCCAGCGCCCAGTAGTTGCCCTTCCCGGGTCGCCCGGGTTCCCGCGGGATCTTGATGAAGCAGTCGTTCAGCGTCAGGTTGTGGCGGATGGAGTTCTGCCACTTCTTGGAGTTGTCTCTGTAGAAGGGGAACCGCTCGGTGATGAACTTGTAGATTCCCCCCAGCGTCAACTTGCGGTCGGGGGAGTTGGCGATGGCCATGGAGATGAGAGCGATGTAGCTGTACGGCGGTTTCCCCCTCTGCAGAGGTCTCTTCCTCCTTCTGCCACGCGGCTGCTGATCCTCTGTCTGCGGGGAAGGGTTGGAGGATGGCAAGCCGGAGTCTGCCGGAGACTCTTTCTCCACTTTCACCACCGGCATTATCATTGCAAAACCCCCAACAAGTGATTCTCAAGAGGTCCTCCTTAAGAGCAAGGAACCAAATTATTTCTGGGGCAGGGGAAACCAGACATCTGCCAAAAAATCTAAAAAAACCCCCAAACAAATAGCCTACTGTCTCTGAGTCCAAATTCAGCAGATCTTCCCCTGGAAGACGAGTAAATTTCCTCTGTTAAAAGATGAGAGCGACTTGTTTTCCTGGCTCGCTGTCAGCTGTAGTGAGAGGTGAGCTGTGAGAGTGCCATTTGCTTTAAGGTGTGAGAAAGAATGAGTCACTTAGTTACCTGGAGAGCATTTTACCTGTAGGGCCACGCCCCCCGGAACATCACATGCTCTCTGCATACCTGAGCTTCAGGTTCATGAGGGTCTGTTGGTCACATTTGCCAAGAGCCTGCATGCTTTTTTTGAGTATTTTCTTTTGTTAATTGGTTTTACTTTTTCTTCTAGCTCTGTCTGAAAAGTGTGGCGTGTATTTTTTATTCGAGTCGTTACTTTGTTGTGCGTCTCTTTAGAAATAAAGAGACAAAATGTTTCACCCTTTCATTGGCTCAATCTCAGTCAGATCAGATGGAGAGCAACTTTGATGAGTAATTTTAAAGCCTTGGGATTGATTCTTGTTCATATTTAGATCTGGACTTTTACTAGGCCATTCTAACACCTGAATATACTTCAATTTAAACTGTTCCATTTTTGTTCTGTCTGTGTGTTTAAAGTGGTTGTTCTGTTACTTTTAACAGGTTTTCCTAACAGGATTGTCCAGCATGATGCTGCCACCACTATGAGGGCACGGAAGGTTTCCAATGTGCACAGAGAGGGACAAACATCAGGTAAGATGAGTCGTTATAGTTTTGAAGTTATAACGAGATTTAAAACGAGCAACTTTCTCGTTATAACAAGATGCAAAATCCCTTAATATGAGAAACTTTCTTGTTTTATGAAGAGTCTTAGCTCATTAAAACACGAAACCTTCACGTTATAACAGGATAAAACGAGAAACTTTCACATTAAGATTTAAAACTAAAAACTTTCATGTTATAACGTGATTTAAAACTCAATAAAACAAGAAATTTCTGGATTAATTGATAAAAGTTTTATGTCTTCTTTTAACAAGAAAGTTTCTCAACAGTTTCTTGTTTTAACAAACCGCATTTTTATATAAAATTTTCTTCTAGATGACACTTAAAAATCTGAAGAAATGTTTCTGATCTACTCTTACAGTCTTTCTTTTTAAAATGAGAAGATATTTTGGTTTTAACAAGATGTAAATCTCATTATGACATCTTCTATATCCCATTATAAGGTGAAAGTTTATCGTTACAACCAGATGTTGCTCCTGAATTTATTTAAAGGTTTTGGAAGTTTGGTTGAGAAATTCTTTTGTGAAAAAGTTAGTTTTAGAAATTTTTTTTTGTTATTATTTTTTAGTTTGCAGAATTTGCACACAGCTGTGTTTTTTCTGATTGCGTCACAAATTCTGTAACAGTTTATAAATTTCCAGCTTTTAGCAGCCTTTTTTATACACGTTTACCTGCAAATCACCAGTTATTCTGTCAGCTTTTAAGTTAAATTACCCCAAACTGTCTAAAGCAAATATAGTTTCCTCTTTATATTCAAATGTTCGCTTCAAAGCCAACCTCAGTTTATTTAGAAATGTCTAAAATGCTCCACGTTGTTTGGACGTTTAACTCTAAAACACCTCTTTAGTGGTAACTTAACCAATGAGTTGTTTTTCTATCGTGCTTCCTTGTTTGTTTTGTGCCAGTGGTTGGACAAGCCAGCTGTGTTAAGAGATGTAAATGCTCTGCAGACAAAGGCCCTCCAGTGATTTCAGCATGCAAAATATAGACCATCATCATAAAGCCTGGACGCAACTTGAAAGAACGAGGGGAAAAAAAGCAACACTTTGCATGGAAATCACCCTGTGGAGCTGGATCACATCATTTTTAATGCATTCAAACATCAGAGTGATAAATTATTTTGTCCTGAATTTTGTAGGTTTAAACCTGTAAACTGACAGTGATGATATGAAGTCCTTAGGTTCACCGGCTTAATCTCTAAACCAAACACAGCAGCAAAGTCCTGCTGCTCAGCACCAGGCCGGGTTAAGCTGCAGGCTTGTGTCAGAGCCGGAGCGTCGCGGACGGGAAAAGCTCGTAGGTTTGCTTAGACAAGCAGCCCGATGAAAGGTTTAGTCCTGCGGGAAGAGCTGCGGATGTGGCGATCCTTGGTTGGAGCTAAATGGAGGCTAAGGTGTGGTACGTGGTGAAAAACGGAGCTTCTTAGGGTTAACACGAGGATTTACAAGCCAGTTTAAATGTACTCTTTGTCCTCTTTTAGGTCAAAGGAAGTCAAAATACATTATTTAATTTAAATAATCCCAGTTTAATCTATTTCTAAATAAAAATCATACAGGATTTATTGATGTTTATCTTAATCTTTGACTTAATCCTTATCATAATTAGTTTTAGCTCAGAGAATGTTGCCGTAGCATTTGATTAGTTTGTTCTAAACAATATTGTTATAAAAAATCTTAAAGGAAGTATTTGTACATCTCATTGGATGATTTTTGATGTAATTTTGAAGAATTCTGCAAATTTCTGAGATTAAGGTTTATGTGAGATTTTATGAAAAAGAAACCCCACCAGGAATTGGTTGTGTAATAAATAATTACATTTATTATTTATTAGTGGTAAGACTCGATAAAATATTTTTTAATCGAATTAATTGCAGGTATTAATTGCATTTTAATCAAACTAAGCAACATTTTAAATTCAAAATCATCTACTAGCTAAATTATTGAATAAATAAACATGCAAAGACAAAAATAAACAGACTTATTGTTTTTAATCTGTTATTTAGGTTACTCAAGCCTCAGACTGGATCAAAGTGCTGGACTGTGGATGCTAACTTTAGCATTGGGGACGTCTGTTGCTACATGCTTAGCATTGAGATGCTATTTTAATCTCAGATTTCATCACTGATAGGCTAACTCCTTTTAGCTGAACTTCACCACAACAACAGTCTTTTCCAGAGTTGAGTCATATCGTTTTTAGCAGCAGACATTAACCCTCAGTGTCGTCCATCGCTGCTCTTTGCAGATGTTGCTTGTGCATCAGATTTACTGGCATACCAGAAACGCAAAAACAAAGGTTCCGCTTGGAACTTTAGTATGTTCAAAACATAAATCAAGTGATTAATTGAAACATTTTAACACGTGAAAGTTTCTCGTTTTATATCTCAGTTTAATGTCAAAGTTTCTTGTAATTAATGAGGCAAAATCAACAAGTTAAAGTCTCGGCCCTATTATTTATCAAACTAATGTCAACACAAAGCAAACAAGTAGAAAAACATTCTAAAAATTCTTCCTAATTCTGATATCTTTGCTAATTAAGGATCTAACCTTATTCTAAAGTTTATCAGTCTTTCAGGAGGTTAAGAAAATGGTTTCACAACCTTTAATACTGAGCTTTGAAACATAATGACTGAAAAGGGAGTGTAGGAGGAATTATTCTGAGCACTTCAGGGCCATAAAACATTCATATTTTGAAGTGAAGTAAAATGTTGTTGTGACTAATTTAAGGGCATTTTCAAAGACCTCAGGGAAATTAAGTTACATGAGTGTTAAAGGTCAGATCTAAGGGGTTTTACATTCACTATTTTATTACTTTCACCTAGAAGCTCATACTAAATGAAAATTCAGTTTGGATCAAGAGGAAATGAAGGAACAGTTTATACAAAAAGTACAAAATTCACCATGTTTTATTTACTTTTTATCAAAAAATGGCACATTGAACAAATTCTTCATCATTGAAAAACATTTAAATGGCAACACAGCAAGCAGGCCCTTCTCGCAATTTCTGAGCAATGTTTTGCATGTGCTTATTTATCTTTGGTGATGAGTTCCAAGTTTGCTTTCCACATGGAAGGTCTACTTGTCATCACCCTAATCTTTAGCTCAGGCCGCTCCAAAATGTTCCAGTCAGGCTAGATATATTATATTCATTTCTAAATCTGCCATGTTTAGATGTGAATCATTATTGGGCTGAAACGATTAATTATGATTAATCAGTTATGGAAATAATAGTCAACTAATTCATAACTGGAGGACACAGACTCAATAAAGACAATTTAGTGAAGGAACAACACACTAACAGCAGTAATTAAACCAAATCTGTATGAAAAAATATCAATTTAAGATATATAAAAAAAAAAAACCTTCTTTGTAAATATTTTCTACCCAAAACTTCTCCAGTGTCAGTTTATCTTCACCTGGTTCAAATTCTGTAAAAAACCAAAGGAAACTCCTCATATTTAGCGCCATTTGCTGTCCAATTATTAATTGGTTAATCCAAAAAGTAGCCACCAGATTAGCCGTATAGTGACTTGATGCTAAGTCGAGCAGAAAGAGCTGAGCGTTTCTCATGTTGATGTTACAAGGATTTTTTTTAGCTGCTAAAAATTATCAAGCGTTCACTAAAGATAAGCTGTTATTGCATCTTAGGCAATAAAATGTTTCTCTTAAAAACCCCCATTAAATTATATGTTCATTTGCATTTTTTGGTATTTTCAATATTGTATAAAATAAGCTTATGTGGTTAAATAAAAAATCTTCAGTGCTAAGTTTTTTTGGTCTGATTAATCAATTAATTGTCAGGCCTGAATCGTTTTGGCTACAAAATTATTATTCATTGCCAAAATGTTTGTTTTATAATGTTGCCCATAAAATGTGGCTTCTGTGATGACACTTTAAAACAATTTTAAGCTACGCTGTCAACATGTTCACACTCTGTCCATAAACCCAAACAGCAAATTGCTATCAAGACTGAACCTATTCTACATTATCAGTAAGTGAACAGTCACTTTTTACTCATAAATAGACCAAACTTAATACTTTGCTGATTTTGGAAAATGTCAGTCAGGTGCACAAAGATTTAACAGAAAAAGTGAAAACAAATTTCCAAATTTGTCTTCAGTACTACAATAAAACTTTGTTGACTCTCACGTGTCATATTTATTGCCGATAATGCCAAAATGTATAAAAGCCTTAAAATACATTTTTATTGCAGAAGCATTTTCCACAAGCATAAAATCTGAAGAAAGAAGTTGGGGGAAAATATCTCAGATTAAGAGATTAAAATAAATACATTTTAATATTTCTGCATTTTATATGTTAAAGTTCCTTGTAAACTTTCTTAACTCGGAATTAACAATTTTATTTTTTTTGCATCATTTTATTCCCTTCCTCAGGAATAAACCTGAGATGACTTGCATCTTTACGGTTCATTTGGCTACTCTTTCATAGACAATAACTTTAATTACCATGTCTTATATGTAAAGTTATTATTCATTGTCAAAGATTTTGAGAACAAAGAAGCTGATGAGTGCTAAAAATGCTGATGATGCACAGGGGGTTAATAAAAATTTCACAATCCCAAGATTGAGTGCTTCAGCCCTGCCTTTGACAGGCGTGATGGACAGGTATTTCAGTTTGCAGCAGACCTCACCCTTCAGCTAATACTGCTTCTTATGCTCGGCGGTAATGAACAATCAGTGGTGAGTAATTTCTCAGGTGCCTGTTGTTACTGGAGCGCCGGATTAAAGCTGCGATCCTGACTTGGCCGCGTTACAGTTGGTGTTTGTTCATGTGCTGTTTTATCTCCGTGCGGCTTAGAGATAAACCGTGTGCTGCTGGAGGCTGACTACTTTCAACATTTGTTGTCAAGAATGCTTTTAATGTGCAGATATGCATCAAGTTTTGTGTTCTTCATTCGAAACCTCAAATCCGAATATATCAATCTCATCGATAGACTCGCTGAATATATTGCAGGGGTCTGCAGAATGGAGAACCCTGCAACCATGCGCTACTGCAGCTGTGAGAGTTCTCCACCTTGCAGCCACAAAGCCGTGCAACGAAGCAAATGACGGCTGGAGGCTGAAAGAGGTCGCAGCGGAGGCAAATGAAGGGCCCTCCACTTTGTGTTCCACCTGTAGGGTGGCCGGCGAGAAACAGCTCTCTCAAAACAAAGACAAACAAATGAGACATTTGAATTTGAACACTTAAATTTAACCATTCAGGGACTGCAGCTCTACAGGTGGTTGTAAGCCGAAAGCTGACAGGCAAACACATAAAACACAACTGAACCAGTAAATGTGGTGGATAGAGTAGGGATTCAAACTTTATTTGTTAATTTTTTTTGCCTGGTTTCGATTCAGTGTTATTGGTGTTTTATCATCAGACATTGAATAATAATAAATTATATATTTCAGAAATATACTGTTTTAGAAAACTAAGATTATTTAACTTATTCAAATGTCTGTTAAACAAATTGATATAAAACCTGAGAAAGTCTGATGTAAAATTTTATTTTGGTTTGTTCCGCATTAGTCGAACTCCAGGCCATTTGTCTAGAAAATCCAGTTTGTTTGGGCAGATGTCAATACGTAATAAAACTAATGCAGACTAAAAAAACCGAACTCTGGTCCTCCTATAAACCAAGGCCTTGACGTGGCTGAAGTGAACTGCGGCTCGACTGCATGTGAACGCCAAGTGGATCGAAGACCGTTCCAATAGCAGGAAGTGGACTATATAACCCATTTCTCCTAGAGGAAGAAATGGCTGGTGGTCTTTTACCAACGATAAAATAAATCCTACAACTGCTAAAAATCTCAGGTCTCTCCTCCATTTTGGTTTACAGTTTGTGAAGACAGAAGTTGCACTCAGTGTCTTCTGCGGTTTTTGTGTCGTTTCCTTCAGGGGTTCTTAGTGCAGTGCCCCCACAGGCGAGGAGGGAAATGGGTTTCTCAAAGGGTTTGGTTTGTTTGACTCCGTGCAATGTGAAAGAAAACCTCAAAATGTTACAACGATCGAACAGAGCCTACTAGACTGTCAGGCATGAAAACAATTTAAGTGTTTTCAGCACTTTTTCTGGTACATTTAATAACCTTCTGACACCTGCTTTATGGGGACCAAAGCGATGAATAATATCAATTAATATTTGGTTAGAGATATACTAGTAATCATTCAGTTTAGGTATAAATGTAGATTTTAAATTGAACTGAAGTTCATTAAAAGTCGCAATATTGGTAGAAATACAAACTTTGCACCTTGTAAGCCCAAAGCCCAGTTCTAATATGGTGGACGTCCTTTTGTGTGGTTCTAGGTTAGACGTGAATTAAGTTCTGGTGAAGGTTAGGCATATATGCAGTTAATAAAATTAATTTAAGTCAATACAAAGTCCTCAGTTGGATAGACATACAAACTTGTGGGCGTGTGTGTGTGAGTGTGTGTGTGTGATAGACATAGTGAATCCACTGTTGAGAAAGTGAAGGCATCTTGTTTGCATTACCAGCTGCAGGGGCTTGGTGGGGATGCAAAGTCCTGACGGTTGAGTTGCTCCAAACCCGGGCCAGTTTACATAACTGAAGCAGTTCACTTCCCCGGGAGCCTGCCGTTAAATCACTGCCAGCTTGCGTGAGACTCTGAAAAGCATGAATCTATGGAAGAATAAACGCATTCAGCACAGGAAACACGTGGGAAAAAGACCATTTGCTTTAAAAAGGAAGTTGGAATGAAAAGATTTGACTGGTGTCATTGGTCCCATTAGATATCGTTGGAGTAAAAACCAAAAATACCTTAATGGAAATACTTACTCTTGGTTAAAAACCTACATCTTGTTACTTTTTACATTGTTATTTTACTCTTTACAGTTGGGTTTTGAAGTAAAATTATTATTCAACGAGAAAAAAGCAACTAATTAATGACAAGACAACTGAGATTGATGGTGGGTGTTTCTTCGAAGCCTTTGAGGTAAAAGAAAACTAAATAATAGGAAGAAAATGCCTTTCTAATTCTAAGGATTTGTAGTCAATTCCCTCAGTTTAATGGATTTACAGTAACATTTGTGACTAAGCCTAACAGGCCCAGCAGCACACCACAATTAAAGTAACCCTCTGCAACATCTGACTGCATTAGTCAATGACATCAATAGTTTCGACCACATATAAATCACAAACTAATGTCTTCTACTGGAAGCATGAAAACAGCTTGAAAAAAATCAGTTTTATTTAACGTTTTCATGTTGCTTTGTTAACAGTTTCTGGGCAGCATTGTGTTACCCAGTAGCCCAAGCAGATAGTTTTATAAATCAAGGCCAATGTTTATGTGCACAGGCTGTCAGTTGTGTTGTAGGCCGTGCACATTTTTGTTTGTTTCTAAAAAACGAAATAAAAATAAACCAAGACAGACTTGTCAAAAACTAAATTTCTATTAATTTCATGAAGACATTCATTTTATTGTAGCCTGCCAAAGGCAAAAATAATTTAACAGGAAGTTAAGTCTTATTTGTCAGTACGGGAAGATCCCTTCACTGACCTCCCAAGATGCATTGCAAGTCTTTTTGTTTTTAAGCATGGCAGTGAAGCTGAATGCATGAATGACGAGTACATGCTTGTTGTCCAATCAGAATAGCTGTACTTTATTACGTGCACTTTGCCGGACATTTCAGCATATTTGTTGAAGTAAAGGAAGTTATTTTTGTCTGAAAACAAGAACAGAAGGAAATGGTTGCACAAGCTAATTTTTTGGAAAGTTGAGGTTTTCTTGTCTCAGTGAAGGTCAGAGTTTATGAATCAGCAATACAAAGAGATGCATGGCGAAAGTAAAGTATAAAATGCACATAAGATGTACTGTAAATAATGTCGTCATGTTAACTCACTTCCAAGGTAACTGGAACGCAGTAAAATTTCTGGTTGTTTTGAACAACTAACTGCAATGCATTGAACCATGTTGCCCCCATATTCATTAATTCGCTGTTAAAATGCTGAAAGGTTTTAATCACTGGTGGCACAACGTACGACACATTCTGTAGTGGCATAGTCAAAGTCTGAGTTTAAATTTGATTGAGATACTAGCATGTTACTTTAAGGAGGCCATTTATGTTCTTTAGTCTGACAAAGTTTAAACATCGAGCAGAATTAAATCCATTTGTATTCAATCAGGTCTTTGTCAATTACTTAAATTTGTTTGTTTGAAATGAGAAAAAGGGTAAGATTATCAATCAGTCAATCAATCAAGTTTATTTTTATAGCACATTTCAGCAACAAGACAGTCCAAAGTGCGTTATATTGTGAAAACATAAAAAACATCACAAGCACATAATTTAGTCGACAGTCGTGAAAACCAATAACAGACATCAAATTTTGTCAAGTATCATTGTCAAAATCATCAATAAACATCAAATATGTTGGTCAATGTTCCATTTATTACGGTTTAAAAGTAAAGGATTATAATATTTTATAATAATAAAAAAAAACTTAAAACAGCAGGTTTCCTTGGTTTTTGTCAAATTACTTTAACATGCCTTAGAAATGTACGCATTTTTTCTACAATCTTAGCCTAGATATTTTATAATGCGCTCTTTACAGACAAAGTCACAACAAAAATCAACAGGAATTTATACAACAAATCTTTCTTAATCTCAACATTCCTAATCTCAATAGGAAAAACTCAAACATGCTGCTGTGGAGGACTCAAACTAACAAAATGGAAAATGGTTGTTTACATAGTATACTAAAAAAAACCTCTTTAAAAGTGTATTACCTCCACAAGAAACCAATGACCATCCAGTCAGCTGTAGGGAAAGCAAAAATATTTGTCAAAGCTGGAAGAGGAGCAGGCTAATCTTAGGGAGTCGACGCGAAGCAGAAAGACCTCAAACAAGATAATTACCCTTCACTTCATTTACTCTTTATTTTTAGGTTTCATCTGTTGATTTTTTCTTAAAATCATCAAAGTGTTCTTATCGTTATCACTGTTGGATTCAGTTGTGGATTTGGTTTGCTATTTATGAGTCAGCCGGTCTGACTCACCCATCGCCTGATAGCGACTGTATCTCTCTTCTCCACTGTAACACAGCTCACAATTGAAGTCATGCATCGTTGCATATGTCAGAGCATCTGTGTCAGTTGGCGCTCTGTTAGGATCTATGTCAACACCTCATAGATGTCTCAGCCTGCACAGAAACCAGGCGGCCACAACTGAGCTTTTTTACCCATGCCTGCACCTGAAAAGAACCTCACTTGCACAATAGGTTTGCATGTTAGGCTGGTTGTAGAAGTCTAGCACCATCCTTATTTTGTTCTACTTCATTACCGCGGATTCATTTCTGTCTTCTGGTGTCTGCTGTCTGACTATGAGGCAGAGAGAGGAGTTAAAGAGGGAGGCAGAGGAGCTTGTGTTGTTTCTAAATTCAACACTTGTGGCTTTGAAAAAAGTGTTTCCCATGAAGCTTGAGCTGTCTTGTCTCTTTGAGTGGTGATACAGCTCATTCTGTGTGTGGGCGCGCAATGGCACGCAACTCATTTGGCAAACTATGTAATTTGAAAAAAAAAGGCTTTACTTTCTTCTGATCTCTGGAGAAAAAGTAATATTTATGAACAAAGTTTAGTATTTGGCAAATGGGAAGAAGTTAGGAAAGTTTTTTTTCTGATCAGCGTTGAATTTTCATGTGTGCTTGGTATTAAACAGCTGCTACCAATTAGCTTAGGCTAGCAAAAAGACTAAAAACTTCCTATTCGTGTGACAAGAAAGATTAACACTTAGGATTTCACATTCAATAGCTTCATTAGGAATTTAAAACAGAATTATTGTAAGAATAGTCTCCTTTTTAAATCAAGAAAGTAGTTTGTTAAATATGACATCACTATCAGCAGTTAGCTTAGGTTGGCATAAAGATTAAAAACTCGCTGTCCTTGTGGGAAGAAGGATTAGCACCAAGGACTTAATATGCTCAAATATTTAATAGTTTGATTCAGAGATTAAACTTTAATTATTGTGAAAAAAGTCTCCTTTTTTGATTAAGGAATTAAGGACTAACGCCTAGTGGTTCACATTCTCAAATATTCAATATCTTCATTAACAATTGAATCCTGAATTATTGTGAGAAAAGTCTCCTTTTTTAAGCTAGTAAGTAAGAATGCTCCCTAAATGCCGAAGGCTAGCTGGAAAATCAGAGCATCAATTAGCCCTGAGTTTATTATCCAGTATGGTGGCTAACTGTAGGGAAGGTTGCTGGTAAAATAAAAAAATATATATTAAGAGTTCTGACATTAAATGTTGGAAGAAAAGTTACTCTTATGATTCCAGCTTATTAAAGTTTCACTGAGGTAAGTTACTACTCTCTCATTTTTTGGCAAGTGTGAATTTCCCACCAACAGTTATCTTAGCTTAGCATAAAAATGAAAAACTTAATCTACTCCTTTGTGAAAAAAAATCTGCCTTTTAGGCTTAACACCTTTAAAATTCCCAAAATCAATTCGGTACATTTAGTTTCTGTCTAAAACCCAGTCTTTTAGCACACAGTGTTTAGCCCATTTCGTCTCTATTTAAGTCCTAATTGGCTCACTTGCTGTGAATAATGTAGACACATGCATCACCTAACACTTTTTACAGGCTGCCCATCTAATTTGCTCCACAAAGGCTCAGTGTACATACATGTGGGTGTAAATGTACACAAGGATTCAGTGAAAGATTACCTCGATGGTTAGAAAGTGCAGCCTCATCAATCTAATGCTACAACTTATTCCCATTAGTGGGAACTTTTAGCACTATTGATCTTTGTAAACACCTTAAATTGTTCGAATAGTTTTCAGCGTTTCATGTAAATTAACAATTTTACCCACAACATCAACACATGAATATATGATGTTTATGTTTAAACTTGATCCTTGTTTATTTTTCATTATGTTGGTTATTGCTTAACTTAAATAAATCTTTAAATCTTGGCTCTAGAAATGTAAAGTTTGAATTTTGTTGCACATTTTGGAAAATGGAGGTCAGAGCAGTGGGTAAAGCATTTTATAATATTGGAATAATTCATACAAAATATATATTTTTAAAACCTCTATGACACATTTTGGAGCACTAAAATTGAATTTGATCCTGTTTGAAAGTGCTTATCTCATTTTACGAAAGGGAAAACATTACTTGTAAATTATTTAGTTATCAGATCTGAGACATGCTACACCAGCATACAGTGATAGCATCTAGAGAACATTGGCAACGGATTTAGATCTTTAAAAACTCTTAAAAATAGCTTAGTAATGGCGTATTTTCATATGATGTTTTATGCTGTTTTTAGACACAGTGAAGAACAAAATACTGTTCTTAGTTTTGCCTGTTAGATTCTTTGTTGCTGCTGGGGTTGAACACCTGCTCTTTGGATAAAAATGCCTACTATAATACCATTACGACATGAAGTTAGAGAGTTTATGTTGTGTCTTTATGATTAATTATGGATCTTTCCCCAATTGTCCTGAGAGAAATTCTAAAAGACATGATCCAGTTAATGAGTTTTAATGTTTCACCTGGGATCCCAAAAACAAAAATCTTGCTTTTTGTTTAGATTTTCCATACTGGAGGAATTAAGCTTGCCATTTCTATTTTTTTAGTTTTTACTGTTTAGATGAACATTCTCTTTTCGTCTCACCAACAAGGAGCGATGGAATTGCTAACCTGTGCTTGAAGGGTTAGATGAGTACACCATGTAAGGTTTAACCTGATTTATCAGCTGACATCTCATGCCAGTCATATCTGAGCGACGCACCCTGCCACCTACATTAATGGGCAGGTCATTCTTCTCGTCTCATATCTTAACTTTGAGTGTTCAGTGGTGCAAAGCGAGGCCTTTGTGTGCTGCTGCTGACAAGCTTTCACCGCCACCTAAATCCTCTGATTCCTAAGCAGGAAGACGCAGGTATTCATCAGGCTTCCAGTGATATCCTTGAGCACAGCGTCGTGTTTTCTCAGCTGTCAAACACCTGACAAGTCCTTTTAGGCCTGGCAGATGAAGCACTTGTGAAAAAAAGGCCCTGGCTCTGAGGATTGGCATTATATCATGTTTTCTACATGAAGAGAAGAATGATTTTTCAGTATGTAGTGTTTGGAAACAGCAAGTAGATTGGTTGAAAAGAAAAAGGACCGCAAGCACCAAATCAGGTTCTGCTATGCCAGTTTGTACAAGTTAACATAGCTTTTAGACGTTTTGTTGGGCTACAGTTTGTGCTTACTACATCGACCTATTGATGTATTTAGCAATTACTGCAACTCCTTTTTGTTTTTAAATGTATTTCATGAAGAACGCACACTTCTAACTCCCACAGTTGAGTCCCGATACCAACGTTAAGAATGACCCAGGGCTTCCTCTACATGTAATTGATAGTGTTGCCTTCCATGCAAAATAAAAGCTGCCACTCCTTCAGAATTAAGTTTTTTTAAATATATGTTTAAAAAATGCAAAGAATATCATATTTCATATGCCCCTGCCTGTCTGGCTACGAAGCTGGCTACTGTTCGCTGCGCTGTTCTCAAACTAGAGGCGGCAGTCTGAAGTAGAGGGAGAGAAAAGGAGAAAGAAATGAAGATTAAGATGAATGCATCTCTAGTTTAACCCTGCAAAAATGACCCAAATGTTAATAATGTCCGTTGCATTTGAATGACACCAACAACCTAGTTAATTAATATAGTTTGACCCTTATGCATAATGTTTCAGGTATGTTTTTATACTTCCATTTGGGATTTTACTGCTTCCAAAAACAACCCAAGTGCTTAAAAAAACCTGCTCAGCCGTTTTTTGGCAATAAGTAATTTTTTTTGGTGTTTTGAAACAAAAATGCCTTGTTTCAAAAACCTCCAGAATGTAACATCACAAATCAGCAGGTACTGTGCCGTTACCTAGCAACCCCAGCAAAGCCCAGCTAGTTACCTAGCAACCCCAGCAGATCTAACAGGTTTGGTCAGCAGGTTTTACTTCTGTTTGCACTGTACAATGACTGCTGGAAAAAACAAATGTTTTGTTGTTGACTTACCATACAGAAATCACTTGCTGTAATTTTGTTGTTTGCGCAGAAGACTCCACTTCTGCTTTTCAAAAGTGAAAAGATTGTTTAATGCACATCTTGCACACATTTTTACATCTGAGTGTGAACGTTCAGTTGGGGGCATGGCCAGCAACAACCTATTTGCATTTAAAGTGACAGTAGACGCCAAACCAGCTCGTTTTGAAAGGAGCCCATAATAGGCAGAAGTGAGCAGACTAAAGCCTCATTACCTAAGAATGATATTGTTGAAAAAATGAAATGAACATGTTTGCATGGCCCATAGACCTATCCTAAGCTGTTCAAGGAAACATAATGGGTCGTCTTTTAAAAAATCCTAGAGGAAACCCTGGTAACCAGTGCAGAAAAATCTAACAGACTTATGTGTGTCATTGTGTCACATTTTGACACCAGATCAAAAGGTTCTGTGGAGAGAAATGAAAACACATTACAACTAAAAACGAATGAGATTCAACTTGATTTGCCAAGTTTGTGCTCAAAACAGTAAATTTGTATTCACTTCCGATTTGTTCTCTCTGAGGATATTTAAAATATAAATATATAAGAAAGGAAAATGTAGTTTTTGGTAAACGTGTATATATACACTGCTTTTAAAAACCAAACCAAGTTTGAATTGGTGCAAACAAGCATGGTATCAATCTGGGTTGAGAGTTCACAAAGGAAACGGCCTGAGGGAAGAAACAGTCTCTGTGGTGGCGGCTTTTTGCAAGTAGAGCGCTGCAGCGCCAACCTGACAGTAAACCTGGGGTCAGCAACCTTTGCAACCCAAAGATCCATTTTTCCCTTCAGTCCAGCTAAAACAAATTTGTTTACAGACACAAAAGTGATGTGACTCTTTGAAACAAAGCATCTTGTTTTTATAAATCATACAAAAGGAAGTTTGTTTAGATTGTTAAATAAAAGAACTACAACTTTATTGTTTTTAGCCTTTGTACATTTTCTTTAATGGGACATTTAAAATTAGATAGAAAATGAATATTAAAAAATAGATTGACAAAAACATTTACTTCATAAAAAAAAGAATATTCCTCACACTATTGGTGTCATTCTTTGTGCCAGTACTATGCACATTAATTACATCTAGGAGAAAAACCTTTAATACTAGCCTTTTTTAATTAACTTTACATTTTCTATGTTTTAGCAATGTTAGCCAAAACTATTAAACCACGTGTGGCTGGTTGCAGACATCTGGTTTAAACAGTTTGTATCCAGGATGTGTAGGATGTGCAAATTGGATGAAAGTCATCTGAGAATAGAGCCCTGAGGAACCCCTTATGTTATCTTTGCTCCTTATGATTCAGAATTAGCAGATTAAATGTAAACTGTGTTCCAGCTTTGAAGACAGATGGTTCAACAATAGAGCGTAACCACACAGGGAGTCACCGCTGTATGTCAATATTAAAATGAAAAGCTTTTGAAGACATTGTCAAGTTAAACAGGATACGCAGAGTTGTGATCTTAGTTGGTGTTTACAGATGGCTGTTCATGAATTTTATTTAATTTAATTGGTTAAACTTAGTTTATGGTGGCGTAACACTGAAACTTAAGCAAGTTTTTTCCCTTATCCTGGTGATCTCTCACAATGTGCCAATTGCAACTTGACAGATTTACCTTTGATAGCTTCAGATAAAACGTTTGTTATTATTAGCTATTTTTAGCTTGGGTTTCACTGTCTGAATATTTGTTTACCAGAAGCAAAAGGCACAGATCTTTGAGCGTGACCTGACTGCGAGGTATGGACCCTCGAAACGGACACGATGCAGAACAGTCCACTTGTAGGAAAGTGGGAAACAGAGAGTCAAGTTTATTTGTGTTGCCCATTTCAGCAACAATGCAGATCAAAGTTCTTTACATCATAAAAACAAAGTAACAAACATTACATTTTGTGAATGCCATAATCAAAATCATCACTTTATCACTAATCAAAGGCAGCGCTAAGCGGGTGGGTTTTTAGACTTCATTGAAAGGAACTCAGTGTTTCACCAGTTTTGCAGATTTACAGAAGTTTGTTCCAGATTATATCGGTTGGTTCTGGTTCTGGGGACGCAGAGTAGACCAGACGAGAGACGGGGCGTTTTGGATCCGAAGCGTACCTGGCGCGGCGCCGTGCAGAGGGAGGCCGCTCTTCTGACTCAGCCGTGCATGCTAACCGGCCAAGTGAGACAGAAAGAGAAATCTTGCTTGGTATGCTGTTTCTTAGTGCCACCTGTGTGTCTGTTGCTGTGGGATTTGTACCTCCTCAATCACTGACACTCATGGATTATCTGTACTTAAGGCAAAAAGTCAATGCAAGCCACATCTTGTGTGCCAGCAATCAGGTGCTCAAACAAAAACATATCTTCTGCATTGTGGAAAAGAAATTCCTCTAAAGATCTGCTACCAGTATAATTGCTGCAATTATCTGGCAAACATTGTTTTCTCTGCAAAACCTCTCACACTTGTAAATTTATTACATTCATGTCATTGCCACCCTGTAGCAGATTGTCTGGTAAACTGGAGCCACTTGTGACATAATTGCGGATTTGTGCTCCTGGCGTTTGGCAGACAGGATGATGAGTGGCCTTTGTGGTTTTGTGAGGAGGTGTTCTGAGTTTGCCTTTGGCACCGGCAGCCAGCTACAGGTTAAAGGTGGGTCAACTTCCAAAGGAAACATAACGAATGAGTGAATGAGACAAAGACAAGAATAATAATCTCTCTCATAATTCCCTCTATGGTTTCTCTGCCTTTGTAATCAGTGCAGGTGGAATTTTGCGCCACTGATACTTTCCTTTTCTTTGTTGAACCTCGCAGGTTACAGTCATTTTTATTCTGCTTTCATGGCATTGTTGGATTTAAATGACCTATTTATTACTATTAGTGTTTCTTAATGTGGAAATATAAAGAAATGAAAAGCTCCAAACACTTATTTAAACGTTAAAGCAAACAAACGGTTTTATTATCACCTTAATTAATTGACCAAAACTGAATTTTTAGGACTTTTTTGTTTGTTTTTTATACACCAGAAAATGCAAAAGTTGGTCGGAAAAACGTTAATTATTCAACCAAAGCTACTTTTTGGTATAATTGTCAAAGTAAACTAATATTTAAGTTATTAAATGCGGCCACACATTGGTAAACAATTTCTAAACTGAATTCTTTAGCTGACATTGCCCAATAGCTGTGGTAAATTAAAAAAAACTGTAAATAAAAATAAAATTGGAAAAACCCTATTTAAATCCAGTCTATTTACCATTTAATGGAGAAATAAAAATGTATTTAATCCGGTCTCAAGCCTTCTATTCCTGACTATTAACACCTTCATCGACCATTTTCTATGTTAAAATTCTTCTTAAAATGTGTGACATCTTTCTTTCTAAATCTCAACTGTTTTTAAAGATCTGAAATTATAAATAAAGCTGTAGAAATTATATTAGATGGAGGGTTAAATAAGAGAACATATAATATCTATGAAAGCTTATGCATATTTACTCTGCAGATAGAAAACTTTTAACAGTTGGTGAATATATAATCGGTTTTGAATTTGCCCGTGATATTGGATTAAATGTACTTGTAAAAATATTTGTTGTGAATTTGTGCTATATAAATAAATGACTTTCATTTAGATCAAAGCCTCTTTACGTGGCCCAGTTAAAGTCCAGATGTAAATCCTGTTTAGAATCAGTGTCCAGTCTGAAACACGTGTTCAGATGTTCTTCATCCAGTATGACAGAGCTTGATGCTACTTTGCAAAAAACAATGGGCAAAAAGAAATCAGTTGAGGCGAACTGGCGACCCCCATGGAATACGTGTAATTATTTCACTCTATCTTTAATTATTTCAGAATTGGGTGACAGGCATTTTTAAACTGATTTATTTTTCTTAAGGATGTTTGATTATTTAAAAACATAGTGAAAACATAAAGCTACTAGTTAAAATAACAGCAAAACATGCAAATTGGAGAGTAGTAGAAGAAGAAAGTGGGAAAAAATTTTTTTTTCGTATTATAGACGCGTTGTAGAGTGACGTCATGCATGCAAGATCCCGTCCCCGTAACCCTGCTGAAAGGCAAAAAGCTGCTCACCAAGGATGACTAGCATTGGTTTTAGGTGTTAAGCTAAGTCTTAAATGTATGTGTCATGTATAAAAGAAAAAGGGATGTAGTGCTTTGATATTTCGCAACACCACAATAACCAGATAACAAGGATCAGGAAAAAGTTTTAATAAAAAAAATTAGGGAGAGGGAAATAGGACAGTTATGCTAACTGGACTTTGACAACCACAACATGTAGACCTGCTGTGGAATTCATTATGTTTCAGTTAAAAAGCATAAAAAAGGCAACCCACACACCAACTCTGACAGATCATCAGTAGAGCAGGTGTTTAAATTAGCTAATCAACCACCGCTGTGTTAGATTAGCTAATAGTAGCGGTAGCTAACCTACCACAACGATCACTTACTAATAATCGCAAAATAAACGTCAAACCTAAAAATAAACTATAACAGACTGAATGTTCTGTTCTTTACACAGGAAATGTTTGCGTGTTTTTTGGTGTTGAATCTTGATACATTAGTGGAGCTGTTGTCAGTCGGTTGCTATGGCAACGGGTCTGTGTGTAGCAAAGCCAACTCAGAGGTTGAGAAAAATGAATACGACGGATGTGCTGTGGTGGCTCAGGGGTTGGGCGCGACCCACGTGTAGAGGCCTTGGTCCTCGGCGCGGCTGTCGCGGGTTCGATTCCCGGCCCGGCGGCATTTCCGCATGTCTTCCCCTTCTCACAAAATTTCCAGATATAATCAGTAACATGCTGCGTGTCTAGATCACAGATTTAGCTAAGAAACAGAAACAGGCTCCAGGTAAGAAAGTGTCTACGCATCCCATTTAAAGCGATTCTTTAAGCGCTTTTCACCCTAATTGAGTCAAAGTTTAACAAACAAAAGGTTTTATGAAAGTCTTTGCAATGCATTTTGGACCCTTTCCATTGAAATTATGTTAATTGTTTTTGACATTTTCAAAGACTTTCATAAAACCTTTTGAATATAGCAAAGAAACAACACATGTGACATGACTCAATTTTTTCTACACATTTCAGGTCATGCTCATATTTAATGGGCCATTCATATTTTTGCCTCCCTGCATGTGGGAGAGGTCTTGGCTGCTCACAGGCTCCAGCAGCCTCCCTCTGTCATGCGTGGAGAGGCTTCAGCTGCCATTGTGCTGTTTGAAACGGGATGGGTGTGCCCGTCTGTTGGATTAAAGCAGGAGAATGGACCCAGAAACAGACAGGTTCCACTGCCTCTGCCCACTGATACGCCTTCGCATCGGGCCGGGGAAGACGCTCTGTAATGACGCAGCATCTGCAGCGTTACGAATAAAATGAATAAAACTCTTTGATTTGAGCTTGAAAAGACCGAGCAAATGAAATACCTTTTTTTTTTTTTCATTTATTCTGATTTTCCCTCCTGGCTTTATTAATTTGTTTGTGTATCAGCTTTTTGTTTGGAACACCATTTGAATGGACTGATGGATTTGCACACCAAATGTTGTCCCATTGCGCTGTTTTGCATGCTGTGCGGCTTGGCCTCAGCCTGGCACCATTTGTCATCAAAGCCTTTCTCACTGGTTCTCGCTCACATTTAAAAAAGCCTTTCATAAGCCAGACATCTATGAATAATAGATAGATTATCTGTTTAAATTGTAACTGGTCTGGTGATGTCGACCAATAACTTCCATTTTTGTATTTTTTTTTATTTCAGATCACCAATAACATTATTTTGTCAACGTCAAAGCAAATCTGTCAGCCAGAACATTTACTCTTGAGATTTTTCATACTTAGTAATGATAAAACGACAAATTTTATTGGCCATTTATGTGATAGACCAAAATTATGTGGTACATAATTTTAAAGTGGGAGAAATTTTGTGGATTTAGCATATAGAAAGAAATGGTGTTGATTATTCAGTCATTTTTCCAGATTATTCATTAATTTATAAAGATCACAGTTTCAAAGTAAATATTAAGTTATCAAGCTAAATATTTAGTTTGTGAATAAATGTTCACAAACTAAATATTTAGTTATGAAGATGAATATTTAGATTGTGAACTAAATATTTAGTCCTAAACTAAATAGTTAACAAACTTTACAAATTAGTTTACAAAGTCTAAATTTATTTCTTAAAGTTAAAAACTTAGTTAGCCAACTAAATATTTAGCTTCAAAGTAAATATTTAGTTAGCGAACTAAATATTTAGTTTCAAGCTATTTATTTAGTTTGCAAGTTTTACAAACTATTTATTTGAAGGTAAATATTTTTTTGGCAATATTTACATACTAAATATTTTTGTTTGAAGCTAAACATTGGATTTGACAAGCTTGATATTTAGTTAAATAACTAAATATTTCAAAGGAGATATTTAGTTTGCAAGCTAAATGTTTCAATATGCAAATTCACCTTTAAATAAACATAAGTGGACTACCTCATATAACCAAAGTAAAACCTGTGCCCTCTGAACTTCTTTACTCTTACTTTTGAATCGCTTCCTGTCGTCTCTTTATCGTTTCTTTTCCTGTTCCTGTACAGCATTTGATCTTAAGGCAAAAATAAAACGGCTTTAAAGGCAAAACAGACGTGAACTTACCAACAGATCTACAGCAACAGTGACTGCGTCAGCATTGAAGGATTCAGTCTCACCAGCTGGAGTTTATATAGAAGTTCTCAATACTCAGCTTTTATTTTGATAGTCCAGTGATGTTTATCGGCAAGTGAATTCGCATATTAGCTAAAAATTGTTCTCTGAACTAGATAAATATTTGATTTACAAAATAAATAGCTCAGTGCTAAATTGTTAGCTTGCTCATTATTTGTGGAGCTAAATATTTAGCCTGCTAACTAAATATTTAAAATGGAGGTAGATGTTTATCAAACCTGAGGTTCTCAAATGCCTCAGTTTTAGCTCAATGTTTTTACGCCTTTCATTGTCACATTGGTTTTGATTAAAATACTGTAACATTTGTTTTGTAAATACATGAATATCGCCTCCAGGTTTATTGTAGAAACAAGGTTGGTGTTTTTATTGGGTAACAAAGGGCAACAAATCGAGCCGCAAGAGAAACAATGAATTATGTAGAACCACAGTAACCAGGCTGGTCCTGGTCATGAAAGTAGGTTTATAGGCTGTGTGAGGAGATTGTTTACTTAGAGCAGTGTTAATAATCTGTGCACTGTGTCTTTCTTCAGGGCCTTGTTCAGGGGAGTCAAATGCATTTTCATTTTGGTTCTTATCAAGATAATAAATGTTTTAGAGGGCTGGTTGTGCCAGAACATTTTGTTAAAAGTCATGAACAAACTGTTAAAATATTAGTAAATATTCAATAAGTACTTTTTAAAATTAGACCATTTTGAACATCTTTCTCAAATATTTTGCGATTGTTTTGTGATATTTTTGCAATTAAAAACAGTTTTTGGTGCTAACTTATAGATATATTGCAATATTTCTGTTACAATATTTGCACTGGGGCGTGCCGTGGTGGCGGAGGGGTTAGCGCGACCCACATTCAGAGGCAACGTAGCCTCGACGCGGCTGTCGCGGGTTTGACTCCCGGACCCGACGACGTTTACCGCATGTCTTCTCCCCTCTCCTTCCTTCTTTCCTGTCAGCCTACTTTGAAAAAGGGACACTAGAGCCCACAAAAAGACCCCTTGCGGGGCAATTAAAAAAAACAAAAACAAAAAAAAAACAATATTTGCACTGATGTCTGACGGGGCGATTAAAAAAAACAAAAACAAAAAAAAAACAATATTTGCACTGATGTCTGACGATAAGTTTGAATTTATTTCACGCAAGACTGAGGCTACAGTTTAGTAGAAGTAACAAATGCTGCCACCCACAGGTGGGAGTTAGCATCACTTAAACCCAATGTTTTCACAAGTTTTGCCACAAAAAAAGCAATAAATCTGCAGTTGTGCATTAGTCTAAAAAAAGTTAAGATCTGTTGATTTTGCATGAATTTCTGCAATTGCGGAATTGCGAAAAAGTGGAGGGACTGATTGACATAATTTGGCAGTAAACAGATAAACGCTGCTTTGATCTGATTAATAAAATAATATTTACACACTTATCGTTTTATATTAGCACTACACTGTGAAAACACAAAATCTTGCCAAATATTTTGTCTCATTTCTTGTGTAAATGTCTATGCACTCAAAAAAAGACAAAACTAACATACAAGTAACTTTTCACAATGATATAGGAGCTTGTTTTAAGTCAGTAATTCTTTAATATGGATAAAAGAACTAGTACTAGTTCCACTAGCAGATCATTGCACTTATAACATGGGAAAATGTTTTGTTATAAGTGAAATAATCTTCCAGTGGATCTAGTACTTTATCAACATCAAGGTGTTATTGACTGAGAAGAAGCTCCTATATTGCTGAAAAGTTACTTATAAGTTAGTTTTGTCTTTTGTCAAGTGAACTAGATTAGATTTTGTGTTTTTGCAGTGTTCATATAGAGAAGAGAATAACATACAGAAGGCAGACGATTACACAGACAAGAGATTGAAAACATAAAAATTTAAAGACTGTTCACAAAAGTCCCAAACTCGAGTCCCTCTCTCTAGTAAATAATATGTTATTCCATCCTGCCTGGCTAAATATAATCTAAAAATTTAAATAATTATTACTCTGCTCTCCTAAATTTCATAAAAATTTCTTAAAACATTCCTTAATTTTTTAACATTATTGCTGCCTGTTTGGAACCCAGAGACCCTCATGGTTCCACTAATAACCCGATTTGGTACCTCTTCATCGCTAACAATGCACATTTCTTTTCAGCCTCGCCTCTGTCTTCCCGTCTTTGCTGCGGCTTCGGCCTCAGAGCTGCCTGACCTGTCTTACCGCCTCGTTTGTCATCTCCAATCACTTGCTCTTTGAGCGCCTCTGACAGACAGGGGTATTAGCTGCCTCGTTCTGGTGTTGAGAGCCCGGCTTCGCTGCTGAATAGAGAAACTATGTATGAACACCACACAAAAACATGTAGTGGCACACAATGGCACGCTCCCACAACCAGCTGCTCCTCAGTCGGTGTCACTATGAGGGATCTGCAGTTCTGCTGGTATGTTTTATTTCTGCAGAAACTTTAGTTTCTCAGCATGTAGATTTGCTGTTCAAACATTTATTGTTTATTTTGCAAATTGCGCAAAAATAGCTGCACTTCCATTGCAAATGTGAGCAAAACTTTGTCAATGTACAGCTTACGTTGAAAAAAAACCCCACAATTTGCAGTTGTGGTGTTTCCATTAAATAAGAAATGCAAGTAAAATCTCATGTGTACAAGTTTTGTCTTGCAATAAGTCATTAAAAAAACATGCTGTACCATCATCCTCCAACTACTTCCTGTCATCGTCTTCTTCGTGGTTTGCACCAGTGGACACATCCGGCAGTTGATCATGTGACTTGTGTGATGCAGCAAAATTGTTTCCATTACAGTTTTGTGAAATTACTCAATTTCACAAGGGCCAAAACCCCACCTCATCCTAGCACCAAAACTCTTCAGTTTTATTGAAATTGGTGTGTTTCTATTAAGAATATTTATTTTCGAAATGTCAAATTGCGCAATTTTACATATACAGATTTGCAGTGCAATTAAATAACTCTGGAGGCTTCATCACACTTTAATGCTTCTAACAAGACCAAAATAACTGGAAGAAGTATAAAATTAATTTTATTAAATTGTTTATTATAGGAACAGGCTTTCTAAAACAATCCAGCCCTGTGTTAAAAAGTAATTGTCCTATTTTTTGACCCACCTTTGCTTGAATTGAGCCACATTGAAGAATTTCATCAGTCAGAATGAAGTCCAGTTCCTGAAGCAGCAAACAAATCCCACAGCATCACACTCCCACCACCATGTTTAAATATTGCTGTGATGTTATTGTTGTTTGCACATTGTCAAAAGCTCTTCCTGATCATCAAGACAAATGTGAGTCTTTGAGTCTTCTTAAACCGCCTGCTCACACTGAGCCAGGTTCTGGTTCTGCTGGAGGTTTCTTCCTGTTAAAGGAGAGTTTTTCCTCTCCACTGTCACTACATGCATGCTCAGTATGAGGAATTACTGTAAAGTCAACAATGCAGTGCAATTGGTTGTCTGCTGTCACTATGTCCAGGAGTGAATGCTGCAAGTCAATGACTCAGTGCAATCTGAATAAATACCTGAGTTTAATCCACAGTTTGATAACTAGGATTAATTGGATTGTTTGGGTCATCAAATTGAAACTTTTTTCAATTCAATGATGACACTTGTGAATTGATGTTATGTAAATCGACTGAATGCATGGAAAGTGGAATACAAAGACATTGAGGTGTGCCTCTGAAAGAGGGAAAGGTTAGTCTGATCTGTTTGTGTCTGTGGAGCCACAATTAACACACAAAAGAAATGTAGGTTAGATGAGGCAGTCTGTGGACACACCAAGACAAAGGATTCAAAGTGAGAGAGAAACACTAAAACGAGCTAAACGATGTGTCTTCAAAGAGAAACATATTCTGGTCCAGCATTTTGTGGCAAAATAACTAATTCAAGCAGATCTTTAAGCCGTTCAGTGATTTATAAACTAACACCAGTATTTTAAAGTCTGTCCTTTGAGCTACAGGGAGCCAGTGGAAGGACTGTAGTTCTGGGGTGATGTTCTCTATCTTCCTGGTCTTAGTAAAAACACCAACACCAGCGTTTTGGATCTAATTGTTTAGGCCAACCTGTGAAGATAATGTTGCAGTAAACAATGCAACTAAAAATAAACACATGGATGAGTTTCTCCAGAACTTGCTGGGACATTAGTTCTTTAATCCTGTTGATGTTCTTCAGATGATAGGAGGCCGATTTTGTAACTGTCTTTATGTGACTGAAGTTCAGGTCAGAGTTCATCACTACGCCCAGATTTCAGGCCTGATCTCTAGTTTATACCTTTGCTGATTCCTTATTGTTCCTCTTTAGGTTCAAAGATTATAACTTCAGTATAATTTTTTCTAAAAGTTTGATGTGAAGCAAAAGTTTCACATCCTTACAGCAACATTTGTCAGAGAGCTAAAGAAAAGTAGCAGGGCTTGTTTTTTACCTCATGCATCCTGCATAAGTTGTTCATGGTACTGCAAAGCAGAACCAGTCTGAATGCTCTTTATTCTGTGGGTGGACCCAGAGTTTGATCCTTTGAGCGGCCTTGGTGACGGTGTGCAGCATGCCTGCTGCGACTGGTGTGGGTGTTCTGCGGTCTGCTGCGGTCTGGGGGTTTACCAGCACAGAGATGCAGCGTGCCATTCATGCATTAAGAGCTGCTGCTGATTTAAGTGTCAGAAGAGATGGAGTGGCTGCCTGCGCTGCCAGTTTCAGCTTGCCACGGCTGGCCAGCTGAGCTGCGGACCGGGTGCGCAGCATTGCTTCCCCTTCCTTCACATGTAAACTGAACGTATCACTGAAGCCAACTTATGCAGATGGGCCAGTCTGACTGGATTTGAAACACCTTCAGAAGATGCATTAAAAACAGCAGTCGTAGAGCATGCGGCTCTTAGCGCAGTGTCTGTAAGTCAGAGCGGCGCATCCAGCAGGCCACCCACCAGGAAGGAGCATCTGAGGAATGCTTTTTACTGGATTGCTTTTCTCATCTCCCTCTCGCTCTTTGCTGTCATCCTCCACAGACTTGCAGAGTTTGGCGCTTTAAATCTTATATTAGATGCAGGAGTGTGTGTGTGCAGCCAGGTTGGTGTGCTTTGTTTGCTTGGAGGCAGATTTTCCCCATGAGCTTTGACCACCAGGGTTGTGGCGCTGAGTCAGACGCTGCTGCTTTGACCTTCTTGTTGACAGACAGTTCAGGAAAAAAAAATCACTTTGCTCTGTTGTTTTCTGAGATTATTTCTCTACTGTTTAAGAAAATGCTAATCAATTTCTTGCAACATCCATGCATAACTTAATTCAATGTGTTTTACAGTAAAAACAAGAAACAGATAGAATTGATAAAATCTAAGGGTCACATGAAGAGAAACATTAAAATGCAAATGTAAAAAAGTAACTATAATAACCTATAATGTAATCTTTGATTTTTATGTGAAAGGTGCAGATAAATTTAATGTTTTCAGTCCTGATTTTTCACATTTCAGGTCGAAAAAACACAATTTCACAGTTGCAGTGTTTCCATCAAATAAGAAATTACATTAAAATCAGTTGTGAATAAGTTTGTTCATGCAATAAAGTAAAAATCATCAGTAAAAAATATTGCAGCGATGGATATAAACATTAACATTTTTTACACTTTTTATCAAAAAAGATTTTTCTCAAAATTGGGGTTTCTATTAAGCAAATTTATTTTCGTAATTTCAGTTTATGGTTAATGGAAGCACGTAAGTCCCTGTGGTGCCATTTTTAAGGTAAGAATCTAAACAGTTTGTGTCCAGGGTGTGTGGGGTCTGCAGAGATGTTAGCTGTCCTTTTCTGGACCTTAGAGTTGTCCTGGGTGATTGTTCGTTGCAGGCAACCCACCCAGTGATGGATGAACACAGAACAGACTGAATAATGTCTGTGTTGAAGATGACCAGCAGCTCATTTGATAGGTTGTACTTCTGAAGGAAGTTAAGTTTCTGCTGCACCTTCATGAAGCGCTGGTGTGTTTACACATAACTAACTACACAAGTCAAACTTTACCTTTCAAGAAAAAAATCCCGAAGTGCTTCAGCAAAGGAAAGCAGAGTCGTCTGATCTCAGAGAATGAAATTCTCTCAGCAGGCCAGATGATGCTTTTTGATTAGGTTTGATGTTTTGGCAAGCAACAGATAACGATTCTGGGAGATCCAGGCGCTGGCAAGGTTTTGTAAACAAGACTGAGCAGGAGACGCCCTTTATCCACAGTATACACCTGCACACATAGTGTAGTGTCGGTACTGTATTTTCAGTTTGCATAAATGTTTGGAGACCCATCTCACACACACCAGGTCAAACAAACTGAAGGCAGAGTCCATGTTTGCTGTGATCAGTTTGTGTGACAGTGAGAATGATATGCTCTAATGCTGATCTAAAGACCTGCAGTAATTTCTCCTGTTGCGTTCTTGGCTTGCAGCGCTCCGTGGAGGTGTGTGTTTGCTGACGAGCGAGGGAGTTCCCTCCAAGCGCTGAGTGATAAAGGGTGGCGAACTGAAGGCCTTTACTGATGCGAAATGTCATATCTGCTTTCTGATCAGATATTTGGAAATCTTGAGGTCTTTCCAACCGTGTGAGTTAACGCTGAAGTGCTTTGCCTCGTTTTTTTAAAAGTAATCCTTGATTTGATTTATTTATTTCAAACAGGTTTTTAAAAAGAAGAGGTAAGCAATCAGTAGTAGAGAAAGCGTGCTTACATAACCAAGAACAAAATAATTAGCTTACCACTACTTTTCTGTTTGAAAAGGAGGAGGAAGAAGTGAACATTTTTTGCACAAACATTCAATATAAAACTTTTACAAAAAACTGCATTTGAGTGTTTGGTTAAAACATGTTTGTTCTTCATTCAGTGAAGTTACTCAGTGGGTAGAGTAGCCAGAACTTTTCCTCAGATAAGAGGAGCAATACTAAAGCATAACTCATGTATGTAGGCGTTAGTCTTCGACGCGGCTGTCACAGGTTTGAATCCCCACCTGATGACCTTTCATTAACTACTTTCAAATGAAGGCCAGTAAAATCTTAAAAACAACTACACCTAAAAGTAACTTCCCAAAAATTGCTCTAGTTAATTTAACTACTTACTAACCAACTGTGGATGAATGTTGAATCACATGGCAAATATCCATGTGATGAGATCCTTAGTTATCCAAAAAAAGACAAAAAACTAAATCTACCAGTAATTTAACATGTAATTAGTGATCTGGAGTTCATCATTAACTAACAGTTCAGTAACAAAGTGACCATTAATTATTTCCAGCTCATTTCTTATGTGAATGACATATTTTTTTTAATTGTTGTGTTTATCAATAGATTAACTGATGGTTAAATCACCACTAACTAAAAAAGCAGGTATTATGTGTTTTCCAATCACATAGTACTAACTTATAGCAGAATCAAGTAACTGTTCATTTTAGTTGTTATAAAAATGCTGTATATATCAAAAATAACTTTGTAGTCGACTGCTTGAAATTCTGTCTCTTTAAGAAGCTCCTACTCTTTTCAACACTCCACCTTCAGCACATCATGACAGTACTCCGCCATGATGCCATTTACAACCGTTCTTAGAAGTGTTGCACTGAGTACGATGAGCTCTGCAGATGTGCAGTGTTTGCTAATAGCTGACTTCTCTTTTATGCAAAATATAATTTTTCTGATTTTATCAAGTCTTAACTCCTTTCAAAGAATCCCTTATTGGTTGCCATCTTAGCATTTTCTCCAAAGACTACAGTCTTAGGTCCACATATGACTGGAGAGACTTTAGGGAATAACCATTTCTTGGTATTTATTTGAATAAATTACATTGACTCATCACATTTCTTATCTTTACATCAAGCGTACAGTCATAGAATCCAGTGCAAGAACAGAACAAAAACACAAACAAAACACTAAAATATTTCAAAGACAATCATGTGCAGCACAGAAAACTCCACTCGCCTCACTCCCAACTTGGAACATCACTTCTGCGTTATATACTGTATATATATATATATATATATACACACATCTATACTGTTTGTGAATACTTTTGACACAGTTACAAAAATAAAATACGTTACTGAAGATGCATGACTATACACACAAGGTAAAAACAAAACACAGAAAAAGCTGTACAGTCCTCATTGAGGGCAAAGATACACAGAAATCTTTAAAAAAAAGTGAAAGAAGGAAGGAAGAATTTAGCTTAAAAAATGAATAAATACACAACCTCTTCAAACTGCAGCACTATTTGTCACCAGCCAACAAAAAATTGTGCTTCCCTTTGACATAAAAGTAACACTTTTTATATATAGTTGATTTTGCATCATTTATTGTAGCGATGCTGAATGTAGTAAACCGATCCCTCCATTATTGTTTTTAAGCTAAACACTGTCAGAAACGGTGCTCACTAGCAGCAGAGGATCTCTTTACTTGTTTCTGTGCAGAACATGAGCCATATGCAAACCCAAATACGCACATTTCCCCCTAAAATTACATGCATCAACATTAATACGCTGAAAACATCTGCAGAAAGTTTAATGCATCGTCAACGTAGAAGAGTAGAAAGCCTTAGAGATGGTGTGTGCATCGCTGCGTCAAGCTGATGAAAACAAAGAACCGTGACTTTTTGATTTTTAGAAAACAATCTGGTGCACAAACAATTTAACAAATGTTGAGCTCTGTTGAGATATGCGAGAAAAAAACTTTTATTATTACCTCAATAAATATAAATTAATTCTCAGTCTACTCCTCTATTTGCACATTATCTTGTGCTCCTGGAAATATTCACAATTATTCTCCTCTTAGTGTTTTCTACAAGTAAACTAGAGGGTAATTATTGGACTAATAGGCAAAACCACACCTGCCTCTGCAGAAGAAACTATTGCTCCAAAGAGCAGTTAAATAATCATAGTTTAGAGTTTTTAAAGTGAAGTTTTGCTAGTAGTATTGAGCAGTCAGTGTTTTAACTTCAGATTAGAGATAAGCACTTCAGAGAGGATTTCTGAAATAAAAAAAACACCCAGATTCAGAAATTTAATTGATGCAAACTTCGTTTCATAAATCTTAAAGTCGTCGTCACTTCCACATTAAACGGTTGTTTAAACCACCTATTATGTATAATCTGAAGTTTCATTTTATCATTTCCAACCAAACTGTTCTTATAAAAGTAATTTGGTGTGAAAGAAGAAGGGAATTAATGAATCGCTTGCAGCGAACACTAAACTGCAAAAATAAAACAGGCAATCCAACTTTAAAAAATGGAGTAAATTTGTTTAAAGTAATCAAATTAAGTTTATCCAAGTAAATATATTAAGTTTACTAAATTATCACGTAAAACAAAGGTAAGTAAAGTAAGATAAAGTAAAATTATCTTAATTTTATTTAGCAGAAGCTAATGCTAATGTGCTAAATTCAACCATATTGAGACAGATAATGACACAACATGTTTTACAACCTAGCATATCACCTTCAGCAGGGTAAGGTTGTCAGTACACACATACCTGTGCGGCTGCGCTTCAGGAAGTGTTTCTTTGGAAGAGACCTGTCACTCATGTTTCAGTTTTATTGTTGTTTAGTTTTGCCAAGTCTTGCTGATTTAGCCTAATTTACACAAGACATAAGTAGATTTCAAACTGTATTGTACAGTGATGCATTCTGGGTACAAAATAAACTACATTTGCTGCACCGCACAACAGAGAAGAGGAAACAGAACAGCCTTCCCCTACTTCAGAATAAGAGCAGGAATATAAACATCTAACTACATGAATGATTCTTAAATTTGAAAACCAGAACTTCAACACAGATGTCAAACTTTATTCAACTGAAAGTTTATAAAACAGCAAAGTAAATGATCACTTTAGAATTGATCTGGAAAAGTTAATTTAGGGACAGCTATGTCAGCCGTACGCTTTCAAAGTTAGCAGAAGTGCTAAAGCGCTCAGCAAAAAATGAGCTTTCTCCCTAGAATTGTTTATAATTCCTATTCTGCTGTGAAGGAGTTTAGAAGTAGAATTAAGACAACATAAATTTACAATAAAATCCTAGTAACCCTGTAAACTATAATCTCCATCAGAAATTAATCTGGTTCTCCAAACTGTCAAGTAAGATACTGACTGCCAATAACAACTCTACTGAACCCCATAATAAAAATCCAACTTTCACTTTAAGACTTTTAAGGTATTCAGTCACAATACATGAACTATGTTTTCTACTGGGACATATATTTAAGGACTTAATGCTTCAACCATATATTTTGTGGATTACTGAAAAAATGAGAAACCATAAAAGATGTTTATACGTTATGACTTCCTTTAAGAGGTAAAAACCTTCAGTATTCACCATGTTGCATCAAACATGCAGACGTTTGTCCTGCCACAATGCTTTGCTGCGTGAAAAACAAAGGTCAGTCTGACAAACATGTCTGTAATTTTGGCTAAATCTGATCTGAATCAAATCCTTCTTTGCATGAATATCTTGGGAAAATGACTGAAAATGTCATTTTCCTCCACTATTAAAAGGAGGAAAATTTAACACAAAACCTACCACATGATTTGAGCTTCATGTTGAACAAACAGAAAGCGTGTTGACTCGTTTGTCTTGTCTGCTGAACATGAGAGAAAAGTTTCTACCTTCTAAAATACGAAGACTGAGAAAAAGCGTGAATCAGTAAAGCTGTTCTAATAAACTAATAATGGACTGACAGCTGACTACAACAGAGACGAAATGCAAAAATGACTATAGAAGCTTGAAAGTACCTTAAGTGAGACAGAGAAGACGTTACGTCAATGCTGGGTTTTTTCCCCCCACACCGTTTTCAGTAAAAGTTTAGTGAATCCCTGCACGTTGGTCAAACTTCTTCACACCTATTTATTTTGTGTCATTGCTTTTTGACGCCTTAACGGAAAAAGTGAAGGTTGTGTTAGTAGGAATGTTTGGGAAAAGGTTAGTGGAAACACTGGAACTGGAGGCCGGGATTCATTGCAGACACAGTTGGTTAGTCTTGACGTCTTACTGGGGTAGCGGCACCAAGATATCCACGTAGTTGATGGGGAAAAAGCCCGAGTTGCCTTGCAGCATTCCCTCGTACCAATTGTCGTCGATCTTATTGGTCAGGGTGATGATGTCGCCCTCCTTGAAGCCTAGCTCACCTTCGTTCTCAGGGTCAAAGTCGTACAAAGCGCGGCAGCAGGGCTGGTCCAACGGGGCTGGGAGGGAAAAACGAAGGATCAGAAAAGGCTCAAAGAGATTAAAAAGCTTCATATGAGAATCACATTAAAGACTCACCTGGAGACCTGGCTGTAAGAGAGAAAAAGAGGAAGAAACACAGCAACTGTAATATTTCTGTCTTGTGAAATCATGATCAGATTCACAGATTTTGAATCAGAACCTCAACATTTTGGGAAATGCACTTTTAGAGTTTCAATGAGAAGATGCTCCCACTTATTTCGTCACTAGAGTGAGTTAGTTAATAAAAACTGTGACTTTACTAAATTATGGGAGAGGATTAGCAACAAAAAGAGACTTTAATAGAGTTGGTAAACATTAAGTGACTGCTTTTGCTTTTTCTGACTGAAAAAGCAAAGAAAAGCTTTGAAAGACCCTCAGAAACCCAGGAAATCTGGAAAACTTCAATGTGTTTTTAAAAACAAATTAGGGCGGCTTAAAAGTCTTTCAACCAACCAAGTAGACTCTGCTGGGTTGATACAGTGTCCTGCATTCTTAAACTTTTCCATATTTTGCGACGTTACAACCATAAACACAACCTGTTTTATTCAGAGTTGATGTCAAACAAACACTCGGTGCTGCATGATGTTGAATTGGAAGAAAAATGAATAATTTTTACAAATTTTGTAGCCCAAAAAAGTGAAAATTTGGAATCTGTTTTTTTTTATTTACCCCTTTTACTCTGATTTCAAGGTCATTGATAGATAGTATCACAAGGTTCATCCCTCGGTCCTTTGCTATTTTCTGTCTTCATTAATAACCTTCCATATGTTCATTCTGACTGTCAAATTTATTTATTTGTAGATGATACTGTAATTTACTCCTCCAGTTTAGACATCTAATGAATTCAATATTTATTAAAAGTTGATTTTATTCTAGTCCACAAGGGGTTTTTTTGCAAATAAGCTTTTTCTGAATAAGAATAAATCACATTCCTGGAAGCTGGAAACTGCAGCTCTGAGGAGGAGCTGCGTCTTTAAGGCGGAGCTAGGTTCACTGAGGTGTTTTGCACCACTGAACGGTTGCCATGGAGACCAGAGGATTTCTCAAACATGCATGAAAGGATGAAAGCAACACTCCAGGTTTGTTTTTGATGACAGAATAACGATGTAAAGCTCAGAGAAGTCGACTTTACATAATACTGCCCCTTTAGAGCAGGGTTAGGTTAAAAAAATATATATCCTAAACTTTGAACAAACCTATAAAGTCAAGCCACACTTTTCAGATTTTTATCAAAAATATTTTAAAACTCTGCATCCTTGTAATTTTGCTTCACTATTTCGATCTATTCTGTGTTTGTCTATCACGTAAAATGTTCTTGAAAATTTTCTGGTTATATCATGACAGAATGTGGAAAAGTTCAAGAACTTGTTCAAGCACCGTTTCATGCCACTGAGTCATTTCTTGGCTCTAAGGGGGGAAACTTTCTGGCTGCATGCAAATAAACACGGGAGTTACATCATTTCATTTAACTCAGAGGAAATAAGCACATTTCCTAAAGACTTCAGTTACAAATAACAAAGATTGGTGAGGAAGGAAGGTTTAGAAAGAAACAGCACTGCACTGCAAAAAGTAAACAAAACAAAACGAAAAATTTATCCTCCAAAGACACAAAGAAGGAAAAAATGAAGAGTGGTCAAGAAACTTTCCATCCCTTCCCAAGTCACTCTTTCTCACCTGGAGATCTTGCTGCGAAGAGGAAAGGAGAAAATATTTTTAAGCAATCAAACTTTTAGCTCGAAATGATGAACTGATGGAAAAAGACGAAGAGATGATACGTTTAGCGTGACAAGAACGTGGGACGAAACTGAGGCCGGACGGCAAACTGATGGAGAAGTGGGAAAATAAAGAAAGGGATGAAATCAGAAAACCGTCGACATGGAAACAGAAACACCAAATGCTCATCTGCTGGTGAAAACGTTCTGGTCTTTATCAATCAGGTTTCCTTTTGCAGGATGAGCAGACGGCACCTGATTTTCTGTTGTTGGTTCAAAACATTTAAAAGCAACAACTGTCTTAGAAAACTGTCTCACCTGGAGACCTGGCTGCAACGGGGAAGAGAGGAGAAACAGCACGAGGGAGTAAAGGGGGTCAGGGAATGAAAGAGGCAGACGCACTGATGAGTTTTCAGTGTAAATGGAAGAAATGTTGAGAAAATGAACTGATTAGAACAGAGATGTGGGAACAAGTTTGACCTGGCTCACCTGGAGACCTGGCACCTACAGGAAAAACAGAAATCATAAAGGAAAAGAGAAAATGAGGAGTTGTTTGATAAATGCTGCAGAAATAATAATAAAAAAGGTACTAATTTAATTTTCTAACATATTTAATTGGTTTTATGTAGAATGGAGACTGTTTTACATCTATCTGTTGGATTTATTTGTCAATACATGAATATGTTGTTAATTGTAATTTTTTTTTTTTACTTGGGACTTGAACAAAACATGTTTAAGTCCCAAGTTTTCAAAAATAAACTTGAATATTTCCAGAAATGAAAACCCCAACTCTAGAATATTGAGAAATGTCGCAATATAGCTGCTGCACACATAAAAACAGTGGAAGCTGCAGAAATTAAACGAACATCTGCTTCTCAGTCAGTTTACTATCTGCACAAACAATCCAGTGCAACATTTGCTGGAGGAAAAATAAGGAGAAATACTTTGTTAGAAGTAGATATTTTTTTTACTTTTTCTCTCACTGCCTTACTAAACCTTTGCAGTTTTAGGTTTGCTAAATGCCAAAAGAAAGAGGTTTTAACATTAAAATACACCCAGCGATTTGTCTCCATTTAAATCAGATGTTTTAAATTATAAACGTATGAAGCCCAGCAGCTTCCCCAGGCTGCTTAAAGATGTAGTGATCTTAGTGGATATAAAACATAAAAAAATCTTTGTCATAATTTTTGTATTTAGCAAACGAAAACAATTTTGGTGATTCTAATTATGGTGACAGTCAGATGCAAACATGCAGAAAACGGCAAAACGGGCCGCAAACACATGAATTCCAAAATATACAAACGCAAAATAAATTCAAACAAATGCAAACAAAAAATGCTGCAATTGCAAACAAAAGATGCTGCAATTGCAGGAAATAGAAGCAAACAGGAAAAAAAACAGCCACAACAGATGCTCTAAACACGCTACAGAAAACAGAAGTGCTCCAGACCACTAGGGGGAACCCATCACCAAATCATATAGGATCAGACAATCAGTGAAGATGGGATGTCACATCATTTAACAGGATTTCCAGACAAAATACTTTCTGTCCTACTTATACTTCCTGTCTTTTACAGTGTCATACAACAACAGCATAGGAATGTTACCTACTCCAGACTCCCCCTAGTGGACTGGAGGAATTCCAACTTTGGGTTTTGTGGAGCGAATTTGCAATGTTTCATATTTGCTGTTTCTTTTAGTATTTCCATAATTTTGCCTTTTGCTTCTATTTTCTGTGTTTGCATCTTTTTGTTTCCATTTGTATTTTCTGATTGAAGCAGTTTTTATTTGAGTTTTTCTGTTGGATTAGTTTTTGTGTGTGTGTGTGTGTTTTGGAGTTTGCATCATTCATGTGTTTCTCACCCTTTACTCCATGTTTGCATTTGTTAGTGATATTTTTATACACTATGTAAATATATTTTTGACTATATGTTATAATTGGAATGTTACTATATTGTTTGTAAAACTAGTAAATATAAATTAAAAGTCAATATCTTACAATTAGACAAAAGATGGAAACAGAAACAATTTAGTTTATTTTTTTCTGATTTGTTTTTTATTTAATAATAATGGAAAGAGGGAAAGGCCATTATATTATTTTTATTTATTAAAAACCTTAAAAGGAAGTGAGAGAGACACTACAAAAACACAAAATCTTAAAAAATATTTTTGGCCTAGTTTCTACTGCAAATATCTTTCTACATTTGAGACAAAACAAACGTACTTAACTTTTCAACAAGCTATAGCAGCTTGTTTTAAGTCAATAATTTCTTAATAGTGATGAAAAAGTTCTAGTTCTATTGGCAGATTATTTCACTTATAGCATGGGAGGAATATGTTATTATAAGTGAAATAATCTGCCAGCGGAACTAGAACCTTTTCCATCAATACTATCCACTTAAAACAACCTGCTATATTTTGCAGAAAAGGTACTTATAAAGTAGCTCTTTCTTATTTCAAGTGTACTAAGATATATGCAGATGAAACTAGACCAAAATTATTTGGTAAGATTTTGTGGTTTTGCATTGTGACTGTTTTGACTTGAAAATTAATAATACAAATATTTTTAAAATAAGTTTTGAAAGACTGGCAGAAAATTGACAAAGAAGAAATAAAAGTCCAGAAATGTTCCTTGACTATAAAATGCTGAATGAGGATTTTGTGTCTCCTGGCGGCTGGCAGAGCCTCACCTGGAGAGCGGGCGCCGTGGATCCCTCCATTGTGGTTCTCACTGATGCTGAAGTCCAGAGACGTGCGAGGCTTCGGTATGAACTCTTTCCTCGGTTTGTTGGAGGTCTCTCTTATCCTGGCAGAAAACAAAACGTTTGGTTTCAGCAGGATACGGCTCAAACGTTTAACGCCCATCGTTCTTTAGGGTTGGTTTCTGTTAGACCGGATGAAACTCTAAGGCGCTGGTACTGACTGTTCGTCGATCTTGCTGGAGAGCTGTGTGAGGATCTCAGCGGACCGGGTGTGGTACTGCAGCTGAGCATGGACCAGCGCCGCCAGCTGGCTCACCTGTTCGATCTGATGGAGAAACCAACACAGGTTCTCAGTAAATGTTCAAATTTTAACACACTAAAGATTTTTATATGTTTATTAAGAATTGGAATAATGTTATATTAAATTAGATGGATTCAGCACAGAAATATTACTAATATAGCTGCAAAGAAACTTGTTAATTGTTTGATGGTTGTTACCATAGTTACAATCTGATGCGATAAGTTTAACTTTTCTTTATATTTCTTCACAAATTCATTTCAGTTCACAATTTCTTAATTAATCCAAAAGGAAAATTAAAGCTGCATTATGTAGCTTTTATAAAACTTTTTTTTTTTGCATATTTGTTGAAATTAGGCCTGTCACAAAAAAATATTTTGCTGTACAATAAATTGTCCCAGAAGTTATTTCTATAAACGATACAATTGTATTGCAGCTGGTGGCCTGTCACAATAAGCAATAAATCAAGTAATCGTAATGATCTGGTGTTTTGGTCTCAACTATCCTTGTTTTGAAGGACTTAATTTTATTTGTCGTTTTGTTTTATTTTGGATATTTAAAATGTCTCCTGGTTCTAGCGTGAAAAGTTCATAAGAATTTAAAGTTTATTGATCTTTGAGAATGTGTTCTTGCACTATTACTATATTTCTTGAAACAACAATGTAATCGTTTATCGCAATAACCTCTGCAACAATCGTGACAGACCGAGATGCAGCAAATAAAAAACAATTATCCGTGTTTGACTTTAGATTTGGCCATTTAAACTCAACCCAGATTCCACTGAATCACTGTTAGTGGTGTAGTAGTTTCTGCCCAGGGCCCCGTACCATTTTGGGCCGGCTGTGGATGTGTGAGACTTACGTCACTCTCCAGCAGGTTGAACATGCTCTGCTCTGCGACTTCCTTGGAGTCATCGAACTTCTCCAGCGCCGCTTTGAGCTCGTCCTCCGTCACTTTGGCCTGGCGCTTCTTCTTGTAGTCGAAGTCCAGACGGCGACCTTCCAGCTTCTTCAGATGGTGCTGCCAAGGTCAAACTGACAGTGAGCGGACAGACTCCAGCCCAACTCGAGCTGCTGCTGCTGTGAATAAAACACTCAACCTGGATCTCTCTGAGGTCTTTTTCGTGAAGGTTCTGCATCGGGTCGATGAAGTTCTGCTTCACCTCCATGTCCAGAGCGTCTTTGACCTCACCCAGCTCACGCATGGCCTCTCCGACGTCGATCAGAACCAGACCTGCAGCCACAAATGTCAAGTTTAAAAACCAACTTTCTTTCTCAGGAGTGGTTCTGTGTTTTTTAGCTTCGAGGCCCACAGCCTCACCAAAGTTGGAGTCCTCTCCGAGCTCCCGGCCGAACCGCTGCATGGACTCTCCTAGGATGGTCTCGGTCTGCGTGTAGCCCGGCCCCTTCTCCTGGCCCCGGATACGGGACATGGAGCTCATCATGCTCATCTTGGCTCTGGTTGCTGGACAACAATGACAAAACACAATAAAACAGAGGAAATCTAAATACTGTGGGCTGTTTACAGCTATAGCGCTGATGTTTATTAAACTTTTCACATATTTGGCGTTCCATCGTGATCAATCGGCAACTAAAAAATAAATACTGTATATAAATCGACAAACAGGGCTTGATTAGCATGTTTACTACACTGCCATTGTTGCTGTTTGTAATTTAAAACGAGTATTTTCAAATAACGCATACGAATCGACTTGTCGCAATAATATTACTTAAAAATAACAGTATTAACATTTATCGCAATAACTTCTGGAGAAATTTATTGCCCAGCAAAATTTGTTATTATGACATTATTAATTATTAAATTAAATTGGCTCTCATTGATATATTTCCTAATTTTAAGCGAAAAAGACACATAATATAATAAAAACACAATAATTTTATATTAAAATACATTCGTGGGAGGATTCAACTAAAATTTTTTGTCCTCACTGAAATGATAAAAAGTTTATTGAGGCCATTTGTAAAACTCATGTTTTGTAAAAGTTTAGATTTAATTATGTTCCTAAGTACAAAGCATGATTTATTAAACAAATGACTGAAAAGAATAAAATATGAGCAACTTTTTCTAAGGTTTTAAACTTCTCACAACGTCAGGTTTCTTGTTTAGGTAATTTTTAAAAAGATTCCAAAAAACTAACAATTTACTGTAACTATAGTTAATTATTAATGTATAAAAATTAAACCAATAAACATTTTTTAAATGTTCTAGAACAGAAATACTTTGTGCTACAGACACAAAAAAAAGGAATTTATATCTTGGAAAAATAAACTTTTCACAGTTAACCTCCTCAACAGAGCCAGGCCTAAAGTTTAGACTGGATGACAGGGAAGCCACCGTTTTAACTGAAATGTAAGGATTATCATCAAAGATTCAAAAAATGTGCCAGCGCAGTCTATAAGATAAAATATTTGGATATACACATCATTTTTTAACATTAAAGTAGTGCAGCAGTGGTGCGTCACCTGGGTTCGGCTGCAGATACTCGGTGGTTTTGGTCATGATGTCCAGAACGGCTCGAGCCGTGGTGTCCACCCTCTGCAAACCCAAACACAGAAACAGGGAGAGAAAACGGGGGCGATGCAGAGCGGGTCAGAACACGCAGCTTCGCTTCGCAGATAGAAAACACATTTCAGCCGACTGACAGAAGAAATGGCGAGATAAATGTAATGATGCTTTAGGAAATAATAAAAGTTAAAATGGACAAAATCTATAAGGGGGCAAATGATTTTCATGGTATTGTATAAAGTTAAATAAATTTTTTTCTACATATTTTGTATTTTCTGTATGGGATTTTGAGCAAAATAAGAAATATTTAGGAAAAAGTTTGTTCATTTAAGACATAAAAATATTAATAAAAAGACATTAAAACATCCTGAAACAACAATAATAATAATAATGAGCTGAGGCATGCCTTTTCCATTTCAGTGAAGTCCACATCGAGCTTCGTTCCTTCTGCTCCTCCGACTTTCTCGCTCACTCTCTGCAAAACGAACAACAAGAAGCTACTAGGTAAATAAACAAACAGTGAGGATTTATTTAACATCTTTCAAACCAACATAATACATTCAGGAACAATCAACAAATACATTTTGGCAAAAGTACTACAAGAAATGTAATATTTTCTAAATAATTTACAGCTAAATTATTTTTGTTTTACTGCTTTAACACATCAACAAGCTGGAAGTAACGTACTTTCTTGCAAAAAGCACAAATATAGAAATATTTATGATACGTATAAATATTTCTTTCATTGTAAATAGAAAGAAATAAAGGAAGAGTAAATTTCTGTCAAGAAAATTCAAAATTTTGAGATCAATCTTGAAAATATTTTATTTAAAAAAAAGAAAGAAAATCTGAGTTTGAAAAGTTTAAACTTTTCTAGGAAAAATATGTGAAAATTAATCTCAGAAATTTTCTCTAAAAAAACAGGGAAATTTCTGAACTTGAAAAAAAATGCCAGAAACAACTCAGAAATTTTGAGATTAATGTCAGAGATTTTGTAGAAAAACATTTGCTATAACCCCTCCCCCCCCTGCAATTTTCAAATGGTCAAATTCTCAAAAAAACATGGAAATTTCTGAGTTCAAAAGTTTAACATTTTTGACTTTTGAAACTCAGAAATGTTCAAGTTTTTTCTAGAATATTCTGAGCTATTCATTGGACTAGTCTGTTTTTTCTTTCTGCAGTGGCCCTGATACTGTTGTAAATTTCTCCTCCTGCCTCCTCAATGTCATCTGGAAATCCTGCTCCTGGGTGTGATGCAGCTACATGCCTTTAGGGGGCAGCAGTGAGACACAAGGCCACACACTGGCTGCAGGAAAATGTCACGCTGTCTGACAGTAGAGATGGTGAGCGCCTGGACAGCAGAGGTTGTTTTTCTTAAATGAAGGACAGTTAAGGTCCTAAATGTGTCTTTGCTCCTTACTTTCCTGTGAAATCGGCGTGACGACCCTAAATGGAGCGAATAAAACGGATCCTGTAGAAGTGGCAGAGCACAGAGGGATGATATGTGGCACAGAGAATTGGGGTTTTATTTTTTAAGGACTAAGCTTGTGGCAGCAGTTTGTGCTTCATAAGATTTTCTGAGTCATCCGAGTCTCTTTTGATCCCACATGTGAAAACGCCTAATAACCTGGCAGCCATGCAGAGCACAAGCACATCTACAGACTCAGAGGGAAGCTACACGTCCCGTCATTGATTTTTCTTTTCTTTTCTTTTTTTAACCACAGAACCTGAACATGTTTGCCATGGAAACAGGTGAAGGTGCAATGTGAACGTCTCTCCTGCTTTGTTTTGTCAGACCAGAGCAGCAGGAGATGCACAGGATGTGAGCAAACGAAGCAGGTGAGTTCAAATGCCAGAAAAATTACTCAGAAAAGCAGCAAAAACTGAGAAGTTGCTTTTAAAATAGAGCTCAAGGTAATAGAAACCTCTTCATCTTCCAAACAGGACTGTAAACAGTTAATCAATACAATAAAATGATTTCTTAGCAAATGATCATTACAGTTATCTGTACCTCTAATCTTAATTGCCATCTGAAAAACATTTGTGCAAACTTTCATGCTTTTATTGCCTTCCAACCAATTCTAGCCATATTTATATTTTACGCTAAAAACAAAGAAAAATAATAATAATAGTATGAAGTAAAGGGAAACTGACAGATTTATTATCATATTTCAGCTAAAAATGGTTCTTGGTAATTTACATAAACTCATATTCAGGCCACATTGTATTGAATTTGTTGGCAGTTTTTTGGCAAAGAAAAAAGAAAAACAAACAAACAAAACCATGAAGTACAATTTATAATCACATTTAAGTTCAAAATTATATTTTGTGTGATTACTTATCTAGACATATATTCTGGCAACATGACATTGAATTTTTTTGGCACTTTTTCATAAGAATGTCATAAGGTAAAGAAACTGACAGAACTATAATCGTATTTAGGTTAAAAATTAAGCTTGATGTGATTATTTCTCCATCCATTTTCTAGACACTTTGTCCCTAGTGGGGTCAGGAGGTGCTGGTGCCTCTCCAGCTAACGTTCAGGGCGAGAGGCGGGGTCACCTGGACAGGTCACCAGTCTGCCGCAGAGACAGACAGGACAAACAACCATGCACACACACACACACACACACCCACCCACCCCCACACACACACACACACACACCTAGGGAGAATTTAGAGAAACCACTGTGGACTGTGGGAGGAAGCCGGAGAACCTGGAGAGAACGACCCTGGGAATCGAACCCAGGACCTTCTTGCTGCAAGGCAACAGTGTGCAGCCCGTCATTAGTTATCTAAACACATTTATTCTGGCCACAGCACATTTGTAATAAAATAAAATAAAAATAAGATAAAATAATACAAAAAGAGAAACCAACAGATTCTGATCATATTTCAGCTGAAAATGTTACAATGTAATATGGTCAGATGAAGTTTTTTTTTTTGTAAAACAACAACAAACAAACAAAAACCCATAATGGAATAAAGGAAAACTGACAGATTCATGATCATATTTGAGTTAAAAATGAAACTTGAATATTTATTTAAACTCATATTCTGGCCACATTATTTTGGATTTACTGGCGGTTTTTCCTGAACTGCCTGGATGAAACATGAAGGAAGCAGCAGGTGAAATTATCTGGTTGCAGCAGCAGTAATGATTTGCATGCACAGATAAAATAGTTCATGATTTCTATGGAAATTAGGAGTGAGGCCAAGCCTCACACTCAGCACTCGCAGATATTAATAAGACATCTGAGCTGATAACGCTCAGAGCGGCAGCATGAGAGAACGGGCCAGGTTTTTATTTTGTCACGCTGAAATATTTAACCCTGCATAATGAAGCCATTGTCTTACGTTTCTCTGACAGATGGAGCAGCTATTCTTTGGTCTGAGATTTTAAATGTTGTGCTCTGGAAATCTGAGGGGAAAAAAACAACACATTTTCTCTGTGACATTTAGAAACTGTGAGAAACAAATCCACATTTTCCACTCTGGGATTTTTGCTAGTGTGTTGGTAAAAATAACTTCTTTGTCATATGCTCATTAAATACTGGGCAATTAAATAAGAAAAACATCATAAATTCAAATAAAAACCTAGCCACATGCATTAAAACTACGAAAAGCTTAAATCACAGGAGTTTAAGTCAGTTTTTCAGTCTGTTAGTCCTTTCTTTCACATTTCTGTAACAGCTGTAGTTAATATTCACACCCCTAAAACTTTTCCCATTTTGTCAAACAAACTCCAATGTATTTAACTAGGAGTTTATGTGATAGACCAACACACCATAGAAAATAATTATGAACTGGAAGGAGAATCACTCAATTCCAACAATCTTTCACAGAGAGAAATCTGAAAAGTGTGGTGTGGCTGTGTATTTAGTCCCTTGTTGTGGGGAAGAGCAAACATGGCTTTGTTTGTGTCAACAGTGGCTTTCTTCTTACTGCAACCTACAGATGTTGTTATTAAATGTTTCAGCCTCTACACCAACAATGACTTTTGTTCTTGGATATTTTTCATTTTGCATTTTTAGTCGTTTGCAGTATGTCATTCTTTAACTGCAGTCATGCTTGGACATTAAGCATCATTTGTATGTTTGAATGAATGCAAACAGTTGCATTTGGAGTAAAGGATCCCCAAGTCATGAAGGATACATTAATAGCTTTAAATTCATCACTTTTGTTTCCTAATCCAATGCATTTTTAATGCCACTTTCTTGAAGTTAACAGTTCAAAGTGTTACATTAAAGAAGGTTGCTACATTAGTTGCTTTTATAAAGAAAGGTTGCTACGATGACCGTAAGTTAGCAATATTTCTCCCACCTTTAGCTAATTCTGTTTTGTCTGTGTTGTTTCTTTCCAGTCTGACTCCAAATCACCACATAACGATTGATACTAATTGTTATTATTCCTAATTTTGTTTAGAATAAACTATATGCATCCAATCCCTAATCGGGAAGTAACGCCTGACGAATCGGCAATTCCCTAATTAAGCCTTTACTGCAATTAGAATGAAAGCAAGTTTTAGCAAATTGTTTACAGTTTGAAAAGCTGACTAGCGTCTATATGAATGATAATCAGGTACTCTGTGTCTGCTGTGTGACAGCCACAGTCAGTTTGTTATTTCCTCAGATAAATGAGTGAATAACGGCATCTGCAGGGAGCGACTCCTTCTGTAGTTTACAGAGGAAGAGCCGCTGAATGCATGTAAACAATCTGCTGGTGGTCGATCTGACTGAAAGCTTTGCGGCATCGGATGATGCTGCCCACAGCGGCTGCCAGCGCAGATTCAACACCCAGATTCCTCTGCAGAATCTGAGCAGACGGCGATTCAAGGCTGAGACGTAAAGAAGAGGCATGATGAACGTCACAGCCAATAAACCGGCAGATTAATGATTAATATTCCATCATAAAGTCACGCAGTAGAAAATAAAAAGCGATGTTTTGGTTTAATTATCCTGACAGAGAGAAAAGTAAATGGGTTTTAATTTTTCAGTCATATGTTCACCATGTAATTTATACATTTATAATTGTCACAGTTACAAACAAAATATTGAACTTGCAAACTAAATGTGTAGCTCTGATTTAAATATTTAAATTGCTAACTAAATATTTAGGTCCAAGCTAAATATTTAGGTAATGTGCAAATTAGTTTGGCAATAAGCAGCAAGCTAAATACTTAGTTCGCAAACTAAATATTTAGCTTATTTAGTTTGTAAATTAAATGTTCAGGTTGGATCTAAATATTTTGTTTCTTAAATAATGATTTAATTCCTAACTATATATTTAGCTTCTTAACTATACGTTTAGTGTTCAAGTTAAATATTTTGTTTACAAACAAAATATTTAATTAATTTAATTTATTCATTCATTTAGTTTTGATCTAAATTAATTATATACAATTAAATGTTTATTTGAAAAATAAATATTTATTTTGTAACTAAACATGTAGTCAAACTAAATATATGGAGGTAAATATTAAGTTTGCTAACTATATATTTTGCTTCCTGAAAAGCTGTAAGCTAAATATTTAGTTTGTAAGTTACTTATTTATTATGGAGCTAAATATTTCATTTACAAGCTAAATATTTAGTTCTGAAACTAAACATTTAACTTGCAAATTAAATATTTTGTTTGCAACTTTAGGACATTTAGAAATGTATGAATTATATGGTGAAAATATGAAAAATAAACACCTAGTTTTATTCTCTATGACAGGCTTACAAAACCCAAAACAGTGATGTCTATTTTTCACTGTGACCTATAATATTCAGTCCCTTAAAGGCACAGGGGACTCGGTTAAAGCGTCTCACTCAGCAGCCGACCCTCACTGCTGCGCAGCCACGATGCTAATGGCGCGGCGCCCACGTTCCTCTGGCTGAATCTGCTTTCCAGGGAAGGACACCACAAGGTGAGGCGAGCAGCAGAGACGGCAGAGTGAAGTGAACCTGAAGCAGATGAACTGGCTGTGGGAATTAACAGCAGTGGTGCAAAAGAGACGTCACCGCTCCCTGCACGGCGGAGATGGACTCATCTAATCAGCTCGTTTGAACAAAAATGATGGGCGCCACATGGCTCGGTGGTAAAACAGGCGCGCTGTCAACACAGTTCGATCACTGAACGTCATCTACGCTCTCTGTCCCTTCTTTGAACAAAGTCCTTCAAGAAATTCTAAAAAAAAAAAGAAGCAATGACTCAGGAATAATATTATCTAATCTAATGCAACACTATGGAAATGCTTCACTTCCCTCAGCATGCTGAATGCTTGAACCGTTAATTACTTTCTCATAAAACTAGCTAATAATTATCTGAGCTCTTTTGAGCATTAACAGAAGATTGAAATTTTCTTCCCAGATTGTCGTTTGAGCCATTAATCCATTGATCCATTAATAAGATTTAAAAGCAAACAAGATGGTGATGATCCATGAAAGTAACATACCCGGTAATGATGCAGTTTGACACTGTGAATTACACACCATTGTTGCCAGTGTTGATTAACTATCCTGCAGAGCAGCACATCAAAAGTAACCTTGAAGACATGGCAGGATTTCTGTTCTGATTTGGGAACAACGTTCTCAGATTTTTCTTTGCTTGACATTACAATTGTTATGCTAACTCATCAGCTAGCTGTGCCACAAAGAAAGGGGAGGGGTCCATAGTATTGATTAACTATACTAATTAACACTGCTATTGATTATTACTATTATTTAATTACAAAAATGTTTATATGTTGTTTGTTTCATTTGACTACAGATGAAAATTTGCATTTTGCTAAATCCAAAATAAAATCCAGATAAAATCAATCAGTCAATCAAAATTATTATCTTAGATGGTTAAAACCAAAGTTACGTTTTAGTACAGAAAAAGTGTGTTCTCCAGACAGGCTGTGGTCAACACACACACACACACACCCCGCCGTTGGGCAGCTCTCACACTCCCCTGTTTGATTCTCACTGACAGGATATGAGTCACTGCTGCAGAAACTGCAGAAACTTTTGTCTGTTTAAAAGCGATATCTTCAGTCTGACGCACAATGAGCAATTTTAAAAATCACAAATTGCTTCAAAATGTCATAATGTACAAAACTCAAGTCAAAAATTAGAAAACAACCTCCGCACTGCGTGTTTGTTGTCCAGCAGTGAATAGAAAACAAGTGTTGGTGCTAAATCGGCTGTTGGACTATAAAGGCAGGAAAAAATGCAATTTTCCACAAATATTTTTGATATTCTCTGTCACTCTAATTCAAAATATGTTTAGAAATCCTTTCTAGGGTTGCAACTAACGATTATTTTAGTTATTGATTACTCTGATAATTAATTGACTATTTGGATTTTTAAAAAGTGGCACATTTTGTCTGCCTTTTAAACAATTAACTACAATAAAAAGTTACTTTTGAATAAGAAAGTAAAGATTTTATTACCTAAAATGCAACGATGCAGCATTTCTATGGCAAATGCCTGATCATTTGTAGCAGCAGATGAATCTGCAGCTAAAAAATATCAAAAGTTTTTTATTATTATCTTAAATCCAAAATGCATTTTTGTACAGTTTTGGCCTAATTACTGCTCTAATTGTCCTGTTCTTTCAGCAAAAGGCCTTTTTTAGACTCTGTATACTCCGGTCAATAATTTATCGATTATTTCAATAATAATCACCATTAATCCAGTCGTAATTGTCACATCTAAAGATTTCTGTTGACAGTAATCTATAATCTCACTGTATGAATCTGTACGAAAGTATATTCTATTGTAAATATCAGCTCTTTGATTGAAAGAGACAAAAATAATCAACAAACTTGGACAAAAACATGAGTGTTTTGCATATTTTTCATACAAATTGTCAACTGACTAGCTAGTTCTGTTTGTATTTAATTCACGTATTTATCGCAGTGTCGTTTTTATTTTGCGTTTTTTCTATAACATTGTTTTCTCACGTATGAACTGATCTCCCCTGACCTGCATCCTTCAGTAAAGGCTGGTATTTGGGTGCAGGTCTGTGGTATTTATCCAACAGCGCCGGTTCACCTGCAGGCCGCCTTCAGGTGTTTTCTCTGCAGAAACGGAGATCTGCCCACGCAGCTTAATGGAAACACTCTTGGCACACGCAGCAGCAGAGTTTAAACTGCAGCTCCTTCACACCTGTGTGAGACACGCTCTCACATTGCTATTAAAAGGCTGAGGCACAGTGTGACACACACAGTATCTGCAGCTTAAGCTCAACTTCCGGAATAGATTACACAGTTCACAGAACATGAAGCAACAATATTACAATATAATATCTGCAGTGCATAAGCCCAGGGCCTTGTGTGATCTCTTCCTGCATCTGCTTTGGCATTTCTCTAAATTGCTTGAATAAAGTGAAGCTGCGTGCAGCTTAATACTTTCAGCTTTGTTGGTTTTTTTTCTTCCTTCTGGTTTTATTCTCTTAATTTGATCTTGGATGATTCAAAAGCAGCAAATATGAAAGATCAGGGTCATTGCCTTCACACCAGCTTAAAAATTCATAAGATTTCCATAATTATGCTAAAAAGACAGTAATCCTCCTGTAAATGCCTTTTAAGGATAGTCATACCAAATGCTACAAATGGCTTTTTACCATGAAGCACCACCCTGTCATCTTCTACATGGCCAGGTCTGTCGCAATAAGCAATATATCTATTAATCAATTAAGAGCATGATCAATTGAAACAAACTCTATAAGAAACTGGACGATAGAAATCTTCATCCTGGTGTTTTAGTCTGAAAAGCCCTTTTTTCTGAAGGACAATGTTGTTTAGAGAGACGTCATCCTTTATTTTATTTGTTGTTTTGTTTATTTATTTTGCATATTTGCAATGTCTTCCAGTTCCAGTGTTAAATGATCATCAGAATTTAAAATTTATAGATTTTTGAGAATGTGACGAGAAATATTATGCTATTGTCAACAACGTTATTGTTTATTGCAATAACTTCTGGGACAATTTACTGTCGTCATGACAGGCCTACCCACGTCCATCATTCAGTCTGCCCTGCCTTTTACTAGTCTGTAGTGAGAAAAGGGGAAGCTAACGTCTCTGCAGACCACACACATCCTGGACACAAACTGTTTAGACCGTCAAGTCGGCGCAGCAGAGACAGTTTCTTCCTCCACAGTGTCTCTGTGATGACAACCTCTTCTTCCTCTTTTGAAGACACTGTATATATACACATATTTACATAAAAAAGTTTAATTTTCCAATAATTATTTTTATATAATTCATAATTAAATGTCTTAATTGAGAACAAAACAGAACCATATTCAAATTTCTTGGCAATTAAAGCTGATTGTGGTTCTGACTCAGTAGAATTTTACCTCTGAATCTTATCAACTACATGCTGCAGAGTTTGAGTGTTTTGTTGACTTCTTATCAGGTTAGCACATAAACATTTCCACAATAATGTTCTGTTTAGTGAAGCCACTGCTGCAGGATCCGAACTCTCAAGCTGGTAAAAATACTGACCGGCTGTTTTCAGTTTTCACCTGTTTTAACATCTTTTTCAGGTAAAAATCCTGAGAATTTGATTTGATCTCTCAGGTTCTGTGTCGTCTCTTGGCTGGACTTCTGTTATCGCTCCATCTGCAGTTTTTCTCTTATCTGCTTCCTTAGTTTGGGCAAACTAAGCTGCTATTGTCACTTTAAAGACTGAACAGAGAGAAAAAAAACCTTTAAAGACATTCAGCCTGCAGAACCTTAAAAACTAAAAGATGAACATATGGCAGAATAAAACTTTTCATATCAGTGTAGAGTCTGAATCTCTTTATCATCGTTTGTTTTTCTCTTGTAGAATATTTCAGCTAAAAACCAAGGCTGAGCCATTTTAAAAGCAATATAGACGTTTACCAATGGATCCAAACCGACCGCATCAGCAATGAAGATTTTCAGTCTCACCAGAAGTGTATAGAAAGTTTCACAGAACCCAGCTTTTATTTTGAAAAGTGCTCTTCATCTTATTGGCAAGTGAATTTTCATATTAGCCAAATATTTATCTCTGGGCTAGATATACATTTAGATAACTCAGAAATAAATATTTAGTTTGAGCTAAATATTTTTAGCAAGATAAATATTAAGCTTTCAGCTAGATATTCAGTTAGCAAGCTAAATATTTAGTTAAAGCAAATTTTTTGATTGGAGCTAAATAGTTAGCTTGCTAACTAAATATTTAGTTCAGAGCTAAATATTTAGCTACCAAACTATATATTTTGCTTTGATCTAAATATTTTTGTCACAAGCAAAATATTTAGATTAAATCTCAATATTTGGAACTAAAAATTTTGCTTGCTTATTAAATATTTAGTTTGAAACAGGTTTTCAAACTAAATATTCTAATTGAATGGATATGATGATGAAAATATGATTCCTGATATGACAACTTTTGAAAGACCTCTACTCTACCCATTGAGCCACAGTCTCATCAAATTAACTAGTTACTGAACATAATCTCTTAATATTTTCTGCCTCATCTCGTTTCACGTGAATCTGTTTTCTACGAAAAACACCATTTTAGCGTTGCATTGGTCACATGGGGCCCAATGTGCATGCAGCCGCCGCCGCCTCCCGCTGGCCCCTCCTACTTTACTGCTCACCCGTCTAATCCAGGCCGGGCACATGGAGGTCCCTGCCTTAAATACACTGACGGTGGAGGAGGGAGATTAAAAATGACAGGAGTGATTAGAGAGGCTGTCAGGAGGACAGCTCCTGCTGTTGGACAATAACCAGGAGGACCTGATGCTCCTGAGAGCATTAAAACACCCTCAGTCCGGTTTCCTCTTGCTGCAGCTTAAATACACTTTTCACCCAAAGTTCAGGGAAGGTAATCAGGCTTTTATGGGATAAATCTACACAAAGTACTGCAGAACTGAAGGGCTGCATCTTTTTTAAATGAGTTTTACTTTACTAATTAAAATCTTAAGAGTGCCATCAGTTTTTATTCTTCCTCTTTTAGTTTTATAGCCATAATTAAAAGTCACTGTAACCAATGCAGATTAGCCTCACCTAAGTACTAAACAGTCTGTCTGGTTTTTAATCTGAGTATAAATCCACTCACTCCTGTTACATTTACCAAAACCAGAGTTGGGTAGTAACTAGTTAAATTTACTCAATTACATTCACTTGAGTAACTTTTTTGAAAACAAAAATTACAGTATTTTTACTATGCTTGACTTTTTACTTTTAGTTGAGTAATTTTATTATGAATTATCTTTACTCTTACTTGGGTAAAATTCCTGGATTCAGCTAGCAGTCCCGTAAGTCCAATACACAATTTTCTATTTTTAATCTTTTAACTAAATTATAACTTTGTCTAGGAAAATAGGTAATCTTATAACAAGTAGTATTTTAATTAATATAAGTTAATATGTTACACTTTGTTGATGTACATTTTAAGAATAATCTGTTAGTATTTCTTCAGCGAATGCACAAATGAGCCAAAGGTTCTGAACAGATTGTGCCGTGACGGCGCTCAGTGTCTTCTTCAGAGGTTTTTATTTCGATTCCTACAGTGGTTCTTGGTGCAGCGCCCCCACAGGTGAGGAGGAAACAGGTTTTTCAATTAGTCTCTGCCATTTGACACAGTACAGTGTGAAAGCAAACTGAATCAGCTGAAAATGTAACAAATGTTATAACTTTGGTCTCAAATCGAACAGAATCTACGGGACATAATCTGTTGAAATATGCAAACCTTTGAGGGAATGAATACTTTAGCGAGGTAAAGCTGGTCTGTATCCATCCTCCACTGCTGAACAACAGGTCTGACTGCGTTAAAACTGCCAGGGTTCAGCTGGGGCCTCAGATACCCCGGATATTTGGGGACGTCCAGCACATTAAGCCCTTAATTAGCAGCAGAGCTGTAATCACGCTGGCTGACCTGAGAACAGATCTGTCCTCTGGACGAATCAAGAACCACTCCTGGTTACGCTTAAATGATCCTACTGCAGCTGTTTCAGGGTGGCGGTAATCCCACAGAACACACAGCCCTAATCCAGGCAACGGAGGAAATAAAATATAAACATCTGCCATAATTTAGATCAGGGGTGTCCAAAGTGCAGGCCAAGGGCCATATGTGGTCGCTGTTCTTATGGAAAATGTGTTCATCTTTTTATTACCAGACGTTTTGCATTCTCTAGCAAACAGGAACGCATCTGTTTAGTGACTTTTACTCAAAAGGACCAAAATCTGCTTTTAATTAATTTCTTAAAGTTGAGTAAATGCAACAAAGTCTGACCAAAGTGACAAATATATAAAAAAAAAAAAAAATTCCCTTCTCACCCACCGCGGGTGGTTCTTATCCTCTGAGCTCGGGTCCTCTACCAGAGGCCTGGGAGCTTGAGGGTTCTGCGCAGTATCTTGGCTGTGCCAAGGATTGCACATTTCTGGACTGAGATGTCTGATGTTGTTCCTGGGATCTGTTGTAGCCATTGGTCCAGTTTGGGGGTGACTGCCCCGAGGGCCCCGATGACCACAGGCACCACTGTGGTCTTCACCTTCCAGGCCCTCTCCAGTTCCTCTCTGAGGCCCTGGTATTTCTCTAGTTTCTCGTGCTCCTTTTTCCTGATGTTGTAGTCGCTTGGTATTGCTACATCTATCACAACGGCTTTCCTCTGTTGTTTATCCACTACGACAATGTCTGGTTGGTTCGCCATTACCATTTTGTCTGTCTGGATCTGGAAGTCCCACAGGATCTTAGCTCTGGCGTTCTCCGCCACCTTTGGGGGTGTTTCCCACTTTGATCTCGGGGTTTCCAGTCCATATTCTGCACAGATGTTTCTGTACACTATGCCTGTAACTTGGTTATGTCGTTCCATGTACGCTTTCCCTGCCAGTATCTTGCACCCTGCTGTTATGTGCTGGACTGTCTCAGGGGCCTCCTTGCACAACCTACACCTTGGGTCTTGTCTGGTGTGGTATACCTGGGCCTCTATTGCTCTGGTGTTTAGGGCCTGTTCCTGGGCGGCCAGGATGAGGGCCTCTGTGCTGTCCTTGAGTCCAGCTTTTTCCAGCCATTGGTAGGATTTACTGATATCAGCCACTTGGGTTATTTGCTGGTGGTACATCCCATGTAGGGGCTTGTCCTGCCATGATGGTATCTCTGGCACCTCAACCTCCGTTCCCTGTTGTCTGAGATATTCACTGAGCACATTGTCTGTTGGGGCTTTGTCCCTGATGTATTTATGGATCTTAGTTGTTTCGTCCTGGACTGTGGTTCTCACACTCACTAGTCCTCTGCCTCCTTCCTTGCGGCTCGTGTACAGTCTCAGGGTGCTGGATTTGGGATGGAATCCTCCATGCATTGTTAGTAGTTTTCTAGTCTTAATATCAGTGGCTTTTATCTCCTCCTTTGGCCAGCTAATTATTCCAGCAGGGTATCTGATTACTGGCAGGGCATAGCTGTTTATTGCGCGGATTTTGTTCTTGCCATTGAGCTGGCTTCTCAGGACTTGCCTTATTCGTTGGAGGTATTTAGCTGTGGCTCCTTTCCTTGTGACCTCATCGAGGTTGCCATTTGCTTGTGGTATACCTAGGTACTTGTAACTGTCCTCTATGTCTGCTATTGTTCCTTCTGGGAGTGAGACCCCTTCTGTGCGGATGACCTTCCCCCTCTTTGTGATCAGCCGACCACACTTCTCTAGTCCGAATGACATCCCAATGTCCGTGCTGTAGATCCTGGTGGTGTGGATCAGTGAGTCGATGTCTCGCTCACTCTTGGCATACAGCTTGATGTCATCCATGTAGAGAAGGTGGCTGATGTTGGCCCCATTTTTGAGTCGGTATCCGTAGCCAGTCTTGTTGATAATTTGGCTGAGGGGGTTCAGGCCTATGCAGAACAGTAGCGGGGACAGAGCATCTCCTTGGTATATGCCACATTTGATGGACACTTGTGCAAGTGGTTTGCAGTTGGCTTCAAGGGTGGTTTTCCACAGCTTCATCGAGTTTGCAATGAAGGCTCTCAGAGTCCTGTTGATGTTATACATCTCTAAGCATTCAATGATCCAAGTATGCGGCATTGAGTCATAGGCTTTCTTGTAATCAATCCAAGCCATGCACAGGTTGGTGTGTCGGGTTTTGCAGTCTCGGGCAACTGTGCGGTCTACGAGGAGTTGGTGTTTGGCTCCTCTGCTATTTACACCGATACCTTTCTGTGCCGTGCTCATGTATTTATCCATGTGTATCCATATATATATATATATATATATATATATATATATATATATATATATATATATATATATATATATATATATATATATATATATATATGTATACAGTATATATATATATAAGCCTTTAAGTCAATAATTTCTTAATATTGATGACAAAGTACTTATAACAGCATTTTTCCATGTTAGAAGTGAAATAATCTCCCAATATCATCAATATTCAGGAATTATTGGCTTAAAACAAACTTATATTTATTGCTGAAAAGCTACTTGTACGTTAAATTAGTTTTATTTCGAGTGTGTTAAGATATTTGCACTAGAAACCAAACCATCTACCAGCATCGCCGTTCCTGTTGGCCACGCTGCTTCACTAACCTCTATCCTCTTTGAGAGTATGGCTTGTGGCGATTATAATCTGATTTGTAAGCTTCTGCATGCTTCTTATGTAACAGCGGAGAAGAGTGTGTAGTGGGAGAGACGTTGGCGTGTGTGTGTGTGTGGAGGTGTGTGTGTGGGTGTGTGTGTGTGTGTGTGTATCCTTCGCTGTAGAGCTCGGTAAACAGGGAGGACGGGGCGGGGGGAGATGGGCGAGGACCAGCTGGCACTGTGAGCCCGAGGAAAACGTGTCACAATCTGAGAGCCGTGATGAGACAAAGATGGAGCAACTGAACACATAAAATGAATAATGATGAGGGAGATTAAATCCTTCATCATTATTCTGAATTATCTCTGTTTTCAGTGACCAAGAACATTAAATGTTTTCTATCCAGAACACCAACAATTCCAGTCATTTTTTACTGGGAGCACAAAGCTGAATTTACTGTGGATTTCCTCAGATATCTACACACAACCACAGTAATGACTAAAATATATATATATATATATATATATATATATATATATATATATATATATATATATATATATATATATATATATATATATATATTTTAATAAAAATACATTTTTGAATTGGTCTATTTTTTTAGTTCAAATACAATTTTATTTGTATAATGCCTTTCAGCAACAAGTCAAAGTGCTTTACATCATAAAGACAAAAATATAAAGTAGCAGAAACACAGTGAACAACTGAAACATTATATTTTGCTGCAGTTACACATCAGATTATTGATTAATGCTTCATTTATAATATTTCAAAATCAACTCTAATCAGGTGGGTTTCCAGTCTTGATTTAAAGGAACTCAGTGTTTCAGCTATTTTGCAGTTTTCTGGAAGTTTGTTCCAGATTTGTGGTGCATAGAAGCTGAATGCTGCTTCTCCATGTTTGGACCTGAGAGGTCTGGAAGGTTGCTATGACAACAGTGCTAAACTGTTCAGTGATTTATAAAGTATTTTAAAGTCTATTCTCTGAGCTACAGGGAGCCAGTGTAAGGATTGTAGAACTGAGTGATCTATCTTCCTGGTTTTAGTCAGAACACCAGCAGCAGCAGCGTTCTGGATCAGCTGCAGCTGGAGGATTTTTTTTAGTCAGACCTGTAAAGACGCTGCTGCAGGAATCAATGAGACTAAAGATAAACACATACGTGAGTTTCTCTAGATCTTGCTGGGACATTAGTTCTCTAATCCTGGAAATGTTCTTCAGGTGATAGGAGGCCGACTTTGTTACTGTCTTTATGTGGCTCTGGAGGTTCAGGTCAGAATCCATCACTTCACCCAGATTTCAGGCCTGATCTCTAGTTTCTAGTTATTATTATTACTAATAACTGATATTTTTTTATTGCTAATAATACTTTAATAAATTTTTTGCTTAAAATAAAACAAAAAGTAAGTAAATAAATGTTTTTTTTTACTTACAATAAAACCAAAAAGACATCCATCTAGAGGATAGATTTTTTGTAGGTTTTTTTAAGGTTTGCTCTTCCAGCGTTAATTTTTTTCTTCGCAGTTTCTGTGCATCAGAAGCTTTGTGTGCTTTCAGGTAAAAATACTGAATCTGAATACAAAGACCAGGAAATAGGCAAGAAAAGGACTCACACACACTCACTTTTCTAATTTCTGCTTCAGGTGTGAGGTTTCAATGAACCTTCACATCTGCAGCAGACTTGACTTTTACTGAAACATAACTGAAGAGGAAAATGCGTTATCGAAGTGTTTACCCAGCGCCGCTGCGTCGGTGTAATGATGCTGGTGTCAAGCTCTGGAAATCAGTATTGATGGTAGTTATTACAGCTCAGTTTCACACTGCTGCCTGCTGATAGAGAGTGTGTGTGAGAGAGAGAGCTTCATGAATACGATGTTTCTCCTTTCATCCATTCGATGACAGAAACCGTCAGATGAGGCGCTGCTGAGGTCAGTTAATTAAGAGTAAAAAACAGCAGCATTAAAGCGGTTTCTGCTTTAAACGGCGCCTCTCATTAGAAGTGATTCAGATTCGGGTTTTTATTCTGAGGATTGTGGGAGGTGTGAAAAGAGTTGCATCTTTTTAGCCACAGTTTCTGCAGCAACCTGCTTGAGTTGAAGGCGTCTGTTCTTCATTTCTGTCTCATTGAAACAGTGGTGGCGTTTTCATTAACCATAAAATTGCCCGATTTGAAATACGTCGTTTTTTTGATAAAAAGTTTTTGTGTAAGAATGAGGTGTTTTTTCGGTCGTATCAAATTACATGTATTTTGCAAAACTACAATAGAAACTCTTTTTTCACATCACACAAGTCACATGATCAACAGCCGGATCTTACTACTGCAGGAAACGACAAAGAAAACAGCAAGTAGTTGGAGGATTTTCTTTCTTAATGAGTTACCGACTGAACAAACTTCTTTTCATGTGATTTTAATTGCATTTCTTATTTAACTGAAACACTGCAATCAAAAAATTTTGTTTTTTTCCAAGATTCTTAGACTATAAACAAAGATTTGAACACATCTATAACGTAAAAACAGTCAGTGAAGAAAACGTTGACCTTTCAGACCGGTCAGTAATATGCACACCACCACCTCTGCCTGTTCTGTTCACTTTTACAGGCTTTAAAATGTAGTAACCCAACAACAAAACAAGCTTCTGCTTATGTCAACACAGGGAGTTTGTGCTACTTTAACGTGGGGTTGTGTGGAGTAGTCATAAGCAGTCAGAGTAAGTTTTAAAATAGCAAGAACTCTTCACTGAGGAAGCTGAGGAGTCACCTGATCATAATTATACACCTCAGTGCTGCTGGAGAACAAATCCAACCACTGATGACCAAAATCCACCAGCGGTTCCTGGATTTTACCCAGATGGTTTGTCGATGTCAGGCTTATTTATATTTATGCCTGAAACAATTACTCAAATTAGTAGTAATTAATAGATTATTGGAATAAATGCCAACTAATTCAGTGTTTGATTATTCTTTAACTGGAATATACAGTCTACAAAAACACACTCAATAATAATTAAGCCAAAACTCTACAAAAAATATATACATTTTGCATTTAAGACAAAAAATTTAGTTAAATCTTTTTGCCTGTAAATCTGTTCTAAACAAAACTCCTAAAGTGGCAGTTTTAGCTTCACCTGGTTCAAATTCTGTAACAAAAATTATGAAAATGTTCTGCATACTTTGGTATCCAGTTGTGTTAATCCAAAAATAATCACCAGATCAGAAATAAACTGGACTGATGCTAAGACTAGCAGAAAGAGCTTTTCACATGTTGATGTTAAAAGGAAAAAAGCAAAAGATTCATTTTTTGATCTCCAAATGATCAAACTAAAAGGGATATATTACAGCATTTTAAGTAATAAAATTCTCATTTAAAAAAAATAATCAAATAATTTTTTTATTTGCATCTTCAATGTATTTATTGTATTTTATAAAAAAAAGCTTATGTGTGTGTTTAAATAAAAAATTTGCAGAATGTGCGATTTTTTTTCAATTAAGCATCTGAATAATCAATTGCTAAAATAAAATAGATCACGTTTAAAAGAAGTATTTCTTATTACAGCAGTATAAATGTTGTTGCTACTTCTATGGTCGTCCATCTGTGATAAATTTATAGACACTTTCTGCAGATTTATTGATATAACCAGCAAAAATTATTCTGTTCAAGATAGAAAATGACTCTCTAACAGAAGATGCGTGAAAATATTTTTTGAAAAAGTATTTGCCTCCTTGCAGATTTTTGTCACAATTAAATGTTTCAAATCAACAAATAAATCAGGAAAACTCAAAGAACAAAAATATCAACCAGGCCCAGAGTTTGGATGCTGATTTTTAATACGTTTTCTTATGAAGTTTGAGAGATTGGGGAAGCAAAAACTCACTGAATAATAATTTTCAATACAGTTGATTAAATGATTCACGATTCAGTTTGCAGGACATTAGATCTTGAATTAATTGGCGATTGATGTGATTTTGTATCAAAATCATTTTGGAAAACATAACTGTACATAAAAAAAATCTGATTTCTGTTTGTGTACGTCTGTAAACTCAGCACACAAGTGTATCAGCACTCAGTTGAGCTGTTTTAACAGCTAAACCCGTCATAAAGGAGAAATGCGTGAGATGAAACGAAAGCAGTTTGTCAGAGGGCCTGCCTGCAGAAAACAGAAAAATGGAGGCTGAAGGTGTTTCACAGCAGCACAGTCTATCTGCAGTCTGAAGAAAACAGATTTTCCTAAACGACGCTGCCTGAAACTCATTTATCGCCGTTACCGATGGGGATTAATGTCTGACTCAAAGCTAAAAGCTAAAACTACTATTAAGAAGGGGGAAAAAAACAGTCAGTGGCTCCAATCTACTGAAATCAATAGTGAATTCAAACAAACAGCCTCCAAACATTCAGTCCCACTGCACAACAAAAAATAAAGTTAATACCACCACGAGCTGGAATGACCCAATAAACAAGGGGAAAATTGAAAAGCGTCAGCGGTAGACATCTCCTGTATCTCATATTGACTATCTGCTCCTCTGCAGCGTCGGCTTTGATTAGATTTCCTGCCAGTAATGGGGGACAGAAAGGGGACGGAAAGGTAACGACGCCCAGAATACTGATTAGAACCGCCGAACATTTCACACGCAACACAAATATTATCATAAACACTCACATCTTCAAAATGGTGACTTTGTTTTAGTTATTATGGTAAACTAAACATGAGAAGTAACTAACAAAGGTGGAATGAGTTCAGAGAAATGCAGCTTTGTCCTAAGTCCGCTCTGATTGGTTGGTTTCCCCTGCGTGACGTCTCCTCACCCAGAAGCAGAAGCTCGTTTACGAACGTTTAATAACTGAGTGAAGTCTTCAAATTAAACTTTAACGGTGTCATATGTTTTAGTTTGTGCCGCTGTTATTTTAAAGATATTATTAAATGTTTCCAGAGGTCATCAAAGGTCAACCAGTTCCTTCAACTTTACAAAAATCAATCAAGATGTGGTGTTAAAAGTTTACGTTTGTGCGGCTATCATTATAAAGATTTCAAAAGAAAGAGTTGTTTTTTTCAGCAAATGGCCTTTCTTGAGTCCATATCCTTTAGTTAACAATTTATTGATCACTAAATTAGTTGATGATTACTCATTACTTCATCACCATTAATCCCATTAATGGTTTCAGCCCTCAGCTAATGAACCCCTTTGTGATCTTGCCCGACAACAATGAAGACGTCATTTTATAGAAAATGGCTTCAATATATCCACATTGTAATGAAGGCGCAGCAGAAAAAGCAGGTCAGTGTTCTGAGGCTCCATCATCATGAAACAACAGCATCATTCCAGCCCAAATCCTCCGAACCGCCAGGATGTAATGTGTAAATGTGTGTTAGGCCTGGTTTCCTTCATTAAGGCTGAGAGGTTTCACTTTAGAGGCTTTATCAGCACGGCTCAGTCAAAGTAGGTCAGATCAATAATTTATGGACTGCAGTCTAGAAACACACACCCTCTAAGTGTTTTAACATGATTTATACATCGAATGTGTGCAGGTTGGGAGGAATCTGCTCCTCATGTGACTTTATAGGGAAATAATGCAGCTTTTAGGATGGCAGGGAATGTCACGCTTTTAAAACTGATGTAATACGATGCGGCGACTGTTGTAGTATTTGATATTTTTTAACACTCACACAGTTTGTGGGAGTTTTATTTTCATCTGTTGTTTTCTGCTTGTCCAAGATCATTTTGCTTTCACTCATCATCAGCAGCAAAGTCAATACTTTTAGTTTTTAAAGCTTTATTTGAACTGTTCTGTTTCCACTGTGGAAGAATTTGGTGAAACGTAACATTTATTGTAGATTTCTTTCGTTTCATGGTTAAAGTTAAACAAACAGGCTTATCCTCTAACTGGTGCCGATGTTCCTAGAAAGTCATTCAGCTTCATATCAACAAAGCCGGTTAGCTTCTCAAACTTCTCATTAGTGCTTATGATTTGCTGCAGCAGGTAGTTTCTCTTTGACTAACTATATTATCATTTGACTGAATTTATTGGATTAGCCTGGACCCAGGACAATACAGAAGGTCTGAGGAACTCTGTGAAGATTTAGGAAAAGTTATGAAAGTCTTTTAGTGCCGTTTCTAAAAAGCTTCCAGATTTCAATATCAAGAGTAGAAATAGCCGTACATCAAAGTCATATCACTGTTTTCTTAACGGTGACCTACTACAATTCTTTGAATAGGTTATATAGCCTTGAACTTGTTCATGGGCGTTTTTTCACAGAATCATTCTTAGATAAGGAGGTTTTAGTTTATTTTGAGCTCCTTTCAGAATGAATTCTTTTAGGGCTCTGTCACTTTAAATCCAAATAAACTGCTGCTGGCCCCGTCCCTCCAACTCAACGTTTACACTCACACCTGAAAAATGGCTGCAAACAGATGCGCAATTATACAACTGTACAAGTTTGAAAAGCAGAAGTGGAGCCTCCTGCACAACCAACAAGAATGCAGCAAAGTGGTTTCTGGATGGGAGGTAAACAACTAAACATTTGTCTTCTCCAGCAGCCATTGTACAGCACATACAGCGAGAAAACCAGCTGACCAAACGTGCTAGAGCTCAGCTTGGGTAGGTAACGAGGCTGGGCTTTGCAGGGGTTGCTACGGATAGACACCATAAAACATTAACTTATAGCCTTTAAGGTCTGAAAGAAGACCCAAAGTGACCCATCAGATGAAATGAAACAGGTCAGGATGTTCAGGAGCAATCAAGAGTCAATTGCCTCACAAACTGGAAACTCCAGAAATACCAGATATTTGGTAAATCCGGCTTGTTTCCCTTTTAAAGATTGTGTTTTCTCCCTACACTGAAACAATTTCTAATCTGGCATAATCCAGAAAGGCATATCTAGTAAAAAGAAATGCATATCTTGGGCCAACTGACAACAACATGGTGATAAAAAGTCTTATGACCCAGAGAGAGGTTGGTTTCTAGTGGCCTTGTATTCATGGTGTCTGACTTGTGTTTGTCATGTTCAGTCTGAGTGTTGTAAAAATATCTGCTCCCCATCAAACCTGAGGCTCAGATTACAAGTCATGAAGGTGACTAACATGCAGCAGCACCGTGATTAAACAGCGACTCACACATGGTGCATGAATCGAGTTACATACCAGCCGGGTAGTAACTAGTTACATTTACTCTATTACATTTACTTGAGTAACTTTAAAAAAAACAAAAAACTTTTGCTGTGCTGTACTTTTTACTTTAACTTGAGTCATTTTATGATGAAGTATCTCTTCTCTTGAGTAAAGTTTCTACCCACTGAATGAAGATCAAACATATTTTAACCAAAAACTCACCAGACAGAAACACACCTGCAGTTTTTATTAAAGTTTCATAGGTTTATTGTTCATAAGTTTATTGAAAGAAACTGATTTGGGGAAAGAAAATATTTTCTCTGATTTTATTTTTTGTTATTTATATGAATTATAAATTCATATAAATAACTAAATTATTGTCCTTTTGATTCTTAAAACACAAAAATTTGCATTTAACTTCATATTTTGGTCCATCTGATTATGTAATCTTTAAAAAATTAAATGGTTGATAATTTGATCAGCTACTCAGTACTTTTTTTTTTTTACCGAATATATTTTTACTCTTACTTGAGTCATTTTTGGGCAGCTACTTTTCACTTTTACTTGAATAAAAATATGTTAGCGCCACTTTTACGTGAGTAAATGTTTTGGGCGCTCTGCCAGCTCTGATGAGATCAAATTCCCAGATGAGTTGAACTAAAAATAAAAATCAGACAAAAGCCTCGAATCTCCGACTGCGTCACATGGCGCATCTGTCCGCCTCGTCCTGCACATGCAGCACGTTTTCCAGATTACAGCTGCAGCGCTCCGGCTCCGATATGATGCAAAGTCACTGCGCCTGGATTAATCGGAGTATAATCCCCGCCAAGCCGTTTTGCCTCGGCTCTGCAGCTGGTCGGAGGACGGCGTCTGAGGGCGAGTGGGCTCACCGTGGGCTCACCGTGGGGCGCGGATCAGACAGCGAAACACACAACATGTCTGCTCACATCACATGAATCTGCTCAATCTGTCCCTATGTGAGAAAATTACACATCAGACTGAACACATGGTCCCTCCTCTTCCTCTCTCCTGCACTTTCCTCCACTTCTTCCTCCTTTCATTTCCAATCCACCATTTCTCCTCGTTTATTCCCTCCTACTCAGACTGAATGTTTTACAGAAAAATTTGAATTTGAGTTTTAATACAAAGCGATAAATATGAAAACAAGGGAAACCTTTAGATCAGGGGTGTCCAACGTGTGGCGCGGGAGCCATTTGTGGCCCTCTGAGCAATTTTGGGCGGCCCGTTGACTTGATCACAGTTCAAGAAAAACCTAAAACTTGGTTTGCTTGTTCAGGCAGTTGATGCAGATTTATAATCAATGTTGTAATGCCCAGCTGTTAAAAAAAAAAAGCTTGACTTTCAAAATCTTAAAATGGAAAATGTATTGAGCAACACAAAGTATTCATACAGGGTTTGCTTTGCAGACTGGCGACCTGTCCAGGTGACCTCGCCTCTCACCCGGAACGTAGCTGGAGAGGCACCAGCACCTCCTGACCCCACTGGGGTCAAGGTGTTAGAAAATGGACTTTCCTGTAAAGTATAGTTGCCGATATGTCATTAAAAGCGTTATGTTCTCTGCTGTTTTTATCCATAACTTCAGTTTGGAGCGTTACCTTTTAACCTGCCTGCAAATTTACGGCGTACCAAACAAATAACACCTCTCCCTCTCCAAGGTCTTTTGCTTCTGAATTCACAAAATCTGCAATTACACTTCATCACAGGCAGAGAAACAAAAGCTGACAGTAGGTGTGAATATGAATGAGGAGATTTTACAGCCGGATTCTGGTTTTCAGATGAAGATGAAAGATTAAAACGACCTGAACCTCCCTCAGGTAGAAATGCACGAGAGATTAGTGTGGCCTCATTTACTCTTATCGTTGTTTTCGCCATTTCTGTGGAATAAAAGGAAAAATGACCTTCAGCAAAACTCACAACACATTAACAGTAAATCATGTCTTCATTCAAAACCCTAACAGCAAAGCCACTTAGCTTCTAAATAATCGTCTATTGTTAGCAAACGGATGACGGCTTTCCCCCTTTAATTACACGTGTCATGGCCGACCTCCAGCAGCTGATGGTTTCGCTCCCCCAGCATACAGTCATCGCTCATCTCTCCTGCAGTGGTTGATGCTCAGAATGTGAAATATACAAGCGGTGAATAAAACATCAACCTCGGCCTGAATACTGATGCTAACAGAGAGGAAAAACCGCTGAAAATGAAGAGCAGCAGCTTCTTTTGTTTTTCTTTTTTGTGGTCAAACCAGACAGAAACCTCCCCGGATCGTTAGCTGAGACGGATCTTTAAATATGACACTGGTTAAACATTCCTCCTCTGAAAGCGACATTTAATGAATTTACTCCTTCGCTGCTCTCACTCAAAACATGCCGACGGCATCAAACCACAGGAGGAGCTAATAATAGGACCAATGCAGGCTCCGTCTGTCTTAAGGCCCCCAGAACAACACGGACGACTCGCTGCACCAGAAAGCCTCTTTTAAACAAATCCTGCAAAAATAAAACCCCATGTTCAACTTGGTTTCACAAAAATTCCAGCGTTATCTGCCGTGTATTCACCCCCTAATCTTTAACATTCGCTTCCAAACAGCCAGACTTTGCTGAGGCGTTCACTATGGTTTTAGACATTTCTTTCAAAGAAGCAACTTAGACTTGATTAAAACCACTCTCCAACCAACTGAGAGTGGATTCATAGAAAAACCTCTGATTGTATGAAGTTCAGAGATGCTACATTCTTCATGTTCCCTGCTGCTTTGTTTGAACGCTACAATGTTACGGCCACAGGCGTGAGATACGTCTTTCCCCTGCATCTTTGGTAACGTTTAGCACTTTTAGCTTCTCCTAGATTAATTTTTCCAGAAAAAATGTAATTTAATTGACTATTTTGTAAACGTTCAGTTGAATAACGTTTGAAGTTTTGATTATCAACTGTTGTGAACTCTTCAAGTAATTAGACGTTTACATTCATGCTCTTATTTTGGAGGGGGTGAAACCTGTTTACGCAGCAGTTTCATTTCCTCTCCTCATGTTCTCCCTTTTTTTTAAATAAACTTTATTTATTAAATGGTAAGTATACAACAAACAATGAATGATGCATACAGAAGAATGCAAACAACCAGAGACGTTAATTAAAAAGATTTATGGAAAAAATTTTAAAATATGAATTGTTTTGAGAACATCCTCACATTCTCCTTGTGACACATGGTTGAAGTCAGTAGGAGTCAATGCTAAAGTGCTAAGTTATATTATAAATTATATTGTTTTAGTGCTTTAGCATTAGCAGAAGTTATGATTAGGGTTATTGTTTTCAGTTAGTGGTGATCACCACTGGATATTCCCATGAGCTATTAATCCTTGGATTTAGTGAATATAAATGCAATTCTTTGCACATCCACCATCACCTTCAGTCTTTTGATGAAAATGCATCATCCATAAACCTCTCATGGATTCTCATAAAGGATGGTGAGCTAATGACAGCAGCTGAAAGACTGTTAAAACGGTCTACATATGCTGCTACTGCCACCGCCGTGCCTTACACCAAGACGTTGCCACCATAAAGATAAACCAACATGACCTCCTTACAGAATGTCTGTCCTTAAAGCGCTCCATCAACTGTAATAGGAAGCACCACCTGCTATTTACCAACCATAATCCAGAGTAAAGGGTATCTACATCGACAGCCGTTTCCAAGGTAACGAACTGGTTCTTTCCTGACTGAGTAAAGGGGAGTTCAATCCTGCAGCTCTTCTGCTGGACGCCATCCAGTATAGTTTTACTGCAGTGCTGCAGTTAGACCCATCCTGACTGCTACAGTTTGCAGAAAACAGCTTTCACTTCTTTGACTTGGTGGTTTAAGAATCTGTAGCGCACTTTTTCAAACTGGAGCCCATAATTTGTTAAGTGCTTCCAAGTTCCCAGTTTGACCATTTTTCTAACTTTCTCAGTGTTGGGATGGAAATATGTTAGTAAGAAAAATGCATAATCCTCCAGTAACATGATGGAAGAGTCTGAGTTGCAAATCTAAAATCGAAAAAGTTCACTGCAAAAACATAAAATCAAGAATTTTTGGTCTAGTTTCTACTGCAAATGTCTTATTTCATGCACTTGAAATAAGACAAAACTAACTTATGAATAACTTTTCAGTGAGAAATAGGAAGCTGCAGTATAGAACGTTTGTAAAAAAAATTGTTTTATATGTATTTGTTAGTTGTCATTATGACAGCATTATATAAGACAGAATCTGTGAATAAATTGATCTCCTCTGCCTTCTCCCAGTGCTCCCAGTACCTACTCCAGAAATACACCAGTCAGAAACAACCAACCAATGCTAAGGCTAGTTAGAAAAGCCACCTATGACGGCGGATAAATGTTTTTATCTGTAAGGTTAACTTGTTTCACCGCTGTTAGCACATTTAGCAACGACTACATTAGGTTGATTGACAGCACTTGAGACCCTTCTCCTGGCTGTTTGGTTGCTTTTGACTGGAAGCGAAGCATTTCTTCAGATGGCAGTTCAAGAAGGATGAGGAGAGAAATTTTTTTTCACAGATTATCTGTCTCATGACAAAATGATGAGTTTAATAAACATTGAAAAAGACATGTTTTTGTAAAAGCTACATACTGCATCTGTAAGTCGATAATTTCTTAATATTGATGAAAGATTAGTAGTTCCACTTATAACTAGTACTTTTTCCATCAATATTAAGGAATTATTGACTTAAAACAAGCTCACATATCTTGCAGAAGTTACTTAGTTTTGTTTTGTTTCAACTGTTGCTAAGATATTTGCACTAGAAACTGGACAAAAATACTTGGTAAAATTTGGTGTTTCTGCAGTGTTAGTCTTTATTGCAACATTTTGAGTCATATTTTAGGAATAATGTAATGATTCATGAGTTGGAGAACTCATGAATTAAAAGAGTTCTGATTTTATTTTACAGCAGCAGAGAGAGATTTCTGGAAGGTTGTGCAGGAGCGTAAATCCCTGGAGATCCTCTGATCCCCTCGCTCTTTAAATCCTTCCTACCTGCTCCTGCCTGCTTCTCATCTTCTCCTTATCTCACTTCTCGGCTCGTAGCGCCGCTCCTTTGGTCCTTCCCGCCCCATCTGTTATCTCCCAGCTGGATGCGTTCCACTCTGCACTGCAGTGGCCCCAGTAAGGATCCGGCCTGGATGAGTCACACACTCGCAATCTGCTGCCCCCCCGAAGCCCTGCAGGCCCCGGCCACATCCAGGGACCCCGCCGCCGCCGCCGCCCCGGGGGTCGCATGGACACACAACCGTCCACATTTAGATCAACATGTGCAACAGAAACCGCTTTTCCCACAAATCAATGAGAAAACAGGCACTATAAATAAAGATTTAAATATTTAAGGAGATTTTAGCTGATTTGCTTTTAACGGTCAGAATAAAAGGAGCTGAGGAATTAAAAAGCTGCTGATGTTAGTATTCAGTGCACATCATGGGAAAGCTTGTGTCAAACCTTGGCTCAGTTGAAAATATAAGATTACTGCAGCAGAAGCTCTTCACAGAAATGAAAATCTGCTTTCTGCTCCTTGATGCTTCACGTCTGCAGACAGGTGTGTGTCTCAGCAGCCAATCACACTCCTACAGGTAGCAGTCGGGTCCCGACGGCTCACTTGGTTCTTCAGCGTCACAAAAAGAAACAGCTACATAAATACTCTATTCCTGAAAGGAAGCACAGCTACACTGCAAAAACTCTAAATCTTACCAAATACTTCTGGTCTAGTTTCAAGTGGAAATAACTTAATACAGTTGAATAGCTTATAGAAACCTTGTAGCAAGATATATTAGCTAATAATTAATTAATGTTGATGAAAAAGTGCTAGCTTCACTGGCAGATTATTTCACTTATGACATGGGAAACATTAATTTCCCATGTCATGGGATTCACATAAATTGACATAAACATGTGAATTTATCTATAAATGGAACTAGAACCTTTTCATCAATATTAAGGAATTAATTACTTAAAATAAGATCGTATATCTTGCTGTAAGTTACTTGTCGTATTTCTCATAAAAAATAAGATATTTGCACCATAAGTTACACTGAGGTTTTGTGTTTCTGCAATGAAACCAGATCACAGGATGGAGAAAATTAGTAGAGATTTGTTTTGAATTAACAGTAAATCACCAAACCAGTAAGTCTGGTGCAATCATTTAATCTCTTAAAGACAACAGTCGGTAATGAAGAGGAAAACATGCAGCTACATGGAGTCGACTTGCTGCCAAGAACGAGGCGCAAAACAGAATTACACAAGACTGGGAGGAGGATTTAAACAGAACCAGGTCTTTAATAAGCTAAGTATGATTAATTCATTACATCAACTCTAAATATTCTATTGCAATTTTTTTTTCTTGAAATAAAAAGGTTAGCGAAGTGATGCTGGTCTAAAATAGCATCTGAATGCTAAACAAGTAGCAGCAGCACAGATGCTAACGCTAACGTGAGCGTCTACAATCCACATTTCTAAAGAAGCTCCTGAAACACGGGAAAGCTGAATGGGTAGAATAAAACTATATGATTGTTGAAGAATGTGAAATTTATGAGTTTGAAAAGTTGAAAATGTTTCAATTTTGAAACTCAAAATTTGAGTCTTTTGGCAGAAATGTACTCCACCCTTTTTCCTATTTAAAATGGTTTTTATATGTTGTCGTATCGCAAAAGTACGACTTTATTCTCAAAATAATTTTTTTAATCTTTTCATAGCACGGCCCCATTATGATGAGAAAATGACTAAAGCCCCTAAAAACTTATTTCTCCTGCATGTTTGTGCTGCTCAGAAAAGTTTCGAGCAGAAATCCATTTGGAGGATCAGAATATTAGAATCCTAATTCCGCCATGTTGGATTCTGTTTGCTGAACGCCTGGAAAACATTTTCAAGAAGAAGCTGCAGCTGAATGTGTCCTTGGACTGCCAGCCTGAGGAGACCATTCTGCTGCTGGGAGTGTCGTGTGTGTGTGTGTGGGGGTGGGTGTGTGTGTGTGTGGGGGTGGGTAACGTTTGAGGAGCAGATTGCAGGAGAAACCAAAGAGAAAACACAGACCGCTGCTCTCTGTTTGCACTCCGAGCCAAATCACTGCACTAAATCTACCAGACAGAAGCAGATTTCACCACGAAGCAGCCGAAGCTGCAGAGAAACATCTGCAGGGTCCGACAGGACGCTCTAACAGGCGACCATTAACACAATCTGTGCTGCTATCCGACGCCTCCTCCGGTTTCCACAACCAGCTCTATGTTCAAAGTGAGAAATTACTTCACAACAATTTGCAAATGTTTGGATTTAATTCTGCTCCTTATTTTAGGCTTCAGCACAACAAAACCTTCTGAGAAATGTTTCACAGCTTCAGTACTGCACCTGAATCCCTGAAAACTCAGAAGAGAAAGAATCTGAACGCAGAGGAAGGACATGTTGTCAGCAGTGGAGAGATCTTCCAGTTTCAGGTTGAGCCGCTCAGCCGGGATGGAGCAGACGGCCATTTGTAAACGGGCTGAAGCAGAGGAGTGTGTGTGACTCAGCCGAGAGGTGTTTGGCTCGTGTCGGCCTGAAGCCGACCGTCAGCGCCGCTCTGACTCACCAGGACCGAGTCAGAACCGCCCCGCAGAGAATCGGCAGCTTCAAAAACGGATCACAGCCGCAAGGCCAGATCTGCCACTGTCACTAAGATCTACTAAAGGAGGGCCGAGACGCTGGTCAGCTGTGCGAAAGTCTTAAATCGCTTTTGTTTTGCTCCATTTTCCTTCCAAGACGTCAAACTGTCCTGCCTTAATTTACGGTGAATTCACACTGGCCCAGTTTAGTCCACTTTAATTGAAGCCCAGTCCGTTTGTCGGAAGATATTTGCTTGATTTTACTTCAGGGAATCCAGAAACTCTCCCGAAGCGAGGGTTGAGGAGGTTCATTTGGGGAGGTGTGAATCCGCAATCAAACTCTGATGCAGACCAAAAAAGTGAACCTGCTCCGCCGACTAACCTGGGTCAGTTTTATTGAAGTGAACTCTGGAGCAGTTTGGGTGCATATGTGAACGCCAAGTGGACTGAAGACTGCTCTAAAAGCAGGAAGTGGTCTACAGTGCAGGGCATTCTGGGTAAATACAACCAAAACAAATGTAAAAGTCTCGCTGTAATGGCAGAAATAGCTTGTGATGTCAGGTCCGCCTAAAAATCTTGGTGTGTTTTTACACTTGATAGTCCGGTAAACTCAGTTTGATTTTGGACCAAAGTTGCAATATTTGTTACAGTTTCTGCGGTTTGTTTTTTCACTGCACTGAGTTGAATCAGCCAAACTTTGTAAAACCTGTTCCCCTCCTCACCTGTGGTGGCGCTGCACCAAGAGCCACTGAAGGAAACGACATGAAAACCTCTGAAGACACTGAGCACAACTTCCTTCTTTACAAGATGTAAACAAAAATGGAGTAGCGCCGAATTTTAGTGGGTGGAGGATTTCTGTTTCGTCTTTGGTAAAAGATTAACGATCTATTTCTCACACAAGCACGTTTGTTTTGGTTGCATTTACCCAGAATTCCGAGTAGTAACGCCGAGTAATTATTTCCTACTTTGGGCAAGGTTAGACATCTAATCTGGACTAGATTATTCTGCACGGATTGCAGAATTTTAAAACCAAATGTGTGACTTGCGAAAACTTTGATTTGTGAAACTTCAGCAGGGATTTTTCCCCCCATCTGCATAACATTGCAACTGCTCCAGCTCCAAACCACCCCTTGGATTTGTAAAACTTAAATTAAGCACTACCAGGAACTACCATATTAGCACTTTAAAAAAAAAATCGGAATCGCATTACAGTGAAGATATTAAAAATAAGTGAAAACAAAAAACTAAAAATTTATATAACAGCAAATAACGCAAATTTCATAGAAGTTTCACAAATCAAAAACCCGTTTTTAAATATTCTGCAATCAGTACAGCATAACCCAGTCCAGGTTTGAAGTGACTTTTCCAAAAGCAGGAAGCAGACTAAAGTGCAGGGCATTCTGGGTAAATACAAGCTAAACATAAACATGTGAGTGTAATGTTAGCAGGAGAAACGACTGTAGTCTTTTACCAAAGACAAAAGAGAAAACCTACAACCGCTAAAATCTGACGTTGCTCCATTTTCAATTTTGTGAAGTAGGAAGTTGCGTTTTTGCTAAATCCCAGAAAACTTAGCAAGAGCATAAAGTTTAAACACAATTACCTCTAATACTGAACAAATGTATGCAAACTTCTGAATATAAAAGGAATAAAATCTCTAAAAATGTTCTTGCTAACTTTTAGACATTTAGCAAATAGAAATAATTTTGGTGATTCTAACTGAAAAGTTTGGCCTGATTTACTTCAGACAGTGAGGAAAAAATGTGTATGAGTTGTTTTCAGGTTCTGCTAATGAACAATTCATTTGATTCAGACCGGTTGGACTTGGGAAAGATATAAAACACGCAGGATACCGGCCACCATAGCGTATAGCTCTACTTCCAAAGTTATAGTTTAAACTTTAAAGGAAATCAATGAGAGAAACTTTGGAGCAAATTATTGTAGAACTTCACATCTTTCTGCCCAAAGTGCTGCATAAAAACAAGGCAAATCAAAGAGTGTACTTCATATTAAAATTACTACATTAAAAATAAAAAGTACAGCAAAGCAAAAATATTAATAAATATATTTTCCCCATAAAGTTACTCAAGTAAATGTAACGTTTTCCTGGTAAAAATCAGCTCTGCTGCTTTGCATACTCAGCTATTTGCCAATTGCTAACGTTTGGCCGTGGCGTATGCGGAAGTTCAACGCTGTGAAGCTTACCGGAAATTTCCTGCGCTGCAAACAACCATCCTTCACTGCATAGACAGAAGAGCCTAGACGACCAAGACGCTAATGCTAATGCTAACAACACGGACTGAATGGCTATGTTCACTTCCTCCTCCAATGTTAGAACTGCAGGAGGACTACAAAACATTGCAAAAAAGCAGCATCATCTTTCACAACATCTTCTGTTTGCTGATTGGCCAAGTTAAAATTCTTCCGGCGATAATCCAAGTGAACGGGAGAAATCCCAGATGGAGCAGTGAGGGGAGATTAGAATCGAGCAGAATTGCATAAGAAAACAATGGCCAGGCTACTAACTAATTACTACCAAATTATAGTTTTTTTTTAGACTTGACATTTTAAACTGAGTCAAAAAGACTAAAGAAAATCATCCAAAGAAAACTTTAAAAGACGCTCAGGACGACTGCAGATCTAGTCTAGATCTATGGCAGCTAGAGATGGTTCAACATTTCTGAGCAGTGGCAGACTGAAGGAAGCCACCTTGTTATCTAATAACAGCGGAATAATGAGGATGCTGCGCGTTTAGAGGGCGCAGAGGTCACGTTGCGCATCCGCAGGGGCGCAGCAGCGGATTTCCGTGAAGGCGCACTTTCTGGTTGCGTAACATTCCCGGAGTTCCCGCTGTGGTTGGCCGCAGGGAACACCTTCCCGCCGCTGTCAGGAGCCGCAGCTCCGGAGGTTCTTCTGGGCGGAATGTCATCTGAAGGGTACCGGGAGGAACTGACGTCCCTGAAAGCACCATCTGACGCACCGAACCGGGATCACGACCAGCGGAATGTCCCCGAACCAGCAGCGGAGTGAGCGGGAACAGCAGTGATGAATGACTGTTTTTGGCGCAATGCTGCAGCACGCCAGCGGATTGATCCAGTAAATCCCGCACCGCACGCCCAGATGGACCCGCAGCGCACGCACAGGACGCCTTGTCCTCTTACCTGAGTGGCTTTGTGGAATTGCTTCTTCAGTCCCGCCACAGACATGACTGCAACGCGATGGTTCTGGTCGGGAATCTGCTCTGAGGACGGGAATCTGCTGGCTCCGAACCGGATCTGGCGGGTTGCGTGAGGGCTGCGTGAGTCGTGGCGAACCCCGGTCTACGCTGGTCTTCTCCTCAGGGATCTCCTGTGTGGGAGAGGCTGAGTAAAGCCCCGATCAGCCTATTGGATGCTGAAGCCACATGTCTGGAGACGGAGCTGACGTCGGAGCATGCTCGCTTTAAAGCGGCAGCAGGGTCGGAACCGAGCGGCACCAGAACTCCAGACTGGGAGTTTGAACTGTAATGACCAGCATGAGGCACGGAAACACCAGCTGGTTCTACTGGGAGGCCGATGGGAGCCTCCAGGTGATGCACTGATGAAGTCTCAGCTGCAGCACCTTGGACAGCGACAGTCCGCTGCAGGAGGGAAACATTCACAATGAAAACGTTAATGCAGTTTTGTGCAAAAGATATTTAAATGTCGCTTTATTTAGTCATTTAAATGTTACGTAACATTTAAAGATACGGATATGTTCATCAGAAATCCCCTGACAGAACTGCTGAAGAAGCTGTGCTGCATGGAAATATATTAAAGCTCCAGTATTTAACTTTTATAAAGAATATTGTTTTACATAGTTAGCATTCACGACAGGCTATGCTAACTACAGCTTAGCAGAGAGAAACTTGACTGATCATCACTGATCCACTGATCATCATTGCACTGCAAAAACACAAAATCTTACCATTACTGGTCTATAGAGCACATATCTTCACTCGCTTGAATAATACAAAACTACCATAACTGTTAGACTAGCAGCTTGTTTTAAGTCAATAATTAACTAATATAATTTTTTTAAGTACTAGTTCCAACGGTCGATTATTTCATTTCTAACATGAGAAAAATGTTTTATTAGTAAAATAATCTGCGAGTGGAACTATTACTTTTAAAGAAAAAGGAGAAAAAATCAACATTAAACTCATATCTTTGTTTTTCAATCAGGGTCCAGTTAACAGAAGTCGGTACCAACTGCAGATTCTGGGTCCAGGTCGGGTCTAAAATCAGGAACAGATGTTCAGTCACATCAGGTTGAAATATCTCCACCTGATTGGTGGATATAATTTAGGTTTATAGTTACTCTGACTTAGATAACTGAAGGACAAACTGACCACTTCTCACTTTTTTCTTCTATTATTCTCCGATTTGTTTTATTTTAACTGTTAACTTGATATTTTCTCTGTTCCAGGGTTTTGTGGTTCCTTCCTGGAGGAACCATCAGCTGACATGATGCCGTTCTCCCTCTCCTGCTGCTAACTTTTTATTTTTCATGAACATCAAAAATAATCCTACATCAGTTCATCTGTTTCTTCTTCTTCTGCTTTGTCCTCTCAAACCCCCAGTTGGTTGTTAAAGATGGCCGCTTAAACGGAGCCAGGTTCTGGTTCTGCTGGAGGTTTCGTCCTGTTAGAGTTTTTCCTCTCCACCTTCGCTACATACATGATCAGTATGAGGGATTGCTGTAAAGTCAGTGAATCTGCTGGGCTTCTGTGGATAGAAACCTCGTAAACTACTTTGAATCTACAATAAAACGAATGACTAACCCTCTCACTGCTCGAGTCGAACCATTTCCACTTTGTTCAGTTGGATTGTTGACGGTCCAAGAATCTTTTACGACTTTTTAATCTTTCGTCAGATTGCTTTTGTGTAGGCAGCGATCATCAGAGTCGCTCTTGTGAAGCTGAGGAGAAACTGAATCGGTTTCTTATACGCTGACACAGAGACCATAACTCATCGGTCCACTGGACCAATTTCATTTTTCACCTTCACAGTTCTTTCATTGTTGAAGTAAAAAGTAAAACTGCAGTGAGAAGCTTTTATGAAGAATATGTCTTTACACATTTGGCAGTGTGCTAAAAGACAATCTGAAAAACAAAATCTATCTCCCTGAGCTGTTGTCTGAAGAAATGCACAAAAACAAACAATCAGAGCCAGGAGGACGGTCTTAGTGTTGTCAATCAATCTCATGTATTCACTCCTCAATTTGTTAATGGAGGAGAAAAAACCGTACCGTTACAGGAATCCGCCATCATTGGTGGATAGGCCTCCTAGCTGCAGCGTAACAGAGAGCTAGTGGGGTGAAGGGGGAAGGATGAGCAGCACCACACAAGATTGATGGACAGCATTAAGATCCACCTCCTGGTTCTGATTGGTTGTTTCTAGTTTGCACTGGAAGAAAGCAGAGGAGCGCAATTTTTTTCATAGATGATGTGTCTCATACTGTCACAATAAAATGAAAGTTTCAACAAATATGTAAAATAAAAAACATTTTTTTATAAAAGTTAGATACTGCAGCTTTAATGTGTTCCACTTTTAGCTTCAGCTGCATTGAGACAGAATTACAGTTTTCTTCTTCTAAATCAGAAATCTGCAGCAAGTGGCTCATTGACTAAATTAAACCAGGAAAGTCAAAATCATTTTGGGCCAAAACAAGATCCAGAATGTCTCCAACGGGCCGGTTGTTGTAGAAAGTATTGATGAAACTACAATTTAAATAAATACGTGTCTCTGTATTCTCTTGAAATTAAATATTAAATATATTTTCACCTTGTATCTTACAGGACCCTGTACCATCAGCATGGTATAGAAAATGACGAGTAAAAATTAGATGTGAAAATACGTGTAATGTAGGAGATATCTGGTTTAAACAGGCTTCGTCTTCTTCCTGTTCCATTTCAAACTGGATGTGGAAGTTTTGGTTTTTATATTTGATTATTATTATACTAAATATATATATATTTTTTGTTTTCTTCATAGTTATTAAATTTTTTCTCTGACATTTTACATGTTTGAAATAAATATTTTATTTTAACTTCATATAATCTGGTATCATACAGACTAAACTGATGATTTGAATGATAAAAGTCTTTAAAAACACAACTGTAATCTTGAAGGTTTTAGAGTCTAGATGGACCTGAGCTGCATATTTTAACCTGTTTTATTTAAAAAGGTGTTTTACAAATAAAAAGAAAAAAGTCAAATATGTTTTTTCTGCAAACTACTTTGCTCAGATCTCCAACAGATGACGGTGGCGCCATCTAGTGGAGATCTTCCATATGCAGCTCGATAACAAAAACAGTTCAAAACATTTAGGATGAAAAAAGAAACTTATAGAGAGGTTATAGAAATGATGTTTTGGAGGAAGTCGTGTTTACAACCTTTCAGAAATGTAAGACTAATGATCAAATTATTACGTTTTAAACATTAATTTTAGTGTCTGCAGAAACTGTGGAGCTTGTCTAAACACCAACAGAAAAGAAAAAAGATGTTTGTTTTAAAAGCTTTAAAATGATTGGTTTTATTTTGAAGGTCTGGTTTCCGTCGTCTCTCGTCAGTCCTGTCTGAGCAGCGACCCCTAATGCTTTGGCTCCACCTAGTGGTGAAATATGATGTTGCACATACGAGTCACATAAAAACCGATCAGTACAAACTGGAAACATTCATCTACACAACCAAACCTCCAGAAACAATAAAAAAAATCTAATTCAAATGAAATCAACAACAGTAGTTTAGTTGGACCAGTTTAATTCAGGAGAAATCAGACAAACGGATCTTAAACTGTAATTTGCAAATAAAAGGATTTCCAATCTGGTGAGTCAATTGAACCTGTTCAAGTAAAAACAGCATAAAACAGGAGCTTCCTGTTGCTGCACTGCAAAACATCTGAAGATGATTAAACTTTGAAAATGCAAGTAAAAACTAAAATAGTTTTTGTTTTAACTCAGAAATTAAAGTTGATCAAGTTGATTGAACTAATTTTCTAAACATTTTTTCCCTGAATTCCAGCTCAATCATGAATTATGAGTTGTTTTAACTTAATATTGTAATTTCAACCAAATAATTTCACAAAATGAGTTGAATGAGCAAACATTTCTGAATTATTTTCACCCTTCGCGTTAAACTAACTACTTATTTTAAGTTTGAAGAATTTAATTTTGTTGTTTAAATTGGATGAACAAAATATTTCATCCATTAAATTATTTCATTAAATGTCACAATGAAGTCTGCTTAGAAACATTTTTTATATTTTTATATAAATTTCAACAAAACTGATATAAATTAATTATGCTATGATTATGTTTGAATGTGCAGCTAATTTTTTGTTGCACAGTTGGACAAAAAATTTGTTTGATTTTGTAAATGTACTGGGGCAGGATGACCTATAATGATCTGTGGGAACATTTAGGGGCAGAATTATGTGTTTTCCAGGCACAAAATGACTTATATAACAAATATGAGTTAAAAGAAATTTGATTTGAAATTGGGCCACCGTGTCTTTAAGAAGCTCCTGCTCCTTCTGAAGCTCCACCTTCATGAAGTCGTCTCTAACGATATGAGGAGGAGCTGCGCCTTGAAGGCGGAGCTAAGTCCACCCAGGTGTTTTGCTCAGGTGAATGGTTGCCATAGAGATTAAAGGATTTCTCAAACATGCATGAAATGATCAAAGCAACACTCCATTTATGTTTTTGATGAGGACATAACATTATAACATGATTTAAAGCTCAAAAAAGTTACGTTTACATAATTCTGCCCCTTTAAAATCATAGCTGCACAAACATTTGACACCATTTTTGTTTGATTTGAAGAAGATCGGTTCTGATTGGGTTCTGTCTCAGTTCAGCAACAATAATCGTGTTGCTTGATCCGAACCTGCTGCTCACCTTCAGGCACAACGCCGTGTTAAATATTTATCCCGACAATCTTCTGGGCTTTCCAGCAACAAATCGTGACGTTGCCTCATAACTCAGAGCCGAAGCAGCACCTTCAGGTGATTCTGAAGCCTTTTAACACGGCCGGCGGTGCCGGTCCAGGCCCGTCCTGCTGCCACTCCAGCCGTGACCTTTTGGGTTGCAGTGCGGTGATGCTTGACGGAGTCGCTCTTCCAGCTGAACAAAAGCTGTCATCCATGGAGTTTTGATAAATTTGGAGGATTCAGAACAGACAGAATGTTTCTGCACATCTCTTCTGTCAGTGATAAAATAATCAATAGATGACTTTGTGCCGGTTCCTCCGGTGGAAACACCTGACTCATGTTTGACAGATGAAGTGGTGATTGGGAGGTCTGCATTTTTATTTCCCACATTTCCTGTGTCAGACATCTGACAGACCAGCGTTTTTGATCAATTCAAACTAAAGCAGTTCTGTGCTGAAAACCAGAGTTAGTTTTCTAAAATGGACTTTCCTTCCTGGAAGCCCGACTTTCTAAAAGTGTGCTTTATAAAAAGTTCCTCCAAAGTTTTTCTGCTAACTTTGGATTCATTTCCAGCCATACAGAGGAATAATTATTAAAAGGATTCGAAACTCAAACCAATGTTTTCTTCTTCTGCAGAAAACCGAACAATAACTGAATTTTAAATTTGTTATTTAGTATATTTTGGAACGATACATAATCCAACTTCTGTACTTCAGGCATATTTGTGGTTTTTCTTTTGAATTATTTTGATAAAATCCAGGACAGAATTTAGATGAACTTTAAAAACATATTGACAGGATGAAAAAATAGAAAAACAAAAAATTATTTGTCTTGTTTTCTAAATAAAATGAAATCAAAGCTAAATCTTCTTTATAGTTGAGTTTACAAACTTCAATACAAAAATAAAATAAAATTTTCAGAAAGAAGTTTAAAGTATTGATCTCATGCTGGTATTGATCTGATACCGAAAACAACTTCTCTTGATCCGCCCACCTCTATTATTTAGGCCTAAAGATTGAATTTATCCCAGTTTAATTCAATAAAAAATAAAATTAAATCCCAAAACAGTTTGACATACAGTTGATGAACTTTAACCTTTGAGCAGAATTTTTATTACACCTAAATAAATGGAAATTCCTTTGTAAATAAAAATGAACTGAAGATGATTCGTCTCTTCGCTCCTTTGCCAGATTTATTTTCTACTGTTTCTCAAATGGAAAAATTCATCATCTTTTAATGTCCAAAACTAAAAACATTAAGCATAGAACACAAATCAATCAATATGAAAAGTTCCAAAACTTCGTACAGCAAATCAGTTGTTTTCCAATAATCCAACCGTTGGATTATTTTCAAGGATGATGAAGCAACTGGGTTCTTGTGATCGGGGATGAAACGACCAAAACGACTGCAGCAGAGCCACAGCCGGACCGTTGAAGCTCCAGAAGGCGTTATGTTTTTATCTGCAGAGCGCGTTGGTAAATCAACACCAGCTCATAAAGGGTTAATCCTGCAGGTTTTACCCAAGATAATTAGCTGCTGGGGTAATTTTTTCTCTCCATGTCTGAGCCAAATGAATGAGAGATTATTTGACTATAGCTGCTGTTCGATTGTGCATAAACTGTAAAAACACAAAATCTTGCCAGTTAACTTTTCAGCAAGAAACATGAGCTTATTTAAGTCAATGTAATTCTTTAATATTGATTAAAAAAAGTCCTAGCCCCACCCAGCAGACTATTTCAATTACAACATGGGAAAAATGTCTTGTTATGAAATTATCTGCCAGTGGAACAAAAACTTTTTCATCAATATTAAGGAATTATTGACTTAAATCAAGTTCCTATATCTTGCTGAGAAGTCATTTAAAAGTTAGTTTTATTTCTAGTGTACTTTTTTGCAGTGGAAACTAGACCAAATTTACTTGGTAAGATTTTGCGTTTTTTCAGTGTATGTCTTTAAATCTTTCTTTGGGATCAATAAAGTATTTCTGACTTGAATGTCAGTAATTATATTGTGAACCATTTGCTTGAAGTGACTTTTAATTGTCAAAGTGAAGATTTAATGTTTTCTAGGAAGATTACCTAGCAACACGTGTTTTCATTTGGTGGCTGCATTTCCACATATTCTCTTATTTCCATTCATTTCTGAGTGTTTATATGTTTCTGTAATATTTGCAGAATCTGATAGAAAAAAAACCAACTCCTCACCCCAACAGGAAACAAGGGGTCATTTGTCATAGGCATATGCTTGCTGTGGCACCAGAGATGCACGGCTAACACACGCCAGGCTGCGATAATGTGTCGGTGTGTGTTTCGTAAGGTCCGTGGATCCCCACTCCACTCAAACATGCTAATGTACCTGTGCTCTGCTCTAATTGGTCCCAGTGATGCCCGGCCTGCTCCACCTGCGTTCGCCGAAGCCTCCAGTCAGTTCTGCAGCCGGGGCCCCTGCCAGAGTGTGCGAGCATGCAGCTCTAATGTTATGCAAACAAACACTCTGGTTGTTTGGCACTTTGAGTTCCTCGCCCTGCCACGCTGGAAGAAAGGGAGAAGGTAAGTGAGGGGAAATGGAGGAAGGAATCTTGAATTCATTAGCGTGATTACCTGAGGTGTGCTACTTTACGGGGGGTAATCTGCCAGCTCGCTCCATAGCCTGCAAACTTCAGCCAGTCTGCTAATGAGCGCTTGGAAAAGTTAGTCAAGGTGGAGAGGTGCTTTGAGGGGCTCGGCACCCCAGACTGAGGAGGAATTATACATACTTAAGCAGAAAACAATGGATGGCTGCCTGCGATGTAGCAGACAGGACAAATGAAGACTGATACGGCTTAAATGCTTCATTTGTTCAACGGTACAACAGAAAACCCAGCAGGTTAGATCTGAATGCTTAGACAAATTGCATACTGAAAATAAACAAAACAATTTGGTCTAGTTTCTACTGCAAATACCTTCAATACACTTGAAATAAGACAAAACTAACTCAGAAGTAACTTTTCAGAACGACAGGAGCTTGTCTTACGTCAATAATATTGTTGAAAATGTTCAGTAACACTTTATTTGATGGGATGTGTAGAAAACTGAGACAACCCTGTCAAAAACATGATCTGAGAGTTTCAAAATGTCCTTTTGGCACCAGCAGCTCAAGGCCTTCAGACCAACATCTTCAATAAATGAAATGAGAAGCAACTCATTGAGCTGAAATAGCCTGCTGCCGACGGAAAGACAGTTACCCTAAAGTAAACATTCAACAGGAGATTGATTGGTTAAACCAGCAGCATTATACAATTAACTTTGTGCATGTTCCTGGGTGTCTACTGCTTCTAGAAACAATCCATTGATCTGAATTCAGTTTGGACCAGTTTGTCTTGTAAAGTTCACTAAGATGACATTTGATGAGAATAAATAAAGATGAATAAATTCTGAACTGAACTGACAACAAGTCAGGCTCGGTAGATTTACAGCAAGGAAACAAATAAAGGAGGTGGGCAGATACTCAAATAAGAGTAGAACTACTTCTACATATTTTTACTCAAGTAAAAGTAAAAAAATAGCCGTGAAAGAAATGAATCAAATAAAAGTAAAAAAAAGTGTTTTGTAAAAAGTCCATTCAAGTAACTGATCAAATTGTCAATCTCTTCATTTTCTAAAACTATATCAGAACAAAATATAAAGTTAAGTGGAAATTTTGGTATTTTAAGGATGAAAATGACAATAATTCATATAAGCAACAAAAAAATAACAAAATCCAGCAAAAGAAAATTTTTCCAAATCTGTTTCTTTCAATAAAAAACTTATTAAATTTTAACAAAACATGATTTACATTCAGTGGGTAGAGAATACAGAATTTTTACTCAAGTAAGAGTAGAAATACTTCATAGTAAAATTACTCAAGTAAAAGTAATACATGCAGCACAGTAAAAATACTCCTAAAAGTACAGTTTTAAGAAAAAATGACTCAAGTAAATGTAATTGAGTAAATGTAACTAGTTACTGCACATAATTTTCCACCTCATTTGGGAACAAATATCTGAGATAACTCATGCGACTACAGAGGAAGTCAGGCTGATTCCCGTTGAGGTAAAGGAGTGAAAGATGCTTTAGAAATCCTTTAATTAATTCTCATTTTGTCCCTTTTTTCTCCCAGTGTGGCTTCAGAGAAACAGCTGCCATAAGAAAAACTTTGGACACTTCTTTAGCAGGAGAAAAACCTGAATCTGATATATAGAGAATATATAGATACTGTTAGATTCCCCTGTTCTTTGCTCTGTGCCTCTACTTTATCACACAACATCAAAACAGCGCTCCGTTCCCAGGAGAGGCCGGCCTTTTTATCTGCTCCCCAGCTTCCCACGGCGGGCCGCATCCACCTATAATCTACTGCTGTTTCATGTCTGGAGCAGCGCAGAGAGGATGAGGGACGTGTTCAAGTGAAGATCAATGAGGTTGTGTACACAGCATATGCGCATCTGAAGAGTCAAATTCCTTTTTTTCTTTCTGAGGTGCCATCTGATCTAATATTAAAGAACATAATATATAGATACATCCACGGGTCAGGTAATAAATATTGCTAGAATGGAAAACAGAGAGATTTCCGTCATCCGCAGAGAAAACAGCTTCTGTCTTTTGTTACTGAGACACCTCTCGGAGGACAGACAATGAAAACAGTAAACATCCTGCATTATAGATTCGTCAAAAACACGTTTGGCTGTTTGTCACAAGCACCTTGTTGTTTAAGGCAGTGCCAAGTGTCTGCGCCTGGAAAAATCAAAGCCCACCGATGTATTGGCAGCAATAGCTGGAGAGCGAAACTGTGTCAGGGAAGTGAGGGGAATCCCCCCAGCGACTGTTTTCCATCCGCTCCACATCTGGCTGCTGAAACCTGCAGCGACTCTCTGCTCACAAGGAGCAGAAAAACAAATCTTAGGTTGTTCTCCTTGCAGTGCCTCCCCACCCAAGTGGCACAGACTCTGACCAGACAAAGGGATCACATCTGGAACATTCCCCTGCAGGAATCCGCGTGAAAACGATGGATCACAGTCAGATTTTAGAGCCAGAAAAACACAAATAAATCAATCCCAGGCTGCAGTTCCAGTATTGTTAAAACAGACTTTTCTGAGTCACAAACACTAAAGCAGGAGGGGATTACATGGCTGACAGATTGTTTAGAAATCCTTCATGTTAATGGAGAAACGTCTAAAGGTGGTGTGGCCTCTTGGATGTAGCGAACAGTTTTGTTTTGATCATCAGTGGGAAACATGGACGTAAACATGAGCACCGATTCCTCCTCACACAAAAAAACTGGTTTTCTGTTGGGAACAAACTTTTCTCCTGCTCTTTTTGAAACTCCTTCAGGAACCCATCCCAACATGGCTCCTCTATTAACCCTTCAACATGTTTTTACCAGCGTTGCTCTGAGAAGTGGCTCCTATAATGAGCTCAGCAGTTTCAGCAGGTTTTGCTAATTGTTGCTGGCTAGTCTGAAGGAGTCGAGTGGGGGAGGACTGTTCTGTGAGGTAGAAGCTCGTTTGCTTGGAAACGGCATCTTAGAGGAGGAGTTGCACCTAGAAGGCGGAGCTAGGACCAACCAGGCGTTTTGTTGGGCTGAATGGTTGCCATGGAGATTAAAGGATTTCTCAAACACGCATAAAAGAATCCAAACAACACTCCAGGTTTGTTTCTGATGAGGGAATAACATTATGACATAAAGCTAAAAAGAAGTTGATTTTAGCTTATACCGCCCCTGTAAAACAACAAACCCAGGCAGTGCATCGGTAGGTCTGTCAAAACAAATTCTGCTGGCCGATAAACTGTCTCAGAAATTAATACAATAAACGATAATATTGTTTTCAACTAATATAATGCAAGAACACATTCTGAAAGATAAACTTTAAGTTCTAATGAACATTTAACACTGGAACTGGAAGACATTTTAAATATTCAAAATAAATAAACAAAATAAGAAATGAACTAACTTATGAAGTCTCTGTAAACGAAATTGAGACTAAAGCACCAGACTGAAGACTGAAAAAAGAAAAAACAATAAATCATAAAAAAATGGAAATTATTGAGTAATTAACCGATTTATTGCTCATTGCAACAGACCAATGCTCTGGTGAAAAAAATTCTGATTTCCCAAAATTATAGGAGGAGAGAGTTAGTGAGTTAAAAATCTGACCACAACTGAAAAGGTAAAATTGTTTAAAAAAAATGATGAAATGGGTGGGGGGATCAAATGACGCTGAGTTGATTGTGTTGGAATGAATTAAAGAGGAAAACTTTGCATCTGGAGCTGCTGATCAAAGTCGTTCCCACAGGAAATCTGCCTTAATGAGAGCCATACAAGAAAAGAAAGGAGGAAGACAAGGAGAATGAAAGAGAAAAAGAGAAGATGGAGATGACATCCCATTCTTACGCAGGAAAAAAGATGAATCATGTGTGTCGCCTGCTGTGTGTGTGTGTGTGTGTGTTGGTGTGTGTGTGTGTTATGGGCGGGTCGAAGGGCGTTTTAACGTCTTCACTGTGGGAGCGTCGGAGGTGAGGCCAGGTTAATTAAACCCAGGGGAGCATCAGCCGAGGGGGCGCGCGTTTGAATGTGTCACAGAAAAGCAGAAGCGTGTCAGCCAAGGCCGGATGGCGAAATGTGTCGACGTCGCATTTTACACCGAAAGGAAGCGAGCGACGGAGATCGGATCGCTCCGACTTATTAATGTTTGTCATTAGAGCGCGTTACGCTGGAGGACAGGACTGGAAAACAGGCTGAAGAGTTTCTTTCATGGTACAAATATTGACAATAGTTGGCTCCTGGGTATTGGAGAAGGAGGAAAGATGCAAACTATGTTAATGAATGGTAATTAACCGCCGGGGTTCGTGTCTCCTGAATCCCGGCTAAATTGGTCCCCGAGTTGCAGCTGAAGACAGTCCTGGCTTAATCCTTTATTATAAAAAGATAAAGGAAAACGACATCATTAGCATATATTTGGGAAGAGAAGTGGGGGTGGGATTAAAAAGTGGAATTATTTCTTTTTAATTCCTGAACACAGGATTTTAAACAAATAAAAAAAAAGAAGGTGAGAAAGTGGAAAAAAGGAAAAGGAGGATAGCAACTCAAGGACAGAGGAGAGCGGTGTCGGGATTTAATATTCAAAAGGAATAATAATAAGGTAGGGAAACAGGAGCAGATAAAAGAGATTTGAAGCAGCTCCTTCTTTAACAAAGCCCTGCTCTGTATGCGTGAACTCGCCCGGGTTGTTGTGAATGACGTCACCAGCAGGGGGCGCTCGTTACAGGCTGCGCCGCGCGGCCAATCAGGAGGCCTGCAGAGCGCCGACTCCGACCGACTGGAAACGAGAAAACACGCTCAGAAAAACAACTTCTGCTCAGACGCAAAACAACTTTCATCATAATTACTGAATAAAACCATCTGAAAATATCCTTCAAAATTACATCAAAATGTTTTTACGTCTTCTTAAGACGTTAGAAGTGCAGACATATTTGACTCTACGCGTTTGATAAAAATGCGTAAAAATCCTGACAATGGATAACTGTTTAATTCTAATGACATAATAAAACCGAGTCAGTGAAAAAAGTCGCATAAATTAAAATGTTAGTATTTTAAACGGTTCCTACAGGAAAAAACATACCAGAACATTTTTATTTATATTAATATCTACCTGTCCACCAGAGACAGTGAGGAAGATGGTAATGATAATAAACCTTTAAGACAAATGCTGCACAAAGTGGCATCTTGAGGTCAAAACAACTGGAAACATAAAACCGTTCCTGTTTTAAAACTACAGAAATAAACATGTTGAAGTTGGAAAAAATAAGATTTGATCAGACGAGACTAAAAACTATGACTGAGAATTAGGGCCATACTAAAAATCTGGTAAAATTATGAGAAAAAAATAATAAAATTACAAAAAACAAAGACATAACATAACGAGAATAAAGTCATAATATTTTGAGAATAAAGTCAACAGTATTATGACTTGATGCTGATAAAACTATGACTTTATTCTCATATTGTAATATAATAATAATACATTTTATTTGACATTGCCTTTCTAAGCACTCAGGGTCACTGAATAATAAATAGAAACAATAAAATGGAAACTATAAAAGGCATTAATTTATCTTTATTCTTGCAGTTTTACTGTTTATTTTCTTAGCAAGGCCCTGATACTCAAATGTAACAGATGTGTGAAACAATCGAAAAACAAACATGAAAAAGCAACTTGTATCCATTGTTAAGCAGGGTGGAGGATCTGTGATCCTGTGGGCTCATTTCTCAATTAGGACATCTTTGAATATTAGAACAATAAAAATCTGGTGGCCTTCAGCAGAAAACGGGTCGCCGCTTTATTACAATAATAATCCCAGAGAAATATTTCCAAAGACTTTTTTGTTGAATTATTCTGACATTAGCGCTTCTGGAACATAAATGATTAATTTTACACTGCAAAAACACAAAACCTTACCACGTATTTTTATCTACGTAGTTTCTACTACACTTGAAATAACAAAATTAACTTATAAATAACTTTTCAGCAACATACTGATTAATATCAATAATTCCTTAATATTGAACAGTAATTCCACTGGCAGATTATTTCACTCTAATTTTATAGGCGAGATTATCTGCTAATGGAACTAGAACTTTTGCATCAATATTAAGGAATTATTGACTTAAATCAATCTCCTATATTTTGCTGAAAACTTACTTGTAAGTTAGTTTCATGTTATTTTAAGTGTAGTAAGATATTTAGAAACTAGACTGAAAATACGTGGTTAGATTTGGTGTTTTTGCAGTGTAAGGCCTTTTGCTCGTCTTTACCACGGTTACCAACAGATCTGAGAGTTTCAAAATGTCCTTTTGGCACCAGCAGCTCAAGGCCTTCAGCAGTCGGATAAAATAAAGGGAAAGGAAGCAGAAGGTTCATAAAGGTGTAAGTTAAAGATCAGCGTAAGCGTCTGCCATGTCCCCCCCAACCCCGAGTTCAGGACTGCACCGTAAATTAGTTTGGCTCCGAGGGGCCCCGCCTGACAGCCGGAGCGCGCTGAGCGCTATCACAGATGTCGAGGGCTCATTTACTAAAGTCGGGGTGTGAGTCGGAGGCCCGGGGTGAGTTGACAGCTTTACTTCTTTTTTTTACAACAAATATTGGTCCTGCTGCCGAAGCGCCGTTTGGCTCAGGCCGGCCAGCGCTGAGCAGGAGCCGGGCGGGAAAGTCAGGAGAAGAGGATGGTGGAGGGGGGTGAAAGAGGAGAGGATGACAGTTTTCCCAGCCTCAGCCCGGGGAGTCAGGGTTTTTCGCTGACTGGTGCTGTGAGCGCGGCCAGCTCTTCTGTCAGCACTTTCCTCTCCTTCATCTTCACGCGCACAGCCTCCATTAGCTGGCCGGCAGAGGGAATCTGCAGGGGAGAGAAAGAGGTTAGAGGAGGAAAAGCAGGAAAACACATCAAAAAAAAAAAAAAGCTTTTCAGGCGGCCTGTTTGCTGTTTGGTGAAACCAGAGGAACCAAATGGATCCAGAGGACGTGTCAAACTTCACAGCCTTTTATAGCGTCTGTGTCTGATTTATGGCAATGCGTGTTCCTGAACATGCAATCAGTCATTCATCCTTCATTTCCAGTTCCCTTCATTCCTTCTTTCAGAGGGACAGAAGGGAAGCTTGAGGCAGGATGCTTACATTTTCCTACTGTAGACAATGTGTCAAACTCAAGGGCCGAATCCAGCCCACAATAGCTTCTTAGTGGCCGTCTTCACTGCATAAACACAAAATCTTAAAAAGTATTTTTGATCTAGTTTCTAGTGCAAATATCTTACCCTTGTATTACCTCACCTAAACTAACTTACAGATAACAGCAAGAGACAGGAGCTTGTTTCAAGTAAATAATTTCTTAAAGGAGCAGTATTACGTAAAAACTTACTCTTTGAGCTTTACAATCATGCTATATTGTTATTCCCTCATGGAAACCATACCTGGAGTGTTGCCTTGGTTCTTTCATGCATGTTTGAGAAATCATTTAATCTCCATGGCAACCATTCTAAACGCCTGTTTGGACCTAGTCCCGCCTTTGAGGCATACCTCCTCCTCAGAGCTGCAGTTTCTAAACTTCTGAGTTTACGCCTCACACGTTACTCCCCCATTCTACTCCTTCAGACTAGCCAGCAGCAATTAGCAAACACCTGGTGGAAGTGTGCATCTGCTGAGCTCATTATATGAGCTGCTTTTCAGTGCAACGCTGGTAAAAACGTAGATAAAGCGTTAGTAGAGGTGGCTTTTTGAAGGCGGAGTTTCAAACAAGGCAGGAGTTCCTTAAAGAGACAGAGGCCCAATTCCAAGGTGTTAAATTGCAAAGTCAAATTTATTTTAAGTTACATCTGATGTAGATAACATTCTTATAATAATTGGAGTTAACATATTTACTTGATTATGATATAAAATGGCCCCATATGCTTGGAAAACATAATTCTGCCCCTTTAATATTAATAAAAGAATTACCAGTTCAACTATGAGATTATTTAACTTTTTCATTAATATTAAGGAATTACTGACTTAAAACAAGTTTCCACATTTTGTAGAAAAGTTACTTTTAAGTAAATTTTGTCTTATTTCGAGTGTACTAAGATATTTGCACTAAAAACTAGGCCAAAAATTCTTGGTAAGATTTTGTGTTTTTGCAGCTTTTAAGATAACAGTTGTGTGCTTAAATAGTATTTTGTCAAATTGAAGAAGTTTTTATCCTTTTACTGCAAAATTGCATCAATCAGTTGCCCCAGTTTTTTGTAATTCTGCATTTGCGGAAATTCACGGGAGATCCACACATACAGTAATTTTATAGTAACTAGTGAGATTATCACAAATTTTCACAAAAAAAACAACAGATTTAAGTGGTGACCTCCAACCTGCAGGTGGTAGTAGTTCTTACTTCTACTACACTGCTTTGTCAGCTTCACCCTGTCGAGCTACAGTCCGTGATCGATATCATGTGGATGAAAAAGTCACATTTACCGTCATACACAAATACTGCCAAATTACTTGTAAATATTTCTAAATTAGCACCACAAAATCTGATTCTGATTGCAAACAAAAAAATAAATACAATCCTGGAAGGACTGTCAATTTAATTTTAAGAAGTCCTTATCAAATGCAGACAGCTATTTATTAATATTTGAACTGTTAATGGGTTTTATTAATAAATTCTACCACAATCAGAACTTGGGAACATTCATGATTTTGATATGACCCAAAACGAAAATAAGATTTTCCCTCAGATGGGCCTAAAGATAAAAATCAACCCTTTTACGTGAAGAAAAATGGCGCCTGTTGCCTTTTCTTCACGGACCTGAGGACGGGCGTCTTCCCTGGAAGTCTATTGTTCTTTAACAGAAGCGCTTGCAGGCATAACTGGGAACACTGGGGACGCTTAGAGGATTGTTTGTTATGTGAATCACTGGTTGGTGTCAATACTGGGAAGACGGGAGGACAACTGATGTCCCCTGAATCATACATGAAGCGAGGAATTAAACACGAAGACGCGTCCAGTGTGTCTGCATGGTTGGAATAAAAGCATTAAAATGTTTATGAGTCCCGATCGCCCCGTTTTCAACTGAAATCTTGACAGTAGCGACTGCAAAAAACGCAAAATCTTACCATGTTTCCAGTGCAAATATCTTAACACACTTGAAATAAGATAAAACTGACTTATAGATAACCTTTCAGCATGATATAGTAGCTTGTTTAAGTAAATAATTTCTTTACATTGTTGAAAAAGTTCTAGTTCCATAGCATGGCACTGGACCAGTACTTCTTCAGCAATATTAAGGAACTATAGACTTAATATCTTGCTGAAAGGTCATCTATAAGTTAGTTTTGTCTTATTTCAAGCGCACTAAGATGTTTGCAATAGAAACTTAGAAACTAGACCAAAAATATTTGGTAAGATTTTGGAAAACACAAGATTCAACAGATTCAACACAGTTCTGTTGGATTCAACAAAAATAGTATTTTCTGTTGGATTCACAGGAGTAAAATTTTGCTCTACAGTGAATATTTCACAAAACCTTTGAGATGTCTTTGCCTGGATTACTATGGATCTTCTGAAACAAAGCAACTTACAGCTGAGAGATCTGAAACTATACTTGGTTCATTTCTGATGTGCCTGGAGAGTGAGACCCCCAGATAATAACACTTGTCTTTAGACCCTCACAGACAGTCTTTATTGAAAGTAACAGTATCAGGAAACAGGAGGCCTTCTGTGCCAGGAAGTAGTGTGCATTTTTGCAACAGGCACAAGAAAACCCGGCGCTGCTCCTCAGAGAGCGTCAACACCCGAAGTAACTGCTGAGACATCTCGCTTCCCTGCCATCCTCCAGGGAGGACGCACTCTCTGTCGGCTGCACACGTTTCCTAATCAACTAATTGCACTTAGAGCCACTAACTATGCAAACAAACCCACTAAAATAGAGACAGAGCCACAACACGAGGCTCAGAGGGACAGGAAAGTGGGAGACGGGATCATTAAAAGTTCCAGCGAGGGAATACGTGTAAACAACACAAACAGGTAAACATGATCTAGATAAACTTCACATGTGAACTTACGCCAAAAAAAACAGATATCAAAGAAATTCAACTCTTCCTTCAGTCATTTTGAGTCTTTTTAATGTCCTTTTGTAGAGTATATGAGCTCCTACAGCTGTTATTTCACATACAGCATCCTGTCCTCAGAGATGGGCAGTAATTAGTTACATTTACTCAGTTACATTTACTTGAGTACCTTTTATGAAAAAAATTTTTTTTTGGAGTATCTTTACTACACTGTACTTTCATTATGAAGTATTTTTACTCTTACTTCAGTAAAATGTCTGCATTTTCTACCCACCGAATGAAAAACAAACATTTTTAAACCAAAGATTCGCCAGACAAACACCTGCAGTTTTTGTTAAAGTTTCATAAGTTTCCTACTGAAAAAAACTGATTTGAACATTTTTTCTTTTGTTTGATTTTGCTATTTTTGTTACTTATATGAATTATTATCATTTTGGCCATTAAAATACCAAAATTTCCACTTTAAACTTTATATTTTGGTCCATTTGACGATGTAATTTTTTAATATTAATTTGATCAGCTACATTTACCAAACAGTTTTTACTGTAGTTTTTTTTTTACTTTAGTTTGTATTTGTATGATGAAAGCACTTCAAATGGCCTTGTTGCTGAAATGTGACATACAAATAAACTTGATTGATTGATTGGTTGTTCAGATGTGGCAGCTAAAGTCAGTTTTAACTCTTTTTAAGAGACATTTTTCACCAGTATGAGGGAGTCTGTTCCTGCTCTTTGTTTTTCTACTCATGCATAAGAGCCGTTTAAATTTAGCACATTACCAGCCAGCCCTGCTTTGGTTTCCAGGTATTCTGTTATTATTGAATTTCATCATTTATTCTTCTCCTGTTTAAACCTCAAACATGACCAAGGCTGCAGCAGGAGAGCTGAACCCCTCTGACCCCAAAAGGGACAGGAATGACTCCGAGCCTCTTTCATCTGACTGCCACGCTGGCTGGGGACTGATACCCTGCAGGATGGTTGGAGGTGAGCTCTGATGCAGCTGCTCTGCTGAGTCCCCTGGGCTGCTTAAGGCAGCGTTAAGAACTGGCACTAATGTTATGCTACAGTTGATTTAGCCGGGCCCTTGTCCCCTTTGGCAGAACTAACACTAGAACCAGCAGTAAGCAACACAACCCCTGTTTTGCAAGAGACCCTGTCCCCCTTGGCAATGCTACATTAGCTACTGTAGCACTAAGCCATGTTAACTCACATCTATTACTATTCAACAGGCCCTGCAGAGGAGACCTTTTCTTCTCTCTAGGTATGATTTCATGAGTATCTTTTCAGTGAACCGACACACAAACCCACCAACACGTATACGTGTATGTATGTGTGTGTGTGTTACATCTATTTATACATGAGGCAAGATTGCTGATGTTGACGACAGCTATGAATACCTTGGGAAGCCTCGGGCGGATGCAAACCATAAAAAGGCCACAGAACAGTGAGCCATGACAAAGTACCAAAAAGAGTAAGGGAGGTCCTGAAGGAATCGCTGAACAGTGAAAACAAAACCTAAGCTATCAACATGTCTGGCTTGCCAGTCATCAGATACACCACTGGTGAATTAGCCAGAGAGAGAAGCTGCGGACATCAAGGCAGGAAAGCATCAGCAGCAAACAGAGAGTTTCAGGTGAAGCACTGAACCGGGAGACTGCAAGCCGAGTGGAAGAAACTCAAGTTATCACCTTTGGGGGCGTGCTGTGGTGGCGCAGGGGGAGAAACAGAGAAACACTGATTACTGCAGTAGTGTCTTCACAGGTCTGACTAAGAAAATAAAAAATAAATATAAATTAATCAGATCCAGAACGCCACTGACTCCCTGGAGTTCAGAGAACAGACTTTAAAATACTGTTGTCAGCTTCTATGCACATGAAATCTGGAACAAACTTCGAGAAAACTGCAAAACAGTCGAAACACCGAGTTCCTTTAAATCAAGACTAAAAACCCACCTGGTTAGAGTTGCTTTTGAACCATAATAGGTGAAACATTGACCAACATTTTGATGAGTAACAATGGCAGTTGACAAAATGTAATGTTTACTGCTTGAGTGTGTGGGATCTTTGTATTTTTGTGTTTTTATGATGTAAAGCACTTTAAACTGCCTTGTTGCTGAAATGTCCTATACAAATAAACTTGATTGAATACTTTAAAATGCACGTAAACATTGACGGAAATGTGGCTAATGAAATCCTAGTGACCCAAACACTCGGCAACATCAACGAGTATGAACGTGTGAAGCAAACACCTGTTGCTTACGTACCTGATATACACAAAAACAAAATGTATTTGTGCATAAAACAAATCACAATTGTCTACATGTAGCCCTGCTGGGGTGTCCTTGCATGTGTGTGTGTGTGTGTGTGTATGAGGACCAGAACAGGAGCTGCAAGCAAAAAGGTGTTTTTATGAGCCAATTAAATGACACCACCATCCTATAGCCCGGGGCACACCTGAAGGCAAGCAGCAGCTCAAAGTTGCAGCACTCCAGTGACCTTTGTGTGATAGTGGCATCACACACAAGAACTTCTTTTTTCTCTCTTTTTTTTACATAAAGGATCGATCATCCCAGCTCTTTTGTGCTTTCCCTCTGAACAGGTGAGCTCAATTATTTCCAACGGCCCAATTTGTAAGTCATTGAAGCGATCGTGTCGGGCAGATGGATCCAACTGAGGAGGGAGATGCAGAAGAGACGTCTGAATGTAATCTGCACATATTGTCCTTACAGCTACAAACCAGCTGATATCCTGCATCGTGGTGGTGGGCATTTATTCTATTATCATTTATCGTGATATATTTACTTTTAAGGTAAGAATTTTGATTAATCATTATCACGTTAAATTCCAATTAATCCTGTTTAAGACCCGCGAAACTCTCCACATTGTCATTATTGTTAATTTTACTATTTTATCCACTGCTTGTTCAATAAAAGCATCAATAAATCTCAAAACATTTGAACATTTAATGCAGGTAATATACTTTGTGATACAAATCACGTTTCTTTATGTGACTGGTGTCCTAAATAAAACCATTACAAATGGGAATATTTTTTAAGATCAGAATTTGAGTTTGTGGAGCTCTATTTGCTGTGACACAATAATTACACAGTTAATTACAGAGTAATTATACTAAACAACATACTGTGTGCAGTTGCTTTTGAGCCATAATAAAGGGAACATTGACCAACATATTGATATGTATTGATTTTGATGTCGGCACTTGTCTCAATGTTTGTCACTGGTTTCATTTATGACTGTTTACATTTTTTACCATCTAAAGAACTCTGAACGGATTTATTGCCAGCGTTGAATAGTAACTAGATATATTTACTCGATTACATCTACTTGAAAAAATCTCGTCGGTACATTTTTACTGAGTTGTACTTTTTATTTTTCTTGAGAAACGTTATTCTGAAGTATCTCTACTCTGACTTGAGTAAAATTTCTAGATATTTGGCCGACTGTGAGAAACTTCACTGAATGAAGAACAAGCTTGTTTTAAGCAAAACGTCTCCAGAAACGCTCCTGCAGTTTTTGTTTTTAAGTTCATAAGTTTTATACTGAAATGCATTGATTTGGAATTTTTTTTTGCCTAATTTTGTTATTTTATGATATTTATATTAATTATTGTCCTTTTTGTCCTTAAAATACAAACATTTCCATTTAACTTTGCATTTTGTTCGATCTGATTATGTAATTTTGAAATATTAAATGATCAAGAATTTGATCAGTTACTCAGTATTTGAGTAGACTTTTTTCCAAATACTTTTTTACTCTTACTTGAATAATTTCTTGGATGCCTACCTTTTACTTTTACTTGAGCAAAAATAGGTTGAAATAATGCTACTCTTAGTTGAGTACATTTTTTGGGCGCTCTGCCCACCTCTGCTTGCTGCTGAAATGTGGTATAAAAAACTTAAAAAGACGAAAAGTTGCCTAAAAAGAATAAATAGTTATTGTCACTTTTATCAATATCACAATGAAACCATAGAACATCATGATAAAACTTTTAAGTCCATTTCGCCCACTCCTACTCCTGTGTTTTTGATGCAGAATCCGTTAACCCAACCAGCAGATTCATAAAAATGTGTTTGAAGTGCCAAAAGATACCTGCAGTAAATAAGAGTCCCCGTTGGAGAGCGGTCTCCAATCTAGGCCACTAGTCAAGGTAAGAAAGTAGTTACTGTAGTTTTATCACAGAGGGGTGGAAAGCAGTTCTTTGATCTTTAGTCCTCTCACTTTTGTTTGAAAATCAAATTTATTAAACTGGGGAATAACAACAATAACAGCATAAGCAGATTAAAAAAAGCACAAAGGCATCACACTAAAAAGCCTTGCATTTGATTATCTCCAATAATGAATATGTCACATTAGCAAAGAGGGGCTCAGGTAAGAAAATCACGAAAGCGCCGACAAGCCTATTCTCCTGCTCTTCTTCATAATTACCTTCCCCAGCAGCACGGCACATCCCTCTGTTTCTCTCCCCTTTAGGCCACCAGGGACGGATATGAAAGGGAATTGGACACCTGGGGCCACAAATACTGTAATTAAAAATCTCTCATTTTCTTGATACGTTGTTTGGAAACATCATTTCAATGTGCAACATGGTATTTGTTAGGGATCTGACCTAAATAAAGCCAAGATTAAACAGAGAACAGCACCGGGTCTTTGTTTCAGGTTCCTGCTCATTAGGTGAGGAAAGGAGGTGAGTTCAGCCACGACGGAGGTAAAAACGTGGAGAGGCGATATCCATACAAAAGAGATGCAACCTTTAGGAAGACTTCAGGTCTCAGGAGCTGCACAGTGATCAAAATGAGCAGCTTTCACATATAAGATCAAAAATGTTGACACTTTTAGGAAATTACCAAGATTTGATCTGCATGATGTTAGAAAGAGCATATTTTTGATATTACTGTTCCAGATTGTGGAATTGTTACATCGGAGTTTTAACATCTTCTAAATGTTCTAGAAGAGGTAAGTTAGCATCTCAAAAACCCAAATAATACCTGAACTCTGACCCCAAATTCCAGAGAAGTTTAAAAGGAAGCTTCATGGATACAGAGCAATCCATGAAGCCAAAATTGATCCTGCCAGTTTTGGCAGGATCAGGCTTCCATACCTTTCATACATTGATTTTGAAATGATAAGTAATCTGGGCAGCTGTGAGGCCCACACAAACGATAAAACAGCTTTGCCTTCATCACAACTTGTCTAATGAGTAACAAGCTGCATCTGTCAACTTATTTTCACAGTTAAGCTGGAAAAAAAGCCCAAAACTCTGAATCCACTCTGAAGTGAAGAGAGACTCGACCCGCCGCTCTCTGGGGAGCCTCCTTACAGAGTCTCCGCCTCTGATCCAGTGACATATTTACAGTACAAAGGCTCGACTCAGGTCCCCTCCGCACACATGCAAACATACTCAGAGAGATAAAAGGAGTGGCTGATTTAATTAGCTCAATCATTAAATGAGGCTTAATTAGTCACTTTCCTTCAGAGAGGAGTTGAGCACTCTGTCATTACGGCGACATAATGAGCCACGCAGCACAATACGAGCCTCAAAGCACCAACAACAACAGAAGAAAAGTTTCCCCGCGCGTTGCAAAGCGTGCCGAGAAAGCAGCGAACACTAAATCCCTGGGAACACCCGAGAAGCTTTCCAGAGAGACGACATGAATACAGTCGGCCATTCAGCCCTGTTTACTGTTTAGCGGTCATTAAGGAAGAGAGCAGCAGCAGAGTGTTGAAATTACAGGAATCATTTCAGCCCTTCGCACCATCAATAAACGCCTTTGATGTTTTATAACAAGAGCGAGCAGATTGGAGCGGGCTGTCTCTGCCAGTCTCTTAATGTAAGGTTCACCTGCTTGTTATGGCTGGGAGGCTGATAAGAAGTGATGCCTGTACGCCTCCCTGGGGTGTGATTGCGGGGTAAATATTAGCAGGCTCTCAGCGCCACCCTGCACCACTAAAACAAACCACTGTCCTCTCATAAAGGAATCAACACACTCAATGACTTTTTAAATGTTATTATGCTGTCATGAGGCTCGAGATAGGCCTGTGCGTGCAAAATGAGTGTGAAAAATTATCTTGAGGGTGTGTGTGTGTGTGTGTGTTGTCCTGTTCATTATTGGCCAGCAGCAGAAGCCAGTCATTTCCCTGTCTTCATAAAGACCCGGCCCATTAAATTCTACCTCCAGTCAATAATTAGGACTCCACAAATAAACCAAAGGCAATTAAATCGATGCTTCCTCGGCCGATGCCTGGATCCCTCAGCCCACATGGACACTCCATCTTCAGCGCTGGCCTTATTCATGGTGGGCTGCGGTGGAGCCACTCAGTGCCCCCCCGGCCTGCTCAGGGTTATTAGGCAGCGCTGTCCCCTGATCCTGGCTACGGCAGCGCTGCACACGGTGGCCCTCTCTGGAGAGGCATTGGCTTTGATTTCATTAACCCAACGGTGGAGGTGAGGGAAGAAGAAATGAGCGTAATGTTTCATTTTGTTTTGAGTGGACATGTGGGGAAGTAGCGGGAGGCCGGGCCGGGCCGGGCCGGGGCGGGGCGGGGCAGCACTCGGCTTGGTAGCAGAGGTGCACAGAGAAATTGACCGGTGGTGACTGGTACTGGACGTTTTTACGCTCGCCAGATTGTGATTGGTGATCGGAAACTAAAGGTGCATTCACACCTTTGGTCCGCTTTAATCCAACTCCAGTCCGTTTCTCTAGAAAGTCCGGTTCATTTGGGGAGGAGAGACCCTGATGTAACCCAAAAAGGCAAACTCTGGCCTGCTTATAAACCTCGGTCTCAGTTCAGTGGAATGCAGGTGTGAACTCCAAATGGATCGGAGACCAATCCAAAAGCAGGAAGTGGACTACAGCGCAGGGCATTCTGGGTAAATACAACTCTGTGTGTCTAGTGGTAGAGGGAAAAACCGCTCATGGTCTTTTACCAAAGACAACAGGGAAATCCTACAACCACTAAAATCTGACCTACTTCATTTTTGTTGACATTTTGTGAAGAAAGAAGCTGCGCTCAGTTTCTTCTCCAGAGGTTTCTCTGCAATTTCCTTCAGTATCCAGGAGAATAACAGGTTTTTCAATTTGTTTGGATAATTTGACACAGGGCACTGTGAAAGCGAACCGCAGCAGCTAAACATGTAACAAATGTTGCAACTTTGTTTCCCAATCAGAGTCTACCAAACTATCCAGTGTGAAAACATCCTAAAAACCAGGACCTGTATTTTAAAAGAATCCTCAGACTGAGAAGAGCTCTTATTGATCTTACTGATGTTAGGAAAATTCGTTGAATTTCTGGAATTCTAAGATTTTTCTCTGAATTTTACCTCGGTAAGATAATCAAACTTGTTGGTGGCTGCTACCGGGCGACGTTTTCTTCCGTTTGAGAAAGACTAACTTTTCTAGAATCTGACATGTTGTACACGTACAAGGAAATACATTCTGGCTCACATCTATGTACATGATGATCAGGAAAAGAAATGATGTGAAAAAATTAGAAAAATGTATTTTATAGAAAAGCTTTCCAAACTTTCATACTGAAGTGAAATATAAAAGTCAATGTTTACTATTGGCTCAATCTAAGTTTGCCTCTTAATTTTTAAAAGTTAATGTAAAATGTTTTTTCCCTAAGAAATATGTTTTTCATACTTCAAATTTGATAGTAAAAATCATTTTTGCATTGTTTATATATTTGAATTTTAAGCAGTAACAGGTTTACTCATTGAAAAAAAGTTTTTTTACTAGCATTTTCTGCAGCTGCTAGAGAACAGGATTATTTTTTTTATTCAGTTAATCGATTAACCACCAGAATAATCAACAGGTTACTCAGTTATTAAAATAATCATTTACAACAGCTCTGGTGCCAAAACTTTGGAGTCAGCAACATTTGGAGAAGGAGGCGTCACAAGGTCTGACCAACCAATGAGAGACGTGATTTGGATGATGTCACACTTTACACTCAAGAAGTAATTGATTCTATTTTTTTATATTTGAGAATCAAAATAACAATGTAGATAAATTATTATCTTATTTATTTTAATTTTATTTTAACATTTATTTTTAACAGAGATCAGTTCACATCAAAAGTTTAAACCGGTGATTAAAGTCTAATCGTAGAATTTATTTTGACAAGTGGCAGTGGCTGACAGTGATTGTGAACAATAACCTGCACACACACGGGTTCTCCTCTCTGGAGCTTTTTCTGCACTGGCAGCCACACACACACCCCGACACACACCCACACACACAGTGACTGATGGGTTTGCTATTGACAGGGCCACTGAGATAATAAAGTGCTGTCCCCCTGGCAGCTCCATTAGCTACTGACAGTGACAAGATGAGGCTGCTGCGAGTTTGCACAAATATATAGACACACACACACACGCGCAGACACACACACACACGCTCTCATCCTGTTTCAGTGACAGGCCAGCCAGTTAGGGACATGGATCCCTCATCTTTCCTTTCACAGAGTCTATTTCTGTCTGTGTCTTTTCATCTGAACAAGTGTGTGAGTGCACCTCTGGGTATGATCATATTCCTGTTAGGAAAGTGTGTTATTAGTGTCACAGTGAAGGTGACAGGCCGGACCAGTCAACTTCCCCAGGTTCTGCTTGTTGAGCTTTTTATAAGCTGTGACAGAGAGCGGAGAAGCGTAGTGGGAAAGTCTTTCAAAGCTGTTGCAGGAAAATCCTCTGAAGGATTTTTAAAAACCAGTTTCAGGCTAAACTGGGGCTAAGCAAAGAACCAGCAACAACACTGGTTCTGGATCTGGAGCCAAGCTCAAGGGGAGCAGAAAAAAAAACAAACAACAAAAAAACAATCAAAATGTGATTATGTTTCGTTGTGATTTGCCTAAACTGAGACAATAAACCATAAAAGCCCTTTTGGCTACTTTAAGAAAAAGTTAAATTTGTCCCTAACGAACATCAGCTCAGCGTCTCGTGTCTCCAACTGGTTGGATTGTTTGCAGGGCTCCTCCTATTTTCCATCTATGTTTCTCCAGAACTAATTTCAAGGTTTTCCTTTTTGAAGTTTGCGTCCATTTCAATTAAATTCACTGATTTATGAAGATCTTTTTTGACTTTGGTTTGCATTTAAAGTTTTTTACCAGAAATGTACAGTACATACACTGTATAAAAAGTAATATTTTTTCTGATCATCTGATTTTAAACTAGACAAACACTTCCTGTTTTACGTCAGAATCACCGCATTTATTTCTATTTGCTAAATGCCAGAAAAGTAAGAGATAATATTTACAGTTCCTTATTATCTGCTGAATTTGCCTTTTAAACTGTTTGGCTCTGGTGAAAAGTTTTGGCTTGTTTCCATGAGGTTTTCACAATAGTTTGCTGGAGTTCTGGCCCATTCCTCCAGACAGAACCAGTGCAACTGGGTCAGGTTTGCAGGTTGCTTTACTAACACACTTTTTCAGCTCTGCTTTGCTCTTTAAAGACCAATTTGTGTAAAAGGCATCACCCTGTTGGCTGAGGTCTTAAGATGTTATATATTTTCATATAATGTTTTTTCCTTATGAGAAGTGCACCCGTCCCTCTTACTGCTAGACAACATTTTAACCCAAATGTTTTGAAAAAACCAACCATGTGAACAGGAACAGCGTCAGTATTAGTCCATGTCCTCGATGCGTCTGTGTGTGGTGACTCTAGCAGATGAAGTCAGCACTTTGTGAATCAACACCAAACCCTTGAACTTGCTTTGCTTCGCAATCCTCTGGAGGCGAACATTTTTCTACCACAGTTTTCCTTCCACTAAACCTTCCATTGATATGGATCAAATCAATCAATCAATCAAATTTTATTTGTATAGCACATTTCAGCAGCAAGGCATTTCAAAGTGCTTTACATCATAACAAACACAGAATCACAATGCAATATAGAATCAATCATTAAGTCACGTTACATCAATAAATTTGTAATTGATTACATTTCAAATACAATTCTAAACAGGTGGGTTTTCAGTTGAGATTTAAAAGAAGTCAGTGTTTCAGCTGTTTTACAGTTTTCTGGAAGTTTGTTCCAAATTCGTGGTGCATAGATGCTGAAAGCTGCTTCTCCTCGTTTGGTTCTGGTTCTGGGGATGCAGAGCAGACCAGAACCGGAAGACCTGAGAGGTCTGGAAGGTTGATACAATAAAAGCAGATCTTTAATATATTGTGGTGCTAAGCCGTTCAGTGATTTATAAACTAACAACAGTATTTTAAAGTCTATTCTTTGAGCTACAGGGAGCCAGTGGAGGGACTTTAAAACTGGTGTTATGTGCTCTATCTTCCTGGTTTTAGTGAGAACGCGAGCAGCTGTAGGATGTATGCAGAACTTTATGAACAGTCAGCTTCTTCACCAATTACCTTTAATGGCTCCTGCTTGACACTCATTAAGTCAGCAGCCTTTCCGTTTACATATTACATAGAAAATACTCAGCTTATTAAACGTATGTGACCTTTTTAGTTTCAATTACCTTTAAACCATATTTGTCAAAATGACCAAAAATAAAAAAATTAAATGTATCACAATGTATGAAATGAAGCTACATACGAGTTAAAATACTGCGACAAACTGGCGACCTGTCCAGGTGACCCCGCCTCTCGCCCTGGACTGGAGAGGCACCAGCACCTCCCGACCCCAATAGGGACAAGGGTGTTAGAAAATGGATGGATGAGTTAAAATACATGAGCTAAATCTAAAGGTAAACTGAAACATACCAAAAGTTTATGTTTTGAAATTTCTCTCACACAGTTTATCCACCTTACTGGTCCGAGAACAAAACACAGACAAAAAAAGTCCTGCAATTTCAATAACTTTTAACGTGTAAAATGTAAGCAGATCATTAAGTCACTGAGTCATTAGGAATAATAAATATTCATTACACTGAAAGAATCCAAACAAATCCTGTTGAGGTAAATTACATTCCAGCTCAAACTAAAAGCTTAAGCACAATATGCAAAACTATCTTTAAATAATTCTCATCCAAGTTTTCTGGCATTTAGCAAATAGAAATATTTTTGGTATTTCTAACTGACCTCAAACAAGTTTATTCTAATTTCACTTTAGGCAATGAAAAAAAAAGAAGTGTTTTTTTATAAGCTGTATGAAAATATTTTGTTCCAACTGTAATTCTTTTTTTCTAATTTAGGTTTTTAATCAAGCACAAGATTTTATTTTATTACAAAACTGTGCAGTTTTAATACCAAACACTTTGAAAGACTTTCTACAGAAATCAAGCACTTTCCATACCCAGAAAGAGACCAGTTGAAGTTCAAGCATTTTCAAGGACTTCAAGCACCAGTACAGAAAGGCCTGTCGCAATAAACAATAAATCAAATCAATAAATCGCATGACATATTAAATTGAGTTCAATCATTTCCATTTGATTGATATACCCATTTTTCTCTTCTCTCTCTTTCTACAATAAACTGGATGATAAAAGTTTTCAGTTTGGTGTTTTGGTCTCAACTAAACCTTTTTAACGGAGAATTTTGTTTCCAGAGAATTCATAATTCACTGTATTTGTTTTTGAATAATTAAAATGTCTTCCAGTGTTAAATGTTCATTACAATTTAAAGTTTATTGATCTTTCAGAATGTGTTCTCGCATTATATTAGTTGAAAATAGTCTCAAAACAACAATACTGTCATTTATCGCAATATCTTCTGGGAGAATTTATCGTCCATAAAAATTTGTTATCGTGACTTTGAGTAAAGAACTGGATCTGATTAATTAGACGCCTTAAATCTGAAAGGAAACACAACGATGATTTATGTCACCCGAAACGAACAGGACAGTCTCATATCCACATATGAAATTACAATAAAAATAAAAATAAAAAAAACAGCCCACGCAGAGTGAGATAAAATGAAAATATAGGCAGAATAACAATTTAGAGAAATAAATAAAGAAAAAACAGAAGAAGATGGACTTGAAAGGGGATAGAAAAAGTCTGATTCGGTGAAGGGGGGGATGACTGCAGAGGTCCCAGCGGACCCTGCAGGGACCTGGGGGCAAGTCTCAGCCTTGTCATACTCTCCTCCTCCTTCTCTTCCTCCTCCACTCTGCACACCATCTCCACCCCCCCACCCCCGCCCCTGTTCTGCCCACGGAAAACGTCGATAGCAGGCTGCCGGTGCCGAGGTCTCTGGTGGACACTAGCTCATTCTCCCGGCATCGACAGGCCCGCCAAATCAATATTTAGTTCCCCACTAACAAGCTGCCTCGGGGTCTGAGCCAGAGAGAGAGGGAGGGAGAGAGAGGAGCGCGGGACAGAGGACGGCGGAGAGAGACAGAGCAGGGACTGAGAGCTGTCCAGCTAGAAGGGAAAAACATGGATTCAGAGTGTGTGCGTGTGTGTGTGTGTGTGTGGGAGGTGGAAAGGTCAGGAGAAGATCTGGGGAACAAGAGAACAGTGTCTGCTGTGTGTCGTGGTGCGGAGGCGACGCATGAGTGCCTGCAGCAGCTGCTGACATGAACACACACACACACACACACACTCCTCGACGCTCTCAATCATACGCGTATCACAGCGAGCAGACGTTGACAGTGCTCAAGCAAAGCTCCAGCAGAGAGCACTCACAGATGAGTGGCTGTGAGCACACAAAGGCTCCAGCGGTGAGGATGCACTCGCCCGTCTTTGTTTCATCTTTTGAATCATTGTTTTCGAGCCTGGAGCAGGATCACCGGGGTGGGATCTCAAATTCTGCTTCTATTTACTCGATTTGCGTGAACCTGCTGCCCTAATTTTTTTATTTATTTTTTCTCATTCAACACTGACAAAGCAGGATATTTACAAACCTGAGCGCACATTTATAGAAATGCAAACATCTTCAGATTAAAGCTTTGAAACTCCTAAGAGTTGAAATTATTTGTAAAACAAAAGTCTTTAGGCAAAAGTCAACGTTTTAACAAACATTCAATGCAAACCTATAGATAATCCTGAGTCAGATATTAAAATGATAACTGATTCTGTCCAACTACATGTGCAATTAAACACAACTACATGAGCAGTAAGTAGGAGAGACTGTAACATACCATTTAGGAAAATGTATTTTGGTCAGCTTGATCTTTAGAACCAAGAAATATTACAACTATGTATTTTTTCATGAAATCACTTAAACATTTTTTTTAACAATTAATGTTTTTAAATGCATTTTTCTTACAGATGTTGTTGTTTTTATTATATTTAATCTAAGTAACACTGCTTTTAGCTATGTATTAAAATCAGTCACAAATTAAAGCTTGTTTATGTTCTTCTGCATGTTAATTGTATTTGTTTTTACTTTTTCCATCAATCTGATACAGACAAAAATTACCCTCTTTGGCTAAATGTTAGCATATTTACACAATGTATTCATTTTGATTAATATGCACTGTCCTGTTAATCAAATAAATTAAATTCATAATTAAAGTAATCATAAAACAATTTGCACACAAAACAAAAAATTAACTGCAGCAACAATCAGAAGAAAAAAAAGGTTAAAAATCCTCCAAAATATCATGTTAAATGTTTTTTTCCAAGAGAGTACCACTGGATGTCCACACACCGTCCCACCAGGGATTTCATGTCCACTCATAGATTTCCAGTAAACGGATCAAGACCACCTCTGTCCTAAGTTCTGTGTCAATCCCGCAGGGGGTCCTCGCATTGATCAGAACATTTTAGCTACGCTGTAGAGAATATAATCCCAAGGATCTGCTGACTTCTCATTATGAGTTTCAGTCTCATTTAATAAACTGTGGAGGATTATTTCCTCAGCTCTGCAATCCAGAAGTGGAATATTGGACCTTCTACATCTTTCAAAACTCTCATCATCATCATCATCATCATCATCATCTGATAGTCAGCTCAGGTTTCTGCAGGGATTTGGTTTTAACAACCAATTATATTTATTTAAAAAAGAAAAGGACACTTTTAGAAACAAAACAGCCATTTTTGATTGAAAGGCCACTCAGAAACCATCACTCCAAAAGAAACCAAAACAAAAAAAAGAAAAAAACAATTTGCAGTTTGCAAAGTCACTCAAACACAAACACTCAAATTTTGGACATATACCCTGTTGTCTCAAACTAAAATTTAAGTGTTCGGCTCTAATGATCATCATACAAACTGTGATGTACGAGGGTGGCAGCATCATGCTGTGAGGATGGTTTGCTGCAGGAGGGACTGGTGCACTTCATCAAATCACTGGTATCATGAGGATGAAACATTAAGTGGAAATATTGTAGTAAAAGACGTGAGTCAGGGACATTAAAGCTTGGCCATAAATGGGTCTTCAAAATGGACAATGACAGTAAACATGTCACCAAATGAGTAACAAAAGAACGGAGTCTGGAGTCGCCATCACAAACTGACCCAAACATTCAGACTAATTCAACGTCAGACAGTAGCTGCCTTTCCATTGACCGTATAATGTCGTAATTTGAAACTTCAAAAATAAATTTGCTTAATAGAAAATTAGCTACCTACTGCACAGTGGGGCAGTAGGTAGCACTGTTTCTTGCAGCAAGAAGGTTCTGGGTTCGATTCCCGGCCCGGGGTCTTTCTGCTTGGAGTTTGCATGTTCTCCCTGTGCATGGTGGGTTCTCTCCAAAAACATGACTGCAAGGTTAATTGGTCTTTCTAAATTCTCCTTAGGTATAGATGGGTGTGTGTGTGTGTGTGTGTGTGGTTGTTAGTCCTGTCTGTCTCTGTGTTGCCCTGCGACAGACTGGCGACCTGCTCAGGGTGGCCCCGCCTCTCGCCCGAAATGTCTCGCTGGAGAGACACCAGCACCTCCTGACCCCATTAGGGACAAGGGTGTTAGAAAATGGATGGATTGATGGAAACACGTCAGTAGAAAAAACTTGTTTTTTGATAAAATGATTTTGCGTGGGGTGATGTGGTCTGTTGGCCGTATCAAAATTGGTTTATTTCACAAAACTACATGATCAACTGGGTGTTACTACTGGCGCAAACCACAAAAACAGAAGACAATATAAGTAGTTGAAGGGTCATGGTGCAGCATGTTTTTTAATGACTTACTGCGTTAAACTTATTTTCAAGTGCATTTCTTATTTAATAGAAACACTACAATTACAAAATTGTGTTTTTTCGACAATAGTTGAATATCAACTAAGTTTTGCGCACATTTGTAATGGAAATATAGCTACTGAAAACTGTGTTTTTATATAGCACAAGCCAACATCTGGTTCCAACTCTGTTCACTATGAAGATGTGTTAACCCAGTAGAATAGGTAACTATTGCTGCTGCATGTGTGTGAGACTGACCTTCTGCTGGAGGATGAAGTTCAGGTGGTCCAACCAGTCCTGGTCTCTGGATGTTTCTGTGCAGGTGGTCAACCTCTGGAAGCGCAACAGCAAAGAGACGTTACTTATGTTTTACTGACGGGAGACAGAAAAATTAACATTTTGCAGTTATACTAAAGGCCTTGAGGTGAAAGAAGGTATGAAGGGGGGGTTGTTCAATGACGCAAATTACAATAGAATCTTACATCAACCTATTAGGGTTTTATGTCTACGGGCAGAACTGTAGCTTCACACAACAGAGAACCTTGAGGCAATGCATCTGCATACTGTGCAAATTTAAACAAAACTCCTTTTTACTGCCAATAAACAGTGTGGAAAGTAACCGCATACATGCACAACTTAGCATTTATGCAGAAACTTCAAGCCTCCAGTGTTGCTGCTGAAGATGTGACTATTTTAAATTTTAAGGTCTGAAATGACTGAAGAACAGTCGCCGCAAAACACAGATTTTTTATTTGGATGGATTGATGGAAGAGAAAAAGATGGAAAAGTTTTCGCTTAACAGCAATTCATATCAAACGAGACAAAGTTAAACTTGAAAGTTTTTCCCTTCATAAACTGACCAGCTTACAAGATTCAGCTGAAAAACAGACATGAAAGGAATCCACAATTAGTTATATCAATAAAATTTGAAACATTTGTTTCAGATGCAAAAACAACTGAAAAATTACTGTAAGCTGTTTAGTTTTAAGCAATATAAATTAAGAACAGTCACACTGACGTCGCCATGTAACGTTCGGCCCTTTCAATTTCAATCAGAGAGCTTCACCAATGCAGAAATGATGAAGAAAAATGAAACTGATGGTGAACAAACCGAAGAAGAGGAGAGAGTTGGACAAAAAAGCTGGTGTTTGTGCTGCTGCTGCTTGGAAACGCCAATCCGACAATATGCTGTAAAGAGCCCCAGTTTGTAACTCAAACGGTTTACTTTTAGCATCAGGATCAAAACATTCACAAATATATTAGGACAGTTTGTGTCAAACACTAAAAGATTATTCACAACCACTTTAAACATCCATTCATTGTATTCCAATCTGTTTTGATTTTGTTAGCTCCTGCTGCTCGTGTTAGCTCCAGCTGATATAATGAACAGTAGATCACAAGCCAATCAGGTTGGTTTTTTTCAACAGCTCGAATAACAACATATGAAAATGTGGGAGTTTGTTTTGTGGGCTTGTCAGCCCTCATGACCGCGAGGTTTTGTGTTTTGTTCACAGGATTGAGTCCACTATAACCCAGTCGCGACATCGCCACAGCATGGATTGTGTGAGTGAAAAAAATAGCAAAGTCTGTTGGCAAAAAATATAAGAAATAGAATTTAAAATTTTTGAATTGTGAGTCTTTACATATGACAAACGACTTATGTTAATGGAATAGGAAAACTACAATGTATTTAGAAAAACATGCTTAACTGGAGAATCCCTTAGAGAGTCAGGAACAGGAAATCATACAAAGCCCAACTCTGAGTGTCTTTAACTACTCATTTATAAAACACATATTTCCATAGACATACCGTTTTATTTTATTATATTTACATATTATGTCATATTTAAACTATTCATAATTTGACTATTATTTACATTTTTATAACACTTATGCTTATATTTTGTAATATTTTAACTTTTTTTGATGGGAATAACTGTCAACAAATAAGCAGTTTCCCGTTGGGGATCACTACAGTGTTTCTGATTCTGATATCCAGTCGGCATCATTTCACCTCCTTGGTTTAGGACCGTCTTCGTCTGTCTGCAGCGTTATTCTAAAGCCAGCATTTCTAAAACTTGGTAGCAAATTGGGAGAAAGAAAAAGAAAAAACCCATAAAACTTTGATGATTACAATCTTTCAAAAATGCCTAATGGGACATTTCCCTTGGCTCCGGATTGAGCTCTACCAGTTTCCTCCCGGTGTATAATCTATGGCCGCTGTATTTACTTTATCAAACAGCTGCATAACTCCACTAATACAGCTGACTTCCCAGGGTTTGGACACAGAAGCTCTGAGGGTTTTCCTTTTGGACCTGGCAGTGAGACGTTTTCACCTGCATGTTTATTGCTCGAGACATCTGCCACTGAACAGAGAGTCCTTGGATCAGGGTTGTTTTCACACAACCATACTGGAACCTGGGGAGATTTAGATGCTTTTTGTTGCAGCTTGTTTACCTTTTCAGATAATACCAAAACAACCAAAACAAGAAAACACATAACCTTAAATTTACTTGACTAAATTTATTTGGATCTGATAGAAAAGTGCTGCACTAAAAACAAAAACTGAGACAAAGCAGATCGTTTGTGGCTGAAATAAACTCAGTAAGTGCGCGTCCACCCTTGGTAGATATATAACAAATAACTGACCCTTCATCTAACATTAGGGTGCAGAAACAAACAAATTAGAGCCTTATTACATCTGGATCATTAACTCCACAATAAGTTACCCAGGGAGCCTGGAGCTGCTCAGGTCTGTGCTGCGTTGCACACCATGGAACGGACAGAGGCAAAAAAACAAAACAAAACAAAAAAACCAGGAGAGCAGCGTGATGCAAGAGGGTAAATATGAGAGGAGCGGGTATTTTTCAGCACACACGTTCTCTGCATGCAGCTACATCCCATTAATACTTTGGTTTATAGAGGCGGCTTTAGTGTCATCAGCTGACGAGTTGAACTCTTCAGGGAATAATCTGATGACAAACTTTTCACTTCTACACTGAACCAACATACCAACACTAATCCTCTGCAGCAAAGAGAAAAAGATAGATTTAAAAATAGTTGGGCTTATAAAACTTAACTTATGCCTAAAGATTAACAAAAAACATCACTTTCTCTTGAGGATTTAACACAAAAAAATAAAAAGAACATGACTGTTCCCTTTGTTCTATACAGTAAAACAATTAAGCTACAAACTCTGATCAGCATTAAGGCTTATAATTTAAAGATAAAAAATCTGTTATCAGATTTTACACAAGAAGCTCTTCTGGAAGCTCTGATTAAAGTGAATCTATTCTCACCAAATTCAGACTCCAGCAAACAGTAAAACATCAACATGTGTTTGAAAATATGACAACATATATTAGATGGGCTGTACACAAACATTAAGCCAGATTGTATAATTTTGACCCTGTGTGGTTTAGAGAAAACCAACCCTTCATTTAGGCCTGTGAACCAAATTCTTACTTTTAAAAATTATTATTTCATTATTATTTAACCAGGAAGTTGAAATAAAAATTCTCCTTTAAAAATGTGAAGCAACACAAATCAGAATTTCACAAATTAATGAAATAATTCATAATAAATAAAAAAAAGACAAACACAAACCTCCAAAGTGAAACAATGACATTCCTCCTTCACTGCATGTTTTTTAATACTCTTAAAAGTTAGACGTTTATTTGTCATGTGCACAGTAGAAACACTTTTCTTTGTACAATGAAAAAGTTACTTTAAATCCCACTTAAAAAGGTAAAGAAAAGTGTGAAATGTAAAATAACCTTATAAATATAGCAACATATCTATAAGTACCAATAACAGGATAAAAGTAGTAAATAAATATAAATTTTATACAACAAATAGTGCAAATAAAAATTGAGTAGCAGATTATTGGTAGCAGTGCAAATGTAAACATGTAGCCAGTTCACTGTAGAGTCTGATGGAAAGGAAAGTTATTAAATCTAGGTGTGCATTTCACATCAGTCATGGCGGCGAGTATTTTTAGTTCAAGAACATTTTGTAGATTAATCCAGGATTAGAGGGTTTTGCTAAAAACTTTCAAAGTCCAGGGAAAAATTTAAAAACAAAACTATTGGAGGCACGCAATGGTGATTATGAGTAGTCTTGCAAAGATGATATTAGTTGCAATATACGTTTATTTTCTTCTCTCCTCTCTTTTATTTCTGCTTCTATTTCTCTGTGACCTGCAGCATTTTGAGAAATATCATTATTATCTGCTTTTAGACTCAGTCTAACTGGCTAAATACTACATTCACTGCAAAACACAAAATCTTGCTAAGTAATTTTGGTCTAGTTTGTAGAACATTTACCTCAATACACTAGAAATAAGAGAAAACTAACTTACAAGGAACTTTTCAACAGTAAAAATAAGCTTGTTTTAAATCAATAATTCCTTAATATTGATCAAAAAGTACTAAGACTATTGGCAGATTATTTCACTTACAACATGGGAAAAGTTTCTTGTTATAAGTGAAATAATCTGCCAATGGAACAAACACTTCATCAATATTAAGAAATTATTCACTTATAACAAGCTCATGTTTCCTGCTGAAAAGTTACTTGCAAGTTTGTTTTTCTCATTTCTAGTGTACAGAGATATTTCCACTAGAAACTAGACCAAAATTACTTGGTACGATTACGAGTTTTTGCAGTGTCAGCATGAAAAATGCAAGTTCATAACACTTGGAATAGATTATTCCACTCCAAAAAGTTCCTTATGATATAAATATGCAGATTTATTGGCGACACAACGTGCAGCCCTAATGACGAGCGTATGTAAACTTCTGACCAGAACTGTAAGCGGGGTGATGAGAGAAACTTACTCTCAACCTGTTCTCTGTCATACAGGGGTGGAGTCGCTCGGCAACGGCTTCAAATTGGTTTCAAGTGTGAGTAAGTGCCTGGTGAGCTCCTTCTAATCTAGTGATAGATGAGGGGAAGTCCCCAGAGATCCAGGCTGATTGTAACACGGCTGTTAATTGATGACTTTGTTGCGAATGATCTATGGTGGAGAGAGGGCCTCACCAAGTTGGAAAACAGTTGGAAATACTTCTGCAAGCGTCCAGCAGTCAATAACGGGAGCTTCAGCTCGGTGACGGCTTTGATGCCAGGAACAGAGCTGCACTTTGTGAAAACTTGGAATGAGTTTCCAGATTGAAATCAAACAGCTGTAAACACGGCGCCGGACCTTTCTCCATGTTACCTGAACTCGTGACCTCATCGGTGCGTTTTACACATTTCACCAATATCAACAAAGCTCAGACAAAAGCAGACATTACTGAAAAGGCACTACTGACAAATCACTTGAAGAGCTTGAATGTTCGTCTTTTGCAAAACATCCTTAAAAAAGAAAAGATACTGTTGGAATTAATAGTACATATTGGAAAAATGAATAAGAAAAACATGAAATGGTGAAACAAAAAACATCAATGTGGTTGCAGCTCCTCTGGTTTTTCTGAAAGCTTCAACCCCAGGAAGACTTCAACAATAAAAAAAACAATATTCTTCATCAACCCGTTTCCAGCGTCTTCGTACTGCGGCTGACGGGATCCAGGATTCAGGCTCGTCACTCACCTTTTTGTTTACAAAAATTCCACCTCAAATTTCCAGTCAGATTGAAATTTGGAGTGTTTGCCGGACGTCTCACTGAGTTTACCCGCCTGTTTTGAAGAAAACGTTTGAACCGTGTTTGCTGAGTCAGGTATATTAACGTCCATCATCAGCAAACATAGTTTGGATTGGTGGATGGAGAAAATGTCTGCCGATGTGTTTCCTGTACACGTCTGTCCAGTCGTTACATATTTAATTGGGATTCTACCAAACATGAAGTTGTTTCATTGAAAAATAAAAAATATATATTAATAAATGATTATTAAGCACTCCATCAAATAAAAAAACACTATTTAAACAAAATAAATATAAAAAGCTAATTCATTTTATTTATTCATTTCAGGAACCTAAATGAATAAATATATATTGCATATACAGTACAGACCAAAAGTTTGGACACAACTGTGTGTCCAAACTTTTGGTCTGTACTGTACATTCAAATACATATGTACATATACAGCCACTATATGCTAAGTTATGGAAGAAGAAATGATACTCGTTTTGAGATTAATTATAGATCTTGTCACATTCTTACTTAGTTAAACTAATGTCTGTAGCTGAAGACATTAGTTACCATTTATTTGAATATTTTCTTCTACTTGTCATAATAGTCGTGTCTGTGGCTCTGACCTCTTTTCTCTTAATTCTCAATTATATTTCCCTCCAAAGTAACAACTTTTTGAAATAAACTTTTTAGTAGGTCAAATTGGTGTTTAAATCCACTAAACTTCTGAGTTTGTGTCGTTCGTAGATCACTGATAGAGAAGCAGCAGCTTTAGCCACACCAAGGGATCCAAATTGTGACATTTCTGGAGACTTTTTGGCCTCTTGGCAGCAGCTTTGTGCTTCTCATGGTGCATATGTCTCTCTACAGCCTTAACCCCCACAGTGCCCAGCTTTTTTTAAATGAATGGGTTTGGCAACAACAATCGTATGAGTTGGCAAAAGAAGTGAGCCAATGGCAAAGATAAATCTCCACTTACCCATGAAAGACGCAAAAAGGGTGTATTAGCAGCTGGTTAGCTAAAGTCACAGAATGCAGTGAAGTGTCCAACTGCAACTCAAACTTCTGACTGACAAAAATAAATATTTAAGACCTGTGATTAACGTATTTATGGACAATACAATAACTGGACAAGTAACTCACTGAACATCCTCAGAGTAATGAGTCCATATTGTTTTTAAGTGTTGACATTTCTCACTTTTCACCCTTGAAGTCACGGCATACCTTCACATCGACGTTGACGGTACGGTATTTTTTCAGGTTGTAGGCGCGAATGCCAATCAAAAACTTCCAAAATTTTATAGCAGGAAAACTCTGTCATGTGTGAAGAGTTCTGTAGGTTTTTCTAAACAAGATATAAATCCTCCTGAAGTCAGAATAAAAATGCTGTCCTTTGGCCTTACCTGATCCGTTTCCATTATATCTGCCAGATCATTCTCTGACATATTGAGGATGGAGGCAGCGATGGACTTGGCTTTGATCATGGACTTGGCTGAGAGGCTGTTCTTCTCCGCCACAGAGCTGGCCTGCCTCTGCCTCCTCCTGCTCATCAGCTGCTGTTTGACCTCTTGAACGTCTAAAAGTATTTCACTGGCCAGGGTCTGAGAAGGGAGGAGAAGAAGAGGAAAAAAGAGGGAGGAGAAGAGGATGATGAAATGGATGTAGAAAAACAAGAGGGATAGCGCTGCCCGGCAGATGAATAAATGAAATTGATCAAGCTTGCACCAGAGAGGCTTAGTACATTATGGAGGAATATTGAGTTTGACAAAGTCAGATTCTCCTCGGTTTTGCCTCACACTCCCCTGTAGGAGTGTGGACCTCGGGGTTTGTTGCCCCGTTGATTGAAAGCTGAGGGAACACGGCTTTGATATTAAACACACCCTGAGTTTCTCCGAAATCTCCACAGGCAGAGAATCACGCTTTGGAGAGGGAGAAAAATGGAGCGCTATGAAAATACAGCCATTCATTTATTTATTTGCTTTCTGAAACGTCTTACAGTACAACAGGGCAGCATAACAGTGTTAATAATTAAGCTAAAGAGGGGCTGTCTCAAATGGTGCCCGAGTGGGCGGCGAGCGAGACGAGGAAGGCCTGGGGTGGCACGGCTGTCAGGCACTAAATGGGAGTACGCTCTAAATACAGAGAGACAATTAAATGTTAAAACTGCCACTGTACACTAGGAAGTCAATAAAGTAAACTCCCCTTTGCTTCATTTTGAGCTTATTGATCGAGGCAATAATCTTCTGCATCATTCCCCTGCAAGCCGGCTGAAAAGCTGACCTTGGGTGGATTGTCAGGTGAGAGAAAGCTGGAAACAACAGAACTCACAGAGAAAGAAAAGCACCGGCAACAACTTGTTCTGCAACAGGAAACGATATAAAAAGAGAGGCTGGTTTACGCTGCTGCCGCCGATACAAAGTCCAGCCGAGGGACCCGAGTTAAAAGGTTGATCTCACATGCAGCACATATCTTAAATCTTTTGAATTTCACACACATGTACCAGATGTGGTTTGCATCAGGAGACACAAAGTAAACAGCATCTTCCCATACTCTGTTAGAAAATACAGAAAAAGGCAGTTTACGTGTAATTTCAGACCACAAATCTTGTATAAACTTATAGGTGAAGAACTTGGTAGAAAAAACAAAATGTGTGAATCAACTGAGCATGCCCAATACGCTACAATTGCTTCAATTTGACTAGCAGTCAGATTTAACTTCATATAATTTTACACCAAGTAAAAAAATACCTGTTTTTTTTACACCGGACTGTCCAGTAGACTCAATTTGACTGGAAATCAAAATTGCAACATTTGTTACATTTTCAGCTGCTGCGGTTCACTTTCAACCCGAACTGTTAAACAAACCCTTCGAGCAAGACTTTCACTTTTCTTTTGGTTGCATTTACCCAGAATGCCCTGCGCTGTAGTCCACTTCCTGCTTTTGGAGCGGTCTCTGGTTGTCTTGGCGTTCACATATGCATTTGAATCGCACCAGAGTTCACTTCAAACAAAACGATATCTAGATTTGTTTGCGGACCAGAGTTAATAGCGTTCTTGGAATTTCAATATGGCGACATCCTTAGACATTATTCGCTGTAGCCCTTATGATCATTTTAAGTTTTCATTTCCATCAGCAAGCACCTGTTTTTAATATCTTCAGTTTAGATTTGCAGGCGCTACATGGGACATTGATTTTAGATGCATTCTTTCATGCGTGTCTTGTAAAATAATCATCTTTCTACCACAGCTTACTACCGTTCATGTGAAGAGCAGCCATATTGAATCCAGAAGTCGAACTCGTAACTGGGTTCAGTCGGAGTTGGTCCTGCTTCAGTAGTGTTCCAGTTGACTTTTCTGGCTGGGAAGTCTGAATTTCCCAATTCAAAGTTCAACTGGAACGCAGCATTAGTTCATACTGGGGATCTGAAAGCCATCTTCAGTCTTTTGAGGCCTCTAGATGCTATTACTTTAGCTAGTGCAGCCTAATATCTATTGAAGCATTTCCTCTAAATCTTTGGCCAAATTAAAAGTGTCTGCACATTTTGGACAAAACATAAACCTTCTGCATCACAAATAATAACACATACTCTTAAGGTTACTGGACAGATTGGAAAAATAAAGAATGATGACAGAATGCAGCTCTAAAACATTTTAGTTTTGGTCAACAGAAAACATAAGAGCTGTATGTTACAGGAAACACAGATTACAGCTTTGCACAGCGAATATGACTGGAAGCAGTAAGAGCACATTCTGTGTTTGAAAGACTGTAACTGCCTACCTTGACTTGAACTTTTCCAGCAGGCTGTAAAAGTTTCCTAATTCAGTGTGTTTCATGACAGAGAGGTTAAAAGCCCAGAAGCATAACGCATAATGTCTTTTTTAAGTTTCCGTCTTTGGGAACAGTGGATATTCTCTACAGAACAATTGCTTCTCAAACATTCACTGTTCATGCAGTTTTATTTGACAAGTTTTATTAATATAAAAGTTTATCACGGATTTATGCCAAGATGTTTCTGCATAGTTTAGACGAAAACCTGGCAGGAAAGAAAGGAAGAAGAGATGGATGGATGGATGGATGAATAGACGGACGGACGGATCCTTGTTTCCTCTGACTGACAGTAAATAAACAAACGACTGATATCAAAATGAGCTGAATGGATATTTTAGTTTAACTGGGAGAGTCTGACTGGCCAGTTACTCTTGAAGCTGACTGAGCAGAAAACCAGTTAGTTTAACTGGTGAATCACTGTTTGTTTCCCTTAAACAGTGCTACATTGAATTCATAAACACAACAAGCACAACTCATTAATTATGCAACGTCCTATTCAAAAAGTAATGCCTAAATATCCAACAAATGTAACTTGATCTGCTCTACAGAAGCCTCCAGAAGATCAAATTTAATTGGCTGCTAATCATTTTGATACATAATAGATCAGTGTTTCAGCAGAAAACACAGCGCGGTGCAGAAACTGACCATAATAGTGTGTTTTTCAGCAAGGATAAAAAGTCGAAGCTTTCTTTGGAGGAGAATAATCTCAGCATGTGTATCTGTGTACTGTGGATTGGTCGCAATACTCAGGGCCACTGTTTAGCAGTTCAAGAGCGGTGCTTACAGCCTGGGGCGTGTGCAGGGGCCAAAAGGGTTTGCTGGCACACAATAGAAAAACACACTCACACACACACACGCCCGCACACCCCCCCACACGCGCACCCGCACACACAGAAAGAGAGAACAAAAAAATAAGCTCATAAAGACACTGAGATCTCTGCACACAAACACACACGCAGCCCTCCGGTCCTGATCAATACATGACAAGAGTAAATCTCCTCCGGACGTCAAGCAGTCCAATCAAAGGGCTCGCTGTTCTTATAGGGGATCACAAGAGCCGGGGGGAGACAAACAATGATGTGAATCCTCAACAACAAGACGACGGCCTCGGCAGCTCGGGGTTATGGGAACGGAAGAGACGAGCATGACACGCATTTCTGTACAGTAGCGCGTCTTTTCCAGGCTCCATGTGGATCCGTGGTGTCCAAACTTTTTGGGATAAAATCGTTATGATGAAAACACAGGGGGCCAACATTTCTAAAATAAACTTTTTGGGCCTTTTTTTTAATAATTTTTATTTACTCTGAAATCAAAATAGTCAGACTTTTGCAGAAAACGGATCAGTAGATTATCGTAGATAGAAAACATAAACAGCATCCAGTTTAAGGCAGATCCAGAGTTTGATTGTTTTCTGAGTTGCAGGATTTGCTTTTCATTAAAAGCAGGTCAATAATTCTGGCTCTAGTTATTCTAAAATTACAACAAATGCAAAAACTTTGTTAGTAAAAAGGAATCTATTTTCTGCATGTAATATTATTTTAAGAAGATATTATTTATCTGTAAAAGATGGAAAAGTGTCCATCTGTATCAACCAACTATGTTGGCCAGATTTGCTCAATTCTAAAGTTGGTCGAGGAACCGCAAATGGCCCCCGGGCCGCACTTTGGACACCTCTGGTGCTTATTGATTAATGATTATTGTACATAAACAAAAAACTATTTTACTATATAAAACTATTCACACCCCTGGCAGGTTTAGATTTAAGATCATCATCATTGGAAATTGGATAGCAAAACACAATAAATATAAATCTCTTAAGGAATAATTTAATATGCTTTTATTTTCTTGTCTTGTTAGAAAATTGAATATCAAATGTACATTTTTTGATGTATTTTGATGGTTTATCTTTGGTGATGAGCTCCAAGTCTATGACAATGGATGGTCTCCTTGCCATCACCCTAATCTTTTCCTTCCACCACAGATTCAACAACAAACATGTTGGTAAAATTTAAAGACTACTTGAAACCTAAATCCTCCAGGCTTATGAATACTTTTGGGCTTAACTACGATGTTTGACATCTTTGCATCATATTTGCTCCATATTGAAGAGAATATTAGATTATTTGGATAAAAGGCAGTAGTTCCCTGCAGGAAGTTAACAGTGCATTCTGTCCATAATCTGTCTGCCACCTGGTGTATTTGTGAGCAGAAAACTTCCACCGTTGTTATCTATCTGTCAGCTATTTCTCTTTCGATAGACAGGTGTGAGCTGAACTCAGGTGATGGACAGTCTTTATCACTTTCAGGCAGATTGACACAAACACAACAGCGGGTGATGAATTAGGCCCAGAGAAGGAGAAGGGCGGCTGCTCCAGATGCTCAGATTTTCTCCATGGTGGTCTGTTTCAACCAGATACTCGCTGCAGAAAGACACAACCTTATATCTCACTGTCCAACACTTCTCTAAACATTTCCTGTTTTTGATCAGGTGGACTTATTAATAATATTTCTTTCTATTTTCTAGAACAATAAGGAAGTTGAGTGTTACACACAGTCTCTCAGGGTTTGGTAGAATTAACATTTTCTGATATTCTTCTGTAAATTCCCACAGTAAGATGTTGCTTTACCATTTCTAGACAATGTTCTTTCCTCGTGATGTTGTAAAGTGTACCAGTCACTCCCACAGCATGACGTTACCTCTACCATACCTCACAGTTTGGAAAGTGTTCTCAGGTCTGCATGTTTTCTGTAATATGTTATCTGTAATATTGGCTTCTTCCTCTGTGAGCGGCCTTTCAGCTCATGTCAGAACATGGCTCATTGTGGATCATGACACTCTTACCAGTCTCGGCTGCCATTTTTGCGAGGTATTTTGCTTCTGATATACACACTTTGCATCAAAACACACTGACTCTAAAGGACGTAATACGAGACTCTCTAAAAGAAATGCTCTCTCCCATTATTTTGGCTTTTAGCAAACAAAAATGTTTCTGGTAACCCAAATTGACCTAAAACACGAAACGTTTAATTTGATTTAATGTTAAACAGTGAGAAAAAAACTGCTGCGTCTTTTCATTCAGTGTATGTAAATATCTGGTTTTAAATGGAGATAGCTAATGTCATGTAGGTGTTAAAATTCAAACTGTCCACCAGCTAAATACAGTAACACAGCTTTAAAATTAGATCTCAAAGCTTCCCAGTGGAGATCCAAATAACTCTGTACAGCAGGGGGAGACGTATCATTACTGCTTCTTTCTGCTGAGATCACACAACTGTGCAAAAATCTAGAGTCCGACCTTTGATTATTTGTGTCTGGATCAATCAATCTCCAGGCTTTATGAAGGTCTGAGTATTTTTTCTTTGGACTTTGTCTACGTTTTTAGTCCAGTATCTGAGGATGTTTAGATGAATGTTTTTTCTTTGCTGCGGCCAATGAACCATCAGGTCTCAGTTAGCACTGCTCCTCAGTGTTACTTTGTTGTGTCAAACAAATTCAACCTTTGTCTAATCACTTCTAAAACTTTCTGAAGCAGACAAGCGGCTCTCTGCTGTACCTTGATGAAGCAGTGAAGCTGCTCCACCTGCGAGCCCGCCTGGCCCAGCTGTCTCTGAAGCCGGTCCAGGGCCTGGGAGCTGTGCTGGGTCAACCCCTCCATTTGCTCGGTGGCGGTCTGCTCCAGGACGGTCAAGGCCTGCTCACCGGCGCCAACACGGACCTGCAGGGCCTGGATCCGCTGCTCCTGAAAGAAGCAAAATAATCCACAGAATACAAAAAAAATAATCCACAGGAAACAAAAATATCCTGATCATGTTGGTGATAAAAGCTTCAAATATCAGCAGAAAATCTCCATGTGAAGACTAACCAAACAAAACAATGTTGTGCTTTAAATTTGTGTCTATTTCTATACCGAGCTGCAACAGAACAACTGAATTAAATGTGAAAGAGTCAGTAGAAAGCATCAGATATACAGATAAAACCAGATGTCTATATACACTGAATAAAAAGACACATTTTTGTCTCATTGTCTGTAGTTAAATCAGATCAAACGTCTCTTGTTTTCAGTTATTCAGAATTACCTAAATTATTTCGATTTGCTAACTGCCCAAAAACTTATAGAGAAATTTTTTTTGAGATTTTCTTTTGTGACTTTCTTCAGATTTAGAAGTTCACATACGTATATTTGTTCAGTATCAGGGATAAGTATATTTTAAACTGCATGACTGGGGTCCCTTTGGGTTTCCTTAATCAAACTTTTCAATAGTTTGATGGAGTTCTGGTCCGGTCCACCTGAACTGGATCAGGCTTGTAGGCTGCATCGCTCTCACACACCTTTTCAGATTTACCCACAACTTACCCAAAGGATTATTAACCTTTAAGAAGTTTCCAAACGCATGATATCATCATGGAGTAGTGATGGACTCTGACCTGAACCTCCAGAGCCACATAAAGACAGTCACAAAGTCGGCCTTCTATCACCTGAAGAACATTTACAGGATTAGAGGACTAATGTCTCAGCGAGATCTAGAGAAACTCATCCATGCGTTTATCTCTAGTCACATTGATTATTGCAACAGCGTCTTCACAGGTCTGCCCAACAAATCAATCCTTCAGCTGCAGCTGATCCAGAATGCTGCTGCTCGCGTTCTCACTGAAACCAGGAAGATAGAGCACATAACACCAGTTTTAAAGTCCCTACACTGGCTCTCTGTAGCTCAAAGAATAGACTTTAAAATACTATTGTTAGTTTACAAATCACTGAACGGCTTAGCACCACAATACATTAAAGATCTGCTGTTGTTGTATCAACCCTCCAGACCTCTCAGGTCTTCTGGTTCTGGTTCTGCTCTGCATCCCCAGAACCAGAACCAAAAGAGGAGAAACAGAATTCAGCTTCTATGCACCAGAAATCTGGAACAAACTTCCAGAAAACTGTACAACTGCTGAAACACTGACTTCCTTTAAATTTCGACTGAAAACCCACCTGTTTAGAGTTGTATTTTAAATGTAATCAATTATGAATTTAACGATGGCACTCAACTTAATGTAATGTTTTGATGACTCTATGTTGCATGACTTTGTGTTTTTGTGATTGTTAAGATGTAAAGCACTTTAAAATGTCTTGCTGCTAAAATGTGCTATACAAATAAAATTTTATTGATTGATTTGATATGGGCTTTCCCTCATTTTTAAAGATATAGCAGTCCAGGGGTCTCAAACTCAATTTACCCGGGGCCGCTGGAGGTAGAGTCTGGGTGAGGCCGGGCCGCATTCACACACACGGTCTCCTCAGCCGAACCTTTCTGATTGCCTATTACCATATTTGGCCGTAGTCAGGCGCTGTAACAGCCGTAATTGTGTAGTGTCTCTTTAAGATACTCTAGTATTGCTAATGATGTCAGAAGTATGCGCCACGGCTTCTCTGTAGAGAGCGTGGGAGAAACGTGCTAGACGGACATGTTAGCTCCCTAACTTTTTAGTAATGTTACGGGTTGTTTGGACGCTGCTCAATTTTCATGTCTGATAATATAGCAGCCGTTCAACCGGCTTTGTAAGGTTGGTGAAGAGCGTATTTATTAAAGGACAACACTGTGGAATTCCCAGTACCAGTGTGGTTGTGAGTTTTTGACGGTCCTGACGAATCTGCCGCCTCCTCTCCTCCCTTAAACACAACCCAAGTGTTACAGCGCCTAACCTTAATTACGTTACACTGATCAGCAACTTCCGGGTCTAGACTGGATGCTGAAGCACGTGAAGCGGGAGCGGCCGCGGAAATTGCGCATGAACAGCATGCAAATAATGACAAATAGAAAATGCAAATAGGCCCGGCCGATGTCCCGCCCCCGAGAGCAATATACTCCACCGTGATTGGTAAGTTCGTTCAGCTCCGCACACAACACTGAAAAGTGCCAATTATATCAAACTCGCGGGCCGCACTAACATTAAACTTTCATATTAAGGCAGGGGCCACAAACTATCGTCCCGAGGGCTGCAGTTGGCCCGCGGGCCGCGAGTTTGAGACCCCTGTAGTAGTCATTCCATGTATAAGTTTTGCAGCATTTAGCAAATAGAAATAATTTAGGTAATTCTGACTAAGAGAAGTTTGGTCTGATTTAACCTCCGACGGTGAGTCTTATTTTTCAGTGCATGTAAACTTCTATTCAGTAGAGTAAGGACAATAACATCCAGATAATAAACAGAATTTGCTTGTTTTCCGCCCGCAACACAAAATAGCAGCTAATATACTTCAAACTGCCTTCCACTCTGATGAGCAACAAGCATCTGTTATGGTGGTTTCTAACCTTTTTCTCCATGTCCTCTTTCAGTTTTGCACAGGATGCCTCATGCTGGCCTTTCTCTGTTGTTGCAACATTTAACCTCCTCTTCAGGGATTCAATCAGTGCCTTCCTGTTGGAGGCCTCCTCCGACAGCGTTTTTACCTGGACGGACAGAGGGAACAGTTAAATGTACACAATTTAATTTTACACAGGACACTGTTTCCTGCAGAAGTATTCACACCCTCCAAAGTTTACGTTTTTGTTATCTTAATTGGATTTTTTTTTGTTGTTGCAAAGTTTAAATGTGAAGTGTGAGACACATTGGAACTCAACCCTCTTTACTTTAATACCCCTAAATAAAAACCACTGCAGCCAATTGCCTGCAGATATCAGTTATTCAGTTATTGATGATAAATAAATATTTATCTGTATGATTTTTGTTACTTTCTCCACTATTTGTTCCATGACAGAATCAATAAATATGAGTAAATTCAAAAACATGATTAAGTGCATTTACTGTGTGCAGGTCAATGATGTAAATCAAAACATTTTAAAGTTTGTGACATCCTGAAAAATCTCATTTGAAATGGGATTGAATACTATTTGTGTTTGTGGCATTGTGAATGCTGTGCCACACGAAGTAATAAATAGGATCATAATCTTTAGGATCATAATCTTTATTGTTATCAGAATATTAATACAAAAAGTCCATATTGTCCACTCCTACATGTACCACTTTAGTAAATGCCAAGTTTTTCAGCTCCCATCATCTTGACAGCCATTTTAAAACAGAACGTTTCTTTTTCAGTTTGTGGTGTAATGTCATAAAAGTAAAATAAATAAAAACCAACATCTAATCCATTGGTTCCAGTTTTACTCAAACATTCAAGTTTCTTCTCGTTCACTCGTGTTTTTGCCTGTTGCACATAAACAGGTTTCACAAAAGCAGCCTGAACACCAACAGTAGAGCGGATGCCAGATTTTGAGAACCACTGCTTAGAATCAAAACACATCTATGCGTTTCAAAATCTCAAACAACATCTAGATTTAGATCCAAGGAAGAAGTTGAAGCAAGACTTGGGAACTGCTGTTTTCAGACTTTCTCTATCCAGTGTGATGGAGAATCAGCAAACATTTCAGTCCAAAGAGCTGCACAGCTGGCAGAGAAAACAAAAACCCTGCAGCCGTTTTTCTACTGAAAGGTTCGTCTACAAACTGTTGACTCAGTGCAACAGCTTTCAGTCTTTTTTATTATTTGTAGTAAAAGCAACAGATGTAATGACATCTAATGATGGTTGTTGGGGTGTGTGTGTGTGTTTTGCCATGGCAACAGGTCCAGGGTATCCATTAAAGACACTAAGAATAAAGTTAATTGAAAAACAAACAAAAGAAAAAAAAGAGTCCTGGTTGTTACTTTGGCTCTGTGACACTAAGGATGCATTCACACCAGGCCTGCATTCACTGTTATAGTGGCCCTAAATATGAAATCAGATAGTTTTTAAAGTGTTTCGTGAAAAGAGTTCAACCGTGATGAGACAGAGATGTTTGCCCACCTTCTTGTCCAGGTCTTCCACCTGAGCCCGATAACTTCTCTCCATGTCCTGCAGGACCTTTAATCTGGTCTTCAGGTCCTCCACCAGCTGCCTTTTCATGGCCACGTCTCGCTCAGCATGGATCACCCTAAAAGAAGATGCAAAAACTTAACACAGAAATAACACAGAGAACAACAAACACACACACACACCCCTTCACACACACACACACACACGAGTAGAGCTGGCAGACGCGGCGTCCCAATGCGCTGCATCAGCCATGACAGCTCATTATGACAACTAAATACACTGGCATGCTGCTTGGGTAAGTGGAGGAGCGTAAAATGGGGATGCATGTATAATTCTAGCTGGCATATATTAGAACAAATGCTCTGGCACCGAGCGCTGCTTTAAGAGTGACTGGGGAGTCCTTTTTGACAAATGGTGTCTCGAATCAGCCGCGACTGCAACGCGGCATTTTAATGTTTATCATTTAACAGCTCAGACACATAAATGCTTCAACAGGGAGGCTTTTTGCAGAGGAGGCCTCTTATGAGGGAGACTTCCTGTTTGTTTCAGAGGGATTTCCCATCAGCCTGTACAATCCAAACAGACGATTTTACCTTCGATCCTGCTAAATAAAACCTGCTTAGAGCCGCTGACATCACATGACCTTTTAAAATATGACAATTTAGAATTTTTTAAAGGGCAGTATTATGTAAAATCAACTTTTTTGAGATTTACATCATGCTATGATGTTATTCCCTCATAAAAACATTAATAGCCTTAATTCTTTCTGCATGTCTGAGAAATCCTTTAACCTCCGTGGTAACTATTCAGCTGTGCAAAACGCCTGGTTGGACCTTCAAGACACAGCTCCTCCTCAAAGTTGAAGTTTCCAAGCTGTTGCCTCACAGAGCAGTCCTCCCCCACTAAGCTCCTTCAGACTAGCCAGCAGCAATTAGCAAACACCAGGTGGAGCTACTTTTAGTGAGGTTTTGTTGTGGAAATTCGATGCCATTATTCCATTAAAATCTCGATGATTCTTTATCATTTTAACCAAAGTTATGAAGAGATGTTCTGAAAGGTCCAAAGAGCCACTTGTGGCTGGGGAGCTGCAAGTTGCAGATAGACAAACAATGCCATTTACGTTGTAAACTGTTTACGCCTGAACTGTAGCAATCATGCAGCGCGTGTCACTTCCTGTTTCAATAATCCTCCCTATTTACATACTTAATATTCTTGATTTCTTCTTTTAAGTGGTCTGAGTGTGTTAGCATGTTTTATTCTGTTTTCATAAAAGGCAGATATAAGGCATTTTCATGGTTGTCTAAACCTCAGGGAGCTGTAACAAATAGAATAAAGATCATAAGGATGCAGTTAATTAAGTGGATTTTTTTAATTTCAAAGATGTAGTGGCTTCTCTTCTCTCTCTCACACACACACCCGCACACACACTCAGAGTGTTGCATGTGTTTTAAATAAACAGATGACGCAACGATCCGGCAAATGCCTCCATGTGAGCAAATGTCCCCGTCTCTCTAGGAGGGCGGGCTGGTTAAATAAGTGTGAGCTTGTCCTATTGGAGTGACATTAAATTAAATGAGAGCCGAGTCTAGCCTGGGGACTTTGGGGGGGGGGGGGGGTGGAGGGTGGGGGTGCAGCGCTGGCTGGTTACCCCATGGGTTTGGCCATTAATGAGAAAACCCATATTGAACCTTTCAGATGACTGTCTGCTGTTGACTTAAAGACGGAGAGCAGCAATAAGCGCCCCGGCAGCTCCCCCTGCCCCGCTGCTAATGGCAATTAGACCCACAACATTTATTCTAGATGTTCTTTTTTTTTTTCTCCCACACCCCAAAAAGAATAGAGGATAAAAAAGAATGAGCGATATGCGGAACTTCTGCAGGATCGTATGATCTCTATTTATGAGCGTTAGTAGGAGCGAGAAGACGAGAAGCCTCCGACTGCATCGCGATCGTTCGCACGTTTGTTCCCTTTGTTCTGCGCTTGTTGCTGATATTGTTCATCAAACATGCGTGTATTGTAATAACAACAGTCAGCGGTGTGCGGAGCGTTAGCGAGGAGCGAGAGAGCACTTTTCTGTGTATGTTGTTAGGAGTGAAGACAGGGTGGATGTTTCATGTGGCTGATAGACAACAGGGCTAAAGATGAAAGCAGCAGCTTCATAAATAAGGCAGGGCCATAGTGCCGGATATTGACTGAGGACATGCCGGTGTACTTTGAAATTCATTTCTTTTTTTTAACCCCCCCCACCCTTCTTCTCTTCTTTAAGGCGAAGCAGGCTTGCTTCCCGTGCGTGTACTGAGATGTATATTTCAGAGACGTCTAGACATGACTTTCATTCTGAGAAAGAGTCCCTCCACGGAGGAGGAGGCCGAAACTTACATCCAGAGTTGCGTTTGAGCGACAAATAGATGAAGGAGAGGCAACGGATGTCGCGAGAAAACGGAGCTGTGATCCTTAGTGCTTTGGTCGCACACAAACACGTGCCTGCGCCCGGCTCTGATCGCAAGCACAACCTGGATGTATTATTGAGAATGTCAGGCAGAGGACAGAGCACAGCGGACAAACACAACCGGAGGAAAGCCAAGTAGTTCTTTGTACCTTTCTGAAAGTGCAAATGCAAGACGTGGGTCAGATCTCAACGGTGAATCGTCTACAGCGACGCATGCGGACTTTGTAATGCAGTAAAAGCTGAACTGAGTGACTTGACGGGCTGCTGCCTAGCGGCGTCTTTAGCTGCTTCCCAGATTTGTCTCCATTAGCAGATCCTGTGCGTTTCCTCTCTGTTTTCGTAAACATCGCAAAGGTAGCAAAATCCATTTATTGAACACAATCGATTAGATTGGCAGCTGACTGAATTCATTGATTCGCATGAGATTTACGTTGCTGCATGAGCGAAGGCCGGACCTTACAAACTCCAAACAACATGGCTGCCAATGCAGTGGGCAGGCCGACGTGGCGCCTGCAATCAAACTGCAAAAACACAAATTCTTACCAAGTATTTTTGGTCTGATTTTTAATGCAAATATATTAGTACACTTTAAATAAGATACAACAACCTTAAAAGTAACGTGTTTTATATCATTAGTTCTTTATAGTTTTTAAAATGTACTTATTATTAGTGGTACTTTATTATTTCACTTGTAATGAGACATTTTTCCCATTTTACAAGTGAAACAATGTCCCAGTGGAGCTGGTTTTTGCAGTGCACAGAGCTGCTTGGTATGAGTTTAATCCTGAATGGTGCCAGGAGGAAATGCGTCAATCGTTTTATTAGAATGATCATGATTTCTCAACCCTGCAAGTATCCAGGAATTTCACTGGCAAAAGCCAAAACCAAAATGTGCAGAAAACCTTTTCAATATTTCACTAATGTAAAAAAAAAAAAAAAGCCACAATTTCGCAATTCCTGTGTTTCCATTAAATAAGAAATGAAATCAAAATCATACATGAATAAGTCGGTTCACGCATTAAGTCATTAAAAATCCTGGTGGCAACAGATATAAGCATGAGATATATTCATAATTCAGCCATGGCTCTAGCGTATATCAGCCACCAGAGGAGACTTTGGCGTCTTATTCATGCGTTGGTGCAAGAAATTGTTTTCAGTGATTTTACAGAAAAGCTGTGGGTTCCACACTTTAGAATGGCAAACTCCATTGTTGATGATGTGTGATGCTGTTAGAGCTCTGGTGGAGCCAGCTGCACATTGTTTCAAAGAGGCCAGTGCCTATAAAGAAATATGTTGCTGCTGTATGAAAACTATATACAACAGCTTTAAGAAATATACAAATTTCAACATGGCTGAAAAACCACCTCATCCTAATGAAAAAATGGTTGTGTTTTTTTCAGAATTGTTGTGTTTCCATTAAGCGCATGTTTTCTGAATTCCAATTTGCGCCATTTTATGGTCAGTGGAAACGAAGTTACTCTGAGAGCAGAATTTTATCTCTTGCTTTCATTATGTTTGGGCCAGCAAACACAAAGAATTACATTTCTACAGGGCAAAATGAGGCAGTACTTTATAGTAACTACACCTTATTTAGACTTATTTAACTATTATTAACAGTTAATTAACCTTGAAAGCATCATTCATTAATGATGATTTGTACGTAATAAACTGTAAATTGATACAGTTAATGACTTCAAAGACCAACGCTCTCAATGTTTATTCAGGCCAAATAACTCACAAATTAACAATTCTATATGCTGTGTATTTGTTTATAAATGCTGAAATAAATGTACTTTCACAACACGTGTTAGACGTTTCTTAATGGGTAGAGAACGTTTAAATTGGCAATATACTAATCCTGAAGGCAGTTGCTAGTCAGGTTAAGTGGATCAGAGTTTGTTTCCTGCCGTGGACACCGACCGGCCTAGATGTGAGCCAACAACAGGAAATGTACATCTTTCGACTTCCTGAGGTGAAAACGAGCCGTTCATTGTTGCTTTCGCTGCTACTGCATGTACAGAAATCATACCTGATCTCCCATTTTCTGCTTAGCGATGCTGCTACCAGCATGTTGTGGGTCAGAACAGGCAGAGCACCTCGTCTCATTCAGCTTGCAGCAGCGTTTACCGCTGCTGTTCCAAAATTAGAAATATCATGTTGTAAAATGTATGAGCTGCTCGATATTCAAAGTTCTGCCACAAATATGCACAACAGAAATGCAGCAACCAGGACTTCCAAAGTTTGCTTTTACCAAAAACATTAAGAGTTGGGTAGAAACTAGTTACATTTACTTGAGTAATTTATTGGAAAAAGGTACTTTTTACTTTTTACTTTCTTATGAAGTATCACTTCTCTTACTGAAGTTACTCACTGTGAGTAACTTCACTGAATGAAGAACAAACTTGTTTAGAAAAGAATCACCGGACACAAACCTGCAGTTTCTCTTAATGTTTCATAGGTTTTATTTTTTTAAACTGATTTAGGAAAATGTTTTCTTTGCATACTTTTGTTGTGTTATTTATATAAAATATTTTGAGTAAAATACTTCATTTTCGTATTTAGATATTTAAAATACAAAAATTCACACAACTTTATATTTAAGTATTTTAGAAATGTCAAATGATTAATGTTTTGTACTTCAGTAGTCTTTTTACCAAATATTTTATTCTTATTTGCGTAATTTCTTGAACAACTACTTTTTACTCTTAGTTGAGTAAAAACATGTTGAAGTAGTGCTACTCTTCCTTCAGTAAAATGTTTGGATACTTTGCCCAGCTCTGTGTGGTTGCTCTGTCCCGCCTCCGTCATTTCTGTCCAATGGGAGCAATGACCCTCAGCTGTGTGGATTTGTTTAAAAATTATAGTCTAAAAAGCGCATTGTGAAAGCAAACCTTACCAAGCCAAAAAATTTAATAAAATAAAGTTCGATCCAGACTGAACAAGTGGATGAAGAGACTTTTCTGAGCCTAACACGCTGAATAAACCGTTGACAGAGTGAAACCGGGTGGTGACAGAGAGACAGAAAAGCTGGTCAGAGTCTAAATCATGCAAAGTTTTCGTTCCACTTCACAACACAATGTGACATAAGTTTAATGCAACAAAACACAGAAAAAGTTTAAGGGGTACTACTCTTTGTGCGCTGTTATCTTTAGCTGCCCATATTAACATCACACACTGTTTTCTTTGAGTTGCTGATGAAGCTGCAGCAGAGAGAGGCTCGCCACATGGTGGAATCAAACACAGCAGATGAGAGCTGCACAGAATGCATTAAGACACACAGACAGAGGGATGGAGACACAAAGAGGTGCAAGAAAAAAAAAGGTGCATAGCAGAGCAACAACAACAAACAGCCGGGATCACGAAGAGGACAAGCAGCACTAATTAAGACAAAGGTGTGTAACTAACTTGTCCTGCAGCTGGCTGAGCTTGTCCTCCTTCTCCTGGAGCTGTCCGCGCAGGGCTTTGTTAGCCGCCATCTGCTTTGTGACTTCAGCGTTCGAGCTCTGGGGAGAGGGCACACAGTACGAGCGTTTGTTAATGTGTTTCAGCCCGGCTGATGGCGGGTCAAGCACAGCATGTCTTCTCATTATGGAAACAGTGGAAGGCAAGAAGGTGCTAAAAGAGGTTAAAGAGAATAATACATTTTATAAAGTGGAAAAAATAACCCACACCTTCAATACTGATAAAAAAAAAGGCACGTGTAAAACATAAACATGTCTTGATTTTACATCCTAAATCATACCTCGCTGTATGTTAAAGTATTTTTTTAGCTGCAGATGCTGCAAATGAACAAGCGTTCACTAAAGGAATGCTGTTACTAAATTTTAGGCCATAAAATTAAAGTTAAAAAATAGGAATTGAATCATTTAATCATTTGCACATTTTAAGGTATTTCTAATATTGTATAAAAAGGTTTAAACAAAAAATCTGCATAATTGGTCAAATTTTCATCGATTAATCGTCAGACTAATCAATAGATCAATCATCAGTTGTAGCCCTACTGTTAACCACTTGTGCCTACAAAACAAAGGATGTCATGATGTCAGCTTATAAAAATGATGAACTCTTGGTTTGAAGGCCGCTGTCTCCACTGCAAGCTGTTGTTAAACATGCGCTTCCGTCGCCTCCCTCTCTGTTAAGGTGTCACCTGCCATGACATCCTGAGACGTGTGCACCGACAGCAGCAATCTGCTCGGTGACACTGATGAGCGGGCTGCAGAGAGGGTGATAATGTCGCGGCACCGCTCGCACCTCCTTCCCCACCATGCAGGGCGCGTCGCCACTGTTACCCTCCATTTCTCAACTTTCTGACAGTTACTCTGAAATAAGATCAATTGGTATGAAATGCTAATTCATGTTGAAATCACATGCAATTTCAGGTGATGCAGTGTGTAAATTAAAAAGGCGGAAAACTTTGTGCTTTTTTTTCTTCTTGCATGATCTGAAAACTAAAACCTTGACAGAGTTTCTTGCAGAAGCTTCAAGGACTTTGAGGCTTTCAGTGAAATGTTAAAGTGCCTCAGAAATTGATATTTGATGAAATCTGAGACTTTTTTTCCTCAACTAAAAATGCATGTTTAATCCTGCACTGCTGGGCTGTGGAACAGTGCTGCAGCTAAAATGGCCACAAGAATAGTAAAGAAATACACATATTTTAACTAGGGATGTCAATGTTAACAAATGCGATTAATCTAAAAAGTTTAACACATTAATATGACAAAATCCAGATGAATCACATTATCACTTTTGACCTAAAAGTCTTTCATGCAGAGGGCTACTTTTAGTCCACAGAAGCAATTTACATGATCATGTACAGCATTTAACAATGTAGAGTCACAAAGCCGAGGGAAAAGATGAGCGAGGAGAGTCTGATGTGCTAAGCAGAATTATTTCCCTTTAAAAAATGCCACTGTGAGAATAACCTCTGTGTACGGACGCCGCGTACACAGAGGTTATTCACCCAGATGCAGCCGTCACAGGTTTGAATCCCAGGTTTGGTTCCTTAATTGATAAAGGGACAATAAAGTCCACTACTGCCAAAATTCTCTGAAGAAGAAAAAAACAAAAACAAAACAAAACAAAGCAAAATAAAACAAGAAACATTGTGATGAACGTTTGGACAAAACCAAGGTAGCATGCAGCCTGCTTAATGCAACACTGAAACACAATCAGTTTCAGTTAACATTTCTTGATCACGTTTGAAACAAACTGCCTTCTTTTAAACTTTCCCGAATATTGTCAACTTCCTAAAATAACAGCCTAACAAATTTTTAGCCAAAAGAGATTTTATTTACTTTTTTTTTTGCTTGAATCCTTTTCTGGCAATAAAAAGGGTTTGACTTTTTTTTTGTTGCTAAAATCACTTTTGGACAAAAAGTGACTTGGACTGTTATTTTAGGGAGATGACAATATACTGTATCTGGAAAACTGAGATGCTTGGTTTGAGACACTCTTAAACATTTTTGACAATGTACATTTATACATTTGAACAAAGGTAAGAATAGCAGTTAATCTAGATAAATCCCAGTGGTAGATTGAGATTAATCTGACTACATTTTGTAATCGATTGACAGGACTCATTTTAACATTTAATTGTTTAGAATGCAGATATCAATGCAGATTTCCTTTAAAATTACACAAACGGATTTGACATTTTTACACTTTATTCATTCATGCCCCACAGAGCAAAAAATTAGAAATGAACACATTATTTAATGCTATCATCCTATTAAGAGATTTATCCTAAGAGGCATGCACAGCAAGGTGGAGAATGACGGTAGATGATTAACTCAATAAGCTCTGACCTTAAGTTTGACTTGAAGCTGCTTGACCTCCGCCTCCAGGGACTGGAGGGCCGGTCCGGTTCTGCCCTGACAGGAACACTCAGTGTTTGCTGGTGTAGTGGGTGGTGCTGCTGGTGAAGGTGCAGCTTTTGGGGGGAGGGTAATCCGCTTCCACTGCTCCAACTCCATCTCCAAAACCTTTTTCTGCTGCTCCACACCAGCCAGGTCAGAGGTCAGCTTCTGCAGAGTTAGCCACAACAGGATCGGTGAGCTAGTCATAGCGGTGACAAAACAAATAAAAGTTGAAGTCGGGCCTACTCGTAAAAAAACGTGGAAATATTTATTTCTGTTTTGGCGTGGAGGGAACTGAAGTGCGATAACGAGCTGCAACGTATTGTTGCATGATCCGACCAACAATAACAGACTGAGCTAATGAAGGAAACTGTATCCTATTACCCGCAGTGATGCTGTAGGGCGAGGGCATATACATCCACAGAACATTGTGTGCAAACAGAACTATAAGCATTTAAATTAATAATCATGTATATTAAGATTTATGACTTGTCCACAACACTGTATATCTATTCACTTGAGAGCAAATTAACTTAATCAGTTACATTTTTCTATAGGTTTACAACACATTTTTCACTTATAAAATTCCATCACTTTCCAGACTCAAATTCCCAGATTTTCCTGTCAATTTTTAGTAAATAAAACAGTTGACTGTAAATGTGAAGTTTTTTTATTCGGAGGAAAGGTTGCAAATACGTCTAAGTATTTTGCAGACACCATAAGACGACAAACTGAAGTTAGAAAGTAAGTAAAAATGCTAGTACGCTAATTCTAAACTAAAAAGATTTGTAAGGTAGTCATTATTAAGTCAGTGGGTGAAATAGTTAATTGTATTATTAGGTAGTGAATAAGTTATTAGGTTAGTAACTATGTTGGTAGTTAACTGCGTAAACTAGTAAATACACATACTAGTGAGTTGGAAAGCACATTAGTGAGTTATTATGTCAGTAAACAAGTTAGAGTAAGTTAGCTTTGAGTAAGCAGGTAGGAAAATAATTGGGGTAACTTAGTTATTAAGTACATATGTTTGGTTTCAAGTAAGTGAGAAAGTTGTTTTTAACCTTTTTAGTTGGTAATTAGGAAATTAGTTGTCAAGTAAGTAACTTGGTTAGCTATTATGCAAGTTACTTGTGTAATAGCATACAAGCCTTGCAGAGAACTCTGAAGTATCACATGTTACAGTGTATTTATCGTGGTAACTAAGTAACACCCATCATATTATCGTGTGGTTTATTATTGTGACTTCTCTTTTAGATTTTAGGTATGTGCAATTAAAATAAAAACATTGTAACTTCTTGGAAGAAAAAATTGCAACTAATAAGTTTAAATTGTGCTAAACAATTAGAATAAATGTGTGGATTGTTGATATAATAATCTTTTAACACCATCGTTGTTACAAATGCACAAGCTGCATGAGCCTGAACTGTTGGACTGTCCACTATAATATAATAGTATTAGTTCTGCATTTGAACAACTGAGTTTAGATTAATTAATAATAATGCTATCATTTGATCAAGTACAACTCGGTGTATCAATGGTTCTAAAGAGATCAAGATAAACCACACATCTGTGGCAAATATTAAAGTGAGTTCCTGTCTTCCTTATTAGGAAATACGACCTATAATCACATCACTGCAACTTTGGCTCAATATTGCAATGATTAACTGATATGGTATTGTGTCAAACATGAAAAATGCTTAATGGCACAAATAGGAGACATGATACATGGAAATACTTCTGACCGTGTAAAGCAAAGCTGGAAAACACAGCGAGCCAACACACACGAATGAAACCACAGATTCCCAAGGGTTTGCTCTCTGCTCTGCATACATGGAGGTTATTGATATCTGGTTGCTGGCTGACACCTTTTAATAGAATCCCTCTTGTTTTAGGTTTCCTCTGCTCTGCTGAAGGCACACATGCCGCCTCCCCTGGGAGCGTGGGGGAGAGGAGCAGGGAATAAAAAGTGGGGATATGGCCCCAGTGGCAGCAGAGCACGAATTAAGAGAGGCATTGATGACACTTCCTGTAAGACAAGCTTTGATTTCACAGGCCATTTTCAGCACTGGTGAGAAATGACACTGACACTGACGGACATACAGCGAGGAGAGGACTCCTCTATCTGTAGCGCTCCTTTCTCTCAACCTTATGGAATCACTGGAATCAACAGCGGCCGGATAAATAATCTGAATACTTGCAGAAACACACAGTGGAGCAGTGAGCAGTGCTGCTGAAAGACGGTCCTGGGCAGATGTGGACAAAGGACCCAAAAATTATACTCAACAAAGAGTAGCACTACTTCAACATATTTTTACTCAAGAGTAAAAACATATTTGGTAAAAAGTCTACTCAAGTACTGAGTAACTGATCAAATTATCAATCATTTAAAATAACATAATCAGACGGACCAAAATATAAAGTTAAGAAGAAACTTTGGTATTTTAAAGACCAAAATGACAATAATTCATATGAGTAACAAAAATTAAAATCAGGCAAAATAAAATGTTTCCAAATCAGTTTCTTTCAGTAAAAATTTTATGAAACTTTAACAAAAACTGCAGGTGTGTGTCTGGTGAATTTTTGTTTTTCATTCAGTGGGTTGAAAATCCAGAAGTTTTAGGTAAGAGTGGAGATACTTCAAAATAAAACTACTCAAAAGTAAAAAGTACAGCATAGTAAAAATACTCCTAAAAGTACATTTAAAAAAAAAAAGTTACTCAAGCAATTGTAATTGAGTAAGCGTAAATAGTCCAGGGTCTTCCTACATGGAGTTTGCATGATGTTCTCCCACGCATGCATGGGTTTAGTCTTAGGTATTGTTTACCATTTATCATTTATTGTTACACATTTCTTATGTTAAGAATTTCATTTATTATTGTCACAATAAATTAATGTTTGTTTTTTTTTACTAAAATTGTGTTTTATATTTTTTCTCTATTGTTTGTTCAATCAAGACATACCACTAAATTTGAAAATATGATTAACTATAGTTTATTTACACTTTTTTATGTGACTGGTGTCCTAAAGAAGAACATTAGAAATACAACATTTAATAAATACGACTTTAAATGTTTTTTAAAGTTGCATTTGTTTATGGGGCAAAGATTGCTCTGCCATTCACTTTTCTAAAAAAGTACTAAGAAATAGTTCTTATCGACACTTTTATTGTTATAACAATACTCCCACAAAATATGATGATAAAACTTTAAGCCCACATCACCTACCTCTTCTTTATCCCACAGGTCAAAAACACAGCTGTTAGGTTAATTGTCTGTAGGTGTGAGTGCGCATGGATGTGTTTCCCTGCATGGAAAACATGCAAACTTCATGCAGAAAAACCCTCAGGATGGGATTCTACCACCAAAACTACTATTTAAACACTCATAGTAGTATCCAGTTTAAGGTTTTTAAATGTGTGAGCTGGAAGAACTACCTGGAAAGAAAAAATAATGGAAGACACAAGACAACAGTGTATGACTTTATAAGGCAGTGAGGCAGGAAAAGAAGCGAAGAGGACAGAATGGCTGAAGGATCAGGAGACAGCAACACAAACAAGTCTCTGGGAAGCTGCCATGCTACCTATCACATGATGGCCCCTGTGGAGCCTGTCCTAAGCCAATTACAAGCAGAGTTTTAGTTGGAGAGTTGGCCAGGACCGGCTGGAACAAGTCCAAAGTCTATCACCTCTTGGCCTTTTCAGAGAGGGCAACAAGACCCGGCTTTGACCAGCCGGTCGGCTCCAACTTTCTCTGGTGGAGTGGCATTAATACTGCAGGAGGAGAGAGGAAACAAACAGGAAGACAGCAATTCCCCCTCTGTCCACTCATTCACTCCCCTTTGTGTGTGTGCGCGTGCGGGGGGGCATGTGTGTGCCTCCACTGCTGTGTCTGAGTCTAAGGTCTCGCTGGGTTTCAGCAATCAGAGGCCTGGTGGGTGCACTAGGGCCACTTCCTGGGTGGCAGCGTTGTGAGAGCTGCACTCTGACTTGTGTGTACGAGTCCACCGAATTGTAACTTTACAAAAACAAACACAGTCTAGTCTCTAATTATACGTCCAGTTGGTGTTTGTAGATATTCACACTACAGGAATATACTGTCTATCAGGTAAATGACTGTTTCTGTCGGCATGTTGGTGTGCACGGTTTGTTTCCTATCAGACTGACTAACCACTAAATAACTCGACAGGTGAGTGAAGCTCACCTGTAGAAAACAGTTAGCTCGTCTCTATTAGAATTAGGCTGGCTGAATGTAACTGGGCACATGGTTTTTCCATAATAGACAAATATAATAAAGATCATTTTTGAAATAATTATGAGTTCTTATTTATGTTTAGGGTAAAAGGAAAATGGCAACATATTTAGATCAACGTGTTGAACTCCATGTTGTAAAAGCAAAGATCTTGAAATATTGTTGATGTTCTATGAAGCACCAAATGGTTTCGGGCCTAAACAGCCTTCAGAGTTGCTGGTCAGGTATGAACCTCTGGGTTTCCTGACACCTCTTCAGAATCAAACGAGGCCAGGCAGCATTTACTTTCTAAGCTCCTCAGTTCTGAAAACCTGAGATATGTAGAAACTGTTGGGACTAAAAACTCTGAACCCATAACACATCTTCTTTTCCTCTGCTCTTTTATTTTTCTGAGAAACACTTGTGTAAAACTAAACTTGTCTTGCTTGCTGTTCTCCTCTGCTCTGTGGTTGTAACCTCCACAGAAGAGAGCAGGGCTGTCAGCTGTCTCATTAAAAATGTTCACCACCCCGCCACCAAAAAAACAAACAAACAAAAAGTGAAATATTTCCAAAGCAGCTTTTCCAGTTTACTCCTGTGTTACCTGTGTGAGCTGCTTGCTGCTGTTGAGCTGCACAGTGAGCGCGCAGAGCTGCACCTTGATCACTTCATTGGCCTCTTGCAGCTCTCTAGCTGCAAGCAGAGCATCCTTCCTGGCACTTTGCAGGACGTCTATGTGGCGCTGCAGAGACTCGACGCGCTGCTGCAGAGAGGAGGAGGAGCAGCGCTGGGTCTTCATCAGCCTCTTCTTCCTCCTCCACCTCCGTTTCTCCCAGCTTGTCCCTCGCTCCCAGGGCTCCTGCTGTTTATCATCTAACAGGAGGGAGAACATGCAGCTGCCTCAGAGGTGACGTGAGCGGAAAAACTCAGGAATCTGTTTTTAGACGCTCCGGCTGGGAGTTTACAGGCGCATATAGACATGTACTGTATGTGCTTTATAGTTTTGGCTTTTTCATTGTAGTTTAGTTTTATTTAGGTTTTACTTTTTGTTTGTCTAATTAAATTAGTTTTAGGTAGTTTTTATAATTTGTTTGCTAGTTTTGATTAATTAAACAATTTGTTTTAGTTAAGCTTTTATTGATAAAAATAGTAGCTTTAGTTTTTTCATATTTTGGTAAATTTATAGGTGAAGAATTGAAAAAGGTCAAAGCATTGTGATGTGATTATGTATCAGTTTCGTGTTTATATTTCATAACCAACCATAAAAATTAAGGATATTAGATTTGTAATTTCAATACATTTTAGTTAGTTTTATAAACACACAACATAGTTCCAGTTAGTCATAGTTTTTCTCTATTATTATGTTTTTATTTATCTCAGTTAACAAAGGAGTTATCTGAATTTCAGTTTTTGTTAGTTTTAGTTAATTATAATAAATTTGTTGTGCACATGTGAAAACTCAGATATACTTGTATTTAACTGCTAAAATGATTTACACTTCTGATTTATAACTAATTAAAGAGTTGAGAGGAAAAAAATGATCAACAGAAAAGTGAAATAAAATATTTTCCAAACACTTTTTAAAAGGAAAGTGAAAATCTGAAAAGTGTGGCATGCTTTTGTGTTCAGCCCATTTGAGTCAATATATTGTAAAACCATCTTTCAAAGCAACTGCATTTGGATTCAAGTCTGAACATCTGGACTGGAGTTCAGTGAATATTCTATATATTGAATATCTGTCATTTTATCAGATGTATTATCAATTGATATTAATAATGTGCTTACTGTGATATATACTGTTATTTATTATTGTTCTGCTATAATTTAGAGGTATTAGATTAATAACTGCTCTGATTTTTACTTGTTAATCCTTTTATTTCCATTTCACATCTACGCATGTTGAAAATTGTGGCTGTAACGTGACAAAATGTGGAAAACTTAAACGACTCGAATACTTCTGTGAGGTACTGTAACTGTATTTTAGTTACAGTTACAACTAAAATAACTGTAACTATTATTTTGTTGAAAACAAAAACTTGTGGGTGTGAAAACTTGTGCTAACCTTGTTTTCTCTTGTATCCAGTCGCTGGTGCATCTGTGCTGAAGCTCATCGACCGCCTGTAGGACTAGAAGAAGAAGAAAGTCGGTGAGCGTGGCGATAAAACGTCGTTTAATGGAACACAACAGTTGACAAGCTTTGGTTGGCTGACATGGGGATCGCGGTGACACTGTGATCACACATTCTGCTCAGCTTAACACAACAAGACAAATCATCCTGCGCCTAAATAATTCACCTGAACATGTTCAACAAACTCCTACAGTCCCCGACTCTGAGCGTGGAGATCAGCTCTGACAGCTGCTTGCTTTGTTCAATCACCGTCTGAGGGATTCGATTCATCCCACGCCACCAAGACTACGAGTGTGTCGTCATTTACAAGCAAAAAAAATAATTATGTGCATGCAAGCGTGTGTGACACCTCCCAATGCAAAACAGTTTGTAATGACATCAAACGAGCCAGGTAGCATTTAATCAGAGGCAGGTTTGATCAGAGCGGGGAAACGAGGTGTTTGGTTTGTGGCGCAGCGTGTTGTGTGGGGACCTGGGCTGTCACAGCAATGAGGATGGAAGGGTTGACGGGAAAATGAAAGGATCAGGAAAGACGAGTCCTGACAGCTCACAGGTTATACACTGCAGGCACCGCTTTCAATTGCCTCTTCATGAGTTTAATAGAGGTGAAAAAACCCCCACCTTAAATCAGATTATTGTTTTGATCTGATATCTGAACATGCTTCATATGAAAACATCCAGACAGCATGGAGTTGATCAACTGCTGTTGCAGCTTTGGGAGGTCTACACTGAAGCCAAACTGACGAAATCAGTTCTCACTGTCGCAACTGTGTGAGGAAAATCACATCATTTTGTTCTCAGCCGTCTGACCCTTCTTTATCAACCTCCCTGGCAAACTTTTCGTCCCCCCCTCCATTTTAAACTACTGTGTTTATGTGGGAAAATAACGCTCAATTTGCTTACTCTGTTCAATAATTAGGACTGATCTGGACTGCAGATGTTCATATGACTGTATAATAGAGAATCACATTCTGTGTAATAAAGTATGAACAGTTCACACTTAAATACCTCGATGGTCGATGTGAATCGATGCCACGCCATGTTGATGCAGTATTTCATGTAAAAGGAGCCCCAACCAAGAAATGAATAGAAATGGATATTTTTCTCAAGCCTGAAATTTCTGGTTAAAAATTATTTGTTTAATTCATCTCATTAGATATTCTACTTTTCCAAGACACAAATTTTGGGTTTTCATTCTCTGTGAGCCAGAATCATCAAAATTGCAAAAAATAAATGCCTGAAATATTTCTTCTTTTTATTTTTACCCAAACTTGATTTACGATTTTAATCCATTTGTTTTAACCTTTTTAAAAAATAATTGGCTTTTTACCTTTTTAAAAAAAATGGCTTTCATTCATCTTTTGTTCTGTGATTTAACCTAAAGCTGTAAAACATGTTTGTCAAACACGATGGTAGGATAAGGGAAGCAATGGTGGAAAAAAAGATCCAGTTTTTCAAAAAATTGTATCTTCAAAAACAGAAAATTTGATTAATCGATAAAACCGATTTATCACCCAACCCGGACTCAATATAAATATAATTAGAACGATTCACTTGCAGATGCAGCCAAGCACAGGAAGTAAATCCAGTGATCTAATCTGACTGGAAATTTGAGCTTTAAATAAAAAAGAAGGAAGAAATAGAAAAGAAATATGAATGAGGACCAACCTTTCCATGAGTTTGCCGCGTGTGAAGCTCAGTCCCAGAGGACTCCCCGTTCAGACTATCCGAGTACTCCTCAACACTGTCACTGTAGAGAAAGGTAAAGTTGATTACTGGTTCTCAGAGTACCACCACTGGACAAAAAAAAAAATCCAATTTACCTTTTATGGTTGATTTAGTTGACATCAAGCAAAAATATGTGCATTCCTACCCCCTCTATCCAACAGAAAATCAATGTCCCCTCCAATTTCTGAGCTGGAAGTGTAAATGTGGGCGTAAATTAAGCGAAAAGCTGCGATGTCTGATGCTGCTGGTGAATGCATCAACATGTATGAGAGTGGCTGTGGCCTTCATTAGCTCTCCGAGTGTGACAGACGTGTGTGAGAGGCATGGATGAGCGGAGCGCAGCAAACTTGCATCTGATAGACACACAGTGAGAGCTTCACGAAACACACACACACACACACAGGTCTATTGACAGTGACCTTTGACGTGAAGGTGGAAGCCAGTGACATTTACGCTGGCGGGTTTATTAAGGTGGGGCCTGGGAGCAGCAGCAGAGGTAAAGAGCGCTGAGTAGATGCTCTAACTGGGGGATGACATGGCTGGGGGGTTAAATCCAGTCTGGTGAGGACCGGGGACTTGTTGAGGATTACTGATCACTACCAGCTAAACCAAAGTGGTATTAATTTGAGAAAGAACCACCAACTTTATGGAGCAGAAACACACTGACTCACAGCTAGTCATTACAAATTAGAGCTGCAGCTAACAATTAATGTAGTAATCGATTATTCTGATGCTTAATTGTATAAAAAACTGACATAAAAACAAACCAAAGTCAGAAAAAATTAAAACTACTACTATAACTATTAAAAACTAAACTAAAACTAAACAATATGTAACTAATACAAACTAGCAAACACTCTAAAAACTAACTGAATTAGACAAACAAAAAGGCACAATGAAAGAAAACTAAACTATAATGAAAAACTCAAAAATAACCTTGAAACACACTCAGACCAAAGGACAGTTTGTAGACAAATCAACCTAACAGTCATGTTTTTGGAAAACAGGAGGAAGCTGGAGTACCCAGAGGGAAACCACAAGGAGAACATACAAACTCCATGCAGAGAAAACGCAGGCTGGGATTTGAACCCAGGACTTTCTTGCAGCAAGGCCAGAGTGCCACAAAGCAGCCCCTACCACAATCTGAATTAAATACTATGGGTGTCTGGATCCGATACCGATATCTGAAATCAACCTGATATCAGTAAAAAAAAAAAAGGAGTATTGGATTATATTCGGTTCTGGATCGGAGTACAATGATCATTCTATATATTGAACATTATATCAGAGGTATTATCGATTGATATTGATCACAATATATGCTGCTTGACGGTATCGTATTGGAAGTGAAAAAGTTTTATCGGAACAGCCGTATTAAATATGCCGTAGTTTGCCGTTTCAAAGTGACAAAATACAACAAAAATTAAGAAGGTTTTCATATTTCTGCGAGTCTCTCTAGGCCTGACATCTCTATTAGACGACACAGAGCAACATGTCTGAAAAGAGGATTCCTGTAACATCTGAAAGGCCAAAGGCTTTAAAGTATCAAATCGGTTGACAGGTGCCTTAAATAAGACAACATGTCGGTTTAAACACCCTTGTTCATAAATCCGCTTAGATCCTCCTCTCAGGTAAAGCATTTATTTGACCGCCGCTTATTAGCCACATGGAGGGGTATTAGGCAGGCTGGGCGTCGGTGCACCCAGTCGCCGTTAAATGGCCTCGTGCGGATAGAGCTGGGGAGGATTACGGCGTGATGAATTAGCCGGTGAAGAGGTGGTGAGCGAGTGGGACGGACGGAAAGGCAGAGGCGTTCAGGAAACGGCTTATTTTTGCATAAAACATACATGAAATAATTACTGTCGATAGTTGTTAATTTAGAGGCTGTTAAGCATCTTGTAGACATCTGGTACTGATCCGAGTTGGGTCATTTAAAATTTATCCAACAGAATTAAGGCGAGCAGAGAGGAGAGGACACACACACCGACATGCCACGAGATAACCAACATAACTACACACAAGGTGGGGTAAGCCTCCGCATGTGTGTGTGGGTGTGTGTGTGTGTATGCGTGTGTGGGAGGGGTCCTTGCAGGGGGATCCTTAGTGCTGTCAGGGGGGGTTTGTAAATATGCAAAGAACCAGTAAATTAAATCAAACTGCCAAACTGTCAATTTCGGGGTAGCGTGACTAGTGCATGAAAATGGCATCACTGGAAGGTGTGGAGGCTTCGGCGGCCCCTTATCCCTGGGCTTTTCTGGCACGGGTTCAGCTCTGCGCAGAGAGGTGGCTAATTCTGCATGCAAATTTCAGTCAATAAGCTCCGAGCAAGTCGTCCCAGGATATTTCAAAGGATCTGACAGTAGGCTCTCCCTCCTCTCTCCTTCTCTCTATCATTCTTGCTCACATTCTTGTTTTTGGCTTCTGAATACCAACTAGACAGACAATGAAATTCAATCAGCCGTTTGCTTACGGTTTTTGCATATGCACGTTGTCCCCCTTGATGCCGTATCCCCACCGTTCGGAAGGCCCGTGCTCTCGGCTCAAACCGACTGAAAATAATGAGGGGGACAGAGAGGGGAATCATTACCTATCTGCACTCATGTCCTCCCACTCGTCCTTAGTGGGGCTGAGGTTACGGCCGTGCCAGCTGATGGCTTGATTGGAGCTGACTGTTGGGTGGCGGCGCAGGCGTGGAAGGCCTCTGTGCCAGGTTGTCTTCGGTCTGACCTTGGCGCTGATGTTGTTGGCGGTCCCGGTTGGCCGCGCCGGGCCTGCTGCTCGGTTCCTGTAGAAGTCTCTGGCTGCTCTGGCGATACCCAGCTCCTGCCTCAGCTTCAGCAGGTGATTGTTGAGCCTGGCGACTTCTTTCTGAGCCGCGGCCAGGCGGGATTCCAGAGCCGTGACCTCGCCACGGTGCTGCTCATCACGGACCCGGGCCTCTTCCTCCCGGTCAGCTTCCTGGTGCCTCAGATAGTCGACGGAGGCTTGGAGTCGTCGGCAGTTGTGGGCCAGGTCTTCGTTGGCCTGAAGCAGCTGCTGCCTCTCTTCCTTCAGCGCCGCTGTCTGCTCCTCCATCAGCACCAACCTCTGCTCCAAATACTTCATCTGGAAGAACCAAACACATTAGCATGGAACCGACCCGTTCTCCAAGACTCCCTACGTTTCAAAACTCAAATTTATAATTGAATATTTTCTAGATATTATGAAAAATTAAATACAAAACATTTAGCTTGAAAATGCAGCAGTACTCAGCTTTATTATTTGTCCAGTTCACAATTTATACATCATAAAGTAGCTTTGAATTCAGAAAAAGTTTTCATTAACTAAATTTGATTGGCTCTGTTACGAAATCTCAGTGTGATGATGACCTAAAAAAAACAAAAAACATCTTTGTCATTCTTAGTTACCATATACTGTATATCTATAATGAAGTACTAGGGACAACGTGGCCACAGAAAATTAAGTTAAAAAAACCCCCCAAACTAATCAACTTCACATATTTTCAGGAGAAAAAACAGCTGCTAAAAATTTTATTGTAAATTCACTAGAAAAAATGCTTTATGCATAAATACATATATTAATGATATCAAAACTATAATTTTCTCTGACATTATAGTCAGAAATTTGCAAAGAAAAAAAATCTTAAAATAAATCTACGGAGGATCAAAAGGAATAAAATTAATTAATACATAATTAAATGTACCATAAAATAAATACATGTGTATATAATTCCTTAAAATATTTATTCAGTAGGCAATTTCTAAAATATATCCCTAAATAAAATGAAAACTTAATAGATAATTATTAAATGTGTATTTAATTATTTTGTTATTGTGTTTTTTATTTAATGTAAAAACCACAATAGCAAAACTGCTTTTTTGTGTGTAGTGGAATATTGACAAAGTTTTGCGCACATCTGTAATGGAAACGCAACTATTGATAAGCACACTCCACTAAAGTTGTTGTAAAGAAAAAAATCACCAACATTTGTACTTTCTACAGTTTGAGATGTCGCTCCAAGAGAGCAAGACTGTGAGCAGATAACAGGAAGGTTGGGAACAGTGAGAAAACGCAGGTTAACATCAACTAACTGTGATTACTGTAACACTGAATATTCATTAATATCACAGTGGCATGTGTTTCTACTATTGTACAGCAAAATATTAAACCACTACATCCCAAAATGAATTTAGTTATTGTGTCATAACTTCTAAGAAAACTGAAAATCTCTCTTTGTGAAGTCAAATCATGGTGAAAATGTTGTTTTTCTGCACAAATAACAGAATCTATGAGGACGGACAGTTTGGCATTAAGTCTGTAATCAGCGATGCTTTATATTTCTGGGTGGGGGTGTGGACATTTGACTGCCGCGCCCTGATCTGCCTTAAACAGACAGCAACCAGCCACTCTTAGCCTTTTTGTTAGATCTTCAATGGAGACTGTTTAAGAGAACAGGGGCTGCCTGCTGGGTTTGTGCCTCCAGGCATTTTACCCCTTTATTTATGTTCTCACACTCTTCCTGCTGGTAGAGCCCGATACCTTTCAAACAAAATTAGACAGCTATCACCAGCTGTGATGATTCACTGTCATGAAACCAGAACCGAAGCATCGCATGAACTCATGCAAGGAAGATTTTAAAACAAATGCAACCTACCAACACCTCCACCACGAAGTTTAGAACAAAATACTATTTTCTGGTGTAATATTTCTGGCCGCTTATTATAGAGTTCTTCTTGGTAAATCTGAGAAAAACAAAGTACTTACCGGCTGACACTTGACTTTGAAATAACCACAAAGTGATAAAAGACCTTCAAATCTTCCTTGAAAGAGCAAAGCCAAATTTTCCAGGAGACATCTTGCGGGAGATGGCTCTGTCGGGTTTCTTTTATTGGTAATGACACGGAGCACTTAGCGATGGCACGGTGCCGTACCTTTTTAAAAGACTGTTTCAGCCGACTCGAAGAGAGAGGAGGTTTGATCGGAGTGCTGCTTTTGACCTGCTGCTCCTCTGCCATTTTCTGAAGCAACTCTGCAAAGAGGAACAAAGCTTCTTATTGTGACACTCTGTGTCAAATCCTGCAGAGGCAATCAATAGAATTATTATAAAAAGGACACATTAAATCAATTAACATTAGTACAGTCTAATTTCCTTCCTCAGGTCTGCGTTTCTTTTTCTTTCTTTAGTCAATCATGGCTTAAAGTCAGCTCCTGTTTTAAAGGCAGGGTTCGCACACTTTTCCCACCTTAAAATTCAAGCACTTTTCAAGCATTTTCAAGGTACGCTTTCAAACTTTTCCAGCACCACACTGTGAAAACTGAAAATTGTTTCAATTCACTATTATTTGCCATTTATTACTGTTATTATTATTTTCTGTTGTAGTATTCTACAGTTTATAGAAGAGATAAGGTAAACTGAAATATGATGTTTTGAAATGTTTCCCTCACACCCGATACACCTGACTGGTCCGAGAGAAAAACACAAATTTAACAAAAGGCTCGTGCAATTTCATTAAGTCACTGAACCATTAGGAATAATAAATATTCATTACACTGAAACAAGTTTCTTGGCAGTTAGCAAATAGAAATAATTTTGGTCATTTCAAATGATCTAAAACAAGAACAGTTTAGTCTGATTTAACTTCAGGTGGTGAGAAGAAAAATGGTGAATGAAAATATTTGGTTTCAACATTTTCCAAATTGAGGCTTTTAATCAAGCGTTAGATTGCACTTTAGTGCAAAACTGAGCAATTTGAATATGAAGTACTTTCATTCAAGGACTTTATACCGAAATCAAGCACTTTCCAAACCTTGAAAACACAGATTTCAAACACCTGCATTAATCCTGTAAAAGTCTCATTATCTACAGGCCCTTTAACTCCAGATTAACAGGAAAATGTTTTATTTTATCGCTTGCAAGGAAATGAAAAACCAGTCTTCAAAGGCACACAGTAGTTCTGACTATGTGAAACTTTTCTCAGGGGATCTTAAACAAACCAGGAGAAGTGCTTGAATCCCAGGTGAGCACATTGCCCCAGGCTGCGTTGCTTTGTACTCCTCTGTGTTTCCTTAGAGCACCTCTATTCTCCACAGACATGCATGTTGCCTTATTGCGGAAACATCAATGATAGAAATGGCAAACATCTGATTTCAGGTGATAAAAACAGAATGAATGCAAAAGTCTTAGTGCTCAAGGGCTTAATGCACAAAAAACTCACACTGTTAAAGCTTGTGTGTCACTATTTGAAAGGCAGCATCTACCTGCCAAGGTGGAAATAAATGCAAAGGGCAACACAAAACAACCTAAAACTTTCCACCTTTCCTTCTCCGTTTTTAAGGATTTATGACAAGACGACCAAAATAATTTGTACAATGAGCTGGAAGCATTAAATATTCAGGATCTTGACTTTTCAGGTCAGTTGGATTTTTTTAAGGAAGTAAGAGGGAGAAAAAGGGAAACTATAGAAGGAAAGATGGCTACACTGTGGAAAAGCTGCCGCTCCCTTTCTTTGCATTGACGCCTTGCCCAGGGAAGTTTGTTACATTGAATTAGCCTGGGCTTTTGTCTTCCTTACGTGTCACATTAAATCACACAGAGCACCAAATAGGACAGGAGGGCTGCTGTGTTCGTTGGGTACATAACCAGGCTGAGAGACAATTACCCGGCTGCCGTGTTAGTGGCATGGGAGTTGGCACCTCAGCACTACCTTGATAAGAAGACGTGGTGGCTCCCTAGTCACCTGCAGTTGAAGGAGGTTCTGGCACCGCCGCATACATTAACGTCCCTCCCATGACTCCTCACAGGAAGCAGCTCAAAGGCCCCGTTCCTTTCATCTGCCCCCTTTCGTTAGCGTGATCTCAGAGTGAGCGCTTCAAGCCCGCATCCATCTGATTGGGTCGCACAGGTTCCTCTCCACTAAAACGCTGTGGCCTTTCACTGGGTTTTTGTAATAATCTTCCAATTCCCAGAGTCCTTATCATACGGGTCTCAGTTAACTTGATAAGGTAATGAGCAGATTCTCTAGATAAACATGTTCAGGCAGTAAAGCTGCACAAACATTGAGGTATTACAGAAAATGTAAGCTTACATGACTTCACATACACATAACTGCTTTCACCAAGGTCATTACATCCTTGCTGAACTGCAAAACACAAAATCTTGCCAAGTATTTTTATTTAGTTTCTAGTGCAAATATCTCGGTACACTTGGAATAAGACAAACCTAACTTACAAGTAACTTTTCAGCAACATATAGGAGCTTGTTTTAAGTCAGTCATTTCTAAATATTGATTTAAAAAGTATTACTTTCACAGGTAGACTGGCAGAAAATATGCTTAAACACCAGTTCTCTGGACCAGCAAGGAGACGTAGCATAACTGGGGGTTCGTCCGGGATAATATTTCTCATTAAAGAATGGTTGGGGTTTTGTTTTGTGGAGAGTTACAGGCAAATATTACCAAGTATTTTTATCTAGTATCTAGTGGAAATATCTTAGTGCACTTGCAATAAATCAAAAATAACTTACAAGTAACTTTTCAATGGAAGTAGTACTTTTAAAAAAATCAAAATTAAGGAATTATTTACTTTAAACAAACTCTATATCTTGCCGAAAAGTTACTTTTAAATAAGGTTTTGTCTTATTTCAAGAGCACTAAGATATTTGCACTAGACAGTTTTTTGCTTTGAATCAGAACTTTTAACTGGTCTGAACGACTTTTCCCAGTCACTCCAGCTGGGAAAAAGGAATCAGAACCAAAGGTCCAGAAACCCAGTCCGGTTCATCAAGATGTGACAAGATCCGGACCACAGTCAGGCAATTCTGCTTAATTTGCTAATGCGGTTTTCTGGAAAAAATGAAAAAAAAAAGGCGTTTAAATTTAAATGCTTAATCAATTTAGATGATATTGTGAATTTTCAATGTTTTTACTTGTAACAGCAGTGTTTTCTGTGTTTTCTTGTTTGTTTTCAAGCAAACAAAATCTTTGGGAGACAGACATTGGGGTGATTAATAATAAAATTAATTCTTGCCTATGTTAATAGTTCAGAGAGCTTTTCCTAAATCATCATTTTACTGTCAATAAATCTTCAGTCTGACAAATATAAATATTTTTGATGAAATCACTTCCATTTGATTTGAAATTATGTGACTGATTACATGAATATGATAGAATATTTATGTACATTTATAAAGTTCAATGTGTCGTATCAACTGCTAAACTTTTCAGAAAAACAGATGCAAAACTGTCTTTTTGTTTTTCTGCCCGACTTCCTAACAAGGCCATCAATAAGAGCAAATTAGTTAATTAGTTCTCTCCTTTGTATCAAACCATTGCAGCATAAGACAAAGTCGCTAGTTGTGGAGAAAATGAAAGTGATCTCAAACAGATCTGTTATTGAACTAATTAATTAAATCCACAGGATGAAGTGGTCAGCATGTGACGGTGTCACTGAGTGGATTAAAATAGATGTGCTTTTTAACACCGAGAATGATGCATGTAGACAAGGCTGACGTTTGATCTCCCAATCAATGGGCGAGGAGTTGATCAAGTCTTAATTGACTTGTTCTGTTAATTCCGCAGAGGGGAGTTGCATTAATTCTCCTGATTAATACACATTTCCCAGAGGGGAACGGCTAGCTACATGCATGCACTTCACCATGAGAGGCGACACTTTGACACATTAATACTTAGTTTTTGTCTGTAGAGACTTGGTTAAGGATTTAAAATGAATTAACTGGGGTGCTGTGGTGGCGCAGGGGCAAAGCACGACCCACGTGTTGAGGCCTTAATCCTCATGCCAGTGGTCGCAGGTTTGACTCTCGGTCTGACGACATTTGCCACATGTCTTCCCCCCCCTCATTACTTTCTTTCCTGTCTATTTACCTTCAAATAAAAACCTCTAGAGCCAACAAAACCTTAAAAAAATGAATTAACTCTGTAGTAGAATAATTCAAACTAATATTGAGAATGCTATGGACCTAGATACTCAAACAACAATAAAAACAAGAGGGAGTTGACCTTGATGATCATTAGTGAGACACATGTGGAGCTCCTTCGCTGTGGTTCGGTCCATAGCAGACTGGACTCGCAGCATGTCCAGCTCCTCTGCTAGGGCAACTCTGCAGAAGAAAAACAACTTTTTACTTATTTCACCTATCAATCTGTGATGAGGATAAGAATATTTTGAATTACAGATGGGATTTGTAGAGAGTAAGAGAGATAAAAAATATTGAAAGCACAATGCTTTGTTTTCGGAAAGACCATAAAATTATTTTGTATTTTGACAAACGTGTGCATCAGGTGAGAGCAGTGATTTTTGTGATTTTTAGTTGTTACAGCAAAAAACTCAAATGTTAGAACTGCTGCTTTGAATGACAATGGTTGTAATGCCTCACTGCCACCACATGAGGGCAGTAATGTGCAAAGTTGTTTGCCATTAAGCAGCAAATGTGAACCTTGATTAGTCTAAGGCCCAATACCGATTATAGACTATTATCACGAGTTACAGTATATATCAGAATATAGTAACGTCATTTAATCAGAATTTTATGACTAAATCATTTTTATTGATATTTATTGATGCTTGAATGACTAAAAACTAGAGAAAACAGCAAAAACAACAATTCAATTTACATAACCAGTTTTTAGGCCATTAAACATTCTGTAATGGACTATAATAATCATAAATTAGAATTCTTATTTATATTCTTTATCACAATAAGGATAAACAATAAATCAGTGTAAAGTGGCGCTCTATTGACCAAGTAACCAGTTTAAACTAGCAGAGCAGTGACTGCAGTTATCTGGTCAATGACCAAGGTTATCATAGTTAACCTTAACAAAATAACAGAAAATAATAGAGACATTATTTCCATTAACTGAAATAAAAAAAACAACAATAATTAATGGGGAAAAATTAACTAACTGGAACTATATTGTGTTTATAAAACTAAAACATACTGAAATTAGGGATATAATTTGTTTTCATGTTTATGAGTTAATTTTAAGCCTTTCGATGTGAAAATGATTTTTTTTCCCCACACATCAGCTGTCGCCAAATTATAATCCTTCTTACATTAATCCACAAAAAGGTGACAGAAAAAGTTGAGGTAAAACACCAGAGTGGATGTTCAACAATAAATAAATACATTTATTGAAAATGGTATCTTCTGTTGAGTATTCATTACTCAATTGTTATATTCATAAGCACAATGCAATAATTTGAAGTTTTTGAATTCTGCACTGAAAATTTAACCACAGTATGAAAAAACTTTAATGAAAACCCAAAAACAATTATAACCCTGCTGATCACTGATCTTTAAAAAACCTACGTTAGAAAATTTTGGCCGATATCAATTAGTTTGTCTGAAAGGTTGCTAAATATTTTGCGACAAAGTTGCTAAGTTGGTAATAGTTGGGAGATTACAGCTAACCGCACACATGCAGATGTGATCTGATGGGCGGTCGGTCATTGGGCCAAAAGGGGACAGTGAATGATTTTTAGAGCTTTGCAGAGGCAGATAGGACCAGTTTCACATGCAAGTATCGGCCGATTTCCACAAAGTTAAAGAAATCTGAGCTGATTTATCATTGCATCCCAAGTTAAAGCACAAACAGTTTATGACCTCCACCAAAATCTCCAGATTTAGAAACTTCTCCACATGTTTTCATGCCGGTTTTCCAACACGAAAGAGAAAACAATGACATGACGAGGAAGTCATCTAATTACAATACTTTTAACTCATCTGAAAATCAAAGTGACAAGCAACATGAAACGGTGAGGAAGCAAAGTACGCTGTGCAATGTGAATGTGTGTGAGTGTTAACAGGGAGGGAAAAAAACCAAGGTGTACCCAATTACCTCTGTGCAATTAGCTTGATTCCTGCTAAAGGCTAATTATGTGGAGCCATGCTCTCGTCTTTGCACTTTCAAGTTATTATTAGGACCCCAACTGTAGTCTTTTGAGGATACACACAGGCCCACGGAGACAACCACACCTGAAACACACACCTAATTTCCCTCCCCTCTGCTCCAGAGAGTCAGAGAAAAACACAAGAATCAAACTCCAGCGATTCTAGTGGCATTCTTCCCGAAGTTAACCTCATTACAAACAGTAGGCCTTTGCTAGGATTGACGTCTAATGATCCATTTGGACTGCAAAAGTTTAATTTTCTTACAGAAATCAAGAGAGTTTTTATACGGTCTGCACAGTCCAGATAATTACCTCAGAGATGTTTCTGCTGTTGCAGAGGGAAGAGAAGTAATAAGTACATTTTAGCCCACACAGTCCAGAGTCCTGATCTTCTGGCTGCAGCCTAAATAAGAACACAAATGGCTCTCCCCAGAGAAATGAGGAAGCAGATGGATATGTGTCGCTTCTTTATAGATTTTCCTCCATAAATGAACTCAAGTCGATGAGATGCCGGCACTGCCTTATGTGTCCGGGCTGTTAATGGGACCAGTGAGCTGAAATATGCAGCATGTAGAGAGAGCCTGTTCCATCTCATGTTTCTCTTTTATGCCTTTTCAGATGCTGATAGTATTGATGCTGAACACAAGTCCATGTGCCAAACATTGGGCTGCGCTGAAGGATAAGCACAGTTTCCCCAACAGAACAAAAGATTGGATTTCAGATGGAGTTCATTGGTGCGTGTCGTCACGTTTCCCAACGTCACATTGTGGAGATGGAGCACCACTGCAACCTTATTTACTAACACCTAGATGGAGCAGCGATTGCTTTGCCTGCGAGAGATGGGGAATTAACCAAGACGGAGATGTTCTGAGAATAATACATGCTCCTGAGATGCAACACGAACAATTAAATATATAAAAAAATCATTACCGTATTTACTGGACTATAAGTGGCAGTTTTTTCATAGTCTGGCTGATCTTGCGATTTATATATGTTTTGTTCCTTTTTCTAGATGCATTTTTTTGAGTGATGCATTAAATGCTAATTCATACTGACAGACATGACCCAAGGATTAAACCATCTAGCTGATATAGCTAGTTGTAGGAACGACTGCACAGCTGGGTGTTTAAATACTGTGAGGCTCGTTAATGTTGCAGTTATGGCTCCATGTCCTGGTAGTTGCCATGGAGATGAATATATGCTCTGCAGGCGGACCTTTTGGTGCAACCCTTTCAATGAATACAACCGCCTCTTTTGAGATCTTTTGTAATTTGAGTTATAACTATTGGTGTGAAGCAGCGTCTTGTGGTTGGGAACTGAAATACAGTTTACTGCCTAACTGAGTTTCTATGGGCAGATTGTTTTTGTTGATTATATCTAAAATCAAATAATTTAGCTTGGGAAACTGAAATACTTCAATGCAGTGGAACTTTGCACACTATTAGATGCTGTTTGCAAAGCAGCCAATCCAGGAGCGCCATTCATTTTCCTTAGTGGCTGAGATACTGAAGACAGCAGATTTTAGCTTCCAAGATGCCAAGATGGCTTCCACTGTGCATACCAATGCATATTAATTATATTTGGGCTTTGAACTGGCCAAAAAACAAAAGTTTATCTGAACTTCCTATTGTATCTTCACTGCATGGACAAGTGTTTTTTAACTCCAGCTGATCTAATGAGTAGTTTCTCATGTCTTAACCACAACATGGTTAAGACCATGTCGTGGTTAAGATGTTAGTCTGTGGATAAGATGTTAGTCTGTGTAAGAAGGGTCAAATCACTGGCATCAAGCAGAGAAATATCTATGGAGATGTAGAAACAACTACAGCTGGGTTGAGAACTTGGCAAAGCTTTAATAAAAACTGGAAGGAGAGTGGAGAACCATCGTCTTTGAGAAAGAAATGTGGTCAGATTTACCCTCTCACACAGTGATGGGATGATAGTTATTCTTTATTACATATTTTATATTCTCTATGTAAGAATTTGCTTTGATTGCCCATCACTTTGCAACTGTTTCTCCATTGTGGGCAATAAAAAATATTTTTATTTTTATGTGAAGCACCCATCATGCAGTGTGTCTAATGTACAAGCATGTGGAGTCAGTGCTGTGATCTGGGGTTGCTGCAGTTGGCCAGGTCAAAGTTCAGCAACAATATGAGGTCAGCTGACTAAATGACGATACTGAATGACCAGATTATTTCATCAATGGATGTTTTCTTCCATGATGACACGGTGATATTAATACAACACAGGATGGAAATAAATCTGGAGACGTTGCAGAAGCTTATGGAGACAACGCCACAGAAAATGTGATTTATACTCAAGATTAAAGGCAGTACAATTAAATATTACAATGGATGATCTTTATTGTTTTTTCTGTGGTGGTGACCTTTATTTTGGCCAAGCAGTGTATTCAAATATGCAGTTATAAGTGTTTTTAAATGGAGTTTCAAGTATTCCCATATTTTATATATTCTACTAATAATTATGTAAAATTTTAATGTATTAAGCATAAAAAAATCTGATCTGTTTACAAAAATTAAACATTTAATCAGGTAGCGGCTTTTTAAATTGAGTATACTGGGCACAGCGTTTTGTTTTTGAGCTGTGCCTTTTAAAATCACTTTCAGACACACTGAACCTTAGACCATAATTACTTTCTATGAATAAAGATTTTTCTTTCTTTGACATGCCAACTGTTTTTAAAGTAATTAATGAGGGGAAAAAAACTCACTTTACTAATTAGAAAACATGCATAAATCATTCTGTTTGTGTTTGAGCATGTGCACAAATGTGTCCCTCCTTCAGCTAATCCCTGGTCCAAAGGGGCAAAAGACTCTCATTACCTCTAACACCTTTTAGCAAATCAAGATGAAAAGAAACGAAATGGTGGAATACGGCGGACATTAGGGCAAGCTTTATTAGACTTAATTAGAGTCAACGTCGCTTATTGGGGAGGTTCACATCCATAATGGTCACTCTGTGCAGAGGAGCAGTGCAAATGATCTCAAAGGCTTTTTTCCCCCAGTAATAGCTATCTAACCCGTGCTTTGATGTCGTCTGAGTGTAGCATCTTCAGTCTGAGGGTGCGCTGTGTGTGTTTATTCTGTTTATGGAGCCTAAATAAGCCCTACCTCTTTTCACCAATAGACCTTTAACAACAATTAGCAAGCATGGACATGGAGCGCCACAGACAGAAGCATAATGAGGTGGATAAGGAGATTCCCCTGCAACTTTTCTCACCCATTCTGCCCAGAGTTACCAGGAATGGCATAAAGAAAATATTCACTGGAGCTTATATTTATTTTTGGGGGCCTTTTTTCTCTAAAAGTACAGGCAAAGCAAAAAGATATTCAACTAGAAGCAGCTTAAAATGTGTAAAGTGATAAATCAGGGTAATATATGATCTAACAAGAATAATAATTATAAGAAGATTGTTCTCAGTAATGCTTGGATTTGCTGGTTAAGTGGCAAAACTATCTCCTCATAGCTAGTTGTGGTAATCAAACCAGAACAGTAACATGTCATCAAAAATGTTATGCCTTCAGTTTCAGACATTATCTCTGCGATTTACCAAAGATAATCTAACAAAGGATTTTGAAATCTGATCAGATTCTTTCAGATTTACTAGAAGCTGAAGTGAAACTACATTGTTCATTATGAGCTCTTGCAAATTTAAAACACCAGAAAACATCTTATCCCTCTCCAGTTACAGTCGCCATGTGACCGTTTGCTGAAGTGAAGGAAGCTATTGCATGAGGATTTGATTAAGATTTGTTGAAACTCTTATTTTGAAGTATTAAAGGAAATAGTTCTCAAGTTGACCATTTATGTTGACAGAATCAACAAATAAAAAACAACTTTAGATCATTCTGTTAAAAGCATGATTGGCATGAATTAAGAAAAAGAAAACAAAAACAAAAAATGAAAAAACAGAAAAAGGAGAGAGAAAAAAGGTCCCAACAGTTTGGTCTGTTGAATGTAACTCACCACAATCCATCACCACTCATGATATCATTGGTGGGTAGAAGACATAACACAAACAACCGAGAAGCAAATAATTTTTAAGCAAAGAGGAGATTTCTGGGATCTCCTTCATGTCTAAAATATGTGTAACGCTTCTGATGTGCTCTGGTTCTGAAAAGTGCATGTCTATTGGAATTAAGGGTGTGGAGTTTCCCATGTTCATCTGTGTCAGGATGCGGTACACAGCTTTTGCTGTGACGTTGTCATTCCATTGGGTTTTTTTTTTTTTTTCATTTTTAAGGATCAACTAGTTGTCTGATAAATAATTTTAAATGTTAAAAGTTCTTCCAAGTGATCAATTAATAGAAACATTAATCAAAATATATGTCAAGCTCATAATAGAAATTACTATCTGTCAATATTCTCTGATTCAGAAGTTGCTGAAACTCTCAAGTTCAGCAACATGAATTCTTGATTTTTGGCTTTATGCTGTCAAAAACATGGTCATTTTGAATAATTATCAGGAACCTCCCACATAGAAGTATGGCAGCTTCACATACTAGTTATGTTTAAAATCCAAATTATGAAGCAAATCTTTATTTATTTCTTTTACCAAGATGGTTTGCAGATTAGTCAGACTGAAATCACTGCAGAGTAGTTTAAGGCTCAGGAATTTATATATCAACATAAATGTGCCATTAAAATGAGTCAGAAGCATGTTGCCTTCTCTGAGGCAGCTTTGCGTCATTAAATTAAGCTGCAGGGGGGCTTGTAGATCAACCATAAAAGCAGATTTGTTTCACCTTCCTCAATCTTTTCACAACTTTCTCCTAACACAGTGGGAGACCTATTGGGCAGGAATCATCAGAGCCATATTCATACTGGGTCATCTGGGCATGTAAACAGTGTTTTACACGTGCAGTTTATGCAGAAGGTGAAAGGACACATCTGTGAGTCATAACATGATGATGAAGAACAAAAACGAGAGTTTAAAGAGAGACTTTAAACTCAAAAAAAGCCACTCCCCATTAAAAGCCCTGAATTTTTCATTATCCATTAGTTAATTAGTGGATCATTGCTAACACTTGTCCAGCCTAACCTTCACAAACAATTATTATGGAACAGTTGATGGAAAAACAAGCTTTAAATGTGAGTTTTCTGTCAAACTACTTGCTTTTTCTGAACTACATTTGTTTTCGCTGTTCGGACTCATTGCTTCCACTTTAAAAAATAAAATAAGGTCAATTGGGAGGAGCAAAACAGTTTAATAGCTTGGTTAACAATGGTTTATCCCATAACCTTGCAACAGATAAAAATGTCAGCATAGAAAAGAGGCTGTGTGTGTGAAAACGCATGCCCTGGGATGAAGAGTTTTCCAAAGCACAAGTTTAAAGATTTCAGCTAAGTTTACTTTGCACCAGCCACCCGGGTAAGGAGAGGTCCCTGGGCCAGGAATAGAGGAAATGAAGTGGAGCTGGACAGAGGCACATAAAGGGAATCAACAGCAACCCCGGCGGACTTCCCTACTCCACGTCTAGGAAAGAGGCCAGACACTCTGCGGCCCCTTGTGGCTTTCTCTGCAGGTCAGATCCAAGGACCCTGCAGGTCTGCAGTAGTATGTTCACCCCTACGCACCCCGCCCTCAGCCCGTCTACAGCTCGGCTCTGCGCTGCTCTGGTCGCGGCCAGGCAGGAAGGCGGATGGACATCCCTTAACAGGCAGCATTGGCGGCACTAGAGCTGCTAGCCTTGTAATTAGCTCGGACAGCTCAGGCTTGGAGAGAGGCAGCCGGGCTAGATCATAATGAGCTCAGCTGGGATTAGGAGGACAGGGCAGTGGGGGTGAGCAGAGGGGAGGGCAGCGAGAGAGAGGGGTGGGGGGGCAAGTACCAGAACCCTGGCCTCAACCGGCTGCAGCATCACAGAGGGCCAGAGGGAGGCAACTGAGCAGACGAGGAGAAAACGGGGAAGAAGAGGGTACAGAGGCACAGGATGGAGTCGGGGCGACGCGCTGGGAGGTGAAGGTGAAAAGAAGAAGGGAGAAGAAGACAGCAGCTTTAGGCGAAGCTTTCTGGAGCGGTCGGGTTTGAGATAGAGCTACAGATTCTGGATCAAGAACACAAAGGCTAAAAATGTCTGCAGACAGAGTGAAGATAAAAACAGGAGTAGAGGCATAAGGAAAAGAACATCCAAACACAACGAGAATGCATCTGGTACAATGAAAAGACTGACTCATTCAGTCTGTCAGTGTGGAATAAATAGTTTCAGATTGTCCACAATCCTCTGCAGATCATGAACACCTGAACAATGATACGCCTTTTTTGTTCTACATAAAGACAGCCAGCATGTCTGCAGATTGGTCCTGCAGCTCTTTACCTAGACTGTGGGTTTCCACGGTCAGCAAGTCTAAAAATGGGATTGTAAAGTTCTTTGCACCAGCAACCATAATCAATTTCTATTTATTAGGATTTTACTTTAAAGATCAAGACAAAGTAGTTTTTAATGTTCTTAAAACATGGGCTTCATTTTGTTTGTGTAAATGTCATCCCTAAAATAAAACCACAGATTCATAAGTTATCAAATCACTTAACAGGTTCCCCTGGCTTTAGACATTTGCTGTTAAAAATAGCTTATTAACAAAGACCACCATAACTCTGGACAACTATTTTGTGGAGTCCTCAAATCTGGTCTTTGTGGAAGAGGGTCCAAACTGAAGTTGTTGAAATAAAAGGTACAAGAAGCCACATTGGCAAGCCATGCAGGGCAGCGCGTGTCAGTCCTCATCCTCAGAACTACAGCAGAAACGATTCCTCGAATGATTCAAGTATCTCGATTACTAATATTCCTCGAGGAAAATTTATCTGCCTCGAAGTTTTGTTAAATTATGTTTTATTATGTAGCGCACCGTGTTCCGCCCGGATCATTATTTGTGGAGGGCAGCGCTCTTACTTCAGTCTATGAGTTGGTGTGAAGTGCTAGCAGCATGGTGTTGCATTGTGCGCCGTTTTGCCAGGGTTTGTGGGACAATAAGGATTGTTGAACTTTGCGGTGCGATGGTTGGACTACGACAGCTCTGATTCCTCGGATAATCGTAAAAATATTCTATAGAGTACTCGATTACTAAAATATTCTTTTACAACAGCCCTACTCAGAACTTCCTGGTTATGTTTCTTTTCTCAAAAATAAAATCACAAAACAATCGCGAAGTTCTGGTGGGACTGGCTTGTCAGAAAATTGATACAGCACATCACCCTGCATCACCAGCATTATACTTATGCTTTTCTTTCCAGCAGCGACAAGAAAACTGCTCACAGTTGACTATTTTATAGCTTAAAAGAGCCAAAATCAAAGAATCTGACTTGAAATCATGTAAACAGACACACCCCATTTAGTCAGATTACATCTGAGTCACAAAAAAACTGCAGCTCTAATTGCTATTTGATTCTAAGGTGCTGAAAACAAACATTCAGATTTCTATTTGTGAAAATATTCTAAACAATTAAACTTTTTCCTTCCAGTTCACCATTTTACATTAATGTGAGCTGCTCTGTCAAACAAAATCCCTAAGAAATAAACAAAAGCTTGTCGTTGCAACTTGACAAAATGTGAAAAGTTCAAGAGTGAAAAATATTTTTGTCTGACTTCTGGGAAGCCAGCATTACAAATAAAGTTCATGAGGCTCATGGATTCATTGCTGCTGCTTTCTGCTGATGTTTACAGACAACATGCATGATGTGAAGCTAGGAAAGGTAAGAAAATAACACGTGTGTGTGAGGCGTGGGCGTGCAGGGGTGGGCGTGTGTGTGTGCAAATTTGGGAACTTCATTGCAGTGCTGCCAGTGATTTTGAATGCAGGTCACTTACTTTTCAGCGGTGAGTTTTCTGTTGAGGTTTTTCATGTAGGCCAGCTCGTTCCACACAGCGTCACTGTTCTCTTGTCGAAGCTGCCACGGCTCTGGGCGCTGTTTCCTTCCACCTGACCTACACACACACAAAACACACACAGCATGTAAGGGGATGCACGAGAAACTGTAGAGGCAAGCAAATGCTGATATAAAAACTGAACAAACAACTCCACTCGCACACAAACGTACAACGCAAACGTATAACAAGGGAAAATCGTTGGTACTGTACATCACCTTGCTGCCGTTGGCAACCCACATGGGGGTAATGAGGCTCCCTCTGTTTTTGTTATTCAGCCATATTTAGCGGTATTCAAATGAGCAGCCTTGACTTTGACACTTCATGTACACATCTGTGTGTGTTGGTTTAAAGCTCAGGGCACTGCCCGTGTGGCAGGGCAGTGGAGCATTCCCTGTGCACCATGCAAATGTAAATAGTGGCAAAAACACACTCGCAAACGAGGTCATTCGAATGTCTACACCTCACTTATGAATACTTAATGACACTTTGAGCTCAGTAGCTGCTGCCTCAGTTGAATTCCCCCCTCTTCTCCCCATATACACACACATCCACGCCCCCATACACACACACACGCCCTGCTCGGCCCCAACTGCATCCAACTCATCAATCAGCCTAAGCGCAACATATTCAATTCCAATTAGGCTTTCATTTACAAACTGAAACAGGATTTAGTGAGAAATCCACAAATTGCAAAAGAAGCTGATGAGAAGACGTTCCTCTCCATCTCACACTCATACGACAGTCTCCCATTTTCGCTCAATCAATGTGATAGAGGTGTGGAAATGGATTGTGGGGGTCACAAAGCTCTGTTTCCTGCGGTCGTTATTGGCGATGAGGACGCCTTCATGCTATGCTAATACTAGTTAAGCCCGGGTACCTGGGAGTTAGAGGCTGCAGTAGAATGGCAAATGTTTTCATTTAATACTGCAACTGCCCCTGTGAGCAATTTGAAGCTACAGGACGACTCTGCGGTGTGTAAGTGTGATTATGGTGTGTATGCACAGTTTTTCACAGTCAAACGTTGGGGAATGTTTTTCTTATGGAATAAATTTCTAATGTGACGTTTGACATGGAAAGTACACAAAGTCAGTGAAAACACAAGAAATTCTCAGACAACAGAAAACAAGCCTGATAGGAAGCTGCAAAAAAGGCTGAAATGTGTCGCATTGGTGCCAGTTCATATTGAGTTGTTTAGTCCTAACTAATCCTGTATAAAAACTCTCATTACCAAAGTATTCCAAAAAGCATCTCATGGGCCTGTAAAGGCCATAATCCAGAAGAGAAATCACATAATTTCATCATCAACTACTTGTTTTCTGGATGAGTAGTCAAAACAAGAACCAGAGAAGATGTTCAAGAGCCAAGGACCAACAACAAGCAGAAACTGTTTTTGAATTTAATAATAGCCTCCTCTATGCTTTGTCACTGCATAAGACTCCATTGTTTAAGAAAAACCACACTAGCAATGCCTGCAACTAGTTTATCCAGGAGACTTCTTTATGCTGTAATTATCAAAGGTCAGTAAGCGTGTTCAAGACTTAATCCCTTTGTCATTCCTCTTTATTACACATATGTTTGTTTGGTTTTAATTATGAGAATGGCCATTTTGTGAGGATTTTATGTGAACAGCCTCATTAGAAAGACATTTACGAAGAAACCCATTGATGGGGGATAGAGCTTTAAAAGTATCAAGACCACCTGCTGTTGTGAAAGTAAATGATAATTTACTCACAGCTCTGTTTTATTTCTTTCTGTGTGACTTCTAATGGAACAACTGCAGTTATTAGGGAATAAGCACAAAGCATTCTTAACTGATGGTAAATCTGTAGGAACTGTAATTTGTTTACAGTGCGCCTTAAAGCTGTTGAACACGGAGCCAGGAGAGAGCTATCTTTCTCCGGCCTCGGTGCTCGTTCCCTCATGGCCGCCCAGTTTCCATTATTAAGCAGGAGGAGATAGAAAGAACTTTTCCATGCTGCTGCAGCTAATTGCTCTGAAACAGGGGGAATCTGTTTATGGGCGCAACTTTGATCAGTGTGCGGATGCTTTAATAACCTTTAATTTTATTTGCTCACCCCCATCATCCCCAGTCTGATTAAAAAAACCCAACTTTTTCCTTCTTTAATATAAATAAGAACTTGATTTTTCTCCTTCATGTTATTTCGAGGATATTTGGTGATACAGTAATAGTAAATGGCAGGGTGGTTTCAGTGGGACTGGCCAATTGCACACTGCATGCATGCTGATAAGACCATTAGTATTATTCTGATTTCCTAGTATGTGTTTCCAGGCTGGTAACTGTGGTTACTCATGTTGTCAAAGCAGATATATTTCTGCATTTAAAAAAACAAATACCTGCACAGGTTTAGGGATTGTAAAGTATCAAATACCTTCAAGAGGATTACTCAACAAGGTGTGTGGCTGATGTTGATTGTTTCCATTCGCATGGGTCAAAATTGGGTCAAAAATTTGGAGTAAGTCCACAGGAAATGGGAAGTTTGAAAAAGTAAAACATCCAGGTACAACATGGAAAACATCAAAACTTCAGGATAGAAAACTCAAAGCCAAAATGAAATAAAACGAGAACAAAGAGGCAGAAACAGCAGTCGAGATGCATTTCCAACTTACTGCAGGTACAAATTTCTGCAATGAAAATCCAGAAGTAGACGAGGGACTAAACGCTGAGGCAAAATAAGCAGAGCAGAAATGAGGCGCACATCCATCTTTACTCATCTGCTCAGTAGTTAAGGCATGTTACCAAGCTGACTGTAGTTGATTACCAAAAAAACTATGATGCAAAATCACCAGAAACTCAGAAACTGAACAGGGCTGCTGCTGAATACATCTGTATGGAGCAGATATACAGTACATCTACACTTAAAAAAAGCAATTTCTCAATTAACAGCACAACCTAATCAAGGAACATACTTTCATATATTCAGTTAAATCCAAAAACACTTTTTTCACCCAGAAGGGAAATTAAATGTTGTCAAAACTCATATCATCCAAGTATCTTCAGAGTTGTTGTGGATGGTGATGCTGTGGGGAGAAAGGATCTCCAGTAGCAGTCAGTCCTGCAATGAATCTAAAGAGGCCTCTGACTGAAGGCGGTTACTGTATGACAGGCTCATAGCGGTCACGGACAGCAAAATTTCTGGGCAGCAGAGATGATATTCCACAGTAACATGTTCTGGATTACACCATCTGCTAATCCACCTCATTTGCTTTTGTCACTCCTCTTTAAATCTGCCTGATTGTGCGGTTAGGAAGTCAATCAGAGACGTTGAAGTCTTGTTCCCCTCTCTGGTTTTTGGTCCTGCTCTTCCTCTATGAAGCCTCGTTTTCAACTCTTCTGGGTTTAGGGGTCAGAGTTCAGGTATTATTAAGATGCAAAGCACCTGCCTCCAGTTGTAAACAAAAAACAACAACAACAAAAACACCTCGTCACAGTTACGAATCTTAACTGTCAGAAGCAAAAAAGAGAACGGAAGAAACATTTCTAAATAAATAGGAAATAATTGTCAAAAGAAAACGCCTTAACCAAAGAAATGATTAACCAAAGTCTTCAAACGAATCAATCAGAACAAATGTTTTAGAGCTATTCAAACATGCTAATTATTATGCATTTACTACTTACTGCTTTTACCAAGTGAAGAAAATGAAAATATAATATTTTTTAATCAGAACTCTAAGTATTGGTCTTGAAAATAAAAATGTTATCAAACCTTCTTTTTAGTCTTTGCATCAGCTTTGCAGTTTTAGTACCGTATTAACGGTTGGTTCTGATAAAGTCTCCATAACTGGGTTGCTGAAGAGTGATGAGTAAATCCATTTGTCAAACATAGAGAGGCCTAACTATCTGCTGAAACCTTCCCACAAGCGGCAGCAGCAACAGTTTCTACTTTCAGTCCTGCACAGAACAAAAAGGGGAACAAAATCAACTCTTGAGCCTCTTTCCAAAAAGGCAACAACACAGCAGGGAAGCTACAGGAAGATCCCTAACAAGCTCAAAATGCAATGAGACTGTGTGCCGATCCCCACTGACTTGTTAGGGCCCTGATTTCCTCACACTAATGGGAGTTTTTAAATCATTTTCTATTGTCTCTCATTCAGGCTAGCATCACCCCAGTGGGTTTAATGGCTGTTTAAGAATGTGGCTTAATGCCAAATGAATGCCAAGATCATAACACGGAGTGAGTGGCTGCTGCCATGGAAGGTTCTGACTGAAAAGGGCAAAGCTGCCAAATATATCAATATCACGTCAAAGCAGTTTGGAAATACAGAAACACTGACAGCAAACCCCAAAACCTTCCGTACACATAAATAAAAAACACAGAGAAAAGTAATGTTTTACTTTCACTTCATCAGAGATAATGTTCACTCTTAACCATTTCTGTGATAACCTGCTAAAACGTGCAGCGGCAGTGTTCCTGGTGTTGACGTTCCCCCTACGTCTCCGTCTCAGACACATGCTAAGAGCTTCAGTGAGCCAACATGAGCCGAGTCAAGCCCAGGGCTGAACGTGCTTCTCTCGCTGGCTGCACTTTCACACGGGCTCACATTGCACCGCTGTTTTCTTTAATTAACCCGGAGAGAAAACAGCTGACAAAGTTAACACTTGGCTCCCTCGTGGCCACCAAATATACACATCTTTACCTACACTTTAAATGGTCTCTGTGACGACGGGTTGCAGGGAGAGAAAAAAAAAAGAAAAAAAGTGATAAAAGACATGGAGACAAAAGAGAAAATGAGACCATATGTTAATGACATTTTGCAGAATATTTTCCACTTTTGTGTAAAATAAATCCTGTGGTTCCTGCTGGAGATAACAGGTTGAAGCAGGAAATGGTCGTCTACCCTCTTTCCCCCGCCCTCCGCAGGCCTTCTCAAACACCTTGCACCCCCAGGACCAGACACCTCCAGCCTCTGGCTCTCACATCTTAATGAACGCTGAGGGAGGAGAGACGCAGAAGCACATATACGCTCGGCACAAAACGCACCAAATTGACTGGCCTTAAAACCTCTGAGCTTTTCAAAGGCAAGAGGAAGAATTCCTCCTACTTTCCTAAATCCAGCACTCCAGTCTTGTCAGACAGCATGTGGAGAGAAATGGGCCCTAAGACAATTTGTGAAGGTTTCAGGGAGCTTTCAGCATGAGGTAGAATGAGTTAGGTGTTTCTGCTGGGTTGAACCAGAAGTCATTCTTGCTGCATTGTGTTGGGACCAGTGTTAATGTTTCTGTCACCTCTGGGTAATGAGACCTTCCAGATGCTGAGGTGAACTTCGTACTCACAAGCCATGCGATTTCTCCATCTCCTTCATCTGATCTCGGATGGTCTTATAGTTGGTTTGGACCAGGCACAGACGTTCACGGCGTTTATCGTGAGCTTTCCTTAGCTCCTCGTTCTCGCCGGTCTGCAAACAGAAAGGACAAAATATTCTGCTGCTTTCAGGAAGATAAAAAGAGCAAAGGTGGCTTAGCTTTCAATTTGAACCATGTACAGGAACTCTGGGAAGCATTTAACTATTTTACATCTTGGCTCATTTCAACCACAAACAGGAATTTAATGTCACAGAGCAACAATAAGTAGCTCTAAAGTCCAAAGAAAATTAGACTCTTTCTTCGCTATCTATGTCTTGTTTGACCAGAAACACATAAAGCCAATTACAAAGTCCGCCTTTTGTCACCTGAAGAACATTTCCAGGATTAAAGGACTGAAGTCACAGCAAGATCTAAAGAAAGTCAGCTATCCGTTTTTCTTTAGTTGCATTGATTACTGCAATATTGTCTTTACAGGTCTGCCTGAAGAATCAATCAGACAGCTGCTGCTGATCCAGAATGTATGTGAATGCCAAGCGGACCAAAGACCACTCCAAAAGCAAGAAGTGGACTATAACATAATGTAATATGGGTAAATGCAATCAAAATAAACGCGCCAGACTAGCACTGGCGGAAGATATGGCTCATGGTTTTACAGGAAATGTCATAAATCCTCCAGCTGCTAAAATCTAATACCACTACATTTTTGTTTAGATTTCCAGACTAAGGAAGTTGCGCTCAGTGTCTTCTTCAGAGGCTTTTCTGTCATTTCCTTGAATGGTTCTTGGTGCAGCGCCCCCACAGGCGAGGAGAGGAACAGGTTGCTGTAGTGCAGTGCAAAGTAAAATGCAGCAGCTGAGAATGTATCAAATGTTGCAGTTTTCGTCCCCAATTGAACTGAGTCTTCCAAACTATTGTTTAAGAGGGTTTTAAGCAGAGGAACTAAAACAAGGCTGGTATGCACACTTTAAACAATCAGAGAAATGTAGTTGAGTTACAAGCTGATGCCCTGGAAGGGCAGCGGTTCTGATGCTGACATTGTTGTTGACAGCTATTAAAATCGCTCCAAGTTCGGGCTCCTGCGCTGCAGAAGGAGCGTGAGAAGACAACGTATGGATTTTTCTTGTCAGCGTTCCCCCTCCTCCCCATCACGCTGACCTTAACAACGAGGGCAACCGAGAAAATACTTTCAGCCTACATGACAGAGCTGAGGGGAGAGTAAAAGAGCGGGGAAAGTCGGCTCATAAAAGTGGAGGAAAGAGTAAGACGGAAAACAGAGAAATTAGAAACGGAAGAGGGAGAGAGAAAAGGAAAAGTGAGTGGAGGAGTGCAGGACAGGTTTCTGCTTGAGTGGCCAGGGCTGGCGAGAGTTGTCGAGAGCTTTCTGAAGGGGAAGGAGCTTGTTTACTGCTGATATGACACGGCTACCCTGCAGAGAGGGAAATGCAAGCCCTCAGCCCTGTTATTATTAACAAGGACAAAGAGAACAGAGAGAGCACACAAACATGCGCTGGACACACAACAACATGCAATGTGCATCTACGCTGACAATGTGACAAGTATGGATTTTCCCCCAGTGTGGATTATTCACAAAGGACATCTGCCCCCCTGCTCTCAAAAACAAGGCTCTAATGAAAGGGGCCAGGCCGGAGCACTGCAGGGTAGGGAGTAAGCGAGTGGCAGGGCATTAGCCACATCATGGCTTCCCAGGCTCCTAACAGAACTCCCCCGGGCCGCTGCGCTCTGGTCATCAGACCCTCGCCCTCCGATCGATACACACCCGTGGACGATCAAGCCGAAAAATAATTACACTCAAACAAGTACTTTTCACTTTAAACTGAACTGAAGGGAAGGAGACATAAAAAACAAAGCCAGTGTTAAGAGAAATGTTTGTTTGTCTCCTGTTAATAACCGGGGTCGACGTGTCAGCGCTCGGATCAGATGCGAAAAGGCATTCTGTAGATGAGAAATGTGAAAAGAGCCGACACGATACCAGCTAAAAGGACAAAACCTCTTAATCCCACCCTGAACTAATGCCCTCATTAATGCGGTTACATTTTTCTGTGCATGCCTTCACTAAACGCTCTTCAACTGGTGGACAAGTAAATGGCACCATTAACCAAGACAGTCATGCATGCTGGCTGAATTTACATCGGGCATTAGCTGTCTGCTGGTGATGTAATTCAGGTGCTTCTCATCTGACAAGGAAATGATGCCTGATGTATTTCTAAGGATTGTGCTCAGAGCAAAGACGACCTTTGTTTAATCAGTCAGTCACTGGCCAGCTGAGAAGGTGAAGAGGATGAAGAACCAAAGAGTTGAAATAAAAATAGGGAAATGTCCTGTGCTGCAATTACAAGTACGAAAATCAAACTGTTAGACTGTAAAAGACAAAAACTGAGCATAACAGTTGATGAGAGGAATAACTGAAGGTTAAGAAACCAATAATTTGCTAACGGAGGATAAAAACATACTGCTGCTTCTACTTTCACTGAACGAGCTTTTCTCTTGTCATCTCTCTGCCTAAGCACACCGTCGCTCTGGAATAGGGCTGAAACAATTAATCGGATTAATTGTGATTAATCGATTATTGAAATAATCGCAGACTAATTTAATAAATTATTAATTGTTAACTGGAGTTTGCAGACTCTGGAACATTCCATTTACTGAAATCACTAATTAAACCAAAACTGCATGAAAATATATAAATTTTGCATTTAAGACAAGAAAAAATCCTCTGTAAATATGTTCTACTGAGAACTAATCAAGTGTCAGTTTTAGCTTCACCTGATTCAAATTCTATTAAAAAAAAACCTTTTAATCACCTTTCACTATCCAGTTATCAACTGTTTAATCCAGAAACCAATCACCAGATCACCCTTACACTGTACTGATGTTAAGATAAGCAGTAACAGCTCAGTTTTACACATGCTTATGCAGATTTTGCGTGAATTTCTGCGATCGTGGAATAAAAAACTGGAGGCACTGACTGATGTACTTTGGTTGTAAACAGATAAAAACTGCTTTTATTTGATTGATAGAATAATATTTAAGCACACAACAGCTAGATATGGGTAATTATTACATTGTTTAAAATTTATCGTGATAAATATCTTGTTCTGACAAGATTTTGATTTGTTGTAAATAAATTCTAATTAATGTTTAAAAAATGGACTAGAAGGTTATTTTTACAAAGTTTTCCAAAGTTTTTTCAATGAAAGCATCAATATATCAGTAAAGTCAAAAATATGATAAAATAAAATCTCTATATGCAGCTTAGAAATATAAAAAAATCATACTTGTTTAAGTATGCAACGTCCTGAAAATAAGCTTATTTCAAATAGGAATATTTTCAAGAGCAACTTTATGTTTGTGGGGTCTGAATTCTGTCAATAGATTTTTTAATAATTTAAAATTGTTTAATCTTTTTATCATTATCACAACAGCACTCTAAAATATTGTGATAAAAGTCCATGTTGCGTCACCCTAACGACAGTTTTCATGAAGGTTTCTTTATTGTCGCCCTGAAACATGGAAAACCAACCTGTTTAAAGAGCTGCTTTCAACCCATAATCAGTGGAACATTGACCCACATATCTGATGTGTATTGACCATTTTGAGACAAAATGTAATGTTACTAGTTTCTCCAGCTGGTGACTGGCTTTTTTATGGCCTTTTATTTTTATGTTTTTGTGATGTAAAGCACTTTGAATTGCCTTGTTGCTAAAATGTGCTTTACAAATAAACTTCATTGATTAAAAAACTGCCACATAAGAAGCTACGGCGGGCCAGATTTGGCCCTCATGCCTCGAGTTTGACACATGTGGCCTAAAAGCAACAGGGTCAACCTTACTTCCTCACTAAAAAGATAAGTTGTGTCGATTCATCGCTCATAGTCGCTCTCTGAATCCCTCTGAAGCTAAGCTAGGAGCGACTCTTTGACGGACGGACGGACGGACAGACAGACAGATTTTATTACAGACTCAGAGTCCAGATTACATACAAAAGAAAGCAAAGACAATAAAAGAATAAAAAGTACAATAAAAATAAAAATAAAAAACGACTCCTAGCCATTCAGAAGGCAATCATACCAATGTCTCCAGAGTACAGATGAGTATTTTACTGCACTATATTTGATATTAGTCAACAGTATTATAATTCTATTATTAGACTCGTTTAAACGACAAATAAATTTATACATAAGCTTTCTTAAAACAGCCATCAAAGTGCTGACGCGAGCAGATACAAACAGTTCACTGGCACAGGTCCATCTGGGTTTATTTAACAAGAGTCTCAGTGCATCATTATAAGCCACCTTCAATCTTTGAAGACTGGCTTTTTTAAAATGGCACCACAAATGTGCAGTATGCAGTGATGTACAATATGACCTAAACAAGTTCAGTTTCACTTCATCAGAGCAGAATCCAAACTTACGGACAAGGATATTTGCCTGAGTGTATAACATTCGAACCTGACGGTAAATGTCCTCATCGTCAGACAGACGGTCTGTCAACACATGGCCAAGATATTTTACTTCACTTGAGACATTCAATAAAATCCCAGACAATTTGAAATTTGGGAATACTCTATTTTTGTTCTCCTTAGTGCGACAGATCAAGATGATACTTTTTGATGGATTGAATTTTACATCAAGTAATTCACCATATGCTGAACAGACATTAAGCAGCTGCTGAAGACCAGCTGAACTTGGACTAAAAACCACTAGGTCATCAGTATACATTAAATGATTAATAATAGTATCACCAACCATGTAGTCAGTTCTACACAGGTTTAGCTGCTTAGAGAGGTCATTCATATAAAAATTAAACAACATAGGAGATAAAATGCTTCCTTGTCTGACTCCATTGCCGACACGAAAGGATGCAGACACACAGTTGTCCCATTTCACATGCATCGTTTGATTAGCATACCAGTAGGACAGACATCTTACTATATACTTGGGAACACCAGCTTGGCACAATTTTAAAAATAGTTTTCTATGATTTACACGATCAAAACCTTAGTGGCGTCTAAAAAGCACAGAAAAACTGTAGAATTTTTGCTGTTATAATTTTTCAGTAATTCTTTTAGGCCATATATACACATATCAGTGCCATGTTTGGACTTGAACCCAAATTGATTGTCAGTGGACATAACTATCTTTGCAACTTTTGGCAAAAGAGTTAGTTCAAAGACTTTAGACAGTGTACTAGCTAGGGCTATAGGCCTATAGTTATCAGAGCTGCCAATTTTACCAGCTTTGTTTTTAATCACAGGAAGTAGGAGAACATTCATTAAGGATTCAGGAATAAAACCATGCATAATAAAACCAGTGAAACACAAGGCAAGAAGAGGGACAACCCTTGAGCTGGCAAATTTGAGATGTTCAGCTGAAATAAGATCCATTCCTATAGATTTATTTACAGACAGTTCTTTAATTGCTTGATAGACCTCGTGTGTTTTGATAGTTTCTACACTACTAACCTTGTCAACCTGGAAGGGTTCACTCTGTATACAGGTGAATAATTTGCTGTAGTGATGTTGCCAAAAATTCACAATCATGTTCACCCCAGAAACACCATCGACAGTGAAAGGGAGAGAGGATTTACTGTTATTGATAGTTTTAACCTCTTTCCAAAAGGTTTTTGTATCCTTACCTAAAAGATTTTTTGCCAAGGAATCAGCCCTCATGGTTTGCTCATTCTGTCTAATGAAGCGTAATGCATATTTATATTTAGAATTAGACAACTTTTTATGCTCAAATATAGGGCCCTGCCTAGGTTTACCTGCTAGAGCCCAAGAAGTATAGAATAGAATAGAATAGAATAGAATAGAATAGAATAGAAGTACTTTATTCATCCCAGCAGGGAAAGTAGAAGTAGAAGAAGTAGTAGCTTCACGGGCTTCACTGTGGAATTTAGACACATATGTGTTCCAGCCTGGTCTATTTTAAATCTTTACATTACTTTTAATAAAAGGCAGGTTAGCCCCCAGTAGCGCTTCAATTATGTCGGAACATAATCCAGTTATATTGGTTCTATGTTCAATATTAGAGCAGTTACAGTCTGTACAAGTAATTGCCTCTCTTGATAAATTAATGGTAGATAACAATTGGTAGATAAATTATGGTAGATAATTAATGGTAGATAAGAACGGAGCCATGTTCTCAAACATGGCTCCGTTCTTTCTGGCAGAACTCTTAAAGCTCTGGGACCGGTGGTGAACTGCGCTTTTCAAGTCCTGCCACAAAGTCTGGATGGGAAAAGGAGGAGTGAATGCTCTCAGTCAATGACTTGATGCATTCTGTTGAGTTTCCTTAGCTCACTGGTAACAAAGATCCTAAAATAGTTTTTGTTTTTTTTATAATTCCCTGCTATGTGTCAACACAGTGCTGGTTCATCCCCTGCGTTTAGGAGCGCTTTAATGCCTCCGGACTTTTTGTACAGAGCTGCTTGTGCTAAAATATTTAGTCAGTGGTTACCTTGAGTTGCAGCAGCTCCTCCAGGTCTCGAATTCTTTGTTCTGCTTCGATCCTCCTCCCACTTCCCAACCCCACGCTGCCGGCTGGGGACAGAGACCTGGACCGCTGCACAGGTGCACCCTGGGAGAAGGCGAGCACAGGAAGCACTGAGCTGAAAACTTCACTTACAAAGACATCCACCAACCCATGCAGCAATTAACATGTGTGGAAACGCTGAGTGAATGCCAATAACAGAATCATCTGCGTTCATCCCATTCCCTTCTCACCTCAAGGAAAAGGCGAACATCGCCCGGCGCCCGTAACGCACACGCACAAACAAACACGCTGCCAGAGGAGCGAGGGGAGCCGGTGCAGCAGTCAGCGCACATCTGTGTGTGTGTCTGCGTGTTTGGAGGCAGCAGTTGCAAGCTGAGAGTGCCGAAGGTTTCTCCCTGCAACTGGCTAATGAGTATGTTCATTTCCATTTACATTGTTTCTTTGACAATAATGATGTCCCATTAGGGGAGACTAAAGGGGCTATAGATTCCAGAATGTGCTGGGCTTCATTACAAGAGGTGGGCAGGGAGGCCGCTCTAATTGCTCTACGAGGGGCCTCCAGGTTACACTTGATAGGACAACTGGAAGAGCTGCCGATTAGGAGGGGGGGTGCGGTTCACTAGCCAGTCTCTTCTGCAGGAATAAATAAAGAAACAGAGAAGCGCTGGGGCCGTGCTGTACAAAAGCAGTGGGAACAATATGCTAGTGGAATATGAATATGAGAGGATGGGAGGCCCCATGCGGTGCCAAGGAGGGCTGACCAGATGGCAGGCTAAAATATGCAATGCGACTAAATGCCCAACAGTCCTTGGGCAGAAGAGGATGAGGAGCAGAGGAGAAAGTGAGGAGGTTAACGACGAGATTGTGTACAAGTTCAACTCGTCGGCCAGAATCGAGTTTAAATCAACGCTTCAAAGTTCTTAAAGTTACTGAGCAGAAAGAGGAAGTGGATTCTTCATCACCACTGTGTGGTGAAATACAGCGGCCTGCAAACGTTTTCAAACCTCCAAGTTCTTCCAATTTTTCCAAGTTATGCCAACAAATTTCAAAGGAGCAACATTATGTAAAATCGACTTTGAGCTTTACATCATGCCATGATATTATTGCCTCATCAAAAGCACACCTGAAGTGTTGCTTTGATTCTTTCACGCATGTTAAGGAAAACCAATAATCTCCATGGCAACCACTCAGCTGTGCAAAATCCCTGGGTGGACCTAGGCCCACCTTCAAGGTGCAGCACCTCCTCAGAGCTGCAATTTCCAAGCTTCCTGCCTCACAGAACAGCCCTTCCCCATTCAGCTCCTTCAGACTAGCCAGCAGGAATTAGCAAAAACCCGGTGGTTCTATTACAAACCAACAGAAATAGGTGTATAAATCTGCATTTGAAGAAAAGTGGTTCTGAAAACGTTGACTAGTGCTTTTCCAATACTTAAAGTAAACCATTCGGCTAAATGTTCAGGGTCATGGTCATGCTGTCTTTCAGCGTTTAAACCCCTTAAAGCTCTTGCAATTTGACCCAGCAGTGTGTAACATAACATGCAGGACATAAAAATACTCCCACTGACTGAGCTTTTACTGCGACTACCGATATCTGTTTAGATGTGTCTCTCTCCTAGATGAAGCCACTAATGGAGCTACTATTTCTGTTAATGTTTTACTTTTCTTTCAGATAGAAACTACTCCTGGATCTCTTTTGTGTGCATGCCCTGGTCACTCACACTGAACCTGGTTCTGCTTTTACTGTAGGTTTCTTCTTATTAAAGGGAAGATTTTCTCTCCACTGTTGCTGCAAAGTCAACGACACAATTCCCCTAAAATGTATTTATTTGCAGTTAATGCCTGGCTGTCAATTAATGAATATGTTAGTGCTTGTAAATTGAAGTCAGATTTCTTGTTTGTGTACACAATCCTGGCCAACGAAGCTGTTCTGATTCCATAAATAGAAATCTTTTTAACCGGTTTGAATAATCACCTGAACTTGACTACATTGTTTGATATGGAACGCATGCTACAATTTGGTAAAAGGCTGAACTGACTGCAAGTCTAATATGTAACTAAACCCTTATGTATAACAATACTATAAATTGAATTCCTTATTTATGATTCAACAAAGAGAGAAAATTGTAGATTTTAGGTGAAAATTGTCCAAACTGATTTGTTAATAACAAGACTGTATTTGTTAAATCAGATGTTAGTGTTTGAGCATTTGTTTTTAAAATATCTTTGTATAACGCTGATTTTCATGTATACATAATGTTGGGAATGTGCCTGGAAGTTGACTCTGGTGACCTGCAGTGCCAGGTTCTGCGAACATGCCTGTGTGGGTACCAACCATGTGTTCTGACTCGGCCTTAATGACTTCATGCAACCAATTAGCAGATTGATCTGCATATTCCTGACAAGTGGCGGGCCAACTGGCTTAGCCTTCAAGTACAACAGGGAAAACACAGACGCCAGAAAAGAAAATCCAAACCTAATCTTTAAAGAGGACATGACCAATTATAAAGTCTAGGAGGGTTTTTATGCAGCGTGGTTTTGCAGTGTAAAAAGTCTTTGACCGTGTACAGACATCGTCTGACTTTGCTTTTCAGTTACATGTTTCAGAACAAGGAAATTTTATTTTCAGACACAGACAACTTTAGTAAATACACAAAACTGTTTTTAAGTAGTGGTGTAAGTTAAGAGTCAACCAGTGTTTATTGGCGTCTTTGCTGAATTGCTTTATTTTAATCAACATTTGAGGGGATTTTGCTTAAAGTCGTCGCATGGCATCTCCATTGGATTTAAAACTTTGACTATACCACTTCCTTTTGTCATTTCTGAAAGAGCGTGGTAGAGAGGAGAATTCATTGTTTCATCTTCTGGTCTGGATCGTCACAACTACCACCAACATGTTTGTCATTTTCCAAAAGTTTTCACTGTTGCCTCATCCATCCACAGAATATTTCCCAATAGATTTGTTGGTCATCAAGATATCTTTTGGCAGATTTAAGGCCAATCTCTTCTGATTGGCCTTAAACATTGCCAAATGTTTAAGGCCAACCACTTCTGGGAATGTTCACCATTCGTTTCTTGTGTTCTCCATTTGTGGATAATGGTTCTTACTGTAGTTCACTGGAGTCCCAAAGCCTTAGAAAAACTTTGTGATCCTTTCCAGACTGATAGATGTCTACTTCATGTTGTCAGACAGGTTCTATTGAACTCATTTTTGATTCATCAGGCCTGCCGGTACTTGACTCAACTTTCCAAAAGTTGAGCTTAATTCAAGCTTTTACCTTCTTATATTGAGAAAGGTAATTTCTCAATGTCCTTTTTTAAGTAAGCCAAGAAAGACCCAGTGCTGCAATATCACAACATCTATATTTCAAACAAAGCAAAAGTACAAATGTTGATTTTCTACTGTTTTTTTTTAACCAAACATAAAGACTGAACTGTACTGTTCAGTCTTGGAATGTTATTAGATAGGAAATTTGCATTTAATTTCACAAAACATGACCATAACATGGAAAACCTGCCTCTGAAGATCTCTGAGATTCAGTGTACCAGAATAATCAAAAAGTAGTTAGTAAAATGTCTTCTCAGTTTTTCTTGTGATTATTGCAATGTCAAAAAAATGTGTACAAATCAAGGTTTCTGCAGGTTGCAGCAACTCAAATTTAAGACTTTCACTATGAATGAAATTTAAGACCTATATCAAGACATTAAATATACAAACGAAAACCATACATTTTATATATGAGGGTATATTAGCAGGTTGTTAGCTGCAGGATTAACCCACTGAAACTTTTGCTTGACAGAAAAATTCAGCAAGGAAAAAAATACATTTGTAGAATATATGAGATTTAATAGTTCTGCAACAGCAAAACTAAAGACCTGGGATCAATATATTTAAAGTCAATGTATTTACATTTTTTGTATAAATTTAAGAGATCTAAGGCCTTAATTTTAGATACATGAATGCATGAATACAGTGCATATGTAATTTTTGTGCAAGACTTTGACAAAATGCAAAATGGAGCATGTTTATGTTGTATTAATACTACATGTTCAAAAAACCTTACAAAAAAACAACAAAAAATCTCCAAACTACTTTTGTAAAAGATTGAAAAAAATATTTCTATGTTCGGGGCTTTCAGTGTGCAACAATGAAGCCATCATTGAAACATTTTGCATTTACTAAGTTGTTTTTGTCTGACCTTAAAATGTGGTGATCTGAAATGTTTAAATGTGATAAAATAATAAAAATGAAACAGAAGAATCGGCACTGAAACGCTTCAGCAGGTTTGCTGGAATATGACAGGGCAGCACTTATGGGTGACTGAGCTGTGATGCGTTGAGCTCCACAAGGCAGACAGGAACAGAAAAAAGGTCTGGCCTCTGTTCTTCAGATAAACATTGGTTCTGGTCATGACCTGACCCAGGCTTAGAACCGGGTAACGGATGCATAAACAACACAGGGTCACGCAGATCAATCTGCGTGGGGCGAACAATGAAGAAACACGGGAAAAAAGTCTAAAGCTAAACAGTTTGCAAGCAGGCAGAGGTGAAGCTGTTCTTCAGAAGGGCTCAGTGTCACTGGAGATGAAACATTTTATCAACTTCCTTTCTTCATGCTCCCGCTTTCTCTCTCCAGCTTTCAGAAACTCGGGTCACCGTCATCTGCGGACGTCTTTATGTCTGCAGCAGCATGTCATGGGTCAGTGGGGAGCACTTAAAATAGTTCTGTTCTCCCAGGGAATATAAAAGTTGTATAAATGTGCGCAAAAGTAATAAAAAATAAATAAAATGCACAAATCTATTCACAAAGCAAAGTCACAACTGGAAGAACTCAAGAGAAAGTAGTAGGATTTATGAAAACGTAACAGGAAATCTCACTAGAATACCATCTCTTCTGATTGAAAGCCGTTACAGTAAATTAAAATATCATCTTTATGCCCGAGTTCCTACAGATCAGATGTGTAGGAGTTTCCAGCAGAACCTTTTAGGAGAAGCAGTATCATTATATTTCACATGTAAAAACAAGTAGAGAGGTGCTTCATTTAAGACATAATGAGGACATGTGAATAAATCAGGCACTTAAGGCCATCCCTTAGTGAGTGAGGCCATCTAGAAACTTGTCCTGCCAAACTTATGAAAGGGATACTGAGAAGATCAAAAGCTTCTCTTTTCGCTCATAATGTTCGGCTGAAGCGGTAAATTAGCTGGTGTCTGAGCCCAAGGCATGCGTGAAACCAGCAGCACACGCCGGCCTGGGTCACAGTAGGAGGGGCCTCCGAGTGTGTGGGTGTGTGTGTGTGTGTATGGGGTGTGTGTGTTGGGAAGTCCGGGACAAAGGTTGTCCTGGGCTGGATCTGATGAATCACATGGCTCTGTCTTAACAGACCGTTCTTTTTCCATCCCTCTGCTACGACTTTGATCTAATCTGAGCAAATGGAGTGGGCATGCTCACCCACGTGCTGTCTTTGCTGTAATTGCTGGTGGTGTTCGTTGGCCTACCTGCAGTCTTTTCACACTGTTGGGGGATCGCTGAGGGAAATGTCTGTCCTCTGGCCCTGGATCTGAACTCTGAGTGGAGGCCCGATCAGACGGAGCAGCGGCAAATTGCTGGAAGAAAAGAGAGGCTGTGACCTTTATATTAGCAAAACAAACATTCAGACAGGCAGTTTCAACTTGTCTTTAATAAAAAATTAAATACTATATTTTACTACTTGTGGAAACTGGAAAATAAAACAAAGTCTGAGAGAAATATGTATAATTCCTGGATCACATGGTAAGATTTTTGTCCCGATTTTTCACTTCTGACATTCTTAAAATCGCTCTGATTATTGTGACGGTCCTAAAGATAATCTTTAGAGATTTTCCTGCTGTGTCTTAAAAGTGATCTGGCCCACTCAGAACAACATAAGGACCGATTCAATATAAAATCGGGGCTTATCAATATGCTGGGTTGTCTTGGTGGTGTTTCCCCAGGAAGGCAGCCTGTTGAATGTGACACGTAGCCAATCAGAAAGCGAGGTGATGGAAACACGGAGAGAAATACAAAATACAGAACTACTGCCTCAAAAGTCCGGTCGACATTGCAGAAGTCTTTGTATTGTTTTTTTTTTTCTGTTAAATACATTACACAAACTATCGCCATTGTTTCTTCCCAGTTGGCCATGTTTGATTTCTCTGCTTGATCTCAAGAGGTTTTGCAATGAATGCTGAATGCTGGTGAGTGAAATCTGTGTGTGTTTCTCACTCTCGTATACGCCATGCCCTAAAAGTCCTCCCAAATTTCATCTGAAGTGTCTCCATCAGCTCTCATTGATGTAATCAGGTAATGAAAATTGTGCCATTTGGTCCGTAGGGAGGTGTCCTCCTCCTCTTCTTAGATCGAACCATTTCACAGAGCTCTGTCCAAAGTGTTGTGTGATTGGTCAGAAATCTGTGGGCATGTTTTATGCTGAAATATGTTCGGACATGTCAATATTTCACTTCAACTACTCCACTTCCACTATCTATGACTATCTGTGACCCAGACAGCAACAAAAAACTGGTTAGCATCTAGACTTTTGTACCCTTATAGGTCTACTCTGGTGTAAGAGGAAACACAATTTATGGCATAATTGTGTGACCCGTGTAGCGTAAATTCAAAGTCAATTTGATTAAATCAACAAACAACAGGGAAAAGACATGGGTTGCTTTCTAAGCTAGCTACTTCCAGGTTGAGTAAAAACTGCTGCCTATCAGCCACAAGTAAGTGTGCTACTTTGACAGATTCTGGTGAGAGCAGCTTCACCAGAGTTTATTGCTGCAACTGCCCCACCATGCTGCTCAATTTGGTTTAAAAAAAATTGGGCTGCATAAAAAAAAAATCTAACAAGTTGTGTTTGTTGTAAATGTTTGACAAAGTTTGTATAATTTTTAAAACATTTTTTACGTTTATTCATGTGTAAATAGAGTCTGTACGCCATCACCTAGAAATATTAACATCTGTTTTTTCTTAAGCGTTTGATTTTTAAAAAAAAGTGTGAAAGCCATAAACGAAAATGTGCGTTGCCGTCAGCAACACATCAAAATAAAAGTTTGTAGACAAACAAAGGCATTCATAAGGAGCTGTAGTTGGTCGTGAAGAAAGCTGTGCAGGATGTCATCACCTTTTCTTTCCAACAAGTCCTGATTGTATTATCAGAAACCTGGCATCTGGGCGTGACCTTGTTAACTGCCAGGGTAATCAACTTTAACCAAATGGGAGGAGAGGGGATGATAAATTATTAGTGAGGAAGATTTTGTTCATGTTTTATTAAATTGGCCTGTCAAAGGGGGCTGGTCAAATTATCTGGGGCCTCGTTTATTGGAGGCCGGCCATATTGGCGCATCTGTTACAATTATTTATAATTTCCAGGCAGGCAGCAGGACCAAGTGGGTTTTTTCAGCATCAGCCACATAAAGCAATTTAGAAATTAACTAATGTGGGAGTGTCTGACTTTTCCTCATTCAATCTTTCTTCACGTGCTGATCTTGAAACTTAACTGAAGAAGGGAGGGAGGGAGAGACATACAGAAGGGAAAATACAAACACAATCCAACTATCAGACAGGGGAGAGGATGTGATTGAAAGGAAAAGAAGAGAATATGCAGGTGCAAGGCGGAAAAAAAAGGACTGAAAAGGAGGATGAGTGTGAGAGAAAAAGCTGGTCTCGGTAATTACTGAACACGATTATGTTCTTGGGGGATCTTGTCTGGCACTCGCGGCCCTCGCTGGTGAGGCTGCGGCAAGCGAGACCATATGGAGCGAGGCTGGTGATTGTGCTCCCTGAAGCTCGTGACCCGTCTGCTGCCGAGCCCCTGAGCTGAATCCGAAATGAGACTTGCCAGGCCTAATGTTCTACACACGCACCATTTATGCCACAAAACAAATCTGATCACTGTTAATTATGGAGCAGCTATAATCAGGAGGTAAACCCATCTCCCTGCACCACACACACACACACCCACACACACCCTCGCTCAATCAGCTCCGCAGAAATGAGCGGAATGACACAGAAATCGGATGGACCTGAGGAGCGAGGGCGACGGGGTTCCTGCTCCCGACCAGACCTACTGCACTTCATATTCATGCTGGTGTTTCTTCAAAGAATGTGCGTGTGAATAAATGTATGAGCGTCGGCGTTAACTGGTTGCGTGGTGGGAAGGGACAGCACGCGGGGCGTTGGATGTTTTCTGTGTGTACGCAGCCCGGAGTCCTCCCACGCAGTTTGTTTGACCCGTTCGGCTTTGCTGTAACGAGTGAGCGCAGTGCTCTGTGGCGGCAGCACATGGCTGTGCTTCATTAATGAGGCGGCCTGTGCTACACGGAGGCTCTCATCTAATGAGAGCTGTTGAGTTTGTAAAACACACCGCTGGCGTCCGCGGCGTTAGTGTGTGTCCTGCTCTGGACGAAGGCCCGGCTTCAAACACACACCTAAACTTCTGTTCATCATGTTATTTACTGAAACCAGGAGTTCACACAAGATTACACACTGATAAAAATTAATAAATTAAACACTAGTTAATTTAACATAAAATATGATTAATGTATACTATTACTTAGAACCATTACCCAGTTCTAATTATTCGTCATATTCCATTAAAGCAGATACCAATATATTAATGAGATTAGAGAGGAAAAAAAGTAGAAATACACTGATTACTGATTACAGTTTTGTTTTGTTGTTTTTGTGCTGATTCCAATCTCCAATTTCTGTAAAGTTTTGTAAGATACACTGGAAAACGCAGTTTTATTTATTTTAAATGTTTTATTGGCTCCAGTGGCCTTAATTTGATAGTGAATTTACAGGAAAGTGGGTAATGAGAGAAGGGTGAAGACATGCGGCAAAGGTCGTCAGGCTGGGAATCGAACCTGCGACAGCCTCGTTGAGGACTAAGGCGTCCATATGTGGGTTGTGCTTAACCCCTGCGCCACCACAGCACCCCGATGACACAGTTTTTATGCATTTCCCATCAACAAGTTAAAATGAATATAGGTATTTTATATCGGCTCAGTTTGGTTTATTGGACTGATTTGTTAAAAAATTACTAATATTGGTCGATATGGTGCATCCCTACTTCCCTAGTGCTCCATCTTATGGTTGCCTTTCAATGTTGTTTTGGCAACTCTCGAAAAAGAAAATCCAAGATGGCCGAATGTAACTCCAAATTTTTCATTTGTTAAACTGACGATACTGTTAGTTTAACAAACGTTAAATAGCATCACTGTTAAATTAATAAATTTAACAGTGATGTCAGTTAAACTTGTTAAACTGACATCACTGTTAAATAACAGTGACGTTAAATGACACTAGTTTGATGTTGGTTACCTAAGGAGACAGTGGCTGATTTTCAGACTTTTATGGAGGCAGATAAGATTGGTAGATAAGATAGGTTTCACATTTAAGCATAAGTATTTATTTTCTGCTGTATACATGACTACAATTTATATCACAAAACTTGCCACTTTTTCATTGATTTACAATTCTTATTTCATTTACTGGTGAATTAAAATAGTCTTAATAAAAATGATTCTGTCTGTGTTGTAGTCTTTCAACGGAAGTAAGAACTATCTCGTCAAACCTCAGAGAAACCTTGAAATTAGTATTGGCTAGTAAAAGCCTGTTTGGTCCATCCAATCCTACCTATATTAAGACTTCATAAACATACTCATATTTTTGAAACAATAATAAAACTGTAATTGGTTAAGTAATGATTTAGAAGTAGTTTTCTTGGTGAACATGCCTGCTGTATTTCCTTTTGCAGGAATGGTAAGAACCTCGGAGAGATTTGAACGACTGCCCACACTATTACCAGCATAGCGCTCATTCAGCTTGGTGCTACAGCCAAAAGGCCCAAGGTCTGTAATGGATTCTAATGTTCGTCTTTAATCACCGCTCAGATCTGTTAGCAGCCAAGAATCAGACAACTGTAAATACTTTTGATGCAGTTTGGGAGGTAGTTAGGAACTGTTCATTCAGGCTATCCATCCTTTTAATTTTTATCATGCCCCCTTAATCTGTTTACACAGCCCTCTTTGTTTCAGCAGAACTTTAAGTGTTGCTAGTCTTATTAAAGTTCCTGTAACAGTATAATTAAAAACAAAAAAGACAGGTAATATCTGTGCACAACATGTAAATATAATCCACAATGGGTGTTCTTCCTCTCTCCCACCCTCCTCCTCCTCCACCGGTGTTACTGTGGGAGGGGTGTTCAAAGCAGTCGCTCTGGTGCGTATTTAAATGAGCGCTGCGTCTCCCGCCTGTGCTCCTGTTGTGATCACCACTTTGATCACCTCCAATGTAACTCTCGCCGAAAACATTTAAAATTAAAATGGAATCTGCCCTAACAACCTGAGCATTGGAAATTTAACAGGTGTTCGCAGGGAAGTTGTGAAAGAATCTGGGATTATGCGCTCGGATAGATGCACCTTTAGTGAGACGAGCGCCCGTACGGACCCGGGCCGGCATGCATACAATCTGTCAGTGAAATTACAAGGAGGGAAACAGAAAGCTTTCCCGACTCAGAGTTGTACCTTGGCAAACCTGATGTGTTTGCTTTGATGTAAGTAAAAAAGAAAATAAAAATCTAAATCCGGCTGACAGCATGTCTAAACTGTTACCAGCTCACAATTATGAACTTTATATTTTAATAACTAATGTATTACACAGATTTGCTTTCTATCCTTAACAACAAAAATATAGAGAAGAAAATTGTTACTTACTGAAGACCAGATAAGAGATCAGCTGGTGATTAATTTTAAATTACACCACAATGTGTATAAGGTGGAAAACTCTAACAGTCCGTTACAAGATTCAAATCTCGTCAACTTGCCATGCTACAACCACAGACTTATTTGAAGGAGTATTATGTGTTTTCCAGGCACATAGTGCCATTTTATAGCACAATCAAGTACCTTTGTAATTTAATCCCTTGAAATTTGGCCCCTGTCTCTTTAGAAACTTCAGCTCTTTCTGAAACTCCACCGTCACAAAGTAATCACAATATGGCTCCTCTAGTAACCCTTTAGCAACCAGCATTAGACTGAGAAGTAGCTCCTATAATGAGCTCAGCAGAAGATCAGTTCCACCAGGTGTTTGCTAATTGGTGCTGGCTAGTCTGAAGGAGCCGAGTGGCAGAGGTCTGCTCTGTGAGACAGAAAAACTGCAGCTCAGAGATGGAGCTATGCCTCAAAAGCGGAGCTAAGTCCAACCAGGCCTTTTGCACAGCTGAATGGTTGCCATGGAAATCAAATTATTTCTCAAACATGCATGAAAGAATCAAGCCGGCACTCCAGGATTGTTTGGATGGATTTTGATGGATGGAAGAGATTGTTAAGCTTCCTCCTTCTCTCACTGCTCTGCATCCATGAAGCCTCCTTTTCAACTTCTCTGGGATTTGGGGTCATAGTTCTGGTATTAGTCGAGCCTTTGAGATGCCAATCACAGCATGATGCTCCCACCACCATGTATCATAGTTGTGTGAACACCCTATTTACACTCTATGCCATTTAGATGCCTTCTGAAGGCTGCCGGTTGCACTAATCGCGACTGCTTTTGTGATTTTATTTTTGAAGTGAAAATGACTGATTTTGTGATCCTACTTCAAAAATATTTGCAAGGAATTGTGCAATATTTTTTCCCTATAGCCAAATATTTAAAAAAAAACATGAGAAAACAACAAGCAGAAATATTGCAGACAAACATTTTCATTCTTTAAAGAACTTGTGCTTTTTGTTCCTTGCCTTATCTATCGTGAACTAAACTTAATGTCAAGGGAGGTTGAGGCAGCAGTATAGTAAAAGTAAAAAATACTGCCACCTGCAGATGGGCATTAGAATCACTTAAACCAATTGTTGAAGTGAAGCGCAAAGTTTAAAGCGCGAAAAAATGTTGAGATTCCGTGATCACAGAATCTGGGATTGACTAGATTTTATTTAGGGGTATCAGAGTAAAGGTGCTAATTAGACCGAATTAGCTCCCCTGGAAACTTGTTGTATTAACATACATGTATGCCCAAGCTTACCCACCATTCACACACACATCCACACACAGAGCACTATCTGCATCTCCTCTAAATGTACTGTAGTATTAATTACTGAGGGAACGCTGCAGAACTGTATTTAATTACTGACTAAATGAACCATTTAGACTTTACTGCTGGTTTAATTAACCGGGTTAAGTGAGATACGGTGATTGTAACTCACTTAACATTTGAGCTGATATCTTTTGACTTCTACAGTCTGGGGGCAGCAATTTCAGGAAATATCAACCGATGATCAAATTAAATAATTACTGTCTGTGGAGGGAGAGATATTGCACGACTCCTGGAAAATGTTATCTTAAGCTGAGATAGGTTCAAACTGAATCAAGTTAGAGCAGATTAGGAGACGACTTCTGCAAACTGCAGTCTTCAGCAAGCTCTGTGTGCGGTCTTTAACCTAACCCTGTTTATACTTCTGAAAATTATGTTAAAAAACAAGTAAAATAATCATAAATTGTGCTCTGTTGTCACTGGTAGCAATGTTTAAATGTTGCAGTTTATTTTTTAAGACTCTTGATTTGACTTGAGTTTCTTCTGCTCGTTTCTGACTGCATCCTCTCTGTTTTATGCATTAAATAACTGTTAGCTAGCATTTAGTGGTATGCACAAATATGATATGGGAAATCTCGTGCAGAATATGTACCACATAAGCTTCAGTTTCTTGATTACTCCACTACTTTGCTAGAATACACAGGGCTAGTTTTTATATTCAGATCATTCAGTTTTGGTCTGCATAAAGTTGAACTGCAATGCTTTGGTCTGAATTCCACAGGACCGTCTTTAAACCCCCGATCTGATGTGTGTTGTTTTAGTGCCGTCTCTTTAAATACTAATGAGATACTACAAACCCCGGGTCATCCTGGTCAAAGAGCATTACACTCCACCCTATTCAAGTGGGAGATATCTTAAATATGGATAAATAAACAAAATGACCAAAAACACTGAAACCGTAAATGAAATGGATTATGTCTCTGCAGACAAAATTGCCCTTCAAAACATATTAATCATCAGAATGGAAGTGATCAAGCTCATTTTAATTTATCATGAGATTGATTTATTGCGACAGACTTATCGCCATCCACAATGGCCCTAAAAGATGTTTGAATGATATGAGTGGGAAATAAAGTATTTCTGATTTGGCATTAGTAATCTTGACTCCTCCCACTGTAGCGACTACTGCGACATGTGAAACTGGTGTCTTTGTTGAGCTGAAACTTTAGATAAAGGATAAGAAACCTTCCCAAACTGTCAAAGTATAACAGCAGTGTTGCTAAAGCAGGTGCGCTGATCACCATATCATTAAACGCTATTAAAGGCCTCTATCGCCTCAGGGTGACTGTTCAAAGGTGCTGAACTGAAGTCAAACTCCCGCTGACTGACAGATGTAGAATTGTAACTCTAACATCATCTTCAAGAACATTACTGGCCTCCAATTAAATCACCTCTCCACCTCTTTTCTGCACGTCTTTTCTGTCCAGAGTGTGTTAAAAGGACTTAATGTTACTTGGGTGGTTTGAGATAAAGAAGATTGATAAAGTAGGTAAATCAGAGAGTCGGTGTGTGTTTGGGTCTGAGAGGATCAGATAACTGACATAAAAGACAGTGGTGCAAAGGGAGACGGAGAGATCAAGGGATGAACCAGTGTAATATCAAAAGATGATTCTGAGTCATGGACCACCACTACAGGCCATGCTGGGTGGGTCAGTTCTTACAGTACAGCTAATCCACCTTATACCCGATTCAGACACCAGTAACTTGGCTGATCTGACAATCACAATAAAACTGTTCATTAGATTCCCAAACATTTAGCCGGGGACTCCCTTTGCAAAGTATATCCATATACATGCAAAATATGTAAGAAAAGATCAACCTTTCAAATATTTTGCTCATTTAGCATAAATCCTGCTTCATACCTTCTTAATTTAGTCATCCTTCTGATTTTTGGATGGTTCCTTCTGTCTTTACTGGTTAGAAACTTTTCCATTTAGCACTTGCTCAGCTGGCTTGATAAATTTGACTGACAGCAATTCGGGAAGATGAGCAAATAACATTTCAATAAATTACTTTAGCTTATGTTAAAAAATAATAATAATAAAAAGGATTGGAAAAAGTATTACTTTATGGTAAAAATAATATATTTATGATTAAAACGTCAGATAAAATTTCTTTTCTCATCTCCCCTCCAACTTTCTGAATTTTATCACGATACTTATATCACTATACTGTGTACTGAGACTTCATTTAATCATATTTTCAAATTTACTGATATTTATACAGAGATGCACCTCTTTCAGCATCCAGCAATTCGATTTGACTTGATTCCAATTTTTAGGGTCACAATTCACTTCTGAAATCAATTTTTCAATTCCAACGGTCTAGATTTGAATATTGTCCTGCCTGGGCTTTTCTTAAATAATAGAATATCAATAATTATTCAAAATATAATTTTACAAAAAAATTAAGTAGACCAAAATCAATTTTTGAGCATTTTGAATCAGTTTAGAATTGCTATGACAAAGAATTGTGATTCTCTATAGAATCGATTTTTTCTGCACCTCTTATATATAGATGCTCTCATAGAAAAAAGTGGAGATAATGTAAAAAATAACCTTAGTCAGTTTTTAAAACATTTGCCAAAATTTATTGTGACGATATATCAAAAATCTTATCTTGAAAGAAATTTTCCCAATAAATGATGAACGATCTGATAAATGCCCACCCCTGTATGTAGCTGATTGTATAACAGTGCGAATGATGTTTGTGTGGGAGATGATAAACAATCGAATTTACCTTGAAGTTGGTTTGTCTGTTTGGTGAGAGAGCTGCAGGCTGCATGTGCTGCTGCAGCAGCTGGATTTGTTCCTGTTGTTTCTGCAGCTGAGCCTGCAGTTCGGAGATCTGCTCGTCTTTCTGGACCACCTGGGTGCTGAGCTCCTGGTGACTCTGCCGCAGTTTAGCCTCGCTGGAGACCAGGGCCTGGTAGCACTGACTCAGCTCTTTGTACAGCTGGCAGTAAACAGGAAACAGGAGACGACGGAAACGTCAGCGATCAGATCTTACATAAAAGATTACACTTATTATGGGCCACGTTGTATTTTACATGAGGTAAAATCTGGAGAATCGAGTATTAAAACAGATGAAACAGAGAAACATCATCAAGCTAAACGGTGTTCTAGTGATGCAGGCAGCAGGTACTGGGCTGTTAAAAATGGCCGACTAGAGAAACCAGTCTTAAACCAGTCACCCAGGACCAGGCCTGTCACAATAACAAATATTGCTGGAACATTGAACACTGGAACTGGAAGACATTTTAAATATCCAAACAAACAACAAAAATAACAAATAAAATGAATTATGAAGTCTCTGTAAACAAAATAGTCGTTCATAAAAAGAGCTAACTCAGACCAAAGAGCCAGACTGAAGACTTTAGTAATCCAGGTAGAAAGAGAGAAAAGAGAGAAATGATAAATCAAATGGAAATTATTGAGCTTGTTTTAATTTATTATGATTAACTGATTTATTGCTCATTGCGATAGGCCTATCCAGGACATGAGAATCCTAAGGGCTGAAACAAAATGTTCTGATCCCGGCTTAATGGGGCCATATTGTACATTTTGTCCAGTTGGTACTGTTGAAACTTTATAGCTCCCTTTGTGGGATTTTCATGAAGTATTTTAGAAAAGTTAGAAAAGTTGATAAATATTCACTTTCCTGTTGATCCAAAGTTACCTCTTCTGCTAAATGATTGCAGTGTTGCAATAATAAAGTAGAAGTATGATTTAATAAGGCATGGAAAACACTCAAATTCATGTTATTTTCAGCTAAACGGAGGTATTGTTCCTACAGTGTACTGCTGCTAGAGGTACTGCATGGTGAAATATGCAACACTGATTCTCTGTGGAGATAAATGACAGCTGGACGCTGTGGAAGATGGTATAAAATCTCTGAGATGAAGAAACATGATGATGTCATGAGATGGTCTCCAACCTTTGGACATTCACAAAAAAACACCTACAAATTTCTGCATCACAGCATGCAGGCACCACTCCTTACAACAAAAACAAGATAATGAGAACTGAAAACAGTTCAGCACAGCCATCCTGAAAGTTCGTAAAATTTATGATCAGGATATTTAAGTACAAACTGCATTTGCATTAAATCATATTCAGATGTAATTAGAGGTTCCACAGAAAGTCAGAGGAGTGTGAATACCCCTTGGTAGGAAGTGGCGTCGGCCGTGTGCGCCTCCTCCTGGTTCCTCAGGACCCTCTGGGTGTCCAGGTTGAGTCCCTCCAGCTGCTTGATCAGGTGGCTCTGTTCGGCTGCGTGCTCCGTGCTTTGTTTGTACAGACCCTGGACTTCAGAAAAATCACGCCTGCAGACACAAACACAAAGCGGCACACAGTCAAACTGGATCACTAATGTTACTTCTGCCTGCTTTATGCAGGAATTACAGGTCAAGGTTTGCAACTTAATGCAGGAATTTTCAAACTGTAATCACGCCATGGCCCCCAAAGGGCATTAGCCCACACACAATGCTATGAAAAATGTAAAGAGACATTAAATTTTACTTTTTCTTCTCACTTTTATTTACTGTTCAATAATTATTACATTTAATTAGCATAAATGTTGCCTCATCCCTTCTGATTTTAGTTGGCAAGAAGTTCTGTAGTGGAACATTTTTATCAGGAAATAATCTGATGTTGAATATATTATCAGATCAACTTTATGTAAATATGTAATATTTGTATAGTAATCCTATCAAATTTGATTTAATCTCCACAGTTTAGTTTTTTGCAGCAGGAAGATTCCTTCTGTCTTTTTCTTGTCAGAAACTTTTCCATTTCTAGCTTCAGGAGCAAAAAAAACTTGATAACTTTAACTGGCAGCCAATAAGAAAGAAGGACATCGCAAGTCACGTTTCCTGAATTTCCCCTCTTTGGGACAAGAAAGGCTATTTCTATCCTCTATTTCCATATTCAATCAATTATTTTAACTTACATTTTAATAAAATTACATTTATAAAAACATTTAAGTGTATGATTTTTTCATCTTCTCTCCAACCTTTTGAGGCCCCTTTTAGAAAAACACTGACTAAATGTATAAGACCGTCTTAATGAGTTAAACGTTTATTGAAACTTAACATTGGCTTCTTGCTTATTGATTTAAAACATACTTCAGAGTAAAAGACAAATTTGATAACATATCTGAATATGTTTTCACAGCAGTCCTTCGGTTCCCTAACGCAGCAACGCTGATGAGCTGTGAATCATTCTGGATACTAATAAGGTCAGCAGAAGACCTCATGCCTCATGCAAACATCAGAATGTGACTGACATGTCAGGGTGCCTCTGGCATTAAAACTGAGAAGCAGTAAAAAGAAAAAAAAGACAGAGATTACCATTAAAGCTCCTACAGTTCTGTCAGTTTCTATAATATCGACTAAAGCTTAGTGAAAGCCTGCCCTGTTTCTCTTCTTCCCTCCTTTAAAGCACATCCACTATGCAGGGCTTATCAAATGGCTTTAGGTGAGCCGGAGATGAAGGAATGTGTGTCACCCCCAAACCTCACAGCATATATGCTCCATTTACACTACACATCCTTTACCTGATAAAATTACCCATCAGACTACCTCTAGTGGCGCCCTGGTTCACAACATCAGACGTTTTTTTTAAGCTGATTTCAACTCACTGTATTTTTTCAAGTCGATCTTGTTTTGCAACTAACTCCGTCTCTTTGGAAGAAAGCTTTGCAACCAAAACGGCGCAGTGCGCCTTCACTTTAGGAAGCTCCTGACAAACACGCTGCAGCTCCTTCTCCAGAGCCTGGTGGAGGAGAGTAAAATGCATTTTAAAAACTTTTTCCAACTTAGAAACCTGATAGTTATAAGCACAATAATTTTTTCTGTTACATAATCTATCCATAATTAGGACTTCTGCAAAGTTCAGTACATTTTTTAAGTCTTTTATTGAACCATATGACGGCTGAACCAAAGGGGAAAAGTCTACAACCAAAAACATAGAAATAAAGGGGAAAAAAAGTTTAAAAGAAAAAAATAAGAGAAGAAAAAAATGAAAAACTGAGAAATCATGGTCAAAAACTGAAGAGTTTCATTTGATTTAATTTCAGACAGCGCAGAAAAAACTAAATGTGTCACTTTATACATTGTTAATCTGGTTTCAACTACATGTATTGATGGATTTAGCTGTAAATCCTCACCAGATTAAACTTATTCTGTGTGTTTCAAAGAACTGAAATATTTGTATTTAAGTAACAAACTGCATGAATAAATGTAAAACTTTAAGAATTCCTTAATTTTTAATTGGTTGAAAACAACATTTACCCCTTAATGCATTTCAGGTGTTATGAGTTGAGTGTTTAAGCATGAAGATATACAGCATATACAGTATATATATATATATATATATATATATATATATATATATATATATATACAGTACAGACCAAAAGTTTGGACACACCTTCTAATTCAATGGGTTTTCATTATTTTCATGACTATTTATAAGGCAAGAAATCCCACTTATTAACCTGACAGGGCAGGTTGACCTATGAAGTGAAAACCATTTCAGGTGACTACCTCTTGAAGCTCATCAAGAAAATGCAGAGTGTGTGCAAAGCAGTAATCACAGCAAAAGGTTGCTACTTTGATGAAACTAGAATATAAGGGGTATTTTCAGTTGTTTTACACTTTTTTGTTTAGTGCATATTTCCACATGTTATTCATAGTTTTGATGCCTTCAGTGTGAATCTACAATGTCAATAGTCATGAAAATAAAGGAAACTCATTGAACTAAAAGGTGTGTCCAAACTTTTGGTCTGTACTGTATATACAGTATATACTGTATATATAGAACTTGATAAAATCTGAGGTTAACTCCTTTTTCACCTCAAACCCAGCAGAAACCGTCTCCTCCATGTTACAACATATTTTTCCACCTGTCTGAAAGCTCTCCCTGCATATTTATATCTATACTTTGATAGGAGGATGGTGTTATATTCACTAGCTGAGGGTGTGAGGGACCACAGAGTTCAAGGTCTGCGTGTTTCGGAGAGAACTTGTCCCTGTGTTGGGAACCTTTAGTCTGGCCTGGGCGGCGTCCCTCTCGTCTCGCTGGCTGTCGGCCTGCCTCCGTTTCTCCTGCAGGTCAGCGCTCAGGGCAGCGCAGCGGGACCTTAATCCCTCTTTCTCCTCCTCCAGAGCGCGCACCACCCGCTGCTCCTCCTCTTTCTTTTTTCTCTGCTCCGTCCTCATTTCCTACATAAAAACACCAACATGTGTGTGTGCAGGTCAAAACAGCCAAAAAAAACAACAGTGACAAAAGCAGGAAAAGAAAAAACACAGATAAAGCAGCGGTTGAAGCTGAGAGAAGAAGCCCTGCAGAGGGAGAAAAGGAGCAGCGGCCCATGGGGTTGAGTCTGAAATGAATACATAAACAGCAGAGGCTTTGCTGCAGGAGGCCCCTGCATGGGCTGCTGATTAGCCAAGGTCATCTGCACGGTACGACTGGACCCTCGTGACCAGGTGTTGGTTGGTATGGGCCGAGACGTGCTGCAGGAGCTCAGCTCATGCGGGTACAAGGGCCAGTCTGTCAGCTTTAATGACAGCTTATAATGAGAACGGTGTTTGCAACAAAACCCATTAGACTCAGCCCAGGTATCCTTTGATGATGTCCCCCACTATATCTCGCCAGGAGACCCCACCAAGACCATGTGAGGACCACTTCGCTATTAATTAATCATAACCGTGTCCCACAGAAGCATAATTAGGGAGAAGCCACATCGTGGCATGCATGCTTTTCAATTTCCCCAACTGAAGGAAGCATCAAATATTTATATCCGAGTTAAAACCCGGCTTCCTTTGGTTACTTTATTCGATCACAGTCAGATTTTGAGCTGTTAAGTATTCTGTGTTTTCAGGCTGTGAGACAATCCTTGCTGTCCTCTAAATGATTCAGAGGCCTGGGGGCTTCGTGCTGCATTCAAGTGACACTCTGAACAGAGACTTTGGTCCTGGGGGCCCGCGCTGCCACAGGAAATCTGTTTCACCCACCTCAAGTTGCCGATTCTTGTTGTCCAAATCGGCACGCAGGGTTGTCAACTCCTTCGTTAAAGAGCCTTGCTCATCCGCCGCCGTCTTCTTCTGCAGCAGCCTCTTCATCTCCTGCTGCTGCCCTGTCACTTTCTGCAGCAGTCGGAGGAAAAGAAAAACAGCAGAATGCAAAACTGTGAAACAGAGGACAAAAAGATACTGCAGAGGAAGCAACTGAGTCCAATAAGAAAATAAAACAATCAGCAGAAAACCAGTTTATCACACACAAACATTTGTAATTTGATAAATAATTGTAGCCAAAATAATGTCACAACTATATATGTTGTCTTTTATGCGCCACAAATTTGGAACAAATTCCAAAAAACTGCCAAAGAGCCGAAACACTGAGTTAATTTAAATGAAGAGTAAAAACCCACCTGTTTCGGGTTGCCTTTGAACCATCATAAAGGGAACACCGACCAACATATTTGATATGCATTACTGATGCTGATGATGTTTATTATCCAACTTGTGACTTTGATGTTTTTGTGATGTTTTGTTTTTGCATGTATATGATGTAAAGCACTTGAACTGCCTTGTTGGTGAAATATCCTATACAAATAAAATTGATTGACTGATTTTCAATAGTTTTTTAATTCCATCCACAGTAATGCAGCTTTTCTGGTGTTTTCATTTCAGTTAATGCGCAGTTCAAATTGCTTTACACCATGAGGACATGGTGTAAAGCATGTAACAAATTGCAGAACAATCAAGATATATTACATTTAGTCAAATATCATCATCAAAATCCTCAAGTAAATACCCATCACAAATGTTGATCAATGTTCCAGTTATTATAATCAAAGCCAGGTGAGTTCCTCGTTTTCAAGAAACTCAGTGTTTCAGCTGTTTTGCAGATCTCCAGAAGTTTGTTCCAGATCTGTGGTGCATAGAAGCTGAATGCTGCTTCTCCATGCTTGGTTCTGGTTCTGGGGATACAGAGCAGAACCAGAACCCACCTCTGAGGTCTTTAAGGTTGATACAACAGCAGCAGATCTTTAAACTGTTCAGTGATTTTTAAACTAACAGCAGTATTTTAAAGTCCATTCTCTGAGCTACAGGGAGCCAGTAGATGGACTGTAGAACTGGGTGATGTACTCCATCTTGGTTTTAGTCAGAACCCCAGCAGCAGCGTTCTGGAGCTGTGCAGTAATCAATGATCAATGCATGGATGAGTTTCTGTAGATCTTCCTGCCACATTAGTCCTCTAATTCTGGAAATGTTCATCAGGTGAGTCTTTGAAAGAAAACTCCTTCACTTTCCCTTGATTTTTTTAAGCTTGGACATATTTTAAAATAGTTCACTAAGATTAAGAGACTCTGGTTTAAAACTGTTGGGAAGTTATATGCAGCAAAAAGCAATATTATTCCACACAGTTAGCACCTTAAACTTTATCATTTATTCTTCTTATTCAACTTCACTCAAAATAAAATTAAAAAGGCACAAGTAAGATTATTTTACTGTGAAAGTCAATATGTCATAATACTTCAGCAACAGTAAGATTACTTTTTCTTTTCTGTTTAAATAAAAACAATTAGAAGAAGTTAGATGATAAAATACTGCTGTATGATGAAGATGTGGCATTTTTATTTAAGGTGATCAAACTTTGAGAGTCTCATATCAGATGTGAAATTAAAAGTTCAACGAAACAAAGAAAAACTAGCATTGGCTCATAAACTGGAGCATTGATAAGTAAATGTCTGAGTTGTACAACATTCTCACATCTTTTCCTCTTTTATTCAGATTGACTTCAGATTGATGCAATGATCCATCAGCCACCGATTAAAATACTCAAATTTCTCCTTGATCCACTCTGACCACTGGTTGTCAAGTCAAATACTGAAAAACAAAAACGATAATTTAAACCATGGAGGCTGAAGCTCCCAGACACATGCAGCCTGATGTACTTTTAAGCAGAAATGGAGATAATCTCATATTTGCTCATTTTTCACTGGATTTAGACGTTCCAACTCCATCAAGAAACCGACACCAGATTTCTTTTATGGTTTGTGTTGCTACATTTAATTAATGAATAAAAACTAAAAATACAAATTAGTTTGCGTAAGGCATCGATTAATCAAGTTAAATGCTTTTGAAGATGTAATACTTTTAAAAAATCTGGATTTTTTTTCACAAATGCACTCCTTGGGTTTATATAGTCCTTTGTTTGTACATGTGTTGTTGTGTATGTATCTGTGCGTGTGTGCGCGCGCGTGTATGTCATACAGCTGAAGAAAATCTAAATTGGCAGGACAGAATCAATATCAGCCTAAAAACTGGATCAGTGCAACTCTACAGCTAATTCTCACTCATGCGAGCGACGTTGTGCAAACAGAACTAAACAGAACCGTTTAATTAGCAAAGCTTAAGAGGCGGCTATAGAACAAGAAGAAAATCAGAGATGGATTAATAATGCTATATGTTCCATTTATATTATTTTGGGAAGAGGATGGCTTCCTAACTGCATCGTCTGAAGTTCGGCGTCGGGTGGTAATCCGTGGCTTTCTGTGGGTACATCTTCTCAAATAACACGAGGTTCTGGGATGCAATTAATTGCCATCTGGAGGGAAACTGCATCCGCATATCAAGAAAGTAGATTTAGAGTTCCCTACTACTTCTAGCTTGCAGAGAGAGGGCTTTAATAGAGATTTATACTGTAGAGCAGGATATCAATTCAAATGCTAATAATGAGATTGGCAAGAACAATTTCAACCTTAGCGGAGCTTAGCTAGGTGGGAAAAAAATGGGTACCAAAGTCGAAATATCTAGGAGAGAAGGATTAGCGTTGGAAATTTCCCAATGAAGAATGAAAATCTAAACAAATTATGTCACAAAAAGCACGAGAAAAGAAATGGAAGAAACAAGGAGACAATTCAAGATCCCATGTGGATCCAGTGGACCATCGTGTCTCCAAAGAGGAGGGAAAGAAATCTGTGAATGATGATGAATGTCAGACAACCAAGAGACACAAATCTCAGGTTTTATTGAGCTTTTCAAACAAAAAGAGCATCTAAAAGCACAAAAGTTGCTTTAAACTAAAAGTTCTCCATAAAGTCTCAGGGCCTGCTCCCATGAGCCACTGTTATGGCTGCTAAAGAGAATAATGTCAAAAAGCACAGGCAGGCTGATGACTCCATTACGGCCCATCTCATTAAGAATGAATGCCGTTCCTCCATGAAGGACGCTAATGAAGGAGACACACAGCGGCCTCAGTGAAGGAATGATGTTAGAGCAGAATACACAACTGTCCTTATCATTGCAAATTATTAGCTGATTGGAAAAAGACAGCAGGCAGACAAACACAGCTGGGGAGACGCATCAAAACATCTGTCAAGTCTGATTTCCAATCTAGAAACATCAGTTTTCTAAATGATAGGACTAAAACAAGATGCAAAAAAAACTTTGAGTGCACAAAATTTTGATTATTTATATAAAATTGAAAAACAATTTTTTTTCATTTTCCCTGCTGAACTATAAGTTAAACACACAATACTTTAATGAAACAATTAAATTAGTCTGATTTAAGTAAAAATAAAGGATTTAGACAGATGCAAAACAAAACACATCAGTATAAAATCTCCTAATTCTTTAAGCTGATTATCTTTTTGTGTATATTTTCATCAACAAGAACAAGAAATAAGTCACACTTGTTTTATTTATTTACCAACGTCTGTTTTCCAGTAAACATCACTAGATGTTTGCAGTTCTATTTACTACCAAATTAAATTGTAATAATAAAAAAAGAAACAAGATTGATTTGTATTAGCATGATTTTTAGAAAAGCCTCGATTCAGTGAAAATCTACCCAAACTTTTACTTTTACATGAGAATCTGAACCAAGAGTCTGAGATGAATTGTGGTTGAGGGCCACACAAACTCATCCTGAGGGCCAGAAATTAGCAAATAAAATGGTTTGATTTCGCTTCAGAAAGTGAGGAAAAAAAGGAGCCTTTCTACGTGATTTGTTATTTAAACTTCTGTTTTTATCTGTAGTTTCATGTCGCTGGTCATTTGCTCAGCCTAAGAAACGTCACCACGGGTTTCATCGGACTGTTCTGTACCTGTTCTAGGTCCTGGATCATGAAGTCTTTGGACTGCAGGATCTCCAGCACTTTTCTGTCCTTCATCTCAGTTTTCTGCTTCTCACTGTGAAAAAAGTCAAGACAAAAACGACATCTTAAGATTGTTTAAAAAAAAAAAAAAAACTACTATCAAACAGTTTTACCTCTCATCACTGTGAGACTTTGGAGCTGCTCAAAACTTTGTGAATTTCCATGATCCAAATATCACTTTTTTAGTGAGTTTTGAATGAACCAAAAGAAAAAAAAAACCTTCAGTTTGGGACCAGTTTGTTTCAACTGCTTTGGACCAATGGGAACAAACCCGTTAATTCCCAGATCCGTTGTTCCTCCTGCACCTCCATCTCTAAGGCCTTTTCTTGTGATCAGCCTTCTCCGCTGGTCGGCGATGGAACAACAGTTTTTTTGTCCCGGGAGGGGCCCGAGCACAGGCAGGCCTAGCTGCGCTTCCTCATACACGGGGCTGTGTTCGCCATGTCCTGAGCAACCAACCAATCACTCTACACGATCCGCACAGTAAGAGGAAGGAGGGATGAATGGCAGCTCCCACTGGGCACGGGCGCTTGACTGGAGTCGACACAATTACCATGTCAATATCCTCCCGCGCATTAGATTATACAATACACATACGATCTCTAGCTGCATGTTCCCCCGGCAGTCTCGGAGGACCGGCGCACTTTGATGGGTTTCCTGTGGGGCAACAGGAAACTGGAGAGGGTGTGGAGTAGAAAATGAGAGGCAGCGGAACTAGAGGAACTCTGTGCATGCTACTGCTGCTACACCGTGGAGGCCCAACTCCGGCCCTCAGAGCTGCTGTCCTGCATCCAGTCTCCATCACACCGCAGTCAAACGGCTGAAGTTCATTCAGTCCTGCAGAGGCCAGGTAACGACACATTCTAATTCAGGTGTGTTGGAGAAAGGATCTAAGGATGTTTTTACACCCAATAGTCCGGTAACATCTGTTACATTTTTGGCTGCTGTGGTTCTCCTTCACACTGCAGTATATTAAACGAAATAAACCCTTTGAAAAAGCTAGAAACGTGCGTTTGTTTTAGCTGCTTTCACCCAGAATGCCATGCTCTGCATTCAGTTGCCTGCTTTGGGAGCGGTCTCCGGTCCACTTGGTGTTCACAGAAGCATTCAAATCGCATCAGAGTTCACTTCAACCGAACAACGACTGAGGTTTTTAGATGGACCAGAATTCGCATCAGAATTCGATTGCTCATTCACACCTCCCCAAACGAAGCTGAGTTTCTAGTCAAACAAACAGGAGTTTGATTAAAGTGGACGACTCTTTGAAGATACTTGGATGATATGAATAACAGAAACATTTAATCTTCCTTTTGGATACATAAAATATGTTTGGATTGAATTGAATTAGTAACAAGTAACAATGTAAATACACACCACATTTATCAGATTTTTTACTTGTCAATAATTTTGAAAGTCATACTAAATTTCTCCTCCACTTCATGTGGGTTTATATGAAGTTTGTAGCCGTAACGTGACAAAATGTGAAAAAGTTCCCTGGGAATGAACACGGCTGCATGGCACTGCCTTATTTGTCCAAATATGCCTGATGAGGATAAAGGAAGCCCCTCTGCGCTCGCCGACAGTTCCCATGCCACAGTTTTTCATCTGGCTTAGCCATCCAGCAAAAGAGGCCTTACTCCATCTTACGATTTATCCGGTAAAGACGAGCATTTGGCAGGAATGCTTCAACTGTCCAGCATGAGAGCAGCGGAGGAGAAGTGTTTTCATTAAAGAGGTTTCCGTTGTTTGAACTGGGAGAGCGGGGATAAGAGGGCTTAAACCAGCATCTGCACCTGATTCCGTCATAACCCATGTAGGTGCTTTAAAAAAAAAAAAAAAAACTTTCACACACATTTTTCGTGGCTTGTGAGATAGAGTAACGTTGAGCTGTGAAAGATGAAGCCACTCACCGCTCCACCACCAAACTCACGGTTTGGGTCAAGTCCGGATTTGCCACTTGCAGCCGTTTCCACAGAGACCACACAAACTCCTTGTCTGCCTGCAAAACAATCGAGGAAATCAAGTGTTTATGTTTTTATTGAGAGATATATCATTATTCGGGTGGCAACTAATGATTATTTTAGTAATCCACTATTCTGTAAATTGATCAAATAATATAAAAAGTCACCTTCAGTAGATTTTTCATTCACTTAAGTCTTTTTATACATTAGAAACATTAAAAGATGAAGATAAAATAATAATTCAATTCCATTTTTAAGTAAGAAAATAAACATTTTATTGCCTAAAATGTAACAACAGCATTCTTTTAGTGAACGCTTTGTAGCAAATAATCTGCAGCTAAAAAATACTTCTAACATCAACAGTTCAGTCTTTTCTGTTTGACTTGGCATCAATATAGTGTAGGGCTGATTTGGTGATTATTTTTTCAATCAATTCATTAATAATTGGCTCACGAAAGGTGCTTAGTAGGATATAATTTATTACATAATTTCACCCAGATTTAGCTAATTTGCCATTTGACAAGTTCTGGAAGAGACATCTGTAGAGACAAAGGGGTATTTAAAATCTTAAATGTGAAATGTATATATATCTTGTACAGTTTTGGTTTAATTACTGCTCTAAGTGTGTTGTTCTTTAAACAAATGACCCTTTTTGAGTTTTTCTACTTCAATTAACGATTCATTGATTACTAAATTAGTTGACAATTATTTTAATAATCGATTCATCACGATTGACATGGTTTATTGTTTCAGCTCTGACAATTATGATTAGGGGTGGACGATATGGACTGATAATTTTTTTTGTAATATTTTGTGACATTATTGTGATTATGATAAAGATCATGTTAAAAAAGCTACTTTTTACTTATTTTAGATAACTATATTGCTGGGACTGCATGGCACAGAATTAATAGTGCCACAAACACAAATACTATTATTAAGAGTGTGATTTATATCACCAAACTCCAAACATAATCATATTTTTAAATTTACTGATACTCCTGTGGAAAAAAATAGCAAAAATAACATTTCTGTTCATACTATCTGAAATCTATAATAAATCAAAATTCTCACCACAACAGAACATTTTTTTTTACAATAAACGATAAACAATGCGATAAATACCCCGCCCTAATTACGATACATTATATGACGACTTTAATCAGCCTGTCAAAGAAAAACCAGCAGCACATCGGAGTTCGTCTGGCTGGGAAAAAAATAAAAGATAAAAGATTAACCAGGATGCTCATTGGCATTAGCATATGACAGTAGGGAAGTCAATCAATTATTTAAACAACTTGTACAAAACAGTTTCTCATCCGGCCTGCCCGCTCTAATCATGCGCCTCTCTTTGCAGCGGTCTCCATCGCTGAGATGTGACCTTCGACTCGCGGGGAGAGACTTGACACTTGTCATTATGAACTATTTATGACTGCTGGGGATCCGAATCAAAACACGGCGGCCCGCCTCGTGTTTCCCACCAAACTCAGAGCTGATGTCAGGGAGAAAAGTCATGAAACGCATCTCCAATTCAGACTGTCGTCCCGGTTTCTCCAAATATTTTTCACGCAACGCTACGTCTAATGAGCGACATCTAAAAAGTACGTTTGGCATTAAAAGACGGAATTATACCAAATCGACTTGATATAAAAATCATCTGATAAATTATGTTCACATCATCAGAAGATAAAAGTCATCCCTCCCACTGGAATCTACTGGTCTCCAATTAGTACATGAATTTTAAGCCCCTTCTCAAAAAGTGTCTAATCAATTATTTAGTAAAATGGCAGCGTCAGACCTTGATAAGGCCATGAGCTGAACACATAAAGAGGAAGGACTGTGATGTAGATCTCTGAGTCTGTATGTATCCGCGATGTGTGTGTGTGTGTGTGGGGGGGGGGAGAGGGGAGTTCTCACTAAATCAACACTGGAACGCAGCTAATGATTAAATTAGGCGGCCTGGTTTACTCCGCCTGCCTGGCCTTTGGCTGCCATTAACCGTTCCGCTGACAAGTGTTCAGCGAGGACCCTCATCAAGCGCCCTCCTCCGCTGTATGCGCGCTTAAAGATACATTCAATGAGTGTTTGATGATGGCATGAATTATTCATTCTAAATCTGGAATCCTGGAACACCATGGGCTAAACATACCAGAGAGAGCCACTGCGATTCAGCGCGTATTAGGAAAATTAGCTGGCTCTAGCCGGAACGTTTGCCGGCTGACGGACGAGTCTCTTTGTAGTTAATGGCCGTCCTGAACCGCGTCATGCCCGAGACTTAACACATCAGTGGTATTCAAATGTCACTATTTAAAAATGTACACTGCACATCTTAGGGCCGTTATTAGATAAACAGAATCGCTGATGGTCCGCTCTGTCTGGAACAGACCACCAAACATGGAGGGTCTCCATGCCAGTTCAACGAAAGGCTGCAGCGCTGAGGTCAACACAGTTTGGCGCAGATGAATAAACAGCATCACAGATCAGACAGGTGAAAGAGAAAGGCACTTCTCACATGCGTCCTCGTTTCTGTGCAAAAATCAGAAGCAGCATGGTAACCACTATAGTTAACTAAAACTAACAAAATAACAAAAACTGAAATAAAAATTAACTGAAAATAAATAAAAACTGTAATTAATAGGAAAAAACTATAATTAACAGAAACTATATCCTTTGTTTTCGTGTTTATAAATGTATTTATTAGCTTTCCGAAGGAGTTTACATCAGATCTCTGCAAATCACGGCACTTCAGGACGATGATTTGGGCCTGGACAGCGGATAACAAGCCATTTGTCTGAAATCTGATCAAAACCAGCAAGAAAATAACCTCAAGCAGCAAATAAGTAAAAAAAACAAATGAAGGAGCTGCAATGGCCCAATCAAAGTCCAGGCCTTAATCTGTCTGAATTAGTGTAAGTTAAGGGAATCTCAGAGACTCAATGAACCAAAGTTCCTTCTTTGGTTAAGAAGGATTATAATAAGAAACATCCTGATGAAGGTTGATCAAAATGACAAGTTGTGATTTGCTCCGTTTGGTTTGGGTTGGATTATCCGTATCTCTCCTATATCCTAGTTTCTTTATATAAAGGTGAACTGTATGAAGTAGTGCGTTTTTCAGCGAGGCATTTTGTATATTTACTATTCCCAATATGTTTGTGTTTATATTTACTGTAGTCCTGTGTTCTAACTTGGATGGAGTGTTGTTTTCATGGTTAAAAATCCCCACAAGAGACACTTTGCATGTGAACAAGAAGTGCAGATGCAGCAAAAACTGTTTTGCACAGGTTTTAGTAGTGATGCACCAATCGATCTACAAGTGTCCAACAGCTCCAGAGCTTTCCTAGATCCGCTCTGACCTGTAATGAACCGGTGAAACACCCCAAAAAATCTGAATTTTTTTATGTTGTGATCACTGAATCCTTAAAAACAGAAAACTCCCACGATTTTCAGTTTGTAAACACATCAATAAACAGCATGTTTTCTGATTCGCTGCGTTTTCAGCTCAGTATGAAACAGATAAAGGTCTCTCTGTTGAATTCAAATCTGCTATATTTACCAAAGAAACTGATATTTTCCTTTATACAAAGTACATGAAGGGAAAAACTGTAGAAAACAGCAAACTAAAACCATAAAACACAATGCAACGTGTGTTTTTAAGTTAGAATGGCTTGCATTAGACAATTACTTTCTAAACTTTATGTAAATTCTCAGTTTTATTAATAATAAAATATTCAAAGACTTGTAAATAAAGATGAAAAAGAGGACAGAATATTCCCCCCACTCAATTTATTGTATATAAAAAACAGAAATGTATTACTTAAACCAAATATTTTCCTTAGTCTTTAAGTATTTAAAGTTGTTATACATAAACTTGTAATGGGATAAATCTACATGTATTGCAGCACTGATATCCTCCCTAAAGTAAAGAATATTTCTCTTTAAAGCATCTGACTGCATTGATTCACTTATGAAAAATCTGACTTGGGCCAATGAATTACAGATGGAATCTGCAAGACTCTTGAAATCAAGGACAGAGATTAAATGTGTGTTTCTGTGCTGGATCTCCTCATAAGGCCAGCTGATGTCCCAGTCTGTCTACCTGTAGAAGAAGACATGCTGGGTCACTTCACTCCTGTTATTAGACACCACCTGGTGGTGAGTATGCAGGGAATCCTGAAATCACCGACTCACAAAGTGAAAACAAAAGTTCATAAAGAGATGCCCATCAACATTTATTTTAGTTTTTACTGAAACATCTAGTGCATGGGTCTGCAACCTGTGGCTCTTTGACTCGTTCATAATTTTTCTCTTAATAATTTGGCAAAAAGTCCAGAACCAATTTTTTTTAGTGTAGACAAACAATAAAATGCAGATTTTAGCTGTTTTTAGTTGTTTTTTCCCCCCATGGAATAAATCCTGTCTTAAATTTCTACAAAAGAATGATGAAAGTATTACTAATAATTGTTATTGTTTTCTAATCACTACACTTTTTTTCGTTTAAATAGTTTTCCACAAATATCAGCATCCCAGAGAAGAAAATGCATCAATCCTCTTTTTGTAAGTGTTTACATTTTCTTACTTTAAGACCTAAAACAGATATAAAATGATAGTTCTTTAAAAATGACCCTATATTTTCTATAGTAGATATTCATTTAAAAAGTTTAATTTTTCTTTTCATAAGACTTTATATAACATTTGTGGCTCTAAATGGGACCTTTAGTTTGTAAAGGTTGCAGACCCCTGCTCTAGGTGTTGGAGAATATTTGGTATTTCTACTAATCCAACTGTGTTGATGGCATTTGCACAATTTTGGACTAAACAAAAAAAATTCTTTCTGTAATACTCTATGTGAGCTTTAGTCTTTTGGGCATTTTTAATTGTGTCGGATGTGACGTCAAACTAAGGTTCAATATATAACTGGCATGCAAAGTGTCCATTTAAATATTTTAGTGGAGAATTTGTCATATTTTATATACATAAAACATAATGTGAGTTATGTTATGAAGAGGTTTCTTCCTGTTAACGGGGAGTTTTTCCTCTCTACTGTCGCTACATGCATGCTGAGTATGAGGGATTGCTGCAGCCAATTATTTAATGCAATCTGCTGGGTTCCCTTAGAGACAGAAAGAAAAACTTTAAACTAATTTGAATAATAAATTAAACTTAATGCGGTGACATTTCAGACGACATTTGTTAATTGGTGCTTTATATATGAATTGAGTAGTTCAATTATCTCGAAGTATATAAAACTTTGGAAACATTTGTAATAACCGCGGAAATTAGTTTAAGAAAAACAGAAAAGAAGGCAAAATTAGACATTTTTCCTTCTTGACAGCAGACACTACATTAGATTTGTATGCATGTATATGTATACATACCTGACACTGAATTAACTCCTCTGATAAATTCTTCACCTCCTCCTCCAGAACCAGGACGCGACTGCTCTCGTGTGAGCACATTTTGGACCGACCAATGAAAGAAAATAAAACTAACCAGCTAGAAAAAGCTCCTTGGCATCCTACGATGCTACGTTGGCTAACTCCGCTAACGTTAGCCTCCTAACGGTCATATTTACAGTTTAATAGCGTGACGTCATCGCAACGGACAACCTTAAAACAATGCTAAAATGCCCCATATATTTATCCTCTAAGAGCTCTCAATCTCTTCTCTCTCTTTAAAGGTGAATTAAACTTTTCTGGACGCCCCCCTGGCAGTAACCACAGCGACGAGTTCTTCCTTTCAAACCGGCCCGCTGTTTTCCGTTTCCGTTTCACTTCACAACGGCGCACACTCCATTTAAACGCCGGCGCGGCTAACGGCGCACCGAGCAGGTGGAGTTTGTACAGTTTATGAAGGTTAGCTTGATACTTTGACAAATTATGGCTGTTGCGTAGTCAAAATTGAAGTTTAGTAAATGTTTCAAGCTGTATAATACCCATTAGATGGTTTTGTTTTAGTATTTATTCTGACACATCAACTCTGAAAAATCTTGTCAGAGATGTTGTCATAACAGCACAACAGAGGTGATGTTAGGATCCTGAAACATTGGGGCATAATGAATATAAATCACAATCAGCTTTTTCACCAAGCATTAACGTTTGTACACACAAACAAGGAATTTGACTTCAGTTTTATATTGCTCCCAGAAAAAGCAAATACATAATAAATTCTGCAGAGATTTGTTAATGTGAATAAATTCTAAGGCTAAGTGACTTACACTTTCTGTTTTCAGGGGAGCTTTTATTATATATCTTCTCTTTTTTTCAAAATTACTTTGAGGATTGAAGTTAATAAAAGTGACACTTTGAATTTGGCTCAGATTCTCCAGTAAATGAAGAATGCTGTTCTTTGATTTATAACTGGCTTTGTTCTTAATTAACATAACGCAGGCTCCGCCCCCATAGGAAGTAGAGCAAAACTCTGACAACCAAATAGTGTTATAATGGCAAAAGTAGTGGAAATCAATGCGTTGAGTCATGTTTGTCTTACTGGCCAAACAGAGGCAAATACGACAGGCAAGGCAATCCTCCAAGGAGTCCTACATCAGGTCTGTAAGGTTATTTGCCTGAAACAATGGAAAAATTAACATTAAAACCCAAAAATTATGTAACCTTAGGAAGAATGAGGGATACAAAGTCTCACTGGATGAGAGTGTGAAAGCTGTCGGATGCATTTTGCTTGTACAAAGTGGGTGAGTAATGACTTAAATAATACCAGTTTGTGAAAATCTGCCTTCGGGAAAATGCTTAAAAATAAACATTAGCATAAAAAGGTGCTTAAAATGTAAATACCGCAGTTACTACAGCACATCTTCATGCTGCCACAGCGCTACCATTGAAATTTACACTCATAAAATCAAGCATAGCTATCAATAAGTGTCGTTATGACAAGAAATGGGATGTTTACTACTGGTTACCTTCATACAGTCGAACATGTGGTGGTAACCTTCAATCACAGATTCATTCAACTGGACAAGAGGTCGGCTCCAGGCCTTGACCCATCTCTTGCATTATTCCAGACTTCTTTGGGTTTTTGAATTGTAATAAATAGTATTCCGTCCTCTAAATGCTCTGGCGAAAGGTTGTAGGGGTTACATGTTCCACACTGACAACATTGGACCATGATTTCCTATAGTTTTCCTCGAAATCGTTATGAACGCAGGCGTTAGCATAACAAACCTAACGAGGTTCAGCTCCTTCAGATTAGGGGCGTATACTTCAGGACAAATACCAACCGCTGATTGGTCAGTTGCTGACAAACTGACCAATAGTATGACTGACAGGTGGCGTCATTATGAACACTATTGATCTATATAAAAATATCCTACAAGTTTCTGTCCCATATTCTTTTTAACTTAAGGAGACAATAAATACAATCAAACAGTAAGAAAAGATATGATCTGAATTTTATCCAAACACATTTATTTCTTTAGTCTTAACCTCACTTACACCTTACACTGGCATATTTTGGCCCATAAATTTGTTTCTTTTCTTCTGAAGGGCAATAGAGGCCGTTTGGCGTCTTTATTGTGGTGGTGAGTCAAGACAACAATGCTACATTGTGCGGCTAATGCATTTAACTGTCCGTCCAGATTTGGAGCACGGGGCTGGAGAGGAAAATGAAGAAATATGATGACTGCCGGTGCTTCTGAGTCTGACAAATGTTGGTTCGGCCTCACTGCAACACAAACACACACACACGGACGAAAAGAGACTAAATCCAATTGACTTAGCATGATTAGGCTGCCTTTCATTAGGATCCTCATTTGCAGGGCCAATTTCAGAGGCAGTAGACCGGCACATAATGCACAACATCTGCCTTCCCCTTGTTCCTTGTTCAGATACATAAACACATGGAAGCTAAGAATGAGCCTCCATCACTCCTCATGCACCTGCATAACCCGGTCCTTGTGTTTTCTCTCACTGCCCAGAATATACAAACTCTATTTTTTACTAAATTTATTTCTAAAATGGAGCTAAAATCTAATTTTTTCCCTCCAAATATTGGAGTTTATTCACTCAATTTATAAAATGAACAAACAATGAAAGTGAGCAAGAAGAACAGATTGTATAAAAAATCTGGCCCTTTTGCAATAATTACAAAATATATTTTAATATTAATACACATTAAATTAAAAATATAAGTTCCAAGCAAAATGTAATTCTCCTCATTGACTCAGAAGTATATAAGGCTGTGATTTAAAAAAAAAAAATTCTAACTTGTTTTGAATTGACTTAAAGTCAAGCATTTTTCAACTCTTCACTCAAACTGCTCCATAATTTCACTGCAAAATGTACATTTGTTTTAAAGTAGTACGCAAAGTTTTACTTTTGAAATCTTACTTTCTTCTGTTATTTCTGTCACTTGCCCTTAAGACAAAGAACTTCTGTAACATAACTGATACCATTTTTGCATTAACAAAATTCCTTAGTTTCAAGATATTTGATTGAATAAACAATTTATTAACTATTGTCTAGTATTCAATTTATATAAAATTCAGTTTTTTCTGTTCTTTTTCTGTTTTTTGTGTCACAAACAAAGGCTTAGTGTTGGTTTTATATGTATAAAATAAGTAATTTATCAGACTGTAGGATTTAGGGGAACTCACTACTTTTTTATGGGAAAGAAGTTGTAATTTATTTAGTAATACAACTTGTTACATACATTTCTTTTTAAGTGCATTTAGACTTGTGTTGCAGACATTTTATTAATCTTTTTCTGGGTATAGTTCGTCTATCATGTAAAAGTAACAGGATGTAATAATGGTAAAGAAAACACAAGCTTTTCCTTCATCTTCTGACAACAGATCACAAATTAGTACAGTTCACATTTACACATCAATGCAAATTAAAATTAAAAAGTTGCTCTGAATGCGACTCCTCCCTAATGCAGTCATCATGTTACCTTGTTCACAAAGAACTGCATCTGGTGGGCGTGTTTCATTAGTACGTAAAAAAACCCTAAACTAACTGGACCTTTTGAGGATGTAATGGGGAGAGGAACGACACAAAAACCAAACAAAACAACTCCAAATGTGCTTCTTATTAAAACAAAAGTGTGATTGAAACAGCAAAGTGCAGCTGGAACTAAAATCACTAAAATTCCTCCCTTGAGAAAGCTGGCAGCATAAAGTGATCCCGCCCTGACTATCCCCACTTTCAACATCCAATCTGTGTAATCTGACCACTTAGACACTTACAGCTACTGCAGCAGACATGCTCCGCCATGTTTTGACAGCACATTTTGCTCTCCTCTCTGTCTGAAGCAGCATTACCTCCCTATGTCAGGTGTTTGTTGTCTGTCCCACTAATGACAGATTAATCCACATATAAGCTCGTTTGAAACCCACATAAATGTCAGGTCTCAGCCCAGGAGTCTTTCACGCCATCCCAGTGCTTCCTGTATGAACCATTAAAAAGATACTTTTCACACATGGATTTCAGCTCTAACGTTACTTGAGTCAGCTTTTTGTTTTTACCCGAAAGGCTTTCTTTAAAAACATTGTTTTTAAAATTCTGTCAGAAAATCAGAAAATCTAGTCTTGATTTATAGTGTGTTCATTTTATGTTGGAAAAAGCAAAGTTTCAATATATTCACATCGTAAAAGTGTCACCACTCCCATTAACACCAAGGCTTCTATGATGAGGAATTTAAAAGCCATTATGAACATTAATATGGAGGACCAAAAGGGACAAAATTAAACAAATAAAATATAAATAAATCATCAATTAAATGTATGATGAAACAAATAAAGATGGATGGATGGATGGATGGATGGATGGACGGACGGACGGACGGATGGAAATATTTAATATCTGAATTCTTCAGACTGAGTTTTTTAAAAGTATTTTTCATACATATTTAAAATTTTAATAAATATTACCTTAAAACTTCAAAAGGTTTGGTGCACAGATCCAGACTTTTCCAAACTCAAACTGTTTCCAAACTGTTTCATTTCACCTCAGTTCCCTATCAAAATGTCCGATATTTGTGAAATGTGGGAACAGGAAAAATGGATAGAGGAGTGAAGTTATAGTAACTTCATTTCTTTATTAGGATGAAATATTGGGTTCTTTTCTGTTTTTATGCTTACATAACATCACTTATTCAGTGAAATGAGCCTCAGAGCCACAGAACCGAGAGCAGGGCAGATGTAAACTGGCCGCCTGCATCTGCAAAGAGCCTTGAAACAAGATGGCTCCTGCAGAGACAGTCCCAATAAGCATGCTCCTCTCACTCCTGTTCTGCCTCGCTGAAGTTCAAGCGCTCTGCAGCATCTAATCTACCAGGGGAAGGAGTGACACAGGATTGTGATCATGCAAATTCACCTTCATGAAAAATTCAGGAACCAAATGACAAGCCTTGGTGTGTCAACACTGACAGAAGAAGGCAGAGAGGGGAGAAAAACATGACACTCCGCAGAGAATTGGGAAAGCGCCGTCTCCGCCCGCTGCCTCAGGTAAGCGGGGTTATTATCCGCAGCTCTGATGCACCTGGAAAATGCAGCAGACGACAGTAGCTACTGAAGAGTCCCCAGTTTTAAAGGAACACTGATTGTACAAATGCCAGCTGGGATGTGAAAGCTGCTCAGCGTTTAGCAGAACAAGCATCCTCCTACATGGGAACGAGGCAGGCTCCAACATGCCAGCGTTTTACGGCGAGGCTTTGAGCAGAGTCACTTTGTAGCGTGGCTGACGGCTCTATTTATCGAGCTGTGGAGTGGGATTAGACTATAACGAGATGTTGTCACATTAACTGCTTTTCCATTGCAAATGTGCCCAAAACATTGGCTGAAAAAGACAACATCGCATTAAATATGTTTCTATGAAATAAGAAAAGCATTTAAAATCACAGGTGTATGTGTTTGTTCACTCGATAAATCGTTACAAATCCCCCCATGCCATCATCCTCCAACTACTTCCTGTTGTCTTCTTCTTTGTGGTTTCCACCAGTAGCAACATCCAGTTGTTGATCACTAATGGCTGAGTTTTCATTACAAATATGGGTAAACATAGTCAAATATGGCCAAAAATATATTTCTTTAATCAAAAAACAAGTTGTTTTTTTTAAAATCGGTGTGTTCCCATGTAGCAAACGTATTTTGGAAATTTCAAATTGAACAGCTGTATACGATGACATATTAGGGCCATTGTAGACAGAAAAACAGAGTAAATTTCCACCAAAACCCCAGAAATTTTGAAATGAATTGATTAATTTGTATTAAAAAGTGTTGGAAATTTCGAAGATCCCAAAAACCTTTACACTTTTGAAACTCAGAATATTTCCAAAATTTAAAAAAACAGAAAATTTCCAAGTTTTTTCTAGAAAGATTGATTGATTAATCTCAAAATTTCTAGCTTTTTTCTTGCAATTTTTTTGTGGCTTTTTCAAATGTTTGGTTTTTAGGATCTTAGAAATCCCAAAGACTTTTTAAAATAAAATTTCTGCGATTGATCTAAAAATTATAGACTTTTTTCTTGCAAATTTTCCAGTTTTGAATCTCAGAAATATCCATGTTTTTTTTTTTATTTTTAAGATTAATCTAAAAATTTCTGAGCTTTTTGCAGATATCGAATCCTTTTTTCTGTGTACAATGGCTCTGATGCGCAGCTACTGCGTGTGTTTTGAAACTGAAGTTGCCTCAGCAAAAGGCCACTCTGACTTTGTGTTGAAGTGATGAACTGTGTCTGTACAGATTTCCATTGGGTTGTTGCCCTCAGGAGGAAATCTGGAATCTGTGGGAGAATTGTCAGCCGCTGTTGACCTCGGACATGAACCATCCTCATGTTGAATCCTGTGAGACCTCAGACAGGCTTGCCAAACCCCTGGGACAGAGAGGCCATTGATTACCTTCTCCTCCACCGTTCCCGCCTCTAAACACACATCGGAGCTCAAATCGTTCCCTCGTTGCGAAGCTTCAACTCTGCAACTGCCATTTCTGTTTTCACATGACGGTAATAACCTTTCTCCCCAAACCCCAACGAGACGACGCGGACCTTCTGTCCGACTCCCATCTGATGACCTTCTGGTCCCCTCCCCAACCGGCGAGCGCCCTCATAAAGGAGGAATTGATCCGAGAGGTCACATGGATGCGTATGTGACTGTGTTTTTGTTATCCCTGAACTGCAGGGCCACGCTGACTAACAGTTCACTCACCTAGTGTGCCATCCGGGCCCCAGTCGGCCCCCTCCACCGATGTGTGGGAACAAGGAGTCAGACTATTTCCCTCGGGCTTCAGCTGGAGCGCTTGTCCTTTACTTGGTGAAAGGGTAAATTAAGGTGGTGAGGTTGTATTTAAGTTCATATTTCCCCTGAGTATGGGAAAGGAGACCAAGGACATGGGACATTGATCGCCCTGAGTAAATGTTGTCCACTTGGAAAACAGCTTTTAGATGAGAAAAGTATTTGTCTTACTTACACCGCCAGAGCTTCCCTCAATAAGAGTTTGAAGGGATCAAAGTGAGAAAATGACAGAGAGGCTCTGCATCACAGAAAAGCTTTTATCTCAAATGGTGGCATCAGAAATCAAGTTTTTATCTCATTATTGTTTAAAAATCTACTTCCATCACTCAGTTCTTTATACTTTGCTTCCATTAGACGCCCCAAGGTGGGAGATCCGGGATCATCCCTCAGTCTGACTTCAGTCCAGCTCAGTCAGGTGTTCTTTAGGTTTCAGGTCTGGGGACGACATGATCACGGAAAAAAAGCCTGATTTTGTTTCTGGTAAATAATTTCCACCAGATTTTTATTCAAAATGTTCTGATGTATCAGAGTTGGTGGTGTTGTTCATGCTAGCAACTCTCTTGCGTTGTAGAATCTCCACTGACCCATCTGGAAGTATCTGCTGCCCAAAACGCTGTTTGTGTTTGTGATGGTAGGACGAGTGGCATGTAACTTTGGAAATGTCTTCCCCTCCCACTTTTCCAGCCTCGTCTGTCTCTGCTCTGGTCATTTTAAACATTTCACTTTCTCTGACTTTGGATCTCAGTCATTTTCTGTGAATTGTAAATTCCTTGTAGCCGTTTCCTGACAGATGAAGATCAACGCAGGTCTCCCTTACATAAAGGGGATATTCTTAGGTCTTTCCCATTTTGAAGAGCGGCTGAATGAAATGGACTCTGTGTCATGTTTAGTAATACCCCAAGAAGAAACAAAAAGTAATGGATTACTGATTAAAAGTTCCTAGACTCCATGTTTAACCCTAAAAGTTCAAAATATTAATTGAAATTCTTTACTTGTGATTACGTTGTAAAATTTGTTTGATGTGGAAACTTTGTAAAGAAAAAGAAATGGCTGCTACTTCACATTGTATGCAGGGTTGTTTATTTGTTTGTAAAATAAATTGCATTTTCTCCATTGCAAACAGATGCAATGGAGTGCACACTTCTGCTAATCCGATGATTAGCACTTTAGCTAACTTTGAAACACTTAGCACAATTATTCACCCCTGATTTTGATCTATTTATCTTTTGGGATAAATTCTAAAGCGCTAACCTTATGGCTGTTTTTTTAAAACTCTGCCAGAGAGCAGAGCTTCTACTATGAAACTACATTGTCTTTAAAATATGAAGTTTGTAAAACTAGCTTTAAATATTAATCTTGTTTTGGGAACTTTAGGAATCTAATAAGTAAATAAGTCCTTTAAATCTGAGTTTCTTTAAATCTGGACTAAAAACCCACCTGGTTAGGTTATTTTGAACCATAACTAATGAAACACAACACAAACCAACATTTTGATGTGAAATGATGGCAAAATGTAATATTTTATCTGTTGACTTTTTACGTATTTACAGAAAGAAGTAACCTCAGAATAACCTCAGTTTCATGGTTTTTGTGTGTAAAGAAGAGTGAAATCTGAACCACTTCATGGTGCGACTCGAGTATCGATTAACCCGGAAGCCCATCTGCTCTGCTAAGACAGATGACTCAACACAGCAGCACAAACACAGCAGCACAAACACACAGCGGTTGACCTTAAACACAGCATCTCTGACAGGCCTTTCTGCCATTTCTGTGCTCTTAATAAGTCAACACGTGTGCAATAAGCCAATACAGTGTAATTACTGACCCTGCTGCTTTATTAAACTTGCAACAGGCTGCTAAAGATCTGTGATTCTGATAGTTAAAAAGCTAAAACAGTGTCATCACAAACTTTGTTCTCGATTTGTAACATCAAACTCCTTTAAGTACAAAGTATGGAGGCATAAAAGTTTTAGATCAGGCTACTTTAACTGAAGATTAATTTATTTTAAGGCTCTTTATTGAGCCTGTCATGAGACCAAAATTTGCTGGACGCCAGAAGTTATCGCAATAAATGATAATATCGTTGATTTGAGACCATTTTCAGGTCATGTAATGGTAATGGGTTACAAATTCAAGAGCACATTCTGAAAATTCATTTGACTTTAAATTCTAATGAACATGTAACACTGGAATTAAGTATCCAAAATAAACAAATCAAATCTATGTGATGAAAACTGAAACATTGTATAACATCTGAAACACTGAGTTCCTTTAAATCTGGACTAAAAACCCACCTGGTTAGTTTATTTTGAACCATAACTGATTAAACACAATCCAACATTTTGATGTGAAATGACGGCAAAATGTAATATTTCATCTGTTGACTGCGTTTTATGACTTTGCATTTTTGTGTTTTTATAATGTAAAGCACTTTGAACAGCTTGATGGCTGAAATGTACTTTACTAATAAACTTGGCTGATTGATTGGTTGATTGATCAATAGAAATAATAAATAAAATGAATCGTGAAGTCTCTGTAAACTAGTTGAGACCAAAGCACCAGACTGAAGACTTTTGTCATCCAGTTTTTGGTAGAAAAAGAGAAAAGAGCAAAATGATAAATCTTTAGACAACCTAATAAATGTGCCAAAGCTTCAGCATCACAGCTAAACAGAAACATGTCACGATTTAAACTTAAACTGTATCGCAGCAGTCGAAGTCATTACGAAAGGCTTGTTTCCTTCTTAAATCATCTTTTAAAGGCGTTTTGTTTGTTGTTCACATAAGTATCTAATATCTCATTTAATTAGCAGCCTAAGCCCTCTGACAAACAGGCATATGGTCCTCGCTCTCCCACGGCCTTGGCCAACAAATGAATATGCATATCCTGGGACTTCCAGTAGCTTGTTACTCTGGAATGAATTCTACACAAGCCTAATCCCTGATCTATTATTTACCCCTTGACCAAACATGCAAGTGGGGCTTCCAGACGCTTGGCTTGATAGAAATGACTGCCAAGGGACTCGGCTGCCTCTCACCCAAGTGGAAGAGCCAGACTGAGGCAGAGGAGCACAGAATGTTCCTCACAAGCCCTTCAAGTCATCACTCCGGAGATGTCTCAGTCAAACGTTGAGCAAATCCTCGTAAAAACAAGCACACTATGAAAGTTTAATGAAGGCCTCATTTCTGTGGGATCTGGGAAATGAGTGTCACATCCCCGCTGAAGATGGAAACGCTTTCCCGCAGCTTCCACGCTGCATAAATGTGGACTCTGTGACAGCAGGAAACACACAGACGGTGCTTAAATGAATGCAAATCAGGAGTAGATTCAGGTAATCTGAGGCAGGGAAAGAGTCTCATCTCTGTCTAAAAATCACAATTCATTGGTCGCTTTATTAGGCACCCCCTGCCAGCGCCATATTGGACTTCATTTTACTCTCAGAAATAACTTAAATCAAGTTAAGTTTATATGTACAGCACATTTCAAAGTGCTTTATATCATAGAAACATCATACAGTTATCAGTTATGAAACAACCAATAAACATTACATTTTGTTAAATGCCATCATCAATAAATATCAAATATATTTATAAATATTCCAGTTATTACCAATAAAAATAAACTCTAAACATGTGGGTTCTTAGCTTTGAGTTAATGTTTCGGCTGTTTTTCAGTTTTCCTGAAGTTTATTCCAGATAAACTGAATCTTTAGGCCGGAAGATAATGTGTGGTGCACATTTCAGCAGCAAGGCAGTTCAAAGGGATTTTACACTATAAAGCATCACAGTCACCAATTATGAAACAAGCCATAAACTCTACAGTTTGTCAAATGCATTCATCAAGCAAATACACATTAAATCTGTTGATCAATGTTCCAGTTATTATGTTTCAAAATCAACTCTACAGGTGGACTTTTAGCCTTAACATAAAGGAACTCAGTGTTTCAGCTGTTTTGCAGTTTTCTGGAAGTTTGTTCCAGATTTGTGGTGCATAGAAGCTGAACGCTGAATTCTCAGCTCCTCCTTGCTGGTTCCTGTGAAGACACTGTTGCAGTAATCAGATAAAAGGATGGGCTCCTCTAGATTGTGCTGGAACATTTGCCCTTTAATCATGGAAATGTTCTTCAGATGTGAGAGTCTTCGTTAAAAACAGCCATAAAATCGGACATTACCGATCTTTTTTTAACGTCGTCCGACGATGAAAGTAAAATAAATGGCCTTCTAACCTAACAAATATACTACCATTTAAAAATAAAAGATTGAAAACACAAAACTTTGGTTTGTTGACAATCCACACAACCATTTGTTTTCAGTAACACATAAGAAATTATCGTTGATTGGCTGGTTGCCATGACGCTTTCTTTCGAGCATTTTGATTGGTCTATGCCTCAGAAACGGTTAGGACAGTATATGACTGTTTCAAACATGAGGTAAGCATAACTTCTTAAATTTTAGGAATATTTTCAAACATTTTCATTATAATTCCGGAAAAATATCATAAACTGCCAAAGTTGATCAGAAAATTGACAATTTCCTGATCAACTTTGGCAGTTTATGATATTTTTCTGAATAGAGTGACTGTCCAAGCCTTACGCTACAAAATGTTTTGCACTGAGTTTTCCCCCAACATATTATGGTAGCATAATTTTCAGTGTTATGTCTGACAGTAGTGAATCTAATGATGATTTCGGCTACAAGATGTTTGATGAACGGGCCGACAGAGTGACCACACGTCTGGCTTCAGTGTCGGTTTGACTGCTGTGATCTATGAGGTTTTTATGTTTTGTTTATCATGTTGGTTTTGTATTTGGATCATTTCGGTTCGTGTTAATTTTTGGTTTCCACACTCATTCCTTCGTGGAGCAACTCTGTGTCACAGTTGGAGTAAAGAATGACCCAAGTCCAGAGAGTTATGCAGCGAAGCAAAATTTTTAATAAAAAATAAACAAAAAAACTTACAAAGACTGCTTGAAGACTCAGACTTGGGCTAGGAATGAGAAGCTAACAAACAACAGAAACAGAAACGGAGGAGCCAGCGAGGACTAAGGCAATCTGGAGAGCTTAAGTACTGAGGAAGTAATAGAAGGAGCTAATTACAGGTGAGTGGATGCAGCTGGAAAAGGAAACAGGTAAGGGCAAATAAGGAAATGGTTAACAGCTGGGAAGTCATGGGTAGTTCTCAATGGAGTTTCACGGCCAGAAAATCATACATTATATATTTCTTATTTAAGTATGACAATAAAGTCATATTATTAGTAGAATAAAGATGCAATATTAGCAGAAGGAAGTCATAAAATTACTGGAAAAGAGTCATTTTAATGAGAGCAGAAATATATGTAAACCAGATATATAGCTATTTCTGGTAATATTGTGACTTATTATTACTATGTTATTAATATTATGGTCTATTACAACTTTTTGTGTATTATTACAGCTTTATTCTCACATTCTGAATTTATTCTTGTATTTTTTCGACTTCATTGTCGTATGACCTTAATCTTGTAAATTACATTTTTTCCTAAGCCTCCATTACTTCTCCATTACAGGGTGAAGTGAAAAATAAACAAAGCAAAGAGAATGAAAAAGGGTAAAAAAAAAAAATCTGAATCTATAATACAAACAGTAAACGGTCATCTGAAGAAACAAATCTGAAACATAAGCAATGAGACTAATACATGAGAACATGAGATAAACCAAAAATGGTGAACGTAAAAGGTTATGGGAGGCCGGATTTGGCCTGGACCTTCAGTTAAACATGTGCTGTTCAGTAAACATGAGCCCACATTTCTGAATTAGCCGCCCGTTTTTCTTTTATTGCACTCATGAAATATTCTTCCAGAAGCTGACTGTAATAGCAAAAAATGGATATAGCCTGGCTTTGTTTTCTGTGTGCATGCAACAAAAAAACAAAAATGGAAGTAAACAAACTTGATCACCTTTTTTCTACCGAACTAATGGCCTACATCACAGGCTTCAAGTCCTCCTGAGTGTCATGTTCCGTGTTTTTCCTGTGTATTTATTTCAAGTTTCTGTGTCTCTGAGTTTCCATGTTGTCCTGTCTTCCCCTTGATTGTCCCCAGGTGTTTCTCGTCCCCGTAATTACCTCCTGTGTATTTAGTGTCACCTGTGTGTCTGTGTCTTTTTCGGGTCCTCGTCTCATGTGCGCTCAGTCCTTCGTGTTGTCCATTCGTAATTCAGTTGCTACCGGCGTTGAGCCCTGGCTTCCGGTTCCCTGGCTGTGTTTCTTGGACTAGTTTTGGACTGTTTGACTTTATTTATCATTAAAACAACCATCAATCATCCAACCTGGGTCTACAGCGTTTGCCTCAACACACCGTTTCATGACACTGAGTATAAAATTCAGTTTTTATTAAACTTTCCTCCACCATTTAGCATCCAGTTAGGTATTTTGGCTTCCAAATTTGCACAGGTGCCTTTCAGTAAATTAGAATCTCACTGAAAAGGTGTTTTAGTAATTCAGTTTACAAAGTGAAAGTCACATGTTACACAAAGTGTCATTTATTTCAAGCCTTTATTTCTATGTAAATATTACGTTTTAAAATTTTTTTTAAAGGTGCATAAATACAAGTCTAAACGTGGACTTTAACTCGCTCCAGTACATGTTTACGCCAATAACAAAATGTCCAAAAAAGTCACTTAAAACTGTTTCGTGATTAAAATATCGTTATGAAAATATGATGCACGCTTAATTTTTTCACCTAAAGTTAATTGGCGCCTTGATAAGTAAAAAATCTTGGGATATTTTTCTTACTTCATTAATTAGTAAGTAGTTTAATTCAGCGTGTTTCCTCTCAGGCGACATTAAACGTGTCTGATCTGAATGAGCGCAGCAGAAAACTGCCCCGAAAACTTTTCAAACGTTGCACAAGCTCTTCTTATCTCGGGGCTACGGCTTTTCCCCGCGGATCTGCTGCGACAAGATGGGAATCTCGGTCCTGACACAGCGTCGTAAATCAGCCCAGATAGACCCCCGCGCCCAGTCACTCAGGGTCTGAAACAGAGGTCTGAATTCACCCGAGTTCCCCCTGCAGCCCCGGACCGTCCGCAGCTCCTCGGCGCACACCGTGCTGCTGACTCTGCACTAGGAAATCACCAGGGAAGTGTAAAGAAGGCGTTTTCACCCCCCTCTCTCTTCCCTCTTCCCCGTTTTTCATCAAGGTAGGACAAGCAGCAACAGCCCAGCTCCTGCTTGTCTGTGATTCCTGCTCGATTTCTTCACTTTGCGGGTTCGAACCGACGCAAGGCGCAGCGCTCCGCTCCGGGACACCGACGCGTATCCAACCGACGCGCAAAGCAGCCGCGACTCCTGCGATCCCGCTGGATTAAAAATCCAAAACAAAAAAGCCCCCAAACAGTGACTGTATTCTTCAGGTGAATAAACCCTGTCAGAAACATCGAGGCAGAGTTGGTGAAAGAGAAGAACCGAAGCGCAGTTCCTGATTTCAGAAGCGACTGGAAGAGGGAGAAAGTTCCCCCACTTGAGGGCGAAATCTGACTTTTTTCAGGACGACAAGTCTCCAAACGTCCCAGGAGCCCCGAGGTCTGTCAGATACAACATGCAGCAATGGTAAATATGATTTTTCTTTATGCTCCTCATTTCTGAATTTACTCAAACTAACTCTGCTGCTGAATAAAATGAGTGAGTTTTAACTTTATTTGGAGAAAAGTTACAAAGATCAGACCGAAAAGGAAACATTTCCCATCTTCATCTGATGACTGAATCTAAGTGAAACTCTTTCGATGTTCTTTGTTTGTTTTTCTTTGGAACAACCAGATCTGACAACAGAAGCCTTATTGAACCATGACGGCCCATGAAACAAACTTTTCATGACTTTTAGAGATTTAAAAATAAAATAGCTCTGACGCACAGCTTGAAAAACTGTTAGAGGATTTTGTCTGAACCCTCTGGCTGTGTCATTATGTTATCAGCCAGCAGAAAGCTGGTGCACATGTGCCATGTTTGTTGGATGTCATTTCGTTTGTGCCAGGCCTGAAGCCGCTCTGCTGGCTTCCTTCTCTGAACCTTAAATATTCTGGGTTCTCTGTGATTCAGTCTGAGAAACAAACAAATCCGTTTGCATGAGATCTGAGTTTATTTATGAACGCAAAATCCAAAACGCATCTTCACTGTGTTTTTTTTGCAGGGAAGAACGTATGTGTCTTAAATCAGTTCAGGACTCTTCTTTTTAAAGGTTTTGTTGGCTCTAGTGGCCTTTATTTGAAAGTACTTTGACAGGAAAGAGGGTAATGAGAGAGGGGGAAGACATGCGGCAAATGTCGCCAGGCCAGGAATTGAACCTGTGACTACCACCACGAGGGCTAAGGCCTCCTCCACACGTGGGTCGTGCTTTGCCCCTGCGCCACCACAGCACCCCAGTTCAGGACTCTTCTGAGCTTGGATCGAACACTTCATGAGATGAGCAGACAGAAGGAGGGAAAGTAAAGAAACTGTTGCAGAAAATGTGGATGAATGTTGCTGCTTCAAACGCTCTGCAGCTCGTCTGTCAGCGGGATGTTTGAAACATCGGCGTCTCTCTCAGAGCCTCGACCTTTTTCCCTCATGCTGCAGTTTCTTGAGTCACAAGGTGAAATGCAGTTTCAGTCGTCTTCGTTCTGTTGACGGGCGAGTATTTGTGAGTTCAGGAAATAACATTTCTCATCTTCTGAAGGTGACAGCGGTCAAAAAGTAGAGAGTGGTTAAGGTCAGCGGCAGCGGCGATGGAGTCAGGTTAAGGAAAAAGTTAAAGTTGTCAGAGAGGCTGCGGCTGGGTCGTGATTCCTCTGGGTCTGGAAGAATCAGAGGTGTGTGTGTGCGTGTGTGTTGGGGTGTGTGTGTGTGTGTGAGCCACTGGTTAGTCGGTTCAATAAGCTGGTGGACAGGTAGGCCTGTGACGCCCCCCCTCCTTAGAGAGGCCCCTAATGAAGAGAAGGGCTGCTTAGTGGTGCTCTGCTCTGACCCCACCAACCTCCACTGTCCCCCCTGCTGGCTCCCTCTGATTACTGCTCACATGGTGAACCACCCCTTCTCACACACACATGCACCCGCACACACACTGTCCTCTTCCCCACTCTGTCTCCTTCTAAACTCTCATTAGCTGCGTTTCCAATAAATTTGTGCAAATCTTTGTCTAAAAAACACAATTTTGCTATTTCTGTGTTTCCATTAAATAAGAAATGAAATTAATTGTTCATGCGATAAGTCATTAAAAATCATGGCAGTGACGGATGTAAACAGTTACATTAGATATGTTCATAATTCAGCCATGACGCTAGAGCTGATCATCTATCAGCAATGTTTCCTTTAGAAATGCACAAAACTTTGGCAATATTGCGCTAGCGTAGAAAAAACACAATTTCGCAATTGCGATGTTTCTATTAAATAAGAAACACAATTAAAATCCCGTGAATAGGTTTGTCGATACAAAAAGTTCTAAAAAATATCACGGTGCGCCATCATCCTACATCTACTTCATGTCGTTTTCTCTGTGGTTTTGATCATGTGACTCATGTGATGTGAAAACAGTGTTTCTGTTTCTGCTGCAGTTTTGTTAAATAAACCAATTTTTGATCCATCCATCCAAAAAAAAAACTTTTTAACAAAAATCGTGAGGTTTTTCAAAATAGGCATATTTCCATTGAGCAAATCTAGTTTTGTAATTTCAAGTTGTACAATTTTAAGGTAAATGGAAAAGCAGCTGCTGTCCATCTCTCTGTCTGTGCGTCAGTCTTTTCATAGAAATTCTCACTTTTATTCTTGTCTTTGTATATTTCTTTCAAATCAGATTTTGATAACATAACCCTCTAGTTTTCTTTGTTAATCTTCAGTCAGAGGCATCTTCATATTGATCACAAGACTGACTGCTACTGGAGATACTTGGATGATATGAGGTAACACTTAAAGGGGCAGTATTATGTAAAATTTACTCTTTTTTTAGCTTAACATCATGTCATAAAGTTATTCTCTCAACAAAAATATACCTGGAGTGTTGCTTTAATTCTTTCATGCATGTTTGAGAAATCCTTTAATTCCATTCAGCCGTGCTAAACACCTCGGTGGACCTAGCTCCGCCTTCGAGACGCAGCTCCGCCTACAGTCAGCACTTTCAAACTAGCCAGCAGTAATTAGCAAACACCTGGTGGAACTGTTGAGCTCACTAGGAGCTACTGCTCAGTCCAACGCTGGTAAAAACGTTGCTAAAGGGTTAATAGAGGAGCCATGACTTCCTGAAGGCGGAGTTTCAAAAGGAGGAGGAGCTTCTTAAAGAGACACAGGCCCAATTTCAAGGCATGAAATTACGACATCAAATTTCTTTTAAGTCATATTTGATATACACAGTATTTTATAACAACTGAAGGTAATTTGCTATAAAATGGCGCCACGTTATGCCACTTTTAATCATTTCTACAAAAAAACATATTTCATGAGCCAAAAACAGATTTCTGCTTAAACTAAACTTTGTCTTTCATTCTTACTTCTATGTGGAGATTTTGAGTACATTTTTCCGTCTCACCTGACGATATCAAGCCAACGTTTCTGCTTGATATTAATTGTTTTTAATCCAACCAGCTGCTGGCTGTAATGATCCATCCCAGCTACACTCTATCAGTAATCTCCTGTGTGGCTGATAGTGTGTCTTGGCAGTGACAGAAAAGGTAATATTTTGAAAGTGGGAGTGGGAGGGGGGGGTAAATGTAGCGGTGTCTCTGTGTGGAAACCTTTGAACACAGCAGCGTAACTCAAACCGTGAACTTTAGAGACCAAGCAGAGACACGATTAAATGTTAAAACAAATTGGATGGCTGGACTTTTAATTTAATATAAAACGTAACTTAGAACAACATACATGTGAGAGAGATAATTACTTTTCTCCTTTTTCTCGCTACACAAAGTATGAAACTGAATCCTCACACACTTACGCTCAAGAAAACATTAGGAAATCTGGTCTCTGTTCATGTGATTCTTAGACAGCCATCAGACAATGTCATGAATTCAAACCGAGAGGAAGAAAAAAATACTGGAGTGAGTTCACTCAGACCTTTACTTTGCAGCAAGGGGAAAAAAATCTGAATATTTTTAAGAGATGAACATTCTGGCTTCCTGAGGAGACACAAGATCATTTGCATTTATAAAGAAATAACCGTACGATTATTCAACTGAGTCTGCAGCTCAGCCTTCGTCTGAGTCAGTTAGTTGAAGAAATGGAAAGGATTCTAAATTAGCCTGATTGGGGCAAGAGATTTTTTTGTCACCAGCCATCAGGATCTAAAACTTGGAGATTCCAAACGCTTTAGCATCAGCCAATATCAATGTTAATCCTAATGTATCGAGTATCTCTTTCTCACTTTTATCTCCATAATTCATCACTGCACTTAAACTGCTAAGTTAAACGAAGCGATATGAGACATTTTTAGTGCACAGGGTCGGAACAAGTAGAAAACACGAAGCGTAGGAATGATGGCAGCGCATGAATCCAATCTGAAGATGTGGCGCCCTCAAAGGAAACATCCAGGTAGACGGAGGAAGACGTCGGGACAGGAAACTCAAAACGATTTACATTTAAAACAGAAAACATACCACACTTTGACTGGAGTCAAACTATAAGAAATCCATCCATCATTTCACTTCACCTGCTTAACCAGTGCAGCATCCCAGAGGCACGGAGATGAAGATGTAGAAACATCTAAAGAACGCAGCGTATTTCCACTGTGAATGATGAAGCTGCATGTGAGGTAGAAGAGCGGGCAGCTGCCGTCAATACTTTGACAGGTTGAAACATTTCTTTCAATCCATCAATCTAAAGTAGGTTTGCAGATGATGAAGTTATTTTTTACTACAATTATGTCCACCAAGGAAAACGCTTGGAGAACGCAGCATGGTAGTAAAATATGGAAAGAGAAAATAAGCGTTAGATTAGGGACCACAGCGGCCCACGAATGTTACCGAAAAACGCTCATAACTGAATATTTTAATATTTCAAACCCCAAATATACTTTAACATGCACTAAAATACCTACAGTGGAAACCGTTCTGGCGCTAACACTCAAGCTAACATCTTCAGTAGTCCTCATTTCCAAATTTGTGGGTTCAGCCAATCAGCACCAATGAAAATGAATGCTGCTTCTGGATTGGCTGGTTGGTAAACAGCAGCCAATAGCGTGCCAAGTTGCATTTTCTTTCAAGTATTTTAGAAAACATTCAGAAAGCAGCACGTTTTTCTCAAATAATTAAGAGCCAAGTTCACTGAAATGTTTCACTGTAATCAAAAACATTTTTATTTCCAGATTTTTTCCTCATTAATGAGAAATTCCATCGCATAAATGTGTCCTTTTATTTTATCCTACCTTCGTTCCTCATGTCCTGGCTTGTGTCCTTTCCTTCTTTCTTCATTGTGTCCTTCCTCCTCTTTCATCGTGTTGCTCTTCAGTGTGTCCTTCCTTTCTTTTTTGTTCCTTCTTCCCTTCTTTCTTTTTTCCTTCCTTTTTTTCTTTCCTTCCTTTTTCGTTCCTACTTTGCTTCTTTTTTCCCGCCTTCCTTCCTTTCTTGCTTCCTTTCGGTCCAGAGGAGGTTCTACTTAAAACCTGTTTATTGTATAAATATTTATTGTAACTTCATTGTCACCTTTAGTGTTTTACATTTTAAAACACAAAGAAAGGAGAACAGTCTGAGATTCTGACATTAAAACATTTAGAAACTTTTCTCTATTCATTTCTCTCTTTTATGTGTTAGTTTTTTTTGTTGTTTTTTTTAAGTCAGCATCTCAGACCTAAAAAAAAAAAACGGAAATCTGATCCATTTTTGGTTAAGACAGCTTTGTGTAAATTACTTTCCTTTTTTGTGCTGGAAAGCAAAACGTCATCCCTAGAAGTCATTTGGTTGTTTCATGACACGGCCTGATATTATACAAAAGCTTTAATCTGCTAAATGATAGTATTGTCTGCGGTGGGAAGAAAGATCACAATTGCAAATGGCAAATTAATCAGATTAGAATCAGTCTCTGCGGTAAAAGGTGTGTTTAAGCTGTAAAGCTGAGACTTGTTGCTACACGCACGTCTTTTTTCTCCTAAAGCTTCATTTTGCATGTTCATCAAAATGCTCCGTAGGACAACCTGGAAAAAAAGGAAAACCTGGACAAGCGTCTGCAGGAGTCTCACTGACTAAAGGTCACTTTGAAAAACACAAAAAGAAACGTTAAATGTGGTTTTTAATTAACTCCCTGCGTAAAGGACTGCGTTGGGTTGTAACTAGTTACATTTACTCATTTACGTGAGTAACTTTTGAAAAAAAACCCCAAAAACTTTCAGGTGTGTGTCTGGTGACTTTTTGGTTAAAACATGTTTGTTTTTCATTCAGTGCAGTTTTTGTTAAAGATTCACAAGTTTTTTATTGAAAGAAACTGATTTGGAAAAATAATTATTTTTGCCTAATTTTATTTTTTGTTATTATATGAATTATTGTCCTGTTTGTCCTTAAGATACCAAAATTTCCACCTTAAATTTTGGTTCGCCTGATGATGTAATTTTTAAATATTAAACGATTGATAATTTCATCAGTTATTGAGACTTTTTTCCAAACACATTTTTACTTTTACTTGAGTAAATTATGCTGAAGTAGTGCTACTCTCACTTCAGTATACTTTCTGGATTCTCTGCCCACCTCTGGTTTAGGGTGACCTTAATTGATTCTGTCCAAAACTAATTACCAGCAGCTGCGTAAAGTAAACACTTCGTTGTCTGGGCCTGGCGGCGCTCCAGTCGGTTCCATTTGGGCCGTGATCCGTACGTTGTTGAGCGGCGCTGGGATGTAACTCATGTCGGCGGTATAGAAATACCAGAGACCTGGAGCTGCAGCGAACAGGAGTAGAGTTGTAACCAAATGGCTCAGCTGGGAGGTATAAGGTTATGTGATATAATTTATATTTTATGGCTGCTGCCTGCATGAAGTGCAGTGCAGGATAAAGTTGTTCGCTGGATTTTCATGAACAGGCAGTGAGAAAATCTGGATTTTCTACTTGTAATTGAAACTCCAGCTTGAAGTTGGAGCTTTAATTTTCTTGTTGGGTTTTTTCCTTCTTTCTTTCCTTCCATCTTTGCGTCCTTCCTTTTTACTTCTTTCGTTGTGTCTTTTTTAAGTCTTTCTTCCCTTCTTGCTTCCTTAATTTCTTTCTTTGTTTCCTTCTTCCATCTTTATATAATTTTTTCATTTTTCATCCTTCTATCCTTGGTTCCTTACTTTTTCGTTCTTTCTTTTCCCTTTTATTTTCTTTGCTCACTCTTTCTTTCTTTCCTTTATTTCTTTCTCGTTTTTTTGTTTATTCTTTATTTCTTCTTTCCTTCCTTTGTTTCTTTCTGTCTTCCTTGTTGTCATTCATTCTTCTGTTCTTTCGTTGTTTATGCTTTTTCTTTCTTTCCTTTCTCCTGTCTTTTCTTCATTCATTTCTTCCCTTTTTTATTTGTTTATTTCTGTCTTCCCTTCTTCCTCATCTCCTTTCCTTCCTAACTTTCTCCCTTCCTTTATTTAGTTTCTTTGCTTTTTTCTTTCTCCTTTTCTTTCTCCCTCTTTTCATTCTTTCTTTATTCTTTCCAAACAGATTGACAGAGAGCATGAGGATATTAGTTGGGATCATTTTTTCTATTTTTTTTCTTTTGGGGCGTGTGCGTTAATAGCCGTGCCCCGGTGACTCAAGGTATGGAGAGATATCCTCAGGCCATACAGAGTGATTTGATTAAAAGAGAATAATTTGCCCTAAAGGTGTCTTTTGCCTTTTCCCTAAAAAGGCTAGTGGAAGAAATCTGATATGACAAGATAAGTGGTGGCTCATGAAAAATTCCTGAGGACTGAGACGTAGCATGTTGACTTTGGAGGTATTGCCCAAAGTGTCTCGGTCTTTTGCTCCTAACTCTGCCTGACACTCTTATTTCACCTGCAGACTCTGAATAGATTCATATTTCTCCCAGTGTTGGATTTTCTCAGTTAAAGTAAAACAAAGACAAGAATGAATGAAGTTTTCATTTCTTTGTAATTTTAATGCTGCAGCTCATGTGTGCCTCTATGCAGTATTCAAAAATATTTTTGCTTTCACTATTAAACAATGCCTTGAATTGAACTGCTTTATATCATTTTAGACACATTAATCTGCAGGAAACAGTTTACTTTAGTAATTAGCTGCTAAAAAGTTATAAAGCACAAATTATAAACGTTAGTTCTGCTAATGCTAAAGTGCTAACTTCAATTGATATTATATCCATCCTTGAAAAACTACAACCCTCATGTATCAATTTAATTGTGATATTATTTACTCTTACTGTTATTTTGCTCCTGTATGTTTCTTGTTTGAAGTAAAGTTATTGGGATGGAAAAGAGAGAAAACGTGGAGAGAGGAAATGGAACTGCTGTGTCTTCACCCACTTCAAAATAAGAGCATGAAATAGACTTTTGCCTGAAATAAACTGCCTTGAATTAAACTGTTTTATGTCATTTTAGACATTTTAAAGGCTCCGTAATAAAGATTTTATCATTATAAATTATATTACTGATGATAGACATTAGTTCCACATTCATCTACATGAGACAGTAATTAGCTAAAAGTTAGCTGCGGTAGCAATAAGATAAATTAGTTCTGCGTTAAATCGCTAAACCAACACAATATTTAGCAAATGCTAATGCTGAATATTCAATTCAAATTATATCTGCCCTCGAAAAACTACTAATATTATATAAATGTTGTTTCTTCTTGTTTGAAGAAAAGTTCTTGGGGGAGGAAAAGAGAAAACGTGAGGACAGGAAATGGAACTGCTACGTTTTCACCCACTTCAAAATAAGAGCGTGAATATAGACTTTTGCTTTCACTATGAGACTTGAATTAAACTGTTTTATGTCATTTCAGATGGTTTCACTGTAGTTAGTAGTTGATAAAAACTTAGCATTACTAAACCAAAAGCACTAATTATAGACATCATATCCACAAATGCTAAAGCGCTAAGTTTTAAATTAAATTATATTTGCCCTTGAAGCAACCCTACAACCCTCAAGCACCAATTTAATTTTTACATGTCCTGTAGTGTCCCCATATATTGTATCTATTTTTATATCATGTTCTCTACTGTTTGTTTGAAATCCGGTTATTTGGGGAGAAGAAGGGAAAACATTAGGACAGAAAACAAAACTGCTGCGTCTTCATCCACTTCAAAATAAGAGCATGAATGTAACCTGCCATTTTTTGAAGATGAAAAAGTTTAATTAGTATTAATTATAGTGAATGGGGTTGTAGTTTGTACAGAGCTGGCCGTAATAAGGACTAAAATCATCCAGAACCAGTTAATGTTTGGAGTTTATTGCATTGTTCTGACAAAGTCTTGAACTTTAGATTTAACACAAACATGAAGATTAACTCATAAGCCTCACCTCAGGTACAGCTTCTTAGTTCTCGGTTTTAATTGACTGCTCCGACCAGAAATTTAGATGATACGTTTGAACGCCGAGCATGTGATTGTTGGCTGAAAGAGGCACCATTTGTGGCGATAATCACAGTAAATAAGCAGCCTCATGATGACAGGATTGTGTGTGTTTGCTTCTGTCTCAGCAAACTTTCCCCGTTTGAGGGAAACGCAATGTTTTTCAGCGAATGTCTCTTTGCAGACGCATGCGTGTGTGCATCTGATCGCCAGGCCGTTTCTGGAGTTGGGGGAGAAATCTGCTGACAGGTAATGTGTCAGGAGGTGGTGGGGGGGAGGGACAGTGGTGCTTTTGAGACAGACACAAGAGACGAGTCTCAGAGAGAAAGAGGGCCTCTTTCATGTGACTTTGCATTCCACCAAGGCGCAGGCAGAGAGAGGCACAAGACGAGACATGCGTCCCCCCGATCCCCCGCCCGCTCCTACAACGCTGACCTTAACGTTTATCAAGGAACCCCATGCTGGAATTCCTCCTCATCATCTGTGTCCTAGAGGGACAGTTGGATGCACATCCACAGACACACACACACACACACACACACACCCACACACCCACACACACGCGCACACACACACGCTGTCGCAAACTAATCTGTTTTAAATATTGCAGCTCTCCCCGCCAAGGCACTCAGACATGGACACATGCTTGCACACATCTCCTCTCCTCCCTCTTCTTTCTTTATTGTACCTCCTGTCACTTTGTCCTATTCATTTAACCTTTCATTAGAGCCAGCAGACTACCCTGTGTGTGTCTGCACAGCTTCAGGAACAAAGCCAAAAAAGCCCCACTGTCACAGTTATTAGATTCCTTCAGCCCCCTTTTACCCCAGCAACTCAATATTAAGAGAGGGAAAGTGTGGAGGAAAAAAGCAGAGGTTGACACGGCGGCCCGGCTCCCGCGGCGAGGGGTCCTCTTTACTTGTCAAGGACATGTGCCACATGTTGATAGGAGACAGATTCCCCAGCAGAACGGGGAGCGGGGGGCGTCAGCGACAGCGGAGAAGACGGAGACAGGCACAGAAAGGAGCGCAGGGTTATCTTGTGCAGCAGCCTGGAGGAGTTGAACTGAAAACAAACAGTTTGTGGAGGAATTCAGGCTTTAATGGGCAGACAGGAGGAGGCAGAGACCGACTCCTTATCCTCCACTTTGCTCCTTCTTTGGTTTTTTAAAAAAAAAATTCAAATGAGTCTCGACTACTTGAAACTGTAAAGTTCACATTTTTACGAGAAGTTTGAATCAAAAAAGGGAAGTTAAATTGTAACTTTTGTAGGCAGGAAGAATCCTCTAGTTGAGATTAGTTTATTTGTGTTGTACATTTCAGCAATAATGCAGTTTAAAGTGATTTTACATCATAAAAACATCAGTGACCAGTTATGAAACAAGCATTAAACTTTACAATTTGTCAAATGCCATCAACAAGCAAATACACATCAATATTAATCATTGTTTCAGTTACTACTAATTATAGAAAACTCGTAACTGGTGGGTTTTCAGTTTTATTTAAGGGAACTCAGTGTTTCAGCTGCTTTGCAGTTTTCTGGAAGTTTGTTCCAGATTTGTGGTCCATAGAAGCTGAATGCTGCTTCTTGTTTGGTTCTGGTTCTGATGCAGAGAAGAACCAGAAGACCTCAGAGGTTGATGCAACACCAGCAGATCTTCAATGTGTTGTGGTGCTGAGAAACCATTCAGTGATTTACAAACTGTGCTCTCTGATTGATGTTTATCTGGTTAATCTAGAATAATCAATTCCTAAAATAATCGTTAGTGTACTCCCATGTAAGTGTTGCTTTCTGCTACGCCACAGCGCCTTCCCAACAGCACAGCCTGCCATAAATGCTAAGGCTAGTTAGCATAGCCACAGGTGATGGCAAATAAACAGTTTTCCTGGAAGGTAATGTTATTTCACTACCATTAGCACATTTAGAAGCGCATACATGAGCATAATTGACAGTGCTAAGACCCTCCTCCTGGCTCTGATTGGTTGTTTTTCACCAGCAGCAGAGCATTTCTCCACACAGCAATAGCAGAGGAGATGGAGGAGGTCGATGTTTTTACAGATTATCTGTCAGGGCATGTTGACAGTTTTAAGAAACATTTTTTTGTAAAAGTTTCCAAAAAAGCAGATGATTTGGTGGTTAGTCTCCAGTTGAAGGAGAACGTTTGGGTTGGTGGACGACTTGTTGAACCATCTGTCTAAACGTTAGCTTCCCTTCTTGGTCAGTTTTCAACAATAACTGGCTAAACTCGACGTCGGATCTCCTACAGAACCAAGACAGTCAGAACTGACTGGAACCTCAGCCTGGTCTGAGCATTTTATTCACCAGTTTATTGCTGCTTACGCTTGGGGAAAGCCCAGTGCAGCCCAGTAAGGTGACTGGGTTCTGATCCATTCCGCCCAGTCAGCAGTGAACAGTGATCGGCTTCCAGTTATCAATCAGCTGGAATGGATCAGAGCCTGGGGCGGAGAGGCATTGGTCATTCGGGCGGAGGTAGAGGGGAATCGCTCACCTGTCGGTGGAAATTGAGCCAGCATGGACACACACACACACACGCACCCCCCCCCCCCACACCCACACACACACACGCCGACACACACCCACACACGCACACGCACACCTGCACACACACCTTCCCCCACACACACGCACACAAAGCAGCTAGAGCATCACAATTTCCCAACTTTCACTGGAACCAACATGGTGGAGAACAAATCCGGCTGTCATCCAATCTTACATGTCTCCCTCCAGGCTGTCCATCCTCATGTCGGCTCCCCAACCTCTCCCTCTGTCTCTCTTGCCCTTTTTTTTTCTCTCTCTCTCTCTCTTGCCCCATCCCTCCCTCTCTCTGTAATTGATGGTGGTGTTATTGTGTCCTGTCCTCCACCCCTGAAGCTCTTTCTTTGAGTTCAGTCCACAGGTAAAACATTCTGGGAATCCCACTGCAAAGCATTTTTATTGTCCCTTTGTGCCAAAACATGAAGCTTATTTCCTCTAACCTAACTTTAGCTTTGGAAAAATTCACCTGCTTGGATTTTAGGTGTAAAATTCTCACTTTGTCATTTTAAAATAGGGGACAATAGTTTCACATCTCAAGGGAATCTTCTTTGGCCTTGGTGGCATTGATTGCATTCATCCTGTGGTTCTTTCTGTTTGAAGCAAAGTATGGAGAAATTTAATGTTCTGGAGAATTTAAAAAATCTTTTTGTCAGAAGGAGAGAGAAGAACTTTTATCCTTTCCAAATAATTTTATTTGTTCCTTGTGTTACAATCAAGGTCCTTGTGCCTGAAGTTTCCACCTTCTCTTTTTTTCTTAACTGAGGCAATTTTAATGTTATAGCCACTGAAAGATTTACAAGGTTAAGCAGTTACCTGCAGCAGCTTCACAGCTTTTGTGATGTGTTAATTTATATCAACTTACTGCGCTCTTTCTCTCTCTCTTTTCATCTGTCTTCTTTTCGTTCCTCTCTGTTTCTTTCTCTCACTCCGGGCTCTGGTCCTTCCCCAGCACGGACCTTGTATTTATTACCCTCTAAGTAATCACTTTGCTTTCTCTTTTGATAGACTGTTATTGCACTAACTAGCTGAGGTCCCTATAGGTATTTGGAGGCTTTCCAGTTTTATTAGACAAAGGCCTCATTATTCAAGGCCAGCATTAAGACTACCATTAGGTCCATTTGCCCCCTAGTCAGATGTATCCAGTTGCAGCCAATTCATATTATAGCTCCTGCATACTTACTATTTACAACACAAACATACTCATTCCCTGTTGTCAACGTTGAATAAAGTCGATAGTCAGAAAGCAACCTTTTCTCTGTTAGAAGCAGTTTGTCCCTGCGTGTCTCATCTATCAACAGTTATTAAAAAAGGTCTAAGAGCTCATTAAAGTACGGAAACAGCAACGGGGAAAGCTGCTCGTAATATTCCTCTGGTCTCAGATGCCGGACTTGTGTCTGCATCTGACCACCATTTTGTTTTATAGATGACTGGACGCGTCGTGGGGATTAAGGGAACAACAGGTCGCTGATGTCGATCTTGCCCCGTTCACGAAAACTCGACTGCAACAAATAAATCTTTCAGTTCCCACCTAAAGGAAAGACATCCATGACGTCTTCCTGGTTCAGACAGCAAGATTTCACCCGATCTTCCCCTTCCAGCAGTCCTAGTGGAGCAGTGTTATGTAAAATCAACCTTTTTGAGCTTTACGTCAAAAACATACCTGGAGTGTTCCTGAATCCAACACAACCAAGACAGAGTAATGGTTTCAAAAGATTTATTTAAATAGTTGATATGGTGCTGCTAAGGTCTGGTCACGCTGAACGGTCTGGATGACAGAAACAAAGATGAGCGACGTGATTGGATGAGAACCAGGAAGTAATGAATGCGATCATATTTAGAATTTACTCAGATTTACTTGTTTTCAGTTTGTTTTCTGCTCTCTTTGATTTGTCAAAAAATGTGAGCAAGCGTTTGTTGCTGCATGTGTTGGATCTCTTTGTTTCATACTGAGTCTGAATACATGAAAACTCTTAAGAGGCCACATTGTCTGACTTTGAAGAGGAAATTCCCTTGAAATCTGTTTTTCAGGAGGGTAGGAGCCCCACACATTGTACATCTTGGTTCAGGACCAATAAAACTACCATTGTGGGGTCGTCGGCCCAATTCCCGGACTTTAACCCAGTAGAAAATGTGCTAGGTGACCTTCTGTTTGTGAGGTAAAACCACCAAATGCTGAGGTATTGTAAAATGTCGTCCAATTATCCTGGGCTGGAAAAGACCTGTTCACAGGCGCAGGAGGTGGTGGAGTCCAAGCAGCGCAGATGTGAAGCTCTGGTTACAGCTGAACAGACTCAGGAAAACTCAATCTTTAAATGTTTTAACTAGAACATTTTCTAATATTTGTAGATTGACAAACTAGCGATAAATATTTTGCTCATGTTCAGAGTCAGTTCTTAAGAGAATTTTGAGTTTTACTCACATAAAGATAATAGAGTTGAAGCATGTTTAATGTGCTGCTCTGAACTGCTGGTGTGGATTGACAGCTCTCACAGCCACCCAGACCAAATGCATTAACCAGGCCTGTGCAGCTGAGTTTGTTAAACCCTGGAGACTTCCTGGAGAATGTGTGGACAATTCTGTCCAGACTTTGCCCGGCGTTGCTGTTCACATAAGAACGTTGTGCAAAGAGGATGCATGACTTGATGCAAAAGGTACGAATGGGACTTTGAGTTAGTTTTTTTCTTTGCTGCAGCACAAAGTGAGCGACAAATGACTGTCCTTAATTACATTTTTGTGCTGATATATCAGGTACATTTTGAAAAAGTTGAGTAAAGCCTAATGAGTCAGTTAGAAAAATTTAAATATGTGACCATTCTGCTCTCAATAACGCTGAAATTCTCTGGTCATTTCCTGTTGAATTCAGATATTGGTACTTCAGCTTTGTGGATAGTTACTCTCTGGCTGAAAAAAATCCTCGCAGACATTTATGTCTTTAAACATCTGCAGGAAATGCCAGGGTTGTAATGCATGTGAGGTTTTACATGATGCAGCAACAACTTTGGAAGTGAGAAACCTAAAACTCTTAATTCTTTGTAAATGTCAATGCAGAGCAAACTCAGATTCTGACTGATTACGCTCCAGCTTTTACCAGAAATCTAAAACGACATGATTGCAGAAGATGCATAAAAGACGTCAGTTCGTCAGGCGGTGACTAATTTCACCTTGCAGTACACTTTGTTCTTTCATTGTTCACTCAGGTTTATTATTGTGACTTCTTCCCTCCAGATGCAATGAGATCCACGCGTTCCACTTTAGTTTCCTTCCATTTCTTTGTTGCAGCTTTTTAATTTCTTTTTGCCATCTGTGCGTCCAATATGGTGCTCATCCCGTCCTAATCGATGGCCCCTTATTGGCTTTCTGTGTTTGGTCAAATATCTCATCGCTCCCCCCCCCAAGGCAACAAGTTCTAAACTAATGAAAAATCTCTGTCTCTTGGGTTGGGCCAAACAATGAAAAAAAATTATTAGTGTAAAGATAGTTTGCTTCTGTGACCAAGATCAGAATTTCAAAAAGTTTTCTCTGGTGAAATCAAAACCTCTAACAGGAAGGTTTCATATAGTTGGTTAGAAAACAAGTTTTCTAGTTTTAAAGTGCAACAGTAAATTAGGGCCAGAATATAAAATTCTTATTTTTTTAAATTATGAGAATAAAGTCATACTATTAGACCATGAAAGTAATAATAATACAAGAATAGTCATAATATTACCAGAATAAATTCACAATATTAGGAAATTCAAGTTATAAAATTGGCAGAATAAAGTTATAATATATTAATAATGTTGTATGACAGTTAAGAATAAAGTCGTAAGAACACGAGAATAAAATCATAATATTACCAGAATAAAGTCGTAAGAACATGAGAATAAAGTCATAATATTAGGAGAATGAAGAGGTAATTTCATGAGAACTCCAACACGAAAAATAACCAAAAATTAAAATGAGAATTGTTCAGCATCTTGTGTAGTTATGCTTTGGTATCAGTTTTACAAATAAGGACATAATAAATCTTTAAGCACATCAGTATCAAATTAGTTTCAGCAACAGGACTTTTGAAAATGAAAACCCATAGAGATTAAAAACCTGTCCTGTCTGAGAGGCAGCAGCAAATGCACCTGAGAAAAACTAAACAGTGAAAAGAAAATGTCAAGCTGTAACAAACAGGTGTATGTCATAGAATCAGCCAAATTTAGCTTTAGCACTTAGCTGTTAGATTGATGAGTTCAGTCAATCTAAAAGTTTCTTCTAAAAGTTTCATGAAGAGCAAATAAAATCCTTTGTACTCAAATCAGTCTGAGCAACAGGGACAGAAAGAAGCAGCAAAAAGTATAAGAGTCAACTTTTCTCTGGGAAATTTCAAATATGACATTTGAGTCACATTTAGTCATGTCTACTGTCTTCTACTCTTTAAGTCAAATAAATTTAGCGAGCTTTAGATTTTGAACCTAAATATGTGAGTTTGTGAAAGATAAACTTAGAGTAGTAAGTTGTGCAAACATTTTATTAATTTTGTCAAACCTTCAGGAGTTGAATAAACTACAGTTTTAAGGTTAGCACTTAAAAAAACCGAAAGAAAAAAAGACAGGAGTGGGAACTATTTCCCAGAATGCTTAGTAGCAGGTTTTTGTATCCTGAGATGGAAGTGTGTTACATTGATCTGACTCTTGTGTTTTATTTTAAATATATATTTTAATGCGACTGACAGTTTGCAAAGCTTGAGGATAATCTTCTGCTCACACTAAATGTTTCTGAGCAGAATTCATTGTGATGTTTAATAAAATTCGTTATCAGAACAGAAATCTTTTGGTTTAAATTGCAGCATTAAGTTAAAACTCACAATTCAAGATGAATGAGCTTAAAAAACAATGCATAGACAACTTGTCTCTCGTTTTTAAATCAACTTCACGAACTTTAATTTCTGCGTTAAAACCAAAACGATTTTCATGTTGGCTTGAATTGTATTTTCAGGCAGCAGGTGGGCTTTGATTTTCAAGCTAAACCCCTTCAAATGTTTTACAGTGTATGCCAGCAGGAAGCCATGTAGCTTTTTGTAGATAAAAGTTAACGAGTGGGATTTCCTTCGGGTAGCCAGACCACGCCATCCCATCCGCCAGCATAAATCGCAGCGATGTGCTGACTAGTGATGTGCAGATTGATACTGAAATATCAACTGTACATTTATACTTTAAGATCGATTCTCAAATCTAAGTATCAATACCTTAAATACTTCAGTCTTTTGATGTAGTGTAGCTTACTACTTTTTCTTCCGCCTGGTTAAGTGTGTAATCAGTAAGTCAGACTACGTTACAGTACATGTTGCGTCATTGACACCAACGTTTAACTTGAGCACGACAATCAGCTTGCTGGACTCATGGCTTCCAGATCTGGTGAAAGTTGCTATTTATTTAGGAGACACACAAACTATACACCATGTTCCTGTTTGTTTGGATTAAGATGAGTGGAAAGAGAAAAAACAACAATTGCTGCTTTTGTAAGTTGCGATCTCCCTCATAAATGGTGAGAATGAGAAGTTTTCAGCAGCCTTATCATGTGTCAATGTGGATGCAGGTACTGTCAAAGGAAAAGTTTTTATTCTTCTGTCTGGAGATGAGATGGTATCCAGATCCTGTGCAGTTTATTTACTAAACCCAACATAGACACAACAGATAAAAATAGATTTGCTCGCAGGACTTTTATGACACAATAACTTTTAAGTAATTGCATCATTGCTCTTGTATTGTATATATATATATATATATATATATATATATATATGTTTCATATATATATATAAATGGGAGCGAGAAAGATATGTTTTCCCGTAAACCAAGCCTCTAATGGATGTTCCTTAAGAAGCTCTGTTAGTGAACTGTATGCCATGTCTTCCCATCGTCCATTAGCATTAAATAGCATCTTTGATTGTTTTAATAGTCTCTCCATACTTCCTCTCTCTGCTTCCACAGTGGTCGGACAAACACTGGTGTCCCTGGTGATCTAAGAGGAATACATTGAAGAGCTATTGTGGTTTTCAATGCCCTGGCTCTGTATTGTTTACTGGGTCTGCTTGATTGCCCTCAGTCCAAATCAGAGGGTACAGGCAGTCATGACAGGGGTCTACTGGGATGGACTGGGTTGCGGGCTGTCCCATTGCGCCAGGAATCTTCACTCACCCCATGGCTCGGAGGTGAACCTCTTTCCATAGTTCAGTAAACACCCACACACACACGCACACACATACACACACATTGTGGGAGACTTATGCTGCATGTGTACAGCAGGGACAGAATGACTGTGCACAAAAGTTGGGGTGTGTACAGGAAAATCTGTGCAGTAGGAAGACATGCCTGTCCTTCCTCACGTCACAAATAATGACCCCCTGTGTGGCTTCGCTTTGCACAGCCAGGAAACACAGGAGGGCCTCATCACTGTTAGTGGCACACACTGCAAACTAACTGAGCACAAATTAAACATGAAGTACGCAATGTTTGGATTTCAGGCTGGTTTTCTGGTTTTCCCTGAACCTCGCTTGGCTCATCGCTAATGGCAACCGTTTTAATGAAAACTTTTTTTCTCCTGTGTCTAATCTTCGTTAAACTTTGATTTTTAATCCCTTGCATAAAACTTAGTGCAGCACTAATTAGACACTGTTTCATAATATACGACTGAGCCTCTTTGAGGCCGAGAATCATCAAGGAGCAAGGTTACATCTTCCAGTTACAGTTTGCTAAATGCTAAAGGCTAACACAGTCATTCAAACTTTAAATATTTCTAAGGGAAAGGATTTTTTTTCTTAATCTCCCAATCCCAAATCAGGTATTTTCCAAGAAGTGAGAGTTTTTAGGGTTTCTTGAAATTCACTTTTTGGATTTGTGGCTTCAGAACATGTTGTCCTCAAGGTCGCTTAAGCTAACCTTGCAAAACAGCAAGGTAACATTAGCATGTATTATGAAAGCAAAGCACAGTTAGCAAATGTAAGTTTTTCATAATTTATTAGAATTTAAAAGGAGAAACATTGTGCAAATGTGTAGACCTTGGCTCAGAAGAGAAGAGGAAACTACAACTCCCTTAATCAGCAGGTTTTACACCAACCAAATGGAACAGGTGACAGGTGGAGCACCAAACACCAATTATCTATTTATCATGGTAACTCAGCGGATATCTTGAGTAGTGAGTGAACGATTTAGGTGTAAAGAGGAAATATTATGCAAAATTCTCATTGTGCACATTATAAACAAAGTCAGGGGACTCGCTGCAGTGCAGAGACATGTTTTATAGCCACAGGCTCCGCCCACAAGAAGACATAAGAGGAATCTTCTCACTCAATAAACTGTTATCAATTTATACAAAATAAATATAAAAATCATAACACTGAAAAAAAGAAACCTGTAACCAAAAGTGCAATGCTCAACTTAACAGAAAACGCTGAATTAATACAACGTCCTGATTACGTCATTACGTAATCACGTGACTCCCTCCCGGTGCGTTTTAATTCGGAAATAGCTTTGTTTGAATATCTGAACTGGGAAAATGTTTAACACTGGAAATTATGAGCTGGGCTGGATGTGACAATTGAGGCCGGAAGGTTAGAGACACCGCGTGTGTTCACCCACGACGAACCGCGCCGGGTTGTTCTGAAACCAAAAACTAAGTTATGTCGGGTGTGTGTGCGTTTGTGTGTGCTTGCACGTCGGCACGGACTCTACTGTCGCTGGCGTCGGCTCCTCCATCACAAATATATTTAGCATTTTTATAACAACTGACGGTAGCAGGTACTTCACAGATATAAAATGGACGGACCGATCTAATATTAATATTAATATTATTAATCGGTATCGGTGACAAAACGATTTCTTATTTCTCAACCATTTGAAGAAGATTGTTGCAGTTTATTTTTATGTTTCACGAAAATAGCCAACCTAATGTTTACGACAGTTTGAATTTCTTTATTACGTATTAAACATTGGCTGCTGTACTCCTATACTGACTGAACAAGTTAAAGTTGTTTTTACATGTTTGACCAGCTTGTGAAGGTGTTGGTGTATTTAAATGAGCTGTACTGGTGCCGCATTACCAAATAAATTTATAAGTCAATACATTTATGTTAAAGATGCGTCAACTGCAAGTTTTTTTAGTCAATTCCTGATTACTGATCTTTAAAAGCCTGACCTGCTGTTTCCGATTTTGGCCGATACCATTTTTTTCCCTCTGAATTTTGCTAAATATAGCAAGAAAGTTGCTGAGCTTGCATCAGTGTGGTGACTATTAATTGCAAGCATACAGACATGATCTGGTGGGTTGATCTGTCCATGAAACTTCTCACGGGAGAGCAGAAGAGGCAGTGACTGATTTTTAGACTTTTGCTGAAGTGGATAAAATCGGCTTCACATGTAAGTATCGGCCAATCACAGATTACATTAAGGAACTAGGCGAAGATCAATCAGCTGGACCCTAAATCGGTGCACCCCTAATTCATGTCTGTTTAAAATTAAACATTTAAGATCAATTTAGAGATGTTTTTGTCTATCGGATCGGTATTGGGCGATACTAAGCCTCAGATATCGGTATCGGGAGTCACAAAAGTAGATCGGTGCATCCCAAATTATAAAAAACACAAACACTCAAAAATAGTATAGGTTACCTTCTCTGGAGTTAATTCTTTCCTTACAGCAACTCAAATTTAAATTCAGGAACAGAAAAGCGACTCTAAAACATCCCCGCTGCCCCTGAATTTGATGCAGCCGGGTGAGGAAACATTGCCTAATCGCTGAAGGATGCTGGGAGAATTCAATCTGTATATTTGTTTTGAGCTTGTAAAAGTTCTGGCCGTGTCTCTGAGGGTTGCGGCGACTTGATGTTGTTTGGACTCATCTCCCTCCCTTCTCCCCCTGGAGAGCTGTCTTTGTAGCAATCCGGCATCCTGCTAACTGCTTCGCTGCATCCATATCGCGCTAATGATCATGGGAGTGGACAGCTGCTTAATGCAGCAGTGTCATCGGAGCGGGTTTCTGATAGCGCCTCCATTGCACTTGACGCGACTCAAATGCATCTGCTCCCACGCGCGGATCGACTAATGTGCTTCTGGAACACCTCGGCCAAGGTGGATTAGATGTGTGCCAGATCACATTTGCTGTATATGATTACAGACAAGGTTCTGATCATTTTTCACGGCTCGGGACGCTGTCAGGTTTGGAGATGGGGCTTTCAGTGACGTTAATATGCTCTTAATTGGGCAGTAAGATGCATTTTTAACTTAAATTAAAACAGAAATAAATCAAGAGATTGAAAGGAAAACGTTTAGATTCTATTTGCTGAAAGGTTCTGTTTTAGTTTTTAACCTCGGTTTCATGTTTTCCAGACAAATAATCAGACAATTAACTCAAACCTGCTTCCTTGTCCCTCCAGAAGAACAGAATTCCCGTAGCATGATCGTGCCACCACCATGTTTCAGAAGGCTTTGGGTGCTTCAGGGTTCATTAATGAAAAATTTCAGTGTTTACATGCGAGCTGCATTTCTTCTGTGATACGACATTCTCACTACAGCATCCATGTTTTCCTAACTGTTTTTACGAAAACTTTACATGTTCATCTCCGTGTGAGCGGAGCCTCCGGTTAAATTACACACATCTATACTCTTCACTAGTTAGGTTACATCTGAAGGCAATCGGTTGCATTGAATTTTATTTGGAGACATCAGAGTAAAAGGGGAGCAATGCAAGGCCATGTCAAAAATTTACATCTTCTTTATCTAAATTGTACACTACTCTTTGTTGGTGCATCACAAAATATTCAATATGTAATAACAATATTTTTCACAATGTGAGAAAATGCTGAAAAGTTTAAGTATTTAATTTAATCAAGAAATCATTTAAAATGATTAAAATAACTGTTTCTGAAAAAAAAAACCAAGCATTTTCTTTCTTAGACTCCAGCGACAGATTTTCAGATTCTTTGCAGATGTTTGTGTCTGCAGCATCCAACAAGCCAATTCCAGACAATTATATTGCTTATTTATTTTTACTTTATTGTTTATTTTATAGGTACTGATACATGAAACATCAAAACACTCTAATGCCTTCATCGCGATCTATAAAGCCATACCTAATTCACAACATTTGTCCCTAGGAAGACCTTTAACCGTTAAAATGCAACGTTAAGATGGACAGAAAATAGAACAAATGATGGAAAAGAGAAATATTAAAACTACTGAATCAAAACAAGTATAATATTTAAACAGAAGTACAAATCTGGCTCATCTTTATCCAATTCTTAAGCCAAGAAATGTATATTTTATTGTCAGTTGTGATCTTAAAATCATGAAATTGTGATCAATTAAAAAGTTAATAATAGTAAAATGGCAAAAAAACAAATCAGAAGCTCCCTTAATGTTAAACTAATTGGATCTTATTGCCTAGTAATATAGTAACTGTTTGTTTATTTAAGTAAGTTAAATATTTGAAAGAAAACATTTGGATTTTGTGCATGAACTCTATTATGTATTTTTTAAAATTAATTTATCTTTATAAATTACATCTGCCACCTTAAACTAAACAGTTAGATCACACTAGTAGACTGATGACAGATGAATAAATGATAAACTCCTGCAAAGGCCTGAAGCTTTTTGACTTGTGTACACAAATGCCTGAAAACCACAGCGTCAGCTGAGTTTACTAAAACGTAACGAGGTTTGTATCTTCCTCGCATCACTCACATCCTGGTGTTTGTGAAATAAAATATGGCAGCTATTATTGAGCCGCAGCCTGCTCCCCTCACCAGAAGACGGTTTCTGAAGAAACCAAAACAAAGTTGTAGCACGTCGGATGTGCCGGAAGAATTTGTGGGACATTAGTCATCCAGGACAGCCGGATCATTGTTTGCTTTGTTACACATAAACATAAATAACACTTACAGTGTCTGTAAAAATTATTCAACCCCTGGATGAAGAATGTCTGAGAAATCTTCTAAAGCAAAAACTGATTTTCTATAAAATGACAATTAAATAAAAATATGTGAAATATATGCTAAAGTGACTGACCTAATTCACCAGAGGTCCAGACAACTGGTGCAAGTCTCACAGTGATTGGAGTGGAGATCATAGTTTAGTAGGAAGGATGAAGGAAAACTGCAGATGTGCAGCCCTGCCTGAGACCAATCCACAGACTCCCTGCTGCCATCGCACCCACAGGTGTGAAATACTGTCTTAAAGGGGAAATCACTTACTTTATGTTACATAGTTTTATTATTTAACTGTTATTATTTAGTAGAAATCAGTTTTCACTTTGACATTTTTCCAGATTATTAAAGCCTTTTGCTTCTCATCTCCTTAAAGAACTGATGTCATTAATTGATTTATTGCGACAGGCGTGACACCGTGAAACAGCCGCATCGTCCAGCAAACATTTTTTAACTTTCTTGGTGTACTTTTGGAAGAATCCTGTTTTTTGAACTCTGAGGTTTTACGCTTAAAGTTTCTGTCCATCCCTGTTCTCTCTTCTTCCTTCGCTGTCCCTTTTCCTGTCTTGTGGTTCATATTTCAGTTTGCTCCCAGGAGCTCGCAGGTCCGTGCCAGACGGAAATTTGCTGAGGCTGCAGGAGCCCCCTTGGAGGCCACATGGAGGTGGGACAGAGGGGGAACAATCAAGCCCAGTCCTCTTTGCCCCCATGTACTCTTCCTCCTCCTCTCCCTCTCCTACTGTTGTTTCCTTCCCTCTGTCTCCTCCACATCCAGCCTGCCAGGCTACTCGGGTCCTCAGGGTGACTTGCTTTAGGCGGGGGTCCCTCTCCTTCACCCACCGCTTCCCTCAGCTCCTCCCCAAACTCCCCCCTCGCTCCCCGTCCAGCGGGCTCCCCGGGGGGAAGACGGCGAGGCCGTCCAGTCCCGAGCTGTCCATCAGCCGGGGTGTTTACTCGCGGCGTGACAGGCCGACACATCTGGAGCGCATATTCGCTGGTGTTCACACTCCTTCTCCACCTCAGTCTTTGCCGGGTCTATATATCCTGAGTCTGCCGCCAGAGACGTTCACCGCTGCTCGTTTCAGTGTCAAGTTTAAGACTTTTAAGACCATGATGAATGACTTTTAAGACCCGTATCAGGGCAGAAATGTACAAAAAATGTACATATATTTATTTCGGCATAGGCACTTATCGTATCGTATCGTTTATCATTTATCGTGATAAACTTATCATGATTTCTCCTTATGATAAATTCCAATTAATGATGTTTAAACCTCCCCAAAACTGTCTTTATGAATAGTTTTACTATTTTCTCCACTGTTTATTCAATGAAAATGTCAATAAATACCAGTAAATGTGAAAATACCGTATATTGTTTAGTGACAAATTACACTTCTTTATGTGACTGCTAGGGCTGCTATGATAACAGATTTTGCTGCACAATCAATTATCCCAAAAGTTACTGTGATAAACAATAATATTGCTGCTTTGAGACCATTTTCATGTAATATAAATAATGGTAATGGAATAATAAAACATTCTCAAAGATCGATAAACCTTAGATTCTGATGAACATTTAACACAGGAACTGGAAGACATTTTAAATATCCCAAATAAATTTACAAAACAACTAAAACATTAAGTAAAATTAATTATGAAGTCTCTGTAAACAAAACTATCCTTCAAAAAAGGACTTAGTTGAGATCAAGATACCAAACTGAAGACTTTTGTCATCCAGAAAAAAAGAAGAGAAAAATTATAAATCATGCAAATGGTGTTTATTGAATTTGTTTAAATTTTATCATGCAATTTATTAATTTATCACTTATTGACTGGTGTCCTGAAGAATCGCATTACAAATGTTATAAGTTGCAAATGTTACGAAAATTACGAGAATAAAATCGTGATCTTACAACTTTATTCTGGTAATATGACGACTTTATTCTAACAATTATATGAAGAGCAATATTTGTGTTTGTGGGGCTTAAATGCTGTGACTCAGTCACAGTCATACAGTTACTTAAAAAAGAAGAAATAAATAGTTCTTATTGTACTTTTCTCTGTATCACAATAGTACAACAAAATAGCACCATAAAACTTTAAAACCATATTGTCCAGCCCGGTTGGATGAGGTGGTTTTTGTGGCTGTATAGAAATTAGTATGTTCCGCAAAACTGCTTTGTGACTAACAACAGGATGTTACTACTGGCGGAAAAGACAAAGAAGATGACAGGAAGTGGTAGGAGGGTGATGAAGTGAGGCAATGGCGAAGACGAACGTCATCCAACCAACGTCCAATAAATTTACACCCCTTACTGATGATAGACAGAAAAAAGCTGGTTAGTAACCTGAACCTCCTCGAATCACAGAACGTTATCAAGATGTCTGTGACTCAAACTGTGGCATGATGGGGAGGGAAAAAGTACATAAAATATACAAGATTTTACGATAGAGTGAATATGAGAATAAAGTCGTAATATTACGACTTTATTCTCAAAATATTCTGAGTTTATGCACGTAGTATTTCGACTTTATTCTCATATTACAACTTTATTTTTGCGTTATTTCGACTTTATTTTTGCACTATTATTATGACTTTTTTTTCATATTATTACAACTTTATTTCTGTGTTATTTTAACTTTATCCTTGTAATATTATGACTTGTAATTTTATTTATTTTTAATATTTGTATGAGATTGAATAGTCCTTCTAAGACAACATTTAAAACCTGTGCATATTTAGGACCAACTTACATTTAATGAATGAATCTAAGACACTTTAAGGCCTTAATTTTAGACCCATGAATTTTTAGACTTTTTAAGTTTCTTAAGGCTGCAGTGTGAGCGATCCCGCTCAGAATCACACTCAGCCTCCTGCACACAGACGGATCTGTTTTCGTCCATTTCCCCCTTTTTCATTCACCCCTCCAGTGGTTTTTCAGTTGCATGACAGAAGTTGGAGTTAGCGAGCGGCAGGGGTGGGCTGCTGGGACTTGCGGTGGGGCGGGTTACTGATGCGGACGGGGCAAAAGTCAAACTTCTCTCATCCACTCCTCTCTCGCTCCGTCTGTATCTCTGCAAACTAATTACAGCTGCCCTCCTCCTCTTTGGAAACCCATGACTACCGGTCTAATGAAGTGTCGCCTTCTCTCCGTTCTGCGTCTTTCGGAGTCGTCCTCCCCGCCTCGCCTCGCCTCGCATCGCACCTTCCCGCCCACCCGCTCTGTTTTCCCAACATTCCTCTGCTGGTGTGTGACTGTGACGGCTTGTCATCTCGCAGGAATGTCCCGCTCTCCCACCTCGTCCCCCCGATTTGCCGTGAAGCATTTGCTCCTGGTTTCCGACTCTGCACATGCACGCACTCAAACGCCCACACACACACACACACACACAGGCAGGCACACATTTGAAATGCTTGCTTTAAAAAAAAAAAAAAAAAAGTGTTCATGCAGATGGTGTCCATTGGGCTGCATACCTACCCTTGGCGTGCGGCCACAACAAGCAGGCCACTCTCAGATAGTCCTTTTCCAGCTTGTTTTTCTGCAGAAAACGAGCAAAAAAAGTTGTTTCATCTCATTTTTCCTGTGAAAAAAAAGTCATTTAACTTCTCAGATAAACCTGAGGAATTCTCCAGATTAGAAACCGTATTAAAAATACGACCACTTTTAAAGGAACACAAGGTAGCATTGTTCACAGAGAACAGGGAGCGGGATTTCCAGTTAAGTGCAACATATGTTGAAAGCTTTTTTTTTTTTTTCCCAAAGAACCGAACAAGGATCCAGTTCCAAATGGAACAGATTGTATAATATGAAACACATGTGACATTAGCAGAGAGAGGGACATATAATGACTTTCCCCCGGTTCAGCCGTGTTTCATGTTCTACTGTCTGTATGTGGTGCGGACTTATCAGAGGCTTAGCAGGAACACGCCGCAGTCAGTGACCCGGTGGAAGACGACGCGCTGCCTACGGTTTCCTTCAGGTGTGCGGGACGCGGCCTACTTATTGTCATCATCCGCTGGAACAAGTCTGGCTTCTCCCAGATCCGGTTGATGCGTTTGCATGTGTGTGATTATGTCTGTGTGTGTGTGTGTGGGTGTGGGTGGGTGTGTGTGTGGGTGTGTGTGTGTGTGTGTGGAAGATATCAGCAGAGCCTCATGTTTATTCAGCTCAACGCCTGGATGACCGGGACTTATCCGCTGTTCTGATTAGCCTGCCTGGCCTGCCACCATTAATCCTTCAGAGACCTCAGATCCCTTAAACAGAACCGTCTCTTACTGTACACACGACTTTTACTTCTCTTTTATTCTGTTCTCTGTTTCCAGGTTAACTATTGTCTGTGTTCAGAGCACAGGGAAAAAGTCTGAAGTCATCCCTCATGCCTTTGACATTTGCGGTCCAAACTTTATGGCGTAGTGGCCAGTTAATTATAATTGCAAAAACTATTTTGTGTTTTCATTTTTACTTGATCAACAGTAAACTCAGCACCATCAGATTTCTGTAGACAAGCAAAATTATTGCAGATTGAACAAAATCAAAAACCATATCAACAAACCATATCCTACATTTTTCAGGTTGATCACATTTGTTTGCCTTTTTAGCAACAAGAACAGTAAAAGGCTCAACTTTGCTCCATTTTGAAAAGTTTATTAATCCCTTCAGACCCAGTGTCCACTGGAATGGACGTGATATATTTAAATAAAAAAGAATTTTGTGATTTGAATGACTCTTGTTACTGACTAGTTTACTATTGACCAATGACATCAGTTATTGCAATAAGACAAGACAAGTGTTGCTTTGAAACTAGAGAGAAGGGGAGGAGTAAATGCTTGTTTTCCACCAAAAATATAAACTTAAGTTTATGGTTCCTACTGTCTGAAGTTATTCTGAAAATAGTTTTCCATCCTTAAATTGCAGGGCTTTTTCAGAGTTGAATGTCCATCACATTGTGCATCAGGAGTTGAGGTATATTAGTCACTCTTAATTATTTAGTGTCACCATGCAAAGAAAGAAGTATTTCTAAGCATTTTATAGCTTATTTGTGGTTTCAATATTACTTTTTTATTTTGAAGTTATGTATAAATGCTGACTTCTTTGAACTGCTTGTAAAATTATTATTTTTATTTCAATGTTGAATTTGAGTTTAAAAAAATGTTTTTTTTATTTGTAGATAGAAACCAGGTCTGAAGGGGTTAAACATTCATTTTAGAAAAAGTCAATGGATGTTTATGTTTACTATTTACTGATAAAGTAAATCAAATTAAAAACATAAACATGGATGGATACTTTGTATTGCACCTTATATTCTACATTTTAAGATTTCAAAATTGCGCCTAACATTGTTTTTGAATCTGTATTTACTTCCTGATCCTGCAAACCAAATTTAGGCTAGTCTTAAACTGCGATCAAGGGCCACCAAGTATTGCTTCAAGGTCCGCAAATGGCCCCTGGACCGCACTTTGGACAACTAAACTCTTTAAAAGTCATCTGATCAATAGTTCTGCAGCTTTTGTGGAAGTGTTTTAAAATTTTCCTTTGCATGCCCTCAGGCATAAAAAGGCTCATAAAGTCAGGGGATGAGCCGGTGTTGTGTCTAAACATGCAGACCACTTAGCAAAGAACCAATTTCAAATCTTCAGGCAGCAGCCTGTCACAAAGACAGAATCTATTCCTATTTACTCAGTTGAATCAGTGACAAAATCATAAAACATTTTGACAGACAAAAGTGACTCACTGACAGACGTGTAATGAAATATCCAGCTCTCATGAAACTGAACTGAATTTCTTAATTCAGAAATCCAAAAATATCATTTTGACTCGTCATAATTACGTTTGAGAAACGTTGAATTGTAATTACGGATGTGTGACCCTTCAAATGGTGAATCAGAGATATCTTGCACTGCATTTTAACTCGTCAAAATGTAATAGACAAGATCTTTAATTCTTTATTGTTTTTAATCTGTTATTCAGGTTTTTCAATCCTCTGATTGGAGCTAAGTGTTATTTTAACTTCTTTAGAAAAGTAGGCTGTGGTTGCTGACATTAGCATTGCTAACATCTGTGCTGCTGCTACATGATTAGCATTGAGATGCTATTTTAGGCTTGAATAGCTCCTTTGCTAGGCTAACTCCTTTGAGCACATCTTGAACACAACAATAGTTTTTTCCAGCAGCCAGTCAGCTCAATTTTTGAAGCAGAAATTAACTCCCAAAACAAGAGAAGCAGTTTCGTTGTCCTTCGCTGTTAGCGGATGTTGCTTGTGCGTCAGATTTATGGGTGCACCAGAAACATACAAATACAAAAGTACCAGCTGGAACCTTTGTATTTAAAAAGAAAAAAGTGATTGATATTGTGAGAAAAATGTTAACGAATTAACATCAATGTAGTTAATTAACCTAAATAAATGTGGTAAAATCCCTGTCCTACTTAAAACTGACGTATAAATTATGACATATGCTAACTATTTTAATAACGTGAAAATGTGGTCTAATGTTTACTGATAACTGTGGTTTAATAGTTATCAGCCTGATTTTTGAAGGTTTTGTTTAGAGTAAATTTGGTCCATCAGCTGTTTTTTGTCACAAACAACTTGATTCCTAATGATAGCTAAAACCTCATGAAGCAGTGGTGCCCAGACTCGGTCCTGGAGGGCCGGCATCCTGCTTGTTTTAGTTCTCTCGCTGGTTTAACACACCTGGATCAAATAATGGCTTGTTAGAGGCCTAAGAAGAACATTGACTTGCTGAAAAGGTTGTTATTACCACCAGGGAGAGAACTAAAACATGCAGGATGCCGGCCCTCCAGGACCAACTTTGGGCACTCCTGTCATAAAGGATGATGAATCTCTCCGTTCCTGTGTCAGGATTTCTTTCTTGTTTCCAAAGGACATGATTTTTAGGTATCTCTTGAGAGTCTTTTCAGGTCAGAAATATCTTTATTTGTCTTTAATCTTATTAATTTCTTCAACTACAACCTGAGTAGTATGAAAAATGAGTGAAATTTGGTTATTAATAGAAGTTTAAGCTTCAGCACAGTCCTGTTTACAGTGTTTACATTTGGACCTCTTGAACGTTCAGTTCTTAGTTTTTTTATTCGTAAAATAATTGGTGGCACATATTTATATCGGCCTTGCATAATTACCTCATTTGTTGACTGAATATTACCACATTCGAGCTCTTTTCACATAACAGCCCTATTTAAAAAGACAATAACTTTCTGGCAAGTGGGTGGACAGAGTTCAGCGTGCGAGCTTTTGTCCACCGTTGTGCACGTATGTGAGCATGCATACATGCGTGTTTAGGAACAGTCACCGCGCCAAGACATAATATTGACCATGGCTGCGTTCCCCGTTAAGGTTTTGCTCAGAGCAAATGATGCAGATTAGAAAAGTAGAAACACATTGAGCTGATAAGTTTGCAGTTTCTTGGTCTCACTTTACCTCAATTCTTTGTTTCTGAGTGTGTCCGTGTGCGGGCATGTGTGTCTGAAGGTTTAACTGTGGTTTTTATGCTTAGAGCGAGCTGCTAGCGAGGGTGTTTGGACTCTAAAGGTTTGACCATGAAGTGCGGTGCCAAGTCCCATCTGAATATACGTCTCAATAGCGAGGAACCCGCTCATTATAAACAGAAGCTCGTACTCCTGAGTGTGCATGTGTCCAGCTTATATCTGCCCACACAGAACTGAAGTAGCAGAGCTCCGGGATAAAATACTGGAACGAGCACAGCTGGAGCAAGATCACGACTTGTGCATATCGCGTATCTAAGGAAAACACAGCTACAGTTGGAGGCTTGTTTTAATGTGACTCCTCTTATGATTTCTACACTGCAAAAACACAAGATCTGACCAAGTAATTTTGATCTGTTTTCTAATGCAAATATATTAGTACACTTCAAAAAAGAAGTTACTTACAAGTAACTTACCAGCAAGATATTGAGGCTTGTTTTAAGTCAATTATTTCTGAAATGGGACGAATTATGCAAAAGTCACATTTTGCATGTTTAGGGAAAAAAAACACCCAGCTGGTGTTTTTTGGTGTCTGGAAAATGGGCCGATTCAAAAGCTTCTGGAACGTAACGTCACAAATCAGCACCGTTACCTAGCAACTCCAGCAAAGCCAAGCCTGTTACCTAGCAACCCACGCTGAGTTTCAGCATGTAGTGGGGACGGGGAGGAGGGCGGATGAGCAGCGCCACACAGACAGTGATTGACAGCACTAATACCCACCTCCTGGCTCTGACTACATGTTCCTAGTTAGCACTGGGAGAACTGGGAAAAGGCAGAAGAACTCATTTTTTCCACAGATTATCTGTCTCATAACATTCTGTCACGACATGGTGACAGTTACACCAAATATGTGAGAAAATATTTTTTTAATAAAAGTTACATACTGCAGCTTTAAGGGATTTATCACCTTAAAATAAAATAAAATACCTTCTCGGTAAGGTTTAGTGTTTTGCAGTGCTTCCTGTGAGATGAATCAGCTGTCACTGCCTTTGTCTTTCAGCGCTCTAGTTTTCCGATTCCCTCCCTTTGTTCCGCTCGGGGCCGTCCGATCACCTGAGGAGACGCGAACTGACGGCGACTCGTCTCCTCTGAGTCCTCCTCCTCCTCTGCTGCCTCCCTCCCCTCCTGTCCCTGTCTTCTCTATTTTCCCATAACAAATAACAGTGGAGAATTCCCCTCGCCTCTCTCCTGGGGAATTTTCATTACCGCCCAGTCCCCTACCCAGAAGGACTCTCCGCCTTGAACTGTGCAACAGCTGTGGTGTGGACACACTCTTCCAAAACAGGCCCACTGTTCACAAACACCCACTGGGCTCAGGGTGGGACTCTGTGTCAACCTCCATGGCTCCGAACGCCAAGCTTCTCTAACATGTGACCCGCGGCGGGGTCTCTCTCCTGCAGAGAGGAACAGGCCTGACTCTTTACCTTTCCTGATATTACACCAACAATGAGGAGGGAAGGAAAATGAAGTTGAATTTCAGTTTATTACAACTTTTGCTGCAGTAAAGTTTAAGTCGTTGTACTTTGGCAAACCCCTCAGTGGTTTTCCAGCCGGGTTTTGGAGTTGAGCTCGCTGTAAAGTAGCGTGTGTTATGACCCGATGTGAGCTGTGTGAGTGTAAATGTTTGTTAAATGTTGGGTCGGCCATCTGCTGCGGATTAGGACGGAGCGTGAACACCTTCTCAGGACGGAAACTGCCGACAACCAGAGATCTGGCTCAGCGGAAAACGTTTTGTATTGTTGACCTTTGACCCCAGAGTTGGATCTCTTGCGTTACGCACACAGAGGCAGAACTGATTTTACGGAAAGGCGAGAGTCACGACGTTTTACACCTCCATTAAAACAAAGTAAGCTTTTAAGAAACAGCGAATACAGAAGGGAAATGAATGGATGAAAGAGAAACATGGATGGATGGACGGACGGACGGACGGACGGACGGACGGACGGACGGACGGACGGACGGACGGACAAAACCGATATGGAATAATCAATTGTGATCCTGAAATATGATAGATAGATTGTCATAAGGTGCGGTGTAGATGGTGAGGTAGAACGCTTGGAGACCCAGGTAGAGGTGAATAATGATGATTTATTGTAAAATAATCCAGAATGCACAGTCCAAATCTCTAGCAGCACTGCTGAGCGGAAGCTGAGGCTCAACACAGGTAGCAATAGAGAACACGAATGGACAAACCTGACACACGGCAGAACAGACGCCAAATGAGACGAGGACCCGACAAAGACAGAGACACAACGGTGACACTAAATACACAGGAGGTGATTACGGGGACGAGAAACACCTGGGGACAATCAAGGGGAAGACAGGACAACATGGAAACTCAGAAACACAGAAACTTGAAATAAATACACAGGAAAAACACGGAACATGACATAGATAGATAGATAGATAGATAGATAGATAGATAGATAGATAGATAGATAGATAGTTTCTGCATCCCTCAGCATGACCAAGGGTAAAATGCTTTTATCAAAGGCTGCAGCCGCCACCTGCTGCGACGCCCCACAGTCAAAATGCAAAGCAGCTTAAATTAAAACTCTCTTCATCTGAATAGATGAGAAGCTGCAGCGGAGATGCGTCGCCTCGCTCCCTGCCAGGCGACATCCATTTCCATGAGATCAGCAGATTGTAATTCGATGGCTGGAGGGCTTTTCGTCGAGGTGGCAGTGCGGTGTGTGTCTTGGCTTCTCCCAGGAAGCCCTCATAAATGTGTGCGTATCCGCGGGAGACGCTTCTATCTTCAGTCCTCCTCGGAAGAAGCGAGGAAAACTTGGCAGCGACGACACTGGAAGTCCCCAGCACTTGGCCGCGGCGTCGGGGACCGGGGCCAAGTGTGTGTTTACGAGCGTGTCCGTTCACATAGGAAACGGCCCATTTGAATGCACTGGAGGGGATGGGACGAGTGTGTGGGAGGTATTTCTGTTCATATACCAAGAAGGAGATGATTAGGGAGCAGACAAAGTTTGACCAGACTCATCCAGTCTGTTCCAGCCTTACATCACAGGGTCACAGATCATTTGGATACTTTAAGAAACTGTTCGCATAAGAATTATAAGTCTGTCATTCTTCCAGTCATTATTCCCTCATTTACTAAAACGCTTTTGAAAATCAGTGATGCTTGCTAGGTAACACCCTGGTTCACCTTAGCTGACATGTCTGTTTAAATAGAGCGCAGCCAAGGAACCTACAACTTTGTACATTTTGTCACGTTATAACAACAAATGTCAGGGTAATTTATTAGGATTTATTTTGCAACAGACCAAAGTAAAGTACTGCATAATCCTCAAGAGGGAAGGAAAGTGTTACATACATTTAATTTATTTTTTCTTTTTGCATAAAAAAATCTAAAATTATAGCATGCCTTTACTCTTATACTGCCAAATAAAATTCATTTCAACCAGATGAAGTCAGATGTTAGCTTGCTAGAGAAAGCCTGTCACAATTAGCAATATTAGCTGAATAGATTTGAAAAGCCTGACCTGTGGCTGTGGCTGCAGAGAAATGGCTCACAGAGGTGAAAGACCAGTTCATGCCACACCTTGCAGCTTCTTTGAGTAATGAAACTCATCTAACATTGAACGTTCAGATAACATTTCCAGGATCGTCCGACAAACGTTAGTATATGACGAAACATCAATAAACATCTCAGTGACGTTGCTTGTGGAAGCGACACAATTGTTGGCCAAAACAAAATGCCATTAAAATTTCCGGGTAATGCTGCTGGTACCAGTTCCACTGCAGATTACTTCACTAAAAATATGGGGGAAATATCTTGCTAAGTGAAGTAATCTGCCAGTGGATCCAATAGTTTTTCATCAATATTAGTTGATTACTGACATAAAGCAATCTCATATTTCTTGCTGAAAAGTTGTGTCCTATTTCAAGTGTACTAAGATATTTGTACTAGAAACTAGACCCAAACTTCTTGGTAAGATTTTGCGTTTTTGTAAAATTATCTCTACTTTAGTATATTTTTACATGAGTATAATTTCCTGTGCCACTTTGTGTGCGAAACCTGATGAAGTTTGTGGCTGCAGCATGACGTTGTAATGTATGCGAATGTGAAGTGAAACATTTTTTAGGCCCTCCGCTCTGCTTTTGGGCGACCATAACAGAGACACATATTGGGCTGCTTGTACAGCGCGCTTTCAGAAGCCAGTGGGAGGTGCAGAGCTGCACTGAAATGGTTTATTTGCTTCAGAGACACCTGGCCTGAGCGGAGAAGTTTGAAATACTATAAGCCTGCTGCTTCTGACCTCCCTGCCCCCTCCTCCTGCCGCTCTCCTTCTGCACCGGACTGTTTTGCTCCTCGTCCCCCCCACCCGTCCCGTCTGTCCACATTCCATCCGCCAGGATACCTCTCCATCCTGTCCCAGAGGAGTGTGTCCGCCCTTCTCTCTCTGTGTGTGTGTGTCTGTGTTGAAGGAGGTGGCCCACAGGCCTCGCCTCTGGTCACTTTATTAAAGTGTGTTTTAATTTACTCGTAAGCTCCTGCGAGTCCCAGCATTCTGATACACACACATACACACACACACACACACTCACAGCGGCCCCTCCTGAGACATGGCTTATTAACTCTGCTCCTGTCTGTCACGCTGTTAAGGGCTTGGGGGGCAGCATGGTAGCAGCTAGGAGCAGAAAAACATATTCTTTAAAATGTCTTCTCTTTTTATGCTAATATTAATTATAAAGATGATTTTTACTTAGATTCATGCAGGAAAAATCTGCAGGATTTGACCCTCAGCATCAGTTCTGTGTTTGTTTTCCCAACAATTAATAATAATTGATAATTGGTTCAGGGTAGATTTCTGTAGATTTCTCCTTGTGCATGTGTGGGTTCTCTCCAGGTATTCTTCCTCCCACAATCCAAAAACATCCGTACATTTGAAATTTAAACATTTGTTTTGATTTAATTCACATATTATGTTTTCTTACATCTCGAAGTCTGTCTGTTTGAGTCCTTGTATATATTTGGTGCAGAATGGTGCAAAGTGAGTTTTTCTCAATCAATTGTTATCCAAAGTATTGTTTTTCAAAGGGAGAGGTCACCAGGGGGCGCTATGGGCCTCTACGGAAGAAAGTTAGGGCCACTGAAAAACAAAAAAATAACAACTTTTTTTCAGAATTCTGACTTTTGATTTCAGAACATTAAAGTCAGATTTCTGAGAAAAAGTAAATCACACCAGCTGAAAATGAAACAAATGTCTGGCAGACTGTCAAGTTTGGAAATACCTTTGATAATCCTGAGAGTCTTGATAGACTTGATAGACTCGATACGATTGAGATCCAAAATTGCAACATTTGTTAAATTTTCAGCTGCTATGGTTCTCTTTCACGCTGCATTGTGTCAAACAAACCAAATCCTTTGAAAAACCTGTTCCCCTCCTAACCTGTGGGGGCGCTGCACCAAGAACCACTGAAGGAAATGACACAAAAACCTCAGAAAAAGACACAGCACAACTTCCTTCTTCACAAAATGTAAACAAAAATGATGTTAGGCCTCTAAAATCTGACGCCACGAGCCATTTCTCCTGCTAGATTCCCTCATTTGTTTTGGTTGTAATTACCCAGAATGCCCTGTGTTGTAGTCCACTTCCTGTTTTTGGATTGGTCTTTGGCATGCTTGGCATTCACAGAGTTCAGAGTTTGACCAGAATTAGATTTTTTTCAGAGTTTGATTATGCATTCACACATTCCCAAACGAACTGGACTAGAATCTGATTAAAGTGAACTAAACTGGGCTGGTGTGAAATCACCCTCAGTATCAACTTACACTTTGGCTTTTCCGACACCCATAGATTAACCTCAGCCACACTTCTTGTTAAATTGCCCTTAAAACTTTACTATATATATATATATATATATATAATACTTTCTTTTTTTTAATTTCAGCTAATTTTCCCAAAAAAGATGTTTTTGACTCCCTTAAATTCACTCCTTTTTATGTAGTTGTTTAAATCAGCACCCAGACATCCGTACATCTCTATCTCCACCTCCTTGCGTTATTTATGAGTCCCCTCTACCTGCACATTATTCTCAGAGCTCTCCCTGTATCACCGTATTAAATATGAAGGGGATTCTGTCTCTGTCGAAGGCAGAGGAGTCGTGTCGGGTTGTCCTCGGGTCGTTGTGTGTGATGCTAGCGCCTCGGGCCCTCACCCCGGTCTCACAGAAGAGCCTCCGGGGCAAGAGCCAGAGGGGATTTTCTGTATACATTTACAGCTGTGTGCATGTGAGAGTGTGACACATTGTTTCTCTCTCCCTTGGACCTAAGCGGCGTATAATTCGATGCATACAGGGAACGGTTGTTATGTGTTTGCGAACGTATGTGGGCCTGTCACCATATTGGTGGTGAATCCAGAGGAACTCGGCTGCCCTGCTCTGCATGTGTCACTGGTGAAAAATGTATTAAGACTCTGGAAGTACCAGCTGGGAGAAGAAAGGAGCAGAGCGAGGGAGGCAGGTGGGAGGGAATCAGGGAGTAAGGGGCACAGCTGTAGGGGATTAATGCCCAGAGTGGAGAAGCTGGAGCCCAGGAATGTTCCCCAGCGCCCCCTCAACAGGGAGGCCAGGAGGGAGTGGAAAGAAAGACAGGCCACAGGGATCAGATGTGTCTTCTGCTGCACAATCTCTGTGGAGGTTTGCTAGAGAGGAGGACCAGATGGCATTTCGTCCAGATCCACCGTCCTTCAAAACATTCACAGCCTTTAAACCATTTCATGGAGCTCGATTTCTTTCTTTCTCTGAGTTCAGTCGGAATTTTTGAGACTTTTTCTCCCCAATCTGACTGTGAAAGAGGAATGATTGTAGAAATGATTAAACATGACATACCGATGTCTTATGTCTTATCTTTAACAGGCTGTACTATGTTTTCCAGGCACAAACTGCCATTTTTGTAGCACAATCAAGTAACTATGTTAACTTTGCCTTAGCTTCCTTAGGTGAAGGTAAAGTGAAGAAGTTTACCTTCATCCGGTTCAAATTCTGTAAAAAATAAACTCTTTGTATCCAATTTTGGTATCCAATTGGTTAAAAACTTTGCTTCACTTTAGCTTCCTAGCTAATCTGGAAGATGAAGCTTAGCTTATATTTAAATATACTAGAGTATATTTGCAGACAAAGAAGGTTTTTTAATCTTAAATCCAAAACAATAATACCAAACTACTAGAGAAATTTAGATTAACTCTACCAGATTCTTCCTAGAAGAGTAGTCAGACGTCCAACCATGTTAGAGGTTTGATGACTTCTGGATGAATGTTTCTGCTTGCTAAGAGACATTTGTCCAATTTTCTGAGCGCGTATTGACCCTAAAATTTAAAATTAACTAACTTATTTCTTTCTTTTTTTTGGTTTGCAAACCAGTTCAACAAATTAGAATATTATTGAAAGGCCCATTAATTTCAGGAACTTTTAAAATTAATTTAACACAGATGGATGTTTGAAAGTTTTTGCTTCTGTTGATTATGGTGATTTTCCACTTACAGGTGATAAAAACATGATATTCAAAATTTGAATATTACATCAGACTAGGGGTGAGCATTTACTGTATCACTTATCATTTATTGTGATAAATTTCTTGTCATGATAATAATATTAATTTATTGTTGTCGCAACAAAATTGCCCATATTGTCAGGATTGTTAGTTCAGTGAAAGCATCAATAAATTTGAAAATATGACTAAATGTAGTTACAATTTGCAATTTAATCATATAGGTCTGACCTTTTTTTGTGTCCTAAAGAAGCATATATAATACCAAGTTAGAGGTTGTTTTAGCTTATAAATTAGCTTCACTGGAATCGATATTCTAATTTACTGAATATGACTGTAAATGTTGGACAAAATAAATCACAGAAAACCTAGAATTAATTTGACATTTATGTCTGCGATGAATAATAGTAAATTTGTACTTCTAGTCACTTTTGTTATTGCAATAGTACCACAAAATATTGTAATAAAACTTTAAGTTTATATCATTCACTCTTAAATACAGGAAGTAAAACAGAAAGTATACTAAATGCAACGTATGTTTAGTACCTGTGTGTATGTTGTTTTAGCTGATAAATAAGTTAGCTGTATGATTGAAAGTGTGGTACAGATTAAATAACTGAAAACCTAGAATTAATTTGACAGTTTTGTCCAGGAAGATGCCTCCCTCTATCCGGCCCTGTGTGCTGCTGAAACTGCAGTCATGCACTGAAAGCAGCATTTATCTAAGTGTTTCTTTACATGTTTTTTTTTTTTGAGTGTGTGAGTTTGGGCTGTTATTGTGTTGCTGCTGAAGTGCTTTCCTCCTCCATTAATGCCTCACAGCAGTCACTTCTTTGTCTGGTTATGCGTCCCGTCACTCCATCCGGCTCCCCGGCGTTGACAGTCGTCAGCGGCAACCTGCTCATTTGCCCTGGACGTGTTCGATGGGGCTGCACTGATCCCCCCTGACGACCCTGAAGAGGTGACCGCCGCTGCGCCATGCTACGGGACGGGATGGAGCGCCTGTCGTCGTGACAATAACCCGTCCGTCCATCTGTCTGCTTGCTCAGCCGTGTCTCCCTGCCTCCCATTTGGAAACCACTCCACCTGGTTCGGACGATTACCTCACGCGCGCTCGTCTCCTTTTCGCTGCCTTAACTCTTCTTCCACCCACTTGAGTTGTGATGGGCTAAAAGGGATGCTTCAGCCTCCGCCTGGACTCTGCACTGTTATTAGATGCTCAGAGGTTTGTTGACAGCCCATAAAACAGCCGCGGCGTCTCATTGTGTCTCCCCCTCCACCTTGAGGGAACCTAACAGAAGTGCCGGGCGTTGGGCCCGTTTCAATCCGTCCCGTCTGATGGCGGCTTCGTTCACCCAGCAGGAAGGGAAGCTGGTGTTCCCCGCCCTGTGGACCTTGCCCTGCCTCAGAGTACCTGCTCAGACAGTCTTCTCCATCTGCTGCAGGGTGGAGTGCAAACTGGGTCTTCCAAGGATGCAGGTCTGAACCTGTCACCTCGCAGCGACTGACGCTAATGTTAGCAATCAGTTTTCTTTTACCTCCAGACAAACATTTCTTCACATTTTTAATTCACCTCTTCAAATTTTGTATATTCTAGCTGCGTTTCCATTAAGCATAAACAGGGTTTCCCCAGAAAACTTGCTAATCCCGGTGGTGTTGGCAGTCATGCAGCGGCCCGCCGTGTTTTTGAGTTTTGAGACAGGAAATCTGAAAATATGACCTGATAATACCTAAACACCAACTAAAACATCTAAAAAAGGCAGATAAAAAATAAAATTTTAAATAAATATAAATTTTTTACACTTCAGTTGTTGCAACCTAATCAAAGTGTCCAAAGTGTTTTGGTCTTTTATCCATGACATGACACTTTTTTCCCTGAAGTTGTTAGTGTGAGGACTGGTAAAGACAGGAGGCAGTTACAGAGTTTCTGTGAATAAAAAGACAAACCCAACCTCAGTCTTCCTAAAAGACTTCCAAAGAGACACTATCACTGTTATGACTGTATAAATAAACCTATAATTATTAACAAACAATGCTTAGCCTGGTGGGGGTGCAAGTACAGCCTGTTGGCCCGCCAGGCTTATGATACATTGGGGGAAATCCTGACAAAGTTATGCAAATTGAAATTACAAAATAAATTTGCTTAATACAAACATGACAATTTTGAAAAAGCACATTTTATGATAAAGAGTTTTTGCACTAGGATGTTTTCCAGCCATGTATTTTGCAAAACTGCAATGGAGACACTTTTATTGTATCAGTTGTTATAAAAATGCTGTATATCAAAAATGACTTTAAACAAATCTGACTTTGGAATTTAACACCTTTTAATTTGGTCTCTGTCACTTTAAAAACGCCTGCTCTTTCTGAAACTCCGCCTTCAGGAAGTCATCACAACATGGCTCCTCTATTAACCCTTTAAGGTTTTTACCGGTGCTTCACTGACAAGTAGCTCCTCTAACGAGCTCAGCTGATGATACGCAGTTCCACCAGGTGTTTGCTAATTGCTTCAGGCTAGTCTGTAGGAGCTGAGTGGGGGAATCACAGGGAGAACTGTTCTTTGCCGTTAGCACTGGGAGAAGGAAGAGGAGCTAAATTATTTTACAGATTATCTGTCTCATGTTATACAATGACAACATAGTGACAGTTTTAAAGGGGCAGCATTACGTAAAATAAACTTTTTGAGCTTTACATCATATTATAATATTCTTCTGGCATAAAAAAGTGAAATATATATATATATATATACAGTACAGATCAAAAGTTTGGACACACTTTCTCATTGAATTCAATGAGAAATTCAATGAGTTCTCATTGAATTCAATGAGAAAGTGTGTCCAAACTTTTGGTCTGTACTGTATATATACACGCATGCATAAAATGAGTGAAAATGTTGATTTCCTACACCAGGTTTGAAGTTATGCTAAAATTATTAAGGTGGTTGATTTGTATTTTTGTGTTTTCACAAACAAAATCTTTAGTTTGTGTCTTTTGATGTCTTTCTTGTATTGTTGGTAAAAGCATGATTTTATTGTAATGTTTGTGGTGTGGACCCCAGGCAGAATAGTCTCTGCTATGGTAGAGACTAATGGGTATCCTTAAATAAGCAAAATAAACAAATAAAACATGGCAACCCCAGTTTTTTTTTTTAACACTGACCTGAAATCTCAGCAATTAACCTTAATTGCAGGGGAAAGTTTAAACATCTGTTTTTATTCACCCATTTTTATTGGCATGAGTCACCCTCCATGCTGCTGCCTTCTGCTTTCAGCATCCAACACTTAAAAAAGGCACAAGAGAACAACACAAAAATCTGAATAAATGCTAAAAAAAAAACCCAAAAAACTTTATCAGTACATTGAGGAGCTTTCTATTGTAAATTTAAACTCACAAAAAAATCAAAGAATAACAAGCTCTTAAATCTCAGCTCTGGTTTTGTTGGGCTGATTGTTAAGGTGACATGCATCTGAGTGTGAAGAGGTAAACTGGAGCTCAGATGTTTTCATGTCAGTTTTGCAGGTGCCACACAAAAGTCTAAAATTACTTAACATTAACCAGCAGCGTCGTAACTTCTCCATCTCCCATTGTGCAGATGGCAGCAGCCTGTGTGGCCTGATAAACTGTTAATGGCTTAAAGAGGAATCCGTTATTACTTCCCCCATGTAGGGGAAGACCGAAGTGGTCCGCTTTCTTTGATTTTGTCGAGTTTGTGCCTATCTGAGGCCGTTTATGTTCTGCAGATCCAGAACATTTAATCATTACGTGCCACAGTTCTTGGTGTTCCTGCATGACTTTGGCTGCAGGATGTCACTGTGACCTGGACATCATGAATGAGTGATGAATAAAGATAGAGTGATAGATTTTTAATTAATAAAATGGGATCCAAACTAAATACAACATCCATGAAAAGGTTTGGACAAACCTATTGTAAAAATATTCCTTTTTGTTAATGTTTATGATTAGAGCTGTAGGTAGCAACACTAACTTTTTAATTACCCTTAAAGATTTTTCATATTGAGGTACATTTGGTGTTTGAACTGTGAAATTAGGCAGCTCTAAGCGTTTTAAGCTAAATCCTGGCTGTTGTGGACCCCCACTCGTTTTATTTGATTGATTTATCTTTAAAAGTTTTGTCTCAAATAAACCTTTTATGAATCATTCATTTATAAAAAATCTGTGATCAGTGCACAATAAGTCACTGTATTTCTTATACTGTATTACACTGTATTATGATTTTTACTCCATAAGGATTTGATGACGAAAAGCATTGCTAATTTTCTTTTTGTTACAAATGTAAAACTGTGCTTGAAGTGGTACAATTATCCAATTCAGCTTTAATCAGCCAAAGTTCTTTAAAATTTGAGCCAGAGAAATGTAGTTCAGATTCCTTGAAAATGTGAAACATATCTTTGCTTTAGCAACAGATTAGCAGTTGTAAACCTATTTTTCCCCACCGTCCTTTATGTCACAATTTGTTTTCTCTCCTTAAAATGCTGCGACTTGAGCAACTTTAATATTTTCCTCTATGCTGTTTAGACGTCCTGCTGACATTCACTGTGTTTCCATTATAAATGTATGCAAAACTTTCTCAATAATCTGCTAATGTTGACATAAAACAATTTTTGAATTTTGTTTTTTCCATTAAATAAGAAACGCGATTACATGTGAAAAAGTTTGTTTCCACGCGATAATCACGCTGTGCCATCATCCTCAAGCTACTTCCTGTCTTCTTCTTCGTCTTTTTCTCCAGTTATAACTTCTGGTTGTTGATCATGTGATTCGTATGATGGGGAAAAAGTGTTTCAACAGCAGCTCTGATACAGCCAAAAAATCCCCTCATAGAAACTTTTCACCAAAAAACGTGAGTTTTTCTAAATTGGTGTTTCCATTAAGCAAATTTATTTTTGTAATTCCAATTTGTGGAATTATATAGTCAGTGGAAACACAACTATTGACTAGATAGATAGATTTCACCTCTAGAAAAATCATCACTTATCTCCTAATGCCTTTATCCTACACATGAAACTACAAAATTGTAATTACTGGCAAAAAGTCAATTTTAGGGGTTTTTTTGCAGAAAGGAATCATTAGTTTTAGTCATAGAGTCTCTTATCTGAAGCATCTGGCAAGTGTTTTACTTGAATATGATCCAAGACATTTTTGTAGAGAAGCAGAAACAAACAAGGAAAGATGGAAAAAAATGGAAATGATCTTTAGGGGAGAAGGTGAAAGTAGACAAATCGCTGAACCATCAGTGCCAGGAACTGAGGCGAAGGTGGAGGTAACGCACAGAAAGACGAGCAAAAACATTAAAGGAAGTACAGAAGAGAAAAGGAGGAGAGCAGCTGGAGGCTGGGTGGAGTGTTTTTAGGTGTCTGGCTGTAACAGCCCGAGTCTCTCCCCCGACACCTCCACAACTTATCATTCCTCCGCATTCCTGCACAGGGACACTCCCCTGCCCACTGACACTGCACTCTGTGTGTGTGTGTGTGTAGGGGCGTGTGTGTGTATATGTTCTGTTTTAAGTGAAAGGGCACGTTGGCCTCCCTCTCCCAGGACATCTGCCTGCAGAAACAGGGCTTGTGTTCGACATGTTTATGTATGTTTGTGTGTCAGGGAAAGTGGAAAGAAAAGAATAAAGAGAGAAAAATTGTAAGCAAGAAAGATGTGAAATATATTAATTTTCTTCGTAGACAAAATAGAATTTTACATTCGGAAGAAACAAACATGTCAAATAAAAGTGTGGCTGTTTTACTAATGTAAAAAATGTAATTATTACAATATCAGACAGAAGGAAGGAAAAGAAGAAACATGCACAATGTATTCATTGTACATTCAATTTATTACAATATTAAGAAAGAAAGAATGGAGGAAGAAAGCAAAGAATAAAGGAAGAAGAAGAAAGAAAGAAGGAAATAAAGACAGATAGATATTCAGATAGAAAGGAAGGACAACGTAAGAGAAAGGAAGAAAGATAGAAAAATAGAGAGAAAGACAGACGGATATACAGAAAGAAAGAGGGAGAGAAGCAGCAGTGTGAGCGTGTGACAGATCCAGTTGTTTCCCTCCTCCACCGGGTCCAGCGGGACGTTAGGTTGTGGTGAGGAGAACAGAAAACATCTCAGGGATTTCCTGCCATTCAAAGCCGGCCCTGAGTCCCCGCTCGTCTCCACCCTCGCATGGCGTCCACCTCCTCACAAGCTCTTGAAGTGAGAGGTGTGGCTGCAAACGCTTCTTTAATTTGTTAGGGCATCCAATCTGTGTGTGTGTGTGTGTGTGTGTGTGTGTGTGGGGGGGGGTGTGTGTGTGTGTGTGGGCGTGTGTGTGCGTTTGGGTGTGTGTGTCTTTCAGGTCAGAGGAAGCTGTGTGTGAACTCCCGCTGATTACAGCAGAAAGGATGCATGTTATTACAGCAGCTTTGTGGACAATGTCGTGCGGCGACAAAGATGGAACAACAGCCAACTTCCCTCTTTGTCAGAGGACTCGTATGTGTAACGTGTTTCTTAAAACTGACTTCATGTTCGAGAAATTCTTAGTCAGATTGAGGAGAAAAAAGTTCTGACTAATTCATTGATAGTTTCCGTTGAACTTTTGGTCATGTTTCTGTACATCTTCCAAGAAGTAAATCCATAAATATATATTTAGTAAGGAATAAATGACTAATTAGAAACTTTACTGTAATGCAACTTACCCTCAAGAGCAGGTATGTGGCGATGGTGGAGAGGAAGCGCTCCTTTTAAATGGCAACAAACCTCCAGCATGGCTTTCTCAAAGAGTGGGGGGCGCCAGAGTTCTGCAGTACAGAAACAACACTGGATATACTGTTTCCCAATGGTTTCTTTCAAGATAACGAGTTAATTTCCAGATGGTTTTCTAGAAATAATGAGTTAATATCCACACATACTTTTTCCAGATGCTTCTCTTGAGATAAGGAGTTCATTTCCAGATGGTTTTCTCAAAATAACAAATCCACATGAAGGATGGATTTGTTATTGATAGTTTAACACTATCATTAACATCTGTCATCTTGTGATCTTGAGAAAACAAAGTTTGCTTTATCGAGATTAACTCGTTCTCTCAAGAAAACCAAGTATATGTGGAAAACGTCTGCTCTGGGCTTCCGTACTTCAGGGGATTGTAACAAAAAAAAAGAAAAAGTAACTGCGGATAATAACCCACTCCTCCCGACCCCACTAGGGACAAGGGTGTGCAGAAAATGGATGGATGAATAATAACCCACTTCACCGGCCTATAACGCGTCCATTCATCCAGCCACTGGGGGCGCTGTCACAAAAGTACTGGCTCTGCGTGGCTTGAGCGGACCTGTCTGGATTTTACTCAAAACTTGATGAAAAGTTGATATGGCGTTACCAAATTCAGCGGTGAGTTGATTGATATTCAGGTTGTTTGGACCCTGTTGTGGAGGGTTGTTCATTTTACCGTTAGGATTAGTTTTTTGTCTGTTATACCACTACAACGTTCGCGGTACAGAACTTCATAGTGGAATTATGTTATTTTTGATAAGTATGCCTATAAAACTGTACAGCATTCTGAAATAGGAATAAGATTTCTTTCGGTTGCTCTTTTATGGGTCCTTAACAATTCGGCTAAACTGCCATTTTCCATTCATTTGTTTTTGGCTGCTTTTGACATCATGCTTGTGGCATCGTTAGTAAAGTTCCTATGATGCCTGGGCTTATTTTCGGTCGATGCTAACACAGTGTTGAATGAAAGACTGGATGTTTGTTGTGCAACATATGATTAATTAATGCATTTTGCTGACCTTACCTAAAAGTTAGAACCGCTGCTAAAATGCTTTTGTTATTAGATTAGTTGTATTTGTTTGTATATCCATTTCTTATTTCTTCAATGTGTTGTTGCGATTTAACTTTTAAGTTAAGTTTATGAAAATACTTATTACTTTTTTTTAGCTAACATATATTACTGCAACAGTGTGTCACAGCAAACACAAATAGTGCTCTTGAAAAACATTCCAAGAGCTGCAAATCTGCATTTAATCATGTTTTCAATTTTATTGACGTTTGTTTGAGCAAACGATAAATCAATATTATCATAAGAAATGTATAAATGATAAACGATACAATAAATGCCCACCTCTTTAGCTTCTATCAGCCTGTATGGTTATAATTTAGTCAATGGTTTCTCTGATCTTATCCCTCAGTTTACAAGCATGAACCTTCAAACCAAAACAATAACTTTACACCTTCTGTTTTCATTGAATTGCTCCCCAGAGTTTTCAGTAAACCGGTACACCGCCCTGTGGCACCTCACACTCCTGCCCTGCTGAGCAGACGCTGCTTTGAATATGAACTTCTGTGTTTCTCTGGTTGTCAACATGTGGTTCCTCCAGTCACTGGAGCTGGAGGGCAGTACAGCTCTAACGGGACTGCAGCTGGCACAACAGAGGAGCGAGGGAGTGGGTGGCTCTCCACAGCTATCTCTTTGAAAAGGAAAGTGTGTGTGTGTGTGTGTGTGTGGACTTTGAGCTTGGGGGAGTGTGTGTTGTTTTACGAGCGTCTCTTCCCATCTTGGACCCGCTGGTAGCTTTTGCTTTTAGACTTTGATTAATAGAAGCTTGAGGGCTTGGGAGAAATGCAACTTTGCACACCTATTAAATGTTTGCTGCGCTCAGCATGCAAAGCATCCCTAATGTGATCAGTTTGTGTGCAACAGCACAGTGGTAAGGGGCTGTAGCTTGAATTAATCACATCCCAAACCGTTTTCTGTGGAACGCAGCAGCACCGACAGATGTTGGGTGGTTCTTGCTGTAAAAATGACACTTGCAGTTGTACCCAAGCTGGTACAGCAGCACTTTGGCTAATTTCTGGACATTGCCTCTCCGCACTAACCTGCTCTCTTTTCTCTGTGTCTCTGCAAATGAACTTCAAGTTGAAAATGTCTATATACTGTTTGTGCATGTGTGAATAAAACCGAGTGTCTGTCGGCGTGTGTGTGTGTGTGTGTGTGTGATAAGTCTGTGTGCCCTCCCTTTCTCTGCACGCCTGGATGCTAACCGCTAGTGAAGGCTAGCCAATTATCCCCAATCAAGCTACCCTCTCTGGAACTGGCGCGAGAGGAAGCTCCCACTAGAGCTTATACTAGTCATTATGGGGCACATCCTGACATTAACTTTCTCCTTTTACTCCTTCATGTTTCCCTTCTTTTTCTCTCTTTGGCATTGTTGAGTCAAACCAACAATCAAAGGCACAAACTAAAAGCACATGGGTTCCTTTCTAATAGCCCATTAAGGAAATTTGGGGGCTGACGATCTAGAAGAGATTGGAAGGCTATGCGGTCATCGTTTAGGAAGGAAGGAGGTGCGTTTCTCTGGGCGATTGTATCTCTCTTGGTGTTGCTTGAAGGATTGTCTCTACCAACTGGGAATAGGCCAGGGAGACTGTGGATTCTGGTAAATGTCACCCCCACGCACACACGACTCCTCCCTCCAGAGACACTGAGACAGATTGGACTGAAATCAACTCAGGTAATTTACACGCAGACAGTGATTACCGCTCCCTCCGTCTGGGTGTCTACCATTTCTTCTGGTCTGCAGAACCCTCCTGCGTGACAACAGAAGGCCATACTCGCGGTTCTTCAGCTCCCGCGCGTGTTTGATGGTTGGATGCGAGCTGAACGGTGTCATTGTCTCGTCTGCGCTCAGTCAGATCAGTGGGAAAGAGAGACCAGGCGAGGTGTGGTGCCTGTAGGTGATGCACTTCATTCCCCTCCTGTCTTGTTGTGACAAGACCGGCATTAAACGTAAGGAGTCACTGATGGTGCAGTGACAGGCCCAAATCTCCACCCACCATCTGCGTGGTGTGTGTGTGTGTGTGTGTGAGAGAGAGAGAGAAAGAGATTGAGCTTCTTCGCAAGCCTTCGTCTGCATTTTTAGTTTCTCCCTGGGACCTGACAACTGAATGGCACCTGAATGGCGCCTTTTCCCGCTGTTCATCAAGCGCTGGCCGTCTTATGTTAACTGTAGTTGTGGCTACATGCAATAAAACGCACCTTAGTTTAATTTCCATATATAGTGCTTAGTTGTCAAAGAGCAGAGGGGGTGTCTTGAGATCAGCTCCGTTTAGAAATCTTCTGCCTTTTACAGCCAAACTTACAGCCAAAATTTAAACGTTTTCTGTGAAAACGTTTAAATTTTTCTTGATCAGTGGTTTTCCAGGCCTTCAGTGAAGACTGGACAATATGGCTGAAAAACATATCACGATATAAGCGTTTCAAATCAGTCTATCTATAATTATCGATTTGTTTTTTGTTTTAAACATATTAAATGCTACCAAGTGGAGGGGATTTCCCCCCCCCCCCCCCCCATTTTATTCAGTTTTTACTTTTTTGTGAGGAAAGGTGGTGAAACAAACTTTGAAGGTTACTCAGCAGGTTGTTGCTCGGTAACCAAAGAATGACTGAGTTGCCAGGTAACGAAAGGGTGAGTGAGTGAGTGAGTTACTGAACTTAGCTAGCTGTGAGAAGTTGAGCGGCTAAAGCCTTTTCTCTGCCTACCTCTCCCAGAATGCTGTGCAGTTTTGGATCAGAGGTCAGTCAATAATCTACGTTTTGAATATTGAAAATTCTATCAGCTGTATTATCTATTGATATTGATCATGTGAATATAAATACATTCAGTGTTTTCCTTTCTTTCTACTGTGTGTGACAAATAAAGCCGAAAGTGCAAACTGTTGTACTGAAGCTCATTTGTCGTATTGAAAAGCTGTGAGTTAATTTTGTGGCATTTCAAGCCCACTAAGATATTTGCATTAGAAACTAGTCCAGTAGTACTTGGTAAGATTTAGTTTTTCCAGTGTGATGCCTCATCTTTGTCCCACTCTTTTCCAGTTTTCTCATTTTCTGAAGTGTTTTCTGCACAATGCAATCAGCCAAAGTCCAGACATAGACTTTAAAAGTGCATCCAGAGCACATGAAAAAACTTTGATTAGGACAATGTGATGACCTGAAAACCAAAGATAATTTAAAATTTTATTGTTTATAGCCGTAAAAACCAACTTGGTTTGTGTTTCTCTTCAACAGACCTGTATATGTGAGGCGCATAAAAAATCTGAAACGTGATCAAAAGGCTTTTGTTTCTAGAAAACCTCAGACGCCGTCGTGTTTCCCGTGTGTTTGGGGCAAACGTTAGAGACAAGCGTTACCCTCCCGCTTCTTCTTCCCTTTCAAGCCAATTAGACGTGTCCTTTAGAAGAGGTTTGGGAGTGTATGTTGAACATCAGCAGCTTTCATTGTTGAAAGGCGCATCTCAAATTAGCGCGCCCCCCTCCCTGACTCTGTACCCGCCGTGTTCCCCCCTGTGAAGACGCACTGGCCCCCGGGGCCCTGAAACGTCTCCACAGGCTGGAAATTGAATCAAACAGCATCAATCAGGACACCTTTTTTCTGTTCTCCTCCTGTGTTTGGGGTATCTAAGCAACCTGCCAAGTTTTTATATTCAGCACAATTGGAAATGAAGTGAAATGAGAGAAGGATGAAGGGGTTTTAGTCATCTTAGTGCCTTTAATCAGCGTTCCCTCAAAGTCAGATTGCTGTGGACACTTTTTTTTTTTTTTTTTTACAAGAATTGACTCAGTATCTTATAAACTCCATGCTGCTCACACACACACTCAAACACACACACGGCTATATTATTATCCTCCTCTTCTGTGGCTCTCTGCTGTAAAATGAGTTTGCCCCAACTCCATTAAAACCCGCGCCAGCCTCTCCCCTGACGCTGCTGCCCTATTTGCATGTGCTAGTGAGCCACTCCGTCGAATGAAGGATCTCCTCTCTTCCTCCTCTCCTCCTCCTCGCTGTCCCACCGGAGCGCACAATAAGTGGGCAGATGACATTCACAGGGAAAGACTGCAATAAAGTGACTCTCCTCCTGGCTTCTTCTTCTTCTTCTCCCCCCCATCCCTCTGTGTGCCACTGCATCAGAGGCAGGGAGAGGATATTGCAAATGACACGACCCAATCAGCTGCAAATGGGCGCTAATTTGATTGACATCTGGGCCGCTGTCACAAAAAAAGCCGCTTTTCAAGTAAATCACTTCTTGTCCGTTGGGTCCTCCCTGCTTGTCCCTGTCTCCCGTTTCTTCACTCTTCCTCCTCCCCCCACCCTCCTCTTCCTCCGCCCGCCACCAACCGACTCGCCAGATTCTAATTGCGTGTGTCCTTCCTCTCAGTGCAATTTTCCCATTACCGCCACAAGAGCAGCCGCACAGCTCATCCGAACTGAGGTTGTCTCCTGAATATGCACCTCCAGGTTTTTAACCCTTCGCTTGCCCCCTGTGATCACACAGTGGAGCGATGGATGCTTTTTTTTTCTAAACGAGGTCAAATCTGTTAAAAATTAAAGCTACAGTATGCAACTTTCATAAAACATTTTTTTTATGTATATGTCAAAACTGTTATTATGTAGTGTGCCTTCTGCCTTCTCCCAGTGCTAGAAACAACCAATCAGAGCGAGGAGGGCGGGTTTTAGCGCTGTCAATCACCCTTCCTGTGGCAATGCTCATCCTTCCTCTTCTTCCGCCCCGTTGCTCTCTCCGATGCTGCAGCTAGCACTAGGCCTGTCGCAATAAGTAATAAATCAATTAATCGCACAAATGAAAACTAATTTCAATTTCCTTTGTCATTTTTATCTTTTCTCATTTTTTTAAATCAAAAACTGAATGATAGTCTTCGGTCTGCTGTTTTGGTCTCAACTAGCTCTTGTTTTTCAAATGACAGTTTTGTTTACAAAGACTTCATAATTCATTTTATTTGTTGTTTCTGTTGTTTTCTTTATTTATTTTTGATATTTAAATCGTCATTTAAAGTTTATTGATCTTTGAGAACGGGTTTTTGTATTCTTATGTCATTACTATCATTATGTTACTTGAAAATTGTCTCAAAACAACAATATTATTGCTTATCACAATAATCTATGGGACAATTCATCATCCAGCAATATAATGTACTAAATTTGTACTTAAGTACATTTATGGGTGTGTTTAAATAAACGTTTTAAGTCAATTCAGCGATGATTTTATGTAGCATGTCTTTCTTTGTATCCATTGCTAGCTAAAGAAAAAAACTCAAATTGTTAAGGTTTTAACCCAACAAATTGATAATAAAAATGAGTTTCACAAATGTGAAAACTAAAATTCTTCCTTTTTGGCTCTTTTACATGTGTTCTTCCTCTACGCTGACATCCCTGAAGGTAAGCTTCTGTTTTTCTGTTTTAACGCAAACTCAGCAATTTAATCTGGGTTTTTAAAAAGTTTTTATGTGTGCAATGCCACTATTTTTACAATTACGAACACTTGGCAGGTAAGATATTGGGTAGTTTGGAGTATCAGAGAGTAACTCTCATGAAGTAATCGAGCTCTGGTTCCTCTCTTCACCAGAATGTCTAAAATTATACCCATTATTTAAGAATCTTTAGAGCAGAGGTTGTGTTAGAGTTTTTAATTTTCTGTCATTTTGACTCATGGGGTAAAAAAATATACATTTTTACCCATCAATTTTAAAAGGAAAATAATAACATATTCAATAGTATTTCATTTTAATTAACAGAGACTACATCGTACAATCACATCAGGCATCATGCTGCATGTAACTTTTTCTCCTCAGTGACCAAAATCCACTGACTTTGGTCGTAGTAGCTACAATAAACAAACAAAAAAATTAATTAAACATATGAACTTAAATGACGCGATATTCTCTTGCTGTGGTCCGAACCCACAGCCTCACTTCCTCCTGGTTCGCATGGACCTGAATTGCATGTGAGGTTTTGGACATTTGCCTCTCATGAAGGCTCTGATGTTGATCTGGAGGATGAATCCTCCTGCTGGATCTGCTGCCAAGTTGAAGACAGGAATTACAAACACCACTTCAGGCAAAGTTTTGAAATCAAGGAACATTTCTCCAATTAAAGTGATCAGAGATCAGCAAGACTCTCTAAGCGAGAGGTTTTCTAATCCCGTAAGCACTTTAGAGTGGCGTAGTTAAAGCAGGGACTCGAATCAGATTCAGAAAGTATTATTGTGCTTGAAAACCCTCTACACTGCAAAAACACAAAAGTATTTTTGGTCTAGTTTCTATTGCGAATATCTTGGTACACTTGAAATAAGACTAAACTAACTTACAATTAACTTTTCAGCAAGAAACGGTAGACTGTCTAGAAGTGATGTGTAAAAGGGGGTGTATAGTTTTTCACTGTACTGTAGCAGACATTTGTTCCTCGTTTAGATTATTTACAGTATGCAGAAATGTTGAATCATTCCCACTTTTTTTAAACCTCCGTTCTTCTGCTTCCCTCAAGATCTTTTAAAGTTTTTGGACTTCAGTGGTTTCTCAAATAAACATGTTAGCACATTGTATAACTCGTGGCAAAAGAATGAAGGACAAAAGTTGAACAATCAGGTGTGAAAATTATCTATGACTTAAACTCTGGACTCTGTTATCTAGAGTGAATCTTCCTCTTCACACACGACTCTATTTTAAGGCTGCTGTGGACTGAAAGTGATGTTTTGCATGGGTTTGATTTATATCCCACTGATGCTGGGTTAAATAATTCCTGAAACTAAACTGTCTTCTCAGTTCTGCATCACTGATCTTCTTCTTCTCACCAACCTTGTGTCCACATCTTCATCTGAAAGCACTGGGCGGAGACGAGGCGGCATGCTTCACTGCCTTCTTTCCAACATGTCAGGTCAATATAGGACCATCTCATAATTCCAGACTCATAATTGCAACAGAGGAAGACCTGTGGCTCAAATAACTGATGAGAGATTGCGATGGATTATTATCAGAACCCGACCGCAGAACCTTAATACTAAACTTGCTTGGAGGGGAAATGTATTATGGGTTCTTCTGTTCTTTGATTTCCAAAAACAGAATGAACTACTTTGTCTAAATAAAAATTAAATGTATTCATTTTGTGACTAACCCAGCTGTCTCGTTGGGCCGGATACCTGTATGTACTGCGCCTGTAGCGCCTACTAGACGCTAAAGCTAGTGACTCGAACCTGCAGGCGTCATTACTATACTGAGTCGTGTCCACAAAAACACATTGTTCAGATGCATGAATGTGTCACAAAAATGGTCACAGCACCTTTATTTCTTATCCAATTTCAGAGTTTTAAAATGTAAAATATGTACATTCCTTAGACATAAATCTGTAAACCGTTTTCTGTAAACAAATTTCTCTTTTTCTCTTTTATAGTGGACAGTTACTTAAATTTGACAAAATTGCCACTTTAAGAGCTGTAACTTGTTTAATACTTTGAAACATTTCATCATGTTTGATGATTGTTCGGAATATCGTAACGTTCTTCATACAAAGGAGGAAATTAGTCCATTTTTAATTTTTGATTGAACCTTCAGAAATTACATCAGCTGCAGTGAGCCACCGCAAAGGGAAAACAACAACTCCAAACCACTCGTATTTATTTATTTTTGCGTTCTGTGTCTTCTGCTTTACTCCCCACGCACACCCGTTGCCATGGCAACCGACTGACAACAGCTCCACTAGCCGACAGAGCAGAAATTACATTCAGATGTATCAGGAATCAACACAAAAAAAATCCATATTCAAATGCAACACAAAGAACAGAAAATTCTGCCTGTTACTGTTTTATGTTTGGTATTTATTTTGTGATTATTGATAAGTGATTGCCTGAACACTGGGGGGCGTTGATTAGCTAATCAACGGCCTCAAATTGCTCTACTAATGATCCGTCAAAGTTGGTGTGTGGGTCGACTTGCTTTTGTGTTAGCCAAACTGAAACACACCAACCTGAGCAGCATTTCTACATGTGAAGGTTTTCAAAGTTAAGCTAACATAACTGACCTAGTTCCCTCTTCCTTGCTATTTTTTTTTCTCAAAACTTTTATTTAAACTGTGAAATGTGATACCCATGGACGTTGCTATCCAGTTGTCGTAATGTTGACCACTAACAGCAAAGCACTGCGTCACTTTTTCAGGTTCTTTGGGTGATTGTGTCATTTTCTTGACCCCAACTCAGTACACTGGAAAAACACAAAATCCTACCAAGTAGTATTGGTCGAGTTTTCAGTGCAAATATTTGGGTACACTTGAAATGAGACAAAACTAACTTACAAGTAACTTTTTAGTAAGACATCAGAGCTTGTTTTAAGTCAATAATTCTTTAATATTAATGAAAAATTATTAGTTCCACTGGCAAATGATTTAACTTATACCAAGACATTTTTCCCTATAAGTGAAATAATCTGGCAGTGGAACTAGTAATTTTTCTTCAATATCAAAGAATTATTGACTTAAAATAAAGTACGATATTTCACTGAAAATGTACATGTGAGTTAGTACACTTGAAGTAAGATTAAAGTAAGACATTTGCACTAACTAGACCAAAATTATTTGGTGAGATTTTGTGTTTTTGCAGTGAATGGCTGATGTGTGACACATCATGTCCACTCCAGTAATGTATGGACATCCATATTGTCTGATGAAGCCAACAGATCCCCTCAACACATTGGATGCACCTAGAAATCCAGTCCATGTTGTTTAGAAAGTCGGTAGTAAGTTGGACTTTCTGGGCTGCAGGGAAGAAAACATCTTTATTTACTCACCTGCAGCTTTAAGACTATCCCCAATACATTCAGAAATCTGGATTTTCTTTTCTCCAGTCGTTTTTGGAAAGCTGGAAGGGATAAATCTAGGAAGTGAACGAGTGAGTAAACATGGCTGTCCATTAGTCAGCTGCTGTGATCATCTAAAAGAGTCACCCCTGGCCCCTAATGGCTTTTCTGCTATAATTGCTCCACTAGCTCCCCTGTTCCTATTCACTGCTGCATGACATACGTTTGCTCCAGCCATCGCTGCGCATGTCCACATCCTAGTTCTAGTCAAAGCACCGCAGAGGGGCATTGTGCCTCCCACATGTTGCTCTAATAAAGAGACTCCAGGTAAAGATTCAAAAAAGAAAGAGCTATTTTCCCCCCTCTGTGTCTTCCCAGCACTCTGCCATATTTCTTCAGCCGTCTCCTCTGCTCTCTTGGCTGAAACCTTTATTAATATAGAAAGTAAGACGTATTCCTGGGCCACGTCTCCAAAGCGCAGAAGGACTTCTAATGTTTTGGATGAGCCAAATGTTGGGGAGTACATTCAGCTTTCTTGAGGAAGTTCTGACCCTTTTGCTCAGCACGGTGCGGTGAAAAAGCCGCTCTTCTCGTGTCGCTCTCACTCTCAGGTTTCCTCTGCTTGTGGTGTGTGAGAGCGACAGAGTGAGAGACGGGAGGGATGAATGGAGAGTCTCACAGGTCCTCCAACTCAGCCCAGGTTAATGGAAACCATTATCAAACACAGCCACTCAGTCTGTACAATCAGAGTCTCTCTCAGAGGGAGGCACTTTGTCACTCACACACACACTCACCGCCGCGCTGTCCATTCCCTCTGCAGCTGCGCCTCGCTTCGTTCAGGAAACAATAATTGTTTTATCGTGAGACAAAAACTGTTAGCCAACATGTTGGAGTCTTTCTCCAGAACAAGAAACGTCTTCCACACCGAGCAGCTGATGTGACACACACCATTAGAGAGAGAGCAGAGGAAGCATTTCAGCGGCATTCGTACGATTTTACTTTACTATCGATCAATCAATCGAGTTTATTTGTGTTGCACATTTTAACGACAAGGCACTTCAAAGTGCTTTACCTCATCAAATGCATTATGCAGTCAACAGTTTGTCCAGTGAAAATCATCAATACACATTAGATATGTTCATCAATATTCCAATAATTATCAATCAGAAGTAACTTTAAACATGTGGGGTTTTAGCCTTGATTTAAAGGAACTCAGTGTTCAGGCTGTTGTGCAGTTTTCTAGAAGTTAGTTCCAGATTTGTGGTTCATAGAAGCTGAATGCTGCTTCTCCATTTCTGGTTTTGGTTCTGCAGAACTCATAAGTAAATATATTTGCACTAGAAACCAGATGAACAAGACCAGCTACAGAATCAGCCCCGGTAGCTGATTCCAATCTGAGGGAGAAGCAAACTGGAAGGATTTTTTCCATGATAGAAAAACATTTTCTTTTAGGAAAAGTTTTTAAAATGAGCGCAAAAAATAATCACCTGAAAATTTTCTGACACTAAATGACAAGAGATGTGGCTGTAGTGAGAAATTTTTTTATTTTCATCACAATTTTAGGAAAAAAATAAACTAAAAACCTGCAAATGTTTCCCAGAAGTAATTTTTCACCACATCTCTGGATGAGTTTATATATATATAAATTTCTTTAGTGTTGTGTTGTTATCTTAACTATTCTGAAAAACTGAAATAAAAAAAACTTTCTTAAACTCAGAGGAGGAATGAAGTGATGTCTGGACTGCATTGGTTTGTTTAACATGTTTGTGAAATTCAGTCTCCTCATTCAGTTCTCCAATTGTAACCAGCACCTTCTGCTCCTGCTCTCTCTCTCTGTGTGTGTGTGTGTGTGTGTGTGTGCGTGTGTGTGTGAGTGCATGCGTGGCTTTGTTGATACTGTCTCAATCAGAGAGGAGTGGACCCATCACAAAGCCACAGTATTTCTGTGTAAACACACAGCCAGAGCAGTAACCCCGTGTTCCCCTGTAAACTGTTTACAGCGCCTTCGCTCCCCTTCATGCAGACGCAGGCCAACGCGTCAGTGTTGTGTTCAGCTAATCCCACTGTTTGGCCTCTCTTGGCAGCGTCTTGCATGACCGCGTAGCCGCATTCGTCCCACGCTTCCAGGATGTGCCGTCCTGCATCCACGTCGTGTTTGGGTTCCGTCTCTGCCCCGCTCCAGCCTCTTTTGTTTAGCCACGCTTGTTTTCTCGTCGCTCTCGCCCTAATTGAAACTGACCCGGCCGACCTCGTGGCGAGCGCGCCCAACGCAGACCTCCTGACTGCGAGGCCTGCGCCGTGCGGTTTTGGCTTTGTGCGGTAACGGCCCAAGGTAGGAAACGCTGTTTGGATTAAATGTGCTCCGATGTCCTCTTTTCTTTCTTTCACACCACAAACTTCCCAAACACTCCGTGCAGAAACACCAGCGGTGTCATGATTTGTTTTTTACTCCAGCACGTGATCTGTTCGTCTTATCCTAAAGAAATTACATTTTGTGATTAAGCCTTTCTTGTTTTGTCTTTTAACATCTATTAGATGTGAGATTTGAGGGGAATTTCTTCTCACATTTCCTCAGTCGCTCACTGCTGCCAAACAGCCCAACGTTCTGCCAACTGGAGCACCTAAATAACAGCTATCAGAGGAAAAACTGACATTCAATGCCTGCTTTATGTTTTCATGATGGAAAAACTGAGGATTTTTCTTAATAAACTCTGTGTGGTCTACTTATTATTTATCAGTAGTTCAAGCTGTGATTTTTGTTTTGTTTCTACATGATCAAAATAGTCAACTACTTCACTATGTGAAGCTTTGAAACTGCATATTATTTCAAATAGTTGTATTTTTATATTTTATTTTCTTGAAATATGGTTTGATGAATATTTTGGTAAGTGAGCAGAATATAAATGTCAATCCAGTAACTTTTGCTGTTCTGCTCAAAGGAGTCCAGAAGAAGCCAAACATTTTCACTCATTTAGTTAAGATGGATATCAGCTTCTAAATCAATAATTTGCCTCACAATGATGTATTTGCAGTTTGCAAGTAGTTAATGTCCTTTATTTCTTCATCTACTTCAACATCTTTCTCTTCATCCAAAAATAAATCCTTGTGTGGAACAAGAAATCAATTAAAATACATTCAGTATTGGTTCTGAAATTGTCTGTTTCCTAACAAATTGAACCTCAAACGCCCATTTTTTGCAGCTGAGTCAATATTATACCTCATTCAGGCAGAGCTGATAGATTTAACTAAAAACAAAATACAGTTCTGCTGGTTTCAAAACTGCGCCACAGCATAATGCTGCCACCACCATGCTGTACAGTTAGTGCTGGCAGCATTTGTTTTGGAAGCCACAACTTTTTATCCTTCAGTCACAGTTTGTGTCACTGAGACCCAAAAGCTAAATGATTGTTTAAAACGTTTCTGTGGAAGGTGTTTGGCTTGTCAGATTTTAATTTTTAGAGAGTTTCTTCAGTCAACACCGCTGGGCCAAAAGTGAAGAGAAATTGGTTTTTTCCACTTGACCAACGTTTTCTTTGTATTTACTTACAGTACATTGAATTTTGTAATATAGTTTGACGTAATGACATTGGGATCTGCAGAAATAATACATGAAATTTTTATAGAACTTTTCAGACACTCAAGACCCTCAATGTCTCCAAATGAACTTCCTAGCTTGTGTAAATCTACTATTCTCTACAGAAAAGGATTAAGGTCACTAAAAAAGAAAAAGAGTTCTGACTTTTTTTTCCTCAGAATTCTGACCTTTCAGAATTTTGTTTCCCAAATTCTAACTTTAATTTCAAAATACTGACTTTTTTTTTTTGTTGAATTCTAAATTTTAAGTTTGTAGCATTTTCCTTCATCGCATCGTTAAATTACACAAAGTTACATGAACAACAATAGTTTGCATTGGCTAATATAGTGTGAGGGGATCTTCAGAGTACATGACCAGATCAAGCCACATATTTTATTATATATATACAGTATATATATATATATATATATATATATACAGTATATATATATATATATATATATATATCTATATATATTTCCAGTGAGTCAAATTCTTTTCCTTTTTAGATCCTCATTGTTCCTTTTACTTTCCCACTGAGTGCTGCCAGCCAAATCCCTTTTATTCAGCCATAGGGAAACTATCAGCTGCTCTCAGCCGTGATCAGCAGTGAGGAGTTGGTGGGCGTTGGTCTTGTTAAGTGGAAATGTACTCTAGAACTTTCAGCACCACTTACTAAAAGCTTCAGGTGAATGTCAGTTTGCTTTTGAGCCTGGATCTTGTGTAGATTGACAAAAAAAAAAAAAAAAAACCCGTAAAATCCTGTAATTTATATGAAAATTGTGCTTAGGAAGAGTGTCTGTAAAGTTCTGCCCTCAAACGTAGCTCCAATTGACAACATGATAATTGGGCAATTCCAATTGGATGATGCACCTAAACTGTTAATGGAAAAGATAAAATTAAGTTTCCATTGTTTAAAAAGAATCTGATATGAGCAGCTTCTATGTATCAGGGAAAAATGTTTGACTGTTTTGGAGTCAGAAAAGGCGACAGAGCAAAAGAAATAAACCCAGTTTGTTTTCTGTTAACTTGTGCAGCTTTGTGTGTGAAGAGTGTGTGATGTGATCAGACCAATCTCCCCTGCACTCCAGTGGCCCAGGCATCATTACCTGCGCGGCTGCTGTATACTTCCCCTATCTGATGCAGTGACAGCCACCCCTATAGCCCACACATCCTGTGCATCTGCACGCCGCGCACCAATCTGCAGCAGCGGCCCCCAGGAGCCCCGTTCAGAACCCCGGTGGCGGCCGGCGGGAATATTAGGACTGATGGTTGTTTTCAATCAAACGTCCGGCGTTCTGCAGTGTTTAACGTTCACTTTCTGTAACGAAATCCGGGACTCCCAAAAGAACAAATGAAGTCAGGAGAGGGCAGTCAAGTTCTTCTGCCTCTGCTGTTTTCCAGCTTCCAGACACACACCTGCGCAGCCGACATACTGTACGTGTGCGCGCTTGTTCGCTGGAAATCTTCAGTCCCACATGCCTCTGATTTGTGAGCCGAGCCGATTCGGTCTTACAGGCCCACAATCATTAAAGTTACGGCTCAGGTGGGAGCCGCGGCTGTACGTTGAAGTGTGTGTCTTTCTGTGTGTGTGCGGTAAGCGCTGTAACCTCATTCGTTTTAGTGGCTGTCACACCTTTTCAACTCGCCATGTTAACGTTCTCGAGTGGTCTCGCTCACATTAACGCTTTGAACCTGGAGCGCTCGAACACGGTCAATCTGCTGCTTAAACTCCACCAGAACCCAGTAAAGTTAGGAGTCGGTTTTATGTAGTCGGCTGTTTTCAAGGCAGTGTGAGCCTGCGCCGTTTATGCACCTGGTCAAATGGCTGTTATAAATTGTTTGATTCACTCACTGAAAAAAGAGAAAGGAGCTCCAACTTAAGAAAATTCTGTGCATTTGTCGCATGTAATCGAATTAACCTTTTCAAACTTACTTTAGTTACAACTTCATAAACTTAACTGTACTCGGATGAATTTATTTTGATTACTTGTGGCCAGTTATCTTTGTACTTCCCGTTGGGTTTCTACTACTTCTTAAAACAGCCAAGTGCTTAAAAATCCACCCTGCTGCTCTTGTGCCAATGAGCTGATGTTTTTTGGGTGTCTGGAAAATGAGCCGTTTCAAAAACCTCATAAATCAGCAGGCGCTGCCCGTCACCTAGCAACCCCAGTTAGCCCCAGCTCGTTGCCTAGCAACCCCAGCAGAGTTCCCCCTGCTACCTAGCAACCGAGCAACAAGCTCCAGCACGTTTGGAACTCAGTCAGCTGGTTTTACCTCTGTATGTACAATGGCTGCTAGAAAAGACAACTGTTTTGTTGTCGACTTACCATCCAGAAACCACTTGCTGCGTTCTTGTTGTTGTGCAGGAGGCTCCACTTTTGCTTTTCGAAGATGTATAGCTGTATAACTGCACATCTGTTTGCAGCCGAGTGTAAACGTTGAGTTGGGGGCGTGGCCAGCATCAGCTTATTGTGATTTAAAGTGACAAAGACGCCCTAAAACAGCTCAAAACAGACAAAACTGAGCAGACAGAAACCTCATTATCTAAGAACTAAACTATTTTATGCAAAAAATGTAATGAACATGTTTTGTGTCGCCCGTAGGAAGTAGCACAATAGGTCAAATTGAATGCAGTACATTTAAGTTGGATCACCTGTTTTCTTTTTTCAGTGCAGCATCACTCTCTGCATTTCTCCGTCTTTAAGTATTAGCCAATTTATGACATGTCTGCATTAAAGTGAAGAGATTCTCTTTATTTATTTACTTTTTTCATGACATGGGAGGCTAGTGCACGGGGGTTCAGTGTAGCTCAGCCATGTGTGTCTCCATATGTTGACTGCTGAATGTTTTCTTTTGGCAGCGGAGCAGAGGATGACTGTTGCAGTCTTTTTAAATCCCACTTCTATTAATCATGACTGTCTGTGGGCGCGCATGTGTCTCTGGGAAAAGATGGAAATAATACGATGAGAGCCACGCATGGTCATAATGCAGATATACAGGATGCATACATAATGATAGTTTGTATTTATACTGAGCTCTATGTTGCAAAATGCTGCTCAAAAATGATAAAATGAGAAAAAGTGTTTAATTTTAGCATTTAATAAATTATTAGATCTTTAAAGATTAAAGTTCTGATACTACTAACCAACACACAAGGTTACACTTTTTCGTTACACAAAAGTGTAACCTTGTGTTACACAAGGTATAAAGCAACAAGTTTAAAGTGTTGCTTTATATTTTTATAAAGTTCCTTGCACATCATTGACACCCCTTGTGGGCAAACAAGCCTCAAAATAAATTAATCTGGTATTGCAAAAGTATAATCTCACTTTGAAAATTGAAAAAATAAATAAGAATCCAAACTTTTTTTTTTCTTTTTTTTGTTTGGCAAATTCACCAATGCCACACTTTCTGAGATCCACATTGATTTACTTTTACTATAAACAAATACAGAAGCAGTTATGAAACATTATGGCATTGATTTACTCAAAAAGAACCACAGCATATGAATGTGTAAGTGGCACTGCGATACAAAAAAATACAAATAATCTGGAGCAAAACAATTAGATAATATGATACAATTTTAAGTTTGGCTCCATAAAAATCACAGAAATCAACAAAAATATACAGTATATGTATAATTAATAAGACAATTTCATCCCATTTCCCTTTGCAAGCACAGTCTTATTGTGTTCTTCAGGTCCAATAAATACAAAGTGTTTCCAAACTGTATGAGTAATCTGTACACTTATTACTGTGTTCAAATGGCCAAAACATAAATACTGAGCTGCCCTGAAAAGACGTTGTTATTTCAACTGATTACACCGAATCAAGGGCAAAAGTACAGGAAGTCATGACTGTAGAAAAAATAAAGACATCAAAAAGCATGACTGAAAACCGCATGTAGAAACATCCACGTTTCAGAAAAATAGTTTCATGACAAAAGAAATGAAACCCAGCTGCTGTGCACGAGGGTTTCCACACAAAACCGTTTTCATTTCTCTCACCTGGTCTTTGAAAATACCAAAGATAAAACTCAGATAAACAGAACATTATAACATTCTATTATTTGTTAGCACCTTATGGAGTCCATCGTTTTACAGTGAGGAAGAGGATTCACGAGTTAAAACATTTAAAAGTTGCTAAATGAAGGGGCAACCCTGTGAACCTTTGCCTCATTTCACTCCTGCCAGAGCGTTAAAGTCCAGAAATTATTCATTATTCTAATTATAAACATCAGTTACGCTAATGCTAAAGCATTTTTTGTTTGTTTTTTATTCCACATTTCAGCAACAAAGTGCTTTACATAATAAATCGTTATAAAAGACAGTAAGCATTAGGTTTTTTCAAGTGCCACCGTTACTCATCAAAATGTTGGTCGATGTTCCAGTTATTATGTTTATAAATCAACTTTAAACAGCTGTTTTCATTTAGTCTAGATTTAAAAGAACTCAGTGTTTCAGCTGTTTTATAGTTTTCTGAAAGTTTGTTCCAGATTTGTGGTGAGCAGAAGCTGAATGCTGATTCTCCATGTTTGGTTCTGGTTCTGGGGATGCAGAGCAGAACCAGAAGACCTGAGAGTTCTGGAAGGTTGATACAACAGGATCTTTAATGTATTGTGGTGCCAAACCGTTCAGTGGTTTATAAACTAGAATTGTATTTTAAAGTCTGTTCTCTGAGCTCCACGCAGCCAGTGGAAAGACTGTAGAAGTGGGTGATGTGCTCTACCTTCCTGGTTTTAGTCAGACCACCAGCTGCAGCGCTCTGGATCAGCTGCAGCTGGAGGATTGATTTGATCAATGCGACTAAAGATAAAATGCATGAATAGAGTTGCTTAGTAACTAGTTACATTTACTTGAGTAACTTTACTTTAAGGAGTATTTTTACTATGCTGTACTTTTTACTTTTTCATGAGTAATTCTATTATGAAGTATTTCTACTCTTTAGTGAAATTTCTAGATTTTCTACTCACTGAATATCAAAACATTCTGCAGATACAGACACACCTGCAGTTTTTGTTAAAGTTTCATCAGTTTCTTATTGAAAGAAACTGATTTGGAAAAAATTGTCTGATTTTGTTATTTTTATTAATTATTGTAATTTTGGTCCTTAAAAAAATCAAAACTTCGACTTAACTTTATATTTTTGTCTTCTTGATTATGTAATTTTTAAATATTAAGTGATTGATAATTTGATCAGTTACTCAGTATTTCAGTAGAATACTTGCCAAATACTTTTTTTTACTCCTACTTGAGTAATTTCTTGCTACTTTTTACTTTATTGAAGTAGCACTATTCTTGAGTACAGTTGTTGGATACTCTGCCACCTCTGTCCATGGATGAGTTTCCCTAGATCTCGCTGAGACATCAGTCCTCTAATCCTGGAAATGTTCTTCAGGCGATAGAAGGCCGACTTTGTAACCATCTTAATGTGGCTCTGAAGGTTACACCCAGATTTCGGGCCTGATAATTGATAATTGATTTCTAAAGGAAATCAATTATTAGTTTGCATTGGGTTTTGTGCCGGTATGAATACTATTGCATGGCTCCCTGTCTCCTTGTGTGAGTGAGTGAGTGTGACCATGGACCAATCCTATATGGAAGCAATTACTGGCAGCAAGAGCCCTCAGACACCCACCGAGCCTCTCACTTTGGGCCAAGCGGAATGCACCTCCCTCCCCCTTTTCTTCCTCTTTCTGTTTCCGTCTGTCTGTTTTACTACCTTTCTTTTCTTCTTCTTTGTGTTTTTTCTCCCTGCTGCACCAAATTGTTTTCGTATGAGCGCTGACAGAGGGATACGGTGAACCCCCTTTCAATGCTGTATTTTAATTCCAATCACACATTTCCAATTTGTGCAAACAAGCCCTGGAAATACCAGAACTAATTAGAGTAAATGTGATGTGTTTTTATGAGGGGGGGTCATGTCATGGGTATGGGTTGGATATGAGCTGTCGTTCTTTACATTAAGTGCTGTTCTGCACATGTGCCTCTTTGTTTAATAGTTTAAAAAGTTAAAAGTTGGCAGCCAGTGGTGACAGGACTGCAATTTTTGGGGTTTGGCAGAACTCTACCCCCCCCTTCTCTCTTTACGGTCAAGGAAAACTCAATGAGGGAACGTCGTCTACCTCGCCAGCCGTCTCTCCTCCTCTGTTTGTGGGAACTGAGAAGCTGCCATGTGTATATCCCTCCAAACGGACTCTAAATGAGATAAATAAGTTCAGACTAAATTGGCAGCTGCCGTCCATAGCCATTATTCTTTTCCTAATGTCTCTCCCCGTTGGAGTGGAGGAAGACTTGGCCTGCGCCGGAGTAGCGCGGGGTGTGGCGCGGCGGCCCGTTCCAACACAAAGAAGTGACTGACGAATGATGGCAGCCAGAGTTTACTCGTCGGGTTCCTTCGGCGCGCACGCCGACCCCCGTCCTCCTCAAACAGTTTGTCTCTCTCTCCACACTCCTCCAGAACTTGGACCGCGACACGGCCTCGCATTCCCTTCACATGAGTCCTAGCGTGGCGAGTCAGCAGAAGGACCCCAGATTGCGCTGGCCGCAACGCCGCCTGAGTCGTTTGGGAGCGTGCCTGGGCCCTCCATCTCGGTAACCTTGGTTTGCCCCCTCTGTTTGTGAATTCCTGTCGCTCCAATAGGACCGCACTGTCCCCGGTAACGCACTTTCAGGCAAGAGGGGCTGTGGGAAAGTTAAAGGAAACGGAAAAAAAGTTAGCTTAATGTGTGCTTTTCCTACAACACTGCAAAAACACAAAATCTTACCAAGTAACTCTGGTTTAGTTTCTAGTGCAAATGTCTTAAAATACTAGAAATAAGATAAAACTAACATAAAGCAGGTGTAACAGTTTTGAGTTTTTCATTATAGGACAGTTTTATTACATTGTGACTCTTTGTCTAATTCAGTTAGTTTTAGTTAGTTTGTTGCTAGTTTTTACAAGTGATTATTAGTTATTGTTTAGTTTTAGTTTACATTTTATCAGTTGTTCTAGTAGTTTTAATTTTTTCATACTTTGGTTCATTTTTAGGTGCAGAATTCAGAAAGATCAAAATATTGTGATTATGTATACATGAATTGGATAATGAATATTCAACAGACGATAACATTTTCAAAAAATTTATTCAACTATTCTTGAACAACCAACTGGCATTTTCTCCCAACTTTTTGTGTCTCCAGTTATTGTTTTGCTACATGGTTGTTTAATTTCCAGTGTAATTCATTGGTTGTTTATTGTTATGTTTTGCTGATTCTGCTTCCTTGTCTTTTCCGTTTGATTGAAATAAACGGTGCCTCGTTGCTCTCTGCACACAGGAGAGAAAACCTGATTTGATCGTTTTCTGTCGTCGTCTGATGAGACCCGGGCCTCGATTGGCTCTGGAAGCCAAGCGAAGACGCGTGATTGGTTGAAAGGTCTCACTCATGCCATTTAGTGGCGGTGTTTTGTGTCTGCCAACACTCAGACTCTGGAGTGTTTAACCTTCACTGTTAGTTCTGCTGTCTAAGGAATTTCACAGGCTCAGTAATTCTCAGTTATGTCTTTGTCTCTCTTTCTATCCCGGTTTGTTTAAAATCGGTTATTTGCGGTGGGACACTGGATAGTTTACGGCACTGGAACAGCTTTATTATTCCAGGGTTATGTATCTGGTCTTTCAGCATAAACTTATGAGAGGCTTCCCTGGATTAAAATATCAGATTACTGATAACAGTATAAATATTAGTTGAATTTCATAAGACTAGCATAAAGGATATTTTTAAGTTGCCACATATGGAAATAATCATAGGTATGTGATAGAAGTGGGAGTAAATGATTCAGTTTTGTGCAATAGTTTTGAGTCACTTTTGCCAACCATTTGTCCATTTTTCCCTACTCCAGAACATGCTGCACAATCATCAGAAAATGTGTGTAAAAATAGCAAATAAAAACAAAAATCAATTAAGATCAGGTGTCCCAGTGGAAGGTAAACAAAATTATTGGTTGCTAAAAAGTTTTGCTCAATAGTTTCAATAGTTAGAGCACTTTTAAACAACAACAGCTGTGACAAGTTTCTGTAGAGATAAAATCAATAAACATTCAAAGTTTTGAAAGGACAGAAGACAACAATAGAAACAGTAAACCGCTTTAATTGAAGTAAAAGCTACTACTTACTTAAAACAATGATTGGGTCAAACATTTCCCTTCATAGTTCACTGTTTGGTCAGTTTCAGGTTTAGCAAAGAACAAATTTCCAGTCTCACTGCAGTGCTGTGGAAAAAGCTTTCAGATCATCAATTTAAAGAAATTTAAAGAAAAGTGGAGCAAATATGAAGTTTTCAAATAATGATTTCATTTCTTCAGGGAAAAAAGCTGTCCAAGCCCACCTGGCCCCATGTGAAAAAGTAATTTGCCCCTAAACATAATATCTGGTTGTGCCAAGAACTGCCATCAGATGTTTGTGATAACTGGTAATGAGTCGTTTTTGCATTGCTGTGAAGGAATTTTTGCTCAATCTTCTTTGCAGAAGTGTTTTTAGAAGATTTTTATGAACATGAATAATTTAAAGTCATGCCACAACATTTCTATTAGATTTAAACCCAAAGTATGACTAAGCCACTCTGAAGCCTTGCTGGTTTATTCGGATCATCGTCCAGCTGGGTAAGCTAAGTGCGCTTACGGCTAAGGTCACAAAATGGTGGCTGGATGTTCTCCTGCAGAATGTTTAGTTTGAGAGCAAAATTCAAGGTCCCATCCTAAATCTGAAGAAGCCAAGGAGATCCAAACCATCACACTGCTGTCACCATGTTTGACCATCAGTATGATGGTCCTGTGTTAGCTTCCTGTCAGATCAACGGGATACACAGCTTTCAAAAAACAGGTTCATCTTTTCACTTCACCAAATATTTAGTTTTGCTAACTAAAAAGTTAGTTGTGCTAACCCTAAAGCACTAATTGTAAACATTAGTTCTGCTAACGCTAAAGCACTACACCAACAGAAGCTAATGCTAAAGTACCAACTATACAAATTTCATTTGCCCTTAAAAGACTAAGTTTAATTTTGACATAATTTACGTGTTTTATAATACCCTTAGACATTGTATTTCTGTTTTCCACAGTCTGTTTTATTTTGTTCCTGATGTTTTTTCTTTGAAATAAAGTTATTGGAGGGAAGAAGAGCGAATGAGAGGAAACAGAACTGCTGTATACAGTCTTCACACACTTCAAAATAAGAGCATAAATGAAAATATCTAACTGCTTGACAAATTCTTAAGTTGAAAACCAAAACTTCAACACTGATGTTGAACTTTATTTAAAAGCTAAGTGCAATAAACGTTTCAAAAGTTAGCAAAAGCGCTAAAGTCCTTACAGAAAAATTAGCTACTCTATTAGCGCGTTAGCGGTAATGGCCCAACACATCTAACTATCCGTCCATCCATTTTCTGTACATCCTTGTCCCTAGCGGGGTCGGCAGGGGTGCTGGTCTCCAGCGAGACATTTTGGGCGAGAGGCGGGGTTCACCCTGGACAGCATCTCACTACTTTATGATTTTTTTTAAGCAGTCGACGGCCAAAACTTCAACACAGATTTTGTATTTTATTTGGAAGCTATGTGCACACAACGTTTTCAAAATTCAAACAAATGCTAAAGCGCTCACTGAAAAATTTGCTCATTGTTAGTACATTAGGTAATTAGCAAACGTGTGCCCACCACTGGTCTTGGGGATCAGTGACACGTCTTTTGTAGGATAAGTCGTTTTGTTGCAGCTGTTCGGAGGGAGTTTTTCATTTGACACTCGCTCATTTTGCCCAGTAACTCTCTACTGTAGGTCCTCTAGGTTTTGACTTTAGTTCTTTTACTTTTAGTCCTCTTTCCACATCAACTTTATTTCTAATCTATATTTAAATTCCTTTATATTTGGCCATTTGTTTAGAGATATTTTTGCGTTCTGTTTATCTAGTTATTTACAAATACTGTGGTTATGATTTAATAAGAGAGGTCTATACTTTTCCACATGAAGCCAGATTGGTTTTATAGCATTAAAAAAAAGGCACTTTCTGCACTTTGTGATGTATTTAGACAAAATGACTGATAATTATGGCCTTAAATGACACATTTAATTAGCAGCGAAGCTCCTGGAGCTCCAGCTGAACTCCATGGTGACGCTGCTGTCAGTTCGGCCCGTTTCCTCCCGCTGTCGGTTTGCTCGATGGTCCACTGTGTCACAGTGCTGCTAATGGCCGCTGCTGAGCCAGCCACTTTCTAAATGACACCCTCCTCCGCTCAATACAGCTGCCCTGCAGTTACACACGCCTCCGTTTTACTCTTCCTCCACCCTCAGCTCTTCCTCTCATGCATCGAGGAAGAAAGGCTCCTGATGAAACGTCTCATACATCACGTATCGCTGGCTGAGTGACTGACTGACAGCGTGTGACTATCCGCTGGTAGCAGCGCGCTCACCAACATGATGATTTCCTCATTCATCATTTATTCCTCTCAGACTCTCTCACCCGACATCCCATCCCTTTCCTTTTAATCATCCTCATCTCCCGTTACTTATGTCTTTGCTGCAGAGTTCATTCAATGCAACATGGAGTTACCGAAAAAAGAAAAAAGTCAAATTGTTTTTGGTCTTCGACACGATTCCCGAATGAAAAAAAAACATTAACTTGATCCTTTCTACGTCCACATTAGAGCCACAAACAAAATATTTTTTTAGTTGTTTATGCACCATCAGACTAACACAGTACCAAATCTGAAATCTACCAAATGATTTTGTGGCGGTTTTCACTGTGGATAAAGTGCAGATTTACAAATCCTATGATAAGGAAAGGAAATAATAGTTTTGTAGTAAACTTTATATGCTAAGAACAAATTATTTATTTATTTGGATTTTTATGTAACAGACTGACATAAACTAGAATTTTGGGATTAAAATCAAAATTCTGAGGAAAAAAGTCAGAATTCTGGTAAGAGAATTATTTGATCTGAGAATTCAGACATTCTTTAATCTCATTACAAAAACTGAATTCTGACTTTTCTCAGAATTCTGGAAAAAATCTAAGTCTTAAATAAGATTCAGTCAGAATTCTGAGATTAAAGTCAAAAATCTGAGAGAAAAGTTCAGATATTTTTAAAAATTCTCCTAGTTCTTATTCTGATTTTTAGAAAAAGTCAGAATTCTTCCATCTTAAAATTCTGGGGAAAAAAAGTCAGAATTTTTTAATCTCAGATTTATGAGATTAAAAATCAAAATGACACAAATCTGAATTCTGAAATAAAAGTCAGAAAGCTGAGAAAAAAAATCTGATATTTTAAAAATTCTTAGAAAAAAGTGTGAATTCTTTAACCAGAATTCAGAGATTAAAGTCAGATTTATTTTTTTCTCAGTGGCCCTAATCCTCTTCCTTACTTTCAGGTTAAAATTGGTAATTGGATTAAACTGAATTATGCCATATAAACGGATCAAACCTTTCCGAGTAATCGCATGCCTTAACGCATTGACGGCCCTAAAACCCAAACCTTTGTCCCTTCTGCCTCCACTTCTCTCCCTGCAGGTTCCAGTTGAACCTAAAGTAGATCGAGTTTCTTTATGAAAACAGTCGCATTTGCTGCGACCGAACCATTCATCTTTCCCGCTTCCCTACGAAGCGGACACACACTATCGCAAACTTCTCCCCTCAAAGTTCAGCGGTTAATCAGCCAAGGGTTCCAGAGCTGAAGAGATGGGTGTGTGATGGCAACATTCTGGCAGCGGCCGCTCGTAACTGGATTGAGGTAATTATTCATTGGGAGAGTGATGCCTTCCGGGGGCTGAAGATTGATTAGGTTTGATACGCGACTCGGTGTAATCTGTCTTTGACCAGGGCTTCTGTCCAAATTGGCAGGAATAATAAAAAGGGAGAAAGTTATCCCCCCTCCAACCCAAAACAAAAAAAGAGAGCGAAGGAAGATGGTGGGGCGGACAAAGGGAAGACGGAGACATTGAGGCACATTGAGTCATTCCTTCAGTGCATCAAATGTAAACAACCATTCCAACGCCGCCATGTTTACGTCTGAGCAACTTAAATGTTGCACATTTACTGTCTGATTTATTGGTTTTCAAGAGATTTCTCTGTATTCTCTTCTATGTTTTGCTTTCGACCGGCTTGATTCTCGCTTGTCTCGTTTTCCACGACTAAAGTGTGTCTTCGGTGAATCCTCCAGTGTGAGCATGGCAGGACTTAAAAGGCTTTGATTAGGCCGCTGTGTCCCACAGCTCAGCTGGATGAAAACTCGTGACACACTCACAGAGCCCGTGCGTTCACCAGAGACCTCTCTTTGTGTTAATTAACGGAGTCTCAGCTGCAATTAGCAGGCTTTACAATGAGAAAACACACATACAGCAGCAGGAATGCGCGCCGTAAAGCCGACACATCCAAACATTTAAAAAGCTCACAGGCGTTTGGTTAGTGTCTGGTCAATTCTCCTGTCAGAACCATGGAGGACTTCAGTCTATGACCAGAGGAGTCGATTATCAACCTTTTCTTTCTGTTTTTCATGTTTAATTCATGATATTATGTAGCAGTGGGCGAAATGAACTTAAAGTTTTATCACAATACTTTGTGCTACTATTGAAATAATGATAAAAGTGATTAAAAGAACTATTACTTCTTTTTAGGTTATAACTATGACTGCATGACACATGTTTCTTTTGGACATCAGTTACTTAAAGAAAAGTGGTTTATATCATTAAACTGCACACAGTAAATTAGTCATATTTTCACATTTATAGGCATTTATTCCAATTTCAAATTCAGGATTATTTGTATAGCACATTTCAGCAACAAGGCCGTTCAAAGTGTGTTGTTTACATCATGAAAAGATGAAAATAAAAAGTCATAAGGACATTATATAGTCGCCAGTTGAGAAAATCAGGAACAAACATTGCATTTTGTAATTCCTTTTTTAAATGACAAAATTAACATTTTATTGCCTAAAATGCAATTACAGCATTCCTTTAGTGAACGCTTGGCTATTTTTATCTGCAGCTAAAAAAAAATCCTTCTAAACAGGTGAAGTTAAAACTACCACTTTAGTCCTGCAAAGAAAAAAAAGAAATTAAAGGTTTTTTCCTGCATCTTAAATGCAAACTGTATAGTTATACATATTTATAGTACAGTTTTAGCTTAGTTACTGCTTTAAGTATGTTGTTCTTTCAATCAAAAAGATCCTTTTTGATTCTGTATATTTCAGTTAACGATAATTTAGTTGACGATTATTTCAAATACTGACTCATCACGATTAATCCGATTAATTGTTGCAGCCCTATCACTAAAAAACAGATGACATTTTTCTCTGCAGCATGACTTAAATTCTGTTTACGTCTTTAGATATTTTATTTGAAGGTTGCAAACCGGAAGTTAGTCAGTTTTGTCTTTAGTTGTGATTCGCTGACAGTTTTGTGTCGGATAATCTCGTGTTTTCTGCAGCTCTTTGCTCTTGCAGCAGGGTAGGAATCTGTTTGGCTGTGAGTGTCTCTCTGATCAGACCTTAACGAGTCTCAGACGGTACGGTGGGAAGTCGCCCGTCATCCTGTCTCCTATGTACTGAATTAGGCCCGAGCCCACCCAGTGAGCTTCAGCCTTGTCACGGACAATCAAGACCTGAATTAACTTAAGTGAACAAAATCCCACTTTGGCACATTCAAGCTTGGAAAACGGTGGCAAAACCGAAGCTCTTCCTCCCTCCGGACGCTCAGGCACACACACGCACAGGTGTGGGCACCAATTTACTGAGCCTTTACGAGGGGAAAACTCCCAGTGAGGCACAGAGCTCAGCCACTCCACTCATGTATTTACTTATTTATTAGCGGCGATGACAGGGCCACTCACCCACAGACGGCCTCTAAGGAGCCGCTGCGTCCCTTTGAGCGGCGGCGTAAAAGTTTTAACAGCCTCGGCCCGGTCGGACGGCGTTGACGCCGGTTAGCGTGTACTCGAGTTGTCGGGTGCATTCAGGAGGCTAACCGTTCTAATGCCTTCACTTTCCTGTTTTATGAGTGTGTTTGTGCGTCTCAAAGCAAAGTGTCACTCAATAATTTAGCCGCTGGTTTCGTCCCCCACTCCCCCTGCCACCTGACATCCATCCATTCGCGGCTCTTTATGTCTCGCCTGTGGGAATATGGAGGCCATTTCTCTGCTTCTCTGGGGGTGATTGAATGTGCAGAGACAGGTGACAGAAAGGAAAGAAAGTCTGAGACGTGGAAGATTGCAGCTGAGATGTGTTCAAACCGCTGAAACGTTGACATTCTGTCACATTAAAACCACCAAACTCAACCTGGGATTTCAGACAAAGTAGTGCATCACTTTTTAAAAATCTGAAAGCATGGCTTGAAATTATATTCAACCCCCTTAAACTGACACCCCTAAAAATATGTATCTGCTCCATTGTTCTGGTTTTAGTGAGAACACCAGCAGCAGCGTTCTGGATCTGATTGATTTTTCTTTTAAGCAGTAATCAGTGCGACTAAAGATAAATGTCTGAATGAGTTTCTCTAGATCAGTGTTTCTTAAACTTTTTCAGGCACTAGCTTGAAATTTACCTCACATTAACACAACATCTTAGTACATACAGCCTGAAATTAAAATATTAGTTTCTTTATTATTGAATAAACCACTTTTTGGTACGAGTAGAACTGCAAGCTATTGTAATAGAAACAAAACTTCTGCAATTCACCCTGAGAAACTGAAAAGTATTTCTGCAGACATGAATTCTTCTGATCGTATAAATGCTCCTTGTTTTCTTTCCACCGGTAAATTCGGCTTTTCTTTCTTTTTTTGAGTGACCCGGTCCTAACCCACTCATCCATTATTATTTTTAAACACAATAATTTGGTAAGCTAATCGTGTGTGTAACACTTTGAGCTCATGTTTACTTGGAGTACCTTGAAATGTATAGGATTAAAGCAAATTCATGTGTTAGAATGGCCTAATCAAAGTCCAGACTGAGTATCTGTCCAGCAGATCTCTCCAAAAGATTTTCAGCTGGAATCTAACTGGAAGTTGGTTCTGCAGTGGATTGAATATAAATGCACGCCACACTTTTCAGATTTTTTTTCTTTGAAAACCAAAGTTTTTCTTCCACCGTTCTTCACTACTTTGTCACATGAAACTGGGATGAAAAACATATTTTTAAATTTGTGGTGCGGATACTTCTGCGAGGTTCTGTGGATGATTTTTTATTTTTATTGCATCCTGGTACAACGTAATAAAATGATGCAACACGGACTAATCTGCAGCAGTACTCACACACAGCTGGGTTTGTATGGACTCTGTTAACTCCAGATGTAGACGTGACATTTTTTTTTTTCTCTCCCATCCATGTTTTCCGACTCACAGGTTCTTGTTCTGGGTGGAAGTGGTTAAGCTGGAGCGGGAAGTCAGCGCTTTGGCCATGCTTGTGATAATTAAATAATGTACGTTGGCCACATGTGAGAGTGTGTGTTAATGCACGAGAGCTTTCATCAAAGTCCCACAATGCCATTGGCCTCCTATTGTAGTTTAATATGACTTGATGTTCACTTAACCCTCCCCGCCTTTTCCGTGTAATTGAAACCTGATGGCGGGATCCTAATCGTTTCTTCTCCGTTTGTTTCGTTGTTGTGTGACCAGGAACAGACAGAAAACGCTCTGATTTTTCTTTCTACGGACGCAGCTCTTCGAGATAAAGCGTAGAGATTTAATGAGAAAGTTTACCCAAACTTGTGCTTTACGGTTTTCACTGCCACAGGATGATTTGTGTGACATTTATTTGGGAGTGTTTGTGTGTTTGTCGTTGTGTTAGCGGTTATGTTCCTTGTCATGTGTGTGCCATAAATAAAGACTCCTTGCTAATGTAACCCACATGTCCCTCTTAGCTCAGCATTTGTTTTCTGGGGGGAGTCAGATGCTTCGCAGCCCTTCTGGCCTGCATCTGAGCTGCTCTGAGGTCATTGAAGTTATTTTTTTATTTTTATGACACAAACAGCCGTGGACTTCCCTGTTGCTCACAAAGGTTAATGAGGAGAAAGCGTGATTCCCATAACTTTGCTGCAGCGCTGCGCAGCAGATGCCCACGCAGATGACTTGTTGGGAAAAAAATGCGCTCACGCAGTCGAACCAAAGGACGACGTCTGCTTACTGTCTGAAAGCTGTTTTACTTTTGGTCTTTTGATTTATTTGACAGAAATAATTAATTTCAGATTATTATGTCTGGATGTTAGCCTCCTGTGATACTAACCCGAGACAACTACTAGTCTTTTTTTAATGCCTTCCGATTTTAGGTTGATCATATTTCAACCATAAGAATCCATAAGTTTACATACACTTAATGAAAAGATAAATCTGATGTTTTCTTCTATTTTTCTGACATTAAATCAGGGCAAACTTCTCTTGTTTTAGGTGAGTTAGAATCACCACCATTATTCTATTTGCTAATTTAACAATAATGACAGAATTATGTCCAATCTGTATTTATTAATGTCTTCAGATTCAGAAGTTTACATACACTTCCTCAGTATTTGGTAGTGTCGCCTTTATGACTCGGGTCATTTTGGGCTTCCCTCCAGAAGCTTCTCTCAACAGTTAGCTGGAGTTCTGGTCCAGTACCGGTGGAACTGGGTCGGATTTGTAGGCCGCCTCGCTCTGTCAGGTTTAGCCAAAACTTCCCCATCAGACTGAGGTCAGGACTTTGTGATTCTGTTGTCCTGAAGCCTGTAAGATAGTGTGGTCAAGGAGCCACAAGGTGAACGAAAACAAACAGCACCAGTTCCAGAGTCTTCCGACGAATTTTATTTGCTTCATAACTCTCTGACAACCATCCTCTCCCCTCGAGCTTCCAAAAACAGTTTTTATAGCCAATTGGCAACACACCTGCACATGAGTGGACCGATCTGCAATTAAACAGGAAAAAAACAAAGTCTACACAGAAACAAGAATAATATTATTAATCTAATTTACAAACTCATCAACACAATGAAATAGTCTGCAAAATAAACCCTGTAATACAAGATAACTCAAAAGTTACTTTAAAGAAAAGCAAACAAAGCAATACTACAAAGAAAACCCTCTAATTGGTAGAACCCAGCAAGGTAATCAGTGACATCATCCAGACATTTAAGCAGGAAATACTGGGCCGGCCCGTCCCGTCCCGTACTCCTGCCCTGCTGCAGATCTGCAAGGGACAAACAATGGTGAGTAAAATTACCATGAATATACTCTGAAACAAAATAAACAAGTTCAACCAATAGTCCAGAAGTAGTAGCTTTAAACTAAACATATAAATATATGGAAACTGCAACATAATGCTAACACAAACAAACCCGGGATAACAAGTGAAGCAAATTTGCAAACTAATGTTTAAATTTAAGCATTATGACCAGCTACAGAAAGTAAATGTATCAGAAATAAGAATAAGGGACAAGTGGTGAACACAAACTGAACCACTTTGTCACAAAGCCACTCTGTAAACTGACTGCATATTTAGAACCACTTTAACTGTTTACTTAGGGTTATTTTCCATCTGGAAAACGGATCTGTGCCCAATATTTTACTTCCTGCCTTCAAAATTTCCACATAATGTTCTTTCCTTGTGATATTTTATGAAGTTCATCAGTTCCTCCTGCAGTAAAACAGCCCAGAGCATGATGCTGCCACCGCCATTCTTCGTCCTGGTCGTCGTTAACGATGGTTTTTGTGTCCAAGCGGTTCCTCTTTAGTTTCCTCAAACTACATGAAATATCTCCACAAATGAAGCTCTTTGTTCCTGTGTCATTTTTTCTTCTCGTGTTTCTTTTTGCTGAATTGGCTTCTTCCTCACTGATTGGCCTTTCAGTCCATGTTTCACTGTGGATAACGACTCTGTCTTACCAGCTTCAGCAGCATTTTCACGACGACTCTGGCTTTTGCTCTGCGGTCAGTCTGCACGTTTCGGACCAGAACCCGCCTCCTTCCTGAGCGTTGGACATTCCCATCACGTTCATACTTGAATATAATTGTTTACACAGATGAATCTTCACCTTCAAGCATCTGGAAATTTTTCTGAAACCAGAAAGCAGTGACTTTCAGGTGTGACCTTAAAATACATCCACAGGTGAGACTCCAAATAAAACGAAAATGTGCCGAAGTTAGAAGTTGCTTTCATTATTGATGCATTTCATTCCAGCCGATCTGAAACGAGAGAAGTTTGGTCTGATTTCACTTCAGGGAGAAAAATCTGTGCGTCTTTCAGTTTGTGTATGTAAACTTCCTGCTTCGTCCGCAGATGGATACGCTGATACCACTAAAGCTTGCTGCTATAGACAAAGACACATTTCAGACACATGATGTCATTGCTTATGTCTCATAATAGCTTTATGCTAACTGACTGCCCACGAAGAGGCGGACCTGATCAGGGACATGAAAGCAACACAAGCAGCTGCAGTAAAAGTCCATTCAACAAAGGTGCATAGCAATATTTTCTGTATAAACTGATGGTTTTGTTTTAATCATCAGTATTTTAAACCCAACTATAGTTTATGTAACAGTAATTTTCTTGCTATCTGCAAGTAAAACTATAACTGAGTCACTTGACTTAATATTTGCTGTCAGTATTTATATATTTACTCTAAAGGCTGTATTATGTGCTTCCCTCTTAACACAAACCATCATCATTGTTTGTAGAAATGTGTTTCCTTACATTCAGAATGTCTGTTTGGATTCTTGTTGCTTTAAATTTATTAACATTTTCTGATATCAGTGGCTTTTAGGTTTAGTTTTCAGAGCCTCAACGTAAAGAAGAAAACCTGATTTCTGTAATTTTGTAATCTGTTGTGTGGATATTCTTTGGTAGGCAGCAAGGATCTATGTTAAGATCCACAAGATTTAATGTACAGTTGACCTCTTCTTTTAAGAAAGACCATAGATGTTACCTTTAGCAGTAGTGCTAAAACAGTTTTCGTTATGTGTATTATTGCATATTAATGTATGTTTAGTGTTTGAATAATTAAGTTAATCAGCTGTAGGTGATCAACCTTCAAAGGATTTAAATTTTGACACATCCATCGTTTGTCACCGTTTTCTTCTCCAAACTTTAAACTGAAATGGCTCCAAATCCAGAACGACTTACTTTCTTATTTAAAAATAAAAGTCCTAAAGATGCGGTATTATGTAAAATCAACTTTTTTGAGCTTTATATGAAGTTAGAATGTTATTTCCTCATCAAAGGCATAAATGAAGTGTTGCTTTGATTCTTTCATGCATGTTTGAGAAATCCTTTAATCTCCATGGCAACCATTCAGCTGAGCAAAACACCTGGGTGGATCTAGCCCCGCCTTTGAGGTGCAGCTCCTCCTCCGAGATGCAGTTTCTAGCTTTCTAGCACAGCAACCTCATTCGGCTCCTTCAGACTAGCAGCAGCAGCCTACTGCTAAGCTCATTATAGAGCTACTTCTCAGAGCAAACTGGTAGAAACATCGTTAAAAGGTTAACAGAGGAGCCATGTTGGGATGACTTCCTGGAGGTGGAGTTTCAGAAAGAGCAGGAGCTTCTTAAAGAGACAGAGGCCCAATTTCAAGGCATTAATTATAAAGTCAAATTCATTTAAAATAATTTTTCATATGCAGCAACTGAAGGTAACATATTTTATTCTGTCGTGCTTTAAAACGGCACTTTGTGCCTGGGAAAACACATAACACCGCCCCTTTAAGCACAGATACAGGATGTGAAATTAAAGCACTTCATATCGGGAGCTCAGACGTTTTCTCTACCTGATGGCGTCTCGTTTTGACAGCAACAGGTTGAACCATCGCCAGATAACCTTCACTTTGATGAGAGAAAGTGTTATAATATGGCCAGGAGATCCCATTACAGCTCAAGTCATAAACTGCAATTATTTGCTAGAACACAGTCGGGTAACATTTTAATGAACATAGGATTCCCTTCATTTGTTGGCACCTTTTTTAAGAATTTTCTTTCCTTAGATGCTTTATTTTAGACTAGTAAGAAAACTTTATTGTCTGCATTTTGTGACTCATAATTATAAACAGGTGTCTCTCAACAGCTTATAACTTCATTTAAAATGTATTTTATTTATGTACGTCCATTTAAACAGTGAAAATCAGAGATTCAGAACCCAAAGAGATATTTTAAAGTTTTAATTTCTGTTGATTCTGATTGATGCAAAATTCTGTCTCAGTTTTAATCAACTAAAGAAATGTTACACATGTCCAACAAAATCTGAACCATTCACAAAGAGAGTACAACACCCAGTAATCACTAAAGGCACTGAGTATTTACAGATTGCTGTATCATGGAAAGTTTAGTGGAAGGAAAAAGTGTGGTAATGAAAATGTCCACAAGGCACAGAGATAACAGCCTTTGGTCCATTGGGTCTTATCAAGTCCAAAGTAGAACTAATGAGCTAGCATGTGGCTCTTTACCTAGCTAGTTAGCTAGAGAGCACGAAGCTGTGGCCAAAAGCCACAGAAAGACCCCAGACTTTTAAAAGTTTTGGCCCCAGCATTTCTGTGGCACATCTCTGTTGTGATATTTATAGGAGTGGACACCATACGGGCTTAAAGTTTTATCACAATATTTTTTGATGCTATTAGAAGAAGAAGAAGAATTACTTTATTCATCCCAGTAGGGAAATTATTTCGCAGTTACAGCACACGACAGGAGCTGCGTCTGCAGGCAGCCAGCTGAGCCGGCGCCATTTTTGAAGGAGGACATGCGTCAAAGGTCGAACCCGCAACGTCCGCGGGTCTAAGGCCTCCAAATGTGGGGCGTGCTAACCCCCTGCGCCACCACAGCACGCCCTTATTGTGATAAGTCATGAAAAGTGACTTTTTTAGGTAACTACATAGTTACATCCATTTGTAATAAATAACTTCAGGACCCGAGTCGCATAAAGAAAAGTGATTTTTATCACTGAAATGCACACAATAACTGCTGTTAATCATATTTTAAAATTTATTCAACAAACATTAGAGAAAAATTCTAAAATCACAAGTTTGACAATACCGACATCTTTAGTGTTAGTGTTGGGTTCTTCTGAGTTATTTTGGGGTTTGTTTGTTATTCAGTTAAATCCCTGTTATCCCCGTCGATACCCTGATTACTTTTTCGTTCCTGGTTCCTGTTTTTGTTCTGCTCTGGTTCCCTGCGTTCCTGGTGATTTTTGTACATTTCCATTTATTATTAAATAAAATTGAACATGGTCTATGCTCCCAGCTCCTGTCTACATCCACAAACTCACTTATTATGACATTTAGGGGTTTTTAAACATCATTAATGTAACTTATCGTGACAACGAAGAATCAAATTCACATCATGACAAGAAATGTATCATGATAAATGACATAATAAATGCCCAACCCTGGATAGGGGTCTAAAGTTTTATTTATAGACGTCTTAAAAAGTCTTAAATTTGAGTCGGTGAAACCTGCATGAACCCTGTTACTAATAACAACAACAAGCATGAGTCCTCAGGTTGTAAAAAACAGTCATTAAACTTCCTCTCCATCTAACTCTGCCTCGCCTTGCAGAGGAAGAAAATGTTTCATCGAGGGTCCAAGAGTGGAAAACTTGTAGACGTGTTAGTCAGGTCAGAGGAAGAAAGGAAAATCTTTGAGAATGAGTAAAATTATAATAATGAGAGATCCGGAGACAGAAAGTGGAGATGAGAGAGGGAAGCGAAGGACTTCGTCAAACCCTCCACGCCGGTTCTGGTCGACACCGGGCCGGCGGAGGGGGCGGGGGTGCACGACAGGGTTGCCACGGCAGCGTTCCGGATGGGCGGGCGGTCTCCTCTCGGGGGGCGCGGGGCGGGGCGGAGGGGGGACGCGGGGCTGTCAGGGAGCCTGGCAGGTAGAGACACAACGCCCTGTGACTGGGGGGAGCACGGGTCAGTGAGAGAGGACGGGGCCGAGGGGATGGAGGTGGTGAAGCCCTGTCTGATGAGGTGAGCGGAGGGTAGGGAGGCGGGGGGCAGCGGGGCAAATGAGGGTGGAGAGGAAGAGGAGCCAGAGATGATTAGAGAGGAATTATCCAAGTGTAAGGGTGAAAGGCTGCTGAGGAGAAAACGGAGAGATGGCAGGAAGAGGAAGGAGCTATTCTTCTCTTTAGTGTCCAAACTTTTTACCCCGAGCCAAAAGCCAAAATTTACTCTTCCCTCATTTCTTTTGATTTGTTTTATTTATTTCAAACAGGTTTTTACAAACAAGAAAAGAAGCAATCAGTAGGACAGAGAAAACACAACCATGAACAAAATAATTAGCTCTACTTTTCTGTTTGAAAGGAAGTGAACACTTAATTAATCCTACCCCTTATCGCAATTTAACAACTCAATAATTATCAGTATTTATAATTAAACCATGTTATAAGATTCACATGCCTGTCGAAAATACTGGGCTAAGGAGCCAACAATTAAATTATATTACACAGACAAAATGGTTATAAACCAACTCATAACAAGACAAGAAAATCTGGATAATAATAATAATGACAATAACAACCAGACATAAAGCATCAGACTAATATCCAACTACTTGTCAATGTACACCATTCTTTTTAATTTGTTATACTTCAATAAATATGATCAAGGGATGTAATATTTTACAAAAAGGCAAAAAGGCTTACTAAAGATAGAAAACTGATTTACTGAACATTTTAAGAAGATATAAACAAAAAAAAATCACAAACAATTTTTGAGATACAAATTTGTGCCTTTCTGGACTTGAGGTCGGGGGCCACAGAAAACAAATCAAAGGGCCACAAATGGCCTGTGGGCCACACTTTGGACACTGTGTTAACTTTTATCCCAAAGACACCACTGATGCACCGATCCACTATTTTCTCTGATACCCAATCTAGAATGTTCTTTCGGTATCAGCACCGATACAGATATTAATATCTGACCAGTGGATCTCTATTTATAAATCACAAAACAGCTCAGCACCAAAATGTGAAAGAGCAACAATGAACCGACTGCAGTTTTCTAGCCGATCGCTGATTACCGATCTTTAAAAATCCTCTACAGCAGATTCCCATTATCCGATACCAATTGTTTTCTGTCTGCGAGTTTTTAATGTCTATTAATAAGTCGCAATCTTTTAATGGCGTGTAACTCTCACCCCCGGAAAATACAGTGGAAAAACGGCGCAGGCGATCCGCTGCTGGTTAAGGGGAGAAAACTTCTGGTTAATGTGAAAATTTCTTTTTTTAATTATTACTAGTTTTATATCTTGTTTTGACAAGAAACTTTTCTTTTATACCTTAATGTGAAAGTTTCTCATTTTAATTACTGTTTTTCTTGTTAAAAATTCACTTTTTGTTTCAATGAGAAACTTTTCATTGAGGTTTATAACATTAAACGTGAAAGAAACATTTTTCAGCACAAAAACGCTGAAGGCCACTGGTGGATCACCGCAGCGCTCCTACTACACTGCAAAAACACAAAACCTCACCGATATTTTTGGTCCAGTTTCCAGTGCAAATACTTTGGTACAGTTGAAAAGAGACACAACTAACTTACAAGTACATCTTCAGCAAGATATAGGAGCTTGTTTTAAGTCTATAATTTCTTAATATTGATGAAAACGTTCTGGTTCCACTGGCAGATTATTTCATTTATTTATACTTGGTACAAGTAACATAATTTGCTAATGGAACTATTAGTTTTTCATCAATATTTAGTAATTATTAAAACAAGATACTATATGTAGCTGAGCAGTTACTTATTACTTTTGTCTTTTTTGAAGGGTGCCAAGATATTTGCAGTAGAAACTGGACCACAAATATTGCTGAGATTCTGTGTTTTTGCAGTTCACCGGCCTTAGCAGGTTTTTGTGGGGGAAACCCTGCATATTTATTTTATTAATATTTTTTTAATGATTGGTGGCTGTATGATGGCCTTGTTGCTGAAAAGAGCAACACAAATAAATTTAACTCAACTCAAACAAAGCGGGAATAAAAGCCTGAGACGCCTGGGAAGTGGCATTTCCTAAAGCGGCGAGTGCAACCGTTGTACAAAAGCAGCAGCACATGGCCGAGGGCTGGTACTGCCGGTGACCCGCTTTCTGGTCTCAGCGCACGCACATGTGACAAGGAGCAGCGTGTCGATCAGATGGCACAGGGATAGAAGTGTCCCTGTTCTGCTACCACTGCAGCGCCACAAGACATCATATGACAGCAGCAGGAACAGCTCCGCGCTTGTGATGGCGGGATAAGAGCGAGGCTGAGGGGAAGACGCTAGACGGGGGCACGGGAAGGTCTGGGAGACAGGCGGGAGCCACATGATCGGCCGTGTCCCTGATCACTGGCAGCTCGCCTCATAAAGTGCACCTTTGTGAAAATGAAAGGAGCAGAATCACCTCGGCCTCATGAGCGCTTTGTAGTAGCACTGGTGGTGAAACAACAACTAAAGCGTTGATAAGCTGGTGACCTAATGACACACCCTGGCCGTAAATGTCCCCTACACTGCAAAAACAAAAAATCTAACCAAGTCATTTTGGTCTAGTTTTGCAGCAAATATCTCCGTACACTTGACAAAACGAAGTTTGCAGCAAGAAATAGGAGTTTGTTTTAAGTAAATAATTCCTATTTAAACATTGTGAAGACACTGGTGTGTCAAACGCCCAGATTAGTTTCTCTAGATCTTGAGACGTTTTTAACTTTAATGCTGGAAATGTTCTTCAGGTGATAGAAGGCCGACTTTGTAACTGTCTTTATGTGACTCTGAAGGTTCAGGTCCATCACTGCACCCACACTTCAGGTCTGATCTCTAGTTTCTTCTGGTTTATTATACAGTAAGAGAAAAAAAAATCTGTTATTTCAAATACACAATAAAACATAAAAAACATAAATGTTTATAAGACATTAGTCATTCTAAGTGACATTTACACAATTTGTAAAGAAACAAACAGAAGATGCAAGATCTTATGATTTCCTCTTACACCAGATAGCGTTTTCACATTCTCATAATTAAATGTGCAATTATTTACACATTATTAATATTAATAATAGTATTTTTGTCCTTGAGACACTCATCATGTCCAACATACTGTATTTCCCTATAAGTTTCTTTTTGTTTGATCATTTAATCATCGCATAAATCTACCACACACACCGGTTTTAAAAACTCCTTTTGGTTGTTTTTGTTTTAATTTCCTTCTCAAAATCTTGAAGTTTCAGTTTGGAAAAAATAAACTTGAAGAAGCATCACCTTCAGTGAAATCACACTCCTCGATCCGCCTCTCTTCGTCTTGATCATTTCTTCACCATCACTGCCAAGATAATGCAGCTCCACTTACCTCGCCCTGAATCCAGCTCTCATCCTTCCTTTTGACCTCTCCTCATGACTCGTATAATCACACACAAACAAAACTAAAAAAAAAAATAAAATAAGGCAGCGGCTAAGCATTGTAATTTGGACCCGTTGATGACAGCGGCATCCGTTGTTTGCTCCAACAAGGCGCTTTTTCCTCTCAAGACTCGAGAGCTGCTGCGCCCAATTTCTGAGCTATTTGACCCATTAGATGTCGGTGTTTAGAAAACAAACAGGCAGCGGCTGAGAGGTTTGACGGCCGGTGATGGAGGGTGGCTGTTTGCTTACAGTCAAAGGACAAGAAGTTCAAGAAGCTGCTAAAAATCCTGCTTTTACCTTCCCTGCACCTCTTCTACTTCCCTTCGCAGAGAACTAAGCCTGCAGTGAACTCAGGTTTATCAGATTCATTCAGAAGGGTTTTATGAACCACAACCGATAAAAATCTACTAAATACTTCAGATTTCACCTAAAACACCTAAAACTGATGGTCTTAACCATTAGAGGAGAGAGTTTTAGTAATTAAGTAAAACTTTATTTCTATTTCACTTTCACAGATATGTACATGAAAAATGCATTACAAAGGGAAGACACTTAAGACAAAAACAAACAAATAAACCCCAAAAACTAAAAAACACAAATAGTAAAACATGGAGAAAAGATGGCAAAGTAAACCACAGGCCCTTTCTTAACTCCATGTCAGCAGAAGTTTGATCTGATCTGACATTTTTTGTATATTTTTTCTAAATTCAGACATTTTATTTATTTATTTATTTATTTTTTGTACCCCTCCAGGGGGTCTTTTTGTGGCTCTAGTGTCCCTTATATGACAGTAGGCTGACAGGAAACTGGGAAGGAGAGGGGAAGACATGCGGCAAATATCGTCGGGTCCGGGAGTCGAACCCGCGACGGCCGCGTCGAGGACTCAAGGCCTCCAAATATGGGTTGCGCTAACCACTACGCCACCACGGCACGCCCCAGACATTTTATTTTTAATAACACATTAACATGAGTTAACATGTAATAAATTGATTATAATATAATGTATTTCAGTCAGAAATGCCACATTCAGTGAGCAAAAATCTGTCGGGTCAAAAGGTTTGCATTTAATGCAAAATAATTTTTATTTAATGGAAGTGGCATTGCTAGGACATTACTTTTCAAACTGATAAAAATGTAAGTATTTGCACTAGATGCACTGTCATGAAGTGCGGATGTAGAGGGTGAGGCAGACGCAGTAGACCCAGGCATAAATGAGAAATGAAGGTTTAATGAAGAAAACAAGTCCAACAATAGTCCAACAACCAGGCGGCACGGCTGAGCAGAATCCAGGGCTCAACGCCGGTAGCAACTGGAGGAAACGAATGGACAGCTGACAGAGACGACACATACGAACAAGCCAAATGAGACGAGGACCCGACAAAGACACAGACACACAGGTGACACTAAATGCACAGGAGGTGATTACGGGGACGAGAAACACCTGGGGACAATCAAGGGGAAGACAGGACAACATGGAAACTCAGAGACACAGAAACTCGAAATAAATACACAGGAAAAACACGGAACATGACATGCACAGTAAATGTGGAGGTCACAATCACCAGGTTAGATTTCTGATTAGACTTTTTTTGTATATATTTTTCTAAATTCAAAAGTTACACGTTAACATGAGTTCAACACGTAATAAATCAACAAAATGAGGCATTAAATTATGTATTTCTGTCAAAAATGCCACATTCAGTGAGCAAAAATCAGTTTATTATTGTATTATCTGTTTTTTGTGTCAAAAGTTCTGCATTTAATGCAAAATTTTACCAGGTATATTTTGTCTAATTTATAGTACAAAACTGACTTACAAGCAACTTTTCAGCTGGACATGGGAGCTTGTTTCAAGTCAATAATTCCTCAACATTGATAAAAAGTTCTAGTTTCAACGGCAGATTATTTTTCACTCATAAGGCATTTTTCATGTGTCATGACTTTTTGGGACAATTGTTTTCTTTTTTGTGTCAGGAGAATATTTTAGTCTAAGCTCAGCAATAAGAGCAGGACATCGGTCAGTCTTCGCTCTAATGCGTTTGCGCTAATCGATAAGTGTTAGCATCCACGGCTATTCTTGAGTAAAAGTTGGGTAAAGTTTGGAGTTTGATTTAATACAAAATTAAGACTCAGTTTGTTTGAAGTGAACTCTGCTGCAGTTAGAATGTGTATGTGAACGCCAGGCGGACCAGAGACCGCTCCAAAAGCAGGAATTGGACTGCAGCGCAGGGCATTCTGGGTAAATACAACCAAAGCAAACGTGCTAGCCTAGCGCTACACGAGGAAATGACTCCTGCTCTTTTACCAAAGACAAAAGAGAAACCCTCCAACTGCTAAAACATATTTCACTTTTGTTTCCATTTGGTGAAGAAGGAAGTTGCGCTCAGTGTCTTCTTCAGAGGTTTTTGTGTTGTTTCCTTCAGTGGTTCTTGGTGCAGCGCCCCCACAGGTTAGGAGGGGAACAGGTTTTTCAAAGGATTTGGTTTGTTTGACACAATGCAGCGTGAAAGAGAACCATAGCAGCTGAAAATTTAACAAATGTTTAAATTTTGGTCTGAACCAAACTGAATCTGCTGGACTATAAGGTGGAAAAACATAATGAATGGATCATCTCAAGCAAAAATGAAAAACATCTTTCTAAAAATAAAGAGAAAAAATAACACTAAATGAACCAAATCTTATTTTTTTGACACTGAACTTCAAAATAAAGATGAAAATCTCACCTGGAATACTTTACATTTTTTAACAGAAAAACCCCAACTCGTTAAATTTAGTTTACGTTTTTAAACTTCTTGTCATCTTTCTGCTGAATTTTACCAGTTACTGCGCTCCGTAACGTTTTCTCCTTGACATTCGCTCGCTGACCGCTTCAGATTGTGAAAACCGCGGGTGGGAGTCGCTGGAGAGCGAGGATGCTACGGCCGGGCTTTAACCTCATGCACACATTCGTATCGATCCGTACAAGCCTCAGTGACTGTTGCTACAGAGCGGCCTGCCCTTATCATCCAGATCCCCTCCTCTGTCACCAGCCAGTGGCGGCTAACGAGGAGCAACACACACACCCTAACACACACACCAGTCCTGCCTCCATCTTCACCCTCCCTTTTTTTTTTGCTCTCCCTCTTTCTCTACCTCACTTTTCCTCTAATGAGTTGCAACACTGATAACGAGCCTGATGATCTTCCATTGATTCAGCTATCACTTGCTTGTCTGGTAATTGATCCGTAGCTGAGCCTCTAGTTAATTATATGGGCTTCGACATGGACCCCTGCCCCACGGGGAATTCTCAAGTCCTGCACAATAATAGTTTTAATAAAGGAGCCTGAGAATCTCTAGGATCCTCTTTTTTTCTGCAGCTAATACAGATTTTTCATCATTCTGTTTCCACTCCAAATTTTTTTTTCCCTCCTCCTCCCGCCAGTAGCTGCTATCAGCAAGCGGCAAAGAGAGAGAAAGGGGGGAAAAAAGTGTGAGAGAAATGAGGAGGAAGAGTGAGCTCTATTGGCAGAGTCCACTCCTCCCTCCCACAAATAACAGCCATTAAGCAGCCGGGTCAGAAGCTGAGCCACCAACTTGACTTGAAACACTGAGTGCCACTTGAAAAACCCACAGACTAGCACATTTACAGCTGAGGGGAAGGGAGAGGCAGCGGGGGGAAAGTCTGGAGAGGGGAAAAAAAGCAACCTTGGTGGCTAAATTGTCACTTAATAGAATTAGCCTGAGCCTCATGCATTATGTTTTCAATAAGTTGTTAAGAGTAAAGCTGCGCATCCAAGGGGTGATACATTAAGTATTTTATGATGGTGGCTGCTGACAGGTCATAAAATAAGACAGGGAGATAAAAGTAGAGATGCTTTTTTTCTGGATAAAACAGAAATCTGTGTGTGTGCAAAGCTGCACGGCGAAATCTTCCAGTAAAGATGGAGGCTAAAGCTGGCGACACAGATCTGATCATTGGGCACATGAAAAAGCATCTGATTTTTAATCATTTTTTAAAAAATGCACTAAAGTATAAACTGTTAGATGAAATCTTATTGGCCGAAATGATTGGAAGTCTTGAACTTGAGAGTTTTTATCAAACAAACCTTTGTTTTAAATCAAAGTTATCAGTCAGTGAAATTTATTTATATATCACATTTCAGCATCAAGGCATTAAGTTCAAAGTGCTTTACATCATAAAAACATAAAAACTATTAAAAACAACATACAGTCACCATTTGAGAAACCAGTAACAAACATTACGTTTTGTCACATTCCATCATCAAAATCATCAAAACACATCAAATGTTTTTATGGTTCATAAGCAACTCTAAGAATTTAAATTATGTCGTTAAGTACACATTAATGTGAATCCAACATGTTAAAAATGTATCGAAAAATTATGTTTTTCAGTCAGAGATACAAAAAATGATCAAAAATCGGTTCATTATGTTAAATGTTCCGCATTTTATGCAACTATATATGAATATTTATATATTAGTGGGTCTGTAATTAATTATTAAAAAAACAACATAACAAAATAAACAACATTTTCAATTCTAAACCCTTTTTGCTGCTAGATTGTTGAATAAACAAACACTTTGCACCAGATTGGTGCAAAGTGTTTGTTCATTCAGCTTTCAAATGTTTTATGTAACTTCTTTGTAAAAATACATCTTTAGAAATGTTTACACTAATGTTAGCATTGGGCACATCTGTGCTGCTTTAGCATCATTAGCATTAAGACGCTATTTTAGCTTTAAATAGCTGATATGCTAACTCCTCCTAGCACAACTTGAACACAACAAAAGTCTTTTGTAGCATCCAATCAGATCGTCATTTGAAGAAGTGGCTTTTTCATCTGGATGTCAATTGTGCTTCAAATTTACGGGTGTACCAGAAGCGAGCAAAAAAATAAGTTCCTTCTGCAACTTTTGAATGTAAAAAAAACAAAACAAACAAAAAAAACTTAAGGGATTAATTGCATTAAACTTTTTAATATGTTAATCAAATTGAATCCGTAAATATTCATGTAGTTGGGGGTTCCATTGATTTGAGAGTCCCAGGATGGAAAAACGTTGTAAACGTCATTCATCATTCGTTCATCCAGCTTTTAATGCGTTACATGAAAAGCCTGATTTGACAGTATCAAGGGAAAATCGTACGATTCCGATCTGTGGTCGATTGATCGATCGGTGCATCTCCGGACACGAGGAGAACAAAAGCGATGACGACAGGACAGGAGGAGAAAATGGAGTTAAGATGTAAATTAAACCCACTTGACAAAAAGACACGCGTTCAAGACACATGCTGCACTTTTCTCTCCGCGTACGTCGCGACGGGTGTGATAATCTCAGCAAAGGTTAACTCTGCACTGCCATTAGTGGCTGCTACAAAAGGCTTTTAACAGACAGCCAGGCAGCTGTCTGCAGCAATTTAGCACAAAATCTGAAGTGACTCTATAGATCAGAGGCCGTTTAATGCAGCTGGCGAGAGAAGTTCTCCGTCTGTCCCTCTATGCTGCTGATCTGCCGTGGAAAGATCACGGTGACATCTCCGTGGAACCCCGAACCCGCTCCGTCATTTCTCTAATGACGGCCTGATTGTGGGGAAAGGAGGAGCAGAAGGTTGTAGATGAGGGAGGGTGTCTTCATTGTTTGAGATGCTGTGTCAAAGGAAATTTTCCCCCCTCTTCTTCTATCCTCCTGTGTGTCTTTTTCTCCGTGTCTGTCTCCTTCTACTCCTCCATCCCTCATTTTATTCCCACACCTTCGCTGCTGTGGGGACCAATTTGGCTAAAATGGAACCTCTTCCTCATTTTTTTCTTAATTAAAATCTGAGCGCCTCCGCGGAGCAGCAGGAGGAGGAAGAAGAGGAGGAGGAGGAGGAGCAGCGCGGAGATGGTGGCAGATTGCTGCTGTTTCCATTAGTCCTTCATTAGAACTGCTGGAAATCAAACAAAGGCTGCAGAGTTTTTAATGACAACTGAAGAAACCTGTGTGTGTAAGGTGCCACAGCATTTGAACACGCACAAACAGAAAATGCTGACTAGAAATAATTAGTATTTTGTGGCGCCCCCAATAGCGTAGCGCCCCCAGAGCGTCGCATATAGCGAAACCCTGTTTTTGGGGGTTTTTTTCCTTGCGGAGGAGAACCAAGTTGCTGCCGGCCACTCGCAGCAGCCCACATGGTAATAAGGCAGGGGGACACGCAGCTAACTCCCCCTTCCTCCTCCTCCTCTTCCTCACTGCCCCCACCTCCCGGCCCCGAGCAGAGGAGGGGTGTCGGTGCCGGGGAAGTGTGCAGCGCAGTGTCACTGAGCATCTCAGCGGCACAGTTGAGCCCTCACCGGCCCCGGCACACACTCTCACACATTTACTCTCTCTCTCCCACCCCGCTCTCTCTCGCTCACACACACACACACAGGCGCGCGCGCGCGCACACACACACTCCGAGGCGCTCGGCTCAGTTCCTCCGTGGCTGCGGCGGAGTACAGAGGAGTCAGACAGAGAGGGAAAGAAAGAGAGAGAGAGAGAGAGAGAGGACAGGCAGCGGCGCGGACGTCGGGAGAGGGACGGAGTCACACAGAGAGAGAGGAAGAGACGGAGGCAGGGAGAGGAGCGGGATAGCTGGTGGCTCACACTCACTCCTCATCCTCACTTTTTCCCGGGACGGCCGCTGGTTTCATGGTAAGACGCGCGACTTCGCTTCGGTTTGACTCAAACTCTCAAACTTCAGGCTCAGATTTTGTACTTTTAAATCAACTTTCCGGTTTGCATGTGTCGAGTTCTTATTTCCAACTTTTTTTTTTCCTTTTGGTTGAATATTTGGCAGGTAATGTGTGTTCTGGTGTGTCCACACACACACACACACCCACGCACACACACACACACACACACCCCAACACACGCACACACTCCCTCCCTCTCCACCTTTTATTTTTGTTTTCCTCATTCTTGCTCAGCTTTTCATCAGCCCCTCCATCCCTCTCTCCAACCTTCCTCACCTCCACTCATCATCCTCCTTCTCCTCCCCCAAGATGAGGAGGCCCCTGAGGAGATTCACCCTCTTTCCTCAAACACACACTTCTCCTCAAAAAGAAGGAAAAAAAACTCAAAGACAACACGACCCCAAAAGAACCCACCTTCGCTGACTTATTTTTCTTCTCTCCTCCTTCACACTCCTCCCTCCCTCCCTCCCTTCCTCCTGTTCTCCCTCTCTCCCTCTTTCTGTCCAAGTCCAAGGAGGCAGAGTTGGATGTGAGAAGCAGCGAGTGCGACCCAGTCCCAGCAGAGCCCAGCAGAGACCCGGAGTCGCCCAGGCCGCCCCCTCCTCCTCCTCCTCCTCTTCCTCCTCCGGCGGCTCAGGTTCACCAACCCACCGGCGGTGTGAGCATCCCGTCCGGCAGCCGGACTCACCCCAGCCTCAGCAGCAGCAGCAGCAGCAGCGGCGGCGGTGGTGGTGGTGTTGGTGGTCAGGGTGGTGTTAGCATTGTTAGCAGTGCTGAGGGAGCAGGCAGCTCCATGCAGTTCAGCACCAGACCGCCTAGCGCCGAGCAGCCGGGCTTCATGGGGACATGGCAGCAGCAGAGCACTGACAGCAACCTCCTCTACAGAATGTCCCAGCAGGTACGTCCGCTGTCGATTCTGGAGGGGAAAATTCATTTTTCCATCCCTCCGTGTGTGTGTGTGCGTGTGTGTGTGTGTGTGTGTGTTACATGTTATCTTCCACTTTTTGCTCCTGGAAAGTATTGGATCTTTAATCAGTGCTGAAAGTATTTATTTTATTTCCTGCTGAATGCATGGACTTCTTTTATTTTATTTCATTCTCTAAATATATTTTAAGTTAAAAAAAAAATATGTAGAAAATATATCCGATTTCAATCGCTTTTAAAGTCTCCATCAGTTGCGGAGTTTCTATCCGTGTTTCGGGGCCCTCAGAGCGGGTAGCAGCTCCGCCAGGTTCCCCCTCTGACACCGGCGCCTCACCTGCCTGCGGCCGACGCAAGGTGCTCCCGACCCCGGACCACGGCTCATTTCTGCCCCCGTTTGCCTCTCACTCCTCTGCTGCCTTTCGTTTTTATTTTCCACTCCAGGTGTAAACCTGCAGCCAGAGCGGGAGACCGGAGTTATTTTTAACTCATTTTGGATTTAAAAAAAAATAAAAAATCGGAGGCAAGAAGGGAGGAGAGGAACGAGGGGGAAAGTCGGACCTTTGTGAATGCGCGCGCGCGGGTGTGTGTTTGTGCGCCTCAGTTGTCGTGCACGCGCGTGAGGGGGAGCCGGTGAGGGTCGTGCGCGCCTGTCAGGGTTGCAGTTAATCACTGCGGGACCTGCAGGCTCCGCCGTACCTTGCGCACGCTGCTACGCACCCAGGACGCTGCGGCTCTTGCGCAACAACTTCTGCGTTGGAAATAAGGAAACTTTTCATTTAATCTTCTGGCTTTTTTTTTTTTTTTAGCCTCGCAACTATCACATCAGGAATAAAATAATTCCTACACTGTTGTATCAGCCTGATAACTGGAATTAATGCTGGAATTTCACCAATATTCGGTTTTAAATTACTTTCCGACCTACAGACGTATGAATAAAATTGTTTATTTATATATTTAAGGAAGTGTGGGTGGTAGAGCCTGTTGTCCCCCATTCTGCCGGTGTGAGCAGGTGGATGGGCCCCTGCGCTCCGCATCTGCTGGGACCCCCCCTCTTCCTCTCCACAAACGCGCATCGTTGTTTCAATGTAATCAGCTGTGGGACTCGCTGTTATTTATCCTTCCGCGCATCACTTAGAAGATATCCTCTGACATAAATTCTCCGAAGGAAGCTCGTTCCTTGACAGACTCGCCTTATTGGAATCTAAGCGATAATGACTTTGTGTTTGCGGAGCCTGGCGCACCCCTGGGGTGTCCGGGCGGAGAGAGAGAGAGAGAGAGAGAGAGAGAACCTGTAAAGAAGAGCCGGGTGGCGCGGGGTTTTATAGTTCGTTAGGCCGGATTAGATGTGATCGATACGCAGGAAGAAGTCGGCGCAGCGCGGTGAGTTCAGGAGAGACGCGGCTGCGCCAGAAATCCAAACATCTGGCAGGATTTCTCCAAATGTGTGACAAGACTGGAGAAGGAGAAATGTTACTACGATGTGAATTTTAAAAAAAAATCATCGATCCTTCCTGTAGTTTGCAGCAGGTGTCAGATCATCCCATCTTTTAATAACTAATCGATAATTCTCTTTTCACTTTACTTTTTTTTCATCTCGCGGTGTTTCAGAACGCAAACCTTCCAACCGACTGGAGAAAATATTACGTTTATATTTCATTTTTAAATTCTATAACAGTTAAGTGCAAATATTGTATATGTTTTCTTTTTTATATTACAGATAATATTTATTTAAATAATATTTGGACACAAAATCGTTGTATTGTTAAAAACAAGCAAAAATAAAAAACAGACAGAGTAATGTTTTTTGTGTTTTTCATCCCATCAACCTGCATTATTTTCTCTTTTCTTTCTAATTTATTATTATGTATATTTTGTACGTGAAACCCGGAAATAACTGGCACTGAGGAATCTTCTGAAATGAGAATAATTAATGTCTCCAGCTCAAGGCCTCGGTGAGGTTTTTAAATCGTTTTTTAAAGCAGGAAATAAACATCCCCCGCAATCTAAATACAGACACGCAGAAACAAGGTGCAGTTTGAAAGAAATCAATTAAACAGACTCGATAAATGCTGCCTGGTTTATGAGCTTTCTTCTGACATCTGTGCGCATTTTACGCAGCAAAATAAAACTTTCATATTTGTTTCACCTCACAGAAGAATTACAGAAATTTGCTGTGAGTTTAATTATTTCCCAGGCATTACGGAGAGATAATATTCGGAGCCCTAATTGACCCGCAACATGCGTGGCTCTGAATATCGACCCCTGCACGTTAGAAACTCCGCAGTTAAGCGCTTCCACGGGCCTAATTGGCTCATCAGGGATGTTTCCTCAGTAACACAGCAGCCGGAGGCCGCGTCCCTTTTGCTTTTTTTTTTTGTTTTCCTCTCCGCTTAGTTTCGGAGAAAACGTGGGAACCAGCATCAGGCTTCAAGGGGCTCGTAAAAAAAAAAAGAAAAGCGCCTTCACCTCCAACCTGCGGATCTGGAGACGCCACCCAGGCGCGCAGCACATTTCCGTAAAAAAAAAAACCCCAAAAAGAATAAAATAAAATCAAAATTCAGTGCTTGTTTTGAGTCTAAAACTAAATCTAAAATAGAGTTTCCTTTTTTTTTTTTTTTTTTTTTGAAAGGGTGCAGTAACGCGGCTTCCTTTGAAGGGCGACAGGTCGACAATGGGCCGAGACCTGGAAGAGGTACAGAATTTACTCCTGTCTGCTTCCTTCAGACTCACACTGTGAAACACAGCAGCTCCACTTAATGCAAGCAGAGAAAATACAAAAGCAGAAAGAAAGAAATACAAAAGTTTTTAATGTAATTGTTATAATTTACTGCAAACTTCTCTGAGTTCATTTCTCACTTCAGCTGTTAAATTTATGGCAAAACAATTCACTTCTTTCTTGTCTGGAAACATTTTTATTTTGGTTATTTGAAAATAGTAGAAAAGTTGAAAATATTTGCCTAATTAAAATCAGGATATACTTATAATTTTAACCCGTTTCTTGCTCATATCAGCATTTTTTTAACTGCTTAGATTTTTGCCTGCTTTTGTTTTAAAAAACACCCCTTGACTTTCAGACCTCATTCGCTCCCACCTGTCTTTTCCTCCTTTACTTGTCTTGTGTCACCATTTTTTTCTGCTACTCAGACGTGGGTTTTAGCCGCGTCTTGCTCCGCTTGCTGTGTGTTTTCTGAGTGAGAGCATTAATCGCTCTTTAGGGTGTGATGACAGACGTATTTGTGGAAAAGCTCTGCTTTGTTTTGTCTGAGGAAAGAAGCAAGGAGGATAATATCCTCTTCAGCACAGATCACAGTGCAAACTAATCTGCCTATTAACACCCTAATAGACTTATAGCTGCACGTCGGGGTGAGGGTGTGTGTGTGTGTGTGTGTGTGAGAGCAGCTTGTTTTACAGTGTTTGGTACAGGAGTGCTGCATGTTGCTTATGCATTGCTGTTTTCCTGCAGAGCTGGCCTCAGAAGGCAGTGATTTGATGCATATGTGCAGAATTATCCACACGGGGTGAACATGTGTGTGTGTGCGTGTGTGTGTGGTTACATTCGACTGTTATTATTTCCATGTCTGTCTTTGATGGGTCGTTGCACATGAAGCATATGGATGTCTATACGTGCGCGCATCTGGTGTCGAGGCGTTCGTGTCTCCGCTTCTGCCATTTATTTTTCTGAGTGGGTGGCTCAACAGTCAGATGCCAGTGGTGTGTGTGAGTGTGTGTGCGCGCATGCTGGAGGACGAGTGCGAGCGTGTGTGTTGGCTCAGGCTCCATGTGTGTGCGGGTGCGAGGTGAAGTGTCTCTTGGCTGGCCTGATGGAGAGCTGGAGGAGAGCAGAGGTGAAAGAGGAGATTTGCAGGAAAGACATGCACCACTTCCCCCATTACTACTCCTTCTTTTTCTTCTGTCTCTCACCGCTCCTTTTCTTCTTCTTCTTTTGCATCTCAAATACAAAAACCCCCAGAACTTAAATGCAAAATAAGCCTGGGATGAGGATCCTCTCTGCAGAAAGAGAAATGATTCCTGTTCTGTTGTTTTTAAAAGCACATACTGACAGCAGTAAGGAAGCTGGTGACTGTTTGCTCTGGCACCTGATGGAGAAACGCCGTCTTAGCAGCATCTTCCATTTCTGCACCATTTGAATCTGACTGCAAGATTCTCGTGTTCACACTGCAAAAACACAAAATCTTACCACATATTTCTGGTCTAGTTTGTAGTGCAAATATCTGTGCACATATGAAATAAGACAAAACTAACTTAAGTTAGTAAAGTAGCATTTTATTAAGATGTAAGACAATTAAAAAGTTCTAGTTCCACTGACAGATTATTTCACTTATAACAAAACATTTTTCCCATATTATAAGTGAAATAATCTGCCAGTGTAACCAAAACATTTTCATCAATATGAAATAAATGTTGACTTAAAGTAAGCTCCACAAGTTTGTTGTGTCATATTTCACTTGGTACGATTTTGTTTTTGAATATTTGAAGCAAAATGAAGCCAAATTAATTACCCACTATATTAAAATGCTGTACATTTACACCCCAAATATGTGATTATTTTATTATGTAAAGGATGAGTGAGTCAAAACTGTTCAAAAATAGAAGATATGAACTACAAAACAAGGTATGCTAGTGAGAGGTGCATCAAAAGATGAGCAGAGGTTCAAATCTGCATTTTAAATGATAAAAAATCCAAATTTGCTGAGAAATTTTTCAATTTTCAGCGTAGAAGTGCATCAACCAAGGCCACAAGCTGTTTGCACTAGAAACTCGATACTTGTTAAGATGTTGTGTTTTTGCAGTGCAGTATGTGTGCCCTATTAAGAAGCCACCAAGCTTAACGAAAGGATGCACAAAGTCCCATTCATGCTGTGTTTAGCCAGGCAGCAGCTACAGCTAAACTTTATCCAATAATTGCGCCATTGATGTCCTTCGTTTAAACTCCCATTAAAGAAGAAGAAGCATCTCTTCTTCTTGGGTAAATATCCTGATCATGTGCATTTTGGGGTCATGCTGCAGCCTCTGCAGTTGTGCAGCGATGCCCTGCGGGACGGGTGAGCGCTGACCCCGGCTCTGCATGTGAGACCCGGGGGCAAACAGCGATCAATACGCATCATGTGAGCTGCGCTGCAGGGCTGCGTGTCAGCTGTTTCCTGTTTGTCCCAAGGAGAAGCGCCGCCGCGGCCGCCGAGATGCACAGATGCATTCCTGAGAGTCAGAAGCGTCGTCTCGGTCCCCTGCAGCAGCGTTGCATCGTCTGAGCTTCACTCCTGCAGCTTCCAGGAACAACGTTTGTTCTTTATGTAAAGATGCACCAATTAATCAGACTGTTTTACCTTTTGATCAGCTCTGATCAGTGATTGGTGTGTCAAAAATGGAAAAATCTGAAATACTCCTAATCGTTAAATGCATCAAAGCTCAGAAATCCCAGCCTTTTCAGTCAATAAATGCATCATCCAACAGCATGCAGCTTGTCTGACTGAAGCCTTGTGCATTTTTCTCCTTTAGTAATCATAGCAATCATTCATTTTACTAAAAAGTCATTTTCAAGACCCTGTACAGAAACAAAGATTAAAAATAACAACAATAGCAACTATAAACAATCAGGAAATATTACACATTAAAAGCAAAAAAGTTTTTTTTTAGTAATAGTGATAATAAACTTTATTACTATCAACATCACAATTTGATGCGCTGTACCAGATCGTAGCTAATTTGCTTAACAGAAATGTGTATATAACACAATTATAAATAAAACAGAAACTATAACACATACAGTCCTGACATCATACAGTTAATGTTTACAAATCTAAGCAGTTTTTAACAATATGTTCAAGTTAGATTTGAAAACTACTCATCAGGTTTTCTTAACCTTTGCAAACAAACTATAAAACAATCAGAATCAGCAGCTGAGAGCAGAAAAGCCTGATTGGTGAATCTTTACTTCCAAAAATTCAATGTGAATCCATGAAGTGAGATTCAGACATGAATGCAGCTTTAATAAGGATAAGGTGGGTCATTTGCATCACATACCTTCTGCTGCTTTGCTGCAAAATATCTGACATATATATTTTTATATTAGTATTGTCACAACTGCTGCCATTCATTGTCATTTATATGTTCCTGATGTATTTTTCTTAATTCTGCTTACTTGTCTAATTTGACGTTTGCTGCTGCCTTTCTTGGCCAGGTCCCTTGGTTGAAAGACGTCTTGATCTCAGTGGGTTTTTATCTGGTTAAATAAAGTTTTATTAATAATAATAATAATAATAATAACAAACCTCTTTCTGCTTCTTTTCCTCCTTCTCCTTAAATCAAAAACACAACATTCAGTCATTTGTCTCTGGGCAGTTTCCTGCATTCAGGAAAAGTTGCCGGTGTGAGGAGGAAGTGTGTGTTTGAAGAGGCAGCCGCTCAGGATGTCAACACCCCACCGCCGGCTAATGAGGGGACACACACACACGCACACCCACACACGCACACACCCCCTCCCACACACACACTCTGAAATGGCAGGAATGCAGTAGCTGTCACCGGTTTGTGCGACTCGTTGCGGCGGCAGCAGCCCTGGTTCGGGTGAGCAGCCCACCGGCATGCTGGGTAATCCCAGATTAGAGGCGTTTCTCACGCCGGTCCATATGGCGGAGACATTGTCTCGGCCCGTCCTGCAGGCGGAGGAAGGTGACATTCGGTGTGACCTGCGCTAAGTGACAGGAACCCAGGCCATACTTTCACCGCAGCTTCTCCCTTTTCCTGTTATTCCTCAACTCCTGTTATGTTGTTTGGCTTGGAGCCGCGCCAGCGTAGCGGGCAAATCGACAGCCCACTATTTTTACATCCGTCTTTAAGGACCCCGTCTGCCGGCTCTGCCTGCCAATTTGCCCCATCAGCAGCGGCAACAAAGGGGAGCTCTCAAGGCAGCGAGCCTTTCATTTCTCTGCTGCCGGTGTGACTAATGTTGTCACTGCTATGTGAAAAAGCACTCAGCCTGGATTGCTATTATTATTGTTAAAACCATCATCATCATCATCATCAGGCTTGTTTATGGTTATGGATAATGATGGTAATTTTGTCCGGGCCTTGCAGTTGACTCTTTCTCCCAACATGCACTGCTGTGTGCGTTTCTAGACGCGGGGAAATTACTGAAGTTGTTGTTGAGGGGAAAATGGTTTTTCTATCAGGTAGCACAGCCGCAGCGGGAGGAATGGGGAACTTTGGTTCCGCCTCCTGCAGGGGCGTTGCCAGTGGGGGGGGCTTTGGAGGTCACTCACATGTAATTTACAAGTCTTTCATGTTATATAACATTTTTAATGCATGAATGTAGAGAAAAGGACAAGTCTGGATAAATTAGAACATTGAGTTTTATATAAAAAAAAATCCTAGATGCACCAATTTGACGTTTTATGGCCAGTACCAATTAAATTTTTTCTTAGTTTTTTAAGATTTCCTTGCTTCAAAAATTGGCCCAGTTACCCTGTAAGGGTAGATTTACTCCACAAGAATTAGACGTTTCTGATTTTAGTAAACTCTGAGTATAAAATTAAAGGTAGAGACGAACAAAGTGCATCTGGCAAATGTATTCATACATCTGTGAATGCATGTATGAATACATGCATACATTGCCAGCATACATGCATTTGTTTGACCGGGAAACAAATGCACTAATTTTGACTTATTATATAGATTTTTATGCATTAAAAATTTTATTTATTTGTTTCTTCATACAAAAGTCCTGAGCCAGAACCTTTGTATTCATGTGTTTCTGGTGCGCCCGTATTTCTGATGCACAAGATTTCTTATTATTATTTAGAGCCGAGACTATAACTCATTAATTTCAATTGTTTAATTGATTACATATTTTTTTAATTTATTTTTTCATACAAAGGTCCCAGATGGAACTTTTTGATTTGCATGTTTCTGGTACGGCCTGTAAAACTGACACACAAGCATCATCCTCTAACAACAGCAATAGCTAACAGAGCCACTTCTCTTGGCCCACTGGGGGTTAATTTCTGCTTCAAAAAATGATCTGATCAGATGCCGGATAAGACTGTTGTTGTGCTCAAGCTATGCTAAAAGGAGTTAGCCTGACAGTGAGGCTAATTAAGGCTAATTTAGCATCTAAACGCTAACCATGTAGCAGCAGCGCAGACGTCCCCAGTGCTAACGTCAGCGTCCACAGTCCACATTTCTACAGATGGATTTTGAAACTCTGGAAAGCTGAATGGCTAAAATAGCATTTTGCTCCAATCTGATGGTTGAATAACATAAATAAGAGATAAATATCATAAATATCTGTTGTGGCATTCATATGTCTATTTATTCAATAAGTTAGCAGCAAAAAATGTTGCTTATTTTGTTATGATTAAAATGCACACAATTAATTACAGACCTGATGTATCTTAGCTGCTGCTGCATGCTGCCCAGTGTGTGTTAATAATGGTGCAGTTGTTTGTGTGTGTGTGTGTATTTATTTATATATAATACATAAAGTGGACCACATTTACTGCAATATAAATGCAAAATGTTACTTTGCACAATCGGACGCAGAACACTGCGAAAACACAAAATCTCCCCAAATATTTTTGTCTGGTTTCTTGTGCAAATCGTAGTTCACTTAGAATAAAACAAAACTAAATTATGAATAACATTTTAGCAAGAAATATGAGTTGTTTTAGGTCAGTTTGTCTTAAATATTGATTTTAAAAAAGTACTAGTCCCTCTGGAAGATTGTTTTATTAAATTTCTTGTTATAAATGAAACAATCTGCCAGGTTAAATAGTCATTTTTTATATAAATATTTAGGAAATATTGATTTAAGACAAACTTTTATGTCTTGCTGAAATGTTACTTGTGAGTTAGTTTTGTCTTATTTTAAGTGCAGTAAAATATTTTCACTATAGACCAAAAATACTTGGTAAGAGTTTGTATTTTTGCACTGAACAAATCAGACGTTCAAACATAACCTGGCAGTTTTAATAAAGTGAACCAGAATTTCTGTTCTGACTCGGCTCTGAATATTTCTGGGCCTTCTTGCCAAGCTTTTCCTGATTTGTTTTAATGTGTTCGCGGAGGAGGAGGGGAAGGCGATGGCGGCTACTCTGCTCCTCGCCCTCTCCTGTTGGCGGCCATGTTTTATTCTGCGCCTATCTCTCCCCGCTCCGCTCGGCCCGGCTCTGTTCTGCTTCCAGTCTGCCGCGGGGATCTGATTGCTGGAGGCCCAGGGAGGATTTTAGGGTGGTTCTGGAGAAAGGGAGGCTAGTGGTACAGGCTGTGGTTGGCGGCGAGCCAAAGTACACACGCATGCACGCGCACACATCAACAGCACATGCTCACTTAAACACATCCAGTCCCTTCAGGTACAGATACACTTTTTCCTGTTCTTTTCCTCAGAATGAGCAACAAGTTCCTTTAAATCTGCAAACTTCAGCCTGCACTCATTAGCCTGCTACTTTCTGTTGTGAGCAAAGTGTTAAAGCCACATGTGTTAGCATTTGTTTGTGTGCTCTGCTGACTTTGTAAAGATGTTGGATTAATAACATTTAATGGCCACTGTTAAATGCAGCTGCCCTGGCATCCCACAGCTTGTGCCTTTTTTTTTTTTTTCTGGCAAGCTTTTGTCTTTGTAGGTATTTGTGTGTTTGCAGGCAAAGGAGAAAAATATCACAGAGTGTGTGTGTAGACCTCACCTCGCTGTGTCAAACTACTACAAGGGTTTAAACCGTTTCAGCATTTCCCATCATGTGATTGTTACGGTTTAAGTCATTAAAATGAAATAGAAAGTCGCCCCTCCCCCACCTGCTGCTCAGCTGGCTGCTACTCGTTTCTGTTGCTTAGTAAAGGGGTCACATAGGGTGGTCAGGTGTGTGTGGGTGGCAAAACACAACCTGAAACAAGGACAGAAAGTGAGGAATTTTATGATAGAATCATTAATTATTGAAAGTGGGATTTCATTTATACCAAAAAAGTCATATAAATCATCTATAAATTAATATTTTTTTTTAATAAATCAATAAGAAATTTGATTTTCTTTTTAATCAGTGATTCTGCTGGGTTAGGTAATGGCCCCCGTTACACCCACCTTAGTGACGCCACTGCATAGAAGAATCGAATAGAAACCGACTTTATTGTCCCACAAAGTGGAAATTCAGATGAAACGGCAGAATCAGGTTGAAAGGTTCACACACAAAAAACAATCTGTAAAAAACAAGATTCACAATAGCAACAGCAATACTGATAATAATACTGACTGACGAAACAAAAACATACTGTGCAGTTATTATACATAAAAATATTAGACTCCTAATGATGTGAAACTGAGTCGGATTATTTTTCCAAAATGTGCCTCGTGTTCCGGTGTTGAACATCGAAACAGACAGAATATTTACCATTCAGTGTGTCAAAGCAGAAAAACAGATGTGCAGCTTATTTTTCAGCTATTTTTAAAATATTTCTGGTTCTAATAAAAACCCAGGAAGTAACAGTGTGGCTGCTATATGAGCGAGAATCAACTAAACAACAATATTTATCAAGAGTTCATTTGTTTGTGTTTTAAAATCTGAAACACGGAGCTGTAGTAATCAGTATGTTACATCATTCTACAGCAGTACCATTAAAAATAAAGGCAATTTTGTCATGTTATGCTTTTTTTATACATGTATCTGTAAAAAATATAGATTTTTACTCCCGGTGGGTAGTTTCTGTCATGAAGCACGTGTGTGACGTTTTGCTGCTTGAGCGCTCCTGATTTAAAGGGATCCACCATCAGCAGGTTGCTGCTCAACCTGAATCCAGTCTGAACGGATCAACCGTTTAAAACAATAAACACCCCAGTAAGCCCCCACAGTCAGACGTGGCTTCATGCATGTGTCGTTGTTTACCTCTCTGTGACATTACCTGTTCATCCATGGTGACAGTTTGGGGCCCAAACAGCAGAACAAAGTGAGAACTCCTGTTTGAAATAAGCAGAAGTTGTGTGAGTTAAAAGCAGGCGGCGCGTCGGCGTTGTTCCCCCCCCTCACAAACTCGTTGCCACGCGTCCACACTCAATTTCTTTGTGCTGATGTTTTCTCCGTTAATGGCCCGAGCTGCATCCTCCTCTGTCGGGAAACACACTCCGACATAAGTGCTTTTGTCCGCTGTGACTCTGACTGGCATTTAATATTTCATGGCATTTAATCCATTTGATATGTTTTTCTCCAAACACACAAAAGATACGCAGCCTTTGTTTGCTTCATCCAGGCCATTATTTCACACTTTTAGATGTGTAAAAGGATGACAAGAAAGCAGCTTCTGCTGCATCATTGGAGGCATAAAGTCAGGGCTGGGTTGTTGCTAAAATATGTGCTCATTACCGTAAAACTCAGCGCCCCCTCCCTCTCCGTCTCGGCGCTTAGCCTCACATTTCCAACCATTTCAAACCTGCAGGACGTCCCAGTTGTTCCTGCTGATGGGAGCCTGAGCGAAGAGAAAACCTGGCTCTGTACCACCGCTAATTATTGTTATGAAAAGAAAAATGGTCAAATCTAAGTGTGTTACTATTGCAACAAGAGAAAAAAAGCAACAAATGGTGTTCAAAATAGGGGATGGGGGCCATTTGTGGCCCCTGAACTGATTTTTGTGGCCCACCCAACAACAAAAATTACACATATTAGGACAAAACCACAACTTTTAAATTAAAATCTGCTCACAAAAATGCTAAATGCTTTTCCAATCTTTATGGTTTTCTTCTATTTTCATGGTAACTAGGACTTTAAATTACAACTTGATGCACCCAAGTTTGTTTTTAGTTGCTGTATTAATACATGACTAAATACAGTAAGTGTCACCAAATGAAAACTGTTTTTACTAAAGAGCTAAATAGATTAAATATTCTATTTAATCTAGGCTTAATATTTAATATTTTAGGCTTGATTTTCTTCAATCAAGCCTAAAATATAACTGGATGCTTTTCACATAACCAGCAAAAAAATATTTGCAATTTTGGAATTTTGATCCTAATCCTACAAAAAAAAATGTGATACTTTATTTAATTTAAACAGTTAATTATTGTTGAGTAGAAAAAATAAACATTTTTGGTGATTTTAGTTTTTTTTAAAGTTTTTTTTTCCCCCTCAAAAACTTTTAGAAACTATTTTGGACCATTTGTCAACAAGTTTGAGCCCCAATGTCATAAAGTTTACTTTGATGTGTTTTGATATTATTTAACATTTTCTATAACTATGCTGCCATTTTGGAACTATGTAAAAATCGCTTTGTTTTGATCATCTGCTGGTGATACGATGTATAAAATGGAACCATGTAAACTAAACACTGTAAAACAGATTGTTTTAAACTTGTACCTTTAAAAACTCGTTTTTGCTCTGATTCTGACCAGCATTTTTGCTCCGACGTGAACAAACCCGGTTCAGTTCTTTCCTCCCAGCTCGGCCGCCATAACGGCAAACTTTACAGTAACAAGTCACTGAATGCTTCTGTAAGTCTCACCTTTCTCCACATGATCAGTTTCCCTACAGTCTAAATGTAATTCTGAACCCACCGCTGTCAGTCGGCCGCCAGAGTCAAACGCTCTTCTTCATTTTGCTCAGACACAAAGAAAATAAACAGCAGAGGCTGTTACAGTTAAACATACAGGAGCAGTTTAATGATTTACTGTGATCTAAGGTCATCAATGGATGTTTTCTATTCATAGAATAATAATAATATAATTAAATCTGAAGTAAAGGAAAGCAAATACTATTTTACTCGAGTAATTTCCTGGATGGCTACTTTTTACTTTTGCTTGAGTGAAAATATGTTTAATTTGTGCTACTCTAACTAGAGTACAACTTTTGGTTATGTATTGTATCGTTTATCATTTATCGTGTACATTTTCTTATAAGATTTTTAATTTATCATTGTTACAATGAATTTCAGTTAATGATGTTTTAAAAAAAACAAAACTCTCTGGATTGTCAGGATTGTTAGTTTTACTATTTTCTCCACTGTTTGTTCAATAATCTGCCAATATGCAGTTTCTGTGCGCAGCTTAGTGGTGAAAATCACTTCTTTATCTGTCCTAAAGAAGCTTATTGCACACAGAGGAATGTTTTCTACAGCAGAAATTGTGTTTATGGTGCTGTGTCACCTAAAAAAGACGTAATAAGTAACAAGGTATTATTGTCACTTTAATCGTTATCACAACAGTAACGCAAAATGTTGTGATAAAACTTAACTCCAGACAGAGACCCGCCTCTGGTTCTGAGGAAGATGAGGAGAAGCAACCGAGGAGGCGTCTCTCTTTGGAGATCAATGGGTAATAGTCTGAAGTCGCAGAGGCGATTAGAGGCGTCGACTTGCCTGTGTTGTAAATGCTGTCAGATCTGTTAAAGGAAGCCTAATACCTCTCAGGTTGAAAGCTGTAATAACATCAACTGTAACCGAATCCGCGGGGAAGTGCAAGTCTGTCTGCGTTTGTGTGAGTGAGTGGAAAAACAACGGGAGGAAGGAGAAAGAGTTTCATTTTGTGTGCGTTACACCAGGTGTGTGTGTGTGGTTGTGTGTGCGCTACACCAGGTGTGTGTGTGTGTGTGTGTGTGTTCAGGTGGGCGATGTGCCGCGGGGTTCGCTGCTGGCTCTTTCTCTCCGGCCACCAGACGCCTGTCACTTGCATGAAAAAAAAAAAAAACAGGCCGGTGGATGAGGAGGGGAAGGACAAAGGAGGAGCTGAAATCATGTCACGTAGCGCTAATTCATCCAGCCTCATTAGAGAGCGGGAGGAACCCGGGGGGAGCAGGGGGCCCGGGCCCCGACTGCCACACACAGACGCATGCATGCATTCCCCCGGTGGGTCTGCAGCACATGCTTCTACACTGCAAAAACACAAAGTCTCACCGAGTATTTCCGGTCTAATTCCTAGTGCAAAAATCTTACTTACAGATGTGGACAGTAACTAGTTACTTTTACTTGAGTAACTTTATTATGAAGTATCACTGCTCTTGCTCTAAAACATGTTTTAACCAAAAATTCACCAGACACACAGCTGCAGTTTTTGTTAAAGTCTTTTATTGAAAGATACTGATTTGGAAAAAAATATTTTGGCTGATTTTGTTATTCTTTGTTACTGATATGAATTATTGTCATTTTCGTCCTTAAAACACCAAAATTTCCAACTAACTTTATATTTTGGTCCATCTGATCATTTTAAAAGATTAATAATTTGATCAGTTCCTCAGTACTTGAGCAGTCCTTTAACCAAATACATTTTTACTCTTACTTGAGTAAAACTATGTTGAAGTAATGCTACTCTTACCTCTTACTTGAGTACAATTTTGAGTATTCTGCCGACCTGTTAGTGCACTTGAAATAAGATAAAACTTATTTACAATTAACATTTCAACAAAATGTAGGAGCTTGTTTAAAGTAAATAATTTATATCGTGAATTATTTAATAATTCACGATATAAATTATTTACTGGGTGGGACTAAATAATTCAGAGTAGCTGGGTGGACCTAGCCCCGCCTTCGAGGATGAAGCTCCTCCTCTGAGATGCAGTTTCCAAGCTTCCTGAGCTCAGCAACACTTCCCCACTCAGCTCCTCCAGACTAGCCAGCAGCAATTAGCAAACACCTGGTGAAACTGCTGAGCTCATTTTAGGAGCTTCTTCTCAGAGCAACGCTGGTAAAAACGTGTTAAAGGGTTAATAGAGAAGCCATGTTGGGATGGCGTCCAGAAGGCGGAGTTTCAGAAAGAGCAGTAGCTTCTTAAAGAGACAGAGGCCCAATTTCACGAGGTTTTGATATGTACAGCATTTTTCTAACAACTGAAGGAAACAGTTACTTGATTATGTTAAATGACACTATGTTCCTGGAAAACACATAGAATTGATGAAAAAGTGCCAGTTTCACTGGCAGATTATTTAACTTCTAACAAAAATTTTTCCCATGTTACAAGTGAAATAATCTGCCAGTGGAACTATTGGGTTTTTTCATCAATATTAAGGAATCATTGACTCCTATTTCTTGCTGAAAAGTTACTTGTGAGTTAGTTTAGTATTATTTTAAGTGTACTGAGGTCTTTACAGTAGAAACTTGACCAGAAATCCTTGGTAAGATGTTGTGTTTTTGCAGTGCAGTCAGATCCGGTTTCTCTGCTCCCCGCACACGTACGCAGACGACACCGGCGCACGGCGCTGCGCGGGGGCAGTTTGGGGAATAGAAAATTGCCTTCTCAGGAAGGCCCCGGCCAATTAAGGACCTGACCGTATTGAATGTCAAGTGTTAATTTAGGCTCCCCATCCCCCCCATCCTCACCCCTCAATTTCCCAGCAGGGTGGGTGGTGGGGGGGGAAACGAGCTGAATGTGTGTGTGAGATGAGCAAATGCATGTCAAGCCAAAGTTGATTGCCTCGCTCCGTATTATGTGTCGCAGGCAAGTGGCAAATGTGCTCCCGCCTTTTAGCCTTTCACGCACCCCCAGAGGGACCCGGCGCTGGGAGGAGGAGCGGCGGAGGATTAACTGTACCGCCGCGATAAGAACGGAGGGGGGACAGACAGGGAGAGGACGAAGGCTTGGCTTGATCTCCAAGGACTGGGCGGTGACTTTGATAGTCTTTTAATTGCCTTCATTTCGCAGAGGTGACGTCCCTCGGAGACATCCTTTAAAACCGAGCGTGACTTTAAAGTTTAAAGTCCCGCTGAACGCTTTGATCTCGTAGGTTGCGTCTGAGTTGGGCTGATGGTAAAGGCCCACCTCCTTACCTCCGTGATCTAATATACATCCACTTAGTCTTAATGGGCAGATTCCCTTTCTCCTCTTGTGATGACTGTTGCACTCTTTAAAAGTGAAACTGCCAGCTTGTCTTTCCCATCTGACCCCCTCCTTTGTCTCTGTCGGTCTCTGCCTCCTCGACCTCCGCCTGGGTTACAGCAGAGTTTATGCTGGAAACCGACCTTCCTCTCTTTGTTTTACATGCATGTTTTCACATTTGCATGAACGTGTGCGAGCGCTGCTTGACGTAATGCTGTGAAATTGAGTAAAGAGGGTGAGTATCGATCATTTACTCCTGTGTGTTGTTGGTGTCTGCAAAGTCGTGACAGAGAGAGGTTGGGTCATCTGCACAAATGCAAACAGACGAGCAAACGCATCACAGAATGCTGCAGAAGTTCCTTCAGTTTGGGTTTGTTTCATGTATTGAAAACATTTTTAATAGGACAGAACAGAAATATCTTTAATTGTTGTCCAGGAGTAACAGCAGCAAAGTGACAATCAGCACGAAAAGTCACACAAAGATGAAAGTATAAAAATAAGAATAACATATGTAACATTGTAAACTCTGATCCAAAGGAATGTGTGACTGTGTGGGATAATTTAAACAATGTTCTTTAATAAAACAACAAATTGTTAACAAGGTGTGGAAATAAAACATTGCAAATAGCAGCTGGGATGTAAACACTTGTTTTGTTTTTGGCAGCAGTGGATTTGTTTACATTACAAATGCACGTAAACTTTAGGCAATATTCTGCTAATGTTGACAAAACACAATTTAGGAATTTCCATTAAATAAAAAACACAATTAAAAACACTTGTGAATAAATCTGTCATGTAAAAACTTGCTGAGCCATGATCATCCAACTACTTCCTGTGTTTGGGTCAGTGGTAACATTCAGCTGTTGATCATGTGACTCGTGTGATGCGAAAAAAGTTGTTTAGTTTTATTGGTTAGCTTTTATGCTAGTGCTAAGATATTTTACTTGCATTTGAAAAGCATCTCATGCACCAGACCCCAGAGTGGAGAAAAGCAACATCATTAATATGAGCTTTTATTCTGACACTAGACACTGGTCTTTGCAAACCAGCCAATCAAGGAGCTTTAAGACCAGAGGAAAGGAAAACCATAAATATTAGCTTCTGTGCTAGTGCTACGACAGTTTCCTGTCCTGTGTTTGCAACACAGCGAATCCAGTAGCCCAGAGAATGGAGAAAAGCTAAACAGTAGATGTTAGGTTATATGCTAGTGCTAATATGGTTTCTTGGCAGCTAATCCACAGTCTCCAAGAGCAGAGAAACCGAAGACCATTAATGTTAGCTTCTATGCTAGAGCTAAGATGGTTTTTACTATTTATTTTATTATACATTAAGCTACATATATTTGGTGTTTTAACTATTAAAATAGTCAGTTCCAAGTGTTTTTTGAGAGAGTCTCTAGTAATCATGGATTTCAGCTATTTGTGGGCCACAACTGCTGGCATTTATACCGTATTTGTACCCGGTGAATAAGTTAATTGGGTAAAAATAGTTGCTGTGTTTCCAGAATCAGTGGCAGAGTCCTGGACAGGCAGCTGTTGCAGGTCAGTGTTTGGAGTAATTCAGTCCCTGATCACTGATAATAAACCAGAGGGAGCGCGTTAAAGCAGAGAGGAAGAGTTCAGCCGCTTGGCAGACTCTGGAGTTAGACTGGACCGAGAAGTCTGTCAGGCTCAAATTGATCACCAGCCCTGGGAAACCGGGAGCAAACAGAAAGGGACGTGGACAGATGCCACAGATCAGGCAGAAAGAGAAAGAAACGGGGAGAATCTGTGGCTTAATCTGCCCAGAACGGCCATTTTCCCCTCTGGATGATAGATGTCGTGGGCCTACCGGGTGACACAGATGGATAACGCAGGCGTCCGGGGTGATAGGGTTATAAATTAACACATTACTGGACCCTAATGTGAACTACAGCGGCCCACCTCGCAGCAACGCGATCGGCCCTGCAGGCGAACACACCAACACGCCCACAGCTTCGCTGATGCGTCGCGCTGAGCTCAGGATGCGGATCGTGCTCCTCAAGTGGCATTGATTTGGCAAAGTGCTGAATGAGCAGCAACGCTCCAGCTGCTGTTCCTTCTCCACTTTCTTTACTGGTTTCCTGCATTTCACACTTTGGTCCTCATTTATTCTCCTTTTGCTGCTTTAGTGCAGCGCAGAAAGATCACTCCTCTTTTTTTACTCTGAGTTTGGCTTCTCGGATTCTTTCACTGCAAAAGCATGAAATCTTACCAAGTATTTATGTTTAGTTTCTAGTGCAAATATCTTAGTACACTTGAAATGAGACAAAACTAACTTACAAGTAACTTTTCAGCTAGATATAAAAGCTTATTTTAAGTAAATAATTCCTTTAATATTGATGATTTCACATGTAACAAGACATTTTTCCCATAAGTTAAATAATTAGTCAGTACTTTTTCATCAACATTAAGAAATTATTGACTTAACACAAACTCCTATATGTTACTGAAAAGTTATTCATAAGTTAGTTTTGTTTTATTTAATGTGCATTAAGGTATTTGCATTAGAAACTAAACCAAAAGTACTTGGTGAGACTTTGTGTTTTTGCAGTGTTCACTGCTCTGCCAAGACTTCTCCAGCGTTTCTCTCCTCAGATGTCCTGAAAAGTGTCTGCCTCTGCTTTCTCTCTCCAGCTGGAACATTTCTTCTTCTGGCCCACACAGTTTTCACCAGCCAAAGCTGTTATGTCCCCCGAAGTTGAGCCCAAAAGGGAAGTGGTGTGTGTGTGTATTTGTAGCTGGGGATTGGTGTTTAATAGCCCGACATACAGAAGAGCTAATATCCAGAGCAGCAGTAGCCTGCGCGCTGCAAGGCCACACACAGAGGCGCGGCTCTGAGCAGCCTCACAGTTTTGGGAACTCGGCTCTCCGCCTGCGAAGCGAGGCGAGGGCTCAGACTTCTCCCAGCCGACCGCAGCCGATTCAGAGTCGCTGCGTGCGGCGACCGCCACCGGTTCTTCTGACGAGTTTCAGCTGAAAGCTAAACGTTGTTAGCGTCCGCTCATAGTGTGTGTGACGTAAAGCCTGAGATGAAGAAACTGTCCCTCCTGTCTTCCTTTCTTTCTGTGGTTCGGCCAAACGGTTAACATCTGGTGACCAGCACCTGACCTTCATATGGCCTCTCTCTCTCACACACACACACACACACACAGTTCACCAACATAAAAGCACAACAAGAGCCGGACAGCGTCCAAGCGATGAGTGAATGACCGCATGCACCCCCTGCCTCCCCCGCTGCGCCGGGTCTGCCAGACCTCTGGGGTCCCTGCAGATGATTGGTCGATGAAAGGTTGACGATGCGTCCAAAGTTTCGGGGGAAACGGTCCGAAACCTCAACGGGACGAGAGAAAACATCGTCAGAACCTTCTGCCACACCTGAGGGCAACTTTTACAGTTAATTGATTTATTTTGTTGTGGTAACTTGTTTTTTTATTTGGAGAGAGACGAGTTTGATATGGGAAAATGGCCGCCGGTCTTTTAACGCAATTTTTTGTTTGCGGTCGATTCGTTGTTAATTCTTGATTTTTTTTAAATAAAAATGCATCAATTCACTCCGAATGTGATTTAAAGTAAATTTCTATAAAGCCATGCTCAACTGTAGAGGTGGGCAGATTGGTCCAAATTATATCGATATCAAGTTATCACATCAATAATCGATACTTTAGCTTCAGATTCCCTCTTGAAATTTTTGGTAGAGTATATTTTCTCCATTCTACCATAAAAATAATTTTTAGATTATAATTTTTTTACACAGTTTATTTAGAAAATAATGGAAACAAATTAGTTTAGTCTATTTTATGATGTTAATAAAGTAGTTTGTCAACAGTTATACTAACTTTACTTAAATTCTTAAAGTTTTATCAAAATAAAAAAAAAATCACAAAAACATCTAAACAACAAGAATTTGGTGATATATTGTACTTGGATAAAAAGTATTGGTAAAATCTCTCCAAGTATTTTTGGTTTAATTTCCATCTTAAACTATCTTCAAACTCTTAAAATAAGACAAAACTCAATTTGAAGTAACTTTTCAGCACGTTTATGAGGTTGTTTTAAGTAAATCATTCCTTAATATTCATAAAATGTAGTTCATCTTGTAACATGACTTTTTTCCCATGTTATAAATGATATAATCCACATTAATAATCAGAACATTGACTTATAACAAACTCCTACCTCTTTCTGAAAAGTTACTTCTAAGTTACTTTTGTCTTATTTCAAAAGTACTAAACTATTTGCAGTGGAAACTAGGCCAAAATTACTTGGTAAAATTTTGTGTTTTTGCAGTGTGATAAAAATTGGACCGATTTAATCTTCAATTTAGTGATCGGTGCATCACCAGCTGGACCAGATGGCTGAATGAAACGACCAGTCGCTGTTTGTGTTGCTCTGAGGGCCGATAAGAAGGAAAAAGTCCCGAGAAATGAGGTCAGAGGCAGAAAAGGAGTGGCTCATGCATCACAGGCCCCTGACCCGCCGGGGTCGCGACCTTTCATCACCCTTTGGTCTTTTTTGTTGTTGTCTTTTTGCGCCTGAAAGTGTGTCAGAGAGTGAGCGTCCCGTCAGAGGAAAAAGGAAAACCCACCGCCGCTCCCTGCAGACGCAGTCCGGGTGAACAAGGACCGCGCGGAGATCAGGTCAGAGATAGAGAGCCTCACTTTTCGGATTCCACCCAAACCGGGGGAGACCTGGAGGGCAGCGGTGACAGGGAGCGACGGAGTGGAGCGTCTCAGCGAGAAAAAAACTCTTACAGCACGAGGAGGGGGAGTGGGGAGCAGCCTTGGGACGGGGGGCGGGGGGCAGTGGGGAGGAAGCAGGAGCGTGTCCCCGCCTGAGGCTGATGCATTGTGACAGTCACTTAGAAGGATTTCACTTCCCCTAAACTGTGGCTTGCAGGAAGAAACACCATAAGTTGGGACAATTACTGGCTGAAGGAGATATGACAGGACACATGCAGAGCCACAGAGGGAGGGCGGCGTGGGTGCGTGTGTGCGTGTGGGCGTGGGTGTGTGTGTGTGTGTGTGTTGGGGTGTGTGTGTGTGTGCGCACAGAAAGTTGTATCATCTGCTACATATATGGATGGTTTCACTGCAAAAACACAAAATCTTACCAAGTATTTTTGGTTTAGTCTCTACAGCAAATATTTTATTACACTTGAAAAAAGACAAAACTAAGTTACAAGTAAATTTTCAGCAACACATAGGAGCTTGTTTAATGTTTAATTCCTTAATATTGATGAAAAAGTGCTTGTTCCATCGGCAAATTATTTAATTTGTAACAAGACATTTTTCCAGTGTGATAAGTGAAATAATCTGCCAGCTGAACTAAAACTTTCTCATCAACATTAAGGAATTATTGGCATTAAACAAGCTCCTACATGTTGCTGAAAAGTTTCTTGGCAGTTTGTCTTATTTGAAGTGTATTGAGATGTTTGCAGTAGAAACCAGACTGCTTGTTAGGACTTTGTGTTTTTGCAGCGCAGTGCGTGCCTGCGGGTCCAGGGAGGTTCTGCCTGCGTCCTGCTCCTCCTGGTACCGAGCGTCACGCCGCAGCCTCCCTCATTCCTTCACCTCCGCGCTGCAGCTCAACCTGGTGACGAAGGCCAGCAGGGAGGAAGGAGGGAAAAACAAAAGAATCCATCAAACCAACTGAAACCAGGCCAAAACGAAGAGAAATGGACTTCATTTAGTTTTTGACTTTAGTCTGTTTTTTTTATTGTTGAATTTTAATACTTTGGTCTTTGGTGTCGTAGGCTTGATGAATGTCCAGAATGTTCTCCGCGCTGCAGCACATTGTGTTACCCGTGTGCTGCGAGCCTTGCCAAGAATGTCTCTGTAATTTGGGTGTAAGTGGATTCCAAGAAATACAGTTTTCCTTTTTCATTGAGTCGTTTTGCTTTCAGCGCCGTTATGTCCTCACGGCGTGTGTGAGAGGAAGGGAGGGCGAAATTATCTGCGGCTCTGCATGGCACCCACCGTCCGGCGTCACAGCAAAGTACGGTCAGAGTGTCCAAAACGGTGCGTCCTGCTTTCATTGACCTTGTTTGCAAAAAGCTGGAAATTTTTGAGGATTAATGTGAAGGTGGGAAGAAAGCAAGTAGCACAACTTCAACATGGCTTCACAAACTGAAAAAACACCAAATCTGAAGTTTTATGTATTTTCTACTGCTAATGTCTTAGGACACTTGAAATACGACAAAACAAAAAATTTTACTTCCACTGGCAGATTATTTCACTTATAACAAAACATTTGTCTCATGTCATAAGTGAAAAAATCTACACATGAAATCAGAACATCGACTTAAAACAAGCTTCTACTCCTTCCTCAAAAGTTACTTGTAGGTGAGTTTTGTCTTATTTTAAATATTAAGATATTTGAACTAGAAACTAGACAAAAATAATTCTGTGCTCTTGCAGTGCTCAAGTAAAAGCAAAAAGTATTTGTCCAAGAAATTACTCAGAGTAAAAAAGTGGAAAGGCTGATCTTAACATCTGATTTAATATTTAAAAACTACGTCACCAGGCAGACAAAAATATAAAATGATGTGCAAATTATTTTGTTTTATTTTATAGAGTAGATCAATACAAATAATTGCATAATAAAAAAATAAATTAATCTTTTTAACAAGAAACTGACAGGCATGGATGGACGGACGGACGGATATAAATTCTAAATAAATGAGCCACTGCTGTAGGAAATTGTCTATTTTCAGCACAAAAACCAAACCAATCAGTTTCATTGTTTGTAAATTCACGCCTTTAATTTAGTCAAAAATTAAATATTTGACTAAAATATTTCAGTCAGTTTTACATGTTTTTGTTTTCTAAGCATTGATCTTAACTCTTGAAACGAGGCAGTCAGTGTTTTACAGTGTATCTGTACTGGATTCACCCTTTTTATTTCTGCCAATATTAAGTTAGAAAGTTTACTTTTGGAGAATTTGACAGCTGCTTTTGGCTTTTATGCTCCAAACCCACAAACCCACAGGTTGCTGCTTCCTAACCTTGGAAAAAAACTTAATTCAATTCAAAAATACTTTATTCATCCAGATATCTTCAGAGTTGTTAGTGATTCTGTAGGCAGGAAAGATCCAGCAGTAGCAGTCGGTGCTGCTGTGATTCTGAAATAGCCTCTGACTGAAGATTGTTGCTGTATGACCGCCTCATTACTGCACTGCAGATACACAAAATTACCAAATATTGTTGTTGTAATTTCTAATAAAAATATCTGTACTGGAAATATACCGGAGGGTATAATTGTCAAATCATACAACAGAAAAAGCTGAACCAAAGTCTAGAAAATAACAAACCAGAGCTAACTTAACGTCTCCAACACGCTGCCGCCACGACGCGCCGATCTGGACTAAAAGACCAAACTGCTTTCTCCTTCTTAATGCATATTAGCCATAGTTTCTTGAAGCAGTCATTACGGATGACAGGGGTCAGCAGAGGTTGTCGCCTGAGCACTCCATCGACCGGCGGGTCGATAATGGACTCGTGTCTGTCCACGGTGACCCTTACAGTGATCTATATGAGCGGGGAAGCAATATCCAGCCGCGTGTTTGTGAGGAGATTAAAAGTCAGCAGATCGTGATCCATGTTGTAGTTTTGGGAAAAGTGACTGAAAGTGCATCATCACATCAGAGGATAGACTTTAAATTACTGATGTTAGCTTAGAACTGGGGATGAATTGACCCACATTTTGCTCTTTCGAAACCGATATCTGACGCTTGTTATCGGCCGACACCGATCCAATACAGGAAAACAGCTGAATTGACTTAAAACCTTTTATTTTTTAAATATTGGGAACAATACAGATATTAATATTGGTTCATCTCTATTTAAAAATCACCGAACAGCTTAGCACTAGACTACATTAAAGATCTGCTGTTGTCATAGCAACCTTCCAGACCTCTCAGGTCTTCTGGTTCTGTTCTGCATCCAGAACCGAACATGGGGAAGCAGCATTTAGCTTCTATTCACTACAAATCTGGAACAAACTTCCAGAAAACTGTAAAACACCTGAAACAATGAGCTCCTTTAAATCAAAGCTGAAAACCCAGCTGGTTAGAGTTGATTTAGAGCCGTAATAATTAGAATATTGATCAACATATTTGATGTTTTGATGGTTTTGATGATGAAAATGTAACGTTTGTTGTTGGTTTCACAGTTGCTAACTGAGCAGGGTTTCCCCCAGTGTTTTATAAGCCTGGCGGGTCACCAGGCTTTACTCCCCCACCCCCACCAGGCTAAGCACTGTTTGTTTATTTATTACATGCTTATTTAAACACTAGTATCAGTGATAGCAAAGACGACTGTTTGGTTAAATGGTTGGAAGCACAAGGGCGACATAGTTCAGTCAGCGGACTGAAGTCAGGTTGTTTACAGACGGAAACCACTTCCTGTCTGTACCTGGGTTTTGGATGTTTTTCATGATTTTATGTTGTACAGCGATTTGAACTGCCCTGTTGCTGAAATGTGTTTTACAAATAAACTCGATTGATTGATGATGGAATGGTAAAACCTTCAGCAGCGGCGGCGACTCCCCATCTCGTCCACAGGGCTAAATAATTTATCTGCTCTCGCTCTACCTCGGTCCTTCATCGTCTCCCCTCCTCCTCCTCTCACACTCCTCTTAGCACTTGCTTCATTTGTTTGCTTTAAGGAGCTAAATCTTGTTTGCACGTATTAATAAGTCAAGGCGGATTATGCCCCCGCCCGCCGCCGCGGCCCCTCCAGCACCCCAGCCGTCTCTGCTTACACTGTTTGGCTCTGTTTGCTCTCCCTCCCCTCCAGAATGTGCCAGAGCTAGCACGCTAAGCTAATTAGATTAATTCCGACGCCCATAATGATTGCTCGCCATCCATTTTTAATGACCGGAGCATATCAAAGAATAGTAAAGCGTGTTACCCGCAGCCCCCCTCCGACTCCCCGGGGTGTCGCGGCTCAGTTGGGGGCCCTGGCTGAGTGTTAGCGTGTTAGCATCTTGCCCATTGTTTATGGTCTCTCTCTATGTGCGTGCTTACATATGTGTCACTGCAGGCTAAAAGGGAACATATGTTCAGCTTGGCCTTTTATAGACCCTCTGACACACACACACACACATAAAGCAAACAAAAGCGAACAAATCAACAAAAAGATAAATATTCACGTTCCTTAAACATTTTCACATTTATCACACTACTACCACAATCTTCAGTGAGATTTTATGCTAAATTTTCTCTTTCAGGCTTAACGAACATTCATGGACCACATAACTTGAAATTGGCCCCACAATAACAAAACAGCTCAATTTATACAACCTGACATGAAAACTTTAGCCTCTTTTCTCCCTTATTGTGTCCTTTTTGTGCATCCTGATAAGAAAGTCGGTGCTGTTTTGTAAATGTGATTGGCATCAACAAAACCATGAACTATTTGGGGCATTTTGAGGTATTGACAGATTCTGACAGTGTGGTTTCTAAGCGTTCCAATAATGGAAAACACATGGAAATCAAAAAAGAAGTGTTTTGTGTGCATTGATAACATTTTAGAGCCATTTGTAATTTCAAAGCGTGATAAAGAAAAATAGACTGAAGTTGCTTTGGAAGAAACATTTTCTTTCAGGCTGAAGAAAGCTTGACGTAAATAGTTATTTTATTTTAAGCGTTAAGATGCAGTTAGTCAGCGCGGGGCGCAAATTGTGTCATAATAATGTCCTAAAAACAAAAGTTCTGCAACAAACCCTGAAAACTGAAAAATATTCCTGCAGACATTAATTACTTCGATCATATATATAATCCTGCCGTTGTTTTATCCTCAGTTTTTCTTTTCAGTGACCTGGTATTAAGCCATGTATCCATTATTACTTTTAAACACAGATCTTTGGTAATTTCACAGTTTGCATTGCACTTTGACCTCACATCATGTCAAATGAAAACAGTTGTTTACTTGCAGTACCTTTCCCGTGATGTTGTTTACAACCGTTGTCGTAGCTCAACAGTTTCACCAGATGTTTGCTAATTGCTGCTGCCGCTAGTTTGTGGGAGCTGGGTGGGAAGAAGGGCGGAAGCTCTCCGTTAGACTGCAGCTTTAAAGACTTTGTAAGAGCAAATGTTTAGGTTAGGTTGCCATGGAGATTAAGTAATTTCTCAAACATGCATTAAAGAAGCAAAGCAACACTCCAGGTACGTTTTTGTTGAAGGAATAACATTAAAACATGATGTAAAGCTGGAAAAAGTAGAATTTTAAAATTAATCCCATGCTGACATGCTCTGTTTGCACTGAAGAAGATTTACTCACCTCTGCATGCTGAACGCTAACAGCTGCTCCAAACTGTTTTCTGATTAGTTGGAGTTTAACTGCAAATCAAAGCAACACTCCAGATATGTTGGAACAATATTATAATATGATGTAAAGAAAAGGAAAAAAATCTAATTTATATAATAATTATGCTGTGAATTAATAGGAAACAACTTCCTTTGTGGCATAGTAGTGGTAGCATCATACTGTGGAGCTGTTTATCTTCAGCAAAAATGTTCTAGAAATGAGTGGAGACAAATGGAGAGAAACCTGAGAGAAAATCTGAATGAGAAATTGCTGAACGTTCCCCTTCCAGCAGGACAGAGCTTGTGTTAGAATGACCTAGTCAAAGCCCAGAATCCGAATAAGCTCTAGGAATTTTGCAGAAAAGAATGAAAAGTCACTAAAATTGCAACAAAATGCAGATTCACACCTCCATGTCCAGATGTGTGTGAAGAAATCACATAAAACCCCAAAAACACACTGAATGTTTTGATTGTATGAATACTTAACTCTTCTATATCATATCCAATTTTCCTCAAAGTACATAATCAAGCATTAAATCATAGTTTACACCTTTCTCTCCCTGAGCAGCTGCACTCATCTCCTCTCTTTATGCACTTGAGATGTTGCTCATCTTTAATAGATAGATCCCTCCTCTCTCTGTCTCTCTTCCCTGTAAAAGCTGCATAAATATTTGAGAGGGAAGCAGTTCAAAAGTGGGGGGAAAGGGGCGTTTAAAGTCGCCGTTTGGAAACACAAACGTGAAACGAGAGCCCGCGAAGGGATGAAAGAGTCGGCATGGCGAGGTAAGAATCGGAAGTGAGGCCGTCCCAGTTTGGCTCTGGCAGGCTGAATAAACAGCTTCGACGTACAGAAACTCACACACGGAGTAGATTTCCATAAAATATTAAAGGAGGTGTTTCCTGTAATTATAGCACTGTTTGCCTCTGCCTCAAAGCCTGATCTGTAATTAAACAGGATCACACACACATGCCAAAGAAAAGCACGCACACACACACCTGCGTACACCCCCCCCCCCCCCCACACACACACACACACACACACTCCCCCCTAGAGATTGCTGTAATTCATACTCTCCTTTAACACATGCTCAAATTTGTACCCACACACACTCAATGAACTCATTCATAGACAAGTGGCCCTGCACACTAAGACTTGAGCAAACACCTTTTTATCTAAAAAAATAAAAATAAAACCAGGAGTCTATAAAATGCTTTCCCAGACACCCTGCTGTGACGTTATCTCCATAACCATCCATATATTGATCCATCTTCCCTCCTCTTTAATTCTCCCCTTTCCTTATCTAATCTGACTACGCCGCTAATGGCAGCCATTCCCAGCCATGAACAAGCACCATAATGTTCTCTGGTAAGACGTTATGATGTGAAATGACCCCATTGATTGGCTGGCATCCCCACTGACAAAAGGGAGAGGTGGCGGCAGTCACTTATTGCTGTTAATGAGCTGTGGGATGGGCCCAGAGTGGCGCTCCGCACAAACACACGGCCCGGCCTGCAACGCTTTCTGCATAATCGTGGAGGCATCACTCCTACCTGTCTGCGGCCCGCCACGTTTTTGGCTCGTTAGCGGCGGGAGGCCCCGGCGACGAGCTTTTAATGGCCGCCGCTCGGCGTTGTCACGTCGCGTTTTCGATGGCTGTTGCATCTGTTTGTGCTCCTGCATCTGTTGTCTGCACCTGGTGTGTCTGCAGCGGGAGAAGCTGAAATTTAGCGCCTGACGGATGAGTCAGGGTTTCTGAGTTAAACGGGATCCATTGTGCAAAAATTCACTTTTTGTACATCCAGTCGGATGTCTGGTAAGGGTGGGCGATACGGACTTAAAGTTTTAGCTTAATATTTTGCCATAAATGATGATAAAAGTGAGGATTATTTTTTCATAGCATCACAAACATAAATACTACTCTTCAGCACACGAGTCACATAAAGAAGTGCAAAACTGCACACAGTGACTGCATTTAATCATATTTTCAAATGTATTGATACTTGATGACACTCATTGGCCAAATAGTTGAAAAAGAAATCCCAACAATAAGTACATTCTTTGTGTTTATCAAACACTAAAAATGTTATTTATGACAACGGCAAATCAAAGTCCACTTCTGCTTTTCAAAGATGTATGGTTGTACAGGTGCACATCTGTTTGCAGCCATTTTTGTGCGAGTGTAAACGTTGAGTTGGGGGCGTGGCCAGCAGCAGCTTATTTGGATTTAAAGGGACAAGACGCCTTAAAGCAGCTCATTCTGGAAGGAGATCAAAATGGACTAAAATCTGATTATCTAAAAATGATTTTGTGCAGAAAATGTGCTGAACATGTTGTGTATCGCCTGTAGGCCTATCCTGGCATGTTGGGGGGAGTTTAATGGGTCACCTTTAAGCGTGTAGAGGAGCAGGAGGCGTCTGATGAGGCCACAGGCATCGATCTGAAGGGATTTTATGAATGAGGAGAATCTGCTCCTTCTTGTCTGTGTTTGCATACGAACACAGCCGCCGCTTGTTTTCCGAGCTGGCAGCCCCTCCTGGGGATTATCCGTGGGACTCATCCAGCGTGCATGTGCGACACATGTTTTTTTATTCAATCTTCTTGTCTTTTTATCTTCCGCCACCACCATAACGCTTCCTGCTATTTTCTTCCCAGCTCGGTACAAACGAATAACAGATGTGAGAGGCTGGAACAGGCTCCCCTCTCCCCGTTCCCCGCAGCCCCTCGTCCTGCGCTGCGACTCGCCTGCGACAGCCTCTGCTCTCTCGCTCGTCTCCTGTTTCCCGCTCGCTTTATTCCCTGAAGCCGGCCCATCCCTCGTCTGCTATGTGGGGACAAGAAGCTGCTCTCGCTCCCCACCCAGACACCCAGAACCTCTGGTGCTTACACGACTTTTCTGGGTTTTGGTAAAACATTTGTAGACAGCAAAAAAAAAATTTGCTGAATGATAAATTGTCCCAGAAGTTATCATAATAAACAATAATGTTGTTGTTTTGAGGCCATTTTCAAGCAATAAAATGCAAGAACACATTACCAAACTTTAAATTCTAGTGAATATTTAACTGGAAGGCGTTTTAATATCCGAAATAAATAAACAAAACACCAAAATAACACATCAAATTAATTGTGAAGTCTCTGTAAACAAAACGTCATCCAGTTTTTGGTAGAAAGCAAAAGAAAAATGCAAAAAATGATCATGCAAATGGAAATTATCCACCTTGTTTTAGTTTATCATGTGATGTTTATTCTATAGTTGAAACCACAACTGCTAAAAGAATCTGAAAACTCCTTCCAAAGTGTCCAAATCGCCGCCCGTTGGCTCCGTCTGCATACAACTGTCATGCAAATTTAGAGTAAAGTTCCCAGGACAGATTATTTTAGAAGATTAGTAATTAAACCCTCATCCAATAGCTTTACTTATTAATCAGAGCCTCTGAAGAATACATCCGTGTCATATTGATGTGGCACGGTAAAAAAAAAAAAAGTATTTATGTAAGAGGATAAAGCGAGGTGTCTGGGAAGAGTCAATAATTTCATATATAAGCCTGTGAAATAAATGACCTGATATCTGCAATGAGAAGGCTCATTTTAAAGCCGTAATCCCAGCTCTGATTCTTGGGAAGACGGGAGCAACAGGATCAATGAGGGTTTAGATCCTGGGAAATTAGTGCACACACACACACACACACACGCACACACACCCACTCCCACCCCCCCCCACACACACACACAGAGCTTCAGCTAGCTTAGATCCTTTCCAGGAATCATTCAGTTATATTTGATCTTACTGTGAAACTGCTAAGTTCTCGACGTTTGGGACTTCTTACAAAAATTAGAAATCAGTTGCTGAATTAGATCCAAATTCCCCCCCTTACCCCCACCCCAACAGAACCGGACCTCAGGCCTGCATAGTGGAAACACATGTTGAGGAAATGATTTCTAATTTTCTCCACACTTTGTGGATTCTCAAATTTATTTTCAGGTTGTCCAAATTCGACGTAACCAGGACCAGAAGTTAATTCTTACAGCAGCGTTAAAGACAAAGGCTGTCGTGTTTTAACCTGAGAGCGGAGGCTTCCTCTGCACACACACGCCCACACACACCCACACACACACACACCCCCACGAACACACACACCCCTACACACACACATTAGAGCCATTGTCACACTCACACATAAACAATTAAAATGTCATTACTTAGCTGGAACCGAGCAGCTCAACTAGACAGAGGAGACAAGGGGAAGGGAGAAAACGCGAGACCAGAATGGCACTTAACGCTTTCATTATCCAAATGAATGAAAATCACATCAATGAGTCGAGACAAAGCAGCACTGTACATCTGTCTGGGAAGCCGCTAACAATTACTAATGAAGGCAGAAAAAAATCGGAGAAACATCAGAGCCGACTAAAGGTTTTGATCGGGTTTGGAGGAGCGGTGCCAGATGAACTTTGCCCTCAGAGCGGAGTGAGGAACCGGGCTGAGAGCTGATTAGTTGGAGGAAAACAGGAAATCCTCAGAAATTACACACTTTCTGTAGGAGTAGCATCTCTAGATGCAGCACTGACTCTGAAGCTACACTAACACAGCAGGTCTCCGATTTTTTGCTGAAATTTGATTTATTATTTTTACAGAAAAATCTCTTTAGACTCACCATCTCATTTACAAGAGACAGCAGCAACAAATGACATAAAAACAATAACAATATATTCATTTTTGCAGTGGTTATAGGCAATAAATCAATTAATCACATCATAAATTAAAACAAACTCAATGATTTCCTTTTGTATGTTTTTTTATTTTTCTCTTTTCTCTCTTTCTACCAGAAACTGAATGATAAAAGTTTTCAGTCTCAGGCTGGTTGAGACAGAAACTTAATAATTCATTTGATTTGTTTTTGTTTTGTACATTTAAAATGTCTTCCAGTTCCAGTGTTAAACATTCAATGAAATCTTTAATAATGTCTTCCTGCAATAGTATTATACCATTACTATTATACTGCATGAAAATGGTTTTAAACAACAACATTATTGTTTATCACAATAACTTCTGGGACAATTTATTGTCCAGGAAAATCAGTTGTTGTGACAGGCCTGCATGGTCATTTATGCTCCAAATTAAACCCAAACGAAATGAACAGTTCATGTCACAAAGCGACTCGGATATGCAGAAGAAGAAATTTGACGTCACACAGCAGCGCTCCGTTCACGGCAGTAATAACAATGGCCGCCGTCGTCTACGTATCGAATTTAAAGTAACAGGATGTCACAAAATTATAACAAGATGAAGGAAGCCGGGAAAGAGACAACAGAACTAATAGCAGCGGTGTTTAGTGAACCAGTTACTGCAACTTCTGAAGAGAAATCTGGGTGTGTTTTGTTTATGTTTTACTTGTGAACGGAAAGGTTAAAAATGCCCAAAATAAATAACTAAATAACACTAAAAATAGCTCAATATCTAATCATTTTCAGCCATTGTTTACAATTTTTCCACATTTGGCTTCTTCTGGTGCAGAATTATGACGCACGTTTCGCCTCAGCGACATAAAAGTCAGATAATCAGTCGAGTTTTTTTGTATAACACGTCGGCAGAAAGGTGCTCTACATAATAAAAACAGAAAATTACAAAGTTATACAAAGATAAAATGCAGACGCTTTGAAAACAATCAGCAAATCCAATTTAGTTCCACATTTTTTTTCCCCAAATATGTTTGAAGCCAAAAATGATTTAGGTCATTCTTTTAGGAACGGAGACGATGTGAAAGTGGCGCACATCTGATTTTTTGGGGTTGAAAAATTCAGATTTGGGTCACATTTAGGCAATAAAAAAGGCGGATTTGGGTCGCATCGGCCTGCTGTGTGAACGCAGAGTTGGAGTCTGCGCTCTGCTTAGCCGGTAATAAATGGAGAGCAGAGTGGTAGGGGGCATGTAGAGGACAATCATTAGAGCTGCACAGAAGGGGGCGGTGAGGAAAAGCTGCTGGGTGTTAGAAGGAGAGCGCAGGAAGCTCGGTGGTCCCCGAGCATCTGGCACGGCGTCGCAGGCAGCCACGGTCCCTGTCATTAATAGTGATGAAATCATTTAAGCCATCAAGACTAAACGAGCCAGTTAAGAGACACTCAGCGCCGCCGAGACGCTCTGCCTCTGCATGCTGCCGGCATCCACACACACACAGAGAGAGAGAGCAGAGAGACGGAGGAGCATCTCCACAAACATCCATGAGTATTAACCCGTTCACACAGAGGAAACAGGACAATCCAGCCTTTAACTGAAGTGCAGTTATTTAGTGAGGCTCTATGTTGCTAACCTTCTGGTTGGATCCTGCCGACGCCGCTGGAATTTATCTCTCCTCAGGTTTTCTGAACCATTCCTGTATTTATGCTCCGATTCGGATCATTATCCCAGACGGGTCGTTTTTTTAGTTTTCTAGCAGATTGATTATCAAAATCAGCTGCAGCTTCATAGTTCATGATGTCAGATCCTCTAGCAGGGTTCCCATTGCCTTGAAAAGGAAAAAACAGACCCACAGCATCACATACCCACTACCATACTCACCAGTGGACAATGAAATAATGCTTAGCAGTTGCAGAAATCCTGATTCACACAGCAGGAAAATGTGACCCAGATCCAACTTTTTCACTGCAGTCTGAACGGCACAAAGCCAAACCTAAAAAATCTGATTTGTGCCTCTTCCTTATGTGGAACTAAATCAAAACAAATCCAAATGTCTTTGAAGCATCTGCAGTGTGAACTGTCATTTTATCCGACTTTTACGTCATTGGTGCGAGGCGTTTGACATTATTCTGCAAAAAAACACAAAATCTTACCAAGTATTTTTGGTCTAATTTCTAGTGTAAAAATCTCAGCACACTTGAAATAATTAAAACAAACTCATAAGTAACTTTTCAGCAAGATGTAAGAGGTTTTTCAAAGTCAATAATTCCTTAATATTGCTGATAAATTACTAGGTCACCTGTCTGATTATTTTACTAATGACATTGGAAATGTCACAAGTGAAATTATCTGACAATGAAACTTGATCTGTAACTTTAACATGGATCCATCGACGGCGGCGGCAGTAAACAGTTCACTGCCTGCTGCTTCTGCGCATGCGGGTCGTATTCGGGTCGCTTTCGGGTCGTAAACCGTTCACACCGGAGTCTGATTGCAGTCGCAATTAATTAGCAGTATGAACGCCCATGCAAAAAGAAATTATAATGAAATATCAGCAATAAAAAATCTGAACTAAGCATCAAAATCTGCTGCCTTAGTCTGATATAATCTAAGCTTACTTCTCCAGTAACATTCAGCAATTTATGCACATTTCAGTTCTGATATTTGGAGAGAAAAATCCATTTCTTTGGCAATTTTACATTTTCTTAACCTCTCTTAGCCTGCTGAGTGTGGGTCCAGTGTCATTTTCTTCCAGCTTCATTTGTGTTAAACTTTTATGGGTAAGTTTAGCTGACTCATGAAGAGCAACAAATGTTCTCTTGTTTTTCCCTTTTTGAAGAGTTGTTGCATCAGATTTTTACCTGTAGGAAACAGGAAGTCATGAAGTTCAGTTTATAAACAAGCAGAAAAATAAAATACCAGATTTTTTTTTAGTTTTGTCTTGCGCAGCTGTTCCCAGTTATTCTGGAGTAAAGCTGTTTTTAAATGCTGTGAAAACTTTTTAAAATAAATTTTGAATTGTTTCAAATCTCCAGTGCAAAATAAAACCCAGATTTCAGATGTAATTTGTTGCATTGTAGGTTAAAAAAAAGAAGATTGAGACAAAAGCTATACAACCAAAACCAGATGAAGAGTAACTTCAGAAGTTAACATGCTAACAGTGTTCAAAACAATAATCTGACAATAATTTATCAATTCTGGTTTGGATTTGGAGGAATAACGTAAAGCTTTAAATGTTTTTTGTTTTGCTGAAGATTTGTATTTTAGCTGGCAGAATGTAAAACGTTAGCAGCGTTGCTCCGAATGCTGAGCAAATCAAATGTTCCAGTCCGAACCACACAGGTTAATTATCTCTCCAGGCCTCTTTGTGCATTAAGCTCTCCACTCTGCGCGCATTACAGCAGCGAAAACATCTCACATACTGGTGGCCGCAGCGAGAGGAGCCAAACGTTGCTGGAATTAAGCAACAAACTGTTGTTTATCATTGGTGCGCCGCAATTTACAAGTGATGCACCATCATTAGAGCTGCAGCGAGCGGAGAGGCAAACCACTGGCTAAATCTGCCATGAAATACTAGACTGCTGCAATAAAAGCTGAGCATCTGCACTAAACTGGAACCAGATGAACCCTGTCAAGGATACACTGTGCTCTTTACCCCTCCTTGTTTCCTACAAGGCTGTGGGTTGGGATGAATGTTGAGAATAGTCCCCCTTTTTTTTTTTTTTTTTGGGGTAATTGCCTGCATTGATGTGCATGCATTGTGCAGCAGTATTTTCCAGTCGCATGTGTGTTCCAGTGCATGCTTGTTGGTCTTCGTGGGTATCGTGTTATGTGCTGCACAAGTACGGCGGCCACAAAGGGAACCGGCTGCCAACAACAGCACAGGCTCTGGCGTGGAGCCACACCGCCCCGCGGCCTTGTCTGGAAGGGTTCACTCCTCCACTGTCCGCTTGCTCCTCAGAAATCTGTCAAAAATCCTGAATATTCCAGCAGATTAAAAACTCGGCTTGACCCAAAGGCCGCGCCGCTAGCACCGAGCGCTGCGCTGATGTGGAGCTGAGTATAGCGCAGATTTATAGGCTTCATTAGGAGTCAGATGAGAACATTATGGTGCTTATTGTGAATTAGGGCACGGGCTCTTTGCCGTGTTTGCTGCTGGGGCGAGGTTGTGATATCCCCTTACTTCCTCAAGGCCCTCACTCAGAGGGGACAAGCGGGCTTTTTTCCATCTCCGTCCCAGACAACTTCTTTCCACAATGTTGGCTTTTGCTTATATAACGATATTTGATCGGTGCAAGGCCAAGCTGGATGGCTCGTTACACTGTACAGATGTAGGACGGTGATTGGTTTATTAGCCTTATAAACATAACGATGTGCTGTGTTTGCTTTTTTGGCAAAGTGGAATGAAAGTGGCTGCAGGACGGTCGGGGTTTTCCTCGTTGCTATTCTCCGGGCGGCGCAGTCGGATGATGTGTTATGTTTGCAGTAATCCGTCTGAGCGAGTGTTAACGGTCAGAGCGTGTTCTCCGGTGGCGCGGCTAACTCTACCCTCTGCCCGCCTCCTTTGTCTTGTCATCCTTTCCTCCAGCTTCCGTCAGTGGCGCTGCCATTTATTGACAGGGCAGTACATTCTCTGCATATCTGGGGGATTAAGTTGCAAATTTAAGCAGTGGGAAAATCAATGGGTTCCTCTTTTAATTCATGAGAAAGGGCTGTCACTGTGGAGAAAAAACACTGGGAAGATGTGGCTGTTTGGATCACATTCATCTAGGGAGAAGCTGAGGAAGAGGAGGAGGAGGAAGATGAGGGCAGGCTTTAAATCTCTCCATCAAATGAGGGTGAGGTTGATGGTGGCTCATGGGAAATAAAACATGTCCTTTGTTTCTAACTAGTCAGACTGTTTGCACAGATTTCCTAATAAAAAAACATTTTCTGTAATTCTGTTCTTACCAAACATATAAACACATTTATTTATTTATTCATATCCTGTAAATAAAAACTTCTGTGTGTTTTGTGGGAGTTATACTATAAAGGTACATAACACAGAAATGAATGTGTGACTTTGACTAGGCCGTTCTAACATTAATGTGCTCAAGCAGCTGTAGACACACGTCTGCTAACCGGCTAAGGCGCTAACAGCAGAGCTCATTTTTTTGCTAATTAAATTAGTCAGTTTTTTTTAACTTTCAGTTGCATAAAGTTTGACATCTGTGTTGGAAGTTTTTAAAAAATCAGCTAATGTGCGCAAAGCAGAACAAATTTTTCGCTAACTTTGAAAACATTTAGTACTTTTAGGCAAAGCTTAATAATTTTTAAATTCTAAAGCCTACTTTAAATGTCTAGTTTCGCAAACGTTCAGTTTAATTAAATTTGATATCTCTGTTGAAGTTTTTATCAAGAAATCTTCAAATAGTTAGACAATAATATTCATGCTTTTATTTTGAAGTTTATTTACGCAGCAGTTTCATTTCCTTTCTTCAAACTAGAAACATACAGGAACAAAATAAAACACAGACATTAGAGAACAAAATATAATCACTGAACAATATCTAAGTGCTTTATAGAACATGTAAATTATAATATCAAAATTAAATTGGTTGTAATCTTCCAAGGGGGAGATATAATTAAAACTTAGCTAACTTAGCTTCTGCTAATGGTGTAGCGCTGTAGCATTAGCATTTTTATTTGCCCACCTCTGTTTAAGCATTGTGATGTAATAATGTTTATCCTGCTCTATATGTTGGCGGTTGTTTTTTGAAAACTTCGGTGCGCAGCATCAGTTCTGAAAGGCGCTGTTCGTCTTTTTGCAGCTTCTCTGGGTAACAATCAGGAAACTCATCAGACACTCAGAGTGTTTTATGACTCCTCTACTCCAGGGGCGTTCATCCCCAGGTTGCACTGAGTTACTGTGGATTCCCTGCTGACTTCAGGGAGTTTGATTTTTTTTAATGAACAGCTCAATATCTAATTCATTAAAGTGGCTGTTTTATTTGATGCACTTTCTTTGCTCCAGCTGAACCCGGGGAGCAAGCCCTCAGGATGATAGATGTCCAGCTGCACACGCACAGAACGAGCGAGCGCCTGGGAGTGTGTGCTGGCTTGTGGCCCCTCGGAGAGAGACCCCGGGGGTCTCCGGCTGATTGTGACTCCTCTCCGCGGGGACTGAGATCAGGAGTTTTACTCTGTTTGACTGCTGAGAGACAGAAGCTGTAATTGGCCCCGCGCACACTTCCCTCTTCATCATTAGAGGCAGGCCAAAAGGCGAGCTTAACAATCGGTTTGGGGCTCAACGCCAGCATCCGTCTGACAGAGAAGAACAGCATGCAAGCCTTTAGTGTCCTTTAAGAAAATGTCGCTCCACTTTAACGCTGCATGTTCCCTCTGACCCTCTGCAGTTACAGGTTAGCCATACATGTGCATCACGTCATTGAAATACCAGTAATTATTGTTAATTTTCATGATTATGGCTAACTGTTAATAATAATAAATATACTGCTGATAAATGTCCCGAGACATTACAATGCTACATAAACCAATAAAAATTATTTTAAATTTAGAGAAATTGTTGACAGAGATTGCTAACTAGACAGTTGCCCAGCAGACAGTCACTGACTTCCTTACTATGCAGATTGAGGAAGATATGCCACTAAATGCCATCGTTAAAGAAGATTGATTTGGAAAATTGAGTGGAAGGTAGAAATGTATCAACAGCAATAACCACAGTTTTGAGAAGACTGTGAAGTAAAGATCATTAAAAGGGTTTGTAGGAGATTTCAGGTCAGAACCGCTTTACCCGGGCTGAGGAGAAAAAGAACCGGACTGCTGTTGTTGTTGAAGTAAATTTTGCATTTTATTTGAAAATTAAGATCCCAGAGTCTGGATGAAGAGTGGAAAAGAATCTACAGAGCTTGAAGTTTTCACATCCTACATATTTACTACAGGCTGTTGTTCTACAGTAAACAGTTCGAAACCTGTTGATGTAAATTATCTGAGGTCAGTTAGGCTAAATCAGCGGCACACTTAGCAAAAGTCATCAACTGTAAAACTGAAACCATTAACTAAAGGTCTGTACTTCCTGAAGCAAAATAACAAATATGGTAAAGTTGAGAGGGATACACTATGTTATGTCACATGTTGTGTCATTTACACATGGGGGCATCAACATGGTTGAATTTAAGATTTTCGCATTAGCTTCTGCTAATGTTTGTGTAGCGCTTTAGCATTAGCAGAATTAATCTTTAGCACAACTAACCTTTTAGTTAGTGTTGGCCACCACCGACCAGAACAGCACAGATGAGGTGAAGGTTTGTTGGTTCAATTTAGCATTTTAACATTAGCACTGAATACGGTTTTGGTGTAGTGCTTTAGCTTTAGCTCATGTTTATGATTAGCATGTTAGGATTAGTGCAGCTAACTTTATAGCTAGCGTTGACCACCGCTGACCAGAACAATACAAATGAGGCGAAAGTTGCCACTAAATACATCTTTTCAGTAGGAACACATAATTTTTCCAAAATGAAAATCTTTTCAACATCAATAAACAAAACATAAACATGAAAGTTTCAGTTTTTGCATTGAATTTCTGAAGAGATTTTTTTTGCAGATGCTTCCTTCCCTCTGCAAAACATTTGTAGCACCAAACACCTGAGAGTCAGCAGACTCCAAGACAAGATAGAAACATGCATTGCATAATGCACAAAACCAGCGAATCTAATATACAGCAGGTTGGAGGCACTGAGGACAGAAACCTATGGAGGGGAAGGATGTGGTAAAGTGAAACAGGGATGATTTTTGAAATTTGAAAGGGTCAGAGATGGAGTGGAAGGAGCTCCCTAGCAGGGGTCTGGGGATGTGTCAGGTGCCTGAGCTGTGCTCCGTGCCGGCTAAGGGTTGTTGTTACACTGAGGGCAGCGCCACAAGTCCGAAAGTATTGATTTCCCGCCTTGTCAAGATGCAGAGAACTGTCATGTGGAGAGCACTGACCTTGGTACGCACACTAAGACAACTATTCCCCGCGGCCCCCCACGGCACCGAGAGCAGAGAGGAGCAAGACGTAGCAGCATCAAGCAGCAAACAACAACAAGCTGCTAAGACTCCTGCAGGGGGAAGATGAAGAAGGTGAGGTTGGGAGGAAGGGAAAGAAGGGAAAGGAAAGGAGAGAATAAAGGATCAGGAAGCAAGACGGAGAGGGGAGAGGAGCTAACAGTCAAAGCCAGGGTTGGTTCCCCTGAGTTGTCAGTGGGCAGCACAGTGTCTGGTTATCACGCTGTTTGAAATGACAATGGCTTGACTTGTATTTTCCTCCTGAGACCCAACTCAGATCTATAAACCAGAAGGAGGAGGGAGGAGGGAGCCTTGGAAGACTGGAGACAAGAAAAGGCTGGTCAGAAAAAGCAAAGGGAGAAGAGGAGGCAGGCTGACACAAAGAGACGAGAGCCTCCTTCTGTTTCTGCTGCTTGTAGCCTTTGAGATCCACAGAAAGACACCGAGAGGAAGGAAGGGAAATAAGGCAGCCGCTCGAGTGAAATGTTTTTCAAGTGGGAGCTCCGTCAGGACTTGACAACAAGAAAGAGCTCGCTGTCACCTGCAGCTACAAGACGAGGCTCATCCCCAGTCACAGCAGAGACGCTAAAAAACACTACAAAGAGCTCTCCCTGGGTTAGATCGCGGTGACAGACACTTAAGAGACCCGGCTTTAGTCACACATCTCTTTCCTCAGATCTGGGCGTTTTGCTAACAAGCTCAGCGGCGAGTTTCCTCTCCTGTTCACAGAGGCCTCGGGATAAAGGCCACTTCTTCATGATGAAGAGTTCTGTGTGGAGTTGTGAGGGAATCTGAGCACAAAGTCTCTTTTTAGAGGCTGAAAGAAGTCGGATCCTAATTGAATTAGCTGACTTATTAGTGTTTGACGCTGTAAGCTCAGCTATAAGTGAGGACGTGGGGACTTAGGGAGTGGATTCAAGGAGCAGTGTTGGTTTTGGTTCTAATTTTACCCTCTCCTGACACACATTATTCCCCTTGTAGCAGCACTTAGGCCTGAATATGCTAATGCTAGCCGTAATGCGTGTGCAAGCGGGTTTAAGGCAAACCTGAAACCCAGTGAAAACCAACATTAACAGTTATTCATAAACAAGATTAATAAAAAGCAAAAATACAAAAAAAATTCACTAATTGTTTCATTTGAAGATAAAAACAGGCAACCTCCTTTATCCTCTGCCTCCCAATCCTCTTATTTAAAAATGTGGAGAAAACAGATTAAGCTCACCTTTGGCCATATTACAGCGCAGCTGCCTTGATGCTGATAGTAGCCTCTGTTATTTTACCTTAATTTGGTCTAAATCTTGTTACTAATTAGCCTTGCTTTTATTATCTCGGGGTATTAAATCCAAAGGCTTTAGGAGAATTAACTTTCCTCAAAGAAAAATGAATCAAAATTAAAAACACACTCACTCTCTTGCAGTGACTCTAGTTTCTTCTCATTTTACGTCTTTGTTGTTGTTGGGTTTTTTTTTTACAATTTTTACAAACTCATTCTTTCATGGATTAGATGATTTGGACAAAAGAGGATTAGGATCCCAGAAATAAAAATAATTTAGACTTTAACCTTAGCAGTGGAGGGCAGCTAGCTTAAAAGCTAGCTGTGCTATCCCTAAAGCGCTAATCATAAACATTAGTTTCACTATTACTAAAGCGCTATGTCGACACAATATTTTGCAAACGCTAATGCTAATATGTTAACTTCTATTCAAATAATGTCTGGCTTTCTAAAACTACAACCGTCGAACACCAATTTAACTTACACTTTATAATTTACATGTTTTGTAACACCCTAAGATATTGTACAAGTTTATATCTTTTCTATTGTCTGTGTTTTGTTTTTTCCTGTGTTCTTCTTGTTTGAAATAGTTGAAGGGGAAAGAAAGGGAGAGGAAACGGAACTGCTGCATAAACAAACTACAAAATAAGAGCATAAATATAAATGTCTAACTACACGAAGAGCAAAACTTCAACATAAATGTCAAACTTTATTTAACTGTAGGTTTACTAAACAGCCAGTTTAATTAGCAGATAAGAATTTATCCAGGTGAGCTAAACATTTTCAAAGTTAGTAAAAGCACTAAATGAAAAATTAGCTTCACTTTTAGCAGACAAGCTAACCTCGACTGAATCTCACAATACAGACGTTTTTTTTTTTCCTCAGAGTTCTTGAAACTTAAATGTATATCTAACATTTTTTGGTTTAGTACTTCGCACAACCTCCAAATCCAACACATTGAAGACTGAGATTGTAAAATGACAATATGTGAAAAAAATTCAAGGTGTATAAAATACTTTTGCAAGCTACTGTAGATTGTCGGCATCATTTAGGATTAGAATAAGACGTCCCTGCAAGCAGCACAAAACTTTGCACCTCATTAAGAACATTAAACTGGGAGCCAACATGCCACTTAGCCTCCATACTTAGCTGTTGCAGTGAAAGGTTGTGCTAAAAGCAGCTGATTCGCCCAGGCCGTCTCCTCTCTTTGGGGGCGCTCTTTGGGAACGGACATGCCAGGGAGGCCTTCGTTTCCCCCTTGTTTCCCTCCTGGAGCCAAACGGCAGCGCGCCAAGCACATTCCCTGACTGACACATGATAAACTTGGGGACAGGTGACCAAAGTGAAGCTTACCATTCTTAGCATTCCACACAAGCTTCCAGGTAATGACCGGCCAGCGGAGAGTTTCACCTCTCGTTAATCTGGCAGGAAAATGGGTCGACGCTTTTAGTGCCGTCGACAGGTACGATGAAGCAAAGGAGCTTCGGGGTTAAAGATTCGGATATTGAAAGGTCAACTGTTTTTCTCACTGCACCCAGGTCAGTGAAGCTGCTTTCAGTTTCATATTTCAGATTTAAAGGGGCAGTGTTTGTGTTTTCCAGGCACATAGTGCCATTTTACAGCCTCATCAACTAACTGTTACCTTCAGCTGTTATAAAAATGCTGCATGTGTCAAACATGATTTAAAATAGATTTAACTTCCTGATTTAAATTGCATTTCTGTCTCTTTAAAAATTCCTGCTCTTTCTGAAACTCCGCCTTTAGGAAGTCATCCCAACATGGCGTCTCTATTAACCCTTTAACTACATTTTTACCAATGTTGCTCTGAGAAGTAGCTCCTAGACTGAGTTCAGTTTAGGTGTTTGCTAATTGCTGCTGGCTAGTCTGAAGGAGCTGAGTGGGGGAGTGGAGCTCTGTTAGGCGAAAGCTTGTCTCACTTTTGTTCGTCATATCCATGCATCCCTAATGTTGCTATTTTTGGGGGGCCATTTTGTTTCTGATGAAAATCAGCATGACTGCCTTGCCTGTAGGTTCTCTTGTCTTTCATCTTTTAAAGCTCATTTAAGAAAAATTAATACATTATTCACAGCAAAGCATTTATTTTATTTGAATGGTTGTGGTATCTATATAAGAGTGGTGCTTGTAATAAACGATTATTTATTAACATAAGGTAAGGGATGGGCATTTATCGTAGTGATTATCATTTATCGTGAAATTTTTTTATCAAAAGAATTTTAATTCATCGTTGTCATAAATTTCATTGTTTTTGCAATGGTAAAAACAAAATATCAGTAAATTCAGCAATATAATTTAATTCAGTTAGTGATCTAAATCACACTTTTATAATTATGTGGCTGAATGTAAATGTTTTTCAAGAATAATATGTTCTGCCATGCAGTCACAACCATACAGTCACCTAAAAAATGTGTAAGAAATCATTTTTTTATATCATAATCTTCATTGTTATCACAAATCGCATACAAAACATTGTGATAAAAGTCCATATTTTCTCCACAAAGATGTTCTCAAAAGAATAATTCAGCCTTTTCTTAAATGTTTCAGAGATAAAGCTACTGTAATAAAAGATGAATTTGTTCACCAGCGGTGCCAATCAGTGTGGACAGCAGTGTGGGGGTTTTTTTAGCTCACAACAACATAATTACATTCCGTTTCATTACTTCTTGTATTCTTCCTTGTTAGTCCTGCTTTTTCCTGACCTGCTCTTGTATTTACTTCACATATTCCCCACTGTCCATGGAAATGCCTGGTTAAGTGCTGTTCTGACATTAGCAGAGTGTAGTCACAGCATTTGGCCCGGGGACAAATGCCAGGAAAGCCCTATAAATATGGATGCCACCCTCCTCCCCGGGCTCCCTGATGAGCCTGCATGTGTCTGTGTGTGTCTGCGTCTGAGCGGCGAGCCGTTTGCTCTGTCACACCGTGTCCCCGCTGTTTGTTTACTCACGCTGACAGAGATACACTCGCTCGCTGATGGCCCTGCGAGTGCCAAACGGCTCGCTAACGCTACAGCTCCTCCTGTAAATAATGCATCCACTAGCAAGCGCCACCAACTCGGCTGTCTGAACCGTTTCGTGGGCTGATAAATTTATCATCTGTTGCACGTCGCCCTCGGTTTGCCTGTTTGCTGTTGTGTCAGTTCTTGCTTGGTAGTCACAGTCAAAGAGTTGTGTAAAAGCGACGTAGCTGCCGCCGCTAGTCGTCTTCCTGTGTGTCAGCTGCGTGGGCCCCGTGGCCACCCTGATGCCAGCGCGTGCGGAGCATCGGAGAGGGCGGCCGTGGGGAGGAAATGGGCCATTAGTGGAGTCCCTGCCCCGCCATTTTATTCCACTTCAGCACATATCACACAAGGCCACCCTCTGCTAACTATCTAAAATGCTAATTACCCGAGCGACAGAGCCGGTTTGTCTTTGCTCTGTGCAACTTCAGAGCAGAGCTGGGCGAGAGGAAGAGGCCAGGGACCGATGCTCCATTAAGTTTCTTATTTTTGGACATTTTGATTAAATGTGAAATGCAATAAAACAGCAAGGGTAGCAGGCAAAGAATGACTGATGCCTCAAAAGAGGGTCAGCAAGGACTATCCCCACTAGATTACCAGGAAAGCATGAAGTACTGCTATAAAGTGTGAAAGTCTTAAATCATTAAATCTGCATCTTTTACATCCAAGCAGTCAGACTTTCAAAAAAATTAGATAGTCTTTGAAAAAGGTTCTGCTTTTACTTTTGCTCCAAGAAGGTGAATTAGCTTTAAAAAAAACAAAACGCTGGTAAGTAGTTGGTCAAATAAAGCAAGATGCATCATAGCCGGTCTTTGTTGGAAATATTCATAGACACTTCATTCAGATTCAATTTATCACAAGTAGCTACATTTTCTTCCTGTGTTCATTTCTATATTTTTTTATGTTTCTAGAAACATAACAGTAGCTAAAAAAATTACAGTTTTTTCTGGTTTTTAAGCTAAATTAGCGAAACAGGAGCAAAACGTGTGGAAAGTGATAAAGTGTATTAAGTTTAAGTTTACATTTATATGAAATGTGACGACTTGTTACGCTTCGCAGAAAAGTGCAAATGTTTTGTTGCGTTTAGGCCTCAACTTTCCATGATAATGTGTCTTGGCTGGACTAAAGCGTAGAAGTTTGGAAGCGTTTCAGAAACGGCGTACATCTCACAAAGTTTCATCGCCTCCTACAGGCCTGGGGTGTGTATTACATCATTTAAAGCTTTGTAAATGCAACAAAAATCATTAAATATTTTGAATATTTGGAGGCGAAGTAGACAAAAATCTTTTTTTTTAAACCTTTAGTCAGTACAGTACCTGTAAAAACAAACGCAAGATGCCATTTTTCTGTTGCCATACATTCTACATTAATGAAGCACGCTGTGTGCTTTCCTAACAATTGGCCTTTCCTGTAATGTCTTCATTTTCTGGAAACAAGAAGAACCGCAGCCTTAATGAAACTTAATGATGATAGTCATAACACAACAATAATCCAGTGGTCTGGAAAACTAATCAATGCATCTTCTCCCCTTCCCCTAATGACCTGTGAAAACAAAGCAATAAAAAGGCGGTGCGTGTTTATTTTGGCGTGAGTAACAGGCTGATAACGGCGGCTGGCTGATTGGTGATGAGCGCAGCTGAGATGGTCGCGCAGATTACGCCGCTCACAAAGCCAATGTCACCGTCCGAGGTCAAAGTTCAAGCATGCACGTTTCTTTTTGATGTTTTTCCTTTTAAAGCGTATTCATTCAACAACAGAGGATGTTATCTTTCAGGCAAACAGGCAGAATTACTGGTCCTGTTTTTTACTGTCTGATATTTTAGCTTTTAATAGATGCCTTTAGGAGAAATCTCTGTGACCTAATGCACGCCCACGGATCCCTAAATTGAGGAAGAAGTTTAAAATCACACAACCTGCTTTCAGTGTCCAGTTTTAGTCGGTGCTTTATGGACAAGGCTTTTATGGGGCAGACATTATCATGTGTGGAAATGGCTTTTTAAGCTTCTGTCTGCTTCTTTGTTCCTGATTTAACCAGTAGCAAATAATTTTTCTTCACTCAATATTTTCCTCTAAAATACAGCCCATAATTTCTAAAACTCAACTCATGTAATATACACATATTTAGTAAACAAGCATATAATACATAAACAAGCGTATAAGCAAGTGTATATTACAAGAGTTGAGTTTTATAAAAGGCTTGTCATGATAAATTGTCCCAAAGGTTAATGCAATAAATGATAGTATTGTTGCTTTAGACCATTTTCAAGTACTATAATGTCATAAAAATTCTAACACACATTCTCAAAGGTCAATAAACTTTAATTTGTAATGAACCTTTGACTGGATGACATTTTTAAACGTCAAAAATAAACAAACACAAACAACAAAATAAAATTAAGTGAGACCAAAGCTCCACACTGAAGAAAAGAGAAAAATTATAAATCATGCAAATGGAATTTGTTGAGCTTATTTAAATTTTTCATGCGATTAATTCATTTATTGCTTATTGCGAAAGGTCTACGCTTGTTATACAAACCCAAAAAGGTAATTAAGAAATTAAAATCTTTCACAACAGCTTGAATTCTCCAAGTTAAAATCAATAATTTTGGCCTACAATGATTTTCTGATCTTGCAAACACACCCAGCATAATTCATATGTAGGCGTAGGTGATCACTGTCAGGTGGATTACATGGGATGATGAGGGTGATGTGTCTTTTTTCCCCTAACCCCCTATTTGCCGGAGAGGCTGGTGTCCTGATTAAAAATTTCAGCTCCACTGCCTTTCTAATTAATTAGCGAGGCCACTCAGAGGAGCGGCGTGGACCAATTAGTCTCTAGCAAGCCGATGATGCCTATCACTGCAGCATCACCCTACAGCTGTCGCTCGCCGCTTCGAGGTCGGCTGGGGACGGGCCCTCAGGTGTTTGTGCAGGTTCAGACTGCACACCAGATGCACGCTGGTTAACGGTCAAAACGGAGACAGAGACGGAGAGACGTGAGTTCTCCTCAGAAAGTCATTCTGCAAAGGGCTGGAATTGATCTAAAAGCAGAAGTTTAAAAGACGACTAGAAAAACTGACTTTATTAGAATTTTTTTTTAGAGGAGGCATTTTAATAGAAAATCCTACAATATTTACAAAGGTCTGGACTTTAACGCATTATTTTCTATTATTTGATTACACAGTTTTTAACGCAAATCTTTTTTTCTTTTTTTTCACACAAAAAGTGGCTGGAACCACTAACTTCACTTGTTTCTGGTGTGCCTGAATATCTGACGCACAAGCGACAACAGCAATGGACAACGGATTTTTTTTTCTTCAATAAAAGATCTGATGGGACGCTGGAAGAGACTATTGTTCTGTCCAAGGACACAACTTTGCCTGTCAGCAAAGCGATTCAGGCCTAAAATAGCATCTCAATGCTAACATGCAGCAGCTAGCACAGATGCTAATGCTAATATCAGCATCAACACTTATGAAGAAGTATTTTTTCAAAGAAGGTACACATGAAATATTTGAAAGCTGAATAGCATTTACACCAATCTGATGGTTGAAAAACCTAAATAACAGACATTTGTTGTTAAGCCCATATGTCTGTTTATTCAGTAATTTAGGAGCTAAGTGTTTTTCGATTGAAAATGTTGCTTATTTTGTCGGTACATGGTTTTCAATTCAAATGTGATTGATTAATTAACTGCAGGTCTTTCAATTAACTCATTAAATTTTTTTAAATTGAGCCCCATGATTCCTGTCCCCAGCTCTGACTATTCAATATTAGGAATTGAATAGTATATTGAATAGTATATATATATATATATATGAAATAGCCACTGAGTTATTGAAGGGTACAGACTTCCAGTGTAACAGAGGGATGCATCATGAAACATCCTTTATTTAAAGGAACCTTATTTAGAAACTAACCCACCAGCCTTCGAAGTGTGGATTTCTGCATCCTGCTGAGCCAACCAGAGGCAAAAGAGTATTAATGATGCATCATGGACAGTCAGGTAGAGCAGGACTGATTGAAATCCTAAATTATCATTATGAGCATTTTTTAAACATAAATACAACGTCGTGATGATATCTCCTATGTATTTTATCTACTTGCATTTTTCTATTTAAAGCGTAACTCCAGTCCCACATTATAGGACCTTAAACAGAGACGTATGGCGAGCAGTTTTATTGTTGTCTTCATTAAAACAAACATTGAAATCCATTTCTTATTTTTCACATGCATGTTGTTTTAGCAGAAGCATTTTTTGTTATGAGTACAGTGAGCAAACTGCTTAGCTATTTCATCAGCAGGTGGCATTTCAGTATGGAAATTATTATTCAAGCTGGATTATTGTTGTCTTTTAACAGAAAATATATATGTAAATCTTCATGAAAGCCAGTCAGCATCTTGTTCAGTGCATGTATTCAGATTTTGGTGAAAACAAATATTAGTGTTGCCACAGTAGAAATGCATAACAGTCGTATTGTTTTGTACTTATTTGAAATGTAACATTTTTGCTGTATTATAAACATTTTTCTTTTGAAAACTTAATGGAGACATGTTTGTGATAACATCCTGTGTGCGTCTGTTTGGCATCTTATTACCTCTCAGCTGCAGTGAGTTTCCAAGTGATGCATTGTTAATGGATTGATCTGGAAATTGTAATTAAGGTGTGGTAACACTTTCAGAGTTAGCAAAAAGCGCTAAACAACAAAATTAGAATACATATAGGAATAGAAGTGATCATTACCAATAGATAATGCATCTAAAAAGTCAATAATTTTACTGAACCCTGACCCAGAACTGCACAGCATTCTGGGAGATGTAGGCAGGGGAAAGATTTTAGCCACTCAACTTCTCACAGCTAGCTGGAATCAACTAGCTTACTCGCTCTCTGGTTGCCTAGCAACAACCTGCTGGGTAACAAGCAGTTTCAAGTTCCGCCCAACTTGGTTACCTAGCAACAGCCTGCTGAGTAACTTACACAGCAACAGTTTAAGGTTTCGCTTCATAACTGTTTAAAAATAAACAACAGCCTGGAGTAAAAACTGGATAAAACAGAAAAGGTCACGTCTCCAGTTTGGCTCTATGTCAGATTTTTAAAACAAAGAACTAATCAATAATTATCTGTTGACTCATATGGAACGCTTGTACTTTTATTAATTTTTCAGCCCTAGTACGAATACGTATTAAGTTATATGAGCTATGTGATCTAAACGAGGTTCTTAAGCAGGTTAATCATTACATTAGACAGAATTATGAGGATCTTTGTAAACTAACTTGATGTAATATGAAACAGAAATTAGCCCAAGCATCGCTGTGCCGTCAACAAATCCCAGTTTTACTCTATTCTTAATAAGATGAATGTCTAGAATTTCCCAATAACTCTGAGAAATTTCTTGAAAAGCACTTTAGGATGACAGTGTGGGCTGCATGGCTTGTGAATTCGTGCTGCATGCTGACCACAGGGCTAGGTGGAGAAATGTCTGCAGATCTTCAGGGCTGGGGTGGGGATGGAGGCGGATGTCAGAGTTTGCTGACTTTGTGAGAACGGACTAGTTATGAGACCGAGGAAGCTCATTTCCACTTCAAGGGGTCGTCTGAAACATGGCATCAGCAGGCTCTCTCCTGCGCTCTAAAACATGTTCACACACACCATCCCATGATCTCACTCTCAACGTCGCCGTCTTCTCCTGAAGTCTAATGTTTACTTGTAGTCGAGGGGAAAAAATGCGCTGATGTCGTTTTTCTTCAAATCTGAAAAACAGCCATAAGCTAAAAAAAAAAATGTTTAACTTCAAAGCCCCGCATGGCGGCGGCGGGTTTGGGATGGGAGTTACACACTAATGATCAGATCACACACTTTGCACACACAAACACAGACACCAGTTTGGTTTCCACTCGGACTTTAGATTGGCACTCTTGAGTGTGTAGGGGTGTGTGGGCGTGAGGGTGTGTGTGTGTGTGTGTGCCGAACGCGAGTCACTCTGCAAGCAAAACAGTCTGCAGCGCGGTGGCTGATTAGTATGAGAGGAGTGGATGAATGCCGGAGCGGGGCCCTCGAGAGCCGCAGATGAAACATGGAGGGGATGTCAAAGCACTTTGTTCCCATCTCTTTCATTAGCTGTAACTTGGAACAACCGGACGCTCGCCGAGCGCTTCCCTCTCGCACAAACACAAACACGAGCGACGCACGCGCCGAAAACAAACGCTGCTGGAAACAGTTGTAGTTATTACATCGGCGTGTCTGACATTTTGTCGACATAAGTAATTAATTTAGTCTTTCTATTAGGAAAGTCCAAAGAGCCCAATTAACATGGCTAATATTGCTGCATGGTGTAAAAACATGAGTTTTAATACAGAGGGAATATTCAAATGACTCGACTTCATTATTCAAATTTAGAGGCAAAGTCATCACTCGGGAAAGGCCCGATCTGGGATTCACACTCTCAGGAATATGGAAATGATAATCAATCTTTTAGTTCTGCAAAGCAATCAAATACGAAGCACATGAGCCGTGGCGTCAGGGTTTTACTGCGCGGGTCCAGTTTTTCTACCAGTGGCTTGACGAAGGCTGCTGACTGACTTATCTTTATAGTAAATATTAATATTTAAATTTCAGAGAGGACACAAGCTTTCACGAGTTTCAACATTAATGTTTTTTATTTTATTATTATCTAAAAGCTAAGCTTATCTGAATAACAGATTTTACTGGACGATAAATTGTCCCAGACGTTTTTGCGATAAACGATAATATTGTTATTTTGATACCATTTTCAAGTAATATAATATGAATGGCATAATAATGCAAGAACATATTGTCAACAAACCTTAAGTGGTAATGAACATTTAACCCTTTAAATATCCAAAATAAACAAACAAAACAACAGAAACAAGTTTTTATAAATAAATTGTCCTTTAAAAAAAGGTAGTTGAGATCAAAGCATCAGACTGAAGTCCTTTGGTAGAAAGAGGAAAACGATAAATCATCTATATGGAAATTGAGTTCATTTTAAATTATTACACAATTAATCGATTTATTGTTTATTGCCTAATTAAAGGTTTTATGTGTAACTTTGCAATTTGACTTTTGAAACTCTTTAAGAAGCTCCTACTCTTTCAGCGTGTCATCACAACAATGCTCCACCATTAAGTCGTTTCCTACAGTTTTTAGGCTCATTGGACTGAGAAGTAGTTCCTAATATGACCTCAGCAGATTCGCAGTTTGCTAATTATATCATAATAGAGACAAGACCAATATCGATCGATTATAAGTCAGATAGAATATTCAATAATTTCACAGAGAAATGGATTTAGCCGCTCTACCTCTCACAGCTAAGCTAAGCTAGCTTGGTGGAATCAACTAACTCACTCAATCTTTCGTTACCTAGCAACTACCTGCTGGGTAACAAGCAGTTTCAAGTTCTTCTAACTTTGGTTACCTAGCAACAAGCTGCTAACTGGCGCAGCAGCAGTTTAACGTTTCGCCACCGTTCCTCCTAACTGCTTAAAAATAAAAAAACAACAAGAAGTTGAAACTGTGGATAAAACAGGAAAGTCACGACACCAGTTTGGCAGTGTTTCAAATATTTAAAAAACTAATTAATAATTATATAGATATCGACTGATTTGAAACACTTAATATAACATGATGTAAACCTTTAAAAAAAAATCAATTTTACATAAAACTCCCACTAAAATACTTAAAACACTTGTTATAACGAGATACATCTTTCATTAAAAGTCAAATGTCTTCTCTTTTAAATAAGAAAGTTCAGAAAACAGCAACAACTCCTGGTATTTTTAGATGTCGTCTAAAAGAAACAGAGTGTGAAGAGTCACAACGAGTCCTTACTGCCTTTAAGAATCAAACTCTTTCTAGGAAAATATTTTAAACCCCGTAAAATGAGAAAATGTATTAAAACGAGTTTATATCTCATTTTAAATCTGTTTAAAATGTGGAACTTTCTCCTTGTAACAAGTTTTATATAATTTAAAGGAAAAAGTTTCTGCTTTTAATCAAAAGTTTCTCCTTTTAACGAGTTTTGCACCTTGTTTTAATGAGAAACTATTAATTTATTGAGGTTTATGCCATTAAAATGTCAAAGTTTCACATTTTAACACTTTTTAATGAGAAACTTTTTCATTTTAATGAGTTTTACATGTTGTGAACATTTCACGTTATGAGATGAGTTTTATATGTCTTGAAGAGAAACTGCTGCTGAATTCATTTCAAAGCTCTGGTAGTTAAACTTTTACTTTGATACGAGTTGAGTGACAACACAAAGTAGGTTAAAGAGAAAAAGCAAAATGCTACGCTCATATTTAAAGAGATTCAAGTCAAAACAAGTTTTTTAGTGTTTTTAAAGTTATAAAAAAATGAGAAAACTTCTCGTTAACATGAAAGTTTCTTGTTTTAATAAGTTCTATATCTTGTTTAAACAATAATCTTTATATCTTTTATATCTCGTAAAAATGTGAAACTTTCTTGTTTTAACGAGTTTACATCTTTTGATGAGAAACATTTTTTTTCTCATTAAAAGAAAAAAGAAGGTTTATATCTCGTTAAAATGTGAAAGTTTCACATTTTAATGAGAAACTTTCATTTCAACAAGTTTAATAACGTTAAAATGTGAAAGTTTGTAGTTTTAACAAGTTTCACATCTTGTCGATTTATTATAACGAGAAAGCGCTCCTGAATTTGACTGGTCTGACAACACAACCTGGGCTAAAGAGAAAAAAAAATGTTGCGCTCAAGATTCAGGTCAGTCTGGGGACTCCAGTGATCCACACTGAGAGATTTCTCAGTTTTTTAACTCAGACAGGAGGCCAGACCAAGTCCAGCGCTGAAAATGTGGATGTGATGAGCATGAGGGACATTTTGGGGCTCATTTGAACCGGTGTGGATACGCAGCAGCGTTTTGCGGGTGCTGTGTTTTGTGTTTTTGCGCCCGTTCGGCGTGTTTGTTTTGTAGCGAACTCGCAGGGCCCCTCTCCTGCGAGGCCTGAGCTGCTGGCTCCACTCTCCCACTCGTATAGCTGTAACAAAGTCAATATCACAAAGAGGTAACATATGTCGAGGTACGCTTCAGCCGTGCCCTGCTGCTGTGATCCTGGATCAGAAAACACACTCACACACACAGACTGAACACTGCAAAAACACAAAATTTTACCAGGTAATTTTGGTTTAGTTTCTTGTGCAAATATCTTAGTTTTTCTTATTTCAAGTGCACTAACATATAAGTAACCTTTCAGCAAGATGTAAGAGCATGTTTTAAATTAATAATTCCTTAATATTGATGAAATTCACTGGCTAATTATCTCATATATAACATGAGAAAAAATATCTTATAAGTGAATTTATCTGTCAGTGGAACTATCACTTTTGTAAGTTAATTTTGTCTTATTTCAAGTGTATTTGCAGTAGAAACTAGACCAAAACTACTTGGTTCGCTGGAAAAAAAAAAAATCTCATCATGCAGTTTTGGTGTAGCTTCCAGTGCAAATACCTTAGAGCACACAGGATCTTGTTTTAAGACAATAATTCCTTAATATTGTTAAAAAGTGCTATTTCTGTTGGCAGATTAGTTCCCTTATAACATGGAGAAAGTGTCTTTTTATAATCTGCTAATTCTAATAGGGCTTTTTCACCAATATTATGGAATTATTGACCTTATAAAAAGCTCCTATTCCTTTCTGGAAAGTTACTTGTAGGTTAGTTTTGTCTTATTTCATGAAATTTTCACTACAAACTACACCAAAAATGATTGGTAAGATGTTTTGTTTTTACAGTGACTGCGTGCTTTTTATTGCCACACTGAAAAACTTTTTTTTTGTTGTATTTATTTTTTCCGCCATCTTGTTGCAAATTTGTTCCCTGGATGAAGCTGGCGTTTCAGCTCCTCTCACATGTGAAATCGTTCATGTATGTGGATCCAGTTGCGTGGTATTAAGTGTGAGTGAGGGACTTGTTGGTGTTTGTGTGCTCACATAAAACCGGAGCGGGCGCGTGTGTGTGTGTGTGTGTGTGTGTGTGCGGGGGTGGGTGGGTGTGTGTGTGTGTGTGTGAGGGCCAGTTTGTTTTGATTTTCCCTTACTTCAGCACATCTGAGAGAGCTTTTCTGGAACTCCTGAGCCCTGTCCAAACAAAGATGGCCGAATGTGAGGGGATGGAAGAGGAGGGGAGGTGGATCAGGGAGTACGTGTGTGTGAGAGTGTGTGTGAAGGGGTGCGTGAATGTGTGTGTGTTTGGGAATTTTAAAGTAAGCTGGGACCAAAAGGGCCTTGCGAAGGGGAGGGAGAGAAAACCGAGCCCCTGAGAAAGGCAGCTGGAAACATGGAGACTTGTGGTCTTCCTCCTCCTCCTCCTCCTCAGTTCTTACTCCCTGGTCCAGCTGCACTCAGATGTGTCTGCGTGACTCCCCGCTCCTCCATCGTCCGTGCCACTGCCAAAGACGGTGGGGGGGCGGGCGAGGGAGAGTGTCGCAGCTGGTAATACTTACTGGCCATTTCAGCGCGGTGAAGGCATGAGATTCATTAGGCCGCGTGTTTTGTGCTGAGTGCTGGCCGTGTTATTGTTAGGATGTGGTAAAATTATAAATATGGAGGGGCGATGGGGGGATTTTGAGGAATCCTAGTGGAAAACGAGGGTTTGGGGGGGGGAACATGCCACTCATTAACTCCTCTGCCACAGCCTTGTTTCTCATGATTGGGTGGCAATAAAAAGAGTCTGTCACAATTTGTCAAAGTTAATGACTCAATGGCACACCAGCTCTCAACGGCCGGGAGACACGCAAGCACATGTCGAATTAGTCGATAGCTTTATAATTGCAGAAATAAGGAATCCGGCTTTAGCCAAATGAGGCGGACGTAAGCCGGTCCTGGGAGGGAGTTTCTGCAATTTGGCCAGGTCGATCGCCGAGCGTCTGCTCTCCTTTATCCAATTATCAGTTCTTCCTCTGACTCCTGGTTCGCTCGCCGCCGTTTAACCTGTTCGAGCCGCGGCTCTATCTGTGAACTTTGTCAGGCTGATAAAGGCGGACGGCGGTGACACGGCCGTCGCCGCGGTGATTCAGCTTAAATAATCCATGTCTTCTTTCTGTCAGCTTCCTCTGGGATCTGAGTCAGGAGACAGCTTCTCGTTATGGTGGCTGAGGTAAAAAATGCTTCATGATTTGCTTTTCCATGCAGCTGAAGCCACTTTGTAGCAAGATGAAACTTTTCTTTTTCTATCTTTCTGATGTTAAATCAAACTTCTCCTGTTGTAGGTCAGTTGGGATTATCAATATTACTCCTACACTGCAAAAACAGAAAATCTTTTCTTTTTGAGCTAGTTTCTAATGCAAATATCTCAGTACATTTGAAGTAAGAAAAACTAACTTATAAATAACTTTTCAGCAACTTTCCACTGGACAAGGCATTTTTCCATGTTATAAATTAAATAATTGAAACTTTTTCATCAATATTAACAATTTATTGACTCAAAACAATCACCTGTATCTTGCTGAAAAGTTACTCCTGAGTTAGCTTTGTCTTTTTTCAATTGTACTAAGATATTTACACTAAAAACTACTTGGTAATATTTTCTGTTTTTGCAGTGCATTTGCTAAATACTGCATTACTGAGACTTTTTTAAATCTGTAAATTCAGAAATTTGATCAAGTTTGGAGCCGTTTTCCTTTTTGTTTTTCTGATCATTTTTCTTTTATTGCTAAGGTGCTTGTGGTGTTAATGTTAATGGTGTTATTCGTTGGTTGTGTGTATTTTTTACTTTGTCGAAATGTTTTTTGTTTTACCTCGGTTTAGTTTTGCGTGTCGAGTGTCTGGTGATTTGTTTGTGGGTCAAAACCTGATTTATGATCATGATTTGAAGGAAGAAAATTCAGAAGTTTACATTTCCTTCATATTTGGTCTAAATGATTTTGGTCAAATGTTTGGGATTTCTTTCCTCAAACTTCTATCAACAGCTTTCTGGAGTTCTGGTCCATTTCTCCTGGTGAAACTGGTAAAACTGGTGAAACTGGGTCAGCTTTGTTTGCTCTGCGCTCAGGTTTTCAGCAGGACTGAGAGGATATGTCTCCAAAAAAAGTTTTGTTTATTTGCAAAAAAAATCTCTCTTTTTTTTAAATGATTTTGTTGGAGTTGTGGCTTCTTCCTACCTGAGCGGCTTTGCAGCACCAAAGACGTCTTTATGATTCTGGGTCATATGGCCCCGAACTGCAACGTTTTCTACTTTTCAGCTTTCTAACTTCATGGCCAAGCAGAAATTTTAAGTGTAGTGGCAAAAGCAAAAGAGGTGGATTAGCAGAGCTAGCTAAGAGTTGATGAATTTATGATTCTGGATTATAATTCTTGATCATACAGTCCTGGACTCCAACGTTTCTCTTTTGCTCTTTATCTCTACGGGCAGACAGAGACTTAAAGAGGAGCGGCAAAAACAGAAGAGATGGATTAGCAGTGATAGCCAACAACTGATGATGTCATCAACTGTTAGCATGTAGTGACAGTGATGACACGGTCATACGGCAGCAATCTTCAGTCAGAGGCGTCTTCAGGTTCGTTGTAAGACTGACTGCTACTGGAGATTCTTCCTTCCAAGATTACGACTCTTTGACTTGGATGATATGAGTATTGATAAGAACTAGTTTCCATTTCTGGGATAAATAAAGTATTTTTGAATTGAATTTGATTTTAGTTAAACTGAAATCACTTTCCCCAAACTCTCTCCAGTTGTTTAACAGATAAAAACGGCCCTAAAACGGGAAAACTTTCATCTGATTTAATGAAGTGAAGAAAAAGTGATTGTGTCTTTCATACAATGTATGTAAATATCTGGTTCGGACTGTAAGAATGCGGTTTGGAAGTAATTCTATTTATTCCATCGCAGATTTTTGCGTTTCCTCGGCTGCTGTGTGCGCAGGCCCAGGTGTTTACAAGTAAACCACCATCGCTGACATGTTGTTTGAACAAAACGCAGAGCAAAGAAACAAATATTATTGCCGGGTCGTGTGTCTTGAATCGAAGCCAGCTGAGCTGCAGTAGTTGTAACAGAAACATAATTTGGAAATTGCTTACTCGCAATTAGCGCAGGCTTTTTTTTTTTTTTTTTCGTTTTCTTTTTGGCGTCAAAAATGGTTCAAAGAAAATAAAGAGCGATTGGCAAGATTACATCTAGGAGCTATTCCAAGCTTTCTCTGGCTATGAGTCCGTTTGAGAGGGGAAATGGGGTGTGTGCATGTGTGTGCATGTGTTAGCATGACGGGTTTGCGTGGGAGAGTTTGAGAAAAGAGTGACTGGATGTTCATTTAGGGGAGTCTCTGCAGCCATTTCAAGGCTTTGTGTGTGTGTGTGTGGGGGTGTGTGGGTGTGTGTGTTATCATCGGTGATGGAGAAGTCCCCTCTCAGAGAGGAGTCAGCTGTGGATGCTGACTAATATCTTCTGTTTGTGTCAGATAGGAAGGTGTTCTCCTTTTATTGTTTTTCTCTCTTTTTTTTCTCCTCTCTCCAAGTTTATTATAGTTAACTAAAACTAAAAATAACTACATTTTTGATAATTTTCCACTGGAATAAATAAAAAACAGTCATTAATGTGAAAAATTACAGCTAAGTGGAAATATATCTTGTGTTGTTAAAACTAACTAAAACACACTGAAATTATAGATTTAAAATCCTTCATTTTCGTGTTTTTAAGTGTATTTATTAGCCTTTCGAACTGATATGAAATGGATTTTTTTCCCCACACAAGCAGTTTATATCAGCGGACGGCAAATTGTTGCTCTCCAAAACGCCACAGTCAGTTCAGCAAATATTGAGCACATTTTTGAGTCTTCATTACCCAATATGACGTGTACATAATCACAATACAATACTTCTGCACCTGAAAATTAACCAAAGTCTGAAAAAACTAAAACTACCACAACTAAGAAAAGCCAGCAAACACACTCTAAAAACTAATAACTGAATTAGATAAACAAAAAGTCACAACAAATTAAAATTAAACTATAATGAAAACTATCACCACCCTGCCTCTCTCTCTGTTCTTCACTCTGCGCTAGAAAAGAATCGGACCCGGAGATATTTCAGTGGGCCAGCAAGTGCGAGTGTCCTTATCTGCAGCTGTTGGCTCCTCTGATAGGCCGAAGGTCGGAGCAAATCTAACATATACCGACGACAATGGCCTCCCTGTTTTCCTTCCTCCGCTGCCCCCACAGCGCTCCCAGATAAGGAAGTGTTTGTCCAAACCACAGAAAGCCCTCCATGAAAATGTGTGGCCATAAATTGACCTGTTTATGCAGTACAATAACAAATCCTTAATGCTGTAATAGTGTTTGATGCTGAATTATTGCAGGAAAAACTTGCACTGATTGTTATTAAAATCAGATTTTTAAGCCTAATCTGTTCCTAAAAACTATGTTCTGTTTAACAGAACTTCAATGTTCACGTGAGCTGATCCACTTTTTGTCATGTCAGAACCACAAACTTTAATCTTTTACAAATAAAAATCTGAAAAGTGTGGCATGCATTTGTATTCACACTGCAAAAATCCAAAATCAAATATTTAGTCTAGTTTTTAGTGTAAATGTGTTTGTACTCTTAAAATGAGACAAAACTAACTGGACAGTAACTTTTCAGGAAGATTTAGGAACTTGTTTTATGTCAATAATTTCTTAATATTGATTTTTTAAGAACTAGCAATGTATCGTGCGTTCTCAAATCCTACTGAAAGACATTTAAAGTTGGTAAGATTGAAAAAAAAGTGAAATATTAAAGGGGTGTGAGTTTTTTCTAAATAAATGTTAGCATAAACTAAATATTCACCATTTTATACCCAAGCTTTTACTACATTAATTTTAAAAAAAGCTCAGCATTCAGAATTTGTGAAGTAAAGTCTTAAAACGTGTTTTCTTTCACCTTTTGCACATTTATGTTTGCCATCTGCTTCATCCTACCTCCCCTACAAACATATTCCCATCTCTCCTTCTCCTCCATCCCCCGCTCCCTCCTCTTCCTCCTCTCCTTTCTCTCCCTCCTCCATCCCTCCATCCCACCTCTCCCTCCTCTCCCATCCTGCCCTGCATTCCCCAGCACCCATCTTTGAACCGGGCGCTGTGCCTGCAGACCCAGAGGTCTGTCGCTGGGCGCGCGGTTTGATCTCTGCCTGGGGAAATGCTTTGAGGTGAGCCGAGCAGAGCCGGGGGCGGGGACTCGGGGGGGCCCTGCATGCGCTCCCCGTCCAGCCAGAGCTGCTATTTGAACTCGCAGCTCAGCCAGAGTTAGCGCTGCGGTGCATCTGTCCACCTGTGCCGGTAACAATCCGACAGCATGGCATGTGATGGCGAGATCATAGGCCTGTGCGTTCTGATCCGGTATTGTTGTATCACGCTCCCTCTTCCTCGCAGTTTCACAATATCAAAGCCAGCTGGGTCGTTTTATCCGTCCAATTCATAAACAAGCGTGACTGTCCAGCAGCGCATGCACAGACGTTCATCATGACGTGAGTCAGGCCGATCCGGCTGGACGACCCGACGGGGCGGTGCGCTCTCTCTCTCTCTCTGTGTGTGTTTGTGTGTGTGACCGTGTCGTTTCACAAAGCTGGGGGCCGAGGTTGCCAGATATGACTGATAGTTTCCATCCCAAATGCAACAAAACTGGCAGATTTAGTCAAAACACTTAATATTACCAATCATTCTTGGTCTAGTTTCTAGTGAAAATATCTTGGTACACTTAAAATATATAAAACAAAACTACCTTATAAATCTTATAAACTACAAAAACACCAAATTTTACCAAGTATTATTGGTCTAGTTAAAGTTCAAATATCTTAGTACACTTGAAATAAGACAAAACTAACTTAAGTCAATAATTCCTTCACATTTATTCCACTGGCAGATTATACATGAAATAATCTGCCAGTGGAATAAATGATTTTTCATCAATATTAAGAAGTTGGTTTAAAACAAGTTGCTCTACCTTACTAAAAAGTTACTTAAGCAGATTTATTTTCGTAATTAAAATTTGCGCAATTTTCCTCTCACTGAAAACGCAGCTAATGATAAAATCAAACTTGCACATATGCACATTTCTAAAGAGCCTCAGTTCAAAAACATGTTTACAGATTCAGGAAAGTGATTGAAAATTGGTCTGTTAACTGTGTTCATGTTTGTTTGTGTGGAATCATTCAGTGGAAACAGAACTGTGCATGATATCGGCCCTTTATTAACCAGTCATACCACCAACACGAGTGAAAATGGTGATGTTACAAAGTGGAATAACTCAAAATTAGTTCAAATAGTCTGGATGTATTTTTTCCTTCTTTCCTTGTTGCAGAAAGTTTCATGTTTCTGTTTTCGATCAGAGATGGAAGCTTCATGTTTGACCCGTTTTTCCTCCAGCAATTTGCATGTAAGTTTGTGTTACATTTGTATCCAAAAGAGAAATAGATATATCTCACAAATGAATATTAACATACATGTAAAAGCCTTTCACAGTCTTTCAGTATCCAACATTATTGTGATGGAATGTAAAAGAAAGAAAAATCTCTTTGTCCCTTGTGGACGCCGTAGGTTCAGATCCAGAAGGAGGTTTTTGTTTTCAATAAAGCAGGTGAAGGCAAAGTGCAGCGAGGCTCAGAGTCTCAGCCAAACATCTGAAACTGGTGATTCACATTTTACAGACACAAATTGTTCTCAGAACAATGAGATTCAGATGCACCTTATTGTTTCTCCACTCTGCAGTTTTGTTTTTGTCCCTTTTGAATGTCACGCTAGTTTGGAGTCACTCAGTAGAGAAATCCAAAGCCTCTGGCTCCGGGGTTGTGTATACTCTGTCCAGTTTTAGCCGCATCTGCTGAAAGACTTTAAATTAGCTAGAAAGGTCGTCTGCTGTTTGCGGGGCCTTCGCGGCAGCAGATGCTGCTGCTCCCATTTGTTTGACATGAGAAAAGGAGAAGAAGGAAACAAAAATGAGCGGCTTTGAGTTCTTTGCATGAATACACGAAAACACATGCTTCTCTTCTCCTTCTGTAATCCACCGGGGGCTCACGCCCCATTTGGTTCCCATTAGCATAGCTCTGGTGGCTCTGCCCCGTGTCAAAGCCCAGATGCACAGCTGCACGGAGGACAGGGACCTCTGGCAACAAGAGCTGACAGGGAGGACCGACCTGACGCAAAGTTAGTATGAAGCTAACAAAACAACGAAAGCTGAGACCGAGAAAACAGCTTTGTTAACGGAAATAAATTAAACCGTAACTAATGGGGAAAAACTATAATAACTAGAAATATATGGTGCTTTTTAAAAGCTGACATTATATGTATAACATGCTTTGTTTTGTGTTTATGAATCTATTTATTAGCCTTTCAAACTGATGTGAAATTTATTGGATTTTATTTCCCAACATAAGCGGTTTACGTCAGCTGTCGGCAAATTACGGCGCTCATAGTCGTCTTGGCGGCTCTTAAATGTCGACGGCAAAAGTTTAGAGAAAACGACATGAGGTGGTTGTTCATAGGTCTGTTGCAAAACCAATAAATCAATTAATCACATGATAAATTTAAATAAAATAAGGTCAATATTTTCCATTTGCGTGATTTATCGTTTTTCTCAAAACGATAAACGAAGCAAACAAAGCCAGAGTTTTTGTTTGCTTGTTTGAGACTTCATGATTCATGTTTTTGTTGTTTTGTTTATTTATTTAGGATATTTAAAACGTCTTCCAGTTCCAGTCTTAAATGATCTATAGAATTTAAAGTTTATTAATCTTTGAGAAAGTGTTCTCACATTATTATGCCATTAGCATCATATTATTTAAAAATGGTATCAAAACAACAATATTATCTTTTATTGCAATAACCTTTGGGACAATTTATCGTCCAGCAAAATTAATGTCAAGTATTCGTTACCCAATCGATGTATGACCTTTTTGAGATCTGCACCTAAAAATTAACCAAAGTGTGAAAAACTAAAACTAATTAATATTTAACTAATATTAACTAGTAAAAACTAGCAAACACTCTCTAAAAACTAATTAAAACTCACTGAACTAGACAAAGAGTCACAATGAAAAATCCCAAAACTATTATAATCCTGACCTGTTGCTGCAGAGATATCAGTTAAACTTCCTGATCCTTTCTGAAATAAAGGCTTAAAACCAACATAGTTGAAGTGATTATTGTTTATTTGGTGCTTTTGGAAACTCAGCTTGAAGTCAAACAATCGAAGATCAGTCCTGGCATGAGGTATTTGCTCCCTTGTGCTTTTGCGGCGCGCTGCGTCACACTTCAAAGACTTCTACTTTTTTTATTCTCCGTGTTTTATTTGTCACCTGGCTCCAATATGGACTCCGTGAAGCCCCGATCCGTCCGTTTTTATGACACGCAAAGCTGCCGCGCCTCTTTTCCTGCACACGTTGGCCGCACATTTCTGGCAGGAAATCGACGGCATTTCGGCAGCTAGCGCACGGATGAGATAATATCTTGTGGGTGGAAGAGAGGACAAGATGCTCCCAGTGTTTTACAGTGACCCTAAGCAGAGACAAATTTAAATCTGAAGCCGATGCTGCGCAGCCTCGCTCTCTCTCTCTCTCTCACGGGGTTTTCATTTAAATCTCGGCTTTGCTTAACTCACCAAACAAGAGATGTGGTCTGTGGCTGTGTGTTGAACATGCTAAAGGTTTCAATTAAGGGAGGAGGAACCAACACACACAGCTGCTGGATGCTGGGTGTGTGTTGGCTTCGGCTGAACCCGACAGAGCAACTGGTGCTTTAGCAGTTTCCTGCGGCATTTAGTTACAGTGTCAGCCTTAAAAAAATGATGTCAGGGCACTAATTCAGTTGTACAGGATATTGGTTTAGGATCAGCGTGGCTTCTATTGTTTCATGAAACTTGTACAGACTCCATCGTTGGGTTTAGATCCAGATCCTGACAAATGTTGTTGGCCTTTCTTACTAGAAAGTTTAGAAGCAATTGTTTTATTTCGTCTTGAAAAGAGTTTCAGATTAATAAATAATTGTTTATAACAAGTTTACCCATAAGTAATATGATATATATATAACAAAAACATATTTTTGTCCATTTCAAAAATACATTATTTGTGCTGAAGGGAATTTAAATGTCATAACTCAGAGAGATGGTGATGCTGTGGGCAGAAAGGATTTTCTGTAGCAGTCAGTCTTGCAACCAATCCAGACATGCCTCTGACTGAAGAATGCTTCTGTATGACAGTATTATGACTTTTATGCTATGCTAACAGCATAAAAGTCAGACTACAGAGACGATATTTCACTGTAACATGTCCTAGTTGTGCTGATCAACCTCATTTGCTTTTGCCACTCCAATTTAAGTTTCTGTCTCTCTGGTATTATATCTCTAGAACAACCGTTAGGCACCATCTCCAACTCATCTGGTTGTAATCAGTGGAGTTTTCTAAACTCACATGGGATTTTAGGATGTTTTCACACCTGATTGTCTAGTAGACTCAGTTTGATTGGGGACAGAAATTGCCCCTCCTTGCCTGTAGGGGCGCTGCACCAAGAACCACAATATGAAAACCTCTGAAGAAGACACATGAATGGAGTGGTGTCAGAGTTTAGTGGTTGTAGGATTTCTCTATTATCTTTGGTAAAAGAATACAAACCATTTCTCCCTCTAGTGCTTGTCTCGCTAGCATTTGTTTTGGTTTTATTTACCCAGAATGCCCTGCGCTGTAGTTCACTTCCTGCTTTGGAGCAGTCTCTGATCCGCTTGGTGTTCACTAATGCATTCGAACTGCACCAGAGTTCACTTCAACCGAACCGAGGCGAGGCTTGTAGTCGGACCATAATTCACTCTTTGGTCTCTTTGGTTAGTTTGATTACGCATTCACACCTCCCCAAACGAACCAGACTTTCTAGATAAACTCACTGGAGTTGGATTAAAGCGGTTTGAACAGGACTGTTGGGAATGCAGCCTTAATTGGACCTAAAAATGATCTTCTTATCAACAAAATTTACAGGTGGGTTTGGCGTGAAACAAAGGAAGTGTAAAAGCACTCCTTACCTTCTTTGACGCATGGCGATGGTTTGGGCCTGTTTCTGTTGCAGGCTTCATGAACTTTCATGAAATACCAGGATGTTTTGTCTAAAAATCTGAAAAAATTGGTCATCTTTCAACGTCTGGTCAGATCAATGCAGAAATCTTAAATATCTTTACTGGGGTGTAAACAGATTTCTCTACGTCTCTTTGTGGTTTTGTTTAGTTTTGTATTTGTGATGCTGAGATGTGCAGACTGTTTAAAATGACCTTGGACCTCCTTCTGCTGTTCCTCTTTGCTCAACTTCTTCACTCCATCTGTCCTGTTAAGAGTGTTTTAATCGAGAGTTCGATGCTGGCCATCGCTGCTGTCAGTGTTTACACAATGGGGCTGGGACAGCGGCGGTGAGCCAAGCAAAACATCCATGAAACATCAAGCCTCTGGCTAAACAAAACCCTGCAGCGACACACACAGAAAGTTGAGTAAGATAAGCGCAGAAGAAAAAGAAAAAAAAATGACACTGGACTACACTGTTGACTGCAGCGGCACCGCAGCAGCTGTGCCTAAGTGTTGACTGTTGTCTGGTACTAATTACTGCAGCGTTGTGGGAATTTCTTCAGCTTTTGCTGAACATCGTCCTCTTTAGGTCCGAGCCAGAAAGGAAACGCTGGCGAGACGTTTGTACGGTGACTAATGTGGAGTATTTGGCCGAACTTCCTCCCCTCTTTGCCTGCTGTGACAAATATGTACATGTGTAGTGGTGGGATCAGACAGAGTGTGAGAATATACAGAATCATGATTCAGTTTCTTGTTTTTTCTCTTTTTTTTCCATTTTATTCTATAAAACACTACTTCCACCACCAAGCACATGAATATCATTCCCATAAAGTTATGATCATATGACATTTGTTATTTCATCGTCCAGTCTTATGTAAAAGACGTTTTGAGAGTAGTTAACTACTGGGTTAGTATTTCAGTGCTAGCATGCTAGCTGTCCCGCTAGCTTAGCAGTCATGATGATTTAGTTTGTTTTTCTCTCTTTTTCCCCTTTTATTTTTTAATTCCTGGTTGAAAACATCCACCAAGCACATTACTATCATCCCCATAAATTTATGATCATATAATATTTGTTATTTCATAGCAGCTTTATGTAGAAGATGTTTTGAGAGTAGAATAAATGTGTTAGCCTTTTGGCACTAGCTAGTTGCCCCACTAGCTTAACAGCTAACTGCTAATCTGTTAGTGGTGATTTAATACAGCATACATATCATGTAAGCAAGTGAACAAAAAACATTTTTTACAGTAAGTTTCTTGTTTTTTCTGCCAAACTTTTTTCCAATGTTTTGTCTTTATGAGCTTTGATGCCATCGCAAAGATTTTTATTATGTTATTCCTGTCTGACAACTTTGACTCAAATTAATCGTAAGAACTAACAAGCAGTCTGTTCCCTCACCCTTTCTGCCATCATTACCCACTCAGTTAAAGGGGGGTTGCTGCTTCTTTATTGCTGTTCTTAATGCTGTTGTCTGCTTAATGGGCCAGATATGAGAGGTGCTGCAAGCCGGCGTAATAAGTCAGTGATTAGAGGGCGCCTTGTCACAGCAGCAGCAGCCCCGCAGACAGTGGCATGCTCTAATTGCCGTATTAGACGCCCCTTAACTATCTCATCAGCTGTCAGAGTTCAGCTTGTAAACAGCGGAGGTGCATTTGATATTTTCATTTGTTTTATTTCCACCGATCCCGCTTAATCCGAAACGCCAGCACTGTGTGACAACGTGATGTTTTACAGAAAACTCCTTAGAGAAGGAAAAAGAAAACGCTCCGAGAGTTTAAAGTGGGGTGAAAGATAAAAAAATAAATAAAAAAAAAAAAGAATAAAAAGCATCTGGTAAGCAACATAATTTCAGCTGCAAAATGTTATTGCTTTGGTTAAATAATCCAGCTGTTTATGGTCTATTGATATAAATATTGCCCACCGTGGTTTCTCATACATGAAAAGAAAGTCCCCACATTGCGAACGCTCTGCACAGCCTGTCTCCACCAGGGCGAGCAGCTGGTTTTCCCAAGGGGCCATTTAAGCAACTATGGCTGTTGTTGAAAGCCAAACCATTGACTGTACACAGTTTTTATTTCATAATATGATTTGTCTTCATCTTTTTGTGGCAGAATTATATCACTAATGTACTGACATAAGTAATAGCATTCTTTTTAACGTTGACTTGTGTTAATAACTACTTAAATCTGTGTTTGGTTAAAAACCTTTCATTATGTGTCAGTATTTCTTTTAATTATGAGCTGAAAATCTCTCTGGCTATGTTCACCCAGCAGGTCTTGGTGTAATGGACGCTGCTCTCTGTGGATCGATTTTAAAGTTATTCAATAATGGAAGCCGACAGTATCTTCACAAGATCATAACAAGTGAAGGAAGCCAAGTAAAAACAAAGCGAGCTTATTTACGTCCAGATTTATGACGTCTGGCTTCTTCTGGTGCAGAATTATGACTCACGTCAATGAGGTAAAAGTCGGATACTGAGTTAGGTTTTGAACCAAAAAAGGGGTTAAAGTAACTGAACAGCAATAACGCAACTCACTGATGTTAATTATATTAGTCATAATAATTTAATTTTCTGAAGTCTGACCAGGTTGTTGAATCGTTCAAAATGGCGGTCTGTGAAGTTTCAGACTCATTTAATCCAACAAAGTGGGACGAAATGTTTGACCTAAAGTTTAGTTAAGATATCCAGCTTCTGTCCCAACAATAGAAACTTAGGATTTGAACCCAATGTATTTAACATTGTGTAAAATGTCACCTTTATGAAAAATTGTTTGGTCAAAGTGTAGCTAGCGCTAGCTTGCTTAGCAGGTGAAAGCTAATGCTATCTTGAGCAAACAAACCTCCTTTCTTGTGTACAAAACTCTAATTTTACAGTGTAATTTTGCTAATTAATGCAATCATTTCATCTCATCGAAGTAGTTTAATAAATTATTTTTATTTAGCCCCTTGCATATATGCTAAATATTGGACTGAATGATTTAGCCTAAACAAGTACATTTGAAGTAGCTTCAACCGTTCAACTGCTTTTACACATCAATAAACATTTTCGTTGATGTTTTTTACCTTTTAATTGTCAACCACATTTTTACAATTTTTCAAAAGAAGTCTCTTTTCTATATTAACAAAAAACAAAAAAACAGCCAACAGCCTTCACTGTCCGCAATAACTGCAGAATTTGAATTAATTTGAGTCACAATAACATTTAATTTCCCTTTGGGAACTATAAATATTGTTTTAATTTGAATTTTTTATGTGGTTACAATTACCCAAGTTCTCTGCTAAACAGCGTAAACTAAAGGGATAATCCGGCAATTTTTACAGTAGTATCAGTGACAATTTACATTAGGAAAGGGAAATTGGTGAATTTGAGGGTTTTTTTTATCAATATAGTTTATAACAAAATAAAAAAGAGCTTAACTGCTAGAGAAAATAAATCTAGGTAATTTCTGTTGGCCTTTTATGTCTAAAAATGTTCACATTTCTGGCCATGTGATCTGTAAGTCTGCTCCACCTACAGTCTGCTGAGGGAAGCAACCGTCAGCCCATTAAGAGCGCTCACGTCTGGATTTCAGTCGCCGACTTTCTGTAAACCTGACACATAATCCTCCCTCGCACCTGGAGAGCTTAAAAAAACGGTGTAAATTCAAATCACCTCCGCCTCGAGTGTCATCCGGTGTCAAACTGCGAGGCGACGCGGCTGGAAGTGGTGTAATTTTGTGTTTAATCTCGGATTAGCCCATGTTCGCTTTGACACCTGCAGGAACTAATCTGGTTTGTAACACCTCAAGGCACGCAGGAGGGGATTCTGATAGATTTTACGCTCCCTTAGTAGATTAGAGGTTTTATATGTTGCAGGGAGAGGTGCTAATCCACAGACTTTCTGTTGAACACCTGAACGTGCCCTTGAGTTTGTGCACATGCAGCGAGGAGCAGAAATATTCATTGCTTCTCATTGATCGATCGGCGCTCTGATCTGTGCTGATTGGCTCTGTGTGATTGTGAAATAAAGGCGACAAACCTGCGACCTTTTGTCACTAAACTGCCACACCAAACAGCGAGAAAAGCTTTGATAGCGCAGACAGTTCAGGCTGTAAATTCATAAAATGTCAGCAGCTGATAGGCGAGGTTTCAGTTTGAGAGCCAGCAGACGTTTCGCCACAGCATCTTTATCTCTGACCGATGTCTGAACTACTGGATGGTTTAGATTTGCCTGTCAAAATAAACAGACACATACTAATTTCTTTTCATATTAAAATAAAAAAAAATATATAAACTCTAATCTTTAAAAACTGCAGAGAGGTAAGAGTTTTCAAAGTTCTGGTTTTGTTCAGTACATGTTTTCCTTCAGCTGCAGAATTCCTGCAAATTTTATCAGTTCATCTTGATAAGATAAAGAAAATACATGTAATAAACGAGGAGCTGATATCAATATTAATGTTTCTACTTTTGCTCTTTGTTGTCATGAAACTTACAGCTTGCAGCTGCTGCACTGATTTGGATGAGGGAGCTGTGTTTGCTTTGTGACTGCAAGCAGCTGCTTTGTTTTTTAATTAATTTAAGGAAAATTTAGATTTTTTTTAAGTGGACTCCTGTAAAATTTGTTTAAAGATTTGTTTATGTGGAGTAGCCGACGGCCGACATGGTGTATGTGTTGTACTGAGATGCCCCCGTCGTGTCTGGACACTTAACCTTTCAGTACTAAAAGCTTTCCAAGGTCAGATGAAGTGCAGCTCCGGTGTTGAGTAATGGAGCCTCAGTCGCAGCCAGCCACGGCTCCGTGTGTTTTCAGCAAAAAAGTGTGTTTGAGAATCCGCTTCATGAGAGCTTTTATTTCATTTTTATTCATCTCTGCTTTGAGGAAACTGTTATGTTTTGAGGTTTTAGTCTTTTGAACAACCATAATAACCAGTTTTTATATACATTCAAATTATAACTGACAAAATGTTTATTGTGATATAAAAAAAGACAGCTGTATTTAATTCAATATCTGAGAAGGGGAAGCTTTCATTTGGCACTTTGAACCCAAAACTATCATATATCTGCGTTTTGTTTCAGTAGCATTAGAAAATATTGAACCATAAGTTAATAAGTCTCCACCTTCCTATTGGTTCAATGGTTGAGCAAGAATAAATTGATCTCTAGCTAATCTCAAAACACTCTGCAGGTAGTACAATATTTCCACAATGACTCTTAATCTCGAGCAACATTATGCAAACGCTCTGTCTGCCCAAATGAAGATTTACTCACATTGAGATTCCTTAAATAGAGAACAGTTTAAGGTCATTAAAAAAACTTTGTGCCATCAGTGCAAAAGTTAAAAGTCTTCTCGACACAGCTGATCACTGTGAACTCCACACTCTTGATCCCAGTAGACATGCTCTATTCAAGAAAATCACACATGTACTTTGAAAAAAATAAAAAAGAGGAGAAAATAGTGAAAATATTTGAAGATTTGGGACTTTAAATATTTTTCTTATTTTCTGTAACAGTAATTCATAGTATTAACATGGTTAGCAATGCTAACCGTAAACATTAGACTCAATCTTTATTTCCTGAAGAGTTTATAGATCCGTATCTTCTCTGTGGGGTTTTCAGGAGGCTTCCATCATTTCCAAATCAGCTTCACTTTTGCATCCACTGACAACGAGAATAAAAAAAAAAAGCTCTTATTTTTCCTTCAGACACCTTTTTATTTCAGACCCCTCATTGGTAAAGAAAACGTCTTCTTCCATCAGTTACAACTTCTACTCTGAGGAGTGTTGCCAACATAATCTGTTAATGCTGAAATGGTGCATTCACTGACTGAAAAAGCCGTTTTTTTGTGTTGCTTTGTGTTCATCGGAGCTGAAAATCAGCTCCTTCCTGTCGTCTTTTATTTTGTTCTGTGACCAAACTCCTCTTTGTTTCTCGTGTTTCTGCAGGCCATTCGGTGCACACTGGTGAACTGCACATGCGAGTGTTTCCAGCCTGGAAAGATTCACCTGCGGACATGTGACCAGTGCAAGCACGGCTGGGTAGCTCATGGTAAGACAATGTCCAAGCTGTGCTGTATATATAAATATTAGTGCGCCATCAAGGTCCTGACCTCATATCTATACATATGAGGAAAATATGTTGGAAAATTATCATAGATGCCAAAAGCATGAATTCTGCTCTGCAGCGAGTATTTTGAGCTGTTCTTATGTCATAAAAATAAACTTGGTAGAAACGTAGAACGTTTCCACCTTTGTTTCCCCGTTCTGTTTTCGTTTTCTTTAATTATTGTTTTTGTGTCTCTGCAAAAAAAACAACAAAAACACATTTTTACAGGGGAGAAAGTAATGTTAGAGACCACACCTTATCCGTTTTATTACACAGGTAAAAAAGAAGAAAAAGGGAGAAGAGAGAAAGAAAGTACAAAGCGAAGAAGGAAGGAGGGGGAGATTAAAAGAAAACACCTGTTTGGCTCTCGTCCGCACAAGAACAGGCTGCGAGGCCTTCAGCGGATCGCACAGGACCCCATTGACTATTTTTTAATCTCTCCCTCTGAACTGAGCTGTCAGGCACACATCTCTCTGCTCTCCCCCGCTTTTCATTTCATGTCGGCATTGGCAGGGACTCTGACAAGTAGTTCTTCATATTTTATTATGTTCGTGTCTGGCTGCGCTGCCGTTGTCAGGCGAAGCTTTCGTCCCAGGATCAGAGAGGGAGAGAGAGAGAGACGCAACCAGGTGTCACCCAGACAGGCAGGAGGGAGGGGGAAGGATGAAGTAAAGGAAGAAAGGAAGAACTGAGACAAAGAGGACGAGTCGAACAGGTGTCGCCCAGACAGCCAGAGAGTGGAAAGAGGTGACTGAGGTTGCACAGTAGAGCTAATAACAAATCTGCTGGACCTAAAGCAACATGTGAGCCCACCTGCCCTCCAGCTGGAGTTTGGTCTGCATTTTTACATCAGAGTCGGGTCGTAAATTACTGTTCTTTACATGTGTTTGGGTCAAAAATAGTTTAGAATGCTTTACCTAAACTGTCAGGGTGTCAGTGCAGTAAAGGTTGAAAAATGTTTTTAAAATTTTTCATTTTTATTTACGCCTCTCTACTAGCAAGTCAGCTAAGTAAGTAAAATTATTTAAATGTAGAAGATGGTGTTCTGATCAGATGAGAACTCGCAAAACTTTATTTCACCTTGAGTAGCACAGACACTTAGCGATGTAGCATCATGCTGTGCAAGTTATTAGTTCTAACTCCACGACAAACCTTGAAGAAAACCTCTTACAGGCTGCAGAAGACTTGGGCGTGGCGCTACGTTGAATTAAATGGACAGAATAGCAGATACTGACCAGCAGTGGTAGGCAAATTTCTACTAATGCGCTAATAGCAGTGCTAATTTCTCTTTCAGCACTTTTGCTAACTTTGAAAACCTGTACCGCACGTAGCTTCTATTTGACTCGGCTTTTTCATAAACTTTCACTTGAATAACATTCGACATCTGTGTTTAAGTTTTAGGCTGCGTTCACACTGCAGGCTGAAGTGACCCAACTCCGATATTTTTTACATGCGACCTGTATCTGATCTTTCATGACAGCCTGAGCAGAACAAGTCGGATTCTTTTCGGATGCGACCTAAAGTTCAGGTCACATTCATCCGGACTGAACGTCACTGATGCTGGACAAACCTCACTATTCTGTGTCCTGATACACGCAAGCGTGACGCGTAACAACAACCACGACGGATTATAATGAGGATTAAGTTGTTAATAAGCTGCTCCGGTCGGACAACAACTTCAGATATGTAAGCTATGCTCCACTGTTAGCCTCCATGTTTACTTCCGCAAACACTGAGCACTTCTTCTTTTTATGGCGGTTGGCAGAACAATGACAGCGCTGACGTTATTGCGCCCTCTACTGCGCATGCGGGACACTTCCAGGTCCTTTGGCCGTTCAGACTGCAGAACACATACAGGTCGCAGAGTGAACGGCCCGGCAAAAAAATCCGATTTGACAAAATTTTGTAATCATTTCAGTCTGCAGTGTGAACGCAGCCTTACTTACTGACTGTTAAGAACTCTTTAAATAGTTATACTTTTATATTCATGTTCTTATTTTGACGTGGGTGAATGCAGCAGTTCTGTTTCCTCACATTTTCTGTTTTTTTAAAGAAACTTTATTGAGCAAATAGCAAGAAGACAAAAAACAATCAAATGAGGCATACAGAATAATATAACACATGAACAAACAATCAGGGGTGTAAATTAAACAAATACATGTAAAAATTCAAATTTATGAATTGTTTTGCCTCCTCTCTGCCGGTGATACGGTGCAGTAAATGACATTTATTCTGTACCCAGAATGCTTTGCAGTAAAAGTACAGTCTGTAAAAAACAACAAAATCGCTAGTTTAGTGATTCCTTCTGATCAAAGGCCTAATGGAGTCAATTTAGACAAATCAGCAACAGAGTTATCAAAACTCAACTATAAAACTGAAACCATGATTGAAAGGTTTGTTCCAAATAATCACCTCATGAACCACAATGGTGTTTAGTAGCAAGTTTGACCCTGTTGAAGGTGATATACTGTGCTGCGATTAGCCTAGACGTTGCAACATGGAGCATATCAACACGGTTGAATTTAGTGCTTTTCTGTCATAGTGTAGCACTTCAGATTAGCTTCTAAATGCTGTCTTATAGTGCTTGGCATTTCTTTTTGTCTTATATTAGAACAGGGGTCTCAAACTCGCGGCCCGCGGGCCAACTGCCATTACCATTACCATTAGCTTATGCTAAATTCCATTTTGGTATAGAGCTTTAGCATTAGCTTCTAGTAAATACTTAGCATTAGCTTTTTGTGCTTTAGCCTTCTGCTAAATATTACCTTGGTAGCGCTTTATCATTAGCTTCCAATTAATACCGTCTTGGCATAGCATTTAGCAATAGTTTCTGCTAAATACTGCCTTGGTATAACATTTTAACGATAGCTTAGCTAATTTTTTAGTTAGCGATGCCCACCACTGCTAACCCGGTGGACTAGAGAGAGGAGAGAACTCTAACCGAGCGCCTCTTAGCATTTGCTGTTCATCGTCTTCTCCTCATCTTTTTGCCTGCTCCTCTTTGCAGCCCTGGACAAGCTCAGCACCCAGCACCTGTACCACCCGACCCAGGTGGAGATCGTCCAGTCCAACGTGGTGTTTGACATCAGCAGCCTAATGCTGTACGGCACCCAGGCGGTTCCGGTCAGGCTCAAGATCCTGCTAGACCGCCTGTTCTCCGTGCTCAAGCAGGAGGAGGTTCTGCACATCCTGCACGGCCTGGGCTGGACCCTCAGAGACTACGTCAGGGGCTACATACTGCAGGTCAGTGGCCGCCACACACCGCTATCAAGGCATACTTACTCTCTCGCCGCTCCAAAATGGAGCCCCTGCTGACAATTTTCAGCCATTTCTGAAAGTGGAGAATAAGTCCACACCAGTGATCACTATCACCTTCACTTTTTCACTAAACACAGCCCACAAATTTCCCCGACTGGCGCGGCTTTTCTGAGAGGAATCGATCGAAAGCGTGGCAGTGACAATCTAGGCCACTTCAGCCCCATTTTCCTGACGTTTTCCCGCTGTTACTCCCGCCTCGGTTCGCCCCCCGTTTTCCTGCCCCACAAACACTGCAGTGTGCCCCTCAGCCTGAAAAAAGGAAAGGAGAGGAAAAAAAAAACAAAGTGGAGAAAAATGTCACGCCAGCAAACTATAAAACCACTGTAGTGTGTTTCCTCTCCCCATCCATCCAACCATCCCTCCTTCCACTCGTCCCTCCCAGATAATTGCAGACAGGCACGTTTCTCAATCAACGGTGCAGAGGTTTTGGTGTTGAAACCCAAACCAAAGTGTTCCTGAATGAATTAGTTAACAGTGACTGAACATGTGCATGTGGTTAGCCCTATGTGTGTAAATCTGAGTGTGAGTAAGTGTGCTTATCTCAATGCATGTAAGGTTTAGGCTTCCAAGAAAGTAAGTGGAACAGTATGGTGAGCACAGGCTGGGCTGGAGGTGGAAACTGCTTCACAACTCATTCCTTTACATCAATATAATGTAATATAATATAATGTTTAAATCTGGTGTCTTTCTGCATAAAGTTGGCATGTTTTTAACTATAAATAATCATTTTAATTGAAAATCAACACAATAATGTACACAATTTAAAGACAAAATCAGTTGGCAATACCAACAATTAAAAAAAATCTAACTAAGCTTTTAATTATGTCATAAAGACTAATATTTTATCAGTAATAGTTAAAAACGTTAATTCAGTCTTCATACTTGACTTAATCAAGGCTGTGCTATTAATTTGTAAAGTAAACAACATTTATTTACGTTAATATTCAGGTAAATTAGATTGTATGATTAATGTTTTTATGTTATTTGTTGTTTTATATAAATGAGACAATTAGTCTAATTTACAAAAAAAGTAAAATATAAATCAATAAAAAGAAGTACTAGTTCAACTGGCAGATTATTTTCACGTATAATTAGCACTTTTTCTTATATTTTAAGGAATTGTTGACTTAAAACAAGCTCCTATTTCATGCTGATCAGTTGGTTGTAAGTTAGTTTTGTCTGAATTGAAGTGAAATTAGATATTTGCACTAGAAATTACCAAAGTTACTTGTTAGGATTTTGAGTTTTTGCAGTGATTGTACTCTTTCCACTTCTTGTTGTTCACATTTACAGCTTAAACCACAGCCAGCTGATTCTGTGAATCCTTTATAAATGCATTATAACAGCAACTTGTAGTGTTTTCCCAGAGCAGCTCCATTTTCCATCCGGGTTTAAGCTACTGGGCGAGCTGTGTTTTTATCAGCTGGATCTAATAGTCAGCTGGTGGGAGCAGAGTTGCTCAGCCTCGTGTCACGCCACTGCCTAAATCCTCCCGATCTGCTCAGACGGGCTTCAAAGGCGCCGCGGCCGCAGACGAGCAGCCAGTCACTTCAGGACAGTAAGCGCTCGCTGCTTGGCCCGATTAGCCTGGGAGTAGCCATGAAATTCAATCATCTTCCCCGAGCCTCAGGGCCTCGCTTTATGACAGGGTGTGTTCCTCACCGCTGCGCTAAATGAGAGATAAAATGAGGAGAACGGCTTTGGAGATGATAAGTTTTGCTTTTAATAATGATGTCAGGGGACGATGTTTGGTGATGTATTGGTAAATCACTGCAGGCATCCTGGTTTTTTTACGGCGATTCAGGATATGAGATGGTAAACTCACTTTTTTCACTTCCGATGCCGATACTGGTATCGATATCTGAGATTTAGTATCAGCCGATACCAATCTGGTACAGAAAAACAATGCTGAATTGGCTTAAAGCATTTATTTTATTTTAAACAAACACAAAATCATTATTCAAATTATTTTAAAAAATGAGCCAACAGAAAAATCTGACATGTAAAGTGTTTCATAACTGTTTACAACTTAAAAGAAAACTTTTTAAATCCAGTAATTTCTATGTAATGCAAAAACACAAAGTCTTACAAAGTATTTTTGGTTTAGTTTCTACTCCAAATACCTCAGTACACTTGAAATAAGAGAAAACTAACTTAGAGTAACTATTCATGAAGAATGGGTTTGTTTAAGTTAATAATTCCTTGATATTGATGAAAAAGTGGCAGATTATTTCACAAATAAGGGAAAATGTCGGGTTATAATGAAGCAAACTATCAGCTGAACTTGAAATTTTTCATCAATAATAAGAAATTATTAACTTAAAACAAACTTGTATAGTTTAATAAAAAGTTACTTGTAAGTTAGTTTCCTCTTATTTGATGTGAACTAAGAAACTAGAAACTAGAGCAAAATTACTTTTGTGTTTTTGCAGTGCAGACATAAATGTACTCAATTGCTAATTTATTTGATGATTCTGCAGCTCACATAATACACAAACAGCTTCATAAGCTGGTTAAATATGTAAAAACAACTTTAATTTCTTCAGTCAGTTCAATTAGGAGTAGAACAGCGAATGTAAAATAAATAATAAAGAAACTGAAACATTAAATTTTCTAATTTGTCCAAACATGTAAAAAGAAACTGAGACAAACCTTGTTTCAAATGGCTCAGAAAGAATAATTAGGAATGGTAAGCATATTGTAAAATAAATAATGGACTACAAAGCGTAGAAATAGACTGAATAGATACAGATATTAATATCGACTCTTTTTTCAATATTTTTAGCTTCAGCTTCTCTTCCTCTCCATGTCCTCGTTTCTGCTTCGGCTGAACTAAATGCGTTTCTCAGACCTGTGAGGTGATGTGTTTAACTGTGCGGTGGAAGGGAATAAAAAATAAAATAAAAAAGCTCCCGAGGTCGGGATTACGCTGCTGCATCTGGATTGATCTGTGAGTGAGTCGCACACCTACGCTGCTGACGTACGGCAGCTACCTGGAGCCGTCGCTCGTTTGCTGCTTACTCACATCCGTCCTGCGTCAGCTCCTTTCAGCTCAGTCATCGCAGCTCCGCTGGCCAACCGAGGTCAGATCCTCCTGCAGAACATCCTGCCATTCACAAAATAAAACTACACATGAAGACGGGGTTCTGTGAGGAGGTTATGAGCAGTTAGTAACTTACCTGTAATTCTCTGTTCAGATAATCTGGAACAAGTTTGAGCTAAAAAAAATCTGATTTCAAATTCAAATGTTACTCCTAGTGGTAGTTGATTAAAATTTTAATGGATTTAGACTGCAAAAACAAAGTATTTTTAATCTAGTTTCTACTGCAAATATCTTAGTTTTGTCTTATTTGAAGTGTACACACTTAAAAGTAACTATTTTGCAACATATATGCGCTTGTTTTAAGTCAATAATTCCTTAATATTGATGAAAAAAAATTCTAGTTCCTCTGGCAGATTATTTCACTTATAATATGAGAAAAACATTTTGTTGTAAGTGAAAATAATCTGCCAGTGGAACAAGCACTTTTTAATCAATATTAAGGACTTATTGGCTTAAAACAAACCCCTCTTTCTTGCAGAAAAGTTACTTAAAACTTAGTTTTATTTCATTTCAAGTGTACCAAGATATTTACACTAGAAACTAGGTCAGTAATACTTGTTAAAATTTTCAGTTTTTGCAGTGTAATCGCAGGTTCTTTAATGCAACATTTTCAATGCAAAAATCATTTTTTCTTCTAAATTCCTGAATAAATATACATTTGAGCTCAACAACAGAGAGATTTATTGTTTTTAGTTTTTCAGCTTCTTCAACCATCAGATTGGTGCAAAGTTTCAGGAAGTTTCATTCCTGGAGCTTCTTCAGAAATATGAACTGTTAATGCTGACATTAGCTTTAGTATGTGTGCTGCTGCTACATGTTTAGCATTTGGATGCTAATTTAGCTTGAATAGCTTCGCTGGTAAGCTAACTGCTTTTAGTACAACTTGATCACAACAACAGTCTATTCCAGCGTTCAACCAGATCGGTTTTGAAGCAGAAACTAAGGCTCAGTGAGCCGAGACAAGTGGCTTCATCACCATAACCGTTAGCGGATGCTGCTTGTGCGTCAGATTTATGGGTGTACCAGAAACACGTGAATGCAAAGGTTCTGCTTGGGACAATGTAATAAAAAAAAAATCCAAATTAACACATTAAAGTCCCAGCGCTAATATTAAAACAACAGAACAGCTCATGAAAATTTTATTTCATAAAAAAGTTACACTGCTGTCAATTTGGCAACAAACTGAACGAAACTGTGGGAAAAAAATAAGCTAATACTCTGGCTCTAGTAGCACCAATCATGGTTTCTTTTATTTCAAAAGCAAAAGCATATTTAAGTTCCACAATGAAATGCACCCAAAAATTTATTATTTATTGATTTATTTATTTTACAACAGAAAATACTAATGGCATTAGTTCCACTGGCAGATTATGTCACTTATAACAACACTGCAAAAAGACAAAATCTTACCAAGTATTTATATCTAGTTTCTAATGCAAATATCTTATGAAAGAAGAGCAAACTAACCTAAAAGTAACTTTTCAGCAAGAAACAAGAGCTTTAAGTTCAATGCTTCTTGAATATTAATGAAAAGTTACTAGTTCCACTGGCAGATTATTTAACATATAAAAAGACACTTTTTCCATGTTTAAAGTGAAATAATCAGCCTGCTAACTACTAATTTTGATCAATATTAAGAAATTATTCACCTAAAACAGGATCTTATGTCCTGCTGCTAAGTTACTTGTAAGTTAGTTTGATCTTATTTCAGGATATTCACTGTAGAAACTAGACAAAAAAACTTGGTAAGATGTTGTGTTTTTGCAGTGTACTGTTCGTTTTTACCTTAAAACTTCTCTATTTTTGTTATATTCTGCTGGTTAGATCAAGATAATCCTTCTCTCCTTTCACTCTGGTTGCAACCCCTCGCCCTTCATCTCCTCCTCCTCTTCGTCTCGCTGGTTGTTTCCAGAAAGCCCCTCGGCCAACGTGCACCAGATGCCCGACTCCTGAGCCTGTCACCGCTCACTCCTCTGCTGCGCGCCGACAGATGGAATAGCAATCAGTGCGAGTCTCTCTGTCTCAGCTACTGTCTCCCACACTCCTCACCAGCTATTTTGTCTTCCTCTCTCTTATCCCTCGCAGAGCGGAATAATAAGAGCGTGAGCGGAGAGCCAACATGTGGGCCGGGGCCCAGGCTTTCCTGAGCGACATTCTCAGTAATGTTCTGTCCTTGTAGAACATTGGGCTGCCTCTCCTTTTATGAGATGCGGTTTTTCTGACTCCACGCGGCTTCCAGGAGGCCCAGATGGAACCGCTAACGGCCCCCACCGCCGCCACACACACACACACCCGCATGAACACCCCGTACACACACAAACGGACCTAAGCCCTAATTGCACACACACTCGCAGGAATGCTTATCCAAGGCAGCCGCGAAATCACACTCATCTATTCGACGCTTCGCAGACGGGGGGCTTTGTTTGAGATCTGCTTTAGGTTAATGACACTCAAGTTCCCTGATTTATCTGCTTTTCTCTGCTGTGCTGTTTCTTCAGGCACACTGCAAAAACACAAAATCCTACCAACTGATTTTGGTCTAGCTTCTATTTCAAATATCTTATTACACTTGAAATGAAACAAAACTGACCTACAAGTAACTTTTCAGCAACATACAGCAGCTTGTTCTAATTCTACTGGCAGATTTTTCACTAATGGGAAAAATTTCTTGTTACATACAACAACAACAACAACAAAAATTGCCAGTGGATCTGATACTTTTTTTACACTGAAAAAACCGAAAACCTTACCAAGTATTCTAGATTCTAGGTCTAGTTTCTAGTGCAGTTTTCAGGTATATATAGCAATTTAGTTTGTCTATATTTTCTTAATATTGATGAAAATAATCACTCCCAGATTATTTCCCTTATTACAAAACATTTTTCCTGTGAAATAATCTTCCAGTTGAATTAGAACTTTTTCATCAATATTTATGAATTGTTTACTTACAAACAAGATCCTGTTTCTTGCTGAAAAGACACATATAAGTTGGTTTTGTTTTTGTTTTTTCAAGTGCATTAAGGTATTTACACCAAAAACTAGACCAAAAATACTTGGCATGATTTTGTGTTTTTGCAGTGTATAAGTTATTTCTTCATTAACTGGATTTTAAAAGTTTTCTTTTAAGTTATGAACAATTGCGAAACACTTTATATGTTAGATAAGTGAAATAATCTGCCACTTTTTCACCACTACTAAGGAATTACTGACTTCAAACAAGCAAATCTTTCTTGCTGGAAACGTAGTGTGTGCTAAGATACTATATGTTCAGTAGAAACTAGATCTTACCTGGCAGGATTTTGTTTTTGCAGTGCAGATGTACAGAGGAAAGGGGTGGTGCTGCAGGAGGGTCTGCAACCCTTTTCCCACTTTCCCCCCCCTAAATTTTAACTGTAATGTTGTACATGTGTACTTACACATGTGGAATATTGGGTGTAATTAGGTGGATTAGGGTACAAGAGTGTTTGTGTAGGACAGGAAACCATTTCCACTTGCAGGTGGGCTTCTGTCAAGGTAAACTTAGCGTCTCTGTTGTGGTTTAGATGGGTATTTATTGAGCCAGAGCCACATTTCTGTGAATTTCTGTCATCTTTTTTTTCACCCCGTAAACTCCCCACATTTCTCGTCTCACACTTTGTCAGCCGTGAAGGTCGCCGTATCTCCTGATCCGCCCGCCTGAGAAACTTCCATTTTAGGCAGTCCGTTTCTGTGCAGCAGCGTTCTTTTGGACAGAATCCCTCCGTCTCCTCCGTACGGCACAGTTGTAACCCCGCCGTCCTCCCGTCCTCCCCGTCCGCCCTCCATCACCTTCCCGCTCTCAGAACCTGTTTTCTGTTATCACGACTTAATGCCTCACCCTGGGAGATGGACGGGCGGAGGCGGGTGGGGGGTGAAGCCATTCTGCTACGGTGGAAATTCTTACGTTCATATGGTTATGATTTGGTGGGGAGGTCAGCCTCGATTTTTGCTGGAAGGCTTACGGTTGGCTGTGCGCTGGCCGTGCTGGGCTCCAAACACTTCAAAGACAGCCGGCGTACTTAATCAAGGTGAATCTCAGCTCCACCTCCCCCACTTCATGTGCGCGCATACACACACGCAAACACACCCACACACCCCCACCCACACACACTCTCTAACACACACCACTGTCCTCCCTACTGATTTTTTCTCTTCTTTTTCTCAACTCCTCATTTTTTACTAAGAAGGAGGTGAACCGATGGGATTTACAAAAAGGGGAAAAGTCATAAATTAATCCTGATCATTTGAGATAATTAAAGCTACTGATGCACCAATAATTCAACGATTTCATTTTCCTTGAGGCCTGCCCTCATGATTGTTTTTGAGCGTCCAAAATAGCTCAAAATAATCAATATTTCAATTAAGGCTGAAACAATTAATCGTGATTAATCACTGATTAATTGTGATTAAATGCATTAATTATGATTAATTGGATCAATCTTTATTAGTTGTATTGAATTGGATTCATGATTAATCATAATTAATCGGTTTAATCAGATAAATCAATTATTTAAATAACTGTCAACTAATTTACCAATCAATTAATTGTTAACTTGAATATAATAATCAAAATAATCAATATTTCAATTAAGGCTGAAACGATTAATTGGTTTCATCATTATTAATCGTGATGACTCGGTTATTGAAATAATTGTCAACTAATCTAATCATGGATTAATTGTTAACTGGAGCATGCAGACTCAAAAAAAGACTATTTGCTAAAAGAACAAACATTCAGATGCTTTGATGTCTGAACTCGTGATTTTTTCAAAGGACTATAACTCATAGGAAGGTGAATGAACTGCAGCATTAAATCAAAATTAACCTAAATAGTTAAAAATAATCAATACTTTCACTATGGCTGAAACGATTAATTGGATTCTGGATCAGTCGTGTTTAATAAGATTAATCATTATTAATTGTGATTAATCATTCATTGAAAAAGAGCATTTGCTGAAAGAACAACATACTCAGAGCAGTAATAAAGCCAAATCTTTACATACACAACTGTGTGTCCAAACTTTTGGTCTGTACTGTATATATATATATATATATATATATATATATATATATATATATATATATATATATATGATGAAAAAACATCTTTGTCTGTAAATATGTTTTACCCAGAATATCTCTGGTGGCAGTTTCAGCTGTAAAAATATATCCCATCAATCATCTTTTGCTTTTCAGTTATTAATCACGTAATTAATAAATTAGTCACTCCATATTGCCTCCACTGTATTGATTGATTGAATTGAAAGGATTGATATTTTTACATTATTGAGATGACTTTTTTAGCTGCAGCTGCATCCTTTGCTACAAATAATCAAGCGTTCACTAAAGGAATAATATGTTGTTGCATTTGAGGCAATAAAATATTAGAATCTTTTAGCTTTGTGGAAGAAAATGTGAATCAATATGTGATTTTCTGCTCACCTATCAGAGCGAATAAGAGAAAATATGGATTTGTCTGATTGATTGGTGCATCTCTAATTCAATTCTCCTTTTCCACTGGAATATTTTAACTGACCTGGTTGTAGGAAGCTGAAAACCTCCAGCCCTGTTTCTGTAACCTTCCTCCCTGTCACTTCTCTCACGTCTGACAAAGCTCATGTGAAGCTCCTTACACAGGTCCTGCCCATGCCAAATCCTCGGCCGCTCACCCCTCAATCCAGAACTCAAGCCTCAAATGAATTCAAGCTGAAGAAGCGAGGTTATGTGCAGGTTAGACTGTATGCAGGAATTTGGGGAATAATTCCCTTTATATTGGATTTGGAAGGCAGTCTGGATTTGACCAACAAGGCCTCACAAGTTCAACACTGAGACTAAAATAATAGTGTTAGAATAATGATATGCAGCCATTTTTTTCTGGTTTAGAAAGCACATTTCTGTGTTAGCATATGAAGGTTGTGACCACAGTAACTCGGAAGCAGCTCATTTCTTCGGCTCCGTGTCAGTTTGACTCTTTCTGATTGTGTTTATTTTGCAGGAGTTTTGGCTTTTTTTAAATAAAAATAGCAGATAGACGGCACCAAACTTTTTCACTAAGGTAACTGCTCCTTTCTAAATCCTCCTCTCTAAATCCTTTCTCTTCTTCAGCTCAGCCCACAGGTTTGAACAGGATTTACGTCTGAGGTTTAAAAGTTGATTTTGTGGTCGGTGAGCATTTTCTCTGTTGGTTTGGTCAGATGTTTTGGATCATCATCTTGACCCATTTTCAGTTTTTTGGCAGAGCCCAACAGATTTTTATGTAAAACATCCTGATAGCCATATATGAGTATAATAGGACTGGAGGCGGGGCTTGTTTATGAAAAAATGGGAGTCTCGTGTCTGTTGCTAGGAGTTTAAATGTCTGTTTGCAATGTGAAGATATTTGTTATGTATGAAAGAAAAAAATAATGAAAAAATATGAAACGTGGTCCCTGCAGTGCGTCCTGGTCTCTCTTTCATGCCTAAAGGAGATGATGAAGTCTGTAGATCCTCCTTACTTTGGTTTCAAAACAAACCTGCATCTCCACCGAGCATCGTTGCCACGGTTTCATTTGTTCAAAACGTATTACTCTGACTTTAGTATCGGACCTGTAGCTACAGAACGACCCACAAGATCAACACACACCTACCTTACTTTAATGGCATGTTCTCCGCTCTTTCCCAATTTAATTAATGGTTGTGTCATATTTATATGTAAGGACAGTGCAGTGCACCACTAACTGCAAAGTTAGTGGCAGCTAACCCTAAAGCACTAATTATAAACATTACTTATGCTAATGCTGAAGCTCTGCACCAGCACAGTATTTAGCAGAAGCTAAAGCTGAAGCGATAAAGCGCTAGCTTCAATTCAAATTATATCAGGCCCTGAAAGACTACAATCTTTGAGCACCAATTTAATTTTGACATTATAATTTACATGCTCAATAAAGAGACTAAATATTGTATTAATGTGTACATCTGGTGCTGTCGGTGTTTAAGTAAAGTATTTGGAAAAATGGAGAGAATGTGAAGAGAGGAAACTGAACTGCTGCATATTTATCCACTTCAAAATAAGAGCATCAATGTAAATATCTAACTACTTGAAGAATTAAAACAGTCAATAATCAAAACTTCGACACAGATGTCAAACATTATTTAACTGAAAGTTTACAAATCAGTCAAGTAAATTAGCACTCTATAAATTTCCAGAAATATTAATTTAGGTAAAGTTAAGTGCACTACATAATTTCAAGTTAGCAAAAGTGCTAAATGAAAAGTTAGCTCTGCTATTAGCAAAGTTGTAAACTATTAAAAGTTCAGAAATCAACTTTTGAAAGTTGTAATTTATAAAATCTTTAAGTTAGATTTTATTTCTCCCGTTAAATAAGCTCCTAAATTATCAGTTTTTCAGTCTTAAGTTGATTCTACTGTAGTAAATAATTACTTTCCGATGGGTTGCTAGTTCCAATCCTTTACCAGAAAGGCCATTTGGAGTAGAGTCTGATTTAAGCAGACAATGGATGATAAAAAACAATTTTCTGTAGATCCGTTCCATTTAATGGATGAAAAAAATAAGGATTTAAGTTTATTTTGTCTCACAAGCAGAAGTTTGGATTCTGTCTTTACTTAACATCTCAAAATGCTTTAAATTAAACGATGGCACATAAAGTGAATTGTTTCGTCCTAAACGATAAACTCCATGCAGTCGCCCCTGACGTGTGTGAGAGTTGCTTGGTGACGTCTGATTGGGAGTTTTTTGTGCTGCGCCGATGCTGGAAGTGAACTGATCCGTTTAACATACATGGTCAGGTTCAGGAGCTCCCAGCGAATCTCAGGAGGGGCTAAACTACACACACACAGAGCGTACGAGCGCCACCTTCTTACCTGTTTCCCTCACAAAGCCCGCGATAAGACCGACTTCAAAGCCAACCTGGCAGCTTTATCAGAGATGCCGGTTTGATTCCCTGAGCTTCGCCTCTTCCCATGGCCCCTCCCACCTCACTTTGACACACATTAAACTTCCTTCAGCCTCTGAGGAAAGATATTTCATAATATCCTAAAGTGTGGAAGAAACTCCTCTCATTAATCTTCCTTATGCTACATGGTTAGCAGAGCTGCATCAACGTTGGATGGGGCCCAAAGTGGAATTCATTTCGGGGCCCAAAATCCACCACTGCTCTACTGTTTACACTAAAAGTATTTTAATAACTTTTATCTCCACAGTTTTTAACAACACTTAACTAAAATGAAAAAAATAACTTTGATTTATGTATGTTGGTATGAAATGAACTCAAAGGGAGAAAATATGCATGTAGAAATGCCAATTTTCCTAAGTAACACCAACAGTATAGTGCAGGGCATTCTGGGTAAATACAACCAAAACAAACACGCTAGGCTAGCGCTAGCAGGAGAAATGGTTCATGGAAAGACAGAAGAGAAATTCTACAACCGCTAAAATCTGATGCCACTCCGTTTTTGTTGTTGCAGCGCCCCCACAGGCGAGGAGGGGAACAGGTTTTTAGCACAGTGTAGAGTGAAAACATAACAAATGTTGGAACTTTGGTGCCCAATCGAGCCGAGTCTACCGGACTATCGGGAGTAAGTAAGCAGATTTTAGTTTTGCGCTACGCTGCCTCCTACGGATTTGCCTTGTTTAAAACGACGTTCAGTGGCGAATATGTGCAGGTTTGTGTCCGATGTTGTTTTTATTAAACAACATGGTGGAGACATTTATTTTTATAAAGACTGTGTTTACAAGGCCTAAAAAATGTGATGTTTTTGTGTAGAAGTTGCAAACTTCACTTTTACTTTGGGTTGGCTTTAACTATAACAAAAGAGAATAGTCTGACAATATTTAGAAGTTGAGAGTATTAAGAATGGTTTCTTTCCATAATTGTCCCAGAAAGCCATAAGTCCCATCGTCCAAACCAGGGATCTAGCAGCATGTTATTTGGGTTTCTATGTACCTTAGCTGGTCTCTGTCCTCTTGTTATAATTACCTCCTCAAACTGAATCCCCTCTCTCTGTCAGGGTCCTCTGCTCCATGTATCCCTCTCATAAGTTATAATATCCTGTCTTTCCTGCGCTGGGAGGAGGAAATAGCTTCTGAATGCTGAAGCAGCTCGGCGGGGGGGCTGCAGAGGGCGGCTTGTTGTTGTTGCGGGAAATTGAATTTTACTTCAAGGTCAGCGACACTAATGACGGTGTGGGAAGGTGTTGATCTCGGGCAGCTCTGGTTTGTCCAGCAGCTTCCTACGGTATTGATCCGGACCACAGATTCTAGTCCGGCATCGATTGTCGTGCTGAATAGTTGAAGAGAGCCGTGGAAATTACTGGTGTGGTCACCCAGGACTGCTGGCACTCTCTGGGAAACAAATACATAATTAAAGGTTTCAGATTCAGCACTCCATAAAAGTCGACAGATCATTTATGAATCCATCTGCTCCTTTCGTTATCCCTAAAAAACAAGGAGTCCCTCCGGTTTCCACGTCTCTAGCTGCGTTTCCATTACAAATGTGCTCAAATCTTGTCTATATTCAGTTGGTGTTCAAAAACAGTTTTGCAATTGCAGTGCTTCAATTAAATAAGAAATTAAGTTGTTTGTTTAAGCGATAAGTCATTAAAAAACACTCCATGCCATCATCTTCCAACTACTTCCTGGCGTCTTCTTTGTCATTTCCTGCAGTGGTAAAATCCTGTTTTTAATCATGTGAATCGTGTGATCTGAAAAAAGTGTTTCGATTCCAGTTTCTATTTCAACAAACCACCTCATCCTACCGGCAATTTTTCTTATTAAAAAACAAGAATGTTTTTTAAATTGCCGTGTTTCGATTAAACAAAATTATTTTGGAAATGTCACATGACTTGTGTGGTATGAAGAAGGATTTCCATTTCAGTTTTGTGAAATAAATAATTTCAATATGACAAAAAACCACCTAATTTTAGCACAGAAACAGTTAGTCAACAAATTATATAAAAAAAAAAATGTATTGATATGTTAAATTAGGCAAATTTAATTTTATGGTCAATGAAAACACAGCGACTGTAAAATTAAAGATATAACAACAAAGAAAATCCTTTAAATAACAAAGAAGACCTGCAGTAGCTGCGTTTCCATTGGCTATTAAACTACAACAGAGTACATAAAAAAAACAAACAAAAACAAATCATCATCTTCTTACAAAAAATTGCAGTTTTCCAAATTAAACCAATTTCAGTAAGGTAGTAGAAAACTACCTCGTCCTAGCTCAAAAAGTCTTTATCAAAAAACTTGAGTGTTTTTGAAAATGTCGTTTTTCCATTGAGTGAATTTATTTTTGTAATTTCAATTTGTGTAATTTTGTGGCCAGTGGAAACGCAGCTGGTGACGCTGCCCCGAAGCGGCTCGCTGCGCTGCTGCCCTACGGTGTGAGCGAGTGTGTGTCACTTCCCACACAAATGGAAACATTTAGACACCGAAGTGTGTCCTGAGGTGAGAGCTGCAGAAGCTCTCACTCATAAAGTAGCGGGGAGGCAGCCTGTGGAGGAAATGAGCTCTGCAAACTGGAGGAGAGAGAGGAGCGCGACGCACACGGAAAGACCTCACACACAGGCAAAACACACACACACATGCATGGGCGACTCCAGTGGTTACGCTCTGCACCGCGACTATCGTCGTCTCGTTTTGCAGCGATGGCTCCAGCTGTGTTTGACTTCCTGATGCTGTGGCGGCGCCGGTTAAAGGAAGGTAGAACGGACACCGCTCGCTCTGTGCAGCGGCGGCTAAAGGCTGAACTGACCCCATCGTGACCCCATCGTGACCCCATCATGACCCCACCGCAGCGCTGAGGCACCTGTAGGAGTATAATGGAGCCTTTTCAGAATCCAGTTCCTGGCAAAAAGGTGTTTTTTTTGTCACATTTTAACCACAAACTTCAGTGTGTTTCATTTGAATTAAATCATAAGTTGTTGAAAACAGGTTGATTTAGGGCTGGATGTGACTTTCTTGGATACAAATACAGATGTAAAAGTATAGACATGTGATCAGAATCAATATTTAATCATTTCACTGAACTCGATCCAGAACCACACAGCATTCTGGGAAATATGGTAGGCAGAGAAAATACTTTAGCCACTCAACTTCTCACAGCTGGCTAGGCCAGCTTGGTGGAATCAACTAACTCGCTCTTTGGTTGCCTAGCAACAGCCTGCTGGGTAACTTAGTAAATAAAGTCCAGAAGCGGCATAACGTTTTGTGCTACCCAGAAAATCATATATACTTTATTTATCCAAAAGGGAAATTAAAGTTTGTCGTAACTCATATCATCCAAGTATTTGAGGGGAGGAAGGCTCTCTGGTAGCAGTCAGTCTCGCTGTGAATCTGTAGACGCCTCTGACTGAGGATTGTTTTTGATGAATGTTTCATTCATTCTGGGAAGCAGAGATAAAATTCCACAGTTGCATGTTGTAGATGACACCATCAGTTGTTGACAAGCTCTGCTAATCCATCTCCTTTGCTTTTCCACGCCGCTTTAAATTTTAAGTTTGTTAATGTTTTTTTTCTGTAATTGTTGATGCGTTTACTATCCTCACAGTGAAGCAAGGTGGTGGCAGCATCATTGAGGGTTTGCTTCTCCAGCATAAAGTAAAATCCATATGTTGCTTTTATGTCAAGTTTTTGAACTATTCCATGTTTTTCTATTAGTTTGTGGCTTTAAAGTGAGAAATGTCAGAAGGTTTTCAGACGTTTTCAAACATGCCAGCCGAAAAGTGGCTTTAAAAAACGTGATAATATGTCATGGAGGTGCAAAATAAAGAAATAAAAATAAAAAAAGGCTGCTCAGTTCGCTGTGAAGGAAGAAGGAAACTTCAGCATTACCACATAGGTCAGCCAGTTTAAAACAGTAATTAGCATTAGCATCCAATTCAGGCTTAAAGAATCTCTTTTTTGTTTATTTATCTGTTTTTATCCTCAGCTGTGCCAATATACAATCAGTGCATTAAGTGGTGAGCAAATAGGATCAATTCGTCCAGTTTTACGCAGATGAGCGCAGAAAACGAGGCGTGAAGCAGCCGCTCTCTGTGTTTGGAGTGGCTAATTAGGAGCTCATTACAAAGCTCCTCAGCATGGCGCAATCCTGATTGTTTATTTGAATTTCACTAAGGTGAAGGGGGCTGAGCGCGATGCGGGCGGAGGGGGAGGGAAAGGGGACTAATAGTTGTATTAAATGGATACCTAATAGGGAGAGACACACATGTGCAGCGCTGGTGAGTGCCAGCCTGCGGGCTGCCTACAAAACGACTCTTGTAAAAAGTAAAGGAAAGAAAAAAACCTCCAGCGCAGTGCACATGCTTGGCTCTCCGTCCTCTTAAAGAGCGTCTTATTAAATGCGTAAGTGGCTGAGTGTTGGACCACCAAGTGAGCTGTGCTGTCACTGGCACACAGACAGGATATGATACACTGTCCCCAGAAACGATGCCTCAAAGCTGGACGACGCATCGGTTCCCAGCAGTCACTGCCCAGCCTGCCAGCAGCTGCTGTTATTCTCTGATCCTGGAGGATCAGAACATCATCGTTTGGGTCTTTGCTTAAAAGAGCTTTCACCATCTGGATGGTTTTATAATCTAAAAACAGACTAAAGAACAGAGCTGTTGACCATAAGAACATCATTCATTATTTGTAAAAGGGACTTAATGGTCCAAATACAGTGATGTAGGTGTAATAAGCTAGTGGTGCAATAATACATCTTCAACATAATTTGGAAACAAACTTTGTTTCACAGCCACAACAGTAGCTGGAAAGTAATTTATGATAAAAAAAACCAACTAATTATGACAGACTTTAAGCTAAATTGGAATTCATGCTAAACTAAAGTTTAGCATAATTTCCATTGTGGCTTTTAGTTTAGTTTTAGTTTGTGTAGTTTGTTGACCCTTCTGGGCCACCGTAAGAAACAGCTCATCAGTACTGCTGCTCATATCCCTTCACTACATTTTGAAACAAATGGCAGCCGTCGATACAGAGATGCTTTGTGTTCACCTGTGACTGTTTTTAGGGGTTAGAATCACTCTTGTTTCTAAACATAAAACAGTTTAATTAAATTGTGAGATTTTAGATTTTTTGTGATATTTAACATTATTTATCAAAAATAGTTTGTCAGCAAGACAAACTGAATTGGCAACAACAGACAATGATGCCCAAGAAACATCAAGTCATAAAACTTTATTTTATTGCCATTAATCATATTAAACTCTTGACATATAATATAAAAGATGCTTTTTAGGCATCTTTTCAATAAATACAGAGTTTAATTTGATTAAATTTTGAATAAAAACTTGCTGTTTTTTATATTTGTATAGTTTCACTTACAACAATCAACAAAGACAAGAGGTTGTAGTGAGCAGAGAGCAGATATTTAAACATAAGCACCCTCCTGATGGACTCCAGTTTCCTCCAGAGTGTGTGTGTGTGTGTGTGTGTGGGGGTGTGTGTGTGTGTGTGTAGCCACAAACAAACTCCCTCATCTTCAGGATCTGAGGCCCATTGCCAGCTGCTCCTCTGGTGCCAGGCATCGCCTTATCGCCTCCCCGGCACACGCACACTCAGAGTTGCATTCTTACTTCCATGCGCACTTTAAACAACCAGTCGGTGCGCCGCCACCGCTGCTGACGCGCACGCGTTAACACCACGATCTGCCCTCCGCGTAAACAGAGATAAGAGCAGGAGCGCTGCAGAGCGAGGCCCCAAGAGGCACACAGCTATTACTGGGAGACCAAAGTCGCGTGGCATTCGGTCGGGTTTGTGTTCAGAGCCAGCTGGACTGCAGAAACAACAGCTCCCAGTTCTGGGTTTGGCTGCTGGTTGCTTCACAATGGCAGCTTGAGGTGTTAACTTCCTGTCAGTGTCTCCGCCGCTGACGCTCCGACTCTGTGATCTGACACGAAAATCGCAGCAAGGCTCCGAACAATGTGCCGAAGGGCCCTGACAATCCGACAAAGTCTCTGTCAGAGCCACTGCCTCGCGTTAGGAATTCACTCACACCTTCGGCGAGCGGCGAGGCCTGCTTCGGTATGGGTCGTGTGTCTGCTGCTTGATCCCCGACAGAAATCCAGCCTGTTCAGGTGACACGGTACAAAGCGGTTTCTTACTCTGCCAAGCTGACACACCTAATTAGGGAAGTAAAATTCCTGGGATCAGTCCTAGATCAAGTCTCCTTAGCACCGGGAGCTGAACACCCCGGATCCCTCAGGGAACAAGCATCTGCAGATTCCACAGATTTTCCAAATTCCCAGGCTTGAACAGTGAACAGGTGTCACTGAAACTCCCATCGTTTCTTCCAGATGAAGAGTAGAAAATGGATGCAGTTTCATGGGACAGAACCTGGCAAACGTTGAAAATGTTTGTTGCACATTCTGTTATGCTGGAACCACAAACTTCAATTTGTTGTGTATTTGTATTCAACTCCCCACATTTCAAAAACACAAATGCTTACCAAGTATTTTTAGTCTAGTTTCTAGTGCAAAAGGCTTAGTACATTTTAAACGAGACAAAACTAACTCATAAGTAGCCTTTCAGCAAGATACAGCAACTTGTTTTAAGTCAAAAATTTCTTAATAATTACAAAAAAGTTCTTGTTCCATTGGCAGATTTCACTTATAACACAGGAATAATGTCTTATTGGCTCAATAACCTGCAAGAGGAACTAGTACTTTTTATGAATATTAGGAAAGTATTTACCTAAACCAAACTTCTATCTTTCTTAAAAGCTACTTGTAAGTTAGTTTTGTCTTATTCCAAGTGTGCTAAGATATTTACACTAGAAACTAGACCAAAAATACTTGGTAAGATTTTGTGTTTTTTTCCTGTGTTCATGCCAAAAACGTGGATCTCTGATGGATCTTTAGTAAAGGGGTCTAAAAAGGCTCTCCACATTTTTTAGATTTTTATTGATGAAAAATTTCCTTCTTTGCTGATATCCTCTGCTTTTATGTTGGTCTCTCACGCAAAATAATTAAAATAAACTCACTGAAGTTGGCGGTGAAAATAATAATAAAAATCCTTTTGTGAGGTTTGAAACATTTCTCATTTTTTGCAGTGATGTGCCATCTGTGTCCATCTGTTAGAATTGCATTTGCTGCCTGTGTTTACATTTTTATTTTAACTGAAACTCCTGTTTTTAAGTCATGTCATTTTCTTAAAGGGGGCGTATTGAGCAAAATGTTCTTTTTGCACGTGTTTGTGCTTCCGTTTGAGTTTATAATGCTAAAAAGAGAACAAATGCTTAAAAACAAAACCAGCCAGTTGTTTTTTGGCAATAAGTTCATGTGTTTTGAAGTTTTGTTGTTGACTTTCTATCCAGAAATCACTTGCTGTGTTCTTATTGGTTATGCAGGAGGCTCCACTTCTGCTTTTCAAAGTTGTGCGGTTGTATAATTGCGCATCTGTTTGCAGCCATTTTCACATAAGGCTGTAAATCTTGAGTTGGGGGCGTGGCCAGCAGCAGCTGTCATTTAAAGTGAAAGGAGGCCCTAAAACAGCTCAACTGAGCAGACTGAAATCTCTTCATGTAAAGAAGGTTTTGTGCAAAAGTGTTATGAATTTGTTTTGAAAAGACCTATCATAACCTGTTCAAGGAAGTGTAAAAGGTCACCTTTAAAAACGAAAATCCAGCTCAAAACCTTCTTGTTTTAAACATGACTTGGTAGCTAAAAATAGGCGGTTTTAGGAGCTTTTCTCCAGCTTCTCTCCAGTGTGCAAACCTGGAATGAATTCCTCAGCATTATGACCACATCGGTTGTTTCAGCTCTTTGAAACAGATGCAGTCTCTCTCTCTCTCTCTTTTTTTTCCGCCGTTATCAGAATGTCAGCCCAGCCACCTTCTCCCTTTATGGGCATGTTTTTTGCTAATCTTGCTACTGGCCTGTTGCGTTTTTTAAGTCAAAACAGGTGTTGCACGTAGGACGTAATCTTCTATTAGCGCGAGCATTTGGACTCGCGGTCCTCCAGGGTCGTGTTTTCTTTATGGATGCCTTTCTCCGCCACGGGGCCCACACTTTGTTTCATCTGAGGGTGAGACTTAAAGAAGGAAAACAATGAAGCTATTTTTGTGGGGGTGACATTTCACAGAGTGGCTTGCTGCAGGGTGAAGGGTGATCTCGTTACACGTCCTGCTGCAGCCAAACTGAAGCCATCCAAACTGAAATCGTGTTCAGTGTGACTCAACTCATCCACCCTGAGCGTGTTAGCCTTGAAATAAAAGGGATACAAGGTAAAAATAAATCTGGCCTATGAGCCGAAAACAGTTTCTTGTTTAGCTACTTCAGCTGGTACTGTGCAAAAGTTTTAAACCACCTTTTATTTCTTTATTCCAAGCAGCTAGAGTTGGTTCTAATGCATGTAGTCTTGATGATTAGTTCTCCACACTTTGTGAACTCGTTCCATTGTTTTTGTTTTTGGACTTCAGTTTTTCAGTTTATATCTGAGCATGACACCTGAAAAACTATGAGAAGTTAACAATCAGGAACCAGCAGCAAACAATCAACAGAAGGTGGGATTTGGTCTAAAAGTCATTTAAATGATGTAGCATGGAGTTTATCTACCAAAAAGTAATGCTGCAGCTGCTCCTTTTTACATTTTATAATGCACAATTTGATCTTCAGCTAAATCCAAGATGCCACATATGTAGTAAAAGAATTAAACCATCTGAGTTTTAACAGATGTAGCGAAATGTCGCTACAATGAAATTAAACAGGCGGCATTATGCATTTTCTAGGCACATGGCGCCATTTTAAAGCACAATCAAGTAACTATTTTACCTTCAATTATTATAAAAATGCTATGAATATCAAACATGATGATAACACTTTATTGACAGGCTGTGCATAAGACTGACACGACACTGTCATAAATATAACAAATGTCATGAACATGAAGGAGTGTTTGACTGTTGTCATGAAGTGTCATTCAGTAAATAATAAGCTGCATTAAAATGTCATTATTTACCACTCCTTCATGTTTATGACTGTGTCATGTCAGTCTTATGCACACCCCTTCAAATAAAGTGTTACCAACATGACAACAGACGTTTGACTTTACAATTAAAAAAACTTGAAATTGGGCCTCTGTCTCTTTAAGAAGCTCCTGTTCTGTCCAACACTCCACCTTCAGCACATCATCACAACATTGCTCCTCTTTATGTCCAAAGCTCTTAAGAACTTTGGACATAAAGTTCTTAAGAGCTTTGGACATAAAGTTATGTCATAAGAAACCCTCAAAAACAATTCACCTCGTCAACTTTCCTGAATCCTCAGAAGTACAACATAAAGGAAAGAGAAATTGCTCAAGACTTCTCTGCATGTTTGAGGACAGAGAGATTAAAGGGAGGACTGAAGAATGACCATCAGTCAAAGAAGAGCGCTGTCCTGTTCTCTGTCTTTCAGTCTCGGGTTGAGCAAACCTCCGTGCAGATCCAACATGTGGATCATCAAACACGCTAAAGGAGCGCTCCTCCGGGACGCCGGCCCATCCATTCATATCGCCCCACGCTGATTCCAACACAGGAGAAAACCATATTTCAAAACCTGAGAAATGGATAAATAAAAGTAAAAGTCCGACTACTTTTGGCTCGATGTCCACAGTCGAGCTTTCCAAGTATGCGTCTGGGGAGGGGATCTGGTGGGACGGAGCCGGAGTCGGCTTGGAAGCGGTAGAAACGGACGTCACGATGGATGGAAATTTATATGGTGTGGTTCAGGGAGCAGCGGCTGTAAATTGACAAGTAATGCTTGTGAGCAGCGCTGCCCGTCTGTTTCCCTTTCCCTCATCTTTTATCTTTTTTCACTCATCTTTTCTTCCTCTGCCGTTGCTTTGCGCCCCGATAGGTGGGAACGGATGGCTGTGCTCACACGGGAGGGAAGCCGACTTGTATTCCCAGCGGCGAAAGAACGATAACGTGAAGTACATCTGAAGGCGGTATCGTAACAAAAACAATGTTTTATTTGGATGTATTGGACCCTGGAGAGTGCTGGCGCTGCAGAGTGTGAAATGAAGGTGAACTCTTAACATGATTCAACCAGAAAGTACTCGTCGTTTTATCTAATTAATAAAGTCAAGCCTTAAATCAATCAATCACGTTTATATGTGTAGCACATTTCAGTAATATAAAATGCTTTACATCATAAAAACACAAATATAAAAAGTCATAGAAGCATCTTAATCAACAATTTGAGAAACCAGAAACAAACTTTACATTTTGTCAAGTTCCATCATCAAAATCATCAATTCACAGTTGTGATGTCACACTTCTGTGAACTTTGTAACTGACAGCCATCTTGGTAGGCAGTTGCTATGACAACAATAAACAAACCAAAGCTTAGAATTATACCTCACCTGGTTCCTATGTAACTTCTAAACAATGTACAAAGTACATCTCTACTACTACTCAATCACAAGTATTTGAGTATTCTGCCCACTTAACACTAAGATAAATATCAGTGATATTAATTGTAGTACTCACTGCCGAACTAGCAAAATTAGCTTAGCTAATGTAGCTTTTATGCGCTAGCTAAGGCGGCCATGTAGCCTACGTGTTTATTACTACATCTACTTACTCTGAAAGTCAGCAGAAGCTTTTTAGCAGAACACGAAGAGTTCTTCCGTCTTTTACAAATCCGTTTAAACACTGATTGTTTGCGTCAGGCCGTGAAGCTCCTCCATGTTTTTCACTCTGTAGTAAACTATATTGTAGTGTGAGATCGTCTGACATATTTTCCTTCTCCGCCTCACGGGTTGATCCTGACAGCAGCCATTTTGTTCATTGGTACATTGGTTAAACGTGTCCACATATTTTCTTTTTGTTGGTCTCAAAGCCATGAGTCCGCTTTGCTTTGTGCTATGAAAACGGAGGCTTTAACGTTTATTGGCATTTATGTATATTTTCTGCCAGTCTGCCTGTTAAAGTGTAATATTCTGTCCGTGAAACTTGTAATTTTTCATCGATACCAGGAAATTATTGACTTAGATCAAGCTCATGTATATTGTTGTTACCACTGCTAGTTAGTTTTGTCAAGTGTAGTAAGACATTTGCGCTAAAAACTAGACTAAAAATACTTGGTCAAATTATTATTTTTTGCAGTGTTTGCATGATCTTAACCTCATTTCTTATTTAGTGGAAAGACCTCAATCGTGAAATTGTTTTTCTTTTGTTTTACATTAGCAGAATATCGACAAAAATTTGCGCACATTTGTAATGGAAACGCGGCTTGTTGTGTCTGGTTGTCCTGACCCGGTGTGATGGGAGAAAACGGGAACGACCTGCTGGTCCGACGCGTCAGAGAAAACGATCAGCGCCATCAGCTGAGTCCCACCAGAGGATGAATCGCCAGGACATCTGCTTTCCTCCCACCGGCGCCGCCGCTCTCCGCTCTCCGATTGAGATCAGACAGATGCCGCGGCGCTGTGGCAGCTCTGTTTTGCTATGGGAAACATGCTGTCACATCTGGGCGCTTCACAGCCAAGGAGATGTGAGGGAGGAGATGATGCGAGCCAAAAGCGGGCGAAAGGATCACCGTGGCGCGCTTTCAACAGATGCTGGCATGCGCATGTCACAGACCCCCGAACATCAGGTGATGCCCCTTCAGGGTGACAGCGTGATAAGAGGGGAGAATTACACCGCAGCCACCTCCACCCCCCCCCCCCCCCTCTCATTAACCTCCAGTCTGATTGCCCCCAGGACTCCCTCGTGCTAATTAGAGGGGGAAATATGTCTACGATGCATGCCCTCATGCTCACGCGAGCACGGCTTTTCGCGGCTGACAGAAACGCTATCTGAAGGTGTGAGAATGAAAGGCCTGTCTGTTATTGTGTTGGCCCCAGCAGGTTGATTCCTTTTCACACAGACAGCCTTCATCGCGCTTTTTGATTTCACCGCGTTGAATCAAGAGGTGAGCTTTTTGTCTCAGCGTGACGCAGACGGCGAAGACGTCTCTCTTCCACTTGTCAGCCGCTTAATTTGATGAGTTTCTCTATTGTGCAACATAATAACAGTAGAAATTTATCAAATTAGGAAATTTAATTAGCGATTTTATTAAAGCAAACTCGCATTAATAAAAACTGGTACGCACACAGAGCCTGCTGCACAAAGTCTTACCAAGTACTTTTGGTCTAATTTCTAGTGCAAATAAGATCAAAATAACTTACAAGTATTTTTTGATAAAAAAACAGAAACTCGTTTAAGTCAATAATTCCTTAATATTGATTTAAAAGCAATAGTTCCATTTACAAATTATTTCACTTCTACATGTCTTGTCAACAGTTAAACAATCTGCCAGGGGAACTAATAATCTTTTATTAATATTAATGAATTATTGACTTAAACAAGATTTTAGTTCGTTTTGTCTTTTTTCAGATGAACTAAAATATTTGCACTAGAAACTGGACTAACTGAGCTCTGGTGTTTTTGCAGTGCGGGGATGTCTCTAATGGCATCTCTTTGTCTGCACACTGAGGGCACATTTTCCTCTTTTGTTTTACACGATGTCAGGGACAGACGCACACGTGTCCAGGGACCGGTACAGCAAAGAGGCATTTGTACCTGGACTGGACCTGGGGGCGTCCGGGAACCGGAGGAGAGGCGAGGGGGAGCTGAAGGTGGGAGAGTATTTAAGAGCACTTGAGTGCCGGCGTAGATGTAGTCGCCTCTCCCAGCGGGTCGGGCCGGGCCCCTCGGCACCGTGGCATGAGTTTTCACTTTAGCAGGCAGCACTCAGCGCTGCGTCTTCTGTCCACCCACTTTTTTCTGCTCCTCTCAGTCACTGTGTGCTTCACTGAACCCATCATTCGCTCTCATTCACTTTGGACTACAAGGTGCACACACACACACCCCCACGCCCGCACGCACACACACACACGGTTTGACCCATTTGCCCCTTCACCAGGAGTGGTAAATAATTCCATTGTGAGATCCATTAGCAGGTAGCTAAAGGGTTAGGAGGGAAACGACACAGGCAGTCAGACGGGCGATTAGACAATAAGAAGATAAAACTGTAATGTCGTCGCTTGTTGTTTCACTAATCTTGCCTTAAATCAAGTAAAGTTATATTTTTTGTATTTTTTATGATTAGATTTGTATTCTAATTCTTGTGTTTCCTTGCAAAAATATTTACAGTACATCCCTGATACTCTCCTGAAATCCTTAAAGGGGCAGCATCACGCTAAATCTACTTTTTAAAAATGTTTCCATCATGTTATGTTTTCCCTCATCTAAAACACGCGTGGCGCGTTGCTCTGATTCTTTCATCCATGCTTGAGAAATCCTTTTATCGCCATGGCAACCATTCAGCTGTGAAAAATGCCTGGGTGAACCTAGCTCCGCCTTTGAGGATGAAGCTCCTCCCACATTGAGATCCTTCAGACTAGCCAGCAGCAATTAGCAAACACCTGGTGGAGCTTTAAATCTGCTGAGCTTGTTGTAGGAGCTACGTCTCAGTGAAACGCTGGTAGAAACGTTAAAGGGTTAATGGAGCAGCCATGTTGTAATAACTTCTTGAAGGACAGGAGCTTTTAAAGAGACAGAGGCCCAATTTCAAGACGTTAAATCAGGAAGTAACATTTCTTTTAAGTTGTATTGATATATATAGCATTTCAGCTGAAGGTAACATAGTTACACTGCAAAAACTCATATTGATGACAACATATTAGTTCCATTTTCAAATATATTCACTTATAACAAGACATTTTTTCTATGATGTAAGTGAAATAATCTGCCAGTGGAACTGGCACTTTTTTATCAATATGAAGGAATTAATTATTTATGTTAAACAAGCTGCTATATCTTGCTGAAAGATTACTTGTACATTAGTTTTGTCTTATTTCAAGTGTACTAAGACATTTGCTTTAGAAACTAGAGCAAAAATACTTGGTAAGATGTGCTTTTGCAGTGTACTTTATTTTGTCCCTTTACAACGCTCCTCTAAATAACTTTTAGCTGATAAAAACTAATAATGTAATGGAAGAAAAGTTGAGGCCAAAATATGAACGAAGTTCGTAGATGCATCGAATAGCAGATAGAAAATAAATGGCCACAATATTCCATTGTATGTGTGTAAAAAACATGAAAAATTTAATTATTTTCCATCTGCTTCACAATTTTTTCCTTTCTTTGTTTAATTGCAATGAAATCCATTAAAGTTTCTTTTAGTAAAGAAAAATACGTGAACGTTAAGAAGCATGAACCCTTTTGTCGCGTTTTGTCCATATTTTAAGTCTGTAAATGGTGAACAGACCTGGTTCCCGTCACTGTTAAGGGAATCTGAGATGCAATTTTGCAAAGTTTGGAGAGCCAAACTCCTCATCTGTTTCCTCTGCACCTTACATGGTCTGACCGCCGTCCCGCAGGCGACTCAGCCTGTTAACAATCTGTGTCACCAAGCCAGAAACCTCACAAGAGAAACTAATTCTGAATAAAATGCGTCACAGTCGTGTGTAAGATGTGTGTTTCCTAGCAGAGTGGCCCATCTGCAGACAAACTGGTCTTCTGAGCCTTCAGCTGGGCCACTGTAAGAGGGATACTTGTATTTTTCCACAGTCATGTCAGAGGATTACACAGTCCCTCCGCTGTTTCAGTGACACACAAACACACCCACACACACACACACACACACACCGAGTCAGAAACATCAAAACGGCACGGCATAGTGGCCTGCACTGAGCTGAGGGCACACTTACTCAGCAGGCTGCTGGCACCAACTCTGAGCTGGTCTGCAGGGCTTTGCAGTGACAAATACAGCCTGTGTGTGTGTGTGGGTGTGGGCGGGTGGGGGTGTGTGTGTGTGTGTTTATGAGTCAGAAGCAGTCTTTACTCGGTTCATGTAACTTGAGAGAGTTCTGACAGGGTGCATTTTGGAAATACATAAAAAAAATTCAACAGTTTCAGCTAAAACATTTCAGATTTATGGCAGTTTTTTTGGCTATACTGCAAATTTGGTTTATTTTTAATATTTAATTACAAAGACATGATTCTCTAATTCTCACATATCCAAACAATGGAGCTTAATAGTCATTCAGTCATTATGGGTACAACAAACCTCCATAAGTTTTATGTAATAAACACGGAGTTGGACAACTAGTAACATTGGATATAATATTTGTTTGTTTTCACACTGAAAAAACACAAAATCTTACCAAGTAGTTTTGGTCTAGTTTCTAGTGCTGATATCTTATTATATTTGAAATAAAACTAGCTTAGAAGTTACATTTCAACAAGAAATGGGAGTAAATAATTTCTTAAAATTCATGAAAAAGTATTCTTCCACTGGCAGATTATTCCACTTATCACAAAACATTTCCCATGTTATAAGTGAAATAATCTGCCACAGAAATAGTAATTTTAAAGAACAATACTTAAAAGAACTATTTACCTAAAACAAGCTGCCATATTTTACTGATTTGTTACTTATTCATTTGTTTTCTTATTTCTAATGTAGTAAGATGTTTGTACTAGAAACGTGATCAGAATTATTTGGTGAGTTTTTGCAGCGTGGAGACGTTTCAGGGTGTGAATACTTTAGTAGTTTATCCATTCATGTCCAAACAGCCGACTTGAATGCAGAAACTGATATAGTGTTTGCGATCTATTGCGCATCAATTATTAAAGCACCTGGGTTTTCTGGCTGAAGGGAAGATATAGGGTGTATAAATTATCCCTTATCGATATATGGAGTTTAGTGCTAACATGGTTTCTAATTATGCCCCGGTCTGACCACAGGCCGACCTCTTCTCCCTGGTTTTCTGAGCTCTGCCCAAACAGGTGAGGAGCTGCAGAACCGCGCAGGGTTTGCAGGTTAACGCGCAGCAGCTGCTGCAGGATCTGCAACCCAAACACCTCCAGGTTGATCAATACTCTGAAGAAAAGCATTAACAGCCCATCACATTCTCTCCATCCTTCTCATTAAACACTAATCATT